>NC_133160.1:105788014-107068014 GCF_040802235.1 Manis javanica
CCTTAATATTGGGTTTGAATATAATTGCAGTAAGATACACTAATTGATTCGTTTAATTTTATTTTCCATCCTTTGAATTGAAGCCTTTGGGACTCAATATGTAAAGTAATATGCAAATTGGGACTTTGATGCAAGAAGACTTGGCATTTTTAAACAGGACTCGGGCATTACTTGGAATCATTTAAGAGAGTGATTTCAAACAAAGCAACCTCTACTTGTCCTTCTGTGTGATTAAATTTTGCTATATACAAATATATATGTATATATACACAAAACATGCTCAAAGCCACTGAATATTAATTGATGATGTAGGTCGAAGAAAAATTATACTTTCTCCATGATTTTTCTATCCCTAGCCCTAATATAAAACAGAGTAAGGTTTTATTTCTTGTAACTTTCCACATATTGGATGAAGTGCAGAATAGTTGCAAAGAGAAATCAATCCATCAGCAACTAGTGAGGACCTGCTTTAGACTAATAATCATAACAGCTAACATTTAATGAGTACTTATTATGTAGTAAGCACCATGCTCAGAATTTCATCTAGATTATTTTCCTGCTAGAAATTCAGTTAAGGGCTTTCAGAGATACATAGATGATAAAACACATACCCTAAATCCAAGGAGCTTAAAGTTTAAGTATCAAATGTTGGTATCAGCTAATGGTATTCTAGGGACTGAGGGAAGAAACATCTTTTGAATCCAAAGAAATTTAGCTGTTTCCTTAATTCCAAACTGTCGCCATAGATGCAAGCATGATTCTGATACTAACAGAAAGATAGCTTTAATATGCAGCTAAGTTGATTTTGAAATAACTGTGCTTGGCCCTTCACTTCCTCCTTCCAAATAAATGCCATTTTTCTGGGTTCAGAGGAGATCACAAATTTCAAGCTGTGAATGTAATCTCTCAAGGGTCATCACTGTTTCCAAAGTGTGGCTCGCACAATAACAGCACTGGCAATTTCATCGCTCACTGCAGTTAATATATTTCAGTATGATCAAACCATAGTTTACAGGAAATTGCTGTACTATTGATGTCATGGCTGAGGAAATCAGTACATGAGGTAGCCAAGTCCTGGAAACCTGAGAAAATGAGAAGTTGGTGGGATGGAGCTTGTTTGGTTGTTGAGATAACATTAACAGTGTGAGAGCCACAGTGAGGGTTTCATTCTGGAATTAACATGTAAAGGCAGGCCAGTAGACTCGACAGCCAAGGAACGGCTCCCTTGAGTTTAAATGACATTGAGGAGTAAGGTGAACCTTTTCCTAGAGACAAGTGAACCCTTATATGCCTTGAGCAGTTTTAGAGGGTTTTCTTTCTTTTTTTTAGAGTTTTAGAGATAGAGACATCTGTATTAGTCTGCCTGGGCTGCCATGACAAAATACTACAGACTGTATGACTTTAACAACAGAATTATTTTTTCACAGTTCTACAGGATGAAACATCTGGCAGGGTTCTGTTTCTGGTGTGAGCTGTCTTCCTGGCCTACAGACGTTTGACGGTTACCTTCTTGCTGTGTTTTCATATGGCCTTTCTTCAATATATGGGCATGGAAAGTGAGATGTTTCTCTTCCTCTTCTTCAAAGGCCACCAAGTCTATGGGATTAGTCCCACCCCTGTGACCCCTATGACCCAAATACATTCACATTGGGAGCTTCAAAGTATGAACGGGGGGCAGTGGATATAGTTCAGTCCATAGCAATGTCCAAAGATCAAGAAGTCCAATTTCTACTCTTTTAAGCACTTTGTTCAGCAAGGACCAAGGGCTGAAAATAATACAATGGGCACCAGGTGCCCCACATCTTAAAGTGAAGGGCTGGCCCACATAAGGTAGCTGTGCTGAGAAGCTGGCAAGCCATGCAAATGGAGCATGTGGCTCCCACTTTCAAGCTACCTGAGAGAAGATGAAGAATTCACATAGGTGCTGAGGATACTGAGGCAAGACTATGTAAATACCAGAGAATGTTTCTCCTGAGTGGCACTGGCCTCCTCTCCACCTCGTGGAGGAGAATAATGGGGCACTTTTTCCCCAGTGCAGGAAGATCCAACAACACTCAGAACATGGCCCCAGGGAGTTGGTGGGCACGGAGACTAGGGCTTGACTAATGAGAGAATAAATCTCATGTTGAAAGACCACAGCTAGATTAGACTGCAGCCAAGAGGAAAGAGAAAGGACCCTATGAGGAGGGAGCTGAATTTCTCCCCAAAAACGACCACCCCACAGAGGGATGTGACCTCACCAGTAAGGCAGTAGAAGCTCTGGAAGCTGTTATCAGAGGTCTGCATGATGAACTCACCAAAGGACCCCATGAAAGTAAGAGCCATTACTTGTGTTCCTGCTATGTAAAGAGCTCCCCGGTACCCAATTACTAGAGGACCAGCCACATGGGCTCCTGATTCCTCCCCTCACTCCCCACACCCTCCCACCGCTGAGCCTAACCCAGCAGGGACAGAAGCAGCAGTTGGTAGAAGGGAAGAGCAGTGAATGTCAGGAAGCACAGTGAGCATTTCTTTTTGACCTTTCACAAAAAAATATTTTCTTTTTAGGGTAGCCTTTAGCTAGCTGACTACAAATGCATGAGTGAATCCACCCAAGATCAGCCTGAAAAGTTACATGTCATTGCTAACTACCATGCCTACCCAAGAACACTTCTAAGTGTCTCTCAAGGTTGTATAGCTATCGATACCAAAAACCTTGAATAAAAAGTAAAACACTGAGTGAGCTAATTGAATGTTATGTGTGGGTTGCTGTTACTCATGCTTAGAAATACAGAGGTTCCTCATGACTTGTTGACAAAACCCAAGAACAGACAAAATGCTGACGGGCCAACAATCAGAGGCACCTAGCTTCTAGCCCTTTCTTTAGGGTCTTGGCTTAAGTCTCTCTGGACCTCATTTTCCCCATCATTGAGAATCAGGGTGTTCTATGATTTTGTAATTCTTTTCTAAATCCTCCAGTATCATGCAGGTAATGGCATTCATTTTAAATCTCAAAATATCTTAATCCTAAGAACAATACCTCAATTTAAGATTTGAAACATTAGTGACCTAACGAAGATCGGTGAGTTGTTGCATCTCACATAGTGAGTGAGCAAGAATGCCAGAACCAGATGCTAAATTCTCTGGAATCCAAGGCCAGGGGTAATTCAAAACACTTTCTAGACAAGATGACACATCTCAAAGACTGTCAGAGCTTTTGAACAATGCCTACAGCTATTTCTGGCTATCTATCTTTATTATTGTGATAGACCGCAATGGTGTCACAAGGGTATTCTTTCCTGCACTCATGCGCCCTACCATATGACTTTGAGTATCTCCCATTCTGACTCTACTCAGCCAGGTGACTTGCTCTGGCCAATGGGATGTTAGCAAACACAGCTCAAGCAGAAACTTGATAAGCACCTGTGCAGTGGAGTTTGTCCTCTCATTGGCTATCCTTAGAGCTCTGAGTCTCCATCTGAGTTCAGGTTCACCTGTGAGATGATAAAGGACCCGTGGTCCCATCACCCCATTGCCCTACCCCTCAGAGGGCCAGCTTCCAAAACAAAACAGCACGACTGAGCAGCAGCTGGCCACGGATGCATGAGAGAGCCCAGTTAGGGTCAGCAGGACACCCAGTCTGAGACCATCCCAAATTACTGCACAAAGGAATCCTGAGTTAGTATTTGCTGTTTTAAGCCACTAAATTTTGAGATCCGTTTTCACACAACAAAAAATGCCTGCTATAATCCTCTAAGCAAACCCTAAAAGAGATTTCTGCATGATGCTGAGAGCTACAACTAGATAATGCAATGAAGAAGGTAGAATTATTTTAAACCTCCTCAGAACCTAACTGTCAACAGCAAGATTCTGTTATGATTAGTTTTCAAATCTAAGCAAATTTCTAGCTAGCTGACTACAAATGCATGAGTGAATCTAAGCAGGTCCTTTAAATTCCAGTATTTCTTCAGGACCAAATTTCACAATAGCACTTGGTTGCATATTTATTTTTATGCACTACTTCACATCCTCACTATAACGTCAGTGGTTCCAGATTTTACTATAACTACTCTGAACCGGATTAAAATTTCAAGACTGAATCTAAGTTCTACCAAGTCATCAATGTAAGTATTGTGAGGGAAAAACAAAACAAAACAAAGTACAGACTAACTCTGTTCAAAAGCTACTTAATAATTGAGTATTTGAGTGGAAATTCTATTGCTTAAATTCACCTAATACTAGTTTGACTGAGCTGCTGAGAATTACTTCTGATATTATACATCTGTAGGAATTGTTTTGTATGTTCAAAGATATCTAAAGACTAACACAAATTTCAAAAACCTGTTAACTTAGTTGATTTATGATCTCTGAATGTAGCAAAAAAGCTAAAAAGCAAAAGCAATTATATGAATCAGAGTAACATGTTTGGTGTTGTTTTTTGATATCATAGAGCTTACTTCTTTTTTTTTCAGCTGAACTTTGAACATGCTCTAAGAGCTCTGTCTGTGGAGAGATAGACTGAGGAACAAGCAGAATATTAAACACTGGCTCATATGTCTCCCCAGGGAGTCTTCTGCTAATATTATACATTGCAACAACATTGCTTGAATGGTTTATTAATGACAGCAAAACAGAGTGAATGCTACATACAATGATAATAACAATAAAGGTTATTTATACTCTGCCTAACTGCCAGATAGTTTTAGAGGCCTTACAAAGATACACTGAAACCACTAGCAATACAAAATAAAACTGGGACAAATTGCCTTTGTATATGAGAAAGAATTAGAATGTGTTGTCCAGTTCCAGGAAAACTGAACTGTGCACAGTTGTTCAACAATTTCTAAAGGTATAAAAATTTACATCTTCTCTTTGTTTCAGGGTTTGAAACACACCCATGAGTATGCTGAGCACTTCAGGTAAGAAATTCTGACTTTAAAAAAATAATCAGTATTCCCAATCCAATCCCCAGTACCTCTTGGCATTTCCAGTTCTCTATAAAGAACTTGCTCCTAAACCTTAAATCTTGGAAAAGTTAGAATCGGAAGAAAGGGAAAGGAGAAAGGGTAGTAATGTAAAGAGAGTGGAATAGTAGTAACTAGCTATTTTCTTCCTTAAAACTCTACCCAGTAGACTGAATACATTGTTTGATAGACTTCTTTGCCTATCACCCAACCACCCACACTGAAATCAAATATCCATCTATAAAGTGTCCATCAGGTCAAATATCATGTAATAAAGATACACATTCACACTGAGTATTTATGGAAATATTAACTTTGTTTATATCCAGTGAAAGATAAATTCCCAAATTGGAATATATGTTCCTATTCCTGGATACTCTGCCCTAGCCTACACCTATCCAAGAATACTTTAGAGCCCCAATTTAAATTCTTTATACACAGTTCCATATTTTTGTTTTGGTCCATTTTATAAGTGACTTAAGAATTTTGTGATTTATATTATCTCTGCTATAAAATCTCTGTTCTAAGGAAGGTAGACTTTCATATCTGGGGTATCTTTTGTCTGTTGAATGGAGTGATGAGTGAAAGAATGTAGGTTTGTATGAGCTGGGACTCTGAGTAAGAAAGATCCAGAAGGCAAGAACCAGAATCAGAAGATGTAAAGACTGGATGAAAAAGGAAGAGGTAAAAGGACAGCATCAGAGGGTCAAGCAGAGACTTAGCATGAGACTATCAAGAAGAGTTTTGCCCTACCAAGTTACTAGCTATACAATGTACTTTCTCTTCTCTCTTGGCTCCTATATGTTCTTAAGAAAATCTACATCACAACAAATGCCTGTGGAGTCCATTTCATCTTGAGAAATGCAAAGAAATATTGATCATACTTAGAGCATAGTCGGTATGGGAAGTGTGGGTGAAAATAAGGGCCACACGTGAAGGCAGACATCATGTAGACTGTCTATGACACACATACAAAATAACTCACTTATTCATTATTTTTAATTATCAAGTATCTTAAGCCTTCCAGGAAATTACTACACAGACTGTATTAGGACTCTTGTGGTTGCAAGTGATAGAAACTAATGACCCAAATGGAAAAGAGACCCTACTTTTCCCAGCCTCTACATGTCAAATCTCAAGAAAGTCTCTAATTGGCCACAGTTATTTGTACATCCCAACCAATTACTGTGTCCAGAAATGTGCAGTACTCTGAATGACCCAATAGTAATTGCCTCTAGAAAATAACAAAAATTAATGAAATTAAACATCAATAACTTTGTTTTGTTTCACAGTCAGTTTACTTGTTCGCTTGCCCAACTACATTATAAAGCATCTTTAGGATAGAAATTCGAGGCACTGAGGTTTAGGTTTGAACCCTCAGTACCTAGAATAATACATAAAGTATAATAGGCACTAAATAGTTTTAAATGAATTAATGAATATTCTGGACTATTTGCTTTTCTTTCTGCAATGCTCATTAGCCCTATCCTATCTCAGTGTCCCAAGCCTATTCCTTCTTTCACTTCCCTGAGAATAAAAGATTAACCTGCAGGCAATAATCTTGTGATGAAGATCTTGTAAGATCTTCTCAGAAGCTGGTACAAATCATTGGTTGGATATATTTTATGAACAAATTAATATAATGTACAATTTTTTGTAATTTATGATGGAAGATCTTGGAAACATGTTCTCAGGTAGAAGGGAATGAGTGTGGAGCTGTTGCTTTTATTTAATTATCTCCATTTAGCCTCTGACTTCAAATGCTCTTTTTATAGCCAACCTAAAAATTATACTTAGCTTGGAAACACAAATTTCAAGTTTATATCAGGCACTTCAAAATTTACGGCTGCAAAATACTCAGTTACTGTAGCTTATGATCTCATCAGAAAGTCTGATTGATTTATGCCTTGTTAACTGTCCCTATTTATCATTCCACATTTAACTAATGTGAAGTTTTATTGAGGTTGCCAAGAGACAATGTTGATTATAAAAGCAAGAGGGGAGGGGGAAAGTTGAAATATGTTGGCATATTTTTAATCTAAGACATTCCCACATATAAAAGTAGGTTGTTCTGGTGTGGAGAGTTTAACTAAGACTATGTATGCGTGTGTGTGTGTGTGTGTGTGTGTGTGTGTGTGTGTGTGTGTGTATGTACTCACACATGTTTGTATATTAGTATATTTACTTGTGCTATGTCTGTGTGTGGTCTGTTATAACAAAAGGATTGAAAATAATAGTGGTTTAAATAAGACAAAATTTCTTTCTTTCTCATGACACAGATCAGCTACAACATCCAGGCTGGTAGGATAATTCCACAATCACTAGGGATCCGGGTTCTTTCACCTTCTGGCCATCATCATCGTGTCCCAGGTGAAGGTGGCTGCTCCAGAGGGTAGCATGGCTGAAGTCCAGCCAGCAGGAGGCAGAGACACTACTCTGGGCAGGCTTTACTTCCTTCTTTCATTGGCACAATGTGGAAAATGCCATCACTTCTGCTCCCTTTACATTAGTCTTAACTTAGTTACATGGCCACAACTAGTTGCGAAGGACCATGGGATATAATCTTTAGCTAAGTAGTCATATGCTCAGGTAGATATCCATTATGATACATATTCTATTATAAAGAGAGAATATTGAGGGACAACCAAGGCCTTGCCAGTGTGTTTTCCTTTGTTCCCTAATAATGAAAGGAGATTTCTGTCTGACTTTCTGGCCCATAAAGATCAAAACTTCCAAGAATTGATTCCACTTCATTTTGTTTTGTTTTGTTTTGTTTTTAGATTCCACACAAAAGTGAAGTCATATGGTATTTTGTCTCTCTCCAACAAAACAGCAGTAGGCTTGTAGACACTGAGACCCTGGTAGTTACCATGGGGGAGGGGTTGGGGTGAGTGGGTGAAGCAGGTGAGGCGGATAAAGGGGCAGGAAAATCTCAATCATAATATAAATTAGGGGGATGAAAATACAGCATAAAGAACACAGTCAATGGTTCTATAACATCTTTCTATGTTGATAGTTACTATACTGGCTGGGGTGAGGATTTAAGAATGTATATAATTGTTGAATCCTGTGTTGTATACTTGAAACAATATGATATTATATGTCAACTCTTCTTCAATAAAAAAAAAATTCACCTTCATAATCGATTCACCTGAATAATAATAGGCTGTGTGTGCTATAGTCCTCATGACAATGAACATTAAAGAACAAACAGCAATGCCCGTAATTTACCATGAGGTGTGATGAAAGGGAGGGATATTTTATATACATGGCACAGGAAGTGTCATGGCGGCACAATGGAGTTTTATTTTTCAACTTGAACTTGAAAGAGAAAAGCAATGCTAAGTGCCCTTCCCAGCACCACTGCTCTAAGCAGAACATTGATAATGGCAGAAAGAACAAACTAACAAAGAAAATCCAGAAGTACAAAAGTTAGATGAGAGAGAGAGAGAAAGATAGCATCATGTGTCTTTTCCTGGGGTAGACAAGTAAAGCAGGTAGTGATTGCTGTTGAGATCATATTTCAGAAAAATAAAACTTTCTGAAGAAATCAATTTGTAACAATTTAGTATCTAAAGATCATTTTTTGAGTATGTGCATAAGCAAAGACTCAGAGCTTAATATAAAGTTTCTTGATGCCAGAAGCAGGCTTCTTGAAACAGCACTTTGTGAAAGAATACATGGGACCCACAGACACCTACGTTCTCTGGCAAAATCTGCCAACTCCTGAAGCAATCCAGCGTCATCTGGCCACCAGCCATTATCAGTTCCCATGGTAAGAATGACTGGAGAGCATTACCAAGTGCCACTCTCTACATATTCTTTGTAAATCATTACATGTAAATCGATCTATCTGCAGTTTTCATCATACAGTGTTGGTTCAGCCATTCTCAGCAGGCTGCTGTGCCTTCTTTTTAAAGCCACAGGCAAAGAACACATTCTGGGAAGTTTGCCCTATAGGTATACTTTCAAATACACAGAGAAATGTATAAGGGTGTTAACTATCTGCTTATACAACAGAAGGGTATTTGGTTATTAAAAGGAAGAAAGCAAATATATGTACGGTATGATCTTTTTTACTGTCTTAAATGTTCATAAATGCATATAATCCTTTAAGAAGAATTAGAAGGACTCAGGGGAGGGACTTATACTTTTCACTTTATTATATTCTATGCTGTTTAGAGTTTTTACCACAATTAACATAACTTCAATTTTTTAACTGGCTAATAGAAAGAATTCCTCCAAGGAATTGTGACATGTAAGTATCTGAATTGAGAAGATCCCTCCAGGCCATGAGTCAGGTGAGCAGGATCCTCTAAAGAATATTGCCCTCACAGCATCTTCTCCTGGCTGCTTCTTCCAAATGTCCCATTGGCAACTAGAGACCCCTAGACTTGAGGATGTTACCTCCATCTCACTAATCACCCTTAATGTAAACACCTTTTTCTTTTCATTATAAAAAGGAGATATCAGTAAATCAAGTATAAAAAGCAAACGAATATTCATATTTGACCTGATTGTTTATAGTTCATAATGCGTGATCAGAACCAAAAGTTTCTGTAATGAATGCCCTTGTACTGTTCACCATGAAAGAACTTATTCATATGTAAGAACTTGTTCGTTATGCTTCAGAAGATTGGAGACTGACGAGAACTAGGCTTGAGATGGATTTATGATTGTGCATTGAGCATTGACCCCCCTATACAGAATTTTATTGTTGTTAACAACCATTTTATCAATAAATATGAGAGATCCCCTCTCAAAAAAAAAAAGGAGATATCAGGCATCTCTGATGCTCCCATAGGACAAATGTGAAGCTCACAGTTACAAAAAAAGCCATTCAAATGCCATAAGAAGCCTAAGTGGGACAATGATGCAGCCCTTGACTTCAGAATCATAGAAGTCTATCCTCCTGGCATGCACTTTGGAATTGGAAAGTTCTGATTCTTTTCTAGCTCTACCACATCTTAGTTGGGCAATTCTGCATAACGTATCAACTTTCTCTATGTTTAGGTTTTATCACTTGTAATATTACCACCATGATCTTGCCTGACTCATTTGGATCTTAAGATGATTAAATTAGTAAATCAGTGGAAAACTTTTAGCAAGTAGCTGAACAAAATTCCATGATTCTAGGAGTCCCAGACAACCAGGTAGGTACAGTTTTTCCTGAGATAATCAAGCCTTGTTCCTGATTTATCTCAGCCTATACTTTTATCATCTGACAGCTTAGAATTTCCTCCTTTGCTATCAAAGTCAGAGAGATGAGAAAACATAACTGAGACTCACAATCATTAGCCATCATAGAACCAGGGTCAAAAATTTAAGTCAATAAATATTGATTGAGAGTCTGCTATGGAAAAAACACTGATTGAAGATTTAAAACAATACATCATCTCCTGCCCTCCAGGAGCTCACAACTTATGATAAAGAGGAATCAAAGTAAATATTCTTTGATAGGAAACCAAAGAGTATGCACATGAAGGTATAGCAAAGAGAAGTTAATTCCAACTGAGAGAACTTCATGTTCCCTCAGACTTAGTGATGGTGATATTACTTAGATAAAGCTCTACAGAAAGGCAGCTTTGGAAGAAAGAGTAGTCAAGGAAGATAGAACAGCTTGAGAAAAGATGTGGAAACAGCAGAATGCAGAGTACATTTAGGCAGAATGTGTTCATTTGCTGGGGCTGCCATAATAACATACCATAGACTGGGTGGCTTAAGCAACAGAAACTTACTTCTCACAGCTCCAGAGGCCTGAAGGCCAAGATCAAGGGGTTGGTGAGTTTAATCTCTCCTGAGGCCTCTCTCGTTGGCTCGTAGGTCTTCTTTCTGTGATCTCACATGGTCTTTCCTCTGTGTATGCACATCCCTGGTGTCTCTTTGTGTGTCCAAATTTCCTTTTCTTATAAGGGCACCGATCAGATTGGATTAGGGCCCACCACAGTGACCTCGTTAAAGTCCTTATCTCCAAATGCAGTCACATTCTGAGGTATTGGGGCTTAGGATTTCAACATGCAAATTTGGGGGTGGCACACTTCAGGACCCCACCACAAGTAACAAGTGATGTGATGGAAATATATAATGAATGGAAAGGCATATATTTGGAGGGGGTTGATAAAGCAATAGATAAAAAGCAAAAACTTCTGCTTTTTTTTATAAACCAGGCACAATTCAAAGAGCTTGATTTGTACAAATTCATTTAATCCTCACAATAGCCCTATGAAGTAGGCATTATTATTATTGTTATTCTCAATGAATGAAATGGAGGTATAGAGAGAATACAACCAGAAAGTCCTATTCCAAGGTTCACACACTTAACCTCCATACTATGCTGCCTAGAAAAAATAGAAAGTGGTCAAATTGTGGAGCAATTGTGAGTAAGGGAGCAGAACAACCTTTCTTTTCTTTTCCTTTTTTTTTTTTTTTAGATTTTCAACAACAGTAACTAGAATGATATGGAAATAAGCCAGCACACCACCATCGTATTACCTGTAAGAGATTACAGAAAGTTTGGCTATTAGTATTGGATACAGGTCATCTCAAAGAAAACACAAAACGATTTTTGTAATACTTGAACAAAATCCAAAGATTTTAAGAAGACAAGTTTATTTTCATCACTATAGATTCATCATGGACTTCTAAATAACCCATACAACTCATTCTGTTCTTTTTGTTCTCTCCATATCAACAGCAATATATCAGTAGTGAAAATGGGTGTGATCTTAACAATAAGATTAACTATTTAGCCACAGTAATTTCTGGTGTGTTTGGTGGGTTTATTTTTGTTGTTTCAATTACATTATTTCTTTCTTACAGCAACATGTTGCACTGTGGGAACTCAGTATTTAAGAGGTTTAATAACTTAATAAAATCATGCTGAGAATAGAGATACTCATGCTGAAGTCTAGTTATCTGTACATCTAAGCTCTTAATACATGGTAGGAATTTTTAAACAGTTTTATTGGGGTATGATTGACATACAATGACCTGTACATAATTGTAATGCATGAATTTAAGTTTTGACATAAACATACACCCATGGAACCAAAATAATGGTGGAAATGGGGGCTGGAAATCCAAGATAAAGGGGTTGGCAGGTGCGGTTTCTCTGAAGCCTCTCTCCATGGCTTGTCATCCTTCATTCCCAAGAGTTTCCTTATGCCCCTTTGCCATTTCTTCTCACTCCTTTTCATTTTTCCCTTCTTTCTATCATTATAGTGAAGTTTGCATTTTCTATAAATTTATATTAATGTTTTCATACACTGGGTACCATTTTTTTACTGAGTTCTTTCATTCAGCATAAGACCTTTCAGATTCCATTCATATTGTTGCATATTCATTCCTTTTTGTCACTAAGCAATATTCTGCAGTTTCTTTGTCCATGCACATGATGATGGACATTTAGGTTATTTCCAGTTTGAGGCTACCACAAATAAATCTGACATGAACTTGTTTACAGGTCTTTGTATGAACATTGCTTCCATTTCTCTTGGGTAAATACCTATGAATGGAATGGCTGGGTCAAATGGTTATTGTATGTTTAACTTCTTAAGAAAATGCTAAGTTCCTTTCCAAAATGATTATGTCATTTCACATTCCTGCCATTAAAGTATAAAAGTTACTTCACGTTCTCAACATTTGACATGGTCAATCTTTAATTTTAGACATTTTAATAGGCATTTAATAGTATCTCTTTGGGATTCTAATTTGTGCTTCCCTATTGACTAATGATGGTGAACATTTTCTCATACGCTTCTTTACCATATACAGATTACTTGATGAGGTTTCTGTTCAAGTCTCTCGCCCATTCTTTTATTGGATCATATTATTGTTGTTGTTGTTAAGAGTTTTTTGCATACCCTGGATATTTCTTTGTAAAATCTGGATATTACCAAATATTCAACTTGCAAATATTTTCTCCCAATTTGTGATGTCTTTTCATTCTCTTAACAGTGTTTTATGAGGAGAATTTCTCAGTTTTGATGAACTTCAGTTCATCCATTTTGTTGTTTAGGGATCATGCCTTTGTGCTGTTTTTAGGAAAATATGCCCAACCCACAGTCACAATGTTTTCTTCTACTTTTCTTATGTATGTTTTATAGTTTTAGGTTTTACATTTAGGTCTATGATCCTTTTCATTTGGGTTTATGGTATAAGGTATGTCTCCAAGTCCATTGTTTTGCATATGGATATCCAATTGTTACAGCAACATTTTCTGAAAAGATTATCCTTTCTCCACTAGATTATCTTTATGATTCAGAGAAAAATCAATTAACCATACATGTGTGGGTTGATTTCTGGACTTTCTTTTCCCTTCCATTGACTTATATGTGTATTTTCACACCAATACCACACTTTCTTGATTAATGTAGCTTTCTAATAAGACTCCAAGTAAAGTGAGGTAAGTCCTCCAACTTTATTCTTTTCCAATGTTATTCTGGCTAGTCTAGGTCTTTAAATTTCCATGTAGATTTTACAATCTACTTGTCAATTTCTACAGTTTGCCTACAGGGATTCTGAAAAAGAATGTGTTGAATGTATAAATCATTTTGGGGACAATAAATATCTTAACAAATTTAGTCTTCTAATACATAAATATGTCTTTCCATTTATTTATGTATTTTTAAATTTTGTCAAGAATAATATATAGTTTTTGTGTAAAGAGTTTGCACATGTTTATCAGAGTTATCCCTAAATATATGTTTTATGATATTATAAGTGGTATTGTTTTTTAACTTTAATTTCCAAGTGTTCCTTACTAGCATATAGAAATATAATTGATTTTGTACATTGATCTTGTGTACAAAAGCCTGCTAAACTCACTTGTTAATTCTAGGGGGGAGTTGTATTTTCATAGGATTTTCTACATAGATAGTTATATTGTCTGTGTTTAAAGCGTTTTTGCTGCTTCTTTTCCAATCTGGTTACTCTGTATTTCTTTTTCTTGCCTAACTGCAATGGCTATAACCCATAGTATAGTATAAATAGAAATGGAAAAAATGAACATCCTTGTCTTGTTCTCAATCACAGGATGAAAACATTTAGTCTTTCACCATCATGTATGATTTCAGATGTAGGTATTTCATAGGTACACTTTATCAGGTAGAGGAAGTTTCCTTGTATTACTAGTTCAGAGGGATTTTTTTAAATCAATAATGGATGTTGGATTTCATCTAATGCTTTCTCTGCATCTATTGAGGTGATCACATGGCTTTTTTTTTTTTTTTTTTGAAAGACAAATACCAGGTGATTTATTTGTGGAGTATAAAAAAAAAGCAAAACAGAAGGAACAAAACAGCAGCAGACTCATAGACACCAAGAAAGGACTAGTGGTTACAAAGGGAGAGGGGCTGGGGTGGGTGAGGGGTGGGGAGGGTGCAGGGGATAAAGGGACACAATAATTTGCAGTCACAATGTAAGCTGGTCACAGGGATCGTAGTACAGCATGGAGAATATAGCTAATGACTGTAACATCTTACTACATTGATAGAGGGGTGAAGATTTAATAATATGAGGGTAACTTGAACCACTGTGTTATATATTTGAAACTAACATAAGATTATATATCAATGGTACTTTAATAAAGAAATATGCACATAAACGGACCTGTGCTTTTCAAACCCGTGTTGTTCAGGGTCAACTGTACATTAGTTTTTCCTGTTTTGTTTTGTTTTTTTTTTTTTGAGAGGGCATCTCTCATATTTATTGATCAAATGGTTGTTAACAACAATAAAATTCAGTATAGGGGGGTCAACGCTCAATGTACAATCATTAATCCATCTCAAGCCTAATTCTCGTCAGTCTCCAATCTTCTGAAGCATAACGAACAAGTTCTTACATGGTGAACGAATTCTTACATAGTGAATAAATTCTTACAATGTGAACAGTACAAGGGCAGTCATCACAGAAACTTTCGGTTTTGATCATGCAATATGACCTATAAACCATCAGGTCAAATATGAATATTCGTTTGATTTTTGTACTTGATTTATATGTTGATCCCACATTTCTCCTATTATTATTATTATTTTTATTTTTAATAAAATGCTGAAGTGGTAGGTAGATGCAAGATAAAGGTAGAAAACATAGTTTAGTGCTGTAAGAAGGCAAATGTAGATGATCAGATGATCAGGTGTGTGCCTGTGGACTAAGTATTAATCCAGGCTAGACAAGGGCAGCAAGACATCCACGGATGCAGAAGATTTCTCTCAAAGCAGGGGGGGTGAGGTTCTGAGCCTCACCTCTGTTGATCCCCAAATTCTCACCTGATGGCCCCCCTGCGACTGTGCCTGTCTTAGGTTGTTCCTCCTTCTATGCCCAGCACTTGTCTCGAGGTATCTTTACCACCTGGAGGAATTATGATACTCGGTAAATTCGATATGAGGCACGAATTCTATTTAAGGTTTGTAATTAGGAAGGAAGAAGAAAAGCTATAGAGGTAGCATATGAAGGAAACTTGGGAGGATTGATTATTTCTTTGACATATCTTCTTGTATAGTACCTTAAGTATGTATAGGTTTTAAACTACTAACTAATTTGCACACACATATTAACATAATAGGAATACGGTGACATAAACAAAGCAAATCTATAATTACCAGCCATCTCCAGTGAAGCCAAGAAAACCATTTAGGCACCCTAGGCATTTGTGAAAATTTATCTATGATATGATGGATATTGTCCAACTGTACTTGAACCATCAGACAAATTAAAGCAGCCCATTTCTGGGATCTGTTCACATCCCATATGTTCTTTTAACCATAGATAGTCTATAGTCATGAGATTTTGGGGTGCCACATGGCTTTTTTTTATCATCTGTTAACATGATAAAGTCCATTCAATGATTTTCAAATGCCATTCCCACCTTGCATTCCTGTGATAAACTCCATTTCAGTGAGAGGATTAAAGATGGTGGCATGAGAGCTGAGACAGAGGCCTCCTCCCAAAACCACATATAATATGAAAATATAATTAATACAACTAATCCTGAAAGAGCAACAGAAAGAAGGCTACGCAAGGCTGCATACACTTGGAGGAAAGAACAGACCTCACAGAACAGGGTAATGTACCAAAGCCGTGATCCAGCAGGACCCAAGCCCTTTCCCTACCCCAGCTCACCAGCAGGAGGAAGTGAAATGGAGAAGGGAGGGAGTGGAGGCCTAGACTGCTGAACACCCAACCATGGAGATCTGCTCTGAGAGCATGAACCTACATTACATGGTACTCTGGAGATTAGTGAGGTTGGAAAGCTAAGACAGGCAGAATACCTGGAGAGACTGAGATTCCAACCACTTATGGAAAATGGATCCACATCTAGCGGCTATGGGACAAAAGAAAGGAGGGCACTCTGAGACACTTCCTAACAGCAAGAAGGCTGCTAAAGAGGCAAGGATTGTACAGAGCTTACAGATCAGGAGAAAGGACAGATGGGCAAAATTGTCTGGGTGCACACTTCCCAGCAGGTTGGGAACTTCCAGGAGCTTCAGGCACTCCATCCTTCTGGCTGGCTATGCAGCTCCAAGGCCCCCCACTGTGATATGCAGCCTGCTGCGCCTTCTTCCCAGGCTGCCACATCTGGCTCGCAAACCGGCAGCCCCTGCCCTGGCATCAGGACAGAGGGAAGCCCCACCTTCAGGAGCGATAAACACAAAGCATAGAGGCTTATACCTATGTACTCGGCCCATTGGTTCTGGCCATGGAGACAGGCATAGCAGCCTGGAAGCAGGAAACAACCATTTCCTCCCCCCAGGCACCAGCACTGCTCCCCTGTGACCACTTTTATACAGTATAAATAGAAGTTCACATCACTCCACAGGCTGAGCACCTCCAGTAAGTAGAGCTTTTGGGCACTAGAGGCAGCTACACACAAAGGAACCTGATTAAAACCCAAGTACCACAAACACCAGAAACAGGCCCAAGTGAAACTGAACTCACCAACCCTCATGAAAGAGATTTCAAACTAAAAATCATAAAGATAATCATAGAGCTACAGAAAAATATTCAAGAACTCAGGGAGGAATTCAGGAATGAGATACAAATATTCCAGAATACAGTATCTGAAATGAAGTATACAATGGAGGGGTTTAAAAGCAGATGAAGTAGAGGAGACAGTAAATGAAACAGAAATTAGAGAAAAGGAATACAAAGAAGCTGAGGCACAGAGAGAAAAAATGATCTCTAAGAAAGAAAGAATATTGAAGGAACTCTGTGACCAATCCAAATGGAACATTATTTGCATTATAATAAGAGAGAGAAAAAGGGATAGAAAGTGCCTCTGAGGAAGTAAGTGTTGAAAACTTCCCCTATCTGGGGAAGAAGATAGTCTCTCAGGCCATGGAGGTGCACAGATCTCCCAACACAAGGGACCCAAGGAAGACAACACCAAGACATATAATAATTAAAATGGCAACAATCAAGAATAAGGACAGACTTTTAAAAGAAGCCAGAGAGAGAAACAAGGTCAGATACAGAGGAAAACCCATTAAGCTATCATCAGACTTCTCAACAGAAAACTTACAGGCCAGAAGGGAGTGGCATGATATATTTAATGTAATGAAACAGAAAGGCCTCGAACCAAGAATACTCTACTTGGAAATATTATCATTAAAATTTGAAGGAGGGATTAAACAATTTCCAGGTAATGAGAAGCTGAGAGAATTTACCTCCCACAAACCATCTCCAGTGTATTTTAGAGGGACTACATGGAAGTATTCCTAAGGCTAAATAGTTGTCACCAGTGAAAATAAAACCACAGTAAAGAAAGTAAAACAATTAATTACTAAGCAGATGCAAAATTAAATCAACTACCCAAAAGTCAGTGAAGGGACAGATAAAGAGTACAGAATATAATACCTAATATATAAAAAATGGAGGAGGAAGAAAAATGAGGGGGAAAAAAGAATTTTTAGGTGCTTGTAATAGCATACTAAGTGAGTTAAATTAGACTGTTAGTTAGAAAGGGAATTACCCTTGAAACTTTGGTAACCATGAATCTAAAGCCCACAATGCCAATAAGTACATACCTATTGATAATCACCCTAAATGTAAATGGACTGAATGCACCAATCAAAAAACATATGGTTACTCAATATATAAAAAAAAAAAGACCCGTCCATATGCTGCCTACAAGAGACTCACTTCAAACCCAAAGACATACACAAACTGAAAGTGAAGGGATGGAAAAAGATATTTCATGCACCTAATGGGGAGAAAAAAGCAGGAGTTGCAATGCTTGTATCAGACAAAATATACTTCAAAACAAGAAAAGTCACAAGAGACAAAGAAGGACACTATATAATGATAAAGGGATCAATCCAACAAGAGGATATAACCATTATAAATATCTATGCACCCAACAAAGGAGCACCTATATATGTGAAACAAATACTAACAGAATTGAAGATGGAAATAGAATGCAATGTATTCATTTTAGGAGACTTCAACACACCACTCCCTCCAAAGGACAGATCAACCAAACAGAAAATAAGTAAGGACACAGAGGCACAGAACAATGTATTAGAACAGATGGACCTAACGGACATCTACAGAACACTCCATCCAAAAGCAACAGGATACACATTCTTCTCAAGTACAAATGGAACATTTTCAAGAATAGATCACATACTAGGCCACAAAAAAAGCCTCAGTAAATTCAAAAAGACTGAAATTGTACCAACCAGCTTCTCAGAACACAAAGTATGAAACTAGAAATAAATTACTCAAAGAAAACAAAAACCCCACAAACACATGCAGGCTTAACAACATGCTCCTAAATAATCAATGGATCAATGACCAAATAAAAACAGAGATCAAGCAATATATGGAGACAAATGACAACAATAATTCAACAATGCAAAATCTATGGAACACAGTGAAGGCAGTGCTAAGAAGGAAGTATATTGCAATACAGACCTACCTTAGGAAAGAAGAAGAATCCCATATGAACAGTCTGAACTCACAATTAATGAAAGTAGAAAAAGAACAAATGAGACCCAAAGTCAGTAGAAGGAGGGACATAATAAAGATTAGAGAAGAAATAAATCAAATGGAGAAGAATAAAACAATAGAAAGAATCAGTAAAAACAGGAGCTGTTTCTTTGAGAAAATAAACAAAATAGATAACCCCTTAGCCATACTTATCAAGTAAAAAAGAGGGTCTACACACATAAACAGAATCAAAAATAAGAAAGGAAAAATCACTACAGACACCACAGAAATACAAAGAATTATTAGAGAATACTATGAAATATTATATGTTAACAAACTGGACAACCTAGAAGAATTGGACAACTTTCTAGAAAAATACAACCTTCCAAGGCTGACCCAGAAAGAAACAGGAAATCTGAACAGACCAATTACCAGCAACAAAATTGAACTGGTAATCAAAACACTACCTAAGAACAAAACACATGGACCAGATGGCTTCACCACTGAATTTTATCAAACATTTAGTGGAGACCTAATACCCATCCTCCTTAAAGATTTCCAAAAAGTAGAAAAGGAGGGAATACTTCCAAACTCATTCTATGAGGCCAGCATCACTCTAATACCAAAACCAGGCAAAGACACCACAAAAAAGGAAATTACAGACCAATATCCCTGAAGAACATAGATGCAAAAAATACTCAACAAAATATTAGCAAACCGAATTAAAAAATACATCAAAAAGATCATCCATCATGATCAAGTAAGATTTATTCCAAGGATGCAAGGATGGTACAACATTCGAAAATCCATCAACAAAAAGGACAAAAACCACATGATCATGATGTTGAATTTTGTTAAATGCCAAAAAAGCATTTGACAAAATTCAACATCCATTCATGATAAAAACTCAACAAAATGGGTATAGAGGGCAAGTACCTCAACATAATAAAGACCATATATGACAAACCCACAGCGAACATCATACTTAACAGTGAGAAACTGAAAGCTTTTCCTTTAAGATCAGGAACAAGAAAAAGATGCCCACTCTACCCACTTTTATTCAACATAGTTTTGAAGGTCATAACTACAGCAATCAGACAACACAAAGATATAAAAAGTATCCAAACTGGTAAAGAAGAAGTTAAACTGTCAGTGTTTGCAGATGGCATGATATTCTACATAAAAAACCCTAAAGAATCCACTCCAAAACTACTAAAACTAATATCAGAATTCAGCAAAGTTGCAGGATACAAAATTAATACACAGAAATCTGTTGCATTCCTATACACTAATGATGAACTAGCAGAAAGAGAAATCAGGAAAACAATTCCATTCACAATTGCATCAAAAAGAATAAAATACCTAGGAATAAACCTAACCAAAGAAGTGAAAGACCTATACCCTGAAAACTACAAGGCACTCATGAGAGAAATAAAAGAAGGTACCAATAAATGGAAATACATCCCATGCTCATGGATAGGAAGAATTAATATTGTCAAAATGGCCATCCTGCCTAAAGCAATCTACAGATTCAATGCAATCCCAATAGCATTCTTCAATGAACTAGAGCAAATAGTTCTAAAATTCATATGGATCCACAAAAGACCCCGAATAGCCAAAGCAATCCTGAGAAGGAAGTATACAGCTGGGGGGATTACAGTCCCTGACTTCAAGCTCTACTACAAAGCCATGGTAATCAAGACAATTTGGTACTGGCACAAGAACAGACCCACAGGCCAATGGAACAGACTAGAGAGCCCAGATAAAAACCCAAGCATATTTGGTCAATAAGCCTACAATCAAGAAGCCATGGACATAACAATAGGGAAATGATAGCCTCTTCAAAAACTGGTGTTGGCAAAACTGCACAGCTACATGTTAGAGAATGAAACTGGATTGTTGTATAACCCCATATACAAAAATAAACTCAAAATGGATCAAAGACCTGAATGTAAGTCATGAAACCATAAAACTCTTAGAGAACAATATAAGCAAAAATCTCCTGAATATAAACATGAGGAACTTTTACCTGAATGCATCTCCTCAGGCAAGGGAAACAAAAGCAAAAATGAATAAATGGGACTACATCAAACTAAAAAGCTTCTGTACAGCAAAGGACACCATCAGCAGTACAAAAAGGCACCCTATAGTATGGGAGAATATATTTGTAAACAACATATCCAACAAGGGTTAACATCCAAAATATATAAAGAACTCACATGCCTCAACACCCAAAAAACAAATAACCTGATTAAAAAATGGGTGGAGGATATGAACAGACAGTTCTCCAAAGAAGAAATTCATATGGCCAACAGGCACTTCAAAAGATGCTCCACATCACTAATTATCAGGGAAATACAAATAAAAACCACTATGAGATATCACCTCACACCAGTTAAGATGGCCTGCATTGAAAAGACTAAGAACAACAAACACTGGTGAGGATGTGGAGAAATCCTATACTGCTGGTGGGAATGTAAACTAATTCAACCATTGTGGAAAGCAATATGGAGGTTCCTCAGAAAACTAAGAATAGAAATACCATTTGACCCAGGAATTCCACTCCTAGGAATTTACCCAATGAATACAAGTTCTCAGATTTAAAAAGACATATACACCCCAATCATTTATCACAGCACTATTTACAATAGCCAAGATATGGAAGCAACCAGAGTGTCCATCAGTAGATGAATGGATAAGGAAGAGGTGGTATATATATATACACAATGGAATACTATTCAGCCATAAGAAAGAAACAAATCCTACCATTTGCAACAACATGGATGGAGCTGGAGGGTATTATGCTCAGTGAAATAAGCCAGGCTGAGAAAGACAAGTACCAAATGATTTCCCTAATTTGTGGAGAATAACAACAAAGCAAAACTGAAGGAACAAAATAGCAGCAGACTCACAAACTCCGAGAACGGACTAGCAGTTACCAAAGAGAAGTGGTAAGGGAAGGTGGATGGGGATGGAGGGAGGAGGGGATTGAGGGGCATTATGATTAGTACACATGATGTGGGGTGGGGGGGATCATGGGGAAGGCAGTGTAGCACAGAGAAGGCAAGTAGTGACTCTGTGGCATCTTACTACACTGATAGACAGTGACTGCAATGGGGTATGGCGGGGACTCGATAATATGTAGTAACCATATTGTTTTTCTTGTGAAACCTTCATAAGAGTGTCATAAGGTATCAATAATACCTTAATAAAAAACATGTAATAAAAAAAGCAATGATGCACATGAAAGATCTCAATTGAAACATTAGAGGCTTTGAAACATTTAGACGTCCTGCATTCACTATCAGTATATAGTTTATCATTTAATTAATTATCAAAGAAAAATTTACAAACCAATAAATATTTTTACTTTGTTTTCCAAGCTTTTACAAACAACACACAGCAGATCAAAACATAGAGATATTTCTGCCTTACCAACAGGTTAACAAACAAGTCCATGCAGGACAGTTACTATAAGCCTGACACAGGGTTAGCCAACCATAGTCACAATGCATGGCCCTGGTCCCCTAGGAACCAACAGGACCTGGAACACAGTAGTGAAACAATGTATCCCTTTTGGATGAATAAATGAATTTATGGATGATTGAATCAACAAATCTATCTATGGGAAGTCCAAGCTGTGCCTTGTTAGGTAAGGGGGCTGAGGGGGAGCCAGGCCCAGGAGAGGGTATTTTGCTCAACCCAGGAGAAAGGAAATAACATCAAAAACATAAAATGAACTCAAAGAGACAGAAAGTAGAATGGTGATTTCCACGGAGGGGTTGGGTGGGGTGAGATAGGAAGTTATTGTGTAGTAAGTATAGTTTCAGTTCTGTAAGAAGAAAATATTTCTGTGGATGGATGGTGGTGATGGTGACACTACAATGTTAACATACTTAATGCCACTGAACTGTATACTTAAAAATGGTTAAGATGGTCAGTTTTATGTTCTGTGTATTTTACCACAATGAAAATATTTAAATATATATAAAAGTTACCATCAGAGCTAAGAGGATTTTTTTTTTTGAGAGGGCATCTCTCATATTTATTGATCAAATGGTTGTTAACAACAATAAAATTCTGTATAGGGGGGTCTGTGCTCAATGCACAATCATTAATCCATCTCAAGCCTAATTCTCGTCAGTCTCCAATCTTCTGAAGCATAACAAACAAGTTCTTACATGGTGAACGAATTCTTACATAGTGAATAAGTTCTTACATGGTGAACAGTACAAGGGCATTAATCACAGAAACTTTCGGTTCTGATCACGCATTATGAACTATAAACAATCAGGTCAAATATGAATATTCATTTGATTTTTATACTTGATTCATATGTGGATCCCACATTTCTCCCTTTATTATTATTATTATTTTTATTTTTAATAAACTGCTGAAGTGGTAGGTAGATGCAAGATAAAGGTAGAAAACATAGTTTAGTGTTGTAAGAGAGCAATTGTAGATGATCAGGTGTGTGCCTGTAGACTATGTGCTAATCCGAGCTAGACAAGGGCAATAAAACAGACATGGATGCAGAAGCTTTCTCTCAACACAGGGGTGGGTGAGGTTCTAAGCTTCACCACTGTTGTTCCCCAATTTCTCACCTGATGGCCCCCCTGCGACTGTGCCTGTCTTAGGTTGTTCCTCCCTTGAGGAATCTTACCCGTCTCTGGCTAACCAGTCATCTTCCGGGGCCATACAGGGAAATGTAAAGTTGGTAAGTGAGAGAGAAGCCATATTGTTTGCAAAGGTTAGCTTTTTACTTCTTTGCAGATTTATGCCCTGTGGCTTCTATGCCCAGCACTTGTCTCGAGGTATCTGTACCACCTGGAGGAATTATGATACTCGGTAAATTCGATATGAGGCACGAATTCTATTTAAGGGTTGTAATTAGGAAGGAAGAAGAAAAGCTATAGAGGTAGCATATGGAAGAAAACATGGGAGGATTGATTATTTCTTTGACATATCTTCTTGTAGAGTACCTTAAGTATGTATAGGTTTTAAACTACTAACTAACTTGCGCACACATATTAACATAATAGGAATACGGTGACATAAACAAAGCAAATCTATAATTACCAGCCATCTCCAGTGAAGCCAAGAAAACCATTTAGGCACCCTAGGCATTTGTGAAAATTTGTCTATGATATGATGGATATTGTCCAACTGTACTTGAACAGTCTGAGAGAAGTCAGACAAATTAAAGCAACCCATTTCTGGGATCTGTTCACATCCCATATGTTCTTTTAACCATAGAAAGTCTATAGTTATAAGATTTTGGAGCGCTACAACTTGCACCCCTCCCAACTCCTGGTTGAGTTCCAACAGTACAGATCTGGTCAAATTCGTTGTCTCACTGTATGCACATGCCAACCTAGACATCTCCCTCCTCATTCCAATGGCAAGTACAGGAAACGGTGGGGTGGACGCAGCCACAACTGCAGCATCGCCCGGATCCCTGTGGAGGCTTTTTGATGATCATCCCCCGGCACGAGTCCTCCAGAGAGTGCTGATGCCGGAAGCTCCTCCTCAAATCGTATCTTAGTTCATATTCTGGGTAGCCAAGCTAGGCCTTGATCTTCTGCATAGAAACAAACAGACCCTTTGCCCACACTTTGACATGCCCTCTATACCACTGTGTAGAACTCATTGGAGGTCAGCACACAGGAACTGCTCTTTTATTTTTTTTTCTTTTTATTAAGAGAAAGGAATATTATCAGAAAAGAGTACCTCCATAGCTGATCATCTGACACCCTTTAAGTGATCAACATTAAGGATATTTAAAGCATGCATTAATCTTTGATTTACCAATTATTTTATCCTATCAAGGAGTAATCCCCTTTTCTTTCTTTCCTTTTTTTTTTTTATCTTTAATCTACACTTACATGAAGAATACTATGTTTACTATGCTCTCCCCTATATCAGGTACCCCCTAAAAACCACCTTACAGTCACTGTCCATCAGCATAGCAAAATGTAGAATCACTACTTGTCCTCTCTGTGTTGTAGAGCCCTCCCTCCCCTTTCTCCCTCCCCTACCTATGCATGCTAATCTTAATACCCCCTTCTTCTTCCCCCGCTTATCCCCCCCTGCCCACCCATCCTCCCCAGTTCCTTTCCCTTTGGTACCTGTTAGTCCATTTTTGGGTTCTGTAATTCCACTGCTGTTTTGTTCCTTCAGTTTTTCCTTTGTTCTTATACTCCTCAGATGAGTGAAATCATTTGATATTTCTCTTTCTCCACTTGGCTTATTTCACTGAGCATAATACTCTCCAGCTCCATCCATGTTGCTGCAAATGGTAGGATTTTTCCTCTTCTTATGACTGAGTAGTATTCCATTGTGTATATGTACCACATCTTCTTTATCCATTCATCCACCGATGGACATTTAGGTTGCTTCCAATTTTTGGCTATTGTAAAAAGTGCTGGGATAAACATAGGGGTGCATCTGTCTTTCTCAAACTTGATTGCTGCATTCTTAGGGTAAATTCCTAGGAGTGGAATTCCTGGGTCAAATGATAAGTCTGTTTTGAGCATTTTGATGAACCTCCATACTGCTTTCCACAATGGTTGAACTAATTTACATTCCCACCAGCAGTGTAGGAGGGTTCCCCTTTCTCCACAGCCTCACCAACATTTGTTGTTGTTTGTCTTTTGAATGGCAGTCATCCTTACTGGTGTGAGGTGATACCTCATTGTAGTTTTAATTAGAATTTCTCTGATAATTAGTAATGTGGAGCATCTTTTCATGTGTCTGTTGGCCATCTGTATTTCTTTTTTAGAGAACTGTCTATTCAGTTCCTCTGCCCATTTTTTAATTGGGTTATTTGTTTTTTGTTTGTTGAGGCATGTGAGCTCTTTATATATTCTGGGCGTCAAGCCTTTATCGGATCTGTCATTTTCAAATACATTCTCCCATACTGTAGGGTTCCTTTTTGTTCTATTGATGGTGTCTTTCGCTGTACAGAAGCTTTTCAGCTTAATGTAGTCCCACTTGCTCATTTTTGCTGTTGTTTTCCTTGCCTGGGGAGATATGTTCAAGAAGAGGTCACTCATGTTTATGTCTAAGAGGTTTTTGCCTATGTTTTTTTCCAAGAGTTTAATGGTTTCATGACTTACATTCAGGTCTTTGATCCATTTTGAGTTTACCTTTGTATATGGGGTTAGACAAAGGTCCAGTTTCATTCTCCTACATGTAGCTGTCCAGTTTTGCCAGCACCATCTGTTGAAGAGACTGTCATTTTGCCATTGTATGTCCATGGCTCCTTTATCAAATATTAATTGACCATATATGTTTGGGTTAATTTCTGGAGTCTCTAATCTGTTCTACTGGTCTGTGGCTCTGTTCTTGTGCCAGTACCAAATTGTCTTGATTACTATGGATTTGTAGTAGAGCTTGAAGTTGGGGAGTGAGATCCCCCCTACTTTATTCTTCTTTTTCAGGATTGCTTTGGCTTTTCGGGGTCTTTAGTGTTTCTATATGAATTTTTGAATTATTTGTTCCAGTTCATTGAAGAATGTTGCTGGTAATTTGATAGGGATTGCATCAAATCTGTATATTGCGTTGGGCAGGATGGCCATTTTGACTATATTAATTCTTCTTAGCCAAGAGCATGGGATGAGTTTCCATTTGTTAGTGTCCCCTTTAATTTCTCTTAAGAGTGACTTGTAGTTTTCACGGTATAGGTCTTTCACTTCTTTGGTTAGGTTTATTCCTAGGTATTTTATTCTTTTTAATGGAATTGTTTTCCTGATTTCTCTTTCTATTGGTTCATTGTTAGTGTATCAGAAAGCTACAGATTTCTGTGTGTTAATTTTGTATCCTGCAACTTTGCTGTATTCCAATATCAGTTCTAGTAGTTTTGGAGTGGAGTCTTTAGGGCTTTTTATGTACAGTATCATATCATCTGCAAATAGTGCCAGTTTAACTTCTTCTTTACCAATCTGCATTCCTTGTATTTCTTTGTTTTGTCTGATTGCCATGGCTAGGACCTCCAGTAATATGTTAAATAACAGTGTGGAGAGTGGGCATCCCTGTCTGGTTCCCAATCTCAGAGGAAATGCTTTCAGCTTCTCGCTGTTCAGTATAATGCTGGCTGTGGGTTTATCATATATGGCCTTTATTATGTTGAAGTACTTGCCCTCTATTCCCATTTTGCTGAGAGTCTTTATCATGAGTGGATGTTGAATTTTGTCAAATGCTTTTTCAGCATCTATGGAGATGATCATGTGGTTTTTGTCTTTCTTTTTGTTGATGTGGTGGATGATGTTGATGGATTTTCGAATGTTGTACCATCCTTGCATCCCTGGGATGAATCCCACTTGGTCAGGGTGTATGATCCTTTTGATATACTGTTGAATTCTGTTTGCTAATATTTTATTGAGTATTTTTGCATCTACATTCACCAGGGATATTCGTCTGTAATTTTCTTTTTTGTTGGGGTCTTTGCCTGGTTTTGGTATTAGGGTGATGTTGGCTTCATAGAATGAGTTTGGGAGTATTCCCTCTTCTTCTATTTTTTGGAACACTTTAAGGAGAATGGGCATTATGTCTTCTCTGTGTGTCTGATAAAATTCCGAGGTAAATCCGTCCGGCCCCGGGGTTTTGTTCTTGGGTAGTTTTTTGATTACCGTTTCAATTTCTTTGCTCGTAATTGGTTTGTTTAACTTTTGTGTTTCTTCCTTGGTCAGTCTTGGGAGGTTTTATTTTTCTAGGAAGTTGTCCATTTCTTCTAGGTTTTCCAGCTTGTTGGCATATAGGTTTTCATAGTAGTCTTTAATAATTCTTTGTATTTCTGTGGGGTCTGTCGTGATTTTTCCATTCTCATTTCTGATTATGTTGATTTGTGTTGATTCTCTTTTTCTCTTAATAAGTTTGGCTAGAGGCTTATCTATTTTGTTTATTTTCTCAAGGAACCAGCTCTTGGTTTCATTGATTTTTGCTATTGTTTTATTCTTCTCAATTTTGTTTATTTCTTGTCTGATCTTTATTATGTCCCTCCTTCTGCTGACGTTAGGCCTCATTTGTTCTTCTTTTTCCAGTTTCGATAGTTGTGATGTTAGACTATTCATTTGGGATTGTTCTCTCTTCTTCAGGTGTGCCTGGATTGCTATACACTTTCCTCTTAAGACTGCTTTTGCTGCATCCCACGGAAGTTGGGGCTTTGTGTTGTTGTCATTTGTTTCTATATATTCCTTGATCTCTATTTTGATTTGTTCATTGATCCATTGATTATTTAGAAGCATGTTGTTAAGCCTCCATGTGTTTGTGAGCCTTTTTCTTTTCTTTGAGGAATTTATTTCTAGTTTTATACCTTTGTGGTCTGAAAAATTGGTTGGTAGAATTTCAATATTTTGGAATTTACTGAGGCTCTTTTTGTGAGCTAGTATGTGGTCTATTCTGGAGAATGTTCCATGTGCACATGAGAAGAATGTATATCCTGTTGCTTTTGGATGTAGAGTTCTACAGATGTCTGTTAGGTCCATCTCTTCTAGTGTGTTGTTCAATGCCTGTGTGTCCTTACTTATTTTCTGCCCTGTGGATCTATCCTTTGGGGTGAGTGGTGTGTTGAAGTCTCCTAAGATGAATGCATTGCAGTCTATTTCCCTCTTTAGTTCTGTTAGTATTTGTTTCACAAATGCTGGTGCTCCTGTGTTGGGTGCATATATATTTAGAATGGTTATATCCTCTTGTTGGACTGAGCCCTTTATCATTATGTAGTGTCCTTCTTTATCTCTTGTTACTTTCTTTGTTTTGAAGTCTATTTTGTCTGATATTAGTACTGCAACCCCTGCTTTCTTCTCACTGTTGTTTGCCTGAAATATGTTTTTCCATCCTTTGACTTTTAGTCTGTGCTTGTCTTTGGGTTTGAGGTGAGTTTCTTGTAAGCAGCATATAGATGGGTCTTGCTTTTTTATCCATTCTATTACTCTGTGTCTTTTGATTGGTGCATTAAGTCCATTTACATTTAGGGTGACTATTGAGAGATATGTACTTATTGCCATTGCAGGCTTTAACTGCCTAACTTAGCTCGCTATTGAGCTGTTATGTACACTGTCTGGAGATTCTTTTCTTCTCTCCCTTCTTATTACTCCTCCTCCATTCTTCATATGTTGTATGTTTTGTTCTGTGCTCTTTTTAGGAGTGCTCCCATCTAGAGCAGTCCCTGTAAGATGCCCTGTAGAGGTGGTTTGTGAGAAGCAAATTCCCTCAGCTTTTGCATGTCTGGGAATTGTTTAATCCCACCATCATATTTAAATGATAGTTGTGCTGGATACAGTATCCTTGGTTCAAGGCCCTTCTGTTTCATCGCATTAAATACATCATGCCATTCTCTTCTGGCTTGTAGGGTTTCTGTCGAGAAGTCTGATGTTAGCCTGATGGGTTTTCCTTTATAGGTGACCTTTTTCTCTCTAGCTGCCTTTAAAACTCTTTCCTTGTTCTTGATCCTTGCTATTTTAATTATTATGTGTCTTGGTGTTGTCCTCCTTGGATCCTTTCTGTTGGGGGTTCTGTGTATTTCCATAGTCTGTTTGATTATTTCCTCCCCCAGTTTGGGGAAGTTTTCAGCAATTATTTCTTCAAAGAGACTTTCTATCCCTTTTCCTCTTTCTTCTTCTTCTGGTACCCCTATAATACGAATATTATTCCTTTTGGATTGGTCACATAGTTCTCTTAGTGTTGTTTCGTTCCTGGAGATCCTTTTATCTCTCTCTATGTCAGCTTCTATACGTTCCTGTTCTCTGGTTCCTATTCCTTCAATGGCCTCTTGCATCGTATCCATTCTGCTTATAAATCCTTCCAGGGATTGTTTCACTTCTGTGATCTCCTTCCTGACATCTGTGATCTCCCTCCGGACTTCATTCCATTGCTCTTGCACTTTTCTCTGCATCTCATCCCATTGCTCTTGCATTTTTCTCTGCATCTCTGTCAGCATGTTCATGATTTTTATTTTGAATTCTTTTTTCAGGAGGACTGGTTAGGTCTATCTCCTTCTCAGGTGTTGTCTATGTGATCTTTGTCTGCCTGTAGTTTTGCCTTTTCATGGTGATAGAGATAGTTTGCAGAGCTGGTACAAGTGACAGCTGGAAGAGCTTTCCTTCTTGTTGGTTTGTGGCCTTCCTCTCCTGGGAGAATAGCGACCTCTAGTGGCTTATGCTTGGCATCTGTGCGCAGACAGGGCTTCTGCTACCTGCCCAGTTGCTATGGAGTATCTCTGCTGTTGTTGTAAGCGTGGCCTGGCAGGGGCTACTCCTCCAAAATGGTGGAGCCCTGTTGGAGGGGGAGCAGCCTGGCAGGGGCTGCTCCTCCAAAATGGTGGAGCCCTGTTGGAGATACATATTTATCTCTGTAATCGGCCTCTGTGCTCACTGTTGCCCAGAGGGTTAGAGTGCCCAGAGATCCACAGATTCCCTGCCTCTGCGCTAAGTGTCCTGTCCTGCCCCTTTACGACTTCCAAAAAGCACTCTCCAAACCAAAACAACAACAGCAACAACGAAAGAGGAAAAAGAAAAAAAAAAGGAAAAATGCGCGATTTTCTTTGTCCTCAGGCACCGGTCTCAGGCACCCGCTCACCAGTCTTGCTGCCCTGTTTCCCTGGTATTGGGGTCCCTGTCCCCTTAAGGCTTCCAAAAAAAAAAAAGGGAAAAGGGCTCAATTTTCTTTGTCCTCAGGCACTGGTCTCAGGCACCCACTCACCAGTCTTGTTGCCCTGTTTCCCTAGTATTGGGGTCCCTGTCCCTTTAAGGCTTCCAAAAAGCACTCGCAAAAAAAAAGGGAAAAACGTGCGATTTTCTTTGTCCTCAGGCGCCGGTCTCAGGCACCCCCTCACCGGTCTTGCTGCCCTGTTTCCATGGTATTGGAGTCCCTGTCCCTTTAAGGCTTCCAAAAAGCACTGGCCAAAAAAAAAAGGGAAAAACACGCAATATTCTTTGTCCTCAGGCGCCGGTCTCAGGTACCCGCTCACTGGTCTTGCTGCCCTGTTTTCCTGGTATTGGGGTCCCTGTCCCTTTAAGGCTTCCAAAAAGCACTCGCCAAAAAAAAAGAAAAAAACTGTTCTGGTTTCTTTCCACCCGCTGGGAGCCAGGGGGATGGGCGCTCGGGTCCCACCAGGCCGAGGCTTGTATCTTACCCCCTTCGCAAGGCACTGGGTTCTCGCAGGTGTGGATGTTGTCTGGATGTTGTCCTGTGTCCTCTGGTCTCTATTTTACGAAGCTGTCTTTGTTATATTTTCATAATTCTATGTGGTTTTGGGAGGAGAGTTCCTCTGCTCTACTCATGCCGCCATCCTGGCTCCGCCCAAGAGGATTTTTTTAATACAGAATTATTTAATACAGAATTAACTTAGTACAGGGGAAGGAAAACATCTTTTCATCCATCCATCTGAGCTTCTCCAGCTGGACCCTATAAATTACACTGGCCAATAATGGATTAACAAGAGAACAAACAGAAGGCTACTAGCCTGTGCTTCATACATATATGCAAGGATGCACCAAGTAATGCATAACCCAAAGGATTGTCTGGAATTGGGGCTTACATACCATCCTAGGATAAATAAAGGAAACTGGGTTTTGGACTCCTAGGCAGGTGAGGGTGACCAGGAAAAGTATGTAACAAGGTTTGTTTTGTAAGATTTGTTATGTAGATTTAAGTCACTGTTTCTCCATTGAAAAGAGTTTTTAAGTGTCCTCCTCTTCTTCCTGGTACTGGAGATGGAGACATCTCTACAAATGGAAATTTCCTTTGCAAAAGGAAAACATGTGCCCTGTTTTTAGTTTTTGCTGCCTCTGCTGGTTCTCAATGTCCTTTCACTCAAAATAATCCATATGCCAAAGAGTTATATTTTGGGATGGCAAATTCTGGCACCTCCTAACACCATTAACATATAGGCTCCACATACCAAGAGCATATTTTCCTGATTTATAATTTCAGTTTTATACTAGGAAAACAGCATGTGTTAGTCCGCAGCTTAACAATAAACTGGTCTATTGATCTATCAAACTTTATCTGAAGCAGTAATATAGCAACTACTCTCTTTACCTAAACATTCCAGTAATATTTTTGGAAAAGTAAGGAATGTAAGTTTACATGTTGATTTACAACAATATCCATCCATGCCATGTGAACTGTAAGTGGCTCCCTACACATTCCAAGCTTGGATTGATTGCTTATCGTGTGCTAAACTTTGAGACAGACATTCATCTCTCTTACCTAGATGAGTCCTCCCAACAACTCTGTGTATAATAATGCTATCTCTGGTGAGGAAACAGAGATACAAACATTTTTATAAAACTTTCCCTGTATTATGCAGCTTAAACAGAGAAATTAGGGTTCAAATCTAGTTCTGTATGTCTCCAAAGTCCATGCTCTTTATTTTCAAGCTGCTACATACAAGTTTCAATATTATAGTAGTCCTCAAAGTGTGACCCCTGAGACCAGCAGCATCTGCAGCACAATTGGAGATGTAAAAACCTGGCTCCTTCCCAGACCTACTAAATCAGAAATTATGAGGAAGGACCTCAGCAAGTCATCCTGAAGCCCACTCAAGTGTGACAGCCACTGCTCTATTGGATGACCATTGACAATGAGAGGAAACTTTAGAAGACAGAAAATGGTAGGGTGAGAAAGAAATGGTGGGTAACCAATCTCTGATAAGAACATAAGACCATGACATCCTCCAGTAGGCAATCATGTCTGCAGCTTCAGGAACAAATGTGAAAAGGGATATGCCAAGAATCTGTTGACCAAATTGGTGACAAAGCAAACCCCAGGTGTAGGGCAATACTGAAAATAAGTTCTTCTAACACAGTATCACTGCACAGTAAAGGGACTTCTAAAATACCAAGTAAAATATCCATATCCAGAATCTTAGGTCATCATTTCCCAAAGTCTGTGCCTCTGATGGTTGGACCATATGGTGGCACAAAAAAGTGAGAGCCAATAACTTGTATAATTTATTTCTATAGTAGCTGCCTATCATTTAAAAAAAATGCAAGTTAGCATATTAAAGCTCAAGAAGTTTTACCTATTTGCCCAAAGAATCCCTTTTCACATAAATGCCTAGTGACATCCCATTGAACCAGTGCTAGTGGAGGCAACAGTTTTCCAAGACTCCAGAAGTGGGGACACAGATATTATTTAGGGAACTTGACCCTGCTTTCTTCCTCTGCACCTCCCTTTTGTGAAAGTGGTTTTGCTGATTCTGGATGTTTCAACAACTAGGAGAGCCCAATATGTTCACAGCTATCCCCTTAAATTGAGTTTGTAGGTTATTTGTGAAGCTCTTCTGGAATAAGAGCTCAATAGAACAGCAAGAATTAAACTTTTCATATTGAATGATATCTGAGCAAGCAATGTCTCAGGAAGCAATCTTCCTCCTGTAAGAGAAATGGGATCTTAGAGAAATCATACCTCATCTACTTATATATATTGTGTATCCTTGCTTCTAATAATATCTCATTTCCTTAGCTATTAAAGCAGTATTTGGGTTAGTTAATAAAAATGTGTGAAGTAGGTAGCCTTTTTAATGTGACCCTTACAAATAAAACAGACATGGAAGATATTAAGGAAGAAAATGTTCAGCACACTCGGTAGTGGTACTGTGATTTCAGGACCTCTAGCTTTGGAGCTCAGAACCAAGAAGGAGTGGGTAGGTAGAAGGGCAGCCAAGGAGAGCAGCCTTAGCTCAGAGTTAGGACAGAAGGATTCAGGAAGTGTGAGAATCTAACCTCTGGTTAGAACCTGTCTCTCTCTCCCACATCAGAGGGACTCACAGTGCTGCCAGATAAAGCCTGGTCTAGCGGGAAGAAGCAGAGAGATGGGAGAGAACGTTACAAGAGGTGGGAGCAACAAAGTGTGAACTTAGGCAAAGACCTGCTCAAAATATGAAACTGAAAGAATCTCATAGGAAAAGCATATTGAGGCAGTGTCTCTTGACTTCCTCATCCTGGGAGACCAACACCCTTTCCTGGAAAGCATAATTAATGGTCTAAGTTTGAAAACCAGCCCCCAACAGATAGTTAACATAAAATCATTAGACTTCAAAAATTGTCACAAGCATGGAATTCAAAATAAATGACCAATTGTGGCCTAACCCCCATCTAAGCAGGGATCTCAATATTTGGTTAGCTTGTTTGAATTTTAGCTAATCACTTTCTATAATTAAAGGATCTTGTTAAGGAATCTTTATCAATTTACTCAGGGGAAAAAAATGTTTCTTCTTGATAGTAACTGTGATGTTACCACAGAATGTAGAATTGGGTGTAGCCAGATGGTACACTTTAATCTATAAGAGCTTCGTGTTTGTACAGTAGAATATTACATGGCTGTTCTGAAAATTTTACACTTTTATTTTAATTTAATTAAATATACCTCTCCTCTATTGGTTTTCAGTTATTTAAATGTAACTTAAATATATTAGTGAGGGTCTTGGCAAAAAACAGTGACATGCTCAGAAGACTTGACTTAAGAGAGCTTTTGAAGTTGTGAAGACAGTTAAAGGAACCCACAAAAGATGGTAACACCTCCAGAGATTCATGACAATCAACTCCATCACCTTCCCTAGGTCTGAAAGGTAACAGGAGGGAAGAGTGTTTCCAGAGCCTGGAGAAACCTGGAGCCCTGAGCCAAGGGTCAACCCACAAGTGTTATATACATGCTTAAGACGAGCCTCAATCTGAGACCCTCTCCTAAATAACATCACAGGGGTTACACTGTGATCACTATTATTAATAATAATAGCTAATACTAATTAAGGTATTATGACCTGGCATCCACTGTTACAAGCATCTGACATGCGTGTTCAACTTCAATCCTCAAAAGAACTCTATAAGGTACACACTATTCCCATCCCTGCTTCACAGAGAGACTAAATAATGTTCCCAGTCACACAGTTCATGAGGAACTGAATCCAAATGTGTGACTACAGAGGCCACACTACTAACCACAAAAAGAGATTTGTACAATTATAATCATATGCCAGTGTATTCCTTACAGTGAATCAAAAATCAAGGAATTTGCTACAGACTCCACTCTTTCATTTGGTTGGTTTCCTTTAGGCAGAGAGATTTTTTTTTAATTATGAAAACCAAATTTTGAGGAACTGGTTTCTGATTCATCCCATGACAAAAAAAATGTAATATCTTTGCATCTTAAATTGTTGAATGTTTTGCCTTTTCAGAGCTTATTGGTTTTTTTGTACAGCTGGACCAGAGGCAGCCATCCACTACAACCTGTCTGCATCCAGGCTTACATTATCTCTGAAAGGGACATTCAGGTACTGTTTCAGGAAGGACTTGCAATATACGATAAGGGCCACTTCTCTTAGAAAATGCTGGATTTTATTCACTTCTAACCTCTTACCTTCACCTCTCATCCCCAATACCGTTCTTATTTTTTTGCAGTGAAATTTGTATATTCTTCCAAGTTGTGTTGTTCTTTAGAAACAGATATTATGGTTTTGGTAAATTCATTATCAAACACATTTCATCAAATTTATAGCCCAATACCATTTTTTAACTGTTTATGGATATATTATTTCATATAGATAAGTATACAAATGAAAAGTATGCAGCTCAGTTATCAAAAATTATCAATAATATACCCATATGCTAGTAATAGAGCACAGAGAATATAACCAATGATTCTATAATATCTTCTTATGTTGACAGATAGTAAACACCCTAGTGGGGTGAGGATTTCATAACATGGATAACTGTTGAACCACTGTTGTGTATTTGACACCAGTGAAAGATTGCATATCAATGATACTTCAATAAAATAATAGTTATAATAATAATAGACCCATATAGCTACTATCCAGGTCAAGAAATTGAAGAATAGCAGCATTTTAGAAACACTCTTATGCCCTCTTCTAATCATTGCCCACCTGTCTCCAAAAGTAACTACTGCCCTAACTTAACACTGTGGATGAGGTTTACCTGTTTGTGGACATTATGTAAATAGAGTTATACAAGTTATACACTATGTACTCTTTTATGTCTGGATTCTATATGTTGCTGCATATAGCTAAAGTTCATTTATTTTCATTATTTCATATTCCATGATATGAATATACCACAATTTATGTAAATACTGTTGATAGCAATTTGTAAATTGCAACACATAACTGACATAAGGCTTGTATATAAACTATAGAGAAGTATGCTACATAATAAAAACACCCATAACTCAATAGAAAAAGTATTTTTAAAAAAAAGGATATCCAAATAATCAAAAAACATGAAAAGATGCTCAACCTCATTAATCATCCAGGAAATGTCCACTTAAGCCAACATAAGGCACCAGTACAAACCTACTAGGGTGGCTAAAATGAAAGACTGATAATATCAAGTGTTGATAAGGATATGAAAAAACACAAATTCTTGTACAAACATGGTAAGTACAATCACTTAGGAAAATAGTCTGACACTAGCTACTAAAGTTTAATATCCTTCATTTTTAACCATGAACTCATTTATGTTTTTAAATGCATTTATAAAATGCATGCTTAGAGAAACAGGTGAGGCAGTGATTTAAAACTTCCTCTAGGATCTTAGCTTTTCACAACCTTAATATGTGCCCTTAGAATGATATAGCAGCTAAAAATCTCCAACAATTCCTCACATTACATTAACTTTTTAAATTCTGTCCAGTTCAATCTCATTATACTCTGCCAAGATTATGGTTCACATAAAGAACTGCAATTAAATATGATATTTTCCCCAGCACCCTGATAAATTTTGAGATGAAAGTGGAGAAAGCTTCTGCAAACTGTCTCAGCTCAGTGATTAAGTAGTTTGTTATTCAGTAAACACCTACTATGGGCCAGAGATGCTGCTAGCACTGGAACTAGGCAGGAGAAAAGATAAGTGAAGGTAAATCATTTAAGTATTTCAAAGGCTGTCACACTCCAACGCTACTTACTCTCCCTTCATGACATCCTGTATATTCGATCTTCTCCTATGAGTCTTTTCCTGGACTCTCCAGGCTTATGATTCCAAAATGTTCTTATTCGATACAGATCTCTCCTCTTCACAACAGACTTTAACCTCTCCCCACCTACTGTGTGTTCAGTTCCTCAAGCTGTTCCGACTCAACATGCCTAAATTAGACTCATCTTCCCCCAAACCATCTACCTCTGCAGGTGGTTACAGCATCCACACAGCCTCTGAAGTGCAACTCATCATCGATTTTTCCCCGTCCCTCAACTTCAGCATCTATTTAGTTACCAAGTCCTTCCAACTTTACATCCCCCTTACCTCCACCCTCCTTCAGCAGCAACTGCCTGCAGGACAAGCAGCCTCCCAGCTGTCACTGCATTTTCGTGCCCTGTGCGTCATAAGGTTTAGTAATTCTCCAAAAGAAAGGAGGGCTACTCCAGCTCCTGCCCTAGATTTCCTTACATTAGACAAGGAGGAAGTATCAGCCAGCATCTGCACGAAGACGCAATAAAAATCAGAGCACCAATTCCTCTTTTAAACACACACACACACACACACACACACACACACACTTCAAAATGGAAAAAATCCTTTATTTAAAAGGAAAAAGGAAAAAGAAAGGCAGGAAGGGAGGAAAGGCGAGAGAAAGGGAGGAAAAGAGGAGAAAGGAAGAAAAGGTATGATAAGAACTTAAGGACCTAGTTGGCAAGAGAGAAGGTGGGAAGAGATGACTGTCCTTTCCACCCAGTTGGAAGCCTGGAACTGGCTTTGCTGAGGCTCACCACATCTCTGTCACCACAGTCCACTGACTCCTAAAAGGTAAGTACCAGTCCTTCCAGCCTGTGGTTGAGGGGAAACAGGAGAGGGAAAAGGTGGAGACCCATCTGGCTGGGAGTACATGCAAACTAAATCAAATGTATTGTTCGAAATTTACAGTGGGTCATCTCTTCTTTTTTCTTATTTCTTTTCTATATCGAATGAAGGGCTGACCAGCAAGGTCAAACTCCCCTTATTAATGAGGCATTGCTGGGGCTCTGTCTCATTAGGGCACTCAGAACTGTGCATTTACTGCAATTTGCAGCACTTAATAGAGAAAGGTCAGAGCGGGTCACGTTCAATTTCCACTTGGCAGAGGGAGGAAAAATGGAAGCAATTCATTTGCACAAATTTGAATAATTCTTCTCAGTCTCCTTTCCTTTATCTACGTGTGGGTAATTCCTGCATTTTACCTCACTCACAATCATTTCAGAACTGCCAGCAGCCCGGATTTCTATGAAGGCTGTAATGGAGCTGACAGATTCTATGAATCCAGGTGTCAAAATAAAGCCTCTGGCTTCTTCCCCCGCCCCCCTTCTCACAACAGGGAATAGGAGCTGCCTCTAGTGAGCTCTTAAACTTATCATAAATGTATCAAGATTGCTGTGGGCCATGAAACAGCTGTAGACAATTAATCTTTCCACAATTCTTCGGCATAAGAATTGCTTTCCCCGCAAAGTAACATCTGCCGTGCGGAGGTGATTATTCACGGCCGAGGGGTGCCACCATAGTTTTATGCATAGAGCCATCAGTGGCAATGAAGCAAAATTTATAGTTTTCCCTGGTTCAGTAAAAATAACATTTCAGCTGCATTAAAACATCATCCATCAGCATTGTCCCAGAGCCCAGAGCCCCATCTCATCCAAAGAAATTAAAAAGTATTCATTTTAATGCTAACTTCTGAAGCTTGCAATAACATTACTGCCTTTTTTTTTTTTTGGAGGGAGTGGGGGACAGTAATATCAGAGAGGAAGATGGAAAGAAAAGGTTACTTAGCACAGTGAAGCTAAGAATGCAATGTGCTCCTAGGTAGTAAAGATATGCCAATTACAGACTACTTGTTCATATCTATTCATAACCCTTGAATGCTTAATCAAAAATCCTTGAATCAAATCAAACAACTAAAGAGGGAGTTATTTCACAGAAGCGGTATAACTCCTTGGCTTCCAGGGTAAGGTGCAAAATGGCTACCAAAGCACTAGCTGCCTTTTCCAGTGCGGTGGGCACTTCTTTAAAACAGTTGTTCAAACATCTGTCTGAAGGAGGAAAATTTACCTAGGGAAAAAAATGGGAATTTGTTTTTGAACCTCCCTCAACGTCATGTCAAGTCTAGGGCTTGCTCTCAAAAGTGAAAGTTCTTCTGGGCCCTTTGAAGCTCTAGCTATAGAAAATTCTTCATCAGTTTTAAAACTGGATATATGGAAATTTGAATACAATAAAATAGAGGAAGATAAAGAAGGTGTCCTCGGGGTCATCTGTTCTACACAGACTTTTATACATAGTGCATGTCTCCAAATACACCAATTTGCACATAAAGTACAAATACAAATGTTATATGCACACTCACACCCACCCTTATAATACTTATGTTTTTGAAATTTAAAATAATGAGTCCATGTGTTATCATTTAGTTCCAAGTTATCACTCTGTTCTAAGTCCTGTGCTACATGCTAGGAGCACACACTGGTAGAAGTGACATCCTGCCTTTGAACAGCTTGTAGTCCAGAGGGAAATCACATAAGCAAATAACTAAACTACAAGTGATAAGTGATGTCATAAAAGCATAAACAAAATGCTATGGCTGCACAGAAAATACAATTGCTCAGCTGGGGACAGTGGAAGAAAGAAGTCAATTCAATGCAGTTCAGAGAAATGGAGGGTGCATATCCACTAATTAAAGCATTAGTAAATATCATCTGGCAACTGTGTCATATCTAAAAACACTACTATTCAAGGTCATAAACAAATTGGCTTCAAAAATCACACATACACAAAAAAGCTGAGCAGTAATGAACTGCAAGGTAAGATCTCAGCCCCAGTGATACAGCACTGATGTATCAGTGGTGCTGCCTCTAAGGGAGGTTTTATAAGATGCAATGCTCTATAAAGGATCTCTTGAAATGAATGTTTGTCTTTGGCATGTTTTTCATCCAAAAGTGAAAGCTAATCATTTTTTACTCACTGGAGATTCTCCCAATTTCACAGTCAATGAAACACAGATTTCACTGCAAGTCAAAAGTTGAATTTCACAAAGGTCAAAGGTAAAGTTCAAGTTGCTGTGTCAGTGAGTCTCAAACCACAGGATGCGATGTGTTGATCTGTCACAGCAGAACAATCTCAACGTACGAGGGGCTCCTTACCTGACAGGTAGTGTTCAGGGTAACACAGATTCCCGGGATATGATCACAGTACAGCAAGGTTCTCCAGTACTTTTAAGTTGATCCTTTTTTCTTACATTTTCTAATTTAAGAATGCTGATATCTTCGGAAATTTTGGATGGGCTTTGTGCCCTTTAGTGAAAGAACTTAAATTTTTTCAACAAATTTATGTTTAGTTAAATTTAACATTTATATATAGACAGAGAAAGAGTTGTTGAATATAATTTTTAAAGTTTTATATATATATATAAATTAATACACATTCGTTATATGTATTTGATACACATGTTATATATAAGTATATTTACAGCGATAAATTTATAAAAACTTTAAAAATTCATTTTATACAAATATATATAAACAACTCTATGTAGATAGCTCAATAGATACTGAATATTTATGTTCAATTCTCATCACATGATTCTTTCATATCACATGTCTCTTCAGACCTTCTTGAATACATTTAAACAGAAACTCTCTGAGGGAAAATGATTCTGGAAGGATGCAGGACTTTCAATCAAAAGCTGACAATACAATAAAAAATTATTCTGATGAAAACGAAAAGTTATCTGAATAAACCTATTTATGAATACTAATAAATAGGTTTAAAACCTCACAGACAAAAAATGAAAATAAAATGATCTAGAAAGAAGAGTTCTAAGTACACAAAGCTATAGGCATTGTTTCGGAGCTAAAATCCAGAATGGATTGAAGATTGGGAAAAGTTCTGTAGACAAAATGTGCCTCTTTAAGCTCTATCTGTTGTCACAAGAACAAAGAAAGTATTGTGGCCAACTCACTGTATGAATTCAGAACTAGTCAATCCTATCTTGTTTCTGTATTCTCTATCTGGCATATCCTTACTCTAGAGAGGAATGTGCCAATGTGGTTTAAGAGGAATTAAAAGTAGAAGACAGTAAGGACACAGCCAGCAGTTTTACATACATTCAAATTTCAGGACCAAAAATAATTATAATCCAGAGTACTGAAAAGACCACAGTGGTCCCACTATCACAATCAAACTCCTGAGAAAAGGAAAGGTTCCCAAAGACTAGACAGGAGCAAATGCTTACATGTTCAAAAGAAATAAAAGTGAATTCAAGAAACACTTTATGTTGAACCTCAGGATAATTTTAGATGGTTTGTGAGCACTGGAAAATGAAAATGGGGTTCACTTGGATAAACTGGACTAGCCTCATTTCCTCTGGGATTACTAGACTGATAAGCAGGAGGGTGTCAGAGGTTTATTCTATCTTGATTTCATCAGAGCGTTTAATAAATTGTCTCAGATCTTTGAATTCAAGAGAGAAACATGGGTTGAATGAACTAGAAATGCAAGGCTCATAGCTGTTGAACAGTGTTAATTGGGTGACAGAAGGAAGCCGGCATGCTGGAGTACAGGTAAAAAATCTGTGTGTTCAATATTATCTTCTTGAAAGAAGAGCTACAGGTGGCCCAGGCTAAGAGGGCTATAAATGCACTGGGCTGCCTGCCTCACCACCTTTAAATAAGCTGAGAACTGATTCAGGGGCCAGAAATTTAAGATAAAATGTATTAAAAAATAAATGTAAAGCCTGACTCCACGTTCAATCAGGTGCAGCCCACGGACCAACGTCAAGGTAAACAGGGACCTAATAAAAGAGATCTAACTAAACGCAGAAGTAACACAGTCATCATATAACATTCAACAAAGTTCCAGGCTTAGTTCAGGCAATTTAAATAATGCATTATTAATAAACAGAAAAATACAAGAAGAAATCCAACATTGTTATTCAGGCTATATGATTAGATACCCCAGAAAGCCCAAGAAGAGTCAAACTATTAGAATTCATTCTAACGTTAATAAAAGTAGTAATACCAGATGAAGTTTAAAAAAATCGAATGTTTTTCATATGCCTGAAGAAACCACTTTGAAAATAGAAATATTTAAAATCTCATGCATAATTTTAAAAAGAAATGAAAAAATATCTAGGAAAAACCAAAACAACATGGTAGGATCCATATGAAAAATCTAGTAAAATTTTACCTAGAGTTTTTTTAAAGGTTAAAATAAGTAAAGAGACATAAGAAATTCCTGAATAACAATAAAATGCTAATTAAAATCTCAGATTTTTTTGAAACTAAAAAAAATCTAAATGAATCGGGAAGCATAAAGGAGAGGAAAAACCAATTGTAAAAATAAGCCCCATGAAGGGGCAGTAGTTGCATCAAATATTAAAGCAAGTTGTAAAGCTATACTAATGAAACCAATACAGTACTGACTTCAGAATTATTCAGTGGATCCACTGAAAATAATAAAGCTGTGATATGTGATGAGGATGACTTGATCAGTCAGAAACAAAAGATAGCTTTTCTAATAAACGGAGCTTCTGAGTCTTTGTCAATTATTTCAACACTAAGTCTAGAGCAATCCATACTGTGTCCATAAAGAAATTCCAGGAAGATTAGATAGCTAAGTAGATCAAATTATAAAAAGCTAGAGAAAATGTAGATAAGGAGTTCTCTGATTCTTTACAAGGAAAATTTTCCAGGAATGAAAGAAATAAAGAAAAGCACAAAGGAAAGGACTATTTGAAATGGAAAGTAATGTAAAACATTTGTCATGTCTTTGTAATAGAAAATTAGAATCTGAATACCAAAAAAAAGATATTAATTAAAAAGCAAACAAGAAACAGAAAAATACTTGGAGTAAATATTATAGATAATAGGTTAAATTTCTTGGAAAATGAAAAGTTCATAACAAATTGATAAAAATATTTTAAGTTCACAATAAATGAGCAAATAGTACTGACAACTGATGATAAAAAAAGAAATAAACTGAATGGCAAATATTTTAAAAAGAAACTTTACGAATAAAAAATTAAAATCAAAATGCTATACCATTTTTGCCTAATTTAACAATTATTTTCAAATAAAAAATCTAACATTTATGAAAGTACAGTGAAACTTTCAAAGCTGAATGAGTAAACTGGTATAGCATTTCTGGAAAACTGATAGTATGAATGAAGAGCCTGGAATATATTCTTGCTCTTTGATCCTGTAATTCTACTTTATGAATAAATCCTATGAACATAATCCAAATTAAGGGGATTAATTTTTTAAAGTCTTAAAACATGAAAATATTTATTATCTAATATTTTTAATATAATATATCAATATTTAATAAAAGAATATCAAGCACACAACAGAATGGTAATTACAATGAAAGTCTAAATGTATTAGCAAATATGTGTCATGGATGAATTGTGTCCCATTCAAATTTTATATATTTTATATGTTGAAGCCACAACCCCTAATACCTCAGAATGTGACTGTATGTGGAGATAGGGCCTTAAAGAGGCAATTAAGTTATATGAAGCCATTTGGTTGGGCCCTAATACAATTTGACTGGTGTCTTTTAAGAGATAGTTAGGACCCACAAAAAAGTGACACCAGCATGTGTGCACAGAGGGATGACCATGTGAAGAGGCAGCCAGCAGGTGGCTTAAAGAGGCTCAGGAAAACCAGCCCTGCTGGTTGTTCTTGGACTTCCAGCCTCCATAACTGTGAGAAAACATATTTCAATTATTAAGGCACCTAGTCCATGATGTTTTGTTATGGCAGACTTTTTATCAAACTAACACAATATACTATAATGTCAGAAGGAAAAAGAAGAATATTCGTTTGTGTATACATTAGGATCTCAACTATGTTTAAAATTTTTCCTAAGCAAAAGACTGAAAGGAAATAGATGTCATAATGATAATGATTGTTGCCTCTGAGTGGTGGAATTATGAGTCAATATTTTTATTTTTTTATTTTTGGCCATGTTTTTATTTATTTATTATTTATTATTTTTTCATTAAGGTATCATTGATATACAATCTTATAAAGGTTTCATGTGAGCAACATTGTGGTTACTACATTCACCAACATTATCAAGTCCCCCCATATACCCCATTGCAGTCACTGTCCATCAGCATAGTAAGATGCTATAGAGTCACTACTTGTCTTCTCCATGCTATACTGCCTTCCCCATGCCCCTCCTACATTATTTGTGCTAATCATAATGCCCCTTAATCCCCCTCTCCCTCCCTTCCCACCCATCCTCCTCACCCCCTTTCCCTTTGGTAACCGGTAGTCCCTCCTTGGAGTCTGTGAGTCTGCTGCTGTTTTGTTCCTTCAGTTTTGCTTTGTTGTTATACTCCACAGATGAGTGAAATCATTTGATACTTGTCTTTCTCTGCCTGGTTTATTTCACTGAGCATAATACCCTCTAGCTCCATCCATGTTGTTGCAAATGGTAGGATTTGTTTTCTTCTTATGGCTGAATAATATTCCATTGTGCATATGTACCACATCTTCTTTATCCATTATGAGTCAATATTTTTATTCTTTTTCATACATTCCCTAATTTTCAAATGTTCTACAATGAACTTAGATTATTCCTGAAATCAGGGAAAAGCAATGTTTTAATGAAAGTCAACTATATAAATAAATAAAGTTAGGGAAACTGACCCAATAGAAACATTCTGTACCAAAAGATGCAAGGATTAATGAATCTTGAGGACATTCTGCTCAGTGAAATAAGCCAGTCACAAAAAAATACGTACTGTATGATTCCACCAAAGTGTAATATCTAAAGTAGTCAAACTGTTAGACAAAAAGGAGTAGAATGCTGGTTACCAGGGACTAGGGGAAAGAGAAATGAGAAATGGTGTTCAATGTGGACAGTTTAAGTTTTGCAAGATGAAAACTATCTAGAGATTTATTGCACAATGTTAATATATTTAACACAACTGATATATATGCTTTAAAATGGTTAAGATGGTAAATTCAATGTTATGTGGTTTTTATCACAATTAAAATTTTAAATAAATAAGGAAAAGACGTAAGGATGAGCTGACTAAAAATCATAATATGAGTTAACATTTTGACCTAATTATAAAAAAGCTTATATTCTATGTTTGCTATTTTTAATCAAAGGAATAAATGCATGTGGTTATAATATTAAAGAGAATATAAGGGCTTATGCTCAAAAGTTGCCTACCCTACTCCATTCTCTTCACTGCACTCTCTATTCTTTTTGTTACTGTGGAGTTTATACCCATCTTATTCTCTTGTTTTAATGGAAGCTACAAAAGGAGAGAATGTAAATGAGTGTATGTGCAATCTGCCATCTTGAACAGCAGTTCAATTCCATCTTAACTGGTATTCAAAAGGTGATATCTAAGCCAAGAGATAGTAGTACTACTCTTACAAGAACAGATTTTAATGCTAGACCTGATTTTAAGTTTTAGTTCTTGCACTCTGATATACAATATAATCCCTGTAATCTGAATTTCCTTGTAGATAAGAAAGAAGTTATAATCCTCTGGATTACTGTAAATGTTAATGAATGGATTGGTAGGACTTGACATGTAGTAACCCTTCAATAAATATTGCCCATTTTGTTGCAGTTTTTGAGATTATTATTCTAGAGCAGATGGACAACCTTCTGAACATGGTGCTTATTTCTGGGTGCCACATGTTAAGGAAAACATTGACAGCTAGAAATAGCTAAAAGCGAGAGAGGTCAAATCACATTAAGAATCTGGAAATATTTTGCCAACCAAGGAGACTTTGGCACATGTGAAAGCCATCTTCAAATATGAGATCATTGCAGAGAATAGACCAATAAGTGAAAATTATAGGGAGACAAATCATGCTCCAATATCAGGAAGCACCAACTAATAGTTGGAGCATTCTGAGTGTGTAAGCCAGAAGTTATCATGTTTGGAAATTTTGAAGGAAGGTGTATTATTCAGGGTGCTTCAGAGAAACTGAACCAATAGGAGAGAGAGAGATAGATATAAATATAGATATATAGATATAAATATAGATACAGTTTTAGATGATATATAGATATAGATAGATATAGATATAGATATAGATATAGATATAGATATATAGATATATAGATATAGATATAGATATAGATATAGAGATATAGAGATATAGATATAGATATAGATATAGATATAGATAGATAGATAGATAGATCAAGAGAGAGATTATAAGGAATTGACTCACACAGATATGGAGGCTGGGAAGTCCCAAGGTCTACAGCATGAGGTGGCAAGCTGGAAACCAGAAGAACCGATGTCGTAATTCTGGTCCAAGGCCAGCAGGCCCCAAGACTCAGGAGAAGCCAACATTTCAGTTTGTGTCCAAAGGCAGGAAGACCTAATGTCCCAGTTTGAAGATAGTCAAGTAGGAAGAATTCTCTCTTACTCAGGAGAGAGACAGACTATTTGTTCTATTTAGGCCTGCAATTGATTGGATGAGACCCAGTCACACTGGGAAGTAAGGCAATCTATTTTACTCAGTCTACCAATTTAAGTGTTAATCTCTTCCCCCAAAGCCCTCATAGAAACACCCAATATAATGTTTGACCAAATATCTGTGCACTTCATGGTAAAATCAAGTTCATACAAAATTAACCATCACAGGGAAATTCCAAAATGGGATGAAAGGTTGGACTGATAACCTTTAAATCCGTTTGCAATGAAACTAAGGAGACCAGGTCTACTAACATATTCAGGATTCTTTCCTAATCCCCAAAGTGCCTTGTTTCCAGGAAAATTGGGGTTGGTAATTAGTCTTTATATCTAAAATCACAATATCCATGATGCTTGAGAAACTAATTTAGCCACAGAGAACTCAAAAATAGTGGTGAACTTAAAAAATTGATAAATGGAAATTTGCTTCCATGCTTGCTGCTTTTTTGGAAGTATGTAAGTCTGGGAGAGGAAATCCCAGGGCAAAATACCTCTAAAAACTGAAATCAGTCAAAGGGAGAAATAAAGTTTAAAGCCCATTAATTGCTTAACAAAGTGCAGTCCAGAGCCACCTCTGTCTGCTCCTGAGGAAGGAAGCAAGCGAGTCAGCCAGCCCCGACCTTTAAACTCTCAGGTCCAGACCCGCCCTCGGTTGCCCAGGTAATTACCCATTGACATGGAGATGACCTTTTCTCCATCCCTGAGGATATGAAAAAGCCAGGCTAGATACTCTGGAAATGTTACAGTTTTACACAAAGTATAACTATTCTTATTTAAAACAAAATCATAGCAACTGGGAACTGTTCAAAAAGCCCCTCTGGCATCACCAGATTTAGATCCATAATATCCAAGTGCAAATTCCTGCTTGCCTCTAACACTGTGACTTGGAGAAAATCAATCTCTCAAGACCTTCTTTTGCCTCACCTCTTTCAAAGTATCATTTTCAAACAGCTATTTCTGTCATACAAATATATAACAAATACACACTAAAGACTTATTTAACTCATTAAGAGGGAACCAGCAGGATGATGAAGTTATTTCAAGGGATTACAGAAGAGACAGAAAGTTTGCTGGAATAAAATTGCTAATTTAGATACCAAAATGGGGTAAAATGCACAACTAGTCAATGTCTTATAGAACAATAAAATCTTTGGGGCTCTCTTTTATGTCAGACACAAATTCTTATTCTACCAGCTAAAAATCATTTGCATCTCTACCAGTTTCCTACAAGTTAATATCTACCCTTCTAGAGTTTAAAAAATACCCTAGTCAACAATCAACAGTAAATTAAACAAAGGTCTCCCTTTCCCAGGAGAATTAGATAATCCTGTTGAACCCTGTAACATGGAATGGACATACGCCCTTCTCTCTGCCTACCTCCAAATTTTGAAAATTTTTCTTAATATCTGAATATCAGGAATAGTAACTCTTACCATCCAGTTTGCTATGAGTCTTAAATGAGAAAATGTATGTGGAAGTGTTTTGCTCCAAAGAGCACCACCCAAATATAAATACTGTTATCATTACCAGTGGCTTTCTAATTCAATCAGCCTTTGCTAAACACTTTCAACCTATTCACTGCCTTCCCCTTTCCTTTCTGTTTTCCAAAACGTATTCACTAGCCACAAGCCAGTCAGCAACTTGAACATTACCTTTACTCTTCTTTCCTTCCTATCCTCCTCTATATTTTATCAACCACCAAGCCTTATCTATTTACTTCCTAAATATCTTCCATCTGTTTAGTTATCTCCTACTTGACTTTCAAGCCTCCACTTAAATGACACATCTGCAGGATCTCTTTCCTGTTCTCTAAGAGGCAGATGCCCATTCCCTTCACCTGTTTGATCCGTGACACCCCATACTTCCCCAATCCTAGACCATCACAGTACATAATAAAATATTTTTATTTTTTTGTTTTCATCCCATCTTCTTTGAGAAGATGCCTCTTTTACTGTCCTGTTCAGTATTTATATCCCAATGCTTGGCACATTGTAGGGGCTCAGTAAATATTTAATTAAATCTAAAAATGGAAAGAAAATGAGCCATCTGCCAGAATAAAGTGTGCACATATTTTTTAAAAATATATAAAATGCTCTCACGAAAGGATATAAGGGAAGGGAATCATTGCTTAGGAAGGAAGGGAGGTTAAGGAAAGTAAAAAGTAACAGGAGCTGATAAATAAGGCAGTCATAACATTTGAGAGTTGCAAGGACCTCAGAAATAAGGTTGATTCCCCTACTCACTTTACACATGAGTGTGTGAAAGTCAAAGTAATTTGCCCAAAATCACGCAAATTAGTGATGAAGCAAGGACACCAATCGTTCCATGACTCCCTGGCACAACACCACCAAGCAACGAATGTCTAACAAAGGAGAGAGGGAATGAACTGAGTCTTTTCTTTACTCTTAGCAAGGGTGCTGGCACCCAGGCACTTATTCTCTGTCTGAGTTTCAAGGTGATATAACATGAGCTAGAGAGACAATACTCTGATTCCTTGTTCCCTGGGCCCATGCCCATTCACCTTACATCTGAGCAATAATGTCTACCTAGGAGATTGTACTATCATTCTCCCAGGAGTCCTTGAATACCCTCAACAAATGCTTTGTGGGAAATAGAGGTTTAGGGTTTGCTTTTCTACAGAACATGCAGAATAGCTAATTTCCTTCTCTCCTCCCCCACACACCCATTTCAAACTCATCCATCAGATCTCAAGAAAATGCAAAACATGAAACAACAAGAATAAAAGCCTTTATATTAAATTCCTTGTGGGTGAACTTTGCAGATAAAGCAGAACAGTCTGATCTTAGCAAGTTAAATGGTTTGCAAATCACAATGTGCTGTACCCTTCAGATGCATCCTCATGTAAAATAAATCACCTAGTATTATCATAACAGTATTTGGGAAATTTGCAAGTGCAATGGAGTGAGAGGGGTTTGCTTCAGAAAATTTGCATATATATTTACATCTGTATGAATTTATACTAGGGCTCTCCAACCATTTGGGAAGAGACAACTAATTTTTCATTTACCTAAAATCATAATAGCTTGATAGAAGCATTGAGACAAGGGAAAGAAGGACTAGAATATATGGAATAAAAAGGGAGAAGAGAGAATGTCATCACTGAGTCCCTGAGAATATAGTCAGAGACAAGGACAGAAAGGAGATGGCTTATAACTGCTAGAACTATGCCACTCCCTATGGAAATTATAGTAAGCTTCACAGGAAGATCTTAGGACAGGATAAGGCTGTAAGATATTCTGGTTGATACTGATCTGTTCATTGCAGACCATATATACTATATATATATTCACACATACATTTGCCTATATGTAAATATCTATGCAATTGTGTATTTACACAAGCATACAAAAAGGTTGCTAAACAAAAAAAATGTTAGTAGCTTGCTATTGATAGAACATCTACTTTCACATTTTTGTCTGGACACTATCATGTTTTCTTATCACTGGTATATGTTTAAAAATGACTTGCCAAGATTAAACCTTCACCTGGCATTTGAGAGACAAACTCACCAAGTGAACTGTATAATAATTGAATCCACAAGTTACAGTTGCAGCTGGATGTTTGTGATTGCGTGCATGTACACAAACATACACACCCTCCTCATCGCTTTATATAAATGAAGGCAGCACTCACTACAAAAATTATCTAAAAGCAATCTCTCTACTCTATTTATGCCTAGGCAGATCATACTCCCAAATGCAAAAAGTAATATTAAGGGAGACTTTCTGAAATTGTGAAGTCAATTTTTAAAAATTTAGAGTTTTTTTATTATATATTTGTAAGAATAATAGCTACCATTTAGTAAATGTTTCCTTCTATGCTGGGAACTGTGCTTTAAACAAAAATAAAGCCTTATTGAAGAAAAGTTAGTAACATCATCTTTATCTAAAAGACAGTGTGTATATTGCGGGCTTTAAAATACAATGATCATACATGAAAAATTCCCCCAGTGCTGAAAAATTCCCCCAGTGCAGAAGTTGATTTATTTTACTTATGCATGTAACCAAAAAGCACAGCACATCGCAATTTGCAAATCATTCAATATACCAAGTTCAGATTGCTGTACTCTTATTTCAAAGTTTAATCAGATAGTCTATAAAGAAAGAATTATTCATTGGGTTTTTTATGCCATATTCCCTTAAAGTCTAGTAGAAAAGTGAAATTTTAAAAAAATAGGAGCTAAAAAATTAAATTAACTGGGAAGGCAGTATTTTTATCAGACACAGCATAATTCAAGAGAAACAGCTTTCATCCTACAAGAGGCTTCTGGAAGGCAGCAAGCTCTGTATCCACTGGGAAGTCTGAAGTCACTGTAGGTCAGCAGACAGCAGTCAAGAGGAAACGTTAGAATGAATCAAGGGAAAGCAAGGATAGACTGGAAGCTTCCCACCCCATTTAACCCCTGTGATGAAGGCGACTGGCAGAAGCCATCCGCCCTGAGTTGTACATGGGCCTTGCCTAGGATTCAGAGAAGCTGGTGGTGCTGATACAGGCCCAGCTGCTGCCCCGTACCGAGGAGATGAGCCACAGATCAGCCATCTGTACAATACCTTCCAGCAGATCAGCAGCAATGCTGACAACCTTCCAAGTGCAGTGGCCACGGCTGTGCTCCCACCTGTCAGCTCTCACTGGCCCCTTCCCACTGGCCAGCCCTCACTTAGAACCATAAAGGGCAGGGAAGTCTGGGAGACATAGTTCCAACCTAGCTAAGCTGACACTACAAAACCAGTCCTGTGAAGTAAAAAGGACTTTTTTCCCTATCTCAAATTTTCTATCCTTTCCATGCAATGTTTCTGCTAACTATGAACCACATCATTGAGCCACTGGTGATACATCTTTGTGTGCAGATGAAGTAAATGATACAAAGTTCCAAGTCACAAAACAGATGAAAAAAATTCTGCTTTCAGTCCATGATTCTACTGTGTTTTAGCCTAAAAGATACGTTCCTTTAATAAAAAGATTAGCTATGCATCATCTCACAGCCTCAAAAACTCCACCAAGAGCAAATGTACCATCATTTTTTAGTGTCAAAAGGGGAGAAATTGAGCAATTATGTTTGGAGCAATGAAGAACCCAATTTAAGTCTTTAGCCCCACCACTACAATTAAAAAGTCTACCTTCCTTTATATACAGTTATTTACTGTAACTACACTTCATTAGTTTAAAAGATATTATTTCATTTTTAATGTTGAAGTCTTTTAGATATAGAAGACTCAAAAATAGATGACAGCTTCTTTTTCAAACACATTAAACTGTTATAGCTGTGAAATTTTTCAAAATTTGTGAGGCACAAATTGTCCAGAGTGTAACACTTTGACTGTCTTTTCTGGCCTGTAAAGTCAACAGTTATGGTGCTAAAGTTTAATCAATCCCATAAAATGTTACTCAGAAAGTGACCTGGTGTTATGCCTGAAGTACATCTCCTACATTAAAAAGCACTTTCAATGCAGCCAGAACAGTGTTATTGAAAGAGATAACTAATAGATACCTGGAGAAGATGGGGAAAAGGGGGGCAGGGGAGGGAAAGGAAAGTCAAATGGGAGAAAAGGCCATGAAAACCCCATTTTCAAGCATTCCCTAGGGAGATGTGGTTGCATAGATGAATGGACAAGTTGAATAATAAAGGTTCTTTATATGATTTCAAGTAGAGAGCTCCATGAATTTCATAGTGAAACCAGACAGTTCTTCCTTCTGGTACGAACTGGAGATGCCTGCCCAGAAAGCAGGAACAGTGCCTGAACAGAGTCACTAACACAAGTGGCTCTTTGGGGAATGACCAGCACTATTCACACCAGTTATTTTTTTTTTTTATCAAATAAGGCTTTTGATAGTCATTGCACATACCATACCAGGAATATAACCCCTTTAGTTCTGAAATCACGCGCACTCATTCATTCTGTGTGTGTACAATATTTGTTCATTTGAATAAACATATGTGTGTAAGAACTTAAAATGGGTTCAATTTTGAAAGTGCAAATATTAAAAAGTACAATTAATTCAAATTCTGCATTTTGGAGTAGAAGTACCCACAGTAAAATATGAAAGTACCTCCATTCCCAGTATCTCCAGTCTTACCTCCAAGAGGTGACCCCTGTGAACAGTTGGTTATTTTCCTTCCAGCTTTGCTGTACTTTACAAATATATGTAACTAGCAGGTCTTCCTCTGTCCCTGAATGAAAATTCAAGGGGGCCCAGTGACTCTTCTAGTCTCTCTTAGGTAAGAGCCACTCCTATGGTACTTTAAGTCCCTAACAAAAACGGCTCACATCTAAGCAAGGTAATAATCAAAACTTCACTCTCAATGTAAAGGTCAAGCATCTCCCAGGCCTGGGCAGATGCTGCTCAGACTTGCACCAGATAAGGCGACTGCATTTGGGGAAGAAAATGGACTGATTTCTCCTCTCTTCCACCACTTAGCATTCCTACTCATCTTCCTAAACTGTACTTTCTGATCCTTCAAGCATTAATATATCTGGAGAAGGGAGAACATCTCTTAATTACCCACTGTCATAAGCTGACTTTGGGTCTCAGAGGCCTTCAGGAATGTCAGCTCGTCCCCTTCCCCTATATTGTTGTGGCTGCCTCATGGGTAGTGCCCTTGTATTGGTAAATTCATCTCTCTTCTTGCTGGTCAAGACTTCCTTCCCAGTCCCAGGAACCCAACTGGATCTGCAGCTTCTCTCTGCTGTGACTGTTACTCCAAGTGTTGTTCTTGCACAGGGTCTAAGAAGCCGCAGCTGGGCTCTGCCTGTGTGTGCATGTGTGTGTCCTCTTTTCATTTCTCAGATGGAAGTCAGACTCCAGTCCACCATGCACCCCAGTTGCAAGGCACACATATCACATTTTCCCAAGTGGCCCCACTAAAACTCCTGTCACCAGGCTCAAGGTGAGGGGCAGGTACCCCACAACCCCCACTCTGGGGGAAAGAAATAGGAACTCAGCACATCAACAGTTCTCCCTAAATATCCTCTACATAAATCTACCTCCAATTTCCACTTTCCTGAATTTTTTATATCATCCAAGTGTGAGGAGCTTAAGAATCATCCTTCTGAATTTCAGCCTTTTTTTGATGAAGTCCTACAGGATGGTTGATCTCATCAGTCACTTTTTTTTAATGATGTTCTTCAGGAGTCTCCATTTAATTGGCCTATTCATTGTTTCACCAGTAAGTTTAATATTTGATATCTATCAACTTCGAGTCTTGGTTGAAACTCCTATTTTAACATCATGTATGTGCACTCATGAATATGCATGTCTCATAGATATAAATAAGATTACTTGTTATACTCCAATTTTATAGAGGGTTTAGGAAATGGGCATTCTCATTAATCTGAAAACTCTTGTCATTTTGAATAAAGTTGTTAAAATATGTTATAATTATTTTAATTATTTGATTCAAATAAGGTGATTTCTTATATCCTTTTGTTTTGTCTTTTACCTTTTAAGCTGAGTGTAACCTGGAAATCCAGTGAATTCAGAGCAGAAATTAGCCAGGTTCAAGTTAATATAGGTTTTTTTTCTCTACTCCTTATTTTAAAACTCTTCCTCTCTCCTTTTTCTGGACAATACCTTTATTTCTTGTTGCTGTTATAAAAAGGCCACAACAAAGCTAAGATCAGGGATGGATCCACTCTCCCCAACATTTCAGTTCCCCAAAATGCTACACAAGAGAGAAAAAAGTTTCCCAACTTTTAAGAAACTCCATCTATTGCTCCGTTTTCACCATGGAGAGAATTATGTTTCTCCCTAAGTAAATAAATGCAGTCTGAGTTTTCAGCTTTGTACAGTGTGCTCACTCACTGTTCCTAATAAAGCGACTAACAGCTTCCCTCCTGTAACCCCAGGAACAGAAGGAAGAGTAAGCAGCTTACATAATATTCTGCTCAAGAATGTTTAAGACATCCTAAAGGAAACATTCTCCAACAGAGTGTGTTTTGTTATGTGTTCAATAACCATATGTTCATTTCCATGCGGATAATGTACAGCATAATAGATACCTGCAATGATTCGAGGAGAAAGCAATTCTTGACTCAAGGGGATTTTACTGATTAGACTCTGAATGGCTCAAACATGACCAGAACTCCAATTGGGCATTATTAAAAGTTTGCTTTCAGTCTTGGTATTTGTTCTTTTGTGCATAACTAGCTTCTAAAAAGCACATACTACCTCCCGTGTTCAATGGGATGTTGTGATTAGTTATGCTGCAAAACCACAATGTCATTTTACAACTTGAATAAGCCTTAGTAACTTGCTCCCAGCTGAGTACTTTTCACATGTGAAGTCGTAACTTTAATTCGAAATAAGTCCTCTGAGACTTATTTTGGGCAGTAAATAAAAGTCTAGTGAGTGGGTACATTAGAAAATGAGCCTACCATGAAGGTAGATATAGGGAACCTGAAAGGTAAAATTAGAAAGTACATTCCTGGACAATCCTCTGTCCCAGAGGGGAAAAAGGAAGAAAAAAAAAGTTAAACCACAATAATAACCTCATCAATTGTTAAGGAAAATTCTAGTTCACTTGGTTCTCACAAAAGCCTATATAGTGGGTAGGGGATCATTAATCACAGATAAAGCTACTGAACTTTAGAGAGCTTATCTTTTCCCCTAGGTCATATAATTACTAAGATTCCTTCATTCAACATATATTATATATTTATATGCCAAGAACATAGAACTAAAATAATGTGATAAAATAGAGAATGAGTAGATAACTACTATATGTTGAGTGATCAGTGAAGGCCACTCTAGACTAGTGACCATTAAGCTGAGACCCAAAAGAGAGGGTCAGCCAAGCAACAGCAATAGAAAGAGCACACCATGGAGGGGCCACAAATGCAAAGGCCCTGAGGTGAGACAGAACTGGCTGAGTTCAAGAAGCAAAGGAAGGCTAGTGGCTGGAGATACTGAGGGTACCTGCCTCCAGGGTGGCCCCCTGTGATCCCCATCTCTGGCATTCACACCTTTACATAGTCCTCTCCCACACTGTACCAGAGTTGGTCTGTATTACCAATAAATACAGCAGAAATGATGGTATATCTCTTCTGAGATTAGGCTATAAAAAACTGCAGCTTGCACCTTGAGCCCTCCCTTCTGCTCACTCTCTCTCTCTCTGTCTCTCTCTGTCTTTCATCATTCACCCTGGGAGGAGCCATCTCGTGAGGACACCCAGGCAACCTATGGAGTGGCCCACTGGCAGGGAACTAAGCTCCCAACAACATGGGAGGAAGCTTGGGAATGAATCTTTCAGCCCCACTTGAGCCCAACAGTAACTGCAGCCTTGGCCACTGTCTTGATGGCAGTCTAATAAGAGTCTGAACTAGAACCACCCAGTTAAGCTGCTCCTAGATTCCTGACTCACAGAAACTGTGATAGAATAAAAGTTTGTTATTTTATCAGCCAACTTAGGATAATTTGCTATGCAGCAATAGATAACTAATAGAAGTTCTAAATCAGTGATCTTTTCACTAGCCTGAAAGAATTACTAGCCTGATTAAAAGAATCTAATTAGAAATTCTTTTGTGCTATAAATCATCAACACTACATTTAACTACTGTAAGACTAGATATTCATTATATGGGCTTGTTTGGTAAGGCCCACCTCTAATATTTGCAGAGTCTGGGATGAAAGTACAAGTGAAAGTCCATATAGTATATGTCTAAATATTGAAAATTTCTAATCAAGCTAACTGTTAAACAGAGTATGTTCTATGCTTCTACATTGACAAACATACTTTGACAAACAAGGCCAGGTTCCCAAATTAAAAATTCTCAGACTTTTAGGAGTTCAGTACATGAATACATAGACCCAAGTTCCCCCCTGGTCCCAGGCTAGTGTCATGTCCCCATTTTTTTCTTGCCCCAAGCCCTATTCCGCACCTTAAGGAGCTTGTTTCATACACAAGTGAATGCCCTAACATTCAAGTCTAGCCTCAGTTCACATCCCACCTTAAACAGCCATCCCACAGCCATCCTCGGGTACACTGGACTAGGGGAGGGTACACTGATTGTGTGATCTGCCCACAAGAAAATGGAAAAGAAGTCAATAGGGGTCCTGGAAGCAGGGTAGGGACTTTGGGGACAGGAATCCCAGGATCCCACGCACCCAGTGCATGGTCTAGAAGACAAAGCTTGGCTTTAGGGGCATATCCCACTGACTCTGCAGACTTGCCCACTGAGGGGAATACAGCTGGAGGAAAGCCTTCTAAAGCAGGAGACCTTGGAGAGGTGCCCTTATGCCTAGGTTGAAACACAGTACTGCAGAACTCCTCTCAAACAAGTAAAAATGGTGGTTTATCATAAAATTCCTGGGCTGTCCCAAGAAATCCAAAGAATAGAAATGTACCAGGCCTTAAGAAGCACTCCAAGTGACTCCGAACACTCTCAGTTATCTCTCTCTAATTTATGTGGCTTGCTTTTTATTTGCTTTACCTATCACTCACCCTCTCTCTAGACTTACTCTTCCTGATTTTCTGGTCCCTATAACAGAAAACAAGGCCACTAGAATTGTCAGCCACACACAAAGAATGCTCTGATTGACCCATCTTGGGTCAGATTCCAACTCCTAGACTAAACAACCAAGTCAGCGGGTAGGATTATTTTGTACTAATGTATGGCAGCAACAGTTGTAACCTACAAGAAAATGGGAAAAAATATTTCCTAAAGGAAAGGAGTCCTTTCTTTCTATGTGTTAACTATGTTCATATAAAGTAGAATTTTATTTATCAAGATTATAAATGATTACAAGGTTTAAATTACTCAAAGTTTTCACAAACAAAATTAAAGCAAATGAAAAATATCCTAGAAAAAGAGCAAGAAGTCTTCAGGAGACTAGAAGCCCAAAGAGAGTGGAGCAGGGCTGTCACACATAATGTTGTAGGCTGTGCAATGCTCAGCCTCAGGATACGCCATTTGTTACAGCTCTACGTGACAGCCTCAGTCAATGAAATACTCAAGGACAGAAACTAGCTTTCCGTCACAGAGATTGCTTCATCTTTAGTCATGAGTCTTTGGCATAAAAATCACTATTTTTTTTAAGTCTCTATTTTCAAATTTTCTTGTTGTTCATAGTCTGTATATTCTGGATAAATGTATATGATCAAAATGATCACTATTCAAATTATTTGCTGATTTTAATTCAAATTAAAAGCTGTATTCATGAGTTTTTTCAAATTAGCCTAGAACAAAACTAGAATATGAATCTAAGTGCGTTTCTAAGAAATACCAGAATATCTATCCCTTAGTCTTATTCAAAGGCAAGGCAGAAGTTTCTTGGAAGGAAACACCACTGACTCATCTTTGTAACTTTAGCTGCTGAAGGATGAAATTCATGCATTAAAGCTTGCCAGAAAATCAAAACAATTCACAGAAAACGTATCAACTGATAATGAAGTTACAGGAAAAGTGTGTATATTTTCAAGAAACTTAAGTGGTGAACTTGGTCTGTCCTCCTGGGCAATTTAAGCATATAATCTCAAATGACTCACTGGAAACCAACTCAGCAAAACTCTCAATTATTGAGACATTTCCCAATACCAAACTTTCAAGACAAACAAGAAAAAGCAATCATAGGAATATAAATTGTAACAAAAATTTATTCATAAAAACAATTTCCTTTCCCCTTTCTTTGAAAGATTTTCTGTTCCAAGTTGTAATTATTAAATATTATTTAGTCACTGATTATAGCTGTCATTCTGAGCTTCTGATTTACCATATAACAAAATTATGAAAAAAGCAAAGGATCCAATAGTTCAATTAATCTGTACAACCTCATTGAGATTGATATATAATTCTATTACATTTTGTACAACTGTGAAAATAATTCACTGATACCCGTTTTTACATTGAACTCATTAGAATTCAGGAATCTTAGAAACCAGAGTTCTAAAGTTATCACAAATTAAATATCCTCTCCAAACTTACACCCATAATTGTATATTGAAATACATATATTGAAAAATTATTGATTGAAATATATAATGTATTATCAGAATCATCAAAGATGAAAATTGTCAGCAACAAAAAAATATATTATTTGAAAATCTCCTTGGTAAGAAAGAAATATTAAAAATAATGCATTCCCTCAGTGAGCTTGGAGGACACTGGGAATTATAAGACATTTATTCATTCATCCAATCAGCAAATGGTGAGTACCACTTATATACCAGGCTTTGTTAGTATTTAGAAATTAAAGACAAGTCTCTGGCCTGGAAGTACTCACTAACCAATAGAGTGGGAAGAAACTATAAATAAATAAGTGCTACAATAGGTACTGGTATAGAGTAAAATAGAGGCATGAGGGAGAAATAATCAGCAGTATCTGGATTTTTCAGAAATTCTTCATAAGGAGGTAATATTAACTGAGCTCAGAAAAAATAGGAAGTTATTAGACTTAAGGTCTTGAAATAGGGTATTTCTGGTAATAGGAAATGGCTAGTGAAGACTATCACAGCTGGGCATGTTTAGGGACCTGAAAGAAAGGTATCAGTAATATGATAGGCCTGGAATTTAGAGTAAGAGAAAGGGTACAGCAAGAGATAAAAATAGGAAGGTTTACAAAGTAAAGCATATAGGTTAAAAAATTTTATATAAAGCAGAATTTTATCAAAGCTTTGAGGATCTGGAAAAAAGGAGAAAAGAATTCATAAGGGAGAGAAAATGGCTCATTAAGGAAAGAAAATTAGATTTTTATCAGACATTTCAAAATCACAATTTTTTTAATGGAGTAACATATTTAAGATAGTTGTATTATAGAAATACCATTTGACCCAGGAGCCCAGTTTGGAAAAGACACATGCACCCCTATGTTTATTACAGCACTATTTACAACAGCCAAGAAATGGAAGCAACCTAAGTGTCCATCAGTAGATGAATGGATAAAGAAGATGTGGTACATATACACAATGGAATATTACTCAGCCATAATAAGAAAACAAATCCTACCATTTGCAACAACATGGATGGAGCTAGAGGGTATTATGCTCAGTGAAATAAGCCAGGCAGAGAAAACAGCAGCAGACTCACAGAACCCAAGAATGGACTAACATTGCCAAAGGGAAATGAACTGGGGGGGGGGGGGGGTGGGAAAGGAGGGATAAGGAGAATAAGGGGCATTACAATTAGCACACATAATGTAGGGGGGGGCACAGGGAAGGCAGTACAACACAGAGAAGATGAGTAGTGACTCTGTAGCATCTTACTACGCCGATGGACAGTGACTATAATGACGTATGTGACTTGATAATGGGGGGAATCTAGTAACCACAAAGTTGCTCATGTACTTGTATATTAATGATACCAAAATTTTAAAAAAGATTAAGAAAAAAAGAGATACTTGTATTAGCATTCTCTAGAGAAACAGAACCAATATAATTGCATAGAGAGAGAGTTTGTTTTAAGGAACTGGCTCAGGCATTAATGAGCCCAGCAGGCTGAAAACTAGGGAAGAGCTGATATTGCAGTCCAAGCGGTGCAGAATTCCCTCTTACTTGGAGGAGGTCAGTGTTGTTCTGTTCTGTTTAGGTCTTCAACTGATTGGATGAGGCCCATCCACATCATGGAGAGCAATCTGCTTCACTCAAAGTCCACTGATGTAAATGTTAATCTCATCCAAAAATACCCTTACAGAAACATCCATAATGTTTGACAATATATCTGGGCACAGCTTCCCAGCCAAGTTGACACATAAAATTAACAATCACAATACTTAAGGGGAAAAAACGTGAACAAAGAATTTTACATATTAAAAAAAAACAAACTGATTTTCAAGTTTAAAGGGCACAGACAAAACGTTAACAACACCAGGAACTCAGAGAACAGTATGCCCATAAATTTTTCCTGAGGAATGTACAAATAATGAGTTCCAAAAAGCAAAGATAACTAGAGAAACATTACTATAAGAATTGGTAGAATTCAGCACCAGTGGCTTCTAGCATTACAAAAGGAAAGATAGCCTGAGAAGATGTGCTTCCTGTAAGATACACCGCCTATAAGATATTGTCAAAAGGTATTAAACTTGAGAATGATCAAGCCTCTGGATCCAACTGACCACTTACAGAAAATATAGAGGACAGAGGAAATACTCAACTGCCTCTTGAATATACAATCAGTGAGAGCCACAAACTAGAAAACCAGAAGTCACAGGACTCATGTTATTCAACAGATCAATTTTAAGGTAAAGTAAGGGATGAAAGAATAATGTTTAGAGGAAAGTAAATGAAATTCATAATAAAAATTTTAAGTGAAAGATAAAACTAGTGTTTAGGGAATACACACAGGATACAAAACTAAAAAGAAATGCAATAAGCAACTGAATTAAAATTAGGATAGTGATGACTCTTGAGGGTCAGATGGCAGTTAGGATGCTCCTAAGCAGGTCTACAGTATGACTGTAGTGGGCCTGAAGTATTTTTGCCTTCCTTGTCTCGTATCTCCATAAAAACTTTTCCAAGTTATAGTTTATGATTATGTTGGTATAAAGGTGAATATATCATATATTAATATTGTATATTAAAATATTACTTGTTTGTTTCTTAACAGAAATCAAGGCATTTTCATGATCCCCTAAAATAAATCAAAACATTTTAAAAGAAATTAAAATATTTCCTTGGCCCCTATAAGTATTGTGGGCCCTAAGCACACTGCCTGCTGGCAGAGAGTACATGGAAAGAGTAAATGGAAAGACATCCCATATGGAATAATTAATATTAAGATGTCCAAAGCTACAGTAATCAAAACAGTATGGTGTTGGCCTAAAAAGAGACCTATCTACTGTCTTACTTTATTCTGGCTGCTATAACAGAATACCACAGATTAGGTAGCTTGGAAACAACAGAAATGCATTACTCACAATTCTGGAGCCTGGGAAGTCCAAGATCAAGGTGCCAGTATGGTCAGTGTTTGGTGAAGGCCCCTTTCTTATTCATAGCCCATGCCTTCTCCCTGTATCCCCACATGATAAAAGGGGCTGGGAATCTCTTTGAAGCCTCTCATTCCTAAAGCCCCATCATCATAACGTTAGCACCTTCCAAAGGTGCCACCTTCCTGATATCATTGTCTTTGGGGGTTAGAATTTCAACAAATGAGTCTGCTTGCTGGAGGAGGGGAGGGGTAGGGACACAAACATTCAGGCCATGGCATAGATCAAAAGAACAGAATGGAGAACCTAGAAATAAATGCATGCCCACAGACACATCCCTGATCTTCAATAACAGTGCCAAAAACACACAGTGAGAAAAAGATAGTCTCTTCAATTAACCGTGTTGGGAAAACCACACATCCCCATTCAGAAGAATGAAATTATACCCTTATCTCACAAATATACAAAATCACTCAAAATGGATTTTGACACATAAGACCTGAAACAGTAAAACTACTAAGACAACCTAGAGAAAAAACTTCTTGAGATTGGCCTGGGCAATATTTTTTAATATGACTCCAAAAGCACAAGCAAAAATAGATACAAAATAAAAAAACTTCTTCACTCAGAGGAAACAATCAAAAGAGTGAAAAGGCAGCCTACAGAATGAGAGAAAATATTTGTAAACCATATATCTTATAAAGGCTTAAAACCCAAAGTATTTAGGGAACTCAACTTAATAGCAAATAAATAAATAAACCAATTTAAACATGGGCAAAGGATATAAATAGAAATTCCTTAAAAGAAGATATACAAAAGACCAAAAGATGCTCAACATCATTACTCATCAGAGAAATGCATGTAAAAACCATAATGAGATACCACCCCACACCTATTAGAATGACTATTATCAAAAAGACATATGATAATAAATGTTGGTGAGGATATGAAGAAAAGGGAATCCTTGTATGTTGTTGTTGGGAATGCAAATTGGCACAGTCTTTATGGAATATAGTATTTTACTATTAAAAATTAAAAATAGAATTCCTCAAAAAATTAAAAATAGAATTCCACATGATCCATCAATCCCACTTCCAGAGATACATCCAAAGCAAATGAAATCAGTATCTTAAAGAGATATCTGTACTCCCATATTCACTGTAGCATTATTCACAATGGCCAAGATATGGTTGTTAACAGAAGAATTAATAAAGAAAATGTAATAAACAGAGATGCACGTATATATATATACAATGGAGTATTAATTAGCCTTGAAAAGGAAAGGATTCCTGTCATTTGTGACAACATGGATGAACCTGGAGGACATTATATTAAGTGAAATAACCCAGACACACAAAGACAAATACTGCATGATCTTACCTACATGTGGAATCTAAAATAGTCAAACTCAAAGAAGCACAGAGAAGAATGGTTGTCTCCAGGGTTTGTGGAGGTAGAGGAAATGGGGAGATATTGGCCAAAACGTACAAAGTTTCAGTTATGCAAGATAAATAATTTCTGGAGATCTAATTTACAGTGTGGTGACTATATATAATGACACTATATTGTACACTTAAAATGTGATCAGCAAGTAAATCTTAATATTTACTTACGATGGTTGCAACCTGGAATGGCTATTTGCCTTCTGAAAAAAAGTCAGCAGTACCTTCCTCTCCAACCTGATCTCCCTAGATTAAGGCACTTACTGTTAAGTACAAAGATCCAATTATAAAATTAATTAGTCAGAGGGATGAAAGCACAGCATAGGAAATACAGCCAATATTATTATTATATATTTGTATGTGGTCATATGGCCACTACACTTATTGTGGTAAGGCCCTATGTATGTATGTAATTGTCAAATCACTATGTTATACACCTGAAACCAATGTAATATTGTATATCAACCATATCGACACTTATTGTGGTAAGGCGCTATGTATGTATGTAATTGTCAAATCACTATGTTGTACACCTGAAACCAATATAATATTGTATATCAACCATACATTTTTTCACATACACCAAAAAATAAAATAAAGCACTCACCATTATATTTTCCTAGTCAAAGCAAACAGGAGAGAAACCACAGGGTGAAACGTATTTTACTAGAGAAAAGTCTTGTGTGTCTTCCTCTTCCCTTAATCCATTTATTAATTCACTCACAAGTCTTTCCCAAGTTCCTCTGTTCCCCTATATGACAGGCACTCTTCTGGGTGCTGGGGCTACTACAATGAAGAAGAAATGAAGGTAAATCCCTGTGCTCGTGTAGCTCACAGCCTGGGAGTGGTGGAGGGAGAGAAAACACAGTCACACTATTGTGTCCACGAGTAAGGAACTGCAGGATGAAAAAGGTGTGATAAGAGGGTGCTTTCTGAAAGCAGGGACAGCTACCCTGAAAGCCAGAGTAGAAGTTGGGGTGTTAAATGCAAGACACCCAGACAGAACATTTTTAATTAGATACACTGCCACTTTTTAGAAAATAGGAACATGCTAAAACACTCATAGGAAGCAGCCAATGGAGACAGACAGGTTAAAAACTCAAAAAAAAAAAAAAAGCTGGGGTTGAGGGGAGTGGTGCGGGGGGTAGGGAAACAAAATTCCCCAAAACACAGGTGGGGGTAAAATGCAGAGAGCATGTAGAGATCCGCCTCAGAAGAGAGAGGAGGGAGGTTTTCAAGGGCGAGGAGAGCAGCCTGAGGAACGTCCGTGGGCTTCCCGGCAGCAGAGAACACAGTTGGGGCTGGAGACGATGAATAACTGAGATAAGCGGCCCAATGAAGTGAGGGAATTTGGATGCTTTTTGCATCTGTAATTGTATGCTCTTTAAAAACACTTTCAGGAAACCATTCGGAAAAGGCTACATACCATATGATTCCAACTATCTGATATTCTGGAAAAGGCAACGCTATGGAGACAGTGAAAACATCAGTGGTTAACAGGGGCTGGGGGAGGGGAGGGCGGGGCGGAGCACAGAAGGATTTTTTAGGACAGTGCCACCATGCTGGCTGACACTGTAGTGACAGGCACATGTCATGACACATCCATCCAGACTCACAGAATGTACAGAGGCGAGAACGAGCTGTATGGTTAGCTATGGACATTGGGTAATGATGTGTCAACGTGGGCTCATCAACTGCCACAAACGTACACCTCTGGTGACGGGTACTGAGAAGGCAGGAGGCTGTACATGGATGGAGGTGAGAGGTAGATGGGAAATCTCTGTACCTTCCTCTTCATTTTTCTGTGAACCTGAAACTGCTCTAAAAATAAACAAAGTATTTTTTAAAAACAAAAATACTTTCAGGGCCTCTGTACCAATGTGTAAATAAGAGGAATTCAGAAAAAAAACCTCAGTACATCCAGACACTTTTTTTAAAGGAAAAAGCACTAATAAGTCATCTGACCTAAATATCGTTAAACAGAACTACAAAGTGTAATACCTCCAAGGCATCTCACTTCCTGGTTGAGATCCAGAGAGAGATGCTCTGCTCAGGCCCACACAACTCACCAGGGGCAGAGCCTGGACACACCCCTGTCTCCTGACTTCCTGTCTGGGATGTTCTCTGTTACAGCATACTTTTTATTTTTCCCCATGAGATACTTCAAGAGGTCATCTCACATCCATTTTCCTGTTCTACTACACGACACCAAAGAAACATTATGAGAGGTTCCACTTTAGTCCATCAGCCAGTTGCCCAGCCCAAGGCATGGGCTGAACTGACAGTTGGCTTTGGTGCCATTGCAGACCCAGCCTCAGGGCTGGCCAGTGTAGCTCCTGCACAGTCCCTAGAAATGAAAACACAAATATTCTCCCCCATATCTTAGCTGTCGTCATCACTAGATGAAGAAGGAGGAAGGGAGTTCTCAGGTGAAAACAAGCAAGAAGTCGAGAAAGCAAAAGGGTGGAAGGTCACTCCAAGGCCCCCAGAGGGGGCTTCCTTCCCGTGTCTGGAGAGGCGACATCTTGTCATTGAGATGCCCCTGTGCTAAGACGCTGAAGCCAGCTCATGCCTCTTCCTCTTCCTCTTCCTCTTTATTTCAGATTTTCCAGGACCAATTAACAGGAGGGCAGAGCCAAGAGGTACTCCGTCTTACACCCTGAAGACAAGCCATCTTGAATGAAAGCTTCTATTTGTTACCTAGTTTCTAGGCAAAGGATTAATGCCAGCCGAAAACAAACAAATGTGGGGCACGAGCTTCGCCACCAAATCAGCTGCCCAGCTGGGCCCCTACCCTCCACTGTTTCTCTGTAATACTCTCATCTTCTCCTTCCTCTCCTGGATCACATCCAAATCAAAGCCCTCCCTCTCTCCATGTACAGCAGCCAAGCCAAGCATTAAGCAAAAACAGTGTGAGTAACTATTTCACACCATGTAATCAGCACACTCTTTCATGTGCAATGTTATCTTATTTGGGATGCAATTTTACACATAGTTCTGAGTACAGTTTTGGAGCTAGACAGGCCTGGGTCCAAGTCCTAGCTCTCTCACTTGCTAATTTTGTGACAATGGGCAACTGATTCAATTTCTTCATCAGTAGGAGGAAGATGTAAGGATATCTGCCTTACATGGGTATTATAAAAATTTAATGATGTAATATGCATAAGTGCTTCAAAGAGCAACTAGCATGTGAGAAGTGCTCAACAATTGTTATTTCTGCTTCTTACTATGTACCTGTGGTACAAATAGGGTTTTGAGTCATCATTTTATATGGCAGTCATGTGACTCACCCAGAGTCACAAAGGAGACATTGTATCCTGCCACTTCCATCAAAACTCTCTTACAATATCCCTTTAATCCTCTTTCATCATTTAAAAATAATAACAGTGGCAGTAATGGTAATAATAACTTAGACCATGCTATATGAGGAAATTGAACCACAGAAAGGTAAGTGATTTGACCAAAGTCATCCAGCTAATAGGTGGCATAGTCAACACCCAAAATCAGTTAATCTGGGACCAGAGTCCAGGCTCTTAACTGCCACACTATAAAAGTGATATTTCATGCATTTATTCCATACACAGTTCTAAGAACTGTTTTTTTCCAGACTAGGTGCTAGGTTTAGAAACAACAGGATAAACTAAATAATCCTTGACATCGAGTATCCTGCAATCTAGTAAAGGCAAATTAGCATACAGTCTGATGCATGTTGTTGTAGTGACATGAATAAGGTGCTTCAGAATCACAGAACAACTAAGTGTCTGGCCCAATCAAGGAAAGCTTCATGTAGGAGGTGCCCATTGAGAGAAGTCTTGCCTCAAAGTATAGATGGAGCAGGTAGGACATTCCAGGCAAAGGCAAAGCCATTTGTAAAAGCTTGGGATTCACAAGTGCAGATGTACAGGGGCCTGAGAGATGTTCAGTGTGGATGGATAATAAAGTATGTGAAGGAGAATAATAGGCAAGAAAGCTGGAAAGATGGGAAGGATTGCAGTGGAGGGGTCGCAACATACTAAACCAGGAAGTCTGAATTTCATCCTTGGAATAGAAAAGAGAGGAAACGTGTTTTTAAACAGCTGTGTGGAATATTCGATTCTATTATTTTTAGGGCAATAACCTGGAAGATGACAGACTGAGCTAGGGACACATTAGTCAGGACATCTAATTAACAAATAGTTGAAATGGGCAAAGAAAGACATTTTCAAATATGACTGATCATTAGAAAGTGTTTTTAAAATATGGATTTTTAAGCTCCACTCAAATGAGTGAAAATCAACAAGGGTGGATTTGGCGAGTCTGTGTTTGTGTATATGTGTGTGTATGTGTGTGTGTCTGTGTGTGTGTTTACTCCTCAGCTGATTCTGAAATCAGCCTGCGTAGGGGACCACTTTTCACCGTCAAAGAGACCCAGTGAGACCCTGATCAGAACAATAACAGGGAGTGTAAAAAGAGGCTGGATTCAAGACACAGTTCTAAATTAGAACTGCCAGGTTCTTGTGGGGAGCATAGTTGATGCAGGATCCTCTAGCATGCCTCACAGGAGATAGAGGGGAGCTGCCCCTTGGGACCCAAAGTAGGACAACAGGGGCCAGGCAACCAACACAATATCCCTAAATAATCGCCCAGATCCTCATGGCATATGCTCACGATTCACATTCATATCTCAGAAGCAGCATTGCCCTTTCCCAGCTGACACTGCTTCACTCATGCTTCTGTTCTTCCCTCTGCTCCCCTCTCCAGTTCCACATCAGTGTCCTACTAAGCCCCAAATCTTGCCACTGAAGTATCATCATGGTTGTTAAAACTTGTTTTTTTCAAGGCTGTTGAATAAAAAACTCCAAGTTCAAATGAATGTATTGTCCCCAGTAAATTAGCTACTTATTATTCCCTGACCTATTTTTCCTATCAGTCTCATTTGATTATTCCAAGCAGACAAGTCTATTGGCCTCCTTTGGCAAGCAAAGGTGGGATGGAAGTTATATTAAGAAAAAAGTAAGTGCACTGTAGTGCATTCTTGAAAGCCTTTCTGTGATAAAAGGACGGAACTTAGCCCAAGAAAGTCACAATGTCAAGCATAAATGCTTTCTCTACCGGTGTGCTTTAAGGGCGGGGGGTGGCGGGGAACACATAACCTAGAAAGCTGGTCAGACAATTATATTACTGACACAAAGTTTTATGAGACAATATCAGAGGGGAAGTGCAATGGGGCTATGTCGAACCACAAACTGCACAGAAAGAAAAAAATGAGACTATAGAAACAGGGAAAAATAAAGTTGGCCATGAAGAGAGCATTAGTTTAATTACTTAGCCTTTCCTTTTGACTGCATCTGTAAGTGGAGCAAAATGTCCCCTCTGGTCTCCTGAAGGCACCTGGAGCTTAACGGAACAAGCAGCCTGGAGGCAGCAGCAGGCAGGGAAGGGAGCTGATCTCCCAGGGAGAAGTCAGGACTAGTCAGTAATGGGTGAGATACAGTGCATAACCCCTCAAATGATGTATTCCAGCCTTCCACAGAGTCTGAAATGGCAGGTGGCAAAGCTCTGACCCCAAAAGAAAACAATTTGCACTGTTTGCACTGGTGGGAGGATTCATGTAAGAATGGTTACTTTTCCTTCATGCTTTGTAGGTACCATTAGAGATCAACGGGAATAGACGCATGGGAAGAGGGAAATTGTGGGCAGCTCAGGGTCGTGGAGCCTTGGGGACCTAAAGGCTGTGAATTCTAATTCTGGCTCTGCTGCTAATTTCCTGGGGGACCTTGAAAGGATGCACTTAATATCTTAGCACTTCCATTTCCTTCCCGTGGTGGACCTGAACCTTATCAATAAATGACTATGAAGCATGCATTTCATTCATGCCTCCACAGCAGCCTATCACATGGCGTTATCCCCAAGGGTAGCACATTTAAACGTTATTAAGTAAATTTAAGCTAGCAAAACCAAAATATTAACATGATGGTAAATTCATGTTTTAATTAAATCTAATCTTAAAAGAGTGGCATTTTTCCCCAAAGTAATCAAGCATCAAATAAGATAAAATATCAAAGCTTTTGGAAAAAACATTAAGCACTATTTAAATACAAGGCTATGTCATTATTATCATAAGCAAAAAAAAACTGTGTTAAATCCTGAAGGTGCATGCTACTCCCATTCTCCAACTAAAACTTTCACTCATTCCATATTTATTTATCCAATACTTTCTTGTGCCTGGCATTAACTAGGCACTAAGAATGCAAAAGTGAACCACAGGCAGATACAAAAGGACAAATATTGTATGCTTCCACTTATAGAAGTTATCTAGAATAGGCAAATTAGCAGCTATAGAAAGTAGAACAGAGGTTACCAAGGATGAGGGGAGAGGGAACAGAACATTATTGCTTAATAGTTACAAGTCTCTGTTTCAGGTGAGGAAAAGTTTGAAAATGGATATAGTGATGGTCCCACATGTGAATGTACACAATGCCACTAAATTGTGCACTTAAAATGGTTAAAATGGTAAACTTCACGTTATACATATTTTATCACAATTTTTAAAAAAAAGAATTTGAGACAAACAAAAAAGAAATGAACTGAATGTGTTCTTTCTTCTTCCTGGCAAAGACAGGACCCTTACCTCCCAGTCAGAAAACTCTGATGTGGATCCTGTCGCTTTCTGCTGCCCAGGAAGTTTTCTGAAGGTTCTTTATCATCTTGCCATCTGACACTAAAAACCTACTCGATTCAGGGTTACTTCCAGAATATTGAGTATTATCAAACTTTCATTATCTTGGATGTTCACTGAAGCTCTCTTCTCATAGCTGAGTAAATATTCTTTCAACAGGAAGCCTGACAGATGAATTGTCTTGGCCCTGAAATGTATTTTATATCAGACTCAGACAAGTGTGACAACTTCTTCCTCTAAGCTCCTCTTTTGAATACTTTAGCATGATCAAGACTTTACCCTCCCTCACCTTCAGGATCTTCTTTTCCAAGACAGTTTGCCATTAATAGAGACCATCTCCTCACAGGAGAGGGAGCAGTGCCCTGGCCTGAAAGAGGGAGGTCGTTTGACTTGGAGAATCAAACAACACCCTCAGCAAGGCAGAATTCTGGTTCTGGTACTGTTCCTGATTTAACCATAAGACCAATGCCTACCTCTCCAATTCCTCTCTACAGAAAAGGAAGAGATTGTAACACCTCCTAAAAACCATACTGGAATTTAATAAATCAACTCCTAAGGGAAAAAATCATGAGAAAGATTTAAGCAGAGTCAAATTATTTTGATAGTGCAGGAATTAAATCAGCTTGGTTGGGATCCAAGACTAATCCAATTTATACTATATTCTACTTAAAATCATTAGTATTATAGTCAACTAATTGAATTTAGGGTTCATTTGGCTGATCTGTTTGTTGTGTCACTTTAAGAATATAATTCAGACATATTTTATATGTCAGCCTTGTGACTCACCAGAAGTTTCCTCTTCACTTGCACACCAAGTTCACTAATTTACCATTCTTTACGTTCCTGCCTCACCTAAGACCAGCATTGTTCAACCTCATCTCTGGTGACATTTTGAGCTGGGGAATTGGAATAATTCTTTTTGGGAGGGGTTGTCCTGTGCCTTACGGGATGTGTAGCAACATCCCTGGGCTTTACCCCCCAGATGCTAGAAGCATGCCTCCCCAAAAGGTGAGACAACAAAACATGCCTCAGGCATCCCCAAATAGACCCTGGGGTGCAAAATCGCCACCAACACCACGCTGCTGCGACCTCCCCCTCACTGAGAACCACTGCCATCAACCTTGTTCCCAGCCATATAACCTGCACTGAATAACTACTTCTGACAACACCACCATTCATCCCCTTCGTAACTCTTAAATGGCCACAGCTGTCTCACCTTCTGCCTTTCAGAACACCTCCCCTACTCTGAGGAATAGGGTAATTCTCATCCATTTGTCTCATCTATGGGTGTAACCCAAGCATGAAATATTTCAAACAGTATCTAAAAGAGACTCAGTCTCTTAAAACTTCATTGTTCCTAAAAATATCAAGCTAGGAATGCTTAAATAGGTCTTGAGATAGGGCCTTACAAATCAAGTATAGATAAAATCAAAACTGACCAGAAACCATCAGCACAACTCGGAATGAATCTTACCAAAATCCTTCAAGAAAAAAAAAAAGTTCTGTAACCTTTTCAGAAACATCACTTACTTCATAGTGTCTTAATCTGATTTCCGAAAGAATTAAAGAACAGAGTAATACTTTTGTCAGATCCTGCATCACAACTCTCTTTGACTTTAGTAGAAAAAGGGGTTCTTTTTATAAACCATTCCTGACTCTGTGTGGCAAACTTGTCTAATTTCAGTCTGACTGGAAATATTTTCCACATGCTTTCTCCCTGACCCCAACACCAGCTTCGTAAATCTCAGATGGTCCTTGAAAGACTACAATGTGATTTAAAATATTGGAAAATCTGAGATTTCAGGAAACTGATGTAAACTGTTTAATATTTACCCCTCACTTTCAAATTTCCCAGACTGCCTAATGAGCTCTACAGGGTGTTCTTGCAATCAATTGCCAGTGTAAACATGGCTTCACTTGAGAGAGGGAGAGAGGAGAAAGAGATGTCCACAGCTCCAGGTGCTTTTCACCTCTGCCTCCTGATTAAGCCTGCAAATGGAGGGAAGCATCCATTTTTAGAAACGTAGGATAAATCTAGTTTAAATGCCATAACTACATGACTTGCGGAAGTCAATTTTTTATTATGTAACAAATAAATTCCATAAATTCTTCTCTTTCAGTAGTAAGTCTCTTGCGTGTTTCCCATAGAAAGATATAAGCAGACAGAAGTCCAAGAGCTAAAATTTCAGTTCTCTGGTCTCAACTACCTATCACAAGGCATTAGCGAACAGGAGCTGAAACTGTGTGCTTAAGCCCAGACATGTATTGTTAAATGTGACATGCTCAATTTATCATTAGTTATGAAGTGAGAACGGATGAATACACATTCAATTTAGTTCAGCTGCTTTCTGCATTTATCACACTCTTTCATCATCCATCATCTTCCCCCACCCTTTTGATTTGAACAAATAACACACTTTCATAAGTTTAATCTAATTAATCATAATTGTAAGGTAATGTTCCCTTAATGAACCATACATCTGATTTTATAAAGTTTGTTGCAATTTTAATAAAATGCGCTCCAGATAGAATCTACAAATGTTCTCTGTGAAGCCAAACCACCTCATCATTCCTCTCTGTCTAACTCATGTTCCTCTGCTCCACGTGGATGCATAAGCACGGACACCCCAACACACACAAGCACACTATTCTTCCTAGGGCAGACGAAGATACAATAGTGAGAGCCAGCGGAGCATGGTGGTCTTCTGAAGAGCAACTGTTTCAGTAAATTAGAAAGTGTTCATCGCTTTATGAAGTGAGATAGGAAGTGACAAAAATTAATTGCAGAGGAGAAAAATAAGTAATGAGGAATGGAAAGGGTTCCTTCTCCATTATTGTTAAGAATGTGAAGTCAGACCTAGATGGTGACTACAAAGACCAAGACAGAAATATAAAGAAGAATTTGTCATTTGTAGTAGTAAATTATGCTACCTATCCCCCAATTCTCTCTTTCTAACATACTCCCATGACAGTCACATAGGAGAGACGATAATCTCCACACTGCTGTGAGCACATAGTGTTCCCCATATCTGGGCAGGGGGAATAAGATGAACTTCTGAAACTGAGTAAATTTTGGGTTAGGTGACCGTGTCAGAGAACCCTCAAAGCCAGAAGAAGTAGTAAAGCCATTTGCTCCAATCTCTTGCTTTAAAAATGAAGAGCCTGAAGGCACAGACATTAAGAGACTGGCGCAAGGTGGCAGAAGTGGGTGACTGCAGGAGCGAGAACACAGCACAAGCCCACTGATGGCTCTCCAGGACCATTTCCCGCCTGATACTGCATTCACCTTCACATCACAGAAAACTCACAAGCTTGTTCCCTATTTAATACCAGCTCCTTCCTGTTTTGTACAGGGGAAAACGTGTGGCATATTTTAAAAATAAAAATAAGAATCTCTTTAAAGCCAAGGCTATAATAGTAGTATAAAGTACCAACCTCACAGCATTTTATAAGCCAAGTCCCATAATGGTAGAATCAAAGAAGGGACACACCCCTCCACTGCATCCCTCTTGTCTTCCTCAGAAGGGGGCACCTTGTTTCCCATGGAAGAGCTGCCTCCAGGCACAGCACTTTGACTTTCTGCCTGGGGCTGGACTGACCAGCTGCTCCCTACCGTCCTTATGGGCATGCGGTCTGCCTCTCTGCAATCTCATTAGTGACACTGGCTACTAGTTGCCCTAGCTCTCTCCTTGTGTTCCTGATGTTCTAGTCCAGGATATTTCTTAAATATTCGTTCTCCATGTAACTGCAAGACGATGGCCAAACTGAAGAATCAATTAACATAAACATAAATGACAGGGCCTCTTAGTCACTTCCTCACTTTACAGTCTGAAACCATCCAATATTCCTGACATCCAACCTGGCATAACACTTCTCTGCCCCAACACTGATTACAAAATGTCTTTCATTTTCTGCTTTGGAGCCAATCTCAGCAATCAGTGCACCAGGAATGACCACACGCTCACAAACAAAAATGTGTGGATAAGGTTAATTCCTTTATAAATGAAAAAAAAATGCTGACACCAGCCCTCTCATATAATGCTAGTAAAAGTGTAAACTGGCAGTCAGCAGGTAGAATGAGGAGGCAATGTAGTGATACTCATCAAAAGCTTTAAATTTTTGCAGATCCTTTGATAGCAAATTCTAATTCTAATATAATTTCTTCCAGGGAAATAATGTATCACCACTTAAAAGTTTGAAGCATCAATAGAAAAAACATTAGCTGCTATTTAAAATGATATTATAGAATAATGCTAAAAGGCTTAAAGAAATATTCACAAAATATATTGATAAAAAATGTCACATTAGAAAACAGTATTGTAGTATTATCTCTATTTAAAATTTTTTATGAATATATTGCTTTAAAGATTGGATAAATACACATTAAAATGTTAGTATTAACTATTTTCATGTGTAAGAATTATGGGAATTATATTAATTAATTAACTGTGCAAGTTAAAATCATCTGTTTAATTTCTCTCTTCTGTGACATTCTGAAAGCATGACTTGGTCTTTCCTATTTACTGTTACATTCCCAGTGCTTTGTGTGTATCTAGAGAGTTGTAATGGTTCAATATATATCTTTTGAGTGAATGAAAGTGATTTTTATTTTGTTGTATGCTCATTTATACTTTCTCAACTTTCAAAAATAAAGATGTATTCTTCTACCATGAGAAAAGAAACAATAAGTACATTTTTATTGTTGTGATTCTTCAAAAGTCTTAACGTTGGAACTGCTTTCTTAAGAAACAGTCAAAACTAATGTCCCAGGGAAGTGACTGAACACTCCATTTATCCAGTAAATCAATGGAAATTAGGTAAGAAACTTACATATTTGCAAATCAGATATCACCACTGATGAACATGCTTTGAGTTTTTTTTTTTTCCAATCACTAGTTAATAGCTACTGTGTACCCACATTCTAAAGTTCCTGGGGATGGAGGGAAGAGAGGATAGAGTGACAAAGAATCTCCCTGCCTCCAAGAAAATTACAAATTTTATTGGAAACATAGACTCTATAAGGACATAAGTCCATATATAAGATAGAATGAAACGTGATCCAACAGAGCTATAAATTAAATGCTATGAAAGAAGAGAAAGGGGGATTAAATGCAATTGGGTAGTAGGAGGTCAGAGAGGCTTCAAAGAGAGACTGACACCCTTAAAAGATCCATAGTTGAATTTTGATGGAGAAGAGGGAGGTCTTTTCTACATTTAACCTTGAATTAGAATAAAACTAATTCCCAATAGCCTGGCATTTAATCACTGCAGAATCAAAAGGCCAAGCAGACTCACTAAGCATTTAGGGACAGATTTTTTCTAACCCAGCAGGCGTGCCACAGCAACAAATTACAAGCTTTGCCCCATAGTTAGATGCTTGTCCAGCCCTCACCTACCCCACCTGCAGGAGAAGCACGGCAATAGGTTCCAAGCATTCCATTTATTCTCTTCCAAAACATTCATCATCACTTGATTAGAATATCTTTATGTGTGCATTGTCTGTCTCTCCTAGAATGAAAGCTGCAAAAAGGCAGGAATGTTATATACTTTGTTCACTATGGTATCCTCAGCACTTAGAACAGTGCCTAGGATATGGTAGGCATTCATTAAACACATGCTAAATCAGTGAGTTCCCTGCGGTTTGGTGTGGTGTGGCATGCAAGGTATGCTGGTCTGGGAAACACCCTCACCACCACCTCTACCACACTTAGTAGAAAGGCCAACCAGAACCCTGAACCCAAGATGCACGACCCCTTCAGGCACGTGGATTTCAACTGGTAGATTCAGGACACTACAAGAAAGGAGTACTTTCAGAAGCTCCCAAGTTAATTACTCTAGTAAAGAGCTTAAAGGGCTGGGTTCAAATCCCTCAGAAAGCCCATCAAACTCATTAATTTTCTCACTCTTTCCTCTGTGCTTTTACTTAGGAAACATTTACTGATTTTTGACCTATATGTAGTAGTATTATAATAAAGAATTTGTCTTTGTCTCAGGTTCCAGGGAGGGAGCTCATAAACCCTTGGAATTTCCCAAGCAATATACGCGTCTTTCTTATTCATGGTGATTGGACCACATCTGAGTTCATGTTAAGGAAATAATTCAGAATGGGAGCTGGTCACTGCAGAAGGACAAACATGTGACTAGAGGAATTTTGAGCTAGGTAATGTCAGCCCAACCTCCATGGAGGAAAGGGGGTTTGGAGATTGAGTGCAACCACATGGCCAGTAATTCAATCAATGAAATGTCAATAAAAACTCTGGACACTGAAGCTTGGATGAGCTTCCTGGTTGGTGAATGCATCAATATGCTGAGAGAGTGATGTGTCCTGATTTCAGCCAGTGTCAGGCACATGGAAGCTCTGTGTTTGAAACCTCCCCAGACCTCACTCTATGTGTAGCCATTATAATAAAACTGTAATAATAAGTATATCATTTTCCAGAGTTCTGTGAGTCATTCTAGTGAATTGTCAAACCTGGACAGGTCATGGGACCCCCAAAATTATAGCCAGTTGGTCAGAAGTACAGGTGGCCTGGGGCCCCCAGACTTGTGGCTTCTATCTGAGATGAGCACAGTCTTGCTGGGTTCTGTGCCCTTAACCTCTAGACTCTGTACTACCTCTGGGAGGTTAGTATCAGAACTTCACTGCAGTATGCCAAGTATTATTTCAGTTATCACCAAAATCCATGACCCTAGGGCAAGTTCCCAAAGAATACTCAAGGGCAGACTCTGGAACATCAGACTTAAAGAGCTTAGGGTACTCTCTGTTTATCACCATTAAAAACCTGGGATAGGACAGCTCAAGATGGCAGCATGAGTAGGGCGGCGGAAACCTCCTCCCAAAACCATGCATATTTTTGAAAATACAACAAATACAACTATTCCTAAAAGAAAACCAGAAGATACAGTACAACAGCGAGGCTACATCTACATCTGCAAGAACTCAACATCTCACGTAAAAGGTAAGATACAAGCCATGACCTGGTGGGACACGAGCACTCCCCCCACCCCAGCTCACTGGCAGGAGGAAAAGAATCAGAGTGGGGAGGGAGTGGAAGCACAGGACTGCTAAATAACCAGCCCTAGTAATCTGCACCGGGAGCGCAGACACACATTGCATGGTGTACTGGATATTAGAGAAATAGAAAAGTAAACTCCGAGATGGAGACTATGAGCGGGTCCCCACAGCCAGCTCCAATGGGACAAAAGAAAAGTGGGCACATTTAGAAGTCTTAAAGGGACAAGGGCTTAACAGCTGGACAAAATCATACTGGTGCACTTAGCACAGAAGGCTGGGAATCTTAAGGAACTTCAGGAACCCTAACTCCCTGGGTGGTAACACAGCTCCTAAGCCCCTCATGGTGATAAGCAGCCTGCCATTCATTCCCCCCAGCCATGCTGCAGGCAAACCGGCCAACCCGCCATTGCTGAGGAACAGCCGGGAAGGAGCCCCACCCACAGCAACCATACAGAGTGTCCTCCCAGCTCGCAGCTAACCAGGACAGGCAGTGGAAGCCGGAACAAGGTCCAGAAGGCACAAAGGGGAGCCGTTCTCACAAGAGAACACACCCAATGCATCTGCCACCCCTCACAGTGCCCTAGGCTATCCTGAGAGCAGCCCCGCCCACAGCAGCTCAGGAGATTATCCCAGAGACTGCTCCCGCTGTGCAGGTAACCAGCAGAGGCAGCAGAGAAGGGCAAGGTGACCAGCAAGCAGGAAGGGACTTTGTGTTCCCAGCTGACACACATGTCACCTGCTGGTGACCACTTCTATCGTCATGAAAAGTCAGAAGAATCTGGTCCAGTCAAAAATCACTCAGACAACCCCAGAGAGAGGGTCTGGGGAGATAGATATGACCAATCTTCCTGAAAAAGAATTCAAAATAAAAGTCATAACCATGCTGATGGACTTGCAGAGAAATATGCAAGAGCTAAGGGATGAAGTCAGGAGGGAGATAACACAAATGAAACAATCAATAGAAGGACTTAAGAGCAGACTGGATGAGGTACAAGAGACTGATAATGGAATAGAAATCAGAGAACAGGACTACAGAGAAGCTGAGGCAGAGAGAGATAAAAGGATCTCTAGGAATGAGAGAATATTAAGAGAACTGTGTGACCAATCCAAACGGAACAATATTCACATTATAGGGGTACCAGAAGAAGAAGAGAGAGAAAAAGGGATGGAACATGTCTTTGAAGAAATAATTGCTGAAAACTTCCCCAAGCTGGGGAAGGAAATAGTCTCTCAGACAATGGAAACCCAGAGATCTCCCAACACAAGGGACCCAAGAAGGACAACATCAAGACATATAATAATTAAAATGACAAAGATCAAAGACAAGGACAGAGTAGTAAAGGCAGACAGAGAGAGAAAAAAGATCACCTGCAAAGGAAAACCCATCAGGCTATCATCAAACTTCTCAACAGAAACCTTACAGGCCAGAAGAGAATGGCATGATATATTTAATGCAATGAAACAGAAGGGGCTAGAACCAAGAATACTGTATCCAGCACAATTATCATTTAAATTTGAAGGAGGGATTAAATAATTCCCAGACAAGCAAAAGTTGAGGGAATTTGCCTACCACAAACCACCTCTACAGGATATTTTAAAGGGACTGCTCTAGATGGAAGCACTCCTAAGGCTAAATAGATGTCACCAGAGAAAATAAAATCACAGCAAAGAAAGCAGACCAACCAAATACTAACTAAAGGCAAAAAATAAAATTCAACTACTCACAAAAGCAGGCAAAGGAAACACAAAAGAGCACAGAATAAAACACCCAACATATAAAGAATGGAGGAGGAGAAATAAGAAGGGAAAGAAATAAAGAATCATCAGACAGTGTTTATAATAGCTCAATAAGTGAGTTAAGTTAGACAGTAAGATAGTAAAGAAGCTAACCTTGAACCTTTGGTAACCATGAGTCCAATGCCTGCAATGGTAATAAGTACATATCTATCAATAATCACCCTAAATGCAAATGGACTGAATGCACCAATCAAAAGACACAGAGTAATAGAATGGATAAAAAAGAAAACCCATCTATATGCTGCTTACAAGAGACTCACCTCAAACCCAAAGACATACACAAACTAAAAGTGAAGGGATGGAAAAAGATATTTCATGTAAATAATAGGGAGAAAAAAGCAGGTGTTGCAGTACTAATATCAGACAAAATAGACTTGAAAACAAAGAAAGTCACAAGAGATAAAGAAGGACATTACATAATGATAAAGGGGTCAGTCCAACAAGAGGATATAACCATTAAAAATATCTATGCACCCAACACAGGAGCACCATCATATGTGACACAAATACTAACAGAACTAAAGGAGGAAATATAATGCAATGCATTCATTTTAGGAGACTTCAACACACCACTCACTCCAAAGGACAGATCACCAGACAGAAAATAAGTAAGGACACAGAGGCACTGAACAATGTATTAGAACAGATCAACCTAACAGGCATCTACAGAACTGTACACCCAAAAGCAGCAGGATACACATTCTTCTCAAGTGCACATGGAACATTTTCCAGAATAGACCACATACTAGGCCACAAAAAGAGCCTTAGTAAATTCAAAAAGATTGAAATTCTACCAACCAACTTCTCAGATCACAAAGGTATAAAACTATAAGTAAATTGTACAAAGAAAACAAAGAGGCTCACAAACACATGGAGGCTTAACAACATGCTCCTAAATAATCAATGGATTAATGACCAAATTAAAACAGAGATCAAGCAATATATGGAAACAAATGACAACAATAGCACAATGCCTCAACTTCTGTGGGATGCAGTGAATGCAGTTCTAAGAGGAAAGTATATAGCAATCCAGGCTTATTTAAAGAAGGAAGAATAATCCCAAATGAATAGTCTAAAGTCACAATTATGGAAACTGGAAAAAGAAGAACAAATGACACCCAAAGTCAGCACAAAGAGGGTCATAATAAAGATCAGAGAAAAAATGAATAAAATTGAGAAGAATAAAACAATAGAAAAAAATCAATGAAACCAAGACCTGCTTCTTTGATAAAATAAACAAAATAGATAAAGCTATAGCCAGACTTCTTAAGAGAAAAAGAGAATCTATGCACATAAACAGAATCAGAAATGAAAAAGGAAAAATCACAGCAGACACCACAGAAATACAAAGAAATATTAGAGAATACTATAAAAATCTATATGCTAACAAGCTGGATTACCTAGAAAAAATGGACAACTTTTCAGAAAAATACAACCTTCCAAGGCTGACCCAGGAAGAAACAGAAAATCTAAATAGACTGATTACCAGCAAAGAAACGGAATCGGTAATCAAAAAACTACCCAAGAGCAAAACCCCCCGGGCCAGATGGATTTACTGCTGAATTTTATCAGACATATAGAGAAGTTATAATACCCATTCTCCTTCAAGTTTTCCAAAAAGTAGAAGAGGAGGTAATACCTCCAAACTCATTCTATAAGCCAGCATCATTCTAATACCAAAACCAGGCAAAGACACCACAAAAAAAGAAAATTACAGACCAATATCCCTGATGAACATAGATGCAAAAATACTCAACAAAATTTTAGCAAACTGAATTAAAAAATATATCAAGAGGATCATAAACCATGATCAAGTGGGATTCATCTCAGGGATGCAGGGATGGTATAATATTTGAAAATCCATCAACATCATCCACCACATAATAAAAAGAAGGACAAAAACCACATGATCATCTCCATAGATGCTGAAAAAGCATTCAATAAAATTCAACATCCATTCATGATAAAAACTCTCAGCAAAATGGGTATAGAGGGCAAGTACCTCAATATAATAAAGGCCATATATGATGAACCCACAGCCAACATCATACTTAATAGAGAGAAGCAGAAAGCTTTTCACCTAAGATCGGGAACAAGACAGGATGCTCACTCTCCCCACTTCTATTCAACATAGTTCTGAAGGTCCTCGCCATGGCAATCAGACAAAACAAAGAAATACAAGGAATCCAAATTGGTAAAGAAGAAGTGAAACTGTCACTATTTGCAGATGACATGATATTGTACATAAAAAACCCTAAAGAATCCACTCCAAAACTACTAGAACATCTGAATTCAGCAAAATTGCAGGGTACAAAATTAATACACAGAAATCTGTTGTTTTCCTATACACTAACAATGAACTAACAGAAAGAGAAATCAGCAAAACAATTTCATTCACAATTGCATCAAAAAGAATAAAATACCTAGGAATAAACCTAACCAAGGAAGTGAAAGACCTATACCCTGAAAACTACAAGACACTCTTAAGAGAAATTAAAGAGGACACTAATAAATGGAAACTAATCCCATGCTTTTGGGGAGGAAGAATTAATATTGTCAAAATGGCCATCCTGCTTAAAGCAGTCTACAGATTGAAAGCAATCTCTATCAAAATACCATCAGCATTCTTCAACGAACTGTAACATATAGTTCTAAAATTCATATGGAATCACAAAAGACCCCAAATAGCCAAAGCAATCCTGAGAAGGAAGAATAAAGCAGAGGATAACTCACTTCCCAACTCCAAGCTCTACTACAAAGCCACAGTAATCAAGACAATTTGGTACTGGCACAAGAACAGACTCATAGACCAATGGAACAGACTAGAGAGCCCTGATATAAACCCAAACATATATGGTCAATTAATATATGATAAAAGAGCCATGGATTTACAGTGGGAAAAAGACATCCTCTTCAACAGCTGGTGTTGGCAAAACTGGACAGCTAAATGTAGAATGAAACTGGATTATTGTCTAACCCCATACACAAAGTGAATTCAAAATGGATCAAAGACCTGAATGTAAGTCATGAAACCATAAAACTCTTGGAAAAAAACATAGGCAAAAATCTTTTGACATAAATATGAGCAACTTCTTCATGAACATATCTCAGCAGGCAAGGGAAACAAAAGGAAACAAAAACAAAAATGAACAAGCATAACTATATCAAGCTGAAAAGCTTCTGTACAGCAAAGGACACCATCAACAGAACAAAAAGGCATCCTACAGTATGGGAGAATATATTCATAAATGACATATCCAATAAAGGGTTGACATCCAAAATATATAAAGAGTTCATGCACCTCAACAAACAAAAAGCAAATAATGCAATTAAAAAATGGGCAGAGGAGCTGAACAAACACTTCTCCAAAGGAGAAATTCAGATGACCAAGAGGCACATGAAAAGATGCTCCACATCGTTTATCATCAGAGAAATGCAAATTAAAACCACAATGAGATATCACTTAGGATGACCAACATCCAAAAGACAAACAACAGATGTCGGCAAGGATGTGGAGAAAGGGGAGCACTCCTACACTGCTGGTTGGGAATGCAAATTAGTTCAATCATTATGGAAAGCAGTATAAAGGTTCCTTAAAAAACAAAAATAGAAATACCATTTGACCCAGGAATTCCACTCCTTGGAATTTACCCTAAGAATGCAGGAGCCCAGTTTGAAAAAGACATATGTACTCCTATTATTTATCACAGCACTATTTACAATAGCCAAGAAATGGAAGCAACCTAAGTGTCCATCAGTAGATGACTGGATAAAGAAGGTATGGTACATATACACAATGGAATATTATTCAGCCATAAGAAGAAAACAAATCCTACCATTTGCAACAACATGCATGGAGCTAGAGGGTATTATGCTCAGTGAAATAAGCCAGGCAGAAAAGTACAAGTATCAAATGATTTCACTCATCTGTGGAGTATAAGAACAAAGAAAAAACTGAAGGAACAAAACAGCAGAACCCAAGAATGGACTAACAGTTACCAAAGGGGAAGGGACTGGGGAGGATGGGTGGGAAGGGAGGGATAAAGGAAGAAAGGAGGCATTACTATTAGCAAACATAATGTAGGGCAGGGGGGGGGCGCACAGGGAGGGCTGTGCAACACAGAGAAGGCAAGTAGTGACTCAATAGCCTCTTACTACGCTGATGGACAGTGACTATAATGGGGTATGTGATGGGGAGGTGGGGACTTGATAATGGGGGAAGTCTAGTAACCATAATGTTGCTCATATAATTGTAGATTAATGATACCAAAATTAAAAATATAAATAAAGAATAAATTAAAAAATAAAAATAAAAACCCAGGAGAGAAATAGCTCTTAGTGATTGATTACTTGTATCACAACATAGGAAGACTGTCTGGTAGAAGTGTGCTTTGCCCTCCTGGTACCTCCATGACAATAAGGGGACATGGGCACTGGGACACCTCTCCGAGTTCATCCAAAGGGTTGAACCCATGACACCCGTGATTTGGCTGAGGGAATGCAGTACCAGCGTGTGAGTGTGTGTGTGTGTGTGTGTGTGTGTGTGTGTGTGTGTGTGTGCGCGCGCGCTCTGCAGAGTAATTGGCTGTTGGACTACTAGGGGAAATTCCAGAAAGTGAGGTTTTTATTTTCAAGTACCCTCTTCTAAGTAGAATAGGCAAAAATCATCTCATGATTATTATAGGATAATATGATATTATATGATAAATAATCAAATGAATATTATATCTCATGAGATATTAGAGACCAGAATATAGCTTGTTAACTGACCACTGAAGAACCATCTTAGAACAGGGTAGTAGCTGCTTCTGAACAGAATAAAATCCTATAGGTTGAATGCAAGCATAGAGTTCTAGCATAGGACTGACCACATACAGCTGCTTAACTGTGTTCTCTGGTTACAATGAAGTTAGTTCAAACTATGGGTCCAGAAATTGACATTCTCATCCTAACCAATGATACAAATGTTGTTACAGATTATGAGATAAGAGAGCAATTTTCTGACATTAATTTCCTAGATGAAACCTTAGGCAGTTTCTTAAACTTTAGGATCCCCAGTTTTCTTACCTGTAAAATGGAGATGACAACCCATGACTTAGAAAATTGTTGTAAAGGAAGCTATTTGATAAGTATGCTGTCAAATGTGGGTTGTTATTACAATATATCCCAAGGAAATACTAGACTTGAGTTTGTTATAAAAAAGTAGTTACTGCATATCTTATCCACTCAAAAAGCCTTCCTACTCCTTGATCAAGATTTATAACATGTATTAAAGGTCAACAAATAAGACTGGAGTTGCATTTTTTTTTAGACTTTAGTGGACAGACACTTGGAAGATTTAAGATAGAAACAACTGAGTGAGTCCTTGACCACTTGTCTTCTTTGCTGAGATATTTTGATAAAATTTTCAATAAAAACTAGAAATGGGATTAATAACAAGAATATACTATATAATGAACAATTTAATATTAATCCTAATACTTCCATAATACATCACTGTCAAATTCCACACTGATTAATCTCTTTCCAGCCTTCCAAAAATACTATGAGGTTTTTCTTAAATATGATGTTGTAAATCCAGAAATGCTAATAATTTGCCCAAGGTCACAGGGCTAACAAGTAACACCTGAAAATATCTGATCATGGATAAAAATAGCTCATATTTACTGAGTGCTCACTATGGGTCAGACTCACTCTATGCATTCCACACACTTAATTTGTCTAATCTTCTCCCAATCCCTATACAGTAATACTGCTGCCTAATTAAAGAAACTCAGGAAGAGATTGGAAATTTCTTCAGTCACACAGCTAATAAATGATAGAACTAGGATTCAAACTAGGATTCAGAATCTACACACTTCCCACCAACTCCATCAGCAGAATGAGTAGGGTAGTCCCTATCTTGCAGTTATTACTGCAAGTGATAAAAAGTGGCAGATGCAGAAGTGCTGAAATTCCATGTCTGGCATGTGACCAATACTAAGAAATATTACTTGAATCTGCTCTTGTGGAGCCAGATCTTCTGATTGCTGACCAGTCCTATTCCCTGCCACTATGCTACATCTCATTTTAGGGGGTAGATGGAGTTCTAAGGTTCCAACAAATACTTGACAAAATGTTTAACAAAACGGTAGGAAAATGACTCAATTAGAACGTAATGAGAAACTTCAGTGAAATCTTAGGCCAATCTTCGCCAAAACAACAGGCATAATTGCTGTGTGGCTGAGTACATATTCACAAACAAAGTAAGAATCAACCTTTGGGGTAAAATGGTGTTACCTGGTCTCATTCCTGTTAAGGGTTAAGAGGTAGTTAGCATTATTAGCTTTATAATTTCCCTTCTCAAGAAAATACTCCAAAGTAAAATAAAATAGCCTTCCTGGAGATCTTAGAATTAAAGAAGAGTATAAGTCTAAAATTTATTTGCAAGTGTATCATCTACACCATCTGATACAAGTTGAGTTGAATAATATGCAGATTAGCACATCAGGGAGGTTCAGCAAAGTGCCCCATAATATGAAAAGTGGGTCCAGAATTTTCAGTGACAGAAAATGCAGGCTGGTATTATTATGAGAGGAATGTAAGGGCTAGAGGAGGCCAGCTGGGAAGTTTTGAGCTTCCAGATGTACAAGTAAAATGTATTCTGTCCCAGCTCAGGCTCAGTGTCAACAGTGGCAATTGCTTCTCCATCTTTAATATCAATGATAATTCCAAGACAGTGGCAGCAATTCCAGGTCCCAATTAGTACCCATCTTTGTCAGCTCCATCTGGAGAGACTGGGTTGGGAGGAATACTAAAGATGCAGAGACCCTCCCAGTGCCTTTCAACCATCTCAAGACTTGCCCAGATTTTCTGCCCAGGTGTATCCTCCCCTCATTCCACCTTCCCCAAGAAAGAATGAAGGCTTTAGCCGACTCCCATTCCCAAACAGAAAGATGAGGAACAGAAAGATATGATGCGTGTCTCTTGTTCTTTACATGTACTGTGTGTGCGTGTGTGTGTGTGTGATGTGTATATACATATTTACCCTGCTGTCTCCAATCTATACAGAGCTTTCTTTAAAAATAATAAGCATTATGTGTGGTATCCATTTGCCTGACTTAAGTACCTGAATTAAAGCATCTCTGCCTTAGCAAAGTCCAATTCTGCTGAGCACATTCTCCTGCTAAGAAACAGGCTGAACCTGATGATTACTAAATAAGAACATAATTAATTATTTCTTCAACTGAACAGTCCTGAATTCTACCACAAATCAATCAGTTCTTCTAGCCTAAGAAGCTCTGACTCTATTTTAGCTCAATGAAAACAAAATCAATGAAGGCCAATTACAGCCCATCTCGTTAGAATATGCAAACGGTGTGCCATACAAATGTGCAGCCATAACCTCTGGAGCCTCAAGGAGGCTGACGGAGCCAATTGTGGGCTGCTGCTGGCCCCTAGCTGCTCAGGCCTCACAGTATACAGCCACACCTAGAATCTGCAAGTGGAAAACCAAGCAAAGTTTCCTTCATTCATTCTTCTACCAAATAGGTATGTGGAGGATCCTGTGCAGAAGGCATCATGTTGGGTCATGAAGGTACTGGGGGCAAGTCTGAGAGCAGATCCTGGGTTTTCAGGAGTGTCTCTATTCTAGTGTCAAAGTATTCTGCACCTGTAAGGTGCTTTCCTGATAATTCATGTCTACAGCCTCATTATGTAGTGTCTAGAAATTTCTGAGAGAGGATAATATACATGTCACAAACAACCAGGCAAGCCTCAGGGTCAGACACGGGTTTAGAAGCACAAAATGAGGGGATGTAAAATAAAGTTCACCTGCTCCCCAAGATTCTCTGACACCACACACAGCCACAGGGCTGAGGTTTCTACAATTGCTATCACTTTTTGGAACTAAGACTTTACATTCTAGAAAGTTCCTATTAATACAAAGGCATCAGATAGAAAGAGTAGGTCACTAAGCTTCTGTCTTCCAAACTTCAGGTGTTCTGCATATCACATCTCTATTTTTTCCACATCATAGTATGACCCAAAGTATTATGGTTTGTTTGCCATATTTTGTTGAATCTAAAATGCCCTGATGTTGATCTTTCCTGATTTGACCGCAGTCCAAGGTCATACTGGAGGCTTACACCATGGTGAGGGCATGGCCTGCCCTGGCCCATGGGCATCATAAGATGACACCAACTGTGTGATGCCTCAGAGACATTAATATAGTGGGGAAAAACATTAATCTTTAGAATCTATGAAACAGATTAACATGCTTTTTTTTTAATCAATGTTTTTTTACTTAAACTTCTTTTTTTTAAGAAATTTTTTTTACACTGCCTTGGAAAACCAGTATCACTGACATAAATAAAAGGGAATTGTGTAAATAAATACAATGAGAATTCTTTTAATATTTTAAAATTTCTGGCTAGTATAATTAATTAGGATGTACATTTTTTATTTATGCCCCTTCCTAGTGTGTATATTATACTTCAACAGCAAAAAAGCCTAAGAAATAATTCTAACTCCCATGGCTTTGAGCCTGATGCCTACACTTCCTTTGTCAAAAAGAGAGATTAACAACTGTTAAAGGATTAAAAAACACACCAGCACCAAAATGAAACTTTCTCTTCCACTCAGTCAGAAAGACTAGAGAAGAAATTGAAAAGGGAATAATTGTGACTCTTCATGATTCAATGTTATGTAAAGCCACGTTCACACACCACTCAAATGTTCTCCCTCATACATTAGACCCACAGTGCCACTTGTTAAGAGACACCGAAGAACCATGAGCCCCCTTAGAGTTTATCAGAATTAATAAACTGTCAATTTGGAAAGTGAAGTAAAGGATCACAGGGAATGGGACAGAGGAAAGGTACATTTTGACAGGCATGTGAGGAGTAAGCCCAAGACATAGTCAACGCAGAGAAAGCAGTCCGAGGGAAAGTATCAAAGTGAGCTAGGAGGAGGTGCTGAGCTGCCAGGAGGAACAATATAAATGCTCTGGGCATCTGGGGAAGAGATGTTCTGGGGTGTGTCCATGGAAAAATAAGATAAAGAGCAATTCAGAGGAGTTCGAAACAAATCTGGCCAATTTAAGAAAATCATGACAGAATTCCCATTGAAATGGGCCCTGTGTACCATTGACTCTTGAAACATTGCTCCTCCACCGAATCAGGGAACAGAAGGTTCTGTGATAACAGAGGAAAACTGTATGTACTTACAGACCCCGGATTACTATGCTATGGATTGGTAGGAAAACCAGCCCTCTGTTCTGGTATTTAATCATTGTTAGTTTAGTTCTATTTTGGTCTAACTCTCTTAATATGAATATATACCAACTCCACCATGCTCTCCTCTAGAAAATATGAAAAACAGTTTGCCGGAGGGGTTTTCACAATAATCCTTCTTATACATTAGCTGTCTCTTTTCTAAACAAAACAACCCACTTCCTGTAAGCTAAGATATGCCTACTGAGATAGAGTCCACTTAGGAGGCAAAGCCTGGACTTTCCAAGTCAGCGTCATCCCGGCGTTTAGCTTCTTTACCAAAAGGATGTAGGAGTGGAGATTTAAACTTTTACCCCCGCCATTGGTCTTTCACATATTTTATATTCCATTCTTCATTCTGTATTACTTTCCCTGAACCTACTCATCTCTTTTAATACACAGCAACCAAAATGGGTAATTATATTCTAAATAACAGTTGATCGGAGCCAAGCGTATCCTTGCCCTTTCCTTGTCATAATCCTGTTAATACACCTCTCAGTCATGTTCTCTTTTTAAAATAACAGCATTACAAATTGCTGACTCATATTCAATTTATGGTCCCCCATACTTTAGCCAATTCTTTTAGTACCTTTGGATGCAAATCACCAGGGCCTGCACATTTAGATACAGATCTCACTTATTTAAAGTATTGTCCTCCAAGTCTTCTTTTTCCCTTTCCATTCTCTTAAAGTATGCATTACCTATTTCCAGAGCCCCAATCAGCTGATCATGCAGAAGGGTTTTTAAAAAAGATATTGAATACCCTGTGGCCTTTTGATGTCATCGCTGAGTCTCTCTCTTTCCTATCTACTTAAAGGACAACACTCTGCTGTAGTCCTTTCTTGCTCCTGATAGAGTAAAAAAGAGAATGTTCCATTTCAACTTTGGAAGTTGCATCTCATTTCCTGCCTTAGTAATTCTGACCTTACTTTTATGAACCTTTCTGCAGGCATTTGTCCTTGAAGTTTCAGCTTTCTCTAGAAGTTTATGGAATTCTTTGATAAATCAATTAGATTTGTATTTTATGTTCCCAACCTTTTTAGATGTGTCTGTAAACCTGTTCTTCCTCTTGTCCTTGACAAAGTTCTGATAATTCACTTGAAGAAAGCTAATCTGATATTTAAGTAATTCATTGAAAAAAGAGATGAAAGGAAGGAAACCAACATAATATTGTATAACTATATTCCAATAAAAAAAATTTTAAGTTTTTTAAAGAGATGAAAGGAAGAGTCCAAATGCACAGAAAGCTTATTAAGAAAGTATGTCATGTCATTGCTGAGATTTTTTTCAACACTGAAGGATACATGATTACTTTTATTAGAAATATTTTCTTCCTTTAAATCCACAGTACTTCCCTTTTCTAAAATATCTCTGAGAAAGATCTCCATGCATTCTCCACCAACCCAATGCCAACTTTGTTCTTGCCAGTCCTTTTTCTGCTCTTAAACTAAATTTCTCACCACCTGAGCCTGTTTCCTCCTGTAATGTCCCCAGCATGTGAGAATGAAAACTACATTGTTACTATTCTTAATATAACCCCAAGTTTTATTTAATAGAGTTCGGTGACCACTTCTCAACACACCCATGCCAATACATTCTTCCAAACTCCACAAGCAACTTCAATAGCCCCACTTGCTGGCCGCTCTTACCCTACCTGCAGGCTCTTGTCCATGCTATAGCAGGGATCATTTTGAGATAGAAACTACATCAAGCTGATTCTTTGCTCTTAGTGTTCTATTGGCTTCTCTTCACACCCATAATAAAATCTAAATTCCTTATCACGGCCCACAGGCCTTGCATCCTCTGACCCCTGACCACCCTCCTTTCTGCGCATTTTGGCGCTGGGCCTCTGCACTTACCATCCCCTGCCTGCAACACTTTTTCCTTCCACATTGTTATCTGCATAAATGTGATCTCACATTGCATTCCTTCTGACCTGCTTTATTTGCCCCATTCCAATGACCACACCTGGCATTGTATTTATTATATATGTGTGCATTTGTGCAGTATGTCTCCTTACTAGAATCTAAGTTCTGGGAAGGCAGGGATTCTATCTGTTTTGTTCTCTGCTGTATTTCCAGGAACTGAAACAGTGCCTGGCATACAGCAAAGACTCAAAAATAATCTGGGGGAAGTTAAATAATGAAACAAGCCCTAATCTTTTTACCCCGGAATGTATCACATTCCTTCAGGCACACAAATTAAACACCATGATGAGGAGCAGTGTGTTTGGAACTCACGTCTTTGCTCCTATCAGAAGCACCTCACAAAAGAAAAGTGTTTGACTTTATAATGTTAATGCAGCTTGGAAATGTCTGCTGTGGACACTATTCTGACTCATTCATTGCAAGCTCACTGGGGAAAATAATTTGCAGTTTGTCTACAGAGGAAGATTTTGCTTTGCCCACTGCTCTTTGCAAAGATCAAAAAGGAAAGCATTGACCATGGTTCAAGAGAGGTACGACACTGAGGAAATAGTCATCCTGGACTGAATTATGAACTCTAGGAAAGCATGAGAAGCATGCCAAGTACTGAAAAGAAGGCTAGAGTAAGGATGCTACCTGGAGAATGTGTTCCTTATCTGTGTCCACAGCTACCTCTTCCAGGGAATGAAAAGCCCGAATCAAAATTACAATGTGCTTTTAATCTAACATTAGTTATTTCTAGAATAAAAGCCTAAGGGTGAAAAAATTATCTAGGATACATTTGGACTATTTTCATGAGCATTCGTACTAAAAAAAAGAAAAATTCTCAATTGTGAAATCAAAAATTTTTTTCAAACTAGAAAGTCCCTCTTATGTTTCCCAATGTTTCACTACCATTAAAACTCAAGATGCAATCTATTTAGCAATTATCCATTCATACGTCCCATTAGTCAGCTAAGAAAGGATCAACAAATATTTGTTGTACAATTACTATGTCCTTGGTACTGGGGAAATAGCATTAATGGCAGCAGGAGGTGGGTGACAGGGGGCTGAAAGTGTGGTCTCTGACCCCATAGAGATTACAGGCCATTGTCTTCATCGGTTAGGCTTCAAGCACTACAGTCTATGGTGTTCCCACTAAAAAGAGAGTTGATTATGACCCAATCATCCAAGAGTGGCCAAAGGTTCTGAAGAGAAACAATTTGGGCACTTATCTGGCCACAGTTACTGGGGAAGTAATGGTTTCCCAAGTGTATTATGAAATAAACAGCTCCATAAAATTCATCATTATAAATAGGCTTGTCTGTGTGTGAGAATTTGAGTTGTTACTTATTTCTTACTGAGGTTTTAATGGGTATGGGTTTTCAAATAGTTTTTAAGGACAGGGACTGTTTTTCCCAATGATGTTTAAATTGCCTTTTCTCTCTACGTGTACCTGATGTTAGCAAAATGCTAGCCTTGAAACAATTCAGGTGCTTGTTAGAGTTCACTGAATTAGTCACAGGATCAAAAGAGTGTGAACGTGAAGTTTATGTTTATACTCACATACCATTCTTTCCAACGACATACAAAAACAAGCTTAACAGAAAAGAAAACTGAAGCCTTCCCAATTTTCCACTGTGTAAACCACTGCGGTGGAAATACTAGATTGGCTTGCTTAACACTCACTCCAACCTCTGTCTACCTTGCCTTCCGGCATGGCAGAAGCTGGAAAAATAAAAACTCCACTTCCCTGACTCCTTTGAAGATGTGTGTGGGCAAGACCCAGACTCAAACTTGAGTTAAGTGGGGAGCGAGGGTCTCACTTTGCTCATGCAGATTTAGCAGAAGATCAAGGCTCTGGAGCCAACATCCTGACCCCTAGATTTTGGCTCAGGTGGTGTGTTCCTGGACCAGCAGTGGAGACGGTGGCTTCCTGACCCCAGACTCACAGCCCAGGGAACATGACCCTGGAACGAGTAGGGGGCCCAGTGGCCTCCTGATTTCCCAACTTCCCGCTTGTGGCACCAGGAGGCCAGCTGGTGCCTACTCCTCCAATCCTTCCAATGGTTTTGTAAGCACACTACTCCCTGTGTTAATCTACTTCTGCTTAAAAAAGCTGAAGTGGTTTCTCCAATCCAACCATTCCCTGACTGATAGAACCCCCAATCATAACTTTGCCCTGGAATTAATTCAGACAAAACTGGAAAGCCTCCGCTTTTTCTGTCTATAGAAAATGTTCTCTGAGTCTCATCTAAACACTGCTTTGTGTGATATTTCAGACGACTTTAATAACCGTTTAAAAAAGAACATAAAATTCCTTTTATGTCTCATTGTCCTTTCTGCTCCTCCATTTCTAGTGAGCCTCCATTTCCTGGGGCATGGTCAGCTCCTTGAAGTAGATCTGTTAATGCAAGGGTAATAAAAGCAAGACGTGCCTTGAAAACATTGGAAGGGGGCTGGGTGGGGAAGACTGGAATTGAAAAACTCCCCACTTTTACTTTGGTGCAAATTATTTTGTTTAAAAACTTCACCTGAGAAACACCAAAATCTAGGGTTCTGTACTTGTTTTAAAACAGAACACTAGTGATAATGTGGTCAAGCCTTGCAGAGCTGAGAGAAAGAGGCCTTTAGTTCTCTGTAATGTTTACATCAAACACCACCTGCCAGCACGTGGAGCAAAATCATCACCATCACCACCATCATCATCAGTAACAATCATTGCTCTGGCTTGTTCAGAGTGTATGCTGTGCAAGACTATATGCTACATCAATGATTACTTCCAAACCTCTCACCACTCCTAAGACACTATTTCAGTTCTACAGATGAAAACACACACAGGAAGTTCATTCACCAGGATTAACTCTAAAAACATTAATCCTTCCCGTACATGCACCCACTCCATCCAGCATTGAAGAAATCTCTGAGCACCTGGAAGGGGCCACGCTTCCCAGGGGCCATGCCTTCCATGGACTAACACAGAAGATTTAGCTATGAATTGGCAAGACACAGGTCTAGAGCCCACTCACTTCTAGAAACAGAAGGCGTCCAGTCACGCCCACTGCCATTGCTCGGGAAGCTTCACGTGTTCAGCTCCAGGCATCAGGACCATCTCTTTTAAAGAACACCTTGCTTTGGTTCAGATCTTTTCACTTTGCTTTTCATTGAATTTGAGTTTACAACCAAGCACTGCTACTTATTAGCTATGTAAACTTGGGCAAGTTATTTAAACTCTCTTAGCCTATTTCCTCATCCTTAAAAAGTGGGGGTAAATAAAACCATCTTCCTCCTAGTGGTTATTATGAAGATTAGAGATAAAATTGTAAATAGAGCACTTAGAGGGCCGGCACCTAGTAACACTTCCTACGTGTCAGTGATGGTCGGTGTTACCATTACTGCTATTATTACTATCGTACTGCCCAGCGTGAGAAGTGTGCAGAGTATTTACTATTTACAAGAGTATGAGAAAATTTTAGGGCATATATGCTTTCCTCAAGACGAGAAGGCACAGGAAGAGACTAGAGTTCATTCATTTAATCTGACTTGGTTTAAAGCTTAAAGGCACTAGTCAGTTCCTGATCCCCAAATCCAAGGATTACTGCAGTTTGCTTTGATTGTCCACACCAATTTCTATCTCCCCAAATCAGAAGTCCAGACGTTCCATTGGTCTGTCAAAAAATAAGTCGCTTTGTAACAGACTACGCTATACCCCTCAAAGTCCAACTTTAGGATGGAGGGATTTATTCCCCAACTGCTGCACATGCTGCCTTCCACTAACTCTCAGCACCCAGCCCTTGGGAATTGCCCTCAGCTGGCTAAATGCGATCATCTCAGCCAATCTGACCCTCTTTCCAGGGTCAATCTGCATTCAATGACTGGTTGATGCAGGGACATGAAAATCCAGGCTCTGAGCCCCAACTGGGGACAACTCTGAAGGACTGTTGCAGATGCAGAGTTCCCCATGAGGTCAACCACATGGCAGCCCACCTGCTCCCTCTGCCCAGCTCCTCCCCAGCAGGTGTGAATCCGAGGAGCTAACAAACACTGTGCATGCTAATCTCTGACTTCTGGGAATCAAACCTGCAACATCCATTCTGATGACTTCCAAACCTCACACCACTCCTGAGACACTATTTCCATTCCATAGATGAACACACACACAGAAAGTACATTCCCCAGGATTAACTCTAAAAACAGTAATCCTTCCAGTACATGCACTCACTTCATCCAGCATTGAATAAATCTCTGAGCACCTGGAAGGGGCCACGCTTCCCAGGGGCCATGCCTTCCATGGACTAACACAGAAGATTAAGATGGATATCAACTCCATGTTTGCTGCATGTCAAAGCCACTCTCTTCATAGATACCAGTTCTAGCTCAACACAGTGGGCTCCTCTCCAGCACCTGCTCATCATCAGCAGTGCGGTCTTACTGGGTCCTATGCCTCAGGAGTTCCACCCCTTTTTATGGTGACTCTGTTGCTGAAGAGGTTCCAAAGCAGTCTGCTTACAAACCTGCTGTAAGAAGTTTAGTATCATGACTGTCAGCTTCTTCTTTACATCTTACCTGTCTTCCATCATTCATGGATCTGTGGTCGAGCATGTGCAAATAATGCTTCTCCCAAAGCCTTACTCATTTAGGGCTTAGTGAGGGATTGGGCTCATGAGGCCTGGCTCCACCTCACTTAGGGTGAGTCCTCTCCCATGAGGCTCGCCGGCACTTTGCACAGAGAGACTTCCGTCAGGCCTCAGGAACCCTGCTGCCCCCACAGCAGATGTTCAGGCAGCCTGTGCCGGTGCACAGGAATTACCACAAGCTGCTTCCTGGTGTGTTCCAGTGCAAGGTGAGCGTAAACATTCACCTTCCAAACAGAATATTATCCAATTCAGTCCAGTTTGTAGCCCAGTAGTTTTAAAAAGACTGAACAATTCCTACTTTCCTTTGAAACCAAAACAATCCTATGAGCTGCAGAATTGACTCACGTGAGGATGACCTCCACACATTCACTCTCTGGCCTGCGTAGTTTCCAGCTGCCCAGTAGGGAGGACAAGACACAAGTTGGCTTGGCTGCCTCGGACAGGTGCTTCAGGTGTGTCTCTCTTCTCCTTAGGCAAAAACTTGGGCTTAGTTGTTGTCTTATCAATGGGTTTCAGCCCTGGGCAAGTTCACTATGGATTCAGGGAGACTGATGAATGACAATGGAACATTCTTCAGGTGAAAGGGTTTATTACCCCACTTGTTCTCCCAGCGATAGGTAGAGCACTAGAATTACATATGTCTCCAACAGTCTGCAGGTCTGTAATCCTCCTTCGTCTCTGCCTCCACCCAGAGCGCTGGGCAGAGCTCTTTATACAATGACTCAGTCAATAACAGCTCATTGCCTACGGGTGTGGAAGCATTAGCCTAGTGGCAGGCTGGTCACATCATCAAGTAGTTTAGGTTCAGGTGAGGATCCTTCACTTTATCCACAGTGTGTCTACTTCCTGCTCTCATCTTGCCAGAGCACTTCAAGAGGATTAATCCTCCACAGCAGGATGAATTTCCCTCACACAGAAAGTCCACTGAGCTGCTGCATGGAGAGAAGGGCAGAACGAACAGGGCTGTGTGGGGCTGTGTGGACCAGGTCCCTTGACATTCCAGCTCTTCCCCTTGTCGATCACACGCTCACACTGTGCGGGCGGCTGTCCAGGCAGTCTCCTCCAGGGTGGAGTGAGCAGGCCCTTCTACTTTCCAACCTGGCTATAGCTGAGGAGAGCAGACAGCACTTGAAGGGGAGAATAAACTATATCCCAGAGAATTTCCAGAAAGAATGCTATTACTTCTGAAGAAATCCTGGATAAACTATTTTTTAATATAAGCCTAATTTTAATCCTAAGAAATTTATCAAATGGATATTTTATACTTTAAATCATGTATCAACTAGCAAATGGTTCTCATAATTACATACATATCAATAAAAGGATGATTTTAGTTCAGGAGGACAAAATGGTTGCACAAACTGGCAAGAGAAACAGCTATCAAGTGATTTCATTACAGCAAATGAATACAGTAGCTGCTTTATTATTACAATGATAATAGTCATAGCTACTGTTTATTGGCTACTACCAGGAATTTTGCTAAATTGCTTACATTTTCTCACTTAATCCTAGTGGGTAATCTATAGTGAAAAAATTATGCCCCTGTTCACACATAAGAAAACCAAAATTTGCAGCAATTAAGTGGGTTGCCCAAGTTACACAGCTAGAAAGCAGTGGGAAAAGGGATTCCAATAAAGAACTGTCTGACTCTGCCCTTAACCTCTTCTCATTGGCTGTTGACCACTTTTCACACCTCTGTAACAGAAGCCAGGGTAGGCATCCCGCCTCAGCTGTGCTCTCTCCGCCTTCTGCTGGTGACTGTAATCTGCGCCAGGCCTGCGCATCCTGAGTTTCTCCAGACCACTGCCCGGCCTCATTGCCCAGGCCGCCTGCCTGAAGCCCCTCGCCTGGTTTCTCCCCAGGTAGGCCATCTGCCTGGCCAAATTCACAGCTCCCTCCCCTCTCACTCAAGGCCACTTCTATGTGGATGCACTTCTCAGACGTTAAAGCCTGTTTCCCCAGGCTTGCTACTCACTTTTGATATTAGAGACAAATACGTGAAAGTCCAATTTATTTCCATCTTCAAAATTTTCAAGAAAGCCAATAAAGCTTTCAACAAAGCCCAAGTCTTTTATCTGGAATTGAGGACAACATCTTTCTGACTCAAGGGCTCTCGCATATTTTTATCTCCTTAGATACTCACCCTCTCCTGAACTCTCACAGCTGTGTCAGGGCCCTGGTAACACTTGGCTTAGCAGTTCCTTTAGACTTAACTTGCCAGCTACTCCAGACAGAAAACTCACCAAGGGCAAGAGATGTTAGTTGCTAATTTTCTGTTCTTGGAGGTCTGTGATATAAGAAGTGCTCAAAAAAACAGTTTTTGATGTGAATGTTGCCCTTTCTCTCATACAGAAACAAAGTCCGGAGAAAACCTGGCCTCCAGGGAGGCCAACTTATCCTGGTTTGCCAGAGACTTTCCCAGGTTCGGCAATGAAAGTCGCATGCCCTGAGAAAACTCCAGTGCCCAGCCACCCTATCACCCTCTCCAGCATATGTACATTTACTTGAAGGTCAGTCCTTTCCCCCAGTCTGGAAGAAGACGCTGAGGAAAAAACAAAATTATCATACATAACTGTTTGGACTTTCCCCCAAAAAAACATAAAATGGACACATAATTAGCTACATAGGTATAGACACATAATTAGCTACAAGATAAATTTAAAAAGAAAACAAGATTTTAACCCTAAAGATATTTTTTTCTATTTCTTTCAAAGAACTTCACATGGCGGCATCATGGCGGAAAGAATGCAGACCCTTCATGGGCGCTGTCACCTCTTAGGACACCAATATGATGTGAATTAAACAGCACCTGTGTGATTTTAGCAGCATACTGTGCACATGTTTAAAAAATCAATTTTTCTTAAGAGACAAAGGGTTAAGGAGAGGTCACAAGCCCAATTGGAGAGCCTAAAAGCCAGATATTATTTTTGAGAAACTGTAATAGCCTGGTGATCAGTTCAAGAAAATCACAGTCATTCAAGATGATGTCTTACATGTACTGGCTTCTCTGTAAAATGAATTTACCTTTTCATTATTATTTACTGAGTGAGCTAGCATTTCATTTGTATGGATTTTATCCAGCAACTCGAGGGGAAAAAAACACACACAGAAAATCTAATAAAAAGATGAAGCTGCTGTACAATATTTTGAGTCTGTATCCTGCCTTTTGATGTCACGTTTCAGTCTTTTTTTATGATGTTCATTTTAGGAAATGAAAAAAAATGTATACATATGAAGGTATGCATTTTATGTACTCCGATTGACAGCAAATTTAACCTGACAAGTTACGGAGACGTGCTTTTCAGAAATGACAGCAACAAAATAGTGGCAAAAAAAAATCACATCCTCACAAGCAGGTTGGTCACACTGGTTCATCATTTGAGTGATAATGTAGACCCTTGTCTGTCTAGTACAGGCATTTCAGTTCTGCCACTGCAAGAGAGGTGATGGGAATACAGGACAGTCAGGTTTGGCACGTGGTGCTGTTCCCCATGCAGGAAGCTGAAAGTTAAAGCGTGTTCATTATGGAGTCCTCTCCTGCTCTACACCCCAACCTTTCCATTTCTCATCCTCCATGATGAGATGGTTAATTCCTGGTTGGTAGAGAGCGTCACAGTTAAGCATCTTGCTTTTAATATCATTGCTTTATGCTGCCATCCATGTCAGAGTTCACTAAAAAGCCTTTAAAAATTAAAATCTCTTAGACAATGGTTTTCCAATGTGCGCACCCCAAGGGGCCACAGAGTGCTACAAAGGGTCTATGACTCTATTTTGGATTTTCCCAATCAACAGACACAAAGAATATAGCTACTGGAAACAACCCAGGTATCCATCATCAGATGAATGGAGAAGAAGCAAAATGTGGTAAATACATACAATATATTGTGATTCAGTCTTAAAAAGGAAGGAAACTCTGACATATGCTCAACATGAATGAACCTTAAAGACATTAAGTCAAGTGAAATAAACCAGCCACAAAAGACAAATACTGTATGATTTCACTGACATGAGGTACTTAGAGCAGTGGAACTCTTAGAGACAAGTAGAATCACCAGGGGCTGGCAGGGGAGGGGGAACAGAAAGTTACTGTTTAATGGGTATGAACTTCCGTTTTACAAGGTGAAACAAGTTCTGGAGATGGATGATGGTTATGGTTGCATAACAGCATGGATATGTTTAATACCACAGGACTGTACACTTGAACATGGTTACGATGGTAAACTTTCATGCTTTGTGTATTTTACCAAAATTTAAAAATTGGAAAAAATATATACATAGCTACTATCATGTAAGATTCCTAAACTTATTACAAGAAAAACCTGAGTCTTCATACTCAAAAAGGTTGGGAACCACCAGTCCAATGGGAAAAATATCAGTGGGAAGCATAGAAGCTGTGTTTTTATCCTATCATAAAGAATAACCGGCCTTTGGAGCCTAAGGAAGTCATTTGTCTTCTCTAGGCCTCTGTCTCTACATCAGATAAATGAGGATAGGTGTAGGGAAAGCTCACTGCAAAGTTTAAAAATATCCTTCAAAGGAAATAGTTACAGATTATCCAGCTTCCTGTCCCATTGTCAATAATCAATACATCTGATATGAGATTAGCCATATTCATTGTTGAGTAAGTACCAAATCCACCTGTAATCATAATTAGGAACCCCAAATTCATTGATCAGGATTATTCATTCCAGGACTATCCCTGGTTGTCAGTCCTTGACCACATGGTGGTTCTCTAACTCTTCAGAAAACTTACCTGTCAAATGACAGCTCACTGCATCCAAATACATGAAATGATTTTCCCTTTTAATCAGTGAGCCATCTGGGTGTCTGTACCACCCAGCTCCAGAGCCATGGAGTCAGCTGCAAACCTTATGGGTCCATTAAGAGAGAGCCAACAGTTTCTCAGTACTCCCAGCCTCCTGGAGCAGAGGAAAAAGCTGGGCCATATGTCACTGGAGAGGGAAGATGGGACAGGGATTGGCTTATATTCCACACCAGCTATTACAAAATCTCCAGTCTTGTATACCTGTTTGCTTATTTCCTCTAATTCAGGAACTCAAGCTAAACCTAAATCTTAACTTGAGCTGAAAATCAAAATTCAAGCTAAAATCAACAATAAAATCGGCAGTAAAATTCTGAACAAGAGTGGTCTTTGAAGCAACATGGCATTGTCCACTTTAATTTAAAGATAAATTTCAGAAATTCAATACTAAAAAACTATCTGAAACCACAGCTCTATGGTCCATCTTGATGGATATAAAATAACATTATTGTTTGTATGAAATAACATTATGGAGGAAAAATGGAATATAAAATGGTACTTTTAAGACAAAGTAGTGGAGTGATTGATTGTAACTATGTAGAATGCTTATACACACATTAGTAAAGATAGATTATTTTAAATAATACAATGGTTTAATATTTATTATTTTTGGTAAATTTGTTTTAAGTTTTGAAGGAAATTAGAATGAAACAAAGATGTGCAGAGAGATTCAATACAAGTTAAGTGGAACCAGTTTTAAAAAGTGGCCCTGCGATTCTAGCCCATAAAAAATCTCCCTTAGAAACCTCTGACATCCTCAGGGTCAAATGTCCCTAATTCAGTGACCATTTCATCATCTAAATCCAATGGGTGTCATCCTTGTCCTCAACACCCCACCACCTCCTTCACTTTTGTTGTTCTTTGCTATGCCCAGATCAGAAGTCACAAGTTAATGGAGAACCAAAAGTCCAGCCCCACTGGAAATGGGTAACTCCCCCCAACAACAAATGTTTGGTTAGGTGGTATTATCTGCCAGAGCTGGAGGGACACAAAGCCAATCACAAGAGAAGAGTGTCTGCTGTATGTTAATGCTGACCTTCTCTGGAACAACGCGCTCTCTTTAGCTTCTACACATGTCTAATCACTAGGGAGTTGTCTAGCTACACGGATTTTTCACATTTGTCAGCTAAATCAGTGCTCCAAATGCACAATGCAGCACTTAGAAACATTATGTGAATTTATTAAATTCTCTGGAGGACTTTGTGTCCATAAAGCAGTAAATTGATTACAGGGAACCGAGGCTGTAAGATTTTCATCAGCAACAAAAGCAGTCATGCTCCCATATTGTCCATGGCATGTGAAGAGAAACCATTCCTCATTTCACTTACACTAACAAGCTGAGGATCACACAGCAGATGAGGAGAAGGCTTTGGGATGCAGCAACACAATTCATCATTTAATCAGTTTCTTTTAGAATGCCAGCTTTCTGGCGCACCAGCTATAAGAAAACATGTGAGAAATATAAATAGCCTCTTTCTACTCTGGATTTGCCTACCAATGCTTCCAGACCTAGCCCTTGAGATCATCTGCTCATTGATTCTACCATGAAATTGCCTATTGCCATTGCTATCAAAATGAAAAGCATTAGGAACAAGCCAAAAGGAGATGATTCGTCGATATTGATGACAAAATTTTGATACTAAACTTCCTTACATGTGATTTAGTGACTGTGTGACTGATTACCAATACTCCCTCCAAACAGGGAAGGGACAGTCCTAACATTTTCTAAGATGCCTAATATGTCAGGAATTACTATAGTTTGCTTGCCCATACATTATCCTATTTCAAGCATTGTAACACCTTAGGAGCTAGGAATTATAATTCCTATTTTTAAGTGAGAAACCCAAGACTTAGAGTAGTTAATCTTGCAGAAGGTAACTGGGCATCTTTCTGCTGCTGCGTGGGGCAGTTTTCACCATTTTGAATCTTTCTGGATAATGAGGAGAGGGTGAATCTGGGGCAATCCTGTTAGTGTCTTGGCACCAAAGGGGTCATTTTGCAACCTCCTCATAGAGTATGGCTTTGACCATTTCACATTTCACTGTCTTTGAATCTTCTGCTAGCATCCTAGAAAAGGGTATGATTTGAAAATTCATGTATGACAAGCAATGATTTTTTAAACCTATCACTAGAGTTTTAATAAATGTAAAATGACCAGTCCTTCTCTCTGTTTGAAGAGTAGTATTACAGGAGCCATCATCAGTGGGTGGGATTCTTGCTCCTCTGCAGCCTCCAGGCTAGTAGACAAGGTCTCCCTATGAGAGAATCAGGGACCTTGCTACAGAAAGGACTACAGATTTAGGGACCATAGACCCCTTTCGTTGCACCACAGCCCTTGCACCAAGACCCTTAGCTGTGATGGAGAAGAAGCAGGGTCTCCATAAGGCCTGACAACATATGGGCTAAAGGCTAACATAGAAGGAAGGGCTGTTTTTATTAATTTGTGGATTCCCAGTGCTTGGCAGACTGCCTGGTACACAGTAGACCCCCAATAAGTGTTTATTAAATTCAATTGAAATATTAAGACAGCTCAGCAGTTTGTCAAGTTATACGTATCAGAGTATTAAGAATCACTTTGTGAGTTGTTTTTAAGTGTAGTAATTTGCAAGCATAAATGTGTTTGATATGTGATAATTCAGAGCCAAGTCCAGCACTACCCAGTTCATTTTAAAACTATATATTCAAACAAGTCTTGACCATAGAGCAAAAACTAGCCATTATATCCAAATTTTTCCTGGCATATGTGCATATCCAGAAGAGTCTTTCAAAACTAGAATTATCCAGACCACACCACAGCATATAACCAACTTGGAAATAGCCATTGTTTTGTGTATTTCTTTCCCCCTACTATTGACTATAGTTGTATGAATTACAGATGGTATTTCCCTCTGAGTTTTTTGCTTATGGAGGGAGGTGACTGGGTGTTTTACCCCTTATTGCCTGTCTGAAACTAGAAAAGTCTTATCAACTGTTCAGAAACTAAACTAACTCAGTCTTAGATTAATGCAGTGAACTCCGTTTACCGAGTCCAAATCCAAAAAGCATATTGTTATGTGAAACACCACCACCTACTGGGACCATTGTCACATTACACCCTCATATTCTCAGCCTTTAAATCCATCTAAAATGCTCAAATACCTCCCTTTGGGAAACTTTGGCAAGTACCTTCACAAACAGAACCAATTTAGAAAGACTTCAAATATGATGAATTTATTACTCTTTCTTCCTTTCATGTAAACTACTCCATGCTCACAATATTTGCTTTAAAAAAGGAAAAGATCTGATCATTACCTTTCTTTCTTGGACCATAAATTTGTAAAACACTAAAGTTTCTTTCAAGACTGACACTAGTATCAGATGTATTCAAAAACAACATTTAATGTCTTCTAATGAATCACTTAATTTAGTTCAGCAGTACCCTTCCATATGCAGTAAATTTATTTCTTACAAAACACCAAAACTAGTTTTAATCATAATCATATAGTTAGGTTTTTTTTCTCTGTGAACATTTATTCGTTCTTGATCAGAATATTCACTCAAGAGATATTTACTCATCACTTAGGATTGGTAAACATATGTTTACCACAGTAAACAACATGGATCTTGCCCCTTCCCCACATAGAGTTTATAGCCTAGGAGAAAGAACAGATAACTCATATAATCTTGTAAGTTATATGAAGAAAGAAACTGGGGGCTCCAGAACCATACTGCAAGAGCATTTAACATAGTTCATGTCCCTCTACCCAGGGACAACATTCTAGCAGGTTATTGGTACCCTGGCCATATCCCCTCAACCCACACAGAAAGTTACCTGTAGCCTGGAGAGTTCTACTTATTCTGATGGTTTCCTACATCAAGCACCTACCTCTCCCTGAGAACTTCTGCTAGGCACAAAGTGGGCCATCTAAAGCACCAAAGGAACACTCAAGCCGTGCAAATGGGAATTCTTGCTGAGTCCCCAGCTTCCCTTCCCCTCACTAGATAATATGGAAGTGCATTCCACTCAGGATATTAAGAGGTCCCCAGTGGAATGTATGCAGCTATATGTTGACATGACTATTGGGTTTCAGCCAGCTTGATAAAGAGTATCCATCTTTCTCACAAATGTTGTGATATGATTAAGAAATAAGACCCAAGAATAAGGCAGATGTGGAGTGGATATTATGTCATTCATATTGGAGGATGTGGTCCATAACTTTAGGCAAGTGGATTCCATTACACTCATTCTGAGTATTCAACTACTTATCTCCTTAGTCACAAGCAACTCTGGAACTGGGCAAGCACTGGAGAGACAAGGCCTATCCCTGATATTTTATGGCAAGGAGGATCCGGGTAGAATGCAAGCTTTCTGCAGGCAGGCTCACTCCCAAGATTAAAAGAGGTGCATCCAGGCCATGCAGTCACAGTTACTCCTTTGTATTCACCAGATAAGTGACTCCTCCCCCAGAAAGGAACAAAGAAAGGGCAAAAAAGGCCAAAATGTTAGGCTAGTGGAGCTCCCTTCACATAAAATAAAACATCAGTGATGGGAAGAAGTGTCCCCACCACCACCCTGTCAACAACTCTTCAACTTAGTCTTCTAGTCCAGTGATACCCCCACAATGCCATTCAGTATAACAAGAAAAACAAAATCTTTTCATTTCCACATTCTCAATACTCTTTCCAAGTAATATTAGTCTCCAGTTAAGACCACAGTAATCAATTACATGCACAATGATCATTTAATCAATGGTCTCTAAGACATTAATAAATGTATTTTAGCCATGTAATGCCTGCCTATAAAAGGCATGTAAGAAAAGCTTTGCTTTTTTTCCAATTTTTCTTTTAGCATTTTTTGCACCCTTTCTAGATGCTAATACAATGACATGTTTAGTCATGTCATGTCAGAACACCAGTTCTGAAGACTGGTGTTATCCCCACTACTCAGATTGGGAAACTGAGACTTTAGTAAGTTAGACAACTTGCTGAAGGCCACACACCTAATAAGAGTAAAGTCAGGTTCAAACCTTGGTCAATCTTATGCCAAAGCCCATGCTCTCAAGTACCACACTATTCTTCCCCTGTAATCATTAAGCTAAATGCCTGTCTGAAAGTAAATCATTCATTTTGCTTTAAACTAGAAATACCATCAGGACAATGAGCTCTGAAACTAATTTATGAATAATGTAAATTGATTCCAATATCGTTTCATGATTAATTAGCCATCAAGGGCACAAATCAAACTCTGCTTAGAACAAAGACTAGAAAAACAAGAAACAGGAAGAAAATGGTTCCATATTTTTAGAGAAACCATTAAGAAGTATCTTCTAATCTGCAATTAATTCCAGTAATATCACTCACTCTTTGAGGTTCTTTTTATCTCCATTCTCTGCATCAATGAGAGTCTTTTATTTCAGCGGTCTTGATTTTCCATAAGCACCACTTGTGAAATATATACAATTCTGGAAATGCAACAAATAGAACATACATGTGAATATGCCATTCATACTAAGTTGCAGTCCCTTACTATTTAGTATTGAAATTATTTTTCATATCTTCAAGTTGAGAGAACTCAGGGACATATTCCTAGATCCTAAAATGATACCTGACAAATATTAGGGGCTCAAAAAAGTGTTTATTTAAATAAATGAATGAATGTCTCTAAAGTGTTTGACTTACTCAGATGAGTCTGCCACAGAACTTTCCTCTTTGGGGAATTTTCAAAGGTATGTTAAGTAAACCCAAAATAGGCCAATTCAAGTGAACTGACTTTGAGGTCAAGTTTTTTCCTTCCTCTAATGGAAATAAGATTGTTGGACCAAGAGTAGCCATTATGTCTGCACCAAAGAGGAATGCAAATTATCCAGAAATTCTAAGTTTGGCATTGAATTCATCAACTCAATATATCTTTGAGTTGTCTCCTTTGAGGAGGAGATGTGCTTGCATTGTTCTCAGGAAACAAAATACTTTGGCACCTTCACAACTGCGTGCATAGGGAACAGGTATGGGCTTAGCAGGTGCAGGTAGTAGTAGTGCAGGTATGGGCAGGCATCTCCTTCAGTTCGTTCATTTGCCCAGCAAGCATTCCCCCACACTCTGCTGCGAAAGTTACAGATCCGTGGCACCAAGGTCACTGCCCCGCCCCGACCTCAGGGGAGGATCCCCAGACTCCAGCCGGCTCCACACCGTGCCTCCTTCCCCTTATCACAGGCTGGTGCAAGGTCGGCATGTGACCGCGTCAGGCCAGTCCTTCTCTGACATCCTTCTATTTGCACCTGAGTCATCATGCAGAAACCATTTGTAATCTTGACTCCTGACAACAATCTTCCCCAAAACAAGAGGGAAAAAAAAAAAACAGATGGAAATGAGAAATAGAGGGGGCGTGTTCTGGTGACACTGGGTCCCAGACCTAGCCGCCAAGGCCTTGGCTCCTGCACCAACTCCTTGTGCTCCGTCAGGTTAACCCGTTTTCTTGCTTAAGCGAGTTTGAAATAAGTTTCTGTTGCCTGAATGTGAAAGAGGCTTGATTAACAAACCAGGCCCTTGCCACAGCCAGATAATGTAACCGTGCTTTACGACATTGGTTCTACGGCGAGTTATTACAAGTCCAAACAGCCCAAAAGCCCTCATCAACTTGTCAAACACAATCTTTCTGCCAACTGGAGGATGAGACGCACTCAATATTCCTAATGTTGGCCACAAGATGGCGCTAAAGCATTCTGTCAAAGATTCTCCACCACTCAGGTTAGCTTGCCAAATTTTAACGCCTTAATTATGCCCCACACAGATCCTATCAGGGTGCACAATCGTTCTGTTCTAGGTGATTCCACAGGCATTTTGGTAGTCACAGTGCGACTCGCAGAGTATCTTACACTTGACGGTTTTCAGCAGATGGTCAAATCACCAAAATGTTAAACAAATATTTTAAAAATGAGGTTTGGTCATTTCTTTCAAGGTAACAGATCTACCTGCAATGTGGCCAGAAAATTTAGTCATATCAACATGCTGTACGACAGCTGAGATCGCCAAGCCCCTGTTATGCACTCATGAAATTAGCCTGATTATGTCCTTTCTTCATAATAATAAAAATGTTTTTAAATTGTTTTCCCTGTTCACAATTTAGATTCACAAGTTTATGTCCCTGTCTCTAAGCCAAATTTAGTGTGCAAGCTTGCCTTCAGTTTTCAGTTACAGCATACTACACATAAGGTCAACACAAAAAAATACCACATCTAACAAATTCTATATTTTGAACTATGTTTTAATGTATGTTTATGAAAATAGAAGGACAAGAGCTCTTGAATAAAGTGCAAGAGTCCTACTGAAGGAATACAAGTTTGTGAACCCTCCTTATGGTAAAACGTCCTCCGTTTGCCCTACTTTGATAGTAAAATATTATTCATATTATATCCTGAACACAGGCTGTACTTTTCCTTTTTAGCACTTGGCACAGTTTAGTATTATACATTTCTACTAAAATATTTGCTTGGTATTTCTTTCCCTCTCTACAGTTACTGTCTCCATGAAACAGGAACTCTCTGCTTTGTACCATTATGTACTTAGCACCTGCAAATGTGACTGAAGCTCAATAAATATTTACTGAATGAATAAGCAAATGAGATTGTCACAATTCTAAGTCAATTTCCTGAATATAGAAAGTTACTATAAAACAGGTGCAATTATTTATCAGGATGCGATTTATGTCCTGATAAACAATGGCAGGTACACAGAACAATTCCAGAGTCCAATCCCATTCAGGTTGGGAGAAAAGCCTCACATTGAGAGTCCAGAATCTGAACTAGCCGCTGGTATCCAACCTGTTTCCAGCACAGTCTCCTCTACCTGAGGAAGGGGCTGACTGAGTAGCTGTGGATCTATTCCTGTCCCATCTAGAGTTCTCCCTAAACGCTTGGCCGTGGCAGATCACCCTTACCTGGTCCCCAACCTGACACAGTGCTCTTGACCAATTAACATCTTTCTAAGTACCTGGTCTTCACTGCCTTTTCTCTCCTGACACTGTTTCCTGGTGATCTCAGTCAGATTTCCCACACTTTCTATTAACTTTTTAGCCTGGCCCCAGCTTGTCTCCTGGGTAAAAAGAGCTTTTTCTTCACAAATCAGCATATGTACAAAAGTATTGACATAGAACCAGAAGGCTGCCCGCAACAAAGGGGTTGTACTGCTAAGTACTTGCCAGGGATATTTAATTTTAAGCAATAGAAACTATCTCTGGATGACTTAAACTAGAAAGCAGTGTATGCTAAGGACATGTGGTAACCCATAAATTAAAAGAAAACAATGTAGAATCACACCTCAAGGTGAAAGCAGGGCAGTTTTAAGGATCTGGGTAGCAGGAAATAATAGATTATCTTCAAGATGCCCCCTCAAAGTGAACGAGTTCAGTCCATGGTCAGTCCTTGTGGACACTTCACTCCAGATTCCAGTGTCTGAGAGAACATCTGACTGGCCTAGAGCGATCATGTGACCAACCCTTGACAAGAGACAAGCACCTTGGCTGCCAGGCCCCTGAGAACCCAGTCGTGGGGGACACTTCAGTTACTTAAAGGAAAGGAGGTAGATGATGTCCAGACGTCCATCAGAGCCTCCGAATTCTGGTGGGTCCTCGAGTGTGCTCTACCTTTGAGACAAATGAAGCATCCTCCCAGAAGCCTCTGCAGCGATGGGCTTGAGCTCTGCCCCTGGAAGTTTTCTTCCCAGGACCCAGGACACTTTGACCAATGATAACTTAAGTGATGATGTCAGAAGGAAAATGGAAATTAAAATAGCCATAATCCAAATATCCAGAGCCAGATCCAGGCAAGCAGAAGCAAGTCACTCCATTTATTCATAGTGTCTTTATTAAACGGGACTATGCTCTGCTTTTTTTTTTTTCGTCTTGGCTTTTAATTGCTATTTCTCTGTATAAAAATCCCCTTCCTCCCCACCTCCCCACCCCAACACACACACACATGCACACATCTCTAGGCACTCTTTTCATTTAAAATAGTAGGAAAGAGCTTCAATCTGGACATCAGTCTTTTCTTTTTCATCTGTAACAGCCAAACTCACGTAGATCAATTAAGATAAACATATAAAGGGGCTTAGTAACTTGCTACATGGAGAGAACTCTAAGATAGTGTGTATATTGCTAATATATTATTTCTGAACCATTTTCCCCCTTTCAGGGCTTTCCTGCCCTCTCTCCACTCCCTGTCCCTCCAGCATCCTGATGACTAACAGGTTCTGGGGGATTTGGGGTAAGACAACAAAGAGCCTGGTAACCTACATCCTGAGAGGAATTAACAGACTGAAAATAGTTTAATACATTTAACTTTTCTCAGCTGTTGGGAGACTAGCTTCTTAACAAGTCTTGCTATTCTTGAATCTTCAATGGGGGGGAGAGCAATAAATAGCACCCCCCTTCTCTGCTTAAGACAGAACGGAGATAAATGAGTCAGCAGACAGAGAATCAAAATACCAATTTTACTCATAAAGTCTGGGTGGAGAACAGGACCTACTGTGAGAGTCACCAGCCTTCCTAAGACCAAAGTCTCCACCTAGGAGCTGCATCTGCAGGAAAGCTGACTCACACACTGAGGTCACTGCCCGTCGGGGAAGGGCATGGTGACCAACCCCCCTTTTCAGGACTTCCAGTGAGTTCGTTTCCACCAATCCAGAAGCATGTCTGTCACACACTGTTGGCATCTTTATGTTCACTAACTTCTAATTTAATTCAGTGTTTCTTTTGATTAAGAAGTTAGGCACAAATCACATGGTATGAGCAGTACCTGTGATCTAGTGAACGAATCAGTATCACAAGTATTTTCACACTTAACACTGTGGCAGATACCAGGAACTATTTTATGAACTCATCACTTCTTTCCAATTTCAGTAGTTATTACACGTACTTGCAGAAGACCTACTGGAGATGTACATATAATACAAATTTTCAACTATTTTAATCATTTTATTTCTACATAATTGGTTTCCTTTGGGATGCTATTTATTCTATGCCTTGAAATATATTTTTTCTGAGCTTTCCCAGACTCGTACATGATTATATGGCATGATAAAAGGTAAGAATCCTTGTTCTAAGGGGAGTTAGTGTAGGATTTTAAGTCAAATGATGTATTTGTCCTTCATAAAGAAAACTCTGAAAACCTTTATAGAATGATCTAGGGTTAGGAGAAATTAACATGTCATACAAAGTCCTTTACAATCTGGCATTCATGCCCCTTTGAAAACAATATTTTTCAAGGCATAAAATAAAAACCTGCCCTGCCTCTTGTCCTCCTTTCTCCCACATGGACCTGACCTTCTGCACACCTGGTCTTCTCACTATCTCCCAAATGCTTCACACTATTTCTCTAGGACTCTGAATGACTTGTCTCCTATGAACAACTGCCATCTTCTTTTCCATATGATGAGCACCTACACATTCTTCACAATCCAGTTCACATGATCCCCTTTGGAGATACCTTCTGTCATATGGCCATATCACAGCACCTTGGGTATAATCAAGCACAACATGTAGCACATGGCATTACTAGTAATCATGTCTCGCTGTCTCTGGGACTAAGCCGTGGCATCAATTGTCCTAGTATCTGCAGGAATAGCCTGCCAGCCCTCTTAATGCTCACTCCAAGGCAGCTCTCAGTCCCTAGTTGGCTCCCATTTAATTCCATGCCCCTGTTGGTAAATGTTGCATGCAACTTTATGCATGTATGTGGGTGAGCAGGGGGACATTTTGTCCATAAGTGTCACACCACCATTTCTGCTCTTCCTCAGCTAAGCCATATTAGCATTAGGGTGGGACAGAAGGACTGCTTTTCAAGGTTTCTGCCTTCAGACTTAACCCAGGAAATGAGGGGCAGGTCCTTTTTGCTACGACACCACCTAAAACATACTGGAAGTGTCTCTTTTCTCATTCTCTACCTCCACCATATGGCAAGTGTGGGAGTCTCACCTCAGGCACCTCCAGCATCAGAGCCTGTCATGTTCGCACTGAAGCCAAGGTTCACTTAGACTTTAATGCCTGTCAGATGGGGAATTGCTCCCATACCATTGTGCATCCTTCTCCAGATTACAGTTAGAAAATAAACTCAATGCTTAAGACTCCTTGAAGCAGAAACTGACACTTCCTTTTTATTTTTGGCCACCATCTATTCAGCCCTTGTATGCCAAGCACTGTGCCATCACTACACAGTCATTGCCTCCCAGCACCCCTGAGCATTGCTGTGATTAGGCTCAGTTTACAAAGGAGTAACAGGGACTTCCGGAAGTTAGTTTACTTGCCCAGCATCATAGAGCTACCATAAATGGAGGGCCAATCTTCATTTCCATGATGTTTGATGCCAGAGCCCAGGCTCCTAACCTGAACCTAATATGTATCAGACACCATGCTGAGGGCTGAGAATGCAAGAAAAAAGAAGGTACAATCTTTGGCCCTGAATTGGTGAGTCTGCTAACCATACAAGCTACTGTTAGTCTGGGGCTATGACCTGCAGTGATGTTTCTGTCAGGTGAGGAACAAGGATTTCTCCTTTGACATCTACTGAACGGCAGCTACTCACTTATAGGCAATATCATTTAGTGCAAAGATCACAGGACTTAGGGTCTGAAGACTGGCTATAAGCTCAACTCTGCTACCTACTTATCAGTTATGAGTCCTGTGTTGACCTCTGTTCCCTATCTGCAAAAATATTAAAGGCCCTTCCTGGTTAGCTCACAGGACTATTGTAAATTTCAAAGAAGATCATAGTCTTGAAAGTACTGAGCAAAAAGGTTAGAATTATTATAAATACCCATCTGAAGTCACATTACATAGTCTCCTGCAAAGGTTTTCAAACCTTTTTATAAATAATTATAACCAGTTCATGCAAATTTAAGAAAGTAAGGCTCAGTAGTGGCTCATAGTGGGAGCAGAAATGTGAAAAAAGAAAGGAACTACAGATCAACACAATAGCATTGGCTGTGTTCTGGCTCGAGGTCGATCAGTGTTTCCACAGGTGTTCAATTATTAGTAAGCTTCTTAACATATATAGCACAGATATTCTTTTTTATATATTAAATATTGAATCATAAATGCTTGAGTGTTTAACAAGAAAGTAAGGCATTATTAGAAAAAAGCTGAAAAGCATGAAATTAGAAATATGTGGAGTATCTTCAGGGGAACTTTTGTGTTGGGATTCCTTTTCAGAGGGAACTTCAGACCACACAATTCTGTGGGTGGAGAGGGGATAAAAGCAATATATCTAGCTTGCTGGTTTCTTTAAACTCAGATCCCACCAAGTCTCACCTTAGAACAGTGTAGTGCCTGCTTTCCCCTTTCGAACAGTAGGAGACCATTTCCTCTTCCAAGAAAGAACTCTCATCTAGTCAAGAAAGATAACATGTTTGTCATAACTACAAATTTACTAGAACAACCCTGCTTTACACAGACCATCTGGAAAAGACCAATGTTTCATACAAGCACGTGGGAAATTTCACCGACAACATATGCAGCTAAATTAACTGTCTTCAGCATTGCCAAAGGAAAACATTCCATTACACACAAGGAAGGTATTTCAACAATCACCTCAAAATAAGTACATATCAATCTTTTCATTGAAGTACAACATATGTAAGGTGTAGCCTGTTTCTTTTCCATGTACTGACAGCCAAATGTACATTCAGCCTCTGCAGAGGGATGCCTTGGGCTCTGCTCCGCAGGGAGAGCCTTGAAAACACTGAGCTTACACTGAAATCAATAGGCCTTTCTGCAGCCTCCCCTGCTCGCACACTTTCCCCTCCTCTGAACACTTGATGTGAGTCATGGAAAAGTATCAGACAGGAAATCCAAAGTTCTAGTCCTACCCCCATCACTAATTCACTGAGTGATCTCAAACAAGTCTTGTCACCTCTCCGTTTTAGTTTTATCCCCTCTGAAATGAAGAAATAATTTCTCCCCTGGTTACAGCCTTAGGACTTTTGTGAAGATACCATTAAACACCCCATGTTAGCATAGTGTTTGACGAGGTAGTAAGTGTTTCCAATAGATTGTTTCATTCAGTCACAAAGCTTTACCCCCATTTTATAGATACGAAAACTAATACTGTATTAGGGGGAAAATAGTGCTACAATAAATAAATCCCAAAAAGTCAGTGGCTTAACATAATAAGGTTTATTTCACATTCGTGTTAACAGTACAAACAGATGTTCCTGGTCACTTCTTAGCAACCTCATCCTGGCAGTAACCCAGATGACTTCCATTCACATCTCCTTCATAAGAACCAATTAATGGCTCCACCTAGATGCAAGGGGGGACTGGAATATGTAGCCCCTGGCAGGTCAGCCACTTCTCAGTGACAATGTTATTCTGTGGAAGAAGTTAACATAATTTATGATGAACAGTTAATCATCCCTCTCATGACAGAGTAGTTATGTAATGACCTCAAGGCTACACAATTGGTAGATTAGTATATTAACTATTTCTGCAGGACACACTACCACAAACTCAGTATTTCAAAGCAACCCATGTTTGTTTGTTTGTTACTCTGGGTCAGGAGTCTGGACATGGATTAGCTGGTTTCCACTTCAGTTTCAGGAGGCTACAGTCAAGATTTTGGCCTGAGCTGAGGTCTCATCTGGAGCCTCAACGAGAGAAAGATCCACCTACCTGCTCACATGGTTCTTGGCAGCACTGGCTCTTTACGGCTGTAGGATTCACGGCAGCATCCTTCCCAAAGCCAGCAATGGAGAAAGAAAGACCCTAGAGCGAGTAAGTTACCAAGACAGCGTGAAATACAGTGTACTGTAACCATGGGAATAACATCGAATCAACTTTGCTGCCTTCCACTGGCTACAGGCAAGTCACAGGTCCACACACACTTCAGGGAAGGGGATAACACAAAAACATGAACACCAGAAGAGGGAACATGGGGCCACCTTAAAGTTTGTTCTTCACAATGAGAAACACAAACCCTGATATTTTCTGACTACAAATCCAGCATTCCTCCCATTTAATCATCTCTCCAGCTTTGGACTTCATAGTTCTATCCATAAAATGGGGATAATATTTGCATATAACATGCCCAGCTGTTGGGAGGAACAAATTAGATAGTGGATGTGGATGCACTCTACAAGCTATAAAATGCAGTGTAAATTTAATGGGTATTGATGATTCTTTTATCTGCTCACTAGTGAAGTTTCTTTACTCTTCTTGCCCTTCTAAATCCTACTAAACCTTCTAAATCCCTCAAAACCATCTCAATGTTACCATGAAGCATATATATTAATTGGGATTAGGTTCCATTCATATAATAAGAAAACAAAACAATTACTCAAATAACACTGAAGGTAGAGCTGGTAAGTTAGATTCACAAAGTCACTGGGACCCAGACTTCTTCCAGATCTCTCATCTGCTTTGCCTCAAGTGTGGTTCTTGTCAAGGCCCAAAATGGCTACTGGAGCTCCAGCCATCGCACCCCTAAACTAGGAAACTAGAAAGAAAAAAATTTGTATAGATACTTTCCAGAAGTTCCATTCTACACTTGGATTCATGTCCCTTTGACAAACACCTAGTCCACAGATATACTTGGTTGCAGCACAGCCTGAGGGGTAGAGTTTTCATCTGGGTGTGCTGATATTTGGGGTAAAGTCAGGATTCTGTTACTATGATGGAGAAAGAGAATGAATTTAGGGAGAGTAAGTGGTCTCTGCCATGGGATGTTTTAGAAACCTCAAGTGTACATATCTACCGAGAGGAAAAGGGATAAGTAGGAATTTCAGTTGTTTGGAACCAAACTGTGGTGAGCCTAGAATTCCAAGCTAAGGAGTTGGACTTCATTTGGTGTCTAATAATGGACTACGACATGATGAAAGGTGTATTTTAAGAAGCTTAGCTAATGGTGGCTTTAGACATAGAGAATTTTAGTTCTAAGACTGTAGCAAGAGATTTTTAAGCAAGAGATTTTTAAAGTCTGAATGCTGCTTGAATGGTGATGACAGAGAAGAAAAAATAAGAGAGGGGCTTTAAAGAAAAATTCAATTATGTATAGAAAGCCCAACAGTGGACAATAAGCAGAGAACCACAATCTTCCTCACCCCTATTTGAATCAGGATTCTTGAAATGCCAACAACCACTATTGACCAGCTACAGATCTACCAACACGGCAGGGGCCACAGGCAGCCCCTCCATGAGGAGCACCAGCAGCCTGACTCACCCATCATGGCCCCCCTCACCTCGAGAGGCTGGGGACATCTAACCCAAGACCAGGGAGAGAGCTGCAGGCGGCCTTAGTTCCTGTCCTGAAACCATACCAACAGACAACCTAATGTTGCCCAAGATGGGTGACCGGACAGATGGGGTACCAACGTGGAAAAACAACCTTTGTTCCTGCCCAATCAGAGAGTGTCAGGAAAGGTTCTACTCTAGTGACCACTGAATGAATGAGTCAATGAATGAATGAAAATCTCTAAAGTTTTTGTTCAGAAAATTGGGCTATAGAGGAGATGATTAATCTGCAAATTATTTTGAACTACTGTCGGAACATCCACCTTCTTAGTTTCATCAATAAATATGACATGACGATAGCAAACAAAATCTCCTGAAATGAAATTTACTAGGAGGAGTAGAGAGAAGGGAGAAATTTAGAACCTGTGGCCATGTAGCAATTTCCCACTACTAAAAAAAAAAGCTGCTACCTTGACATTATTTACTTTCTTGGTAGAAGATGAACTTTTGGCCTCAGACTTTGGCTTATATCTATGAATTTTCTTCTCATGATGTAAGCAATTATTTGATGAGACTGATGTGGAAGGAAATGAGATCAGTACTAAGAAATAAATGCTTCTTGCTCCAAAGGAATTTTCATAAAAATTTACATACCCACTTGGAAATGCTTTTTAAAAAAAGCCAAACACTTTTGAAAAATCTGATTTCATCATCACTTCAATGATTATTATGTCTTTGTTAGCTGAATGATTTGTGCTGCCAAAATATATAATTTTGATCAAAAACTACCTCAACAATGTGTTAAAAATAGCAAACCAAAAATGAACTGAGCATAGACAACCCAAGTCAGACAAGCATTGAAGGTGTCACACTGTAAACAGTAGAAAAGAGATGATCGAGAGAAAAGAAGGTCAAAGAAACAGCCAGAATTGCTTTTGTTTAACACAGGCTAAGATTCCCAGGGCACAGGAAAAAAAGGGGTTAGTCCTGACATGATATTATTACAGGCTGCTGTGGTTTATACACTCCGAGATTCTGAGAGGTATTTTTCGGCGAAGCAGCATTCTCTCCTAATAGGAGTGAGTTTACAGAGGAAACAACCTTCCTTGTACACTCCCCCCAAAAATGAAATGCAGGCATTGTGGAAACTCTAACTCCCAGTGTTAAGAAACCCCTTTAAGAGTCCGTGAAATTATCCCTTTTATGTCCAGCTGTCAGAGTGGCGTGTTCTATGCCAAATTTTACCACTCTGCAGTGTAAAACAAATGTGCGTGCTTAGTGCTGAAGATCGGGACTTCACTAGACTAGACAGGATACATTAGGTATGATTAACAATGAGAGTTATTAGGGCCTCAACTGCCTGGACAATTCAGTCCTAAAGCCATAGGTAGAGCACAGTAAGGCAGCCTCCACATGGGCATCAAGAAGGCCACGGTGGACACGCGCAGGTGAGCCGTCCATGGCAGAAGGGTGCCCTGTGCAGAATGCTGCAGCCCCAGCCGGGTGAGCTGCCAGAGCCTGTGCAGGGTGATGAGGATCCCTCTGGCTGGGCACAGCCGGATAGGACCCATGAGAAGAGCACAGCATGTCAGTTACTCACCCAAGATGCATAACCTGACCTAATCATGAACAAACATCAGACCCATCCGAATTAAAGGACATGCTAAAAAATAGCTGGCCTACAATCTTCAAGATTGTCAAAGTTGGAAAAGTCAAAGAAGGAGTGAGGAATGAGTACAAATTTGCCCATTCATTTGGCAAATATTGATCAACCTCACTGGTGTGGTGGGTACATGTAAAACAAATACATACTGTTTGGAAGTAAGTGCTATTGGGGGTTGGGGGTAGGCAAGGTAAGGAATGAAGCATGACAGGAGTGGCAGGAGCTGCTGTGTTAGACTGGCCGGACAGCCAGGGAAGGCCTTTGAGGAGCAGGTATGCGAGCAGACAGATGAAACAGGAAGGGAGCCTCACAAATACCCAGGAGAAGATCATTCTAAGCTGAAGTAACAAGTGTCAAGATCCTGAAGCAGGAATGTTGGTTTCAAAAAAGAACAAAAATGCCAGAGTGTTAGGGGGAGGTTGAGCCGGGTTAGGAATGGTAGGAGTCAGGCCAAAGGGGTGACCAGAGGCCAGATCACAGCAAGATCTTGGAGGTCAGGGTAAAGGATTTGGATTTTATTCTCAGGGTGATGGGAAGCCACTGGAGAGGTGTGAAGGTGGAAGTCATGATCAGTTATGACTTCAAGTGCTCTCACTACCGTAATATTTTTCTGTGTTGACAGATAGTAACTACATAGTTGAGGTGAACATCTAATAACGGAGATTAACAGGAAAAAAAAGAGAAGGTAGATAAGGGAAAAAATAAACTCAAATGATCACACTAGCTGCTGTTTACCAAACAGAGACATGAACAGAGGCAGGGAGAATGAGTTGAAGATTCTTACTGCAGCCCAGGTGAGAGATGACGATGGCTTAGGCTCAGGCAGTAATGCCGGAAAAAGAGTAGGCAACTCAAAAAATGAGAGTAAGGAACACCTCCAAGGTAAACGGTTCTGTGATTACACATAACCCTCTCCTTTTCAGGGTTTTGGTTTGGTTTGGTTTGGCGGGGGTGGGAGGGTACGGTGCGCGGGCAGAACAAGGCACCCATTCACCTACCTTTCCCCCACCTCAGCAGGGAGCACTTAGCCCCCAGACTGACTCAATGTACTCCCTGCCACACGCTGTGCCATCCCCAGTGTTAATCACTTCTCCAGATGGCCACAGCACTTTGCTCCCAGGCCAGAAAAAGGCCTTGCCACTTCCTCCGGTGGTTAGTGAGTTTGTGTCCACTTCCACATTCTGAGCTCCTGCCGTGCAGATTTCTGTCTGAGACAGCACAGCACCTTGCGACCAATGGAGCCTGACTCATTTCAAGCACACATTTCATAAAATATGTGTTAAATGTCTAACAAAAATCACTGTTTAATAGAAGCATTTTCCAAAGACAGGTATTAAACCAAGGGATTTAGTGGGTGAAGCTATGGGATCTCATTCATCACTCCACTGGCTAACCAAATGACCATAGAACAGATTGGATAGGACAGGATTTCAATCATTCCTCTGCCCCACCCTGAGCAAAATTCTGAGTCCTCAGGAACAATCTCAGAACCTGCCTTACAAACAACCAGCACTGAGAATTCCTTCCAGTGAGGAACTTTGGAACTCTCACTTGTGCCTGATTTAGCAACACCCAGACGTCAGGGCTGCCTGTATCAAAAGACAGTTGCTATAGCAAAAGGGCCTTAACCAAGGTCAAACCGCCAGCCGACTCAGCAATAAACAGTCAGGTGTGCATTCCGCAGAGATTAGATGCACCCACTCCCTTATGCAGGTCGGTCACAGAGCTCCATTCCATTGATGCTATACTTCTCCGTAAACTCTTTCTAAAAAATGATTAGGTATTTACTATCCCAGGATTATACAAAAAATTAAAGACCACTCTGAATCCCCTGTGATGGCTTTATCCAAACATGTTTTTTTATTTTTTCACTTTCCACTTGCTTCAGTGGCTTTCCACAAACCCAGCGACTTTTCCTTTGACACTGCCATGTTTTCAGATCCAGAACCGTGGTGGACACATAGCAGGCACCAAATGTTTTACTTTATACAGCTAGAGAAATAGTAATTTTAAAACTTTCCTAACTGTAACCTGTGATTCCCAATCACTTTTTATATTTGGCAAGGATGTATCTTAATTAAGACAAGGGATACAATTTTCAAAGCTTTTCAAAACAAATTCAATTTACTTATTTTTAAAAGAAACACATATATATTTCACCTTGAGAGGAGACTGACTGTTTGTTCCCGCTCTTCCAGGCATCCCACTCCCTAATTATAGCTTGGACCTCAAAGGGATCCAAAATATTTTGGTTCACCGAGATAGAGCATACACATTCTATTTTCAAAGCTATCCTGGGCATCTTTTCAGGACATAGAGCCAAGAGGCCAGCCAAGGAGCCAGGATTGCTCTAAGCTTCCTACAACAGCAGAAGGGCACCCATCCTCAGGGATTTTCAAGCCCCAGGAAGAGCCTTTAAAGCCTTGATGGGACCTCAGCCCAGGCTGTTACATGGGCAGGGAGAGAACATGCCACTCACCCACAGTGCAGAGACCACCACCCACCTGTCAGCTGCTTTCAGCTGCCTCCATGCTCTTAGCACACTGCAATCTCTACAGATGCTGAAAACCTTACAGCTTTCCCTGTGTCAGTCTGGATCTTCCTGTGTATCTTCAGCAGAGTATTTAATTTGCAAATCAACAGTTAGATTCTAAAGGAGTGTTTTGGCTCTTTATACTAAAATAATGACCCAGAGAAACTTTTTTTAAATTTAGGGTCATGCCGCAGAACTTCATTTCTACCAACCTGGACATACCCTCTTTCTATATGATAAAAGAAAGTTATTTTGAATGCTTCCATAAACTAGTAAGAACGTTATGACCACTCAGTCCAAAGACGGAGGGAAAAGAAGTTACCGCTGAGAGATAAGCAGGACAGAGAGGTCAGCTACTGGCTTGCACCTTGAAGGCGCTGGCTGAACCAAGCAAACTGGAGCTGTGATTTCCAGAGCAGCAACGGCCTAAGGGTTAATAGACAAAGTTGAAGGCTGGGCCAGGCTGGGAAACCTAACTAGAAACACTTCCCTTACCGGTGGGATCTCAAAGGGCCATATCTGTTAAATAAGAAGAAAGTAGAAATCACCCAGGCCCAACTCCCAGAGGGCAGCCAGGACAATTGTCTGTCAAACCTCAACACTAAGTGAAAGGGAAAAATTAATTTCCCCTAAGGATTTAAAAGCACTTGGCAATGAAAAGGAATGAACTAATTACAAACATAACAACATGGATGTATCTCAAAAACACGATGTAGCGAATTCGAAACCACAAAACGGCCCTTATTTATAGACCCTAATTATAGGTTTACAAGCTAAATTCTCACTATTTACATGGCTCAATAAACCTAAAGCTAATAATGTAGTTTAAAGTGGCCCAGGACTGCTAGTGCCCTGGAGCGGGGGTAGGCAAACTATTTCAGGGGAAGAGACAGAGAGTAAATATTTCAGGCTCTTTTGGCCAACCACTCACTGTTGCAACTACCTGACTTCTTTTGTAGTGTAGAAGCAAACACAGACAATGTATAAACAAACAGGTGTGACTGTCTTCTAATACAAATTTATTTATAAAAATAGGCAGAGGGGAGGATTTAGCCTGTAGGCTGTTTGCTCATCTTGCTCTAAAGGCCTGAAGGGAAATAAAATTCCAAAGAAAATGACAGATCATGAAAATTCTCCTAACACACAAAGAAATAAGATTAACAAAAAAAGAAAAAAAACCACAGGGAGGGGGAAAAAAGATGCAACTCCTCAAAAGATGTAGGATTTTGGAATTGTTGGAAAAAAATATAAAATCAACAAGCATAAGATGCTTCAAAACGTTTAAAGAGGTTTTAAAAGTAAGCACACTTGAAAAGAATCAAATAAAACTCATAGAAATTAGAAATATAAAAATTGAAGTTAAAATATCACTGAAGGGACACAACAGATCAATCAGAACTGAACAAGAAACTAGCAAAATGGCACAACTGAAAATGATCCAGAAAGAAATCTGGAAAGACAAAGAAATGGGAAATATAAAAACGGATTGAAGGACATGTTGGATAGAGAATTTTTCTTGTTTAATCAGACATCTAAAAAGACAGGGATGGGAAAATGGGACAAAGACATTATCTGAAGGTAGTAAAAATTAATTAAGGGAAACTTTACTGACATAGACTCAGGAGGCCTGCAGGAGAAGCTCTCATGCGCATCACTCTTCATTCATCTCAGATCCCAGCAGAAGGGATGGACGCCATGCTGTTGAAGCTTCTTTACCACCCAGCAGGGAGAAGAAGGCTTCCACCTTGCACCTGCTGGCTACAGCCCAGACAAGCAGAGACTGTCACTATTCAACCCATGAGAAGCCACGAGACGTGGAACTTCAGTTTACTCCAAGGACATTTTGCTGAGCACAGCCCTCCCAACTCTGCCCTTCCCCTATAAAAGAGTGTTTCCTTTGTTCTTCAGACAAGCCTATGACTCTGCTATAGCTTTCATGTCACAGATTGCAATTTTCTGCCATTCCTGAATAACCTGTTTTCACTGGTAAAATAAGAAGGTATTTCTGAGAACTTTTGAGACCTGATGAAAAATCACCAATCTACAGACAAGAACCCAGCAAGCCACATGCAAGATACATAACAAGAAACCCACACCTAGATACATCACAGTGAAATGGTAAAATAACAAAACAAAGGAATGCTCTTAAATACACACAAAAAATATGAAAACACATGTTTAATACACTTAAAAAACACTGAAAACATGTTTTTAGAAAGCAAAAAAACATGAAAATGTTCTTTAAAAAAAAACACGTATTACCTTCAAAGAAGTAATAATTATGCTGCTGGTAGCTAACTTATCAATACCGACTATGGAATGAGCTTTAATGCACTTAGAAAAAAATAACTGTCGGTATGAACATAAACTTACACATCCAGCAAAACCTTTTAAGAATGAGTACAAAACGAATATGCTTTCAGAAAAACTGGAACAGGGAGTTAGCCATGAGCAGATTCTCCCTGAGGGAATGTGGCCCCCAGTTGAGAACTGCAAGGAGAGGTGAGGAAGAATAAACAATATAGTAAGAGTGCGGGCGATCACTGACTGTACAAGTGCTAACCATGACGATGACGATGATGATGATGATGACAATTTGTGGAATTATATAAGTAACTAAAACTCAGTGTCACATAAACTGGCAAGTGGGAAGGGACGAATGGCTGGAATTCAAGTTCTAGAGCTCTTGTATTATTCACAAGGAGTGTAAGGATAGTGATCAAGTTTAGACTTTGATAAGTTTGCAAGTTGTAATTTACAAGGTAAGCACAGAACAAGCAGAAATAAGACCATTAAGCTCTGATGGAATAGAAAATGGAAGAACAAAAGTAATGAATCCCTCAATGAAGCCAGTGGTTAAAAAACAAAACCAAGCACACAGCTTTTGTCAAGGCCCTTCCTAGGGCCCCTACTTCTCAGCACCAACCTCAGATCTTAGCTTCACCCTCCCTCCCACCACAACTTTCTCAGACCTGGCAGGAAACCCCATTTCAGAGACCAAAGAGAGAGCAACTCTGGCTGAGAGGCAGTCCTCATGACCATGGTACATTATCTGTAGTCACGGGAAACCAACAGCCTTTACGTAGATGGAAGGACACCAACAGCAAGCCCAGGTGCAACACAGGCCTGGGAGGATGACGGAAAATCACCACAGCAGAGCTGAAGGCCCCTTAGGAAGTCTGCTTATGCAGGAAAACTGTCCTCAAGATGATCTTTGCACTAGCCTGTTATCCAGAACTACTTCCCCTGTGCACTGAGTATATTTGTTTCATTCGTGGCTACTCACCTAACCCAAGCTATGCCAGAATATTCAGAAATCTTTAGAATTCCTCAAACCTGATGTCTGTAAATATGACCAGGTCAGACTTGATTGTTTATAGTTCATGATGCGTGATCAAAACCGAAAGTTTCTGTGATATGACTGCCCTTGCACTGTTCACCATGTAAGAACTTATTCACTATGTCAGAACTTGTTCACCATGTAAGAACTTGTTCGTTATGCTTCAGAAGATTGGAGACTGTTGAGAATTAGGCTCGGAGTTGATTAATGATTGTGCATTGAGTCCCCTATACAGAATCTTATTGTTGTTAACAATCATTTGATCAATAAATATGAGAGATGCCCTCTCAAAAAAAAAAAAAATGACCAGGTCAGAGTTGGAATAAAAAAGGAAATCTCAAGGCTCAGTGAATTAATCTGTATGAGGTTTAGATGAAAGGTTTTATCTAGTGGAATTTTTCTACCAAACCCTGCCTACCCTTAACATCCCATTACAATTACAGACTCAGAAGTTTAGAAGACCAAAGTCTGAGCACAATATTTCTAAGGTGGGTATAAAACAGTATTAAGGAAGGCAAATAAAAAAAATTACCTCTGGGGGGGGCAAAAACTAAATCTGAGCAATATTTGCTTTCTAAAAATATGTTTTTGGTAACATGGCAACTCCTCAAACTACTAGAAAAGTAGTTGTGTCAGTCAAAGACCTACAAAAGTTTTGACTGAGAAAGCATTCGATTTTCTAGTGGATACGCAACAGCATTATTACTTGCACAGTGCCCTTGGAAAGATAGACGTTTTTGGTGTCCCAAGCGAAAGAGCCAGTAGTTGTTCTATCAGCTTTTCTGAGAATGAGACTAATTAACAAAATGGATTTATTACTTCAAGTTATATTGAATATGAAAAGTAAAAGAGAAAAAGGAACTCTTATTTCTGGGGGAAAAAAAGGAAAGACAAAGAGCCATGCCAACATACATATTTGGACATAGTGATTTCTAGTCAAGATCACTCCCAGTACAGTCTTTGGGACAAAAAAAATGGAAAAACAATGGAGGTGAGAACAGAAGAGTAGCTGACCAGGAGGGTAACCTGTCTGCAAATTTTCCTTTGGGTCAAACCCACCCAGCTCAGTAAGAAGAATAGACACCCACAGTGCTGTGGCACGCATGCCTATAGCCCATTAAAAGGTCATTGGTGCCTGAGCTCCCCAACAAAATAACTGGAGTCTGTGACTTTGCTCAGGGCAGAGTCCACAGGGTCAGAGTCCAGATAACTAAGCTAAAAGAGAAAGAAAAAACAAACCAAAAACAGCAGTTCATGTTCTCATTTCCCAGATATTCCAGTCTAATAAAATGTACTTTTGTCAATGCTGTGAAAAATACACAATCCTTGTTCATACTAAGAACTTAACTTCCTTAAGTTAAGTTAAGTTAAGTTAAGGGTAGAGGTGAGGGGAAATAATGCAACATACATTTATAAATATAGAATTTATTTATATTCACTAAGATAGTTTCACATTTTGTACATGGTTACCAGAAGAGAGAGAACACTCTTGGAGTTTAACACGGCATTATATTGCTACCAAACATTGCTTACGCTGTGTGAGTCGGGAAACACTTATTTTCCCCTTTAAAAAATTTAAGGCTCAGTTTCCAAAAGGTAATTTTACCACTTATTTTTTCAGCTTAAGAAACTGGGAACATTCTGACATAAACCGCAAAGGGGTGGAAGGTGAGGGGCAGCACACTTCACTCATGCGTCCAGCCGCTGAAGACACTACTCAGTGTGATTTGTTGTCGCTATCAAAGGATCCTCCTATTTGAAAATGTATTTTGTTACAAAATCAAGCAAATCAGCAGATGGGAGAGACAGCAGGTATAGATCTTCAGCACATAAACAAGGAAAACTGAAAACTTTATCACTGGTTGGTGGCTAAAATGTGTTGATTCCCACCGCGCCTGCATATCAATCACACATGCAGTCACCTGGACTCACTTTTCTTTGGTAAAGTTAGCAAACAGTATTTCTCTCTGAACACACCAGTAAAAAATATTTACATTTGCTTTCAACTTTCAATCAGGTGGCCACAAACTTGTCCTTTCTCCTAAATACCAACCTTCATTTTTCTTTCCAACCCTGAAGTAGAACATGACCCTGATGGTAACCCTGACCTGAAGAGGAATCCCAACTGCTTAAGCGACTGAAGGAAGGGGAAGGAAAGCAATTGAGAAAGCTAATTATAAAAATAGAGATTAGAGTATTTTTTGAGAACTACCCTATCAATGAGTTCCAAACACAGTGAGTTCCCAAAGTGTTTTAGAAGCACTTTTCCCTGAACAAATATTTCATTCAATCAACCATGACATGATCATTTTACAAAAGGCAGAATCTGCTTAGATTCAGTAAACCACCTTGACATTCATGAGGCTAATGCTCTAACAACAGCGGAAGCCAAAAACGGCACTGGTGGGTTCTGCCTCTGGCATAAAGAGGTAGAGACAATCATTCTGTAGGAAAGATTAACAATAAAAAAACAAAAACAATAACGCAAAACAGTGCCCACCCTCCAGAAAACACAAACACACATTCCATTTCTCAGGGCTAGTTCTGGGGAGTCAAGTTTCATCTCCAGGGTGGCGTTCAGTCATTCAGTCCGATTCAGAGAGCTCCATTGCCCACAATCATCTTGCTGTAATTCTTCTGCTGCTCTTCCTTATAGGCATCCTTCACCTTTGCTCTCTTCAGCCCTCCATCCCTGGGAACAGAAAGAGAAAAGGTAAAAGATGCTCCCAGCCATGTTTAAAAGGGTTACCTATTAATACATACCATGTGGTGCCATGATGCTTAAGTGGCTGAGCAGCTCTGAGGCAAAGTACACAGGATTTGGAAGCAGAAGACCCAGAGTTCAGTCTCTGCTCCACCACTTACCAGCTGTGTGTTACTTCGGGGAAGGAACAGTCTCTCTGAGGCTTGGTTGAAATAAAGAATACTATCTGTACTCAGTTTCTACTCAGTATCTTCTACTTAGCAGAAGTTAGGGCTGCTGTATTCAATATTTGGGCTCTATATTAAAGCTAGGATTGTTCACCTATCTTTTTCCCTAAGGAAAGCAAAGTACTGGTCTTTTCGTCTAATCAACCTATGTCTTACTAGAAAACCATGTGGAAAATTTAAAATATACACACAAGAAATGGTGAGAGTACTGTATATATGTGGGTACATTCCTTAAAGATAAATGGGTTAATCATTATTCAAATCTAATCCTATGTCTAACCAGTTGTATTTTCATTCAGAGCATTATGTGTCTCAAGCATTTATCATCTTCTGTATTCCAAACAGGACCCAGAATAAAACAAACAATGAAATCATAACCTCCCCTCAACCAGTAGTCTGTGCCTATGTAAGCAGCATTCCTTAATGCAGACATGATGAGTCTTTGAACTCTCTCCAGCGTGGTGAAAACACAGACCTGCCTGGGTCACATGGACTCTGCACATCTTTCCTTCTTTGGACAACACAAAAAAACAACAAACTGTAACAGCTGGGTGGAGTCTGGACTATCAGGGGCTGCTCTCTCTCTCCCAATCTAAGGTTTTTTATTTTAACTCCTAGGAAAGTGGATTGAGAATTTGCTTACTTCATACTATGCCTGTTTAATTTTAACCCAGTTAAGCACAAACGTTTACCGAGTGCCCCCTGCTAATGATGAATAGGTCACAGGTTAGCTGGTGAACTCAATGCCCTGAAGGCAGAACTTGACCTACAAACAGATGCCTGCCTGAGCCCACTGCAATGCTCTGGCCACTAGAGTCAAATCCAAGACACACCCCACTAGCAAGTCCTCTACTTAAAAATAGACTGCAGCCCACAAATCTTCCAGGAGGTCAGGTGTAGGAAATTTTCATGAAACAAGGTCAGAAACTGTTGTTAGTTCCCCAGAATTGTCCCCAAAAGCCTCTTTTAACCAAATGAACTGCCTCTAACCATTCCTAGCATTTACATGAATTCTGTATAGTAAGAATTAAGGAAGGGAGGGAGAGAAGAAAGGTCCTTCTTCCTTTTGTGAGGTCCAGGCCAAACCTGGCAAAAAGTGGAAGGCAACTCTTGCCCTCGAGCATCCTGATGCTATATCATCACTCAGTTCTCCTTCCCAAGCACCCAGGAAGCCTCAGGCTGCTGTAAGTACCCCAATTGTGACAAGTCTCCCCTAGGGAATTCAAAGTTTTACCCAACTCCCCTTTGTAATGGAAGCAGATCTTAATTAAAAGAGTAGCAACCACATATAAAAGCCAGTTTAAGATAGAATTAAGTTCTCATTTAATCAAGAAAAAAACAATCCAGACATGTTAATTCATAACCCAATGAGTGAATGACAAATACATCTGGAAAGGCAGTGAGTTAATTTTCTTTTTAATGAGCCTAGGTGATTAAAAGCAATCATTTATTATAAACTGAATATGGCCTAAAAAAAGGAAATTGAAAAACTCTGAGGATCATTTCTGATGGATTTCATTTAAGCCTATCTGATTAGGAGTCTATGCTGTGGCTGACTGCTCAGGGCTTTCTTCCCTTCCTTGGTCTGAAGCCACTGATCCAAAGCTCTGAGCTTTTCATAATGGCTTCAGGGCAGGAGCTGGGCTGGAACGCCAGGTAAGAGGAAGGGGGTAAAGAACAGAAAACAATGAATGAGGAAGATGAAGCCAGTTACATATATGAACATGAATTACAAGGTCATTTGTAAACTAAGATACTATAAACTACGATGTTTGTAAACCTGTCATTTCATGATGTTACGAGGTCTGCAATTTAGTTTCACATATTCCAGTTTAGAGAGTGTAATATAAATATCAGCCTTAACTTATCTGGAACTAGTCTTGGCCTTAGGGGAAGACATTTGTCTTAGGGATTCATACTCCAGGGGTGATCAAGTGGGCATTTAATCAGAGGGCCTCCCTCCAGAGCCACCCCTCTAAGGTTTCAGCTACCTTTATCTCCCATCAACTTCCCAAGCTTTGTTATTCACATAACAACTTTTGAAATGAGTTTTCAACGTAGAAAACTCGTATCTGTAGAAGTTAGTGCCCTGCTCATTAGCATAATGGATGCCAGAAATGGCTTTCTTAGGTGAAATTAGTTGTATCAAGGTATGTGAACAGATGAAATAGTTTAGAGATTCCCCACCCTCCCATAAAGGAGTATAACAATCTAGGTTACCCTTCTTCCAGAACCTTAATCTCTAGAGTCCTGGGCCCTCTGCGGGTTCCTAAGTTCTTGGTTGCCTGGCTGACAGTCTGACTCAGCCAAATCCTCCTTCTACAACATTGCTACAATTGCCTCCAATGAACTTTTCATGTAAAGTGTTTTTGAAACATCCTCACCGAGACAGACAAAATGTTTGTTTCCCTGTGAAATTCATATATTGAAGCCCTAACCCCAGTAGTACGATGATATTTAGAGATAGGGCCTTTGGGAGGTAGGTAGGTTCAGATGAGGTCATCAAGCTAGGGCCCTTCCAGCCTATGCTCTTAAAGAAAGGGGTGTGTCCTTGTTGTAACTCCTTCTGGCTATCCATGTTTGGGTTAGACCTGGAGCAGCCACCCTCCACCCTAAAGCAGAAGCACATTGAGGATGGTTGAACAATACAGCTTGAGCTGATATACCACACAGGACTGCCCATGTTTCAGTGAGATAGAAAAACTACTCTATCAAAAGGATAGAGGAACTTCTAATAAATTTATAGGACTTGAAGTATGGACTCTTGGGTGCCAGCTTGCACTAAAATTAGGTATAGCTAACCCTCACCAAGACAGACAAAATGTTTGTTTCCCTCTGAAATTCATATATTGAAACCCTAACCCCAGTACGATGATATTTAGAGATGGGGCCTTTGGGAGGGAGGTAGGTAGGTTCAGATGAGGTCATCAGGCTAGGGCCCTTAGGATGGGATTACTGCCCTTATAGAAGAAACATCAGCATACTGGCTCACTCACTCCACCCCTCCCTCTCCCCCTCACCTTTCTCCTCATGCACAAAGCAGAAATTACGTAATACATGGAAAGAAGGCAGACATTTGCAAGCCAAAGGGGAGCGAAAACTTTCACCAGAAACTGACTGTGCTCATTGAGGATGGTTGAACAATACAGCTTGAGCTGATATACCACACAGGACTGCCCACGTTTCAGTGAGAGGAAAAACTACTATATTTAAGCCATTGTTATTCTGCATAAACCACTGCCACTTTCAGCTAAACCTCCAGCTAACCACCATAATAAATGACATTATTAAAAGTTTTTTTTTTAATTAAAAAAAATGTGATAGTACTTCTGAAAACTCTCTTACCAAGGAAGCTCAGTCAATCCTCCTTGTACAGCAATAGCAGACTTAACCCTATTAGCAAATTGGACTGCATCCTCTCCTTCCTAGGGGAAAAAAAATTACTAGTACATTCTAGGGATAGAGTTTTCAAATAATAACCTTAAAATGTCCCGTTATAATTTAGATTTGTTTTAACATATAAGATTCACATTTTAGCTCAAATACATTCCATTCTCAACTATAGTAGATATCATTTGTTCTTTCAAGAAAATGCAATTCTGTATTGTTTGATTTTATCAAGTGTATATATTTTTTTATTAAGGTATCATTGATATATACTCTTATGAAGGTTTCACATGAAAAACAATGTGGTTACTATATTCACCCATATTATCGAGTAACGCCAATACCCCATTGCAGTCACTGTCCATCAGTGTAGTAAGATGCCACAGAATCACTACTTATCTTCTCTGTGCTACACTGTCTTCCCCATGATCCCCCCCACACCATGTGTACTAATCATAATACTCCTCAATACCCTTATCCCTCCGTTCCCACCCCTCCTTTTCCCCTCCCCTTTGGTAACCGCTAGTCCCTTCTTGGAGTCTGTGAGTCTGCTGCTGTTTTGTTCCTTCAGTTTTGCTTCATTGTTATACTCCACAAATGAGGGAAATCATTTGGTATTTGTCTTTCTCTGCCTGACTTATTTCAGTGAACATAATACCTATAGCTCCACCCATGTTGTTGCAAATAGTAGGATTTGTTTCTTTCTTATAGCTGAATAGTATTTCATTGTGTATATGTACCACATCTTCTTTATCCATTCATCTACTAATGGTTACTTAGGTTGCTTCCATATCTTGGCTATTGTAAATAGTGTGGCAATAAACATAAGGGTGCATATGTCTTTTTGAATCTGAGAACGTGTTTTCTTTGGGCAAATTCCTAGGGGTGGAATTCCTGGGTCAGATGCTATTTCTATTTTTAGTTTTTTGAGGAACCTCCATATTGCTTTCCACAATAGCTGAACTAGTTCATGCGTATATATTTATTAAGCTTTTCATTAGTCTTATCCAGATACAATATTCCATCATATCTGTAGGCTCAACAAGGCAACAGCAATTGTGAAAACTATTATGGAAAAGAACCTCTGAATGTAAAAATGGCCTAATTTGAAGAAAGCTAAATACATTTTTTTAAAATGACTCATTTGCTGAGGAAAGCAGAATGAAAGTCAGCTCTAACTGATGTAAGAGAGGGAGACACCTAGGGAAAGGTTTTCTTGCCTTTATCTGATTAGATAAAGCACCAAAGTCTAGCTGCTATCTATGTAATACCTCTCTGGTCATGGGAGGCATGTACCACACATCACAGACGATGGCCCAGCTGGTCATTATTCGAAGCAGGTAGCTCACCATGTTGTATTTGCTACTGTTCCAAAATGCATCACCAAACTGAGGGTTATACTGAGAAAAAAACAAAAGAAAAAACCCAGCCCAGTCACAAACGAGTTGGTGGCTTCTCTTATCCACATCAGTGTTCACAAGGTGGCAGGCCCAACGGCTCTGTTACACCCCAAGAAGAGAAGCTCCGTTGCTTGATAGAAATCATCAAAAATGCAAACCAGCTAACTCCTCTGACAACAGCCCCGGAGCACTGCAACAGGAGGTTTATTCACGTGACTCTTAAACGTTTGTCTCCCCACTTAATTGGAAGTGGCTGAAAGTAGGGACAGTGTCCTCAGCACTTATTACTGTGTCCTCAGTACTTAACACGATGCCTGGCCCACAGTCTGTCCCCACCCCACACTCTTCCCCTTCATATTTGATCACATACCCATAGGGAGAGAGAGAATAATCAAGCAAACAGAGCAAACTGTAAACAACCGGAGAATCTGAGTAAGGGGTCCACAAGTGCTCTTTATTCTTGCAAATTTAAGCCTGAATTCTATGAAAATAAATACCAAGTTTACTGCTGTTTGTTGTGGGGGGAGAAGGGACATGTTTTACCTTAATTGCGACTGGATGTATAGTTCCTCCAATTTCAAAGCTTCCTTTTTTAAACATCATGACTGAAGTGTTGTTGATACAAGTTCCTGCAGTGGAGTGAGAACAGGATTGAGGGGAGGTGAGTGTTTTTAAAGGCTGCCATTTTTTAAACAAATTTTAAAAGGTAATTATTTTGATATAAAATGATGTCAAATATTCAAATCATATCAAAATTATAGGCTTTTTTACTTCATTTCACAAATCAATCCCTGCTTAAGTAATAATTCAACAGTTCTAAGCAGATTTAAGAACAAACCTTAATCTTATGACCAAATGCTCTAGAGACACACAACTTCTTCACAATAGGTAACAATTTCAATACATTTAAAATAAGGACTTTTAAAAAGTTATAGGTAATACCTGTCGAAGTTCATTACCAGAAATGACTTTTAAGATCAAGAAGGTACCATATACATGATGGAATATTATTTAGCCATAAAAAGAAAACAAATCCTACCATTTGCAACAACATGGATGGAGCTGGAGGGAATTATGCTCAGTGAAATAAGCCAGGCAGAGAAAGACAAATACCAAATGATTTCCCTCATTTGTGGAGTATAACAATAAAGCAAAACTGAAGCAACAAAACAGCAGCAGACTCACAGACTTCAGGAAGGGACTAGCAGGTACCAAAGGGAAGGGGGGGGAAGGATGGGTGGGAAAGGAGGGATAAGGGGATTAAAGAGCACTATAATTAGCACACACAATATAGACAGGTCACAGGGACAACAGTATAGCACAGAGAAGACAAGTAATAACTCTATAGCATGTTACTATACTGATAGATAGTGACTACAATGGGGTTGGGCAGGGAACTTGATGATATGGATGAATCTTGAAACCACAATATTGCTCATATAAAACCTTTATAAGATTGTATATCAATGATACCTTAATTTAAAATATGTATATATATAAAAAGATCAAAAAGTTACTATGACTTTCAACAAATTTAAAAAGAAAACAAGAAGTTACTAACCCCAATAAGGCAATCCCATGCATACAGGACTGCAGAGATCTGGGCTAAGAATGTCAACTCTAGAACAGTCTGATTCCTCACACACTTTTGGTGCTTGTTGTTACAACTACAGTTTGATAGGCAGTGCCCCGTCTTACCCATCTTACCTTCAGGAAAGATTAATATGGGTAATTTTTTCTTATCAGCAATATGTTCTCTGAGTCTGCAGAAAAAAATAAAAGGATCAAAATTCTACCTTTAAAATAGAGAGGCAGCAATCCTCTTTGATATTCTTTACTCTCTGTACTGCTTGTAAAGCAATAAGGAGAAAAGAAATAAATTAAAGTAAAGAAAATGCACTGAAGTTGGTCCCTTAAAAAGTATAAGGCTATCCACACTATTGCAGTTTCATTTCAAAGGAGCGATTTGCAGTGCTTTCTGCTATGCAGTAAAGAATCCTAGGCAGACATGAGCTGTGTCAAAGCTTTGCACCCTTGCCCCTGTACTTGTATTTTCTCTTCTGAAAAATGGGAATGTCAATTGCCAGACCTGTCTGCCTTATGGCCAGTAAGTAAAAGAAAACTCCTTAATTAGGAGGATTAGTCAATACAAAAGAAATAAAAGTTGAAATTAATATAGACCTGCTCTATATTCTCAACTGCTCACCAGAAACTGGTAAGGCTGAGACAGGGCAGTCACAGTTGCCAGTGCCCCATTGCTAAGTAATCTCAAAATGGGGAATACCTTTTCTAACCTTTTACGATTTCAACCAGTACTTTTCATTTAACTCTTAAGTAGGCCCACCTTCTTATTTCTAGAAACAACAACCCAGAGTGGTTAAAGGCCTCAGGCCAAAAGCTGCTCCCCAGCAGAGGTTTCCGGTGGCTCACCTCCTGCAGAGCCCCAGAGGCTCCTTCTCCCGTTCCCACAAACAGCACTAGCTCTGCCTATCTCTGGATGGCTTTAAGTGTTGACAGTCATTCAGCAACCAGTCGGCCATGCAGCAAACAGCAGACAGCTGACTGTTTATTAAGCAAACAGTTATCAATTATTTAACCTTCAAAGTAGTAATTTTTAACTGAAAATTCAGTGTCTGGACTATACCTAAATCACAGCAATATACATTTACAGGGCTTCTAATCTCATCATATATCCCACTATGATTACAGGATTAAAAAATGTTTAAATCAAGCTAAGACAGGTGATTAACCAGAAAAAAACAACCATAAAATGAGCTCCATATATTTTTGTTTAATCCTTAGTACTGCTCTGCCCTCTTCAGCAGGAAAGCCAAGAGAATCGGATTTTATGCTCCCCCAAAGGATTCTGAGTGATGTTACTGCTTACCTCCTAGTAACCAGGTGTCGATCCTTCATTTCTGAGCGTTCAAACCAGACATGTGGACAAGCCTTGACCATAGCTCTCTGAATAATTCCCATCAATCCACCATGAACCTGGCCAACCTAGATGTAACATGAGAGGAAGAGAAAAATGTGAAGGTACAATTGTCCAAGGCTTTTTATTTTTAGTGCCAATAAGTTCCTGTCCCACAGTTGAAGAAAGGACAGGCCTTCTCTAGTGACTGAAGTTCTTCATCTGTTCAAAGGACATGAATGGCCAAATATAAGAAAAACGTGTTCTTCAGCAGCGCCTTTGAATTTTAAGCTATGTTGCTACACCTAGCTATATTCTAGCTTTAAAAAGTAAAGGTCTTTCAACTTAGTCAAGAAAACAGAAATGCAAATTAAAACTGCACTGAAATGTCATTTCTCACCCTCAGACTGAAAAAGATTCAAAAGCTTGATAATGCACTCTGAGCCGGGGCTACGGAAAGCAGGCACTCTCTCTCATACATTGCTTGGAACAGGGGAAATTATAACATCCATGAAAGGAAATTTTGTAGTATCTATCAAAACTATATGTACATGGAACTGTCAACTCAATAATACCACTTCCAGGAATTTACCCTGAAGAAATACCTTCAAAAAAATGAAAATACATATATACAAGGTTTGAACTACAGCATTATTCATAGTTGTGAGATATTGGAAACTATCTGAATGTCCAGCCATAGGAAATTAGATGAACAAACAATGGTACACACACAGGGAGGACCATGCAGCTGAGAAAAGAACACAGTCGTGCTCTGTAACTCCTAAGGAGTGGTTTACAGGAGATACTGTGAAGTGAAAAAGCAAATTGCAAAAGAGTAAATACAGTATGCCACCTTTTGTCTAAGACAGAAGGTAAATATATGCATGTTTGTTCATCTCTACAAAAAGAGAGAATAACCAAATCAGTTAGAAACCGACAAGGGTAGGAAGGAATGGGTGGAATGGACATGGGAGGGAGGGACACTTCTCTGAGTAATACCTTTTTTTGTTTAGTTTTAACATATGGAAGCCCATTAATGCCCAACATATTCAAAAAAATAAGTCAACAGGATGGGACTAGCAAACTGAAAGAAACAAACCCAACTGTATTTCAAATGAAAAAAAGAACAACACTGAAGGAAGGGGGTAAGAATTCGAAAAATGTTCAGAGAGTGTTTGACCACACACCCTCCATCTCAGATGGGGTACCAAGATGTGCAAAAATCCTGAATTCTTTTCATTTCTAGCATTTGTTTTCTGTAGTAAAACAGGTGAAGCAATTCTGAACAATTTTAGAAGTATTATAGGGATGAGAATATGAATAAAATAAAGGGCATATTGAAACTTAATTAACATTTTTATTATTACAACTTCTCTGCAAGTTAGAAAATATTTCTAAATAAAAGAAATAAGTAGAGGTATTTGTTTTGGAGCAAAAAGACTGAAAAGCCACTGAGAACAGATCTTGAATGTTCTTCAGATATACATTTATGTTTAGCCAAATGAGGCCAACTGTGACCTCTGGAAGTAGCTTCCTCCCACACCGCCACTGACTTAAATCCAGCTGGCTTTAGGCTTCTATCACTCAGCCCACTGGGAAGTCCACAGGTACTGTGTTTTTCTAAACCTTGGCTAACATTGTAATTGCACTTATACAGGATCAAAAAGCATGGAAAATGCCAAAAAAATTCTGTGACACAAATGAATTCTAGTCAGCTCTTTGCTGACCAGCACACAGAATAAATATGGTCTCAGAAACACAAAATTACAAGGCAAGTTGGTTATAATGCCCGAATCTCTTCTTTCTCATCTGTAACAAAATCTCAGCCCTAACCTCACTGAATTACAGGGAACGTAGAATCTAATGGACATGAAGATGCTTGTCCACATGAAGGGAAGGAATTATTACATACACGAAGGACCACTGGGGGTCAATCATGAGTTGTTTACATGATGGTCCTTGGACAGGCTTTCTAGAGAATCCATAAACATTCTTGAAGTTATACACAAAATTGTGTTTATCTGATGTATGCATATGTTGTTGTGGTTTCCTAAAAAAAAAGAGTACATAACTATAAACTGACTCCTAATTAAAGAAGGTTTTGAACTACCAGTGCCCATAAGTCTTTTCAGAGAAATGGTTAAAACTTCCTTAGATTCAGAAAAAGTTGCAAGCAAGATTCAGAACATCTTGCTTGATCTTCATTAAAGAGCCAGATATTTTTTTAACTGTGAATGACAGAAATTTACTATGGTGTTAAAATTTAATTGCCCAAGAGTTAGTATCTGAACTTATATTTTAGACAGATAAATATCTCGCAATGAGTTAGGAGTTTATACAAAGGCCTCCAAAACCCCCTCAATGATTGTATAACCCATAGACAAACATTGGCCCATGTGTCTGTTCTCCTACCTGCAGTGACTCATAATAATGGCTCCTTACAAATGTCTTCCCAGAAAAGCATACCAGCCCATTTCTATCAGTTGCTGGAGCTGACCAGTGAAATAAAATCCATCTGCTCTCCCTGTAGCCGAGTTCTCGACATGAGAAATGGAAAGAAGGTTCCCCAAGATTTTATTCCACACACCAGCTTAAGGCTTATTTACCACCACACAGGAAAAAACATCTTCAGTTATAGTTATTCTCCAAAATTTACCTGACACATACATAGAGGAGGTAAAGGAAATCTTAACAAGTTTCAAAACGCAGATTTGGAGGAAAAAAATGCCAGACTGTGGTTCATCTCACAAAAAGGTGTTTTGAAGTGATTTTACTGTGGGCTTTGTGGTTTCTTGTTGGGTTTTGTTTTGTCTGAGGTTTTCTTTTCTTCTCTACTGTTCTTTTGGGGCTATAAGCAAGAAATGAGAAAGGCAATGTGGTAAAAACATTGTCTTTCTTGCTTGATCTTCATTAAAGAGCCAGATATTTCTTTAATTGTGTATGAGCCCCTGAAGGAAGACAGAACTAATTGTCTGGTAAGGGAGTTGTACAGCTCTAAGGAGGAACACTTCAGTGTTACTAAACATTGCTAAGATTTTAGAAGCAAGATGGAATCAACTTCCTAAAATCCTATCAAGCTCAAGCACATCTACATTTCAGTAATTTTTTACTACCTTAAATATAATGGTTACTTTCATTTTTCCTCTTGTGCTATATATTCTTTAGTTAATATATTACATAACAGATAGCTACAGTAGTATAATCCACTTTCTAATATGCAAATGACTTTCTTATTTGTGCCAAAATAAATGAAAAACTTGAGCAATCCACAAAATAGGCAACTAGTACTTGAAACATCAGTGAGCCACTCTTACCATAGCATAGCATCCATCCGTTGTCAAGATCAAAACATCTATTGGGGAGGTATGGTTAGCAACACAAATGCCTCCCTTCTGGGGTCTGTACTGCCTGCAATTACAAACAATGGTAAATACTAAACCTTGAAAAATGGCCACTATTTTTCAGAACAGCATGTAGAGATTCATCTTACTTTGTTTTAAAAAAAAAGATTTTATTAAATTTAGGTTTCTAAGTATATGGGCCCATCTTAAAGAGGCTATCTCTAGGCAGTGTGTAGGAGTTGGGTAAGAGTACAGAAGGGAACCATGGCTTTTCCTTTACATATATTTATGTTGCTTTTTCTAATGATCAAATTTTCCTTTTATGATGAAAAAACAATTTAAAAATATTGGAGTGAATTACAAAGATTCCATAACCTTAATAAATGTTGTGATATGTAAGTTTCACTTACTTTAACATAAGTTTTTTTTATATCATTCCATTTTTCATAAGACTCACTTTTAGTTGCTCCATGGTGATCCACAGAGCAAATTTACTGTGGTTTCCTCCCTTCCATCCCCTAAAGTAGAGGTTGGCAAACTTTTCCTCTCACGGGCCAGGTCGTAAACACTTTACACTTTGCAAGGCAGCCAATCCTTGTCACAACTACAGGACTCTGCTATTTTGGCACAAAGGCAGCCACAGACAATATGTAAATGAATGAGCATGGCTATGTTTTGGTAAAACTTTATTTACAAAAAAACACCAGATTGGGGGCCACATTTAGCCTATGGGCCCGTAGTTTAGTTTCCCAAACTCTGTCCTAGAATTCAACCAGTACTGAAACCAATGACACCAATGAAGCGGAACAGTTTTCTTTGGGCCTGTACAGAGAAGAAAGGGAACAGGGAACCCAATGCATAATAACTTTAGCATATTTTCCTTAAAGTTAAAAGCAATTCTATAGCAAGTTATGAAGTCCTCTCCCTGTAATTAAAGCACCATTTCTGTAGAAGGTATCTTTTCTGATCACACTTTTACCAAAGCATTTCCTCACCCCAAAACACAGAGCCCAACCACAAAATCATCTAATTTTAGAAAATTATGGGCCCTTTAATGTTGGGAATACATGGTAAAGCCAAATGATAAAACGTTTCCCTTCTACAAATGAGACAGAAAGATCCAGTCAGTAAAAAAGAGTCTTGTCCTGGAACTTTTAAAAAAATGATGTTAAATGTAAAAAAATTAAAATTGAGTTAACAGAAAAGTAAAACAGTCGAAATCCCTTTCACTTAGCTAATAACTTCATTTAGCTACTGATACTCCTATGGCTAGGGATGAGGGAAGCAGAATACGGTGCTCTGTTATAAGGCTCAGATATGGAATATTAGAAGTGCATGACTGAGACTAGAAGCCAGGCCTCAAGACTCTAAGTGTGGTCCTCCTTCCACCACACTACAGGCCTGTCAACCTCATCATTGTTTATGTCAGACAGACCCAGTTGAAAATATGACTCATACTCCTAGCCACTCACCAGTTATGTGACCCCAGACAAACACTCCCAGAGCTTGCACCTCTTCACCTGTAAAATGGCCTGGCCTGAACACCATATAAGTCCAGTTATTGTCATTACATGTTTATTATTATGTTCTGCCTGCAAATAGATTGTCTTTTAAAAGCGTTTTTGTGCATTGTTATGTCTGTGACAATCTAAGCAGCAGGGATGGACACACTGGAAGCTCCCTTACATGCCAGGCTGCCTCCCACCCTTTTGTAAATCAATGCTGGGTTAACAGAGGAGCCAGCTGACACTCACTTGTTGTGGTAATGAATGGTGCCAGAGAGGGCTCGCACGCAGATCCTACAGCAAGTCAGGTGCACCAGCTCACTCAGCTCAGACTTCAGGCTGAAGGAAAAGAAAATACTTTACTGCACAGTTGTGGGCACACCTGAGGCCTACCTGGTAACAGCTTCAGTGTGGGCCTTCCCAATAGCACACTGTGTTCTCACACACCAGCACAGTCAGCTCTTAGGGCCTCACTCATGACAAAACTGTCAAGGAAACTAGCTCCCACCTGCTAGACTAGCACGATGAACCCCTGACCAAGAGAAGCTGAAGCTTGTCTGCTCTTGGCCTTGTGAGCCTGAGAATACTCTCCTGCTCCCCTTGAATTCCTTGGTGAGCTCTTTTCCTATCCACTTGTAAGAAATAGCATCTCACAATGTGTAGGAAAATAGGATGGGAAACCAAACAAAGACTATAAATAAGAAGTAAACAGGATCTTAATAAGTGTGTTGAGGCCATAAATTTGATGCAATACATAGGAATCAAATATTCTCTTTGTGGACACAGCTAAGAAAAGGGACAATCCTATTTATGGCCGGATGGAAGCAAACATTTTACCTGCTGTCTGGCAGCTGCCCAACCAGGGTGGTTCCAAGGACCAGCAAACTGATCCCAATGAAAGCCAGGGTAACCCTGAAAAGGAAAAGAAAAGGCAAAGCACAAGTAAGCTGAGGAGTAGGGGTGAAGGGAAGTAACCCAAAAGTGCATAAATAACAAAACCGGAAATAAATTGTGGTACATCCACACTATGAAATATGATGCAGCCATTAAAAGAATTGGGTATATTTATAGTTTCTGACATGGAAGAATGGTACTTGGCACATTATGAGAAGAAAAAAACAAGCAAAGTAAACTTCAAAATAATATACAGGGTATGAATCATTTCCAAACTAACAGCGAGAATGTGTCTCATACACAGATGCAGAGAGAAGGCCTGGAAATTTGTTTACAAAACTGCCAAGTTCTGTCATCAAAGGGTTAAGCAGGTAGTGAAGGGAATAATGTCTTGGCCTTCAGCTTTTCTAAATTCTTTTAATTTTTTTTTAAAAAACACACATGTTACCTTCTTGTATAATTTAAGAAGAAAATTTTAGTTTACATAAAGGAGTCACTTCAGTTTGGAAGTAGTTATTTTGTTCACGACACTTTGGTGTGGCATGGTATGGTTGTAAAAGGAGATATCTTTCAAAAGTCTGAAAATAACTTGTTTTTCTGTTTTCTAATGGGGGCAAAAGGGTACAATACAAATTTTTCTCAAAGGACTTTAAAATTATAAAAAATATCATGAAACTTATACTTAAAGGCTCTTTCACTGTAAGAAGAGCAAATTATGCCACCCTGTAGGAATCTTTAAAGCAAATCTGTTGTCCCTTTGTATGGTTCAAGATAACTCAGAAGTTAGTAAACAAAGTGGCTGACAATACCCCTAAACTCCACATTTTTGAAAAGTGCTTTTAATACATGCTCCAGTCACTTCAAAAGAAAAATAGTCATTTTTAGAAAAGTAAGTAGAATTACTCAATAAGAAAAAGTTCACATTTAAAATCTTTTAAAATAAATGGGGCTTCCTTATAAATACCTTATTAAGGTGTAAGTCTTGGTTTAAAACTTTTTACACAGCACTTTGAAGGTTAGATTCAGTTTTCTTTAGATGTCATATTTTCACGCCAATCACTATTTAATCTCAAATCACTGTCCATTATGCAAGAGTTTAAAAACAATGTTTTGCTATCTTGCCCTAATGAGAATCACTTGTTCCTACACATTAAATTAGAAGGGGTTACATTTTAACATGCCCAACTATTGGGTTCAAAACTACTGAAATTTTTTATTGGCTAGATTAATTCTGTTTTCCAGTTTATATGAAAATTCTGTTTTCCAGTTTATATGAGCTAAACGTGGGATTCTCATAGATGACACAAGTTTTGAGTCATATCTGTATTTTTAAGAGCTTTATTTACTAAATCCAATTCATATCTCACACAACTCGTCCATTTAAAGTGAACAATTCAACAGTTTGGGGCATATTCACAAAACTGTGCAACCATCAGTACAATTAATTTTAGCACAATCTATTTTTTAAACACTCACTTTCTAGCAACTACTTTTAAAAAGCACTTACAAAACAATTCCTTCAGACTGAAGAGCATGTACCAAGATTAGGAGTCTCAATTCTTCCATTTCTTTATTCTTCTTGGGTGCTTACATACTGGATTACCTAAATCTGTGGGATTTTTGCAAGCATCTTTCATGTCCCTTGCCTATTTTGTGAGTGCTGGTTTAAACTAGATAATAGAATCATAACACAGTTTGCTGGGCACCCACAGCAGTTGAAAGCTAACCAACAAATGAGGGCTTCTCAAGTACTCTGCGCTGTGAAATCCTCACTCTTCCTTCAGGTTGCCTTGGATACAGTGCCTGCTCCACGGACCAAGTCAAGACACAGGAACGAATCCATATATTCAATTTCACTGAAGTTTCATTTCTTTTTAAGAATAGAAATAGAACTAATAGAAGCTTAATTGTAAATAATCTAGAAACTTCTAAAAAATAAAAACTCAAATATTTCTTTCCTGCACACCAAAGGATAGTTTTATGCCTCCCCAGAGGACATGAAACCCACTTTGGGAACACTGGCTTAAGGCTCAAGCAAAAGTGTATGCAAAACCCTGAACTTCACTTTGTTATCACAGCTGACATGATTCCCAAAAGACATACCATGCCCACCATGAGGCTTTTAGACATGAGCCTTTGCTATACTTACGCAATCTCTTCCCCTGTAATAAATCCGAATGAGGCAAGTACAGGCCACCCGAGGGATGGGAAAGAGGTTTCAATTCATGTGCCAATTTTAATTGGCTGGTAACAACAGCCTGGAAAGCTCTCTTGAGAGAATGCCGTGTCCCAGGGAAATGAAGCAAGACAATCAACAAAAATATTGTGACTGGTGCACACACCTACTCCCCACCATCACACATCACATGCTAAGCACACCTTGGCAACTGTACTTCATCCTACTGCCCAATGTCACCTCTTCTACTCTTATGTTCCACACTGTGGTTCCAGTAAACCAGGCTTAAGAGCAAATCCTCGTCAGGCGGCACTCAAACTTAGAACCAAAGGGTACCCAGAAGGCAAATGTTTAATAAGAAAAGCGAGTGATCATATGGAGTTGGATAAAACAAATCTACCCTTCCAAATGGCTCTCCCCTGTGGTATCCTCGTTCAGGAATTTTTTCTCTCCTGTGCATCTATGAACTGCTACAGACCAGCAAAGAGAGGCAGTTAGAGCTTGGCTGACACTCGGTGAAAGTGAAACTAAATCCTCTCTCGTCCTTTTTTTCTAACTTCCCTTCTCTCTCCATCCTCAAATTAGCTATGACTTACAGAACAACATGGATCCGGATTGCTATACTGGGTTCTGAATACACACCGTCATTTGGAAAAAAATGTGAAACGAGAACAGATAATACATTCCCCTGGGGGTGACATTCGGTGGTGTTTTCTCAGTGAGAAGAGTACCATAATATTCTCATGTGGCCATTACATACATAATTTAAAAGGAAGGCTGAACCAATGATGCCATCCAATTGCTGGGCAGAAGACGTACCTCAGGGGTAGCAGAACACAGTAGCGTACTATGACGCCCAGCACCCACACCATGGTGAGCCGTAGACTGATGTACTGGAAGTTTACGTTGGTCCTTGTGAGGAGATTCCATGACACTAGCTCCTCTGAGGAGAACCTCTGGGTCACTTCATCTTCCACAATGGCTTCCAATCCCTTCTTGGAGAAATAAAACACATCAGACAGCTCAAAGTCCCTTCCTCGCAGACCAGAGAGCCCTTTTTCCATGGGTGACTCATCTCTTTGGATAATACCTTAAAAGAAAGCATCAGAACATGAGAAAATGCCATAGGACAGAACAACTGACCAAAGGAGCAACTTTAACTGTGCAGCAGACAAATAAATTTAATAGGTAACAGGTAAAATCTGAGGCAGATTTCAGAAATATAAGATGAGCAAGTGTAGTGGGAAAAGAGGCAAAACTACTGAATCTGCATAACATGGCCTCTACTCAATGAACTCAGTCACGGAGAATTCCGGGCCCCAGTAACCTTCTTGCCTGCATTTCCTTCATACACTCCATTAGCAAAGGAAATCACAGAAGCAAACTCTCCCCAAGTATAGATCTAGACTGTGTAAAAAACAAAGATTTCTGCTTCCCACTGATAAAAACCATAAAGCCAAAAACAAAGCAAAATGGCAATAAGTGCTTGCCACAGATGGCAAAAGGCTGAAATTTTTAATATGTAAAAATTATTTAATAAGAAAAACACTGACTCCTTCAGAAAAGTAAGCAAAGTGCATGAACTGAATTCACAGAAACAATAGAAATAGGTAATAATTGCAGCAAAACCTTTTTCCTAGTAAACAAAGAAATGTGAATAAGACAAAGACTGGCCTATTTACATGATCAAATCAGCAACATTTTTATTTAATAAACTTCAGTGATAAAAACTATTCAGTTACTCTTATACTCAATTTGTATGATGTGGAACCAGTAGCAACTTTGTCAAAACCTGTTTAGCATAAAGAAACTAAAAATAGTTTTGCTGCTAATTCAGTAATTCCAATTCTAGAAATCTGTCATAAGAAAATAATCCAAAATGTAGGCAAGAGTATTCACTGTAGCATTTTGCATTCAAAATCTAGCCAATGAGATATAATGCATCCCATTAGTAAGTACTCGAATGTCAAGTGAAAAAAGGCAGGATCTAAAACTATTTTACAGAGAAGACAAGTAATGATTCTATAGCATCTTACTATGCTGATGGACAGTGACTGTAATGGGGCATGTGGGGGGGGACTTGATAATAGGGGGAGTCTAGTAACCATAATGTTGTCAAGTAATTGCACATTAACGATATCAAAATTTAAAAATTTTTTAAATAAATAAATAAATAAAACTGTATTTTAAGGGAACCCTCCTACACTGTTAGTGGGAATGTAAATTGTTGCAGCTGCTGTGGAAAGCAGTATGGAGGTGCCTCAAATAACTAAAGATAGAAAACCATACAAAGTAGTAATTCTACATCTATGATAGAAGTACCACACAAAACCTGTGATTTGAAAAGATAATGCACCCCTATGTTTATTGCCGCATTATATGCAATGACAAGATATGGAAGCAACCTATATGTCCATCAATAGATGAATGGATAAAGAGGTGGTACATATACACAATGGAATACTATTCAGCCATTAAAAAAAACAAAACAGAAATCCTGCCATTTGAGACATCATGGATGGACCGAGAGGGTATTATGCTAAGTGAAATAAGCCAGGCAAAGAAAGACAAATACCATACAATTTCACTTATTTGTGGAATATAAAAACAAAACAAAACAGAAGGAACAAAACAGCAGTAGATTCATAGACACTGAGAAGTGACTGGTGGTTACCATGGGGGAGGAGTTGGGGTAGGTGGACAGGGTGAAGGGGATAAAGGGGCACAGAAATTCTCAATCATAACATAAATCAGTCACAGGGATGGCAGCACAGCATGGAGTATATAGCCAATGATTCTGTAACATCTTTCTATGTTGACAGTTAACTGCATTCATTGAGGTGAGGGCTTAATAATATGGGTAACTGTTGAACTGTTGTGTTGTCTACTTGAAACCAATATGATTGTATATCAACTATACTTCAATTTAAAACACTATTATTTTAATCTAACTCCATGAAATATATATATACATAGAAAAAAACGTCAAGAAGGAAATATTAAGTGCTTATTCTGAAGCAACAGGGTTAGATTTTTCTTTTTATACTGTTACTGTATTTTCCATAAAGAAAATAACTCAAAGATTTTTAAAGTGTCATAAATTTTTTTAATTGAAAAATGACTACGGCCACTCATTTCTAACTATCAACTAAGAATGCTAGATGAGATCTCTGAGGAGTGAAGAGCTGCAGTATCAGTGATGTGACTATCCACCCCCTGGGGTGTGTAGCAATTTACTTCCAACAACAGAAAAGTCTTTTCTTTGGAGGTGGAAATTAAGATGTCAGATTCCCTGCAAGAAGATCCCTTTTGATTTTCTCACTTTCCAGTTTACAAGGAAATAATGAGGAATGTGGATATAATATCTATGCTGGTGAAATGTTTGTGCATCCATGGAAAGAGCTATAATCTATCAGTTTTTTGAAGGAATGGCAGCATAATGCACTGGGATAGAAAGTAAAGTAAGTTCTTGAATGATCATTAGATTATCTTTTTCAGTATTCAAGTCTAAGTGGTTAAATCTTTCTTTACAATCTATGAAAAGGGTTTACTTAGTGTTATCAGACGAACCATAGCGTCGCTCCTGAATTACCATCTTGCTCTCTAGAGGTTACTCGAGCCAAATACTGGCCGGTATTAAGCAGCGCAATAGTTTCATTATTCAGCAATATACAGATTTTTATTTTAAGTCTAGAAGAGGAGGGAAGACCAAGTTATGCAGCAAATCTCTGAATGAAACACACTGGAGACAGTGGACAGCCCTTATAACAATAACCTTTTTCAGAGGGGCCAGAGGTACAAACACAAGTTCAAATTGCTTCATACTAACTGAGCCAGGAGAGAAGAAATCTGTAAACAGAAGCCATCCCTGTAGCCTCTACACACTTGATGTGCAATATTTTCTCTGACCCCTGACTTACTTTATTCTGTGTAAGTCAAATAAAATATAATTCAGTTTTATATTTTCATTAAGCCTCTTTCAAAAGTATGTTAGTGTCTGGCAATGCATCTAGCTGATGAAAAATTAATTTCCAGAATGGATTAAGAAATATAAAATAATTAATAAGGAAAAGTCAAAGAAACCCCTAAAAAATTTGGCTCTGAGTATGGCAGGCAATTCACAAAAAGACTAACCTTAATGACTAAACATTTTTAAAAAGATGTTCACCTTTACCATAATCAGAGAAAGGCAAACTAAAACCACAGTGAGATACTATTTCATACCCATGAAGGCTGGTAAGAATTTTAAATTGAATACTGTCAAATGTTGATGAAGATTTGGAACAAGGGGAATGTAATTAGTATAACCACACTAGAAAACAACTTGGTTTCAAATATACACAACAGTTGCAATGATAGTTGACTTTATTCAAATTCACAAATTGCCAACACTTTGTTAGACTTGCTTTATTGTTCTCTCTCTATATATGTATAAAATGATATATATAGTATCATTTTTTCTAAACCACTTGAAAATAAATTGCAAACATCATGCCCTTTATACCTACAAATATTGCAGCACAGATTTCCTTACGACATATGGGGCTTCACTTATTTAAACCACAATACAATTATCAAAATAAAAGACTTGACATTATTGCAAATACTAGTATCTAATTTACAGACTTTATTCAAAGTTTGACAATGGTCCCAATAATATGCTTCAGGGCATTTTTTCCTGGTCCAGGATTCAACTCAGGATTACACATTATATATACATGCCATCTCTTTAGTCTCCCATTATATGAAAAGCTTCCTCAGCCTTTCAAGATACTGAAATATTTTTTAGTACAAAATATTTATTTTGCCAAATTTCTCTTGGGTTAATCTGATGTCTCTTCATGATTAGGTGCAAGTTGTACACTTTTGCAGAATCCTATGTAAGTGATGCTGTATTCTTCTCCATACATCACATGTGATGTCAGTTTGTGCCATGATTGATGACATTTAGCTTTGATCACTTGGTTTGAAGTAGTTAACGCTTACCAGGTTTCTCCACTATAAAGTTACTATTTTTCTCTTTTTGATTAATAGGTAGATAATTATTATCTAAAAGTATCTATATAAGTGAGTCTACAGAAATATCCTACTCCTCAAACTTTTTAGTCAATGGTATTAACAGATATTATGATTCTTGCTTGGATAAATTGGTACTATGTGTCTTTTAAAATAGCATTTTCTCACTCCTTCATTCCTTTCACATTTATTAATTGGCATTCCACCTTAAGGAATAGCTTTTCCCTTACATTCTAGAAAGAGTCTTATAAAACTGTGCATACGTAGACATATAAGAACATTTTGCCACATTGCTGGCAATAGATATACTGGGATCAATCGAAAGGTCCATTAAGTACATGGATATATAGCAATATATACAAATATCAAATAATCATGTTGGGCAACTAATTGGACACTAATATGTTAATATGCTATATGTCATTATACCTCAATTAAAAATTAGTGAATAAATAAATAATAAAAGGCAGTTTGTATTATTTTTAAAAGATGGATACATACAGTGTATACTACATAGGAGTTTTTAAAAAGTTAACTAGAACATTTACCAACATAGAAAACTGGCAAACAGAATGAACAAACACTCAGAATGATATGTGGAAGGTGATATTTTTATAGACTTGGAATAATGCAAAACAATATATACTATGTATTATTTAAGAATACATACATGTACAGGGGGAGCATGAAAATATGCATAAAAATAATAAACATCAAAATCAGGGTGTAGTTTCAGGGCTTGGCAGGGTAAGAATTAGGGAGGGATACAGGGGAGAAATAGATTGTATCTGTAAAACTCTATTTATTAAATTAGGTAATGGCTACATATGTGCTATAATCCAAAAAAAGAAAGATACATGGAACTGACAGTTGTTCCCAGGATGAAGATCCATACTGTAAATGAACAAATACTAGCTTTAGAGTTCACCAAGGCATACAAAATCTAGAAATGGGAATTACAAGATTAAATGTCAAAAGAAGTACTGCTGAATATGTAATGTTACTTCCTTCTTGAAACACCCTGATGTCAGAATTACTGATTCAATTCACCCGAAATACAAACTTCTGACAGAAAATGTATTCAACTCAATCAGCATATAGGGGACACTCATGATGTATCAGGCATCAAAGTACAGTCTAGAAAGAAAAGGAGGAAATATTTCTTACAGCACCAAGAAAGGTTCATAAGTAGACTTGAAAAAATCTTGAAAATATAGATATAAATTCATATCAGATTTAACCAACACAGACACAATTTGGATAATGGTTTTTATTGCCATTAAGGAATCCCAAATTCTTAGTAAATTAATCCTGATCCTTCAGAGTAATCCATCACTTCTGAAATCGGTAAAACCCTGATTCTAGAAAATATTTTCGTTGGTTACACAAGTCAGCTTCCAAAAAGTAAAGCCAAAAACATTTGAACTGTGTCCTTCTACCAACAAGGTTTGTGCTTGGGTGAAAATAAAATGTGAACTGTATCTATCTAATGCAAGAGATTAATTGCACAAGGTGCCCTATGCCCCTGTGCCTTTAGCAAGTCACTGGTACATAAATAATACCAGCTATGGAAAGCCTGTTAAAAGAAATGCAGGCTGAAGTTAAAACCAGCTCAAATATAATTAACTCTAAATGAGCTGAGCGAACTCTTGGAATAACTGCCCATTTATAAATCACACTAGTTCTTCCTTCCTCCAGCTGTAAAGCATACTTTGTAGGTCACCCATTAGGGAACAGGATCCACTACAGACTAAAAGTGGGGTGATAGCCTTATATATATATATATATAAGGTGATCCTTAACCTACCAATAGGCTATATTCCAAAAGTTAGAAGAAGCTCAGAGTCCAAAACACGTTCTCATGGAAACTTTGAATAAATCTGTTTGAGCTAGAATTTTATCCAATCATAAACCTAACTAACCCCAAAACATAGATGATCATATAGTAGCAGTACCATATAATAGACATGTCTTTCAGCACTATTTCTACAGGAAAAATTTTAGTTGAAGCTGGTTTGGAATTAACAAAAATACCCTTCCTTGCCCTGAAGTGTGACCGAGAGGGTGCGTTAGCTGAACTTTCTGGGGTCCTGGTAATGTTGTATTATCTGGATGAGAAGTATATGAGTAAGTTCACTTTGAAAACTTCATCAAGTTTTACATTTATAATTTAACACTCTTGTCTATCTATGCTGTGCTTCAATCAAAAAAATTTTACTTGAGATCCACTGTTCAATATTGCCTATAGTTAACAATATGATATTGTACACTTAAAATTTTGTTAAAAGAGTGTAGATCTCATGTTAAATGCTCTTACCACAATTTTTTAAAAAAGGAGGCAATATCTGTGAGTCCCCTATTTCAGTAATTTATCCACTATGGGATTAAATAAATACTGCTTCCCTTTTTTTAAAAAAAAATTCATATTCCGTTAAGCAAATCCGCGGAGAGTTTAGAGGTCCCAGCACCAACACCCAGTAGGGAGGTCCCTTTCCTGGGATGAGGAGCTCCTCTGAGGGCCTCTGGCCCTTGGCAAGAAAGCCAGGCTAACATTCTTCCCTCCCATGCCCCCATATCATACCTTCCTGATCCATAAACGCGATCGGCCTGATTAAAGAGGAGACCAAGGTGAAGTAGCTGTAAAGATAATTGTATGTGGGTGGGGCTGAGCCAGGAGTACCCCTGTGCTGCTGGGTGTAAAGACCAGAAGTACTCAAAGCCAAGCTCCGAGAGGAAAGACCGTATTCGAGTGATCGCTCAGGTTCAGTTAAAAACTGAAAAGTCTTTATACAATTCTAACAAGCAAGAGCCAAGAAAGAATCCCTGAAACAGTCGCCAATCTCTGTCCTCATTCTTCTCCAATTCATTAATCGTCACACATACTAATATATTAATACGCACAAATACATAGCCACCTAACCACACAAGTTTCTAGTCCACTTTCTGCCACATTTTTGGACAATAATACAGCTATAACTCTGCAAGGCTAAGCTCTAGATATACTACGTCCAAAAAATTCCCCGGGCCATTAGTCAAGATGCAATTTACAGCACATAAATTAAACAATTTCACATTGACTCTTCTGTTTTCCTGATTGCCCCAGCTTTCCTTCCTAAGTACTTTTTAAAAATCCAATTTATTGTTATTAACTTAGTTAAGTGTAAAAATGGTATCAGGGTTACGTTAAAAAAAAGTCAATTTTTTGAGAAGCATACTGAGGTAAAGGCAAAATGACATAATCTCTAGGATTAGTTTTAAAATGTTTCCATAAAAGAACATACATTAAGAAGATGAAAATATGGCGTTTCTGATTGATTATCTTTATTTTTCTAATTTTCTACATTGCTCACATACTACATCGGTAATTAAAATTTTAACTAAAAATGTACTTCCACAAAAGAGAAACTGAAAAAAAAGGACAGATAAGCAAATTCTTGTTGAGTTTCTGTGATGGGGTCTGGGGAATTGATTGTACTATTCTCTTTGTTTTTTAAAAATGCAGGCTATATTTTTTTTAAATCTATTTAAGAAACTCATTTGAAAAGTCAATTTAGCTGTGACTCAATTTTCTCACTTAAATCAAAAGCATTCCTCCATTCTGGCAGCTTATCACTCAGCCACTATGAGACAGAGCCAGGTACCAGGCTAGGCACTGAAATTTAAGAGAGAGGGAAAAAGAGGAGTTGAGCTAACTCAGTAGTTCTCAAGTATAGCCACACATCAAAATACCTTTAGAATCTATAAAAATACAGATGTCAGGGTCCAAGCCCAGATCTAATAAACTCAAACGTCAACTACGTTTTAAAATATGTATATAAATAGACAAAAGCTATAAGGAAATACATCAAAATATTAGGTCTTTTCTGAGTAACAGGATTTCATATGGGTGATTTTTAATTTTCTTAGTAGTACATCCACAATGTTTAATTTCTCAAGTATATGTATTACCTTACATAATGGGAAAAAGTACTTAAAATGCTCTTTTCTAAAACCACAGTGAGATATTACTACATACCCACCAGAATGGCTATAATTAAAAAGGCCCAAAATACCATGAATTGAAGAGACTATGGAGCAACTTAATGGAACTCATGCATTGCTCTAAGAATGTACAACCATTTGGAATACCACTCAACAGTGTCTAACAAAGTTAAACATAAACTCACTTATCCTATGACCTAGCAATTCCACTTCAAGGTATGTACCCAAGAAAAATAAGCAAATGTGTTCACAACAATGCTCATGGCAGATAAAAACAGGAAACAACCCAAATGTTGATCAAAATAATAATAGATAAACAAATTACTATGTATTTGTATAAAGGAATACTACTCAGCAATTAAAAAATAATCCACTGATTCATACAACATGGAGAAATCTCATAAATGTTATACTGAGTGAAAAAGAAACAGATACAAAGAGTGCCTACTAAAGGATTCCATTTATATGAATTTCAAAATTAGGGAAAATCAATTAATGATGATGGAAATCAGAAGAGAGTTTATAATGGGGACCAAGGGATGAGTGACATATGCTACGAAGGGGTTTAAAACAACTTTTAGATCTTGCATTTGTTCTTCAGCTAGATTTGGGTGTTAATCACACAGCTCTATAAATACATAAAAATAATCTGGCTGAACTCTTTATATTTGTGCATTTTAATGTATGTTGATTATGCCTCACTTTTTTAAAAATCAGAAAAATGTTGCATTTAAGAGTCTCTACAATTTTCAAACCCAATTAGAGGCTCTAGGCAATCATACCCATCCTTCCCATCAATATTTTTAAATCTTCCTTCCCAAACTAGAAGACAACTGACATTTATTGAATGTCTCCTGATACTGAACTGTGTGCTGAATCCTTGACACACCCACCTATACAACCCCATAATCCTATGAGCTATTGTCTATTATCCCTACTTTCCATATGAGGAGACTAAGGCTCAGAAGGGTTGAGTGACTTGCCCAGGGCCACAGAGAGAATAAGAAACAGAACCAGGATTTGAAACCAAGTCTGTGACTCCAAAACCAAAAGCTTCTCATATCCTAAACTTCAAATTCTATGTCACTCAGTCTAACACTTGCCCTCAAACCCCAAATGGGTAAGATCTTTCCCAGCAACTCCACATCAGCCCAGTTCTTCCTTGCTGAGTAGAAAGTCCTGACTAGCAGTTCCTCCTAGTATCTGTCCTATTGAGAGAAGAAATGGAACTTTGACACAGGAAAACCTGTATGTGCCTCCATCTAGCATTAATCTGGATATGCACTTGTCACCAATTGACTTGACTTCCAGAAAATTGTAACTATTTTTTTGGCAACTGGGGCAGAAATCTTTTACAGTCTGGAATACATCCGATCAGGTCTCTGAGCCTTCCCAAGATAAACCCAGCAAAAAACACCCCCTCAAGGCTTCCCCTGTTCTGTAGTTTAGCTGGGTCCCAGCTGCCCCGAGAGGCTGTTCTGTCCAACCTATGACTGTAACTTCACCACACAGATATCCTGCCAGCATTTTTACTCTTCGTGTCCCTTTGAGGCAGAAGCAGCTGCCCCATGCATCTTACAGGTTAATCAAGATTTAGAAAGGATAATCACCCTGTTTCATTGCTGCTGTTAGATATGTCCTAAAACCTTCTACATCTCTTACAACCTCATTAACCTGGACCATTACTTAGCCAGGGTTTGTAGAAAACAGCCTCTACCTCTTTTATTCCCAACAGCCTGCTGTACCCTCAGCCATCACCCTAAGTGTGCATTCAAGGTCTCTGAGCTGAAGACAAACTGACCGTGACCCTAGTAAGGTTAAGCTGCAGTCTCCTCACCTGCACAGTGCCTTTCAAGGTCCAGCACCAAATTCTGTGTATTCTTTCGTAAAGAGGGTGGCCGGATTGTATCAGCTTCAGGCCCCCACAAAACTGGATTTGCCCTTCCTCTGAATCACATTATCATTTTGTTGCTACAAGCAACAGATCTATGTTAAATTATTCACTTTGCAGATTAAACTGATTTGGAAAGAGAAATTCTTAGGATGAAAGAACCAACTTGTTACCAATAAGTACTAAACATCGGGAATTCACAGACATGCATTAACATCTTTATGCGTAATTTCATCTATGATTGATAATATTTCATCTATTTGATAGTCAAATTAGCTGTATACTCTGAGGGGCTGCTGTTGGCTAGGTTGCTTTTTGGTTATTTCAAGGTTTGAAGTTTCTCTGTTTCTGGAAGTGGAGAGATTGGAGAGGATAAAAAAATATGAGTATAATACAAAATGAGAAAAACTCACAAGTGTCCCTTTTGCAGCAAAACTGCTTTAGAAGAACTAGATTATTATACACCATAGACAGAAAGGGGACAAAATCAGCACAGCTATCTAACATGTCATATACATGAACTATGCTCAAAATAAATGCTGGCTTCTCATCTCCTTTGGTTTCCTAAGAGCTACTCAATCATGATTGCCTAGTTTTTTCAAAAGCACAAGAGTATAAAACTACTCATGTGGCCCCCACTAATGTTTCCCCACTTGGCACACTGAAGAGTTACATTTAACTTGTTTATTTGATGTTTTTAAATAAACTTTTATTTGTTTTTAGTGTACCATAATACACTTAAGGGAGAAAACATATATTCATCACCAAAGATGCTGAAAAGCATGAAAAATCCAACATTCATCTTGATTTAAAATAACAAAACACGAATCACCAAGTACTTAACATAAGATGGAGAGGTAGATCAAAGCCAACAAGACACTGGGAAGACACGGAAAGCCCTACAGTCCATCCCCAGCAGGAATGGCAGCTGGTATCACTGTTATTCAACACCGTACTGAAAGAGCAGGCAGCACAATTAGACAAGTGAAAGAAATGAAGTATAAACTGGAAAAAATTAAAATACAAACTAAAGTTGAATAAGAAGTAGTAAAGATATGACTATATGAAGATAAAATAATTGCATACCTAAAAAAAAAGAAATCTGCAAAAATCTGTAAAGAATTCCTTACTTTAATATCCTCTACCTTACTAAAATCAAAAGCTTTCTAATATATAAAGAACAACCGGATGATATGATGGACTCCATTTATAATAGCAATCAGAAATATAAACTTAAGAGGAAATGTTCAAAACCTATCTGAGGAAAACTTTAAAACACCTCGGAAGATACAAAAGAACACCTAAACAAACAGAAAAGTACGTCTTTGAAAGTAAGCAAGACTCAAATCAATAATGGCAAGCTGCCCTCAATAACTTCATAGATTTAATACAACTCCAATAAAAATAGATAGTTGCATTTCCTCTGGATCATAGACAAGCTTAATCACAAGATAAGATGGAAAAATAAGCAAGCAAGAGTAAAAGGAAAACTCTGTTAAGGAAAAGGAGTGGGAACAACAATCCCTTCAGAAATTAAAACATCTAGGAGAATGTCAACAATTAAAACATGATAAGTAATGCATAAGACAAGTAAACAAATGGAACAGAAAAGAAAGTCCAGAAATACATCCAAACACATACTGGATTTCAGGAAATCATTGAGAATGCTTTGCAAATCAGTAGGGTATAGACGGAATTTTTAATAAAAAGTGTTGCAACAACTGGATAGTCATTTGGACAAATACACCAGCATAAATGAATCAAAGATTTAAATATACAAAAATAAAGACATGCAAGTAATCAAAGAAAACATCAGAGCATTTCCTTTGAACCTGGCAGAGGAAAAATCTCTGTACTAAAAAACTCAAAATCCAGAAGCTATAAAAAGAAAACATTGATAAGTATCAGTACATTAAAGTGAAAAACACCTGCATAGTATGAAGTGTGATAAGCAAAGGAAAAAATACAAACGGCAAACTGAAAGGTATTTGTATCTTAGCACAGACAAAAGCTAATCACCTTAATATATGAGAAGGTCCTAGAAATCAAAGCGGAACAGAAAACAAAGAGAAATAGAAAAATGACTAAAAGATGTAGGTAGATAATTCCCAGAAAAAGAAATACAAATGGACCCTGAAACATGTACAAAATCACACTACCTTTAACAGAAATGCAAATTAAGACTAAACTGAGTTTCCACTTCTCACCTATCAGGTTGACACAAATCCAAAAGTTTGACATATATTTATACCACTGGTGAAGCTGTGGAGAAACAGGCATTTGCATACATGCCTGTGGAAGAACAAATAGTACAACCATTAGTGAAGAATAGACAAAATTACAAATACTCTGACAGAGCAATACCTCTCATGCCACAAATTCATGTTACCTATAATTCATGTTATAGATACACATATCACAGCATTTTTTTAACAGCAAATGGTTGAGAACTACAGATAAAAAGTACCATCTGCATGCAGGGTATGTAATTTCTTATTAAAAAAGAAGGAACTTTCTAAGTAACAACACGTTAAGAACTATAGGATATAAGTGAAAAACAGTTCAGAATAGTGCTTATTGTACATCACCTTTGGGGTTCACGAGACATGAAGATAATAAGCATTTGCATTATAACAGCATGTTTGTAATAGTATAAAAACTGGAATGATCCATAAGAAACTAATATGGCACAGTAGTAGACAGTAACAGGTGGAAACTACACTTACCAAAGCATATACTTCCAAGTTGCTATAATTTTTGTACCATGTAAATGTACTACTTATGCAGAAAATAAAAAATATTTTTAAAAGACTTATAAACCCAAATTTCAAATATTTACATATATATCCTTGGTTCGTCAGCTTGCTTCTCAGAATCACATCATTCTGAAGGCTCTGCATGTTCTTGGAATTGTGAAAATGTAACAAAATGAAACTGTATTTTGATCACTTTCCACATAACCAGTGTCACCTTTGCATTTCAAATCTTACTCAAAAATACTTAATTTCTGGGCTAGATTTAGAAGCCCCTAATAATCTACCACCTCACAGGTTTATACACTCATGGAAAAGAACAGTTTACAGATAAGGAATTCAATGTTTTTATTTCTGAAAGAGATAGACATGTATTATCCTTGGAGATAGACATGTATTATCCTTGGGAGAAAAATGTAGCACAAAAGAGTAGCAGTGGGATGAGGACAAAGGAAATACAGTCAGAACTCCCTTCTCTTCGTTAACATTCCCTCGGCTCTCATTCTCTTTCCTGGTTGATCCTTAGGTGGTTCATTTATCTCTTCCTGCCCCTTTCCTATGATTTTTTTCCCTAGCCTTTGTAAATGTCTTTCACTCTCTGTGAGTTCATTAAATCTACCATTTCAACTTCCACCCTCTGCAAATAACTCTAAAATGTGCATCTGTAGTCCTGACTTCTTCCCCAAGGCTCACATTTTTATACAGCTGCCTAGACACTTCACCTTCCACTCATCGCATTGCTCCAGTTCAAGGCCCGATTACCTTCCCAAACGGCTCCCCGTCTACAATCCCTCCTTTCTCCACTTCCTCCACCCTCTTCCTGTCTAATCCCACTTCCACAAATCTACCAGATTTGTCTTCCCAAAACTGAGATGCCTTATCTAAGGCAATGTCTTAGCCTGTCATTCATGGCCTTTTAGGATTTGACATAAACCTAAGTATCCAATCTCAACTCCTTCTACCTCCACCTCATCTTCACTCATCCTAACTCCAACGAACCTAAATCAGTTCTTGGATCTGCTAATATCTCCTGTGTTCTCCTACCCTCCTGCTTTTCCTCACAGTTTCTTCCACCTGATACCCCTTTTCCTAAAATCAGTAGAATTTTTTTACATAAATAGAAATCCATTTTCCCTTTTTGTTTTCCTTGAGTCCATAAAACACCAATTCTATTCATTATATGATACAAGGTTGTCTTCATGGATTACAAGCAAAAACAAAAAAGACTAAGTTACCTCAAACTTATGGAATATCATTTCTAAGTTTCTAAATTAAATCAGGTTTATACTAAAGGGCACAATGGATGGTTTGCCTTCAGCGGGTAAGAGTGGAATGGCAAGGCAGCCCCTCCCTTAAGAAAAGGGTGTCAGTTTTTGTTGATTACAAAATGCCTGTTGTTCTCTCTCCTGCTTGCACACATCTCCTGATAGACATGTCTCTCTATTGACTAGCAATCTTGGGCACATGCTCATTGTACAGAATGCCAGCTGAGCATCAGAGGCTAAATGCTATCACATGCTGGGATTTTGCAATGTCTGCTGGCATCACACATTTAGAGTCTGTTGTGGAAGGTCATGTAGGTTGGCCACTGACTGGCAAGAAAAACTCACTGCTCTGAACATATGAGTCATTGAAAATGAGGATGTTTATTTGAGTAAATTTGTGCCAATATCACTGAAGAGAAAAGAAGAAGAAGGGATATATATCTATGCATGGTATACTAACAGATACCAACTTAATAAACAAAAAGCTTGCCACACTTGGAAAAAAAGGAAAATAAACTTAGCCTTTACACGATCTACCAAGTAGGGAATGCTATTTCTTTTTTATTGAAGTATCATTGATATAGTCTTATATTGGTTTTAAGTATACAACACAGTGGTTCAATACTCACCCACATTATTCAATCCTAATGCTGTTAGGATTAACCACTAATATGGTTACTATCTGTCAACATAGGAAGATGTTTCAGATATGAGTGCTGTGTTCAAGTCTCCTAAAATAAATGAGCTGCAATCTATTTCCCCTTTAATTTTATTAGTATTTGTTTTACGTATTTAGGTGCTCCTATGTTGGTTGCATAGATCATTTATAATGGTTATATCCTCTTGTTGGGCTGACCCTTTTATCATTGTCCTTCCTTGTCTCTTGTTACTTTCTTTGTTTTGAAGTCTATTTTGTCTGATAAGTACCGCCACTCCTGCTTTTTTCTCCCTATTATTTACATGAAATATCTTTTTCCATCCCTTCATTTTCAGTCTGTGTATGTCTTTGGGTCTGAAATCAGTTTCTTGTAGGCAGCATATACATGGGTCTTGTTTCTTTATCCATTCTGCCACTCCATGTCTTCGGATTGGTGCATTCAGCCCATTTACACTTAAGGTAACTGCTGATAGTTAATTATTTATACTGTTTTGTGGCTGTTTTTATAGTTTCTCTCTGTTCCTTTCTTCCTCTCTTATACTCTTCTCTTGTTATTTGATGGTATCTTTAGTGTCGTGATTGGATTTCTCTTTTTTAATTTTTTGTGTATCTATTATAGGCTTTAGGTTTGTGGCTACCATAAGGTTCAAGGACAGCTTCCTAACTATATAACAGTATTTATTAAGGTGATGGTGCTCTATTTCAAACACAATCTAAAAGTACTTTTTTCTTCTTCTTCCTCCTTCACATTTTATTTATTAGATGTCATAATCTGTATTTTTTTGTGTATTCCTCGATTGATTTCATGTATGGTTGGTTTTACTACCTTTGTTTTGATTTGTTTTGTTTTAATTTCACATTTGCTTGGTAAATAAATGGTCTACTCCTTTACTGTGGGTTTATTTTTGCCTCTGAAAACTATTTATGCTTACGAACATTTCCACCTACAGAAGTTCCTCTAACATATCCTGTAATGCCAGTTTAGTGATTTTAACTTCCATCAGCCTTCGTTTATCTGGGAAGTGTTTAATCTCTCCTTCAAATTTGAATGATAATCTTGGTGGATGGAGGATTCTTGGTTGAAGTTCTTTCTGTTTCAGTACATTAAATATTTCATACCACTCCTTTCTGGCTTGTAAAGTTTCTGCTGAGAAGTCTGCTGATAGCCTGATGAGGTTTGCTTTATAAGTAATTTTTTTTTCTCTCTGGCTGCTTTCAGTACTCTTTTCTTATCCTTAATCTTTGTTATGTTAATTATTATATGCCTTGGCATTGTCTTCCTGGAGTTCCTTTTGTTAGGGGCTTCTGATTTTTCATTTACCACCTGAGTGTCTATTTTCCTTCCCAGATTGGGGAAGTTTTCAATAATTATTTCCTCAGAGACTTTCTATCCCTTTGTCTCTCTCTTCTTCTTGTACCCCTACTATGCAAATACTGTTTTATTTAGAGTTGTCACACAGCTTTCTTAACATTCTTTCATTCCTAGAGATTCTTTTGCTCTCTGTTCCTCAGCTTCATTGTTTTCCTTTTCTCTAATTCCATCTCATTGACTGTCCCGTCTATTTGCAGCAATCTATTATTCATTCCCTCCATTGTATATTTAATTTCAGTTACTGCATTCTTCAGCTCTGAGAGGCTCTTTTTCAACTCTTCTATCTCTTTGTTGATGTCCCCCCTGAGATCTTCAATACTTTTCCACAGATCAGTGAGCATATTTATGACTTTGAAATCTTTATCAAGAAGATTGGTGATCTCCATTTCATTTAGCCCTCTTTCTGGTATCTTATCCTATAGTTTTGTTTGGAACATATTCCTTTGCCTCATTTTGTCAGGGTTTCTGTGTTTCTTCCTTTGTATAGACGGATCTGCTGTGCTTCCTATTCTAGAGAGTAAAGAATGTGTACTGTGGTGCCCACAAGCTCAAGATTCTTTGCTCACCAGTGCCTGGTTCTCCTCTGTGGTGGAGCCCCAGTTGCTGTTGGTGGGCAATGGGTGGGGCTGCCTTTCTGTCTGCCTGCTGGCTGTCAGTTTCCTGTGGCTGGTAGTTTGCCTCAGCTGGCTCTTTGTGATCACAGCAGTAGTTTCTGCTGGTGCTGTTGTGGGCAGGGCTGCCCTATGCCTGCCCTGTGCTGGTGGTGGGGCTGCAGTGCTAATGGGGTAGGGCAGTGGTGCGGCTCAGGGGTAAGAAAGAAAGAGGCTTGGAGCTGGCTCCTGCAGGTGCCTCTCTAATTGGGCTGATACAGGGTCAAGAAACCTGGAAAAGACTTCCTCTGCCTGCCAGGCAGCAAGGCCTCAGCTGCTGGACCAACCAGGCTGGAGCACCTGTGGTGTGCAAGGACCTCAGAGCTGAGCCACCAGCAAGGTGGATGGAGTGGATGGAGCTCCTGAGAGTGCCCTCAGGGGCTGGGGAAGTGTCATTCACCCGCCCTTTCTCCTGTGGAGAGAAATCCATCCAACCCTCACCCCTCAGGCATCCCTCCCACTGCTGGAAGTGATCTTTCATGGAATTTTCAAACTGCTGCCTCTCCTTTGGGTCTCAGCAGGATCAGAGAAGCATGCCTGTCCTCCACAAACAGCTGTAGTCTTAGTCTTCCAGCATGTTCCAACTGTCCCTCATGTCTAGCCCCGCTAATCACCAGAACCCAATGCAACGGGGACTCATGTTCCTGGAGCAGATCTCCAGGACCAGGTGTGCAGTGTTTCTAAGTCCTGGCTCTGTTCCTATTCCTCTCTCCTGTGGGTTGGGCTGGGGGAAGGGCTTGGGTCCTGCTCAATTGTGGCTCTGCCACTTTACCCTTCTCCATGTGGTCTTCTCTTCTTTGCCAGGTGTAGGTGGTCTGTTCTGCAGTCTTCAGGTCATTTTCAGGTTTAGTCGTATTTGCTGTAGTTGCTTCCTTGGTGTATGTGTGGGAGAATGTAACCACTTTACTTTCCTACTCTGCCATTTTTTTCCCTCCTCCTCACAGGGAATTTTATTAATTATACATAGCCAAAGTCTAAACTCTGTCTGGTCTTAATTGCCTTTTATCCTTTTTTTTTATAGTTTCTGGAATTCATTATTAATTTCTCCCCTGCTTAAACCAAGAGAATTCCACTGGTTACAAAGGAATACCAGAAATCAGGCTGGTTTCCTCTTACAGCTTGGAGAAGGGTGTGATTTGCAATGTATATGCAGTCTCCAAAGTTTTTAAGTTTTTGTAAAGAGCTGAGCCAATGTTCCTCCAGACCTCTGTCCCCTGCATACAGTGCATTTTTCCAAATATTCAAAGTTAAAAGGGCCAAATTACCCCACCCACAAAGTCTGTCCTTGGCATCCTCTGCATCCTTGGGCTTCAGTGTCCACCCCTCCTCCCCAGGTGAAATGAGCAGGTGTGAGCTGCCCATCACTCAACAACACCAGAAGCCCACAGGGCAAGAATGATCAATTCCAGACAGAAATGCCAAGGCTAGACAGAGTGAAGGCTCTAAGGCACTAATAGGATAGCAGAACATGTCCTGTTCTTTCCTCTAGTTCACCGAGTGGCTCCAGAAGTCACCAAAGACACAAGGGTCTATTGGTTCTACTCCCTGAGGAACCTTTGGAAAATGGAATAGGACTCCAGGAAATTAAAGTTCTTCTCTAGACAGCCCAAGCTTTGGGGGAAACAGAGCTTTGAGGAAGAGAAGCAGGGAACCCAAGCACCTGACCTAGAAAAATTAGTGAAGGGGGTACAGAGTAGAGCTTTCATCAAACCGTTCTAAGGTTGGCACATGAAGGAGAATGTTTTTTCTAAGCATTTTGTTGATGCTCAGGGCATCGAGATATCATTGGTTTCTTCCTATCACAACCCAAGAAAATAACTCCATCTAATCACAAATCCAAATAGCTCTCTTCTCCCTGAACCACAAGAGCCTGTTCTCAAGAAACACAGAACCACCACTGCCTGCTCCCCATCTCCCCAGCCTTCTGTGTGCCAAGCATGCTTTCATACCCCAGACCCTCACCTTCTTGCTCATTTGAGAACTTATGTTTCCCAGGGAGCTTCAGCAAGAAAACAGAAAATTGTGAAATTGCATTTCAAAGCCTCTCAGAGAAGAAAAGGTAAAAGGGCTTGAAGGGTTGTTGCTCCATGCTGGCAGAATAAAAACTGATGAAGAGCTTTCTTGCTTTCTCTGCTTATAGAGCCAGTGACCTATAAGCAGATAGCAATGTTACAAACCCTACAGAAAGACAGATTAAAACTGAAATACTTTGGATTTTTATAGGGAATTTGTTACAACCAAAGCAAGGTACTGTTAAAAGTGAGAAAAGCTTTGTCATATAGGTCATACCTCTCCCCAGATTCTCTGCCACCTGCCCTTTTTGTAAAAAATCTCTATATAATCTACCTACTAGCCTGGTCCAGTTTTAGATCATTTCTGCCAACAAGAAGTTCTTTCTTACATATAACAATCATTTTACTTCAATTTAAGCCAATATTTTTGGCCTATCTTTTATGGATATGGATGAAAAGTAGGATGGTTTCCTCCTCCTATTAACCAACTGTAATATGAATCATCCCTTGATTTTTTTTCTTAAATTCAATAATCAGCCTTCACAGATTTCATTTTACCACTACATCAGTCCTTTTTACAGGCTTCAGAACTTCCTCTTTACCGCCCTTAATATAAACAGTAAACCAGGGTTAACTATGCCTTTATAGCACATCTAAACTCCTTTGCATTTGAGGTCCTTCTTAGATAATCTCAGCCAACTTTACTTCTGTTTTGCCTCTTCTATAAACTTAGTTCCCTCCCATTACTATTTAAGCCATTCCCTCCTTCCCCCAGCTGAGAAGCTCCATCACCTTAGTTAATTCCAATTCACCTCCACAAAGCCAGTTCAACACTAACACATCCACAAAAAACCCTCTCTGATGTCCTCCATCCAAAATGATCTCCTTTCAGGTGACACTTGACGAATTTTCTTCCTCAAACTAATTCTATTTAATGTTTGTGGAATCAGCAATCTCAGTACCACCTGGTTCACAACAGCTCATGGATATATGGAAATGGGCCATATCTCCTTAACTAGGCTAAGGGTTGCTTAAGAGCATAGCTCAGCCTCTCACCCAGGATGGGGAAGACACTCAGGAAGCATTGCTCATGCAGAGACCAGGAAGAGTGATTCAAACCAGCTGGTGACTGTGTGGATGAACATGCTGCTTCTGTCATGCACTGCCACATCGCCTGAGGGTCTGTGCTGTGCCTTGCTTTCCACTGTCTGGTTGCCTAAAATTCTGCCTCTGGCTTTCAGAAGCAGCAAGCCTTTTCCTACCATTAATCAAGCCTGGTGTTTCTATCATTTCAGAGCACCCTGCATGGGTAAAGGATCTTCAGTGTCATCCTTCTCTCTGATGGCTCATTCATTGAAACCATCAAGATTACTTTCTATTCCTGTTTCCTAGGCTCTTTAAAACCTATTTTAAGAGCATGCAGTCAAAACTACTGAGCTCTCAACTATGTCCAAGTCATCAATACAACCTCAAACAATACAACCAAATCTACGCCCAAACCCAATTACTCAACAGGTTCCCTTCCTTTCAGTTAGTGATCCTCTAGTTCACAGTGTGAGAAACCTGGTCTGCTCTCAGATCAGGAGTGGTGACAAGGTTTCATCAGGAAGGCCAACTCTAAATCAGTTGGTAGTGAGAAGCTGTCTGCAGGTTTACATTAAGCAGAACTTTTAAGAGGCCACATCTTGATTCACTGACAAAGACTTATCATCAATTAGTAATGCCTGCCAGAGTCACAGGAGGGGTGACATGGAGGATGGATTTGAGATCAGGATAGAACCAAGCGCTTTATTGAAATAAAGGTAGCTTCTATTTTCCTGTTTTCTACATGGTTTATATATCTGTAATACAAATTTGCCCTTTTCATTTTGAGTAATTTTCTGTTATTGTCTCTCAGTTATCAAGACTAAAAATAAGTACTGGAGATGTATTTTTGTTCTCTGGAGAAAGGTGGGTGAGAAAATCTACTCCCTGTTTCATCATAAACTCCAGTAGTTCTCTAGAAACTTATAATCATTAAAAAAATCAATGCTGATTATAAAATGAGAAGATTTTGAACCCAGATATAAATACTAATCATGTCATTAACCATGTGTTTATACCTATTTTGAAGCATAAATAGGGTGGAAGTATGGATGTTGTAATCAGTTGTCAGTCAACACTGCAGAACAGGCGATGTGGCAGTGCATGACAGAAGCAGCATGTTCATCCACACAGTCACCAGCTGGTTTGAATCACTCTTCCTGGTCTCTGCATGAGCAACAGGCATTTGGAGTAACAGGCGGTTTCACTTAAACAATTAACATTTTAACATCCCATTCCATATACTGTTGACCCATATCTTGACTGACAGCCCACATTAACTTTGTTGATTTGAACATAACCAATTTGATTTAAACAAGAAGTCCCACAATACAGAAGCATCCATAAAATTTCATCATCAAGTGAGTCATCAGTTCAATTAAAATGTCAGCCTTATGGTTTGGCTTTTATGTACAGTATCTTTGATCATAATGCTAAACACTCTTCATAGATTCATTTCTTTTAAAATTTTGTTGATGATTTGAAATCAAAATGGTATAAGTTTCCTAGTATGTGACAAAGCCAACAATTTGCAGAGGAGTTTCCGTTTGTGGAGGAGTTAACTCAGCCTTCCGAGGGAGAATTAGAAGGCATTGACCAGAGGAGCTGGTAAGGAAAGGATAGTTTGGGGAGGTAGCAAGGAATTTTGAGGAGAAAGACAAATTGGGATTCCTCTTCAGGCTGCCTGGGACTATGTGATCTGCAGCAAGTTACGTGGCTTCTTCAACTGTGATTCCTCAGCTTTAAAAGACAATTAACAAGACCTTCCTCATGTAAATTTTGTACAGTGGAGTCGTGTTTAACAAATTGTAGTGATTACTATTATTATTAATAGGTTCTTGTCTGTACTGGGGTTTTCTCTGGCATGTAGGGTAGCCAGAAGGGATGTGGTCGTGGAGCAGCTGGTTTTGGGGACACTTCTAAATGACAAGCTGGATTTTGAATTTGATGGGTACCTGATGAGTTATCTACTCGCCCTAGCAGTAAAGAGAACTTCTCTAAATAAGCAGGGAAGGTATCCTTGAGCTGACTCTCCTTTCATCTGATCCTATTATCTTCCCACCCTCAAAGAATTCTTGAGTTTCAGATCTCATCCAACCTTTTTTTCCAAACTACACAATTCTGAGATGCATGTACCCTTCTAAACTGCTGAAGGACTTGGGAGTAGGAAAGCTAAATCACCAGCAAGATTTTCCCAGAACTAGTTGGTGCTGGTTATAGACAGATTTAAAATCTGCTTATTTTCATTATGTTAAAAAAAAATTTCACAGAAAATAGGAATGAGGCACAGGACATGTCATCCAATTTGTTACTGCCATATGAAAGGAAGAACAATCTGAAAAGTAATAGAGAATGTTTTATGAGCTTCCTAATTGGTTTCTTAGGATGTGAGCCCTCCTTTCTGTGATTTACGGCTTACATCACTGTCTTCCCACACATCACTTCACAGAACCGGTTAAGATCAACAGTCTAATCTGAACTTTAACCTTTTTTCCTGCCCAAACCCCTCCATCCTGCTTAGTCATTGTTGGCCAGAATTAAAAGCCAAGTCATCTCCTTTCAGAGGTGAGAGTACCTAGTTAAATACAAGTCTCTACCACACTAAAGTAAAGCTCCCTCCAAAACAGACCTTCTGTTTTCCTCAGACTCTGAGAGTTGAGACAAGGGTGTCTCACCTCTACCTTTCTTTAAGGAACGTACCTCCACCCCCACCAACCAGTGTTCTCTCCTAACCCTGTCATTCATATGCCTCACCTCACAGTCCATCCTTTCCCACACTGGCCACCAAAAAACTGTAGAAATAAAGTTCTGCTCCTTTAAGGGCCTGTTTGTTGGAAAACTAAAATAAATTATGCCAATGACTGTGGGTATCAATATATTAATGTGTTACTCTCTAAGAGCAGTGGTTCACAAAGTAGTGCACGGATGGATGGGAGAGGGGAGAGGATTTTGCCACCCCATGGAACATTCAGCAAATCTGGAGGCACTGCTGGCTGTCACAGTAGGGGTGTGCTACTGTCATCTAGAAGCCCAGGACACTGCTTCCCATGACAAACAATTATTCAACCCCCAAATGTCAGTAGTGCTGAAGTTGAAAAACCCAGCTCTGAGGTAATATACTGCAATGAACACACCTTTGTTCCATAGGTTTAATTTAATTTCCAGGCACTGGCCAGGCTGAATGGAGATGTGTTTTGAAGAAGGTAACATTCATTGCAGATGACATGATATTGTACATGAAAAACCCTAAAGAATCCACTCCAAAACCACTAGATCTAATATCTGAATTCAGCAAAGTTGGAGGATACAAAATTAATACGCAGAAATCTGTGGCATTCCTATACACTAACAATGAACTAGCAGAGAGAGAAATCAGGAAAACAATTCCATTCACAATTACATCAAAAAGAATAAAATACCTAGGAATAAACTTAACCAAGGAAGTGAAAGACCTATACTCTGAAAACTACAAGACACTCATGAGAGAAATTAAAGAAGATACCAATAAATGTAAACACATCCCGTGCTCATGGATAGGAAGAATTAATATTGTCAAAATGGCCATCCTGCCTAAAGCAATCTATAGATTCAATGCAATTCCTATTAAAATACCAACAGCATTCTTCAACAAACTAGAGAAAATCGTCCTAAAATTCATATGGAACCACAAAAGACCTTGAATAGCCAAAGCAATCCTGAGAAGGAAGAATAAAGCAGGGGGAATTATGCTCTCCAACTTCAAGCTTTACTACAAAGCCACAGTAATCAAGACAATTTGGTACTGGCACAAGAACAGACCCATAGACCAATGGAACAGACTAGATAGCCCTGATATAAACCCAACCATATATGGTCAATTAATATATGATAAAGGAGCCATGGACATACAATGGAGAAATGACAGCCTCTTCAATAGCTGGTGTTGGCAAAACTGGACAGCTACATGCAAGAGAATGAAACTGGATTATTGTTTAACTCCATACACAAAAGTAAACTCAAAATGGATTAAAGACTTGAATGTAAGTCATGAAACCATAAAACTCTTAGAAGACAACATAGGCAAACATCTCCTGAATATAAGCATGAGCAACTTCTTCCTGAAACCATCTCCTCGAGAAAGGGAAACAAAAGCAAAAATGAACTCACAGGACTATATCAAACTAAAAAGTTTTTGTATGGCAAAGGACATCATCAACAAAACAAAAAGGCATCCTACAATATGGGAGAATATATTTGTAAATGACATATCCGACAAGGGGTTAACATCCAAAATATATAAAGAACTCACACACCTCAACACCCAAAAAGCAAATAACCTGATAAAAAAATGGACAGAGGATATGAAGAGATGGTTCTCCAAAGAAGAAATTCAGATGGCCAACAGATACATGAAAAGATGCTCCATATCACTAATCACCAGGGAAATGCAAATTAAAACCACAATGAGATATCACCTCACACCCATAAGGATGGCCAGCATCGAAAAGACTAAGAACAACAAATGTTGGCGAGGATGCAGAGAAAGCGGAACCCTCATACACTGATGGTGGGAATGTAAGCTAGTTCAACCATTGTGGAAAGCAATATGGAGGTTCCTCAAAAAACTAAAAATAGAAATACCATTTGACCCCGGAATCCCACTTCTTGGAATATACTCAAAGAATACAACTTCTTAGATTCAAAAAGACATGCGCACCCCTATGTTCATTGTGGCACTTTTTACAATAGCCAAGATATGGAAGCAACCTAAGTATCCATCTGTAGATGAATGGATAAAGAAGATGTGGTACATATATACAATGGAATACTATTTAGCCGTAAGAAAGAAACAAATCCTACCATTTGCAACAACATCGATGGAGCTGGAGGACATTATGCTCAGTGAAATAAGCCAGGTAGAGAAAGACAAATGCCAAATGATTTCCCTCATTTGTGGAGTATAACAATGAAGCAAAACTGAAGGAACAAAATGGCAGCAGACTCAGAGACTCCAAGAATGAACTAGTGGTTACCAAAGGGGAGGGGTGTGGGAGGGCGGGTGGGGAGGGAGGGAGAAAGGGACTGACGGGTATTATGTTTAGTACACATGGTATGGGGGATCATGGGGAGAACAGTGCATCACAGAGAAGGGACATGGTGGATCTCTGGCATCTTGCTGCACTGATGGACAGTGACTGCATTGGGGGGTATGGGTGGGGACTTGATAATATGGGTAAATGTAGTAACCACATTATTTTTTCATGTGAAACCTTTATAAGAGTGTATATCAATCATACCTTAATGAAAAATAAAAAATAAAATAATAAAATAAAATAAATTTTAAAAAAAGAAGAAGGTAACATTCAGTCACACCCCCGAGACAGGTATCTATTTTCTCTTCATATAAAACTAGTTCCATTTATCAGACTAAAGACTAGATAAATGACTACTGACATTTTATTTGGTTGGCTTTTTTCAATTTTTATTTTTAAAATATAAGTTTAACAAAAAAAAACATGAGTTCAACAAGGAAAAAATATACCCACTGTCTTATTTGCTTCAAGTATTTTTTAAAGAAAAAAATTATAGATATAGTTAAAGCCAACCTTGCTACCTTTTCTCCTCCCTCCTAGAAGATAACCACCATCATAGTATATATTATTTCCACATACATTTTCTACTCATCTACACCTATCTACATACATATATACAGTATCTGTTTACAGCACTAAATTTTATATAAGTGTTGTTATACTATACATTTTTTCTCTCAACATTGAGATTTGTTTACTTTGTTCTCTTCATGGAAATCTAGTTCATTCATTTTGAACACTGCATAGGATAAATAAACCAGCTTACATATTAAATTTTCTCCCAATGAGTGAGTGAGTGTGTTGTCTCCACATTTTCACTATTTGCATATACTTGTTCATATACACTGTTGTATACACTATTTGTATACACTTGTGTACTTGAATACAACATGCAGAGAGTTTGGGTAGGCTCCCTATCTTAAGGGAAGTGCAATTGTGGGGTTGGAGTATAATAGGCCTTCAACTTTGCCACAGATTGCCAAATTGCTCTCCAAAGGGACTGAACTAAGTTTTCATTATATTGTACTTATAAATAAAGATGACTAATCTTAGAGTTCATAAACAAATAAACAAGCAAAAGAATCAAACCTTTGCCTTCTACAGAGCCACATTAAGACGTGAGGATAAAAACGCTAGTGAATTTTTTCAGAATCACCTATTAAGTAATTTTTGTTTCAAGAACACTTCAAACAAATCAATTATAAAAAATATTTGAAACTGTTAGGGAAATTTATATATGGACCATGTATTAGATGATATTAAGGTATTATTAAGTTTTTTAAAAGGATAATAGCATTGTGGTTATTATTTAAAGTCTTTTTTAAAAAAGGTATGAAAGACATGAAATCTTGTATCTGCATTGTACACTTCAACAAAAAATGAGGATAGACAGGTCAAATATGGCAAAACCTTGACAAATGTTGGCTCAGTCGGGCTCATTACACTCTTCCTCTACTTCTGTGTATTGAAAATTGTCATTTTCCTCATCATCATCACCATCAGCCACAAGACTTACCAATAGAGACAAACTAATAGAAGCAGGTGGACCCACAGCCATGATAAAATCTCAACCTACAACCCTTCCACAGCCCATAACTGGATTATTTTTCTCTCTGCAAGTAGCCAGACAAGTGCCAGGATTTTATCAGTAAGATAACCCTATTAAATACATTATACTCCATATACTTGAGGACAGCAGATACCGATTTGTATTCAGAGAGTTAACTCTGAGACAATAGTACTAAATCAACTTAGCTGATTTAAAGAATATCAAAAATGTCAAAATGAGTATGGGAAAATGATACCGTTCAAATTCCTGTCACAAAATATTATTCCATATTTTCTGTGAATTTAAGAGATTAACTAATCAATTAATGTTGATGTAATCACTGTGGCAAAGCTTTCAACGTGGTTAGTCAAGTCTGACAGCAAGAATTCTGAAATCAAAATTAGAGAGAAATGTCAGGCAGCTTCAATTCTCTCTGAATAGATGTAACAATAGAGGCCTCACAATCACATTTTGTCCTTTGTGTTGGGAGTGATGGGGGTAGAAGATGGCTGGGGGACAAGATATACAGAGCAGAATAGAAGTTTAGCACAAGGGCATAATTAATAGGCCATGTGCCCGCTGCGTAGGGCAAGCAGAGCCTAGGGAGGCAGCCTGCATTCCCACTGCAGATGCTACTCAGTCCAACGACCTTGCTCAAGGGAACAATAGCAAAATGACTGAGCCTCTATTTATTTGTATTGTTTGTGACTCACTCCCAGGGCAAAGGCCAATTTGGGCTTTTATTCCTGCCTGTTGACTTTGAGTTAGTAATCATTCAAAATGTCCTAGTTTCATAATGCAATTAGAATGGAATTAATCTTGAGTCACAAAAATGATATAATTAATTACCTTCATTACAAGTACAATCAAATTACTGACTTATTAAAGTCTGATAGCATCATAGTTCCTGGAAATCAGTCTAGTACCCAAAGAGTGAGGCTGGTGGCTCTTAATAGTCAAAGGCTCTCTAGTGATCACTTGCACTATTTACAAGAGAGCAATATAAAAGTTGCTAAAATATCTATCAGAACACATCCCAGAGTCTGAGGAGATGATGCATTGGGCCACTGGCTGGGGTGGTAAAAGCACAGCTTATGCAAAGAAGAAAAATAAGTCAACACCCTCCTCTTCTCTAGTTGTAGCCTCTAGCCCATCAACTTTCAGAGAAGAAAAACTAAGGTAGAGGTAATGTATATTCTCCACTTAAGTTGTTCAGTATAACATAGTTACTTGAAGGGGGAGAAGATTTATCTTCATCGTGGTATTAACAATGAGAAAAAGTCCTTAAACCGAAAAGAAGGTACAATATTAGAGCTTCTTACAGAGACCTTACTCATGATTATGTCTGGAGTTCAATAGCTTTTTAATAGAAGACATTAGAATATGGCTAAAGGCAGAAGAGAATGCTTTAACCCCAAACATAATGCTTCCCTAGGTTCAGCTTTCAATAAAAGGTTTGCTTATTCAATAAAAGCACAGAAGAAATATAATACAAAAGGGGTTTAACTAGAGAGGGAGACTTGAAAAGTCTTTCAAAAAATGTGCTTCACTATGTAAAACAGAGGCAGAGGAATTTTTGGTGTAGAAAATAAACATAACAATTTTCCCTATTTAGCTAATCTCTCTCAGTTCCCCAAACCCATTATCAGCACTTAAACATTCAGACATCTCACAATCACACCCACACCTCTGAGGCCCTTGGCTTGCCTGTGACCTTGTCTAAACTCTTGACCAGCTGAATACTGCCTTCTGTTAACTTTGGCTTCAGTAAAGAGACATGATGCTCCGCAGGCAGAAGATTATACCAGCCAGGCAGGCATTCAGTGCTCACTGTGTTTCATCACCCTCTGCCGGTATGCCTAAGATTGTAATGCTAAACCACTCTCCACTCTGCTGACTCCCAGGACCAGCATGTCTCAACGGGGCACACACCCTATGGCAAAGATATCCAAGCTGGACAGATGTCAGGATTGGGGCGGAGGTGCACACCACCCACAGGTACGGATTAACAGAGGAAAACACATATCAGAGCCTAAATCAGATCTCCCATGGTCCTTTGCTTAATACACCTATTTAGCATTTATTACAGTGGCCTGTCAGATACTGGTCTCCCCACAGGGGCCATCTCTTATCCATCTCTGGGTCCCCTGTCAAGCTTACAGGGAGCAAATGCTCCACAGCTGCAATAGTCAAGTCCCCATCTCACAGGTGAAAAGGAAGGGCAGCTACTCTGAATGAAACATGGCAAATTTTGTAGACATCAGCCACACTCTAAGCCATTATGATGTATATCTTCTCTCCTGTTCACTTCCACTCTTTCCTGGAGGTACCATGGAAGAGACAAAGACCAAAAATAGACAGACACATGACAAGAAAAAAGAAAAAAAAATTCAACAAGTGAAAATATTCACTTCCATATAGGAGGAAAAACTAAACCAGTGCTGTTGGACACCCTCACCTAGTGACTTTAATTCTCTTAACCTACCAAATTGAAACACCTTGTGCCCTTTTAAATTCATGGCCCAAGACATGCACCACCACCATCCCAATCCATAAGGCCCCACACAATTTCATTTAAGATCGGTGACAGCCCAAAGTCTACCAAGTACAAGAGAAAACCAGCAATAAGATTTGCTCCCCATGGAGATTATAGCCAATGATTCTGTAACATCTTTCTATGTTGACTGATAGTAACTGCACGAGTGGAGGGGTGAGGATTTAATAATATGGGTAACTGTTGAACCACTGTGTTGTATACTTGAAACCAATGTAATATTGTGTATCAACTATGTGGGGGCCCCGCCTACGGCCGAGGCTGAGCCCCACTCTAGCTGGACAATGCCCTAAAGATGGCGCCTGCTTCCCTGTTGGGGATTGGCCCAGCAGACTTCCGTACCCGCGCACAGCTCGTGCTGCCCACTTAGAGTGGCGCGTGACACCTATCTGCTTAAAGGTCACGCATGATACTGTCCCGGATTGGTTGGGTGACTGAATATAAGGGAGCCCGCCGGGAGTGAGAAGAGCTTCCCGACAACTGCTGTAACCTCCGTGAGAGATTAGACAATAAAGCCTAGAGAAGAATCAAGACCTTGGGCGTGTTGCTTTGGTCCCTGAAGAGTGGCGACAAACTATACTTCAATAAGAAAAATACTTAAAATTAATTAATTAAATAAATAAAATCACCTAAAATTCTGCCATTGGAGGCAAAAAGTTTGCTCTCTCCTTAAATCATAAGGACACACATTAAAAATATGTACCCCAAAATAAAAAAGTTATAGAGTCTGCTATATCTGAGAGAAATTATCTGACAATAAAGAGAGAATCATATATAGCCAGAAATGTCCAATCTTGGTAAAAATGTTATTGGTGGTAATACTTTGGTGTTTTTAAGTACACACCACAACAATCTACTAGTTGCTCCAATCATTTTACTATAATGATCTAATTACACCAAAACGTGCAGGTGTTTTTCACTCAAATATTTTACCTTCAAAACAAATTATACTCTACTATAATATATAATTTCTACAATTTCTCTTAGACAAGCCTCCAGAAGACAAATTCCTTCTAATGCAGTGTTTGTCATTTTGGCCATCTTTAATCCTAAATTAAATGGATACAAAATTGTTTCTACATTATTTTTGAAAAAAACATAAAGCTTAATCTTTTAATTAAACTGCATGATTTATTTCTTCCTAGTTTCATAGCCAGTGCTCTCACAGAATACTACACCCCTATGAGGCCAGTGCCCTAAACAATTCCTAAATTCTTACCCCAAATGAAAGGATTTATGGACAAAAGCAAAGCACAAAGTGAGGTGTGATTTGTGGTGATACCAAGCTTATTTCATGAGAGAGTTATTGATTTTATGTATTACCAATGAACCTTTAAAAGGGAAGAGTATTCTGAAGACCATTTTTGAGAACCGTAAGTTAGAATAAGGTGCAAGGTGCTAATGAAACCTCAAAAGCTGGTTTAACCCCAAAGTAGTCTTAGTCTTCAAAAAAATAAACATTTACAACATCTTCAAAACTAGGGGTACCCACCTTTAAATGTATGCCTTTAGAAATACCCTGTAAGAACACATAAGCACTAAGCCTCTTTTACAGTAAAAACCCATTCAAAACAAAGGCAGCTGCAATTTTGCATAAAGGAAACAGTTATGAACAATCCAAGACTTACAGAATGCACTGCTCTCTGCATATTTCAAGCCCAAACTGGGTAGATATAAATTTACCCAGTTTCAATATTTAAATCATAATAAAAAGGAAGACTTACCAACAGAAGCTGAGTTTTTAAGAACTGACTCCTTTGAGACTCCTTTTTCAATTCGTATTGTAGCCCACTGTTCAAAAATAAGAAGCATTAATTTAAACTGTTCTACAGACACAACGTCAAATATTTAAACCATGCTTATACAGAAGTGAAATTAAACATTAAGCCCTGGTGCTTTCTGAATTAAAGGGATACCCCAGTGCAGTGAACCCAGTACTGCCAGGTATACTCTTACATGACTTCCTGACAATACCCTAATAAAATGACAAAAAAATTATGTTTAGCCTACTTACACCCCTCACACACCTCTGGTACCCCAATAAATTACTCCTTGAGAAGTTCGTGATATGTGTCGAGCCAGGTCACAGGTTACAGCATCAAAATTGTCTGGGTTTGAAGTTACTTAATCCCTCTAGGCCTCAATTTTTTCATTTGTAAAATGAGGATGATGTATCCTATCCCATAAGGCTGCTATGATACTTACGTGAGATTAACACATGTAAAGACATAAATACTGGGCCCAGAGAGTAACTATAATTTTCATAACAAATTAAACATTGAGGGGTAAGATACACTCAAAGAGGACTAATTGGGTGCATCAGAAATTAGCTTGCATATTGAGGCAGTGTGACACTTGGAAAGCTGGAAAAAAATCAGTGAATTCACTAACTGTAGAGCTCACCTGCCCATCTGGCCACTTACTTCTAATAAGATGCACAGGGAAAGGGTTATGATTATGAGGAATCACAGGTTGAAGAGAATTTAAGAACAGGAAAAAATCAACTCTCATTTGTTCTGAATGTATATAGAGGCATAAAGAAATATACAGGATGTGATTTGTCATTTTCTTTTTATACTTTTTTTATGCCTTTCCAAAATTATCTACTATTAACATCATAGTTCAAAACCTGCAAGTTAACTTTGTTGACAGCATTCCAGGAAATCCCAATGGCGATTTTTCTAGTTTAGAACAATTAAACTTAAGTATTATTTAGATGATCACAATTTCAGAAGCTAACAATGTCTAAATTCACTGATTTAGGGAGGAGAGGGAAGGTGCAAAATAAGAGGTAAAAGGCATGGTAATAATTTTGACTAGGACTTAAGCACCCTTGAAAGGGCAAAAAGACAGAGTTTATTGACTATGTCAGACAAAAACCTCAGTTATTCCTCTGGTCAGAGGGCTTAAAACAGAGAAGTTAAAATTTTTTTTCAAGTAAATAAGAAAGTAACTGATACAAAATAAGTGACCTAAAACATGTACATGAATGTCAAGGAGTAAGGCATGATCTGACTGTGTCAGGACTCCTGCACAAGATCCCAAGGAGCCAAAGAGGAACATGCCATTTACACTTACAGAAAGGCCTATAAATAGAGGCCTGATCTTCCAGGTGTCAAGTGGCAAGTTACAAATAATAATAAGACTCAATCTTAATCTGGTTGCATCCTTTTCTTTTCCTTGCTGATTGAGAAGAAGTGTTCTCAAACTCCAGACTTAGACCTCCCATCTGCTCTCAACAGAGGGAAAGGTTTATTTCCATGGTTTTTCACTTTAAAATCTATTATCATGTATAAGTAGACCAAAGATATGATTAAAATAAAATGTTATAAATAATCAATCATTGATATCTTGGAATTCACTTTTTTATTGTAACTATTTGATTTTATATTTTATATAAATAATTACCATAGACTGGGATAATTATTCCATGCTCATATCATGGAAATTATTGATATTTTGTGGCTGTGATGGGCTGAATTGTGTCCCCTCCAAAATTCACATAATTCACATGCTGAAGCCCTAAACTAGCACCCTGCCACACCCTGTACCTCAGAATGTGACTGTATTTGTATAGAACCTGTTCAAAAGGGTTTAATTTTGACAAAGTTAAAATGAGAGCCTTAGAGTAGCTCCTAATCCATCTGCCTGGTGTCCTTATAACAGTTAATTTGGACACACATAAGGCTGCCAGGGATGCGCACGCACAGAGGAACGGACTTGTGCAGACACAGAGAAAAGGCAGCCAATGCAAGCCAATGAAAGAGGCCTCGGAAGAAACCAAACCTGTTGACATCTTGATCTTGGACTTTCAGCCTCCAAAACTGAGAGAAATAAACTTCTAAGCCACCTAGTCTGTGGTACTTGTTACAGCAGCTCCAGCACCCTAACACGGGGGGGGGTACATTCTTCAGGTACCACACTGGGGCACGAAGAGCTCCATGCTCTGTCGCCAGACAAGTATCAGAATGAGTAACACCTCTGAAACGATAACTCTAAAGGTTTGTCCTACAAAATGCTCTTAGTGTTCAAGACTAGCAAACGCTAAGGTTGGAGAAATCATTTAATCAAAGGGAATTTGTACTGGAAAACCATTTTCCTCTTTGGGCTTACTCCCCAGAGAGAGTGAAAAGTGCCAGTGATTTGCAGCCAGACAGATGTACACATGAATTGCAATTCTGCCACTTCCCAGCTAATCATCACAGACAAAAGATGTCAACCTCTTGGGGCCTCAATTTCATCATCTCTAAACCAAAGACAATACCAAGGGTGTTTATAAAGATTAAGGTAGATAATCTATCCAATGCCTACCACACAATAGGCTAAGAAGTAAAATGACAAGTGTTAGCTTCCTCCTCCCTCTATGTATCCTACACTTTATTTAGGTTCCAAAATGATCAGTTTTTTCCAAACCATCAGTGCATCTCCCAATAAATAGCAATTTCTCTTTTACTGTACCAGCTTCTGTAGCTAATCAGGTTAAGTTCAAATGCAGAGGTAGAGTTTCTCTTTATAGATTTTAAACCTTCTTCAGAGGCATCTCAGAACAAAGGCACCATGGAAGATACATGCCTATCCACAAGGTGACCCTCAAGTTCAAGAGTGGCTCGCAACAATCCCCAGTACTGCTCCCCACCCCACTCCCTCCTGCGGGGAAAAGCTGAAAAACACTTTCAGGCAGCTTCTCACTCCACTTAATGTCAAATTCCTCTTGGAAAGGAAAAAGTAGCTGTCTCCACTGCACCAAAATGAATTAAAGGGTTAAGTCTTTTGAAAGTTTAGGTCAAAAGCTTACAGAATTGTGACATCATCTCCTAGACAATTACAATTTTCAGCTTTCACACTACTAAGACAGTTAAGAATGGACTATAGAGAGAAACAGAACAAAAAAAATGTGTAAAATTATATAACAGTTCAAAATACTAGGCTTACTCCAACAACAGCAGGTCACCATCTTTAGTGTAATAACACTGGTCTATCTGAAAGATGAAAAGCCCTGGGTTGCCACTTTCCTCTCCTGTGTCTAAACCAGATACCACTACAGGATTACAGTTCTTCCCTGATGATCCCAGCTGCTCCCAAACACAGGGTGCTCCAGGCAGCTATAGCCAACATGTAAGAGCTGGCACATGAAATGAACCACTTCTAATTCCACATTCGCTGAGAAGCTCTCTTCCCTAATGATTGGTCTTAGCAAAAAAGGGTAGTTCCTTATGCTGCCATCTACCTGGTTTCCGATCTAAGTGCTCTGTCTCCCACTACAGGTAGAAAATTGAGAGTCTGATTAACAAGAAGTACATCTCTGACAGTCTCTTCAACTCTAGATGGACAAAAATTAAAACCTGAGTCCCTACCAAACTGAAGGCCAGATCCTGGACTGGATGTATCTCTTCAAAGTATAGTAGTTACTTGCCAGACTGACAGCCAAGTAGCAGGCCTCTCTCATTGACATCTCTTCAGCTGTACCTTGAATTACTAAAGCAAGACATACAGGAGTCAGCAGCTGAAAACCAGTGAATATAACTTTCCATCACTGCACTCTCACTTGGGGTATAAATCCCAAAAGACATTGCTGTGTGGGAGAACAATTCAATCATTTCAGAGTTCTCAAAAAGTGAACACCAGCTGGAGAGGATCATCTGCTATGGAGAGAGTATTCTGAAAAAGATCTAACAGTAGGAAGCAGGTAGGAAATTCACAGTATAGTGTGACCAAGTTCAGAGTGTGCAGTCAATATGAAGGGTCCAAAATTGAAGTATCTCCCAAGTAGAAACAACAGAACTTTTAAAACATGAGAGCAGAGGAGGAAGAATCAAATATAACTTCAAAGACTAAACAAAAAAAAAGCCACAAAGAGGAAGCGCAACAAAAATCTGGGGTAAAACAGGAGATTGACAGATAAAAGAGATTGGCAAGAGATCAGCAGGTTAGAGACATGTATCTTGGAGCCACCCTACTAGCTGAGAGAGAAGAGCAGATAGAGGCAAGCCCTGGAGGCAAACAGAAAATAAGGGCAGAAAAATGAGAACTATATTAATAGGTACTGTAGAAGTTACAGAAACCAGGATGCTAGAATCTAAATAATAATATTATTCTTTTAATAGCACCTAATATGTACAAGCACCCTTCTAAAATGCTTCACATTTTAATTCACATAACCAACCATCTGGTAATAGGTATTACTGTTACTCCTCCTTTATAGATAAGGAAAATGAGGCACAAGAAAAGGTGACTTCCCTAAAGGCACATCTTGAGGAGCAGACCCTGGGTTTTGGTACCAAATCTTAGCCAGTCTGTACTCTAACCACTTAGCTACAGTCCCTCTCCTAAGACTCCTGTCTCCTCTTAATTGGCGCAAACCACTGACCTTCTCTAAATCTCAGGTTCCTTACCTGTAAAAGGGGGATAACACTTGTGCTCCCTACCTTCCAAGGCTTTGGGAAGCATCTGATGAGGGAAGCATCTAATATAATAAAGCCCTGTAAGGTAACCTGCAGCTGCTCCCTACCGAGCCCACTTCCATCTAACACCTTTATTGCAAAATTTGGAAACAGTAGTATAGGGGGCTCTGAAGGCAAAGAATGTAGATTTTCAATGACATTTCAAATGCCACTGGTTAGATAAAATGTCCATAACTCCCTTAAAATATAATCTTGATTTCTTTCTACCTTCCAGCAATTTGTTTCTTATCTTGAGCATAAACCAGATGCCTTTCTGAAGGACAGGATGCCTTAGTACATGAAAGGACCTCTGAACCTGGGGCTGTAAAAACTAAGCAGACTGAAGTGACAGCTGCACTGCACAATGGATATAAAGACGCCGAGGATATAAAAGGCGGTTACATCGTTATTCTAACTGGTAAAAATACTAACAGAGCAGGGGTGGTTCTGCCTTCAACCAGAGGAATAGGGTGGTCCAGGGTTCTCAGCCCGGATCCCTCCAACTCTGCAGGGGTAGCCACGATGCTGTCTTCTCGCTACTGCGGAGAATAAACTGCAATGCACACCCCTCCTGACCACTGACCTTCGGAACTGGCCCCCTCGTGTTAGCTCGGCCCCCACAGCTCTCCCCCAGCCACCTCCAACCCGGCTTCTCCCTAAAGCCCTCTGAGTCGCAGGGGCGTCACATCCCTCCTGTCACTCACCTCTAAAGTTTTCACCAAGATCTTCATGTAGACCTCGGAGATGCCCAAAGACACCCCGAAGGCCGAAGGCAGAAGGATGAAGCCAAGTACGAGCGTCAGCCAAGTGGAAAGGATCTTCCCGGCCAGCTCTGCGCCGTCCATGGCTCGGCGCACCCTCTCGGAAGAGGTCCACAGAGCAGATCCGAGCGCGACAGCTGTTCCTCTCCCCAGGCAGTCGGGCGGCCGCTCTGGGAGCAGAGCAGCGCAGCCCGGCTCCGCAGAATCAGCGGCGCCGCCTCCGGGCGCTCACGTCTGCAGGGAAAAGAAGGAAGGAAAAAAACTTTCAGAACGGCGGCAATTTCCTTCCTTCCTTTTCGGGCTCCTCCTCGCCCGGGCCGGTTAACTCCCTCTGCGCCGGAGGCCCAGGCCCGCGCCGTAGCCTCCCCAGCCGCGTGCGCAGACCTGGAAGCGCCGGCCAGAGGACGCGACTGGAGGTGAGCGAAGTGACACAGCGGCGCGCGTAGGGCCGCGAGCGCAGCCGGGAACGCGCCCCACCCTTGTGCCTGATTTCCTCCCGGTGGCGCTTGCGACAGCTCAGCGGCTGACGCACGAAGGCCCTCCCGCAGCGAGGATTCCCGCGGCAGCACCTCCCCGCCGCACTCCGGCGGCCGGAGGGACTGGCGCCGGGCCGAGGACTGCGCTGGTGACGGGCTGCGCTCGGCCGTCCGGCGCCCTGTTTCTGCTTCTGCCCTCGCCGCACGTCCTCCGCCACCCCACGCGGAGCTTCCAGGTGGGAACTGCCCCGAGAGCGCCGCAGCCCCCGGGGCCGTCTCCCTTCTTTTCCTCACCCCCCCCTCCCCCGTCACTCTCGGCAAAGGTCTTTCAGGGAGCAGAGTTGTCATCTGCAAAATGTTAGCATTTTCTTCACCCCCAGAATGAACTGTTGACGTGTCCCGGACGTTTGGGAAAGGTCTTGTTTTGTGGGTGTAAAACGACCTTTTGAAAGGCTTTCAAGAAGAGAAATGTACCGAGCGCTGCTGAGCTGCGGTTTGCGCGGCTTCCAGGTCTCCCCCTCCCTCCGCTTCGGAGCTCTGGGGCGATGTCTTACTGGTCGCCTCCTGAAAGCCCTCTCCTCACTTCCCCCACTCCGCTCAGCGGCCGTCTCCCTGGCACAGAAACAGTTCGGCTGCGGATCGCCCTCTTCCTGGGGGAAGATTCAAAGCACAGTTCCTGTACCCAACACTTCCAAAGAACAGAAGCTGCAGAAAAACGCCCGGCTGCTGCAAGCGTCCTGGGCACTCAGTGCCCCGCTGCTGCCTTGTTGGCCCTTGTAAGAGCAATGACAGACAAAATCCTGTATGCGTATTTGCTCCACTGCAGTTCTTGTCTCTTAGAAACCTGATGTGTTTTTAAAAATGAGCATGAGAATGGATGTCGAGACTGTAGTAGGAAGAAAATCAGACTGTCCAATGTTTCCATATCGTCACTGAATGGGGACCAAAATCTCACACAGGGTTCTTTCAGGTTATTTTAAGCTGAAAAAACTGGGAGGGCCAGAAAACTGAATTGAAACAGTATTGATAGCAAATAGTGCAAAGAGAGGTCTGCCCCTGCCCCAGGTGTGGAGGAAGTGGGGAATGGAAGGGAAGAGAGAAACCCCACTGCAAATAATGTAAATGTTTGTCCTCTTTGGGCATCCAGCCAAGTAGGTGTCACAAGCTGCCTCCCCCACAAGAAATGGGAAAAAAATATAACTTGTTCGTAAAAACCAAGTTATAAATGAAGATGTTTCAGGTGCTTGGTTTCTCAAAATTAAACCCCTCTATAGTCTGTGGTTTACAAAATGAGGAAAATACAATTGCCAAAATCTGTCCAAAATTCTTGCTGAAAACAGAGACATATTTTGCACAAAACCTCAAAGATTATATTGGCTCTTACCCTTCTTTTATTTTGAGCAATTCATTTAGTCCTTCTGTACTTCAGCTTCAGCTTTCTCATCAATAAAACAGATTCTTTTTTTAGGGTGAAAAGTGATTATGAGTTGAAAGTGCTTTGTTAACAACAAAGCAGAGATCAGAAAGCAGCTTGGTGCAAGTGCAAAAGCCCTCCATCCTTTTCTAACCTAAAACACAAAGGAGCAAGATAGGCTCACCTTTGCAAATGAAGGAGGGAAGGAGAAGGAAGAAATGAAGTGGCAGATGGTCCCACTGCTCTCTGCCAGTTTCTCCCTGTACTCCAGCCTCTCCTGTACCCCCTGAGGATCTTTCAGTTAAATCTTGGGATAAAATCCTCCCCCACTTCCTGCAGTTAGGACTCCCTTCACTTGCTGTATTAGTTTCCCAGGGCTACTTTAACAAAGCATCACAGACTTAGTGACTTAAAACAACAGAAATTTATTCTTTCAATTCTGGAGGCCAGAAATCTGAAATCCAGACGCAGGACCAAGCTCCCTCCAAAGCTCCTGGGGAGAGCCTTTCCTCGCTTATTCAGCTTCTGATGACTCTCAGTATTCCTTGGCTTGTGGAAGCCGAAGTCCAGTCTCTGCCTCTGTCTTCTTGGTATGTCTCTTCTTCCCAACCAAAATAGAAGAGCTGTGTTACTTTCTCAAGCAAATAGAAGATCTTATCTGAGGACTCTGTATCATTTACATCCTTATACCCATGTTTTGACAGCAATTGTGCAAAATGTGTCAGAGAAGTTTAGGCTAAAAAACTTGGAGCACAGGTCAATACTCTCATGAATAGATGCCTATGGCAAATAAGATTCCATAGCTAGAAGCAAATGATGAATATTGATTCAATTTAAGAGGTAGGACAGAACTGAGAAATCTGGTAGTGAGGCAGATTGGTGAAGAATTTTATTAAATAGACAGGTTTTACATTTTATCTCCAGTCTCTGAAAAAGACCTCTCTTTTCCCTGATTTCACACCTTTCTTAGGCATTCATCATATCCTGCCTTGATTTGTGTATGTACTTTATTGTCCCACTGTAAATACCTAAATACCGGGAATTGTATCATTCATCTTTCATGCCCTGCCCATTATTTCACCTCTTCTCTACCTAAGAAAGCACAGGATTTTACTTCATGCTACACTACTGTTCAAAGCCAGAAGTGACTTTCCTGATGGTCATAAATTAAAGTTCAACTATCAAACATCTTAGCCTAGATCTTTAAAGCACTCCAGTTTTAACTCCCATCACATTCCAACAAAGTGTTTCTTACCTGCCTGGTTTCTGCAGGGTTTCTTCTTCTCTGGGTCTCTGATCGTGTCACAGTTCCCCCTGCCCCACCCACACCACTCTCCTGATCTCTCATTCAAATTCCTTACTTCACAGTTGAGAGATCCAACTTGGGGATCCTGCCAGCTGCTGAGTCTCTGCATTCCAATTTTGCATTCCAGAACTGGGGAAATAACCGCAGAATGGATTCAGGGACTCAACTCGATCCACTGTTAGATGAACCTGAGCTAAAATCCCCTTGTTCACCTGACTTCCATAAACTACTATTTTCACTGATAGATCAGAATGACATTTTGGGTCTCTCCAAGTTAGTATCAATTTAGAAACACTATCCAGTATTCCCTGAATAATCTGATGATTTCCCTTTCTTCAATGTATAGTCATGCTGGTAAATGGCCACATGTACCTTTGAGGAAGACTGGGAGTCGGATTAACAGTATAAAACTTTGGCCCTCCTCAAGGAGACCCAGATTCCCTTTCTTTGTGTGGCTCTCGGTCTATAAGCTGGCTCAAGTTTGGGACTTAATTGAGAGATCATGACTAGCTGTTTTGTGATTCAAGTTAAGACTTATGTTGACTAATCCTAGACCTCTTCCACTTACACAGAATACAAATGAGAATTTAGTAGATTGACCATCTACTTCTATCCATCAATTAGTCAACACCACAGGTTTCTTTGAATCAGGTTATTCTGACTGCTACCTGACTCCCTCTGCTGTCCATTACAATCATCACAGCCACCGCCTTTGGCTGTCAAGTGCAGCCACTTGGGCCCTGCCTTACTGGATTCCCATTATCCCCATTGCATTTAGGGATCCCAGTTCAATGGTAGCAATTCCCACTGTAAATTCTGACTTACAGAGAAGAGCAACCACAGAGCTCTTCAAGCATCCTGGGGCTCCCTTCACAAATATATTTCTCACAGTTGAGGTAAAAGTATGTCATTGGACCTTCCCAGGGTGAATGATCAGGTCCTACATGATAAATCTACTCTAAGATCCCAATCTCCCTATGCCTTTGGCTACTATCCTCTAAAGCATACAAAGGCAGTCCTGGTGTTTTCACCTTTTAGCATAGACCACCTTGGGTCCATATTCCAGACTGCAAGTTAAACTGTTAAGAGTCTTCTCTAACCCCTAAACTAAAATACCAAACCTGCAATTTCTGCTTAGTGGGCACATCTCCATAAATTTCACCTGATCCAAGTTTCCATTCCTTCCAACATTCTCCCACACCATTAATGTCCATTCCCACACATACTCCCCGATTTCTCCCTGTGTAAATGGGGAAAGTCATGCACTTCTTTGGGGGCACAGCACACCTACTCAGGGGTCACACTTTGTGCAGTGCTTTCTGTGGCTGCTGGGACTTGAGCTTAGTGACAGGTCTAGAGGCAGAGAGTGGTGAAGGCAGGTTCTGAGGCACATCAGCAACATCTTGAAAGGCAAGTGCCTCAGAGGAGCCTTACAGGTTCTTCGGGCAAAGGAGGGCCAATTTCTAGAGGCAGAAGTAGAAAGCTCCATCCCCAACTCAGCAGAATGTCCTCGGCTTCATGAAGATCTGCCCACACAGCCCCATGCCGGTTTTCAGGATCCTGTTCCTTTCTGATCAATGCCTTCATCTTTACGTTATACACTGGCTGCTCACAGGATGGGACTGTGAGTTCGGTTTTCAACAATCCTGGCCCATGACTACAGAAGTCAAGGGTTTCTTTGGGGGCAGATATAGAAGCTTTCAGGTCACTTCTTTGGAACTTGACCTAAGAATTTGAAGTGCTGAGCTCACTTTTCTATCCCTACTCAGGAGTACAGTTGGAGCAATCAGCCAGCCTCCTTAGTTTAACTAAAATGTTCTGAAATAGCAAATACACAGTCACCCAGAACCTTGCCTTCTACTGATATTGATTAGGAGCCTCCAAGGGATAATTTGTGTATCTCTTATCCTCTCATGTCATGAACTACAAATGCCCTTGTTACCCCGCAGACAGAGGTAGTAGTGCCTTTAAATCTAACCAGATTAGAAAATCAACTCCAGAAAACTCATCCTTACAATTCTGTTCTTCTATAAGCACTTCTGCTACCAAAATAGAGTTAAACCGAGGAAGCAAACAGTGGCAGATATATATTACGAGATATACTACAAGGAATCACTTACGCTTTGTGGGGGCTGGCCAGGCAAGTCTGAAACCCACAGGACAGGATGTCAGGAAGGGCAGGCTGCACATCTCAGGCAGGAGAAGCTGCTGTCCACAGATGGAGCTTCTTCAGAAAAGCCTTAGCTCTGTTTTTAAGGCATTTGAACTGATCCGCTTGGGCACACCCAAATTATCCAGGATAAGCTCCCTTACTTAAAGTCAAGTGACTACATACTTTAATCACATGTAAAGCAACTTCACAGCAACACCTAGATGAATGTTTGAGAAACTCAGGACTGTAGCCTTTCCAGGTGAATGCATCAAAACGACCATTAGGCACATGTGAGAGAGAATGAAGGCAAAAAGGGAAAACAGCATCTTAATATTACTATAAAAATAGTGTAACTTTACACACCCCTTGAAAGGGTGTCAGACCACTTCAAGAGTCCCTAGACTGTACTTTGAGAACTACTGCTCTACATAAAATTATTTCTCCAACTGAAAAACAACAGTGCATGGGGGACATTATTTACAGTAGAGTTGCCTCATACCTCATGCCTAACTATGTGAGTTAAATTATATAACTAAAAAAATGAAAAGAGCAAAGACGATATAGTGGCCATTCCACTCAGGGAGCTTTTTGAGATGGGGAATACAAGTCTGTTTTTCCTTCTAAAGAGCTCAGTTCCTGAAACAGGTGGAGGGTGTCTCTCAAAGTCCCCCCTGAGTGTGATTCTATTGTGTAAAACTAGACTGCATATTTTCAAACTGCTTAGCCCTAAAATCCAGGCACTACGTCATCTGGGCTCAGTCCAAGAAGCAATGAATCTATTCTGGTATTAGAGGAAAACTGCCTGGTGAGAGGTAGTCTATTGGTCTCCATGATGGAGCATTCCTAAGGACCTTTTCAAAGGATGATTTTGACACCCCCAGTCTTTTCTTTTTGGGTGGACTTAGAACAGAACTCTCAGATATAGGTTGTGACCCCACTAATTCTAATCAATAGTCTGATTGGGGACCACTATTACAGGACCAAATATCTGAATCTACTACATCAAATCTTCAAAAGTGATATGAGAACTAGAGGTGAAATTTTTCATCCCAAGGCAAACTGTTATGATATAGTGATATACTCAATGTACACTTGCCAAATTGGACAGAATGTCCCAAATGGGCAAGAATGCAGCTTCCAGGAGTGTACACAGTGGGAAGAGAAGCCTCTGGCCAGAAAGTCTAGGCCTGCCTCTTCCCAATCCTTTTATTCACTGATCATATATAAATCAGCAGTCAGGAACTAGAGGGCCTTTGCAAGGGCCCATCCAATGTTTTTTAGAAAATTTGAATTGCTTACTGACATATTAAAATATGCACTAACATTAGAATGTCTGGATTTTCTTGGACTCAGCCAGCACTGGGCTTGCTCCCTGCAGTACATAACCTCTCCAGTGTACTCTGTCTCCACGCTGCTCGTGGTCTTTTCCTATCACCATGGCACTGATGTATTTCTTGCAGTACAACAGAGTTAAGAAGAAAATAACATGTACTTTGTACCAAAGTACTTATACCAGATTTTTCTCAAGCCCAGCCTATTTCTTCATTTTCATTACTTGCTCAGCCTCTTTTAGTTGGTTTTTTAATTTGAATGTAGATAGCCCCATTGAATCCGAATTTCTTCCACCAGAAGTTTGATTATCTCATCACTACCAAAACTTTAGATTGTCAGTATTCCTAAGAGCTGGATCTCACAAAGAAATGTTTTCTTTTTCTTTTTTCTTTCTTTCTTTCTTTCCTTGTTCCCTCTTCCCCTCCTTCCTTCCTACCTCCCTCCCTCCCTCCTTTCTTTCCTTCCTTTCTTTCTTTCCTCCTTTCTTCCTTTCTTCCTTTTTTTTTTTCTGTTTAGAAAGAGCCCAGTGTCCCAAGATAATAATAAGACCAAAGATGTCCCCATACAGTTCATCACCTCTAAGGAAGAGGAGTGAGATAATGACAGAGGAGAATAAAATTGGAGGGTAGTGAAATGCTGGCAAATGTTTCCATTAAGAAACCTCTCACTTGGGGAGGGTCTTCCTCAAGCAGTTGTAATCACTTTATTCCCAGTAATACCCACTTTGACATAATTTATCAACCTTCCCAAAATAGTTCTCTAATTTTGGAAGAATCATTACATTATTATCATAACCACTAAAATATTTAACAGATTTTTTTAATTGAGTTCATATTTGAAGTTTCTGGATAATAGCAACATTTTGCTCTGAGACTGATACTGTAGCTAGCTTTCTGACTTTACCTGAGAGTGGGTAAAGTCCTCATCTCACTGGCTGAAGTATTGCACCGTATTTACACACTTCCACATACACATACATGTATGTAGATGGGTCTTGATGATTTGGTGGTTCCAGTCATGGTTTCAGGATTTTAATTATCTAATGGTATAATCAATCACACACCAAAATTCATTCATAAATGGAAAATTTGTCATAGAGATTGATTTTCTCTCTTCTGTCCTTAAAATAGTCACACTTCAGGGAAAATAAAAAACTTTTAAAAATAAAAATTTTTTAAAACTGAATGCAGGTCCGAATTAGATATGTGGACAACTGGTAATAAATGGACACTGGCATTTTAAATATTATTTAGGGGGCATGCTTTCTCTTCACTAAAGCAGAATAAAAAGAAGTAGATTAATAATTAAAGAGAAGACTGAAATTTATCCCATGATTAGTCTGGGAGTCTCTCATTCTACAAGTTCATAAGTTAAAAACCTTTTCAAATCATAAGAGTTGCCTTTATTTAGCAGATTGCTGTTGCCACCCTGTATATATAGTGCTAAAGTTCACTTCTACATTTTGCGCAGAGAACGACTAGCTGACAACAATTAAAAAGAAAACAACCTACTGATTAATTAGTAGCTTCAATGTACTCTGACCTCTGTTAAAGATAAAATCTTTTCAATCACCGTAATGATTGTTACAACACATTCCTGTTACTTGTAGCACTCCACCCATTACTCTTTATTTATCCACTCCTGGTATCTCCTGTCTGGAGTCTTGAGGAAAAACATTCCCCTCTCCAAACCAAAGTTTAGAGCAAAGTTTCAAACAGTGGTGCCAAGTGTATACTTTATTTCCACTCTTCTTTTTGTTATTATAACCAACAAAAACTCTTTTTCTTTGACATACACTTAAATCCATCAGGCATTGTTCTCACTAGAAGACTAACATTTCAGGCAGGACCTCAACATACATGCACAGAAAGCTGGTATCCCACCCTGTCCACAAGTGAACAGGGATGGGTAGGCAATCACCTCCCCAGTGTTCCTCAAAATGGAGTCCCTGGAACCATGGGGAAACACATACACATATTCTTGGGGGTCCATATGTCCTCTGTGAGAGAGTAGTGGTCACCAACTTTTTAAATTCAGTATTCTCAAATTAGAGTAGACACATATCATCCTAGAAATCTGAGAATTCTCTGGTCTGTGCAGCCCAGGGAGATGGTGATATGGTTCTGATCTGATGAACTTAAAGCTAGAGGAAATGTTCTTTGGAACCAGGAAAATCCCAGCCTATGAGTCTGTTATTAAAGACTTTAAAAAGCAAATGGTTCACCTACACATATCTGTTTAATTAAGTAAGGAGGCTCTCAGCTTGCTTACTATTGACTGAAGTCTCAACCTCTTAAATTTTCCTATGAACCTGCCTTTATAAAAAAGTGTCTGGAGGGCATTTTCCTTGTGACTCCTACCTGGAAAATACCATGACCCAGCCAGTCCCACCAGCACTCCTAAAACCAAGGCTGTGCAAACAATTCCACAACATAGATTCTCCCAGACGGCCCAGTTGTGAGCCACCCTAACGAGGAAGGTTCCTTCTGAAAAATCCCTATAGGACAGACGGGCGAGGCGGAATACCAAAACGGGAGCCCGCCACTACTTTAGCGTGGCCGTCTCCATTCGAAGTAGCTTAAATGGCCCTTGGTTTTAAGATCAAAACTGATTTGGTCAAGCTTTTGCAGCCAGTTCATAATAATCAAATTCACAGGGGACTGAGCTCTCAGTCAGAATGCCAAGTGCCGTGTGTGGTGCTAGATGTATTTTTCTAGTAACCAGAACATCTTCAAAACATAGTGCCTCCTCCTTCATTGTGTCAAAGAGTTGGAAGGCCGAATTCACAATAAAAAAACATGAGAGCGAGAGAGCTGCACAGTGTCGAGGGTTGTTTCGTCCAGGCTAGGAGACTCCTGGAGCAGATCACTGTTGTGTGGCTCCAGGTGGAGGGACTGCCATCCGTGCCTCCCCTGGACAAGGAGACCACCCAGCCCTCGACACGACAGCCACCCATGACAGCCTCTCTGGTTTCTCTCTTTCCTGACTCCACCTGGATCGCCTGTCATCCTTCCTTAAACGGGCTTCTTGATAGTCCATGACATCACAGGTTCCTCTCGTGTTAGTTATATTCTGGTCATTCTTCCGGGAAATTCACTCTAGTCACCTTCATGGCTGTTCCTTGCATCTCTTCACAATGCACTTGCCAGTTTTTTTTTTTTCTGATGGCGTTTCCTTACTACAAATGACTCATTATGCATAGTTTCATCCCTTTGAATCATTTTTGGAAAAGTGAGAACAAGTAATCAAGAAAATAAATGATGAACAAAGAAATACATATATATATTATTTTCATTCTGAAAGGATGTTCTTTCCAAATTCTGGTGATCCAAGGAAGTCTTACTCCATACTCTATATAATGACTTTTTGAGTAATCTCCTAATGAAAAAGTCCATTCACTCAGTAAGTAAATATGGAGGGCATACTACAGGTTTGCCAGATATTATGATAAATCTTGAATGTGTAAAGAAAAATTAAATGCATGTGAAGAAATTAACCAGATGGGTTCTATATACAGAATAACCTAGATTGAATCCTTTTTTGCCCCTTTCAACCCATTTTCTGCTCTGAAATTGGAGCAGTCATTTTGAAAGCAAGCATCAGCATAATTTTAACTTATTCAGTCTTACAGTCATATGTAAGGTATCAACAATCTAGCACAGACTGGGTTGTGCCAAGCCCAGTCTATTCCTAGTTACTGTCTTCTGTAGTAGAAAATAAAGACCAGGTCCTTGGCTCTGGAGCAAAAGATCTAGATCTCCTGCAAGCAATTCTTGACTCACTTCCCCAAGGGTGTGAGTACAACAGAGTTAAGAAGAAAATAACATGTACTTTGTACCAAAGTACTTATACTAGGTATAAATTAAGTCCAGAAATATTTCTTACCACAGGTACAAATGAGTCTCAGTGTGTAGTAGTGATTCAGCTTGTGAAAATGGACTTGGGAGGCCAGCAGGAGGAGCTCTTGCACCATAGTACTGCACCCCAATAACAGTAAGCGCTCTCAGTAAGACCCCAACTGAAGAATCAACACGAAGGAACCATCAGTTGCAAACCCTGACAGGAAGAGATGTACATCGCATCTTCTACAAGAACTCAACTATCCCAGCAACTCAGCCAAGGAGAAACCATCAACCCTGAACTCCTGCTTTTCTCTAATGGACTTGCCTTCAAAACAATGCCTCCAACTTCCTCCTTCTTCTCCACAAAAATAACATTCCTCTCTACAGTTAATGATTCTGTAACATCTTACTATGTAGATAGATGGTGACTGCGCTAAGAGGAGGTGAGGGCTTAATAATATGGGTAACTGTTGAATGACTGTGTTGTATATTTGAAACCAACATACGACTGTATATCAACAATACTTTAACAATAAATAAATGAATAAATAATTTTTTAAAAGCAATAAAAAAATAACATTCCTCTACTTTGTTGGACTTGCCTTTGGTTTTTGCAATAGTCTGCTCGTCCCAAATTGTAATCCTCTGCTATTTCCAAATAAACCTATCTTTGCTAACAAAATAACAGACTTTTATTTTTAAGGCCAACCAACTATATACAACTATTCAGAGTCCAAATATACCACTGATTAAGACTCATGTCTAAAACATCTACGCTTTTCTTACTCCTTCAGTTTTTTCTTAAAAACAAAGGGTTAGTACTTACTTTACATTTTTATAATTAAAGGATTTGTTCAGGTGATTTCCCAGAACACAGGAACTGCTCACAGTTGAGCCCAAATAAGATTCAAAACTACATTTGTTTTAATTCTCAGTTTAGGTAACCATTCCCCAAGTTTGGATCAGGGCTTCCATGGAGCAGAGCGCCGGCTCTTTTCCCACCTTTTTCTTCCCAAGCATTTAGGTCCTTGAGAAGACTTTCCCTGATCCTAACAGTAGTAGGGGTACCTTAGTTATCCTTGCTCCTAGCTTTCTGTATTTTTCCTGATAAGCGCTTATCAGAATTATGCAATTAGGCCCTCGTAAGAGATTAGGTCTTTAATGTTTCCATCTCCACCTAAGTTATAAATTCCACAGGGCCAACACTAACTACTTCTATTTTGTTTTTCAATGGACCTTCAGTAGCTAGCATAGCACCTGATTTAAAGTCAGATATTCAGTAGTTGTGAATTCATGAATACAAGTAAAGTATAAGACAGGATTCCTGCCCTCCAAGAATTTAGAATCTTATTGAGGAAAGAAAAAAAAAAAACAAGCAACACCTATGCCCATTAGTCAATAGTTAAGAAACAAAATTTATTCATCCCACAAATATTTATTGTGAACGTTGACCTAGGCACTACTCTAGGGATTGAAAATAAAATGGGGTTAGAGGGGGACAGATTAATAATCTCTACTAACATGAAGCTCACATAATATAGTTATCAATAGTTTTTCAAATTCTGTAGGAGTAAAAATAACTTTCTACAATGGAGAGGGATTTAGGAGAAACTAGAACTCTAATAGGTGGCATACAGATTATTTTTTTAAAAAAAGGACATGGAAGGGATTGCTACTGCCTGAATACTATGTTCCCCTCAAAATACATATTTTGAAATCCTAATCCCCAGATGACAGTATTAAGAGGTGGGTGGGGGGGCCTTTGGGAAATGATTAAATCATGAGAGCAGAGCCCTCAAGATTGGAATTAATGCCCTTAAAGAAGAGACTTCAGAAAGCGTGTTACCACGTGAAGTTACAGCAAGAAGAAGCCCTCATTAAACACCAAATCAGCCAGCACCATGCCAGAACTGTGAGAAATAAATGTTCATTGTTAATAAGCCACCTAGTTCATGGTATTTTTGTTATAGCAGTCCAAACAGACTGAAACCAGGTTATAAGAAAATAAAATTCCGTAGAGAAAGAGCATGATCTTGGTGGGGAGTGGAGAAAAGACTCTGGTTAGGGCAGTGAGAAAATAAAGTGAATTAGGGAGGCTTCTAAGAACCAAAGTAGTCTGCTATTTTAGGAAACGTATTAATTTGCTAGGGCCTTAACAAAGTACCACAAATTGGGTGGCTTAAACGTGAATTCATTGTCTCACAGTCTGCAGGATGAAAGTCGGAACTCAGCAGGGTGGAGTTAGTTTTCCTGAGGGCTGCGGGAGGGGAATCCGTTCTGTCCCTCCTTTCTGAGCTTCTGGTGCTTTGCCTGCCATCTGGCGTTCCTTGGCTTCTGGAAGCCAGCCCCTCTGCCTTCGTGTTCACGTGGCGTTCTCTCTGTGTGCGCATCTCTCTCTTTACATGGCATTCTTTTTAGAACACCAGTCATATGGAGTAGGGGCTCAACATATGAGGTAACATCAGTTTCTTCATCTCTAAAAGTGAATAACAAAAGCACTTATATTAAAGTCTCCTATGAAGTAGTGCGTAACAAACCTGAATACCTTCAGAATCACCTTTTTCAAAAATGCCAATGCCTGGGATTCATCTCTGATTCTGATATATTAGCTTTGTCCTGAATCCTAGGAAGCAACTTTTAAAAGTTACTCAAAGGATGCTAGGGGCTGGGCGATAGAAATACTACTATGTACCTACCTGGTAAAATTTGTATCATATGATGGTATATGTGATTTTAAAATAATAAATAAAATATAAATCTTAAGTGATTCCTAAGATTCTGGTTTGGGAGCCACTGATGTGGGGACCTGTCACCAGTATGCCTCACATGGTTAAGTTTTTCAATTCATTTTCTATGGATGTGAATTATATATTGTCTTCAGTTAAGTCATTTTATAAAAGCAAAGATTTGCACTTGTTTTCTTCCTACTTCATTTAATCATCAGTTTTGATATATTTGTACTATGAAATGGGTTCCCAGAAATGGAATTCCAATTTAATGACATAGCATCTCTGGATTATAAGGATTTGATTGACTAAAATCTTTGAGACCTGCAAAAGCTCCATGAACATCCATTCAAACCTCTGCAATCAGAAACTTCACTAAGCTTCAACACAGCTTCTAGGAGCCTAAGGCCCCTCCCTGGGGCAATCCATCCCCGAGTTGCATTCTTGTCTAGAAAAAAGTACAGCTGTCAAAAGAATTTGCTGTTTGTTCTTCCAATACTTGATGATAGCACCCCCTCCCCGCTCCCTGACCTCTTTCTAAGAACCTTTACTCAAAAGTGCTTACAATTGTAAATCCTTCTTCTGTTCCTTTGAGATGTCTTCATCTTTTCTACAACTCTGGAATGTTTTCTCTAGGAACTGAAAGTCATTCCTTTGAAATGTAATCATCAGGAAGGATAGGGTCTCTTTTTCCCAGTCTTTTGGGGAGGGTAAAAGCCTTATTTTGATAAATGCCAGTTAGAAGACACAGATGGTCTACTCACTTTACACTGACCAGCTCCCTTAAGCTGTTGTGGTGATTTGTCACTTCCCTGACTCTGCTCAAGCCCTCACTCACTCTCTCTCCTACTCCTTCATTCTCTCTTTAAAATGTCCAGTCACCTCTGCAGCAAATTGGAATGGAGCTCACCTCTTTCCGCAATGGCAGTAGTTACTAAATTAAATCTGTTTTACCACCTTAATGTCCAGCTTTGTTTACCTTTGACAATACCCAATGCCATCTTCTTGATACATAAAATGTTTGCAAATTGCTTTCTACTTCTGGAAGTCCTTTGCTTATGGAGACCATTTAATGAGCCTCAGGATCAGCTGTCCAGTGGATCTAGATATCCAGGATCCTAAACACAAAGCCCTAACCAACAGTACCTCAGACTGTGATTATATGAGGAAGTAGGTCTTTAAATAGGTGATTAAGTTAAAATGAAGTCATTAGGGTGGGTCCTAATCCACGTTACTGATGCCCTTATAAGAAGAGGAAATTTGGATACACGAGAAGAGACCAAGGATGCTCAGGCACAGAGAAAGACCCCTTGAGGACACAGTGAGAAGGTGGTCATCTGCAAGCCAAGGAGACAGGACTCAGCAAAAGACAATCTGACCTTGATCTTGGACTTCTAGCCTCCAGAACTGTGAGACATACATTTCTGTTATTTAAGCTACCCATTCTGTGATTTTTGTTATGCTAACCCTAACAAAGTAATACAGCTGGGAAGCATATTCCCACAAGAGTATGCATTGAGGCTTAGGAAACACATTTAAGATTTGAAAAGTTCCTTTCTGTTATGTTCTAAGGCTAACTTCTGTTGGTGTCTCTTCTTATATCTCCTGCGGTACATAAGAAGGGTATGTAAGATACTGTTCCTTTAGGAACTGTATCTCATACCTCTTGGACAAATCCTTTGTAAATCATACTTTGAAAATACTTGACCATATTGAAATATACCAAGGAGGACTCCATCATAGTAGGAGTCGAGCCACGCTTCATGAACCTTCCTATAAAAACTCCATATGGTGAGAGTTTATGGGGATTTTGAGGTAAAGATTGCATTATCATTATGCTGGGGAACACTTTAGGTGAAGGGGGATTATACTTTTTAGAAAATTTAGACTATTTCTGATTTTATAATAAATTACCTCATTTTACCTCCTCAGAGTTTGGGGATATAGACCAATGACATTTCTGGTTCATAAGAGTATCTTGCATAGCTGTTTAAGCATTTCACCTATAAAATGAGGTTTTGGTTTTGTTTTAATTAGTAGAGCATATTAAAGGACTTCCCCAGGTTATAAAAAATAAAATTCATATTTATTTTAGCAAAATTTAAAGCAGGCAAGGAAAAGTTTCAATCTGCCCAGAAAATTTACGAACTATTGTTCAAACATGTTCAAAGCTTTGCAATTTGGGTTGTTAATGGATAATCTATTAGTATATTTTCAAAATAGTTCTTAGAGATTCCAGAGTTGCTCTATTTTTCAGGTTTCCTGGGTTATCATATGCGAATTATGATATGGCGAAGTAAAACCAGGCAAAACTCTTCTCACCAGTGCTGCAGTATTGTTTGAATGGACTTGTCCCTGTCATGTGGGTTATTCCTCCATAGCATTTCATTGTCTTCTTTCTTTAGTTTTCTCTAATCTGGAAACAGTTTCTCAACCGTTGTGTTTCATGCCATTGACATTTACAAAGAGCACAGGTCAGCAGTTTATAAATGTCCTTCAGCTTGGTTTATGAGATGTTTCCACATGAGAAAATTCAGGTTATGCACTTTTAGCAAGAATATTGCAGAGCTGATATCATCTTCTCAGATAATCGTATCAGGAGGTATCTGATGTTTGTCTCTTTATTTGGCTAAGGTGGTGTTGGTAAAGTTATATTTCCTCCTGTCATTCATAAGTGTCTTTTGGGGAGATACTTGGAGACTATATAAAAGGCCTGTTATGCAAACTTTACCCACTGGTTTTAATATCCATTACCTGTATTGATTATTATGATGATAGTTGCTAAAAGGGATTTTCAAAATTCATGTTTCCTTCTACATTTATTAGATGGCATTCTACTGTAAGGAGACGCTTTCTCTTACCTCACTTATACCAGTATGATTCAAAGATTCTTATTTTATTTAATGGGACATAATCCATTACTATCATTATTTATTTTGGTACTTAAATTGCCTCCAATTTGGTCCGCATCAGCTCTTTTCACCTGATTCCTGTCAGGTTGGCATGTTTACATCATGAGCCCATTTGTATTTTCTGGCACCAAAAAAATGTTCCAGGTTCATCCTATATTTTCTGCCCTAGCCCTTAAAATAAGCCCTTAAAAATGTCTCCAAGGAGTAATAGGTCTTTTCAGTAAAGAAAGGAACAAATTATCCCTTTTAAAAAGTCTTTGAAACAATTCTATTGTGTGTATGAATCCAGTGTTTAGATTTTTAGTAAGTGATCTTTGTTACGGTTCCATTTGGGTAATGGCATTAGTCCATTAGTCTTAATTACTAATTGCCTCCTATTCAAGAATAATGGTTATTAATCATAAGATGGGAAGTTTTCCTAAACATGATACCTTAGATGAAAGGACATGAGTGAAAGCCTTAAATACAAAATTTTAAAGCTTCTGTATTTAAAAAAAATTGCCTTGAGCACAATTAAGAGTAAAAAAACTCAGAAAAATTATTTTCAGTATTTAACAAACATATAAACACTTTCAAATCAGTAAGATATAAGAAGCAATAGAAAACGGGTCACTACTGATGTAATTCCCCAAAGAACAAATACAAATGGCCAAAAAACATGTCTCAGCTTCATGAGCAAAGAAGTACAAATTACACCAATTGAAACTACCTAACAGAAAAATCTTTATCTACAACAATGGCAAAGATTCTATTTAGTTATAGTTCATTTTTTTCAAGGCACTCATTTCTTACGGAATTGCACATCAGAACTGATTTATTGTAGGACAATTTGATGGTTTTTAATTAAAAGGTTTTGGGTTTTCATACTAGGTAGGACACATGCTCCCCAGTCAGGTGTAATATTGTTAAAAAAACAGCATTCAACTGAGCAAATTTTAAAGACCTTGATAGCTTTATGCAAGAACTCATGAGTAAGGCAGCATCCAGTCAAGCAGACAGAAAGGAGCTCCAGGGACCAGTACAAACTGAAAGGCTTTTATAGGCAAAAGGGAGTGAGGACAAGGAAGTCATACTAGACAAAAAAGCAGGTTGTTATACTAAGGTTACAATAATCTTGTTTATTAGTTTGATGTCTTTATTAGCCTCTGTAACACCCATGGGGAAGCTGAGACAGCAAATTCTGTAAGACTTCTGGGACAGTTGCTTGATTTTGCTCATGGAGCCCATCATTTATGGGTTTTAATGGAGTTTTCATTACTTAGGCATCATTGATTAAATCATTGGCCATTGGTGATTGAATTCAATCTCCAGTCCCTCTCACCTAAAGGTCAGGAAGGAGGCTGACTTTAATCCTCTGATCAAGGTTTGGTTTCTCTGGCAACTAGAGTTCCCATCCTTAAGTCATCTCAGGAGGCTCCAAGGGTAGTATTATGAAAGCAGGGACAAAGACCAAATGCATTTTTTATTATATGTGTGACATGGTATCCAAATTATGGTTTTTATTTGCATCTCCCTAATAATTAGTGATTTTAAAAGTTTTTTTTCATGTGCTTATTGGCCCTCAGTTCTTTGGAGAACTATGTATTCAACCCTTTGCTCATTTTTTCATTGGGTGGTTTTTCTATTTGCTGTTGAGTCACAGTTCTTTATATATATTCTGTATATTAATCCTTTATCAGCTATATGGATTGCAAATATTTCTCCCTTTCTATGGGTTGCCTTTTCATTCTCTTGATATCATCCTTTCATGGGCAAAAGTTTTTAATCTGATAAAGTGACATTTGTCTTTTTTCCTTTGTTGTCTGTGCCTTTGCTATCACATCCACGAAATCATTGCCAAATCAAATGCCACAAAGCTTCCCCCCTATATTTTCTTCTTAGAGTTTTATAGTTTTAGGCCTTACGTTTAGGACTTTGATCCATTTTGAACTAGTTGTTGTATATGGTGTAAGATACGGGCCTAACTTCATTCTGTTGGATCTCCCTAAAGGAGGATGCTACTCCAATTCACTCACGGAAGATGTCTCTTGATGCAACAAGCAAGAGGACTTTATTCAGGAGCCAGCTAGCTGGGGTCTAAGTGTCAGCCCGACGCAGCGGGTTTCAACAAGGACCCCGAGCACTCAAAGCCAAGGGTTTATATAGCATTTTCAAAACACTTAACTCATAGTAATTTTCCACAGCTGCACATTATTCTTGCAAGACATACATCCTGGGGTTAGGCAAGAGCAAGATAAGACCACTCTTCAATTGTCAGGGAGGTTCTGCATGATAAGCTTGGTATGTCAGATTAGCTGACCAAGGTTAGCTGACTAAAGGCCACAGCTGCCCACCACCTGGTGTTCATGATTAACTTGTTTTTCAAGACCTTACCCAGTTCTAGTTTTTCTTTCTATGTCACATACTCAGAAAATGGCTTCTAGGCCCTTAAGATGGCTATGCTTATGCTAACCTATTTCTATTCTCATTTGATGCTTAGATTCTACATTTCCCCACTTTCTTTTTGGACTTTCCAATCATGGAATGTTCGTTTCTTTTTGCTGTGTGAGAGAATGATATTGTTGTCTTAGCATTAGTACCTGAACAGCACTTACTCTTTACCTAACGAAGGTCACCAGCCGGTTTAAAATACAGGGGCCTAAGGTGAGGAGTAATACAAAAATGAGCAAGGGCCCTGCCAGGGTAGATATTAGGGTTGTAAGCCATGGGGACTGAGTAAACCAGGATTCAAATAGACTTTGGTTAGCCTCCCACTCTCTCTTCGGTTGATCTAGCCTCTCTCTAAGTTTAGACATTGAATCTCTTACTATTCCAGAATGGTCTGCATAAAAGCAGCATTCTTCTTTCAGGGCTGCACACAATCCTCTTTCTTTTAAGAACAGTAGATCTAGTCCTCGCCTATTCTGTAGCACTACTTCAGAAAGGGAAGTTAGGGACTCTTCAAGTTTAGTGATGGATTGTTCTATGGTCTTTAAATCTTCATCAATAGCTGTTCTCAGTCCCTTGTAATTTTGGTTTCTTTGAATAATGGCGGTTGCCCCTGTTCCTACTTTTGCCGCAACTCCCATTCTTAATAATACGGCTAGAGTCAACGAGACGGGCTCTCTTTTATATCTATGTCTGGGTTCAAATTCTGTTACAAATGAGAAATCATCATGATACATTAGCCTAGGCACTAGCTAGACCATAATACAGAAATTGTGGGAGGAATTAAAGGCTGAGGTGGAGACACACAGGGTGAGTCTAGTATTACAAGCCCACCACCTCTCGGGGGAAGGGACTAGATATCTATTTTCACTTGAGGAGGCTATAGATATGGTTTCGTTACACAGATTCTTATGAGTCGAGGGGACCGTTCCTAGACACTTCCCTTTCCCAGTTACTTCGGTCAGGGTCAGCTTCTTGTGGCTGCCCCAACTACAGATTTCGTGGCTGGTTGTATTGTTAAAGCTGCCCGACAGCCTTAACTTTTCATAATAAGGAGGGCCAGAGGAAAAACATAACTAACAGGATTCGGTAAAGCTAGGGTTGGTTTTGTTTAAAACTCGGAAAGCCCCCTTGACGAGGTTGAGGAGGTGTTGTCCGGTGCCAGGAAAGAGGGTTACTTGGTCAGGAGTGGGGGTGGAGGAAGTGGTGGCAGAGCCCGCTGGTGGAACTAGGGCCTGCTTCGGGGCTGGGGTTGGGAGACGCGGCTGATCTCGTAGGACAGTATTGGGTCTTACTGGGGCAGCCAGAAGGGTCTCAACTTTAAGTCTGATAGTAAATATGAGGCCTTTGTCATATTTAGATTTATAGTATCTGAGCCCCCACTGTCGTTCAGTGGCCCACTTATCATACTGGCGCCCTTTATCACTGAACGTGATATTTAAGGGGTTGCATAGCCCTGTCTGCTCACAGTTAGGGGATGTGTGGTTCCGGACTACTTTAAGGAGGTCTCAACTGGAGACGGGGTTCCAATAAGCATTACCTGTAGGTCTCACAGCCCCAAGAGCTACAATAAAAAGAGTTTAAGCCCCTACACTGTCGGGCTTGTTGGTGGGTTCGTCTGTCACAGGGGCAGACATAGAAAGTAGTGGTTTTTATCCTATTGCGAGCTCGGGGATAACTATACCCGCTATCTCTATAGGAAACTTGGCTCTGGGCTGCAGAATAATCATGGTCTGGTGGTCGAATTAGGTGGGCCTGTCTCCAGGGTATATTAGGTATGTCCCAGGTATCTAATCTAGCAGCTAGGGCACAAACATCGGGGTGCAGGGACGGCCACCAGGTCTTAAGGGGGGCAGCCTTAGAAACAGACCACACTGCCTCTCCTGTCTGAGAGTAAACCTGCCATGTCAGCAACCTGGGCCCATGGGGGTTGGGGTTCTGGAGGGTTGGAAGTAGCAGGAGCATCAGAATCACTAATAACATGGTTCTTTCTACACAAACGAAGCTTAAGTGGGTTATCAGTCCGAGTTACTCGCCAGTCCGGGTCCAGCGGGGGTGCTTTCTTCAGATGTGAAGCATGTACCCAGGAGGAGATGCTATCTACTTTCAAGGCTGTGGGAGTAGTCAAGAGGACGATGAAGGGGCCTTTCCACCGAGGCACAAGGTTTCCCATTTGGTGTCATTTCACGTAGACAGGGTCTCTCACCCGGAACTGATGAGGTACTGAGAAGTCCTCTGGCTGATAGGCTTCCCTGATGGAGGCCCACACTTCTTTCTGCACGACTTCTAAGGCCCGTAACTTTTCAAGCAGAAACTTATTAGTTGCACATTCAGGGAATGTATAAAGATGAGCCGATTGGAGTGGAGCCAGGGCCCCAAACATTATCTCAAAGGGCGTTAGTCCAAAGCGGCCGGGGGTGTTCTTGACCTTAAATAAGACGGAGGGAAGGAGGACTAACTAATCACATAAACTAGTCTCTAAGGATAATTTAGTCAAGGTCTCTTTTAAAGTTCTGTTCATCCTTTCTACCTGTCCTGAGCTCTGGGGTCTGTATGCACAATGCAGTTTCTAATCTGTCCCCAGGATCTTGGCCAATCCTTGACTTACCTGGGCAACGAAGGCAGGACTATTATCGGAGCTGATTACTTTTGGGATTCCGAACTTTGGAAATATCTCTTCAAGTATCTTCTTGGACACTGTCTGAGCTGTCTCAGTCTTGGTAGAGAAAGCTTCTGTCTATCCTGAAAAGGTATCTAAAAAGACTAGGAGGTACTTATGTCTATACTTAGCAGGCTTAATTTCAGTGAAGTCAACTTCTTAGTAAGCTCCTGGTCGATCCCCGCGAAGCCTTTTTCCGTATATTACTTGATGTTTGTTCACATTTACCAACTGGCAAGGAATGCAATTTTTCACTACCTCGTCTGCCATTTCTCTTAAGCTAATGATGTGATAAGGGGAGTTTCGAACTAGGGCTTTTAGGTTCTTGGCCTACAAATGTGTCAACTGATGTAGTTGCCTTAAGTATTTTCCTGCCTCTTTCTGGGGCAGAATATTTTTCTCATTTCCTGACTCGTATGTTCCAAGGGGCGAGGATTTTTGGAACCCCAGCTTGTCCATCCGAGCGAGGTCTTCGGGTGTATACTGGAAGCTTTTAGCACATGTGTCTTCCGGGTATACCCAGAGGGGTAAAATGTTCATTCCCTGGGCTGCTTGTTTTGAGGCTTGGTCCGCTCTCCGGTTCTTTCGAGCTATCAGAGATTCATCTTTCTGATGTCTAGGGCAATGTATTATTGCTACCTCCCTGGGTCTATGGATGGCTTCTAATAAATCTAAAATTTCCTGTTTGTTTTTGATATCTTTCCCAGCAGAAGTCAACAGCCCTCTCTGTCTGTAGATAGCCCCATGTATATGAGCAGTGGCAAAAGCGTATCGGCTGTCAGTGTAGACATTGAGTCTCTTACTTTCAGCCATTTTTAGAGCCTGGGTCAGGGCAACGAGTTCTGCTCACTGTGCGGAAGTGCCTGTTGGAAGTCCGCTGGATCACATGATCCGGTCATCGTCTACTACTGCAGCCCCCGCCATCTTCTTACCTCCCATGATGTAACTGCTTCTGTCTGTGTACCAGGTCAGGAGTCCCAGTCCCTCTAGGGGCTGATCTCATAGGTCCTGGCGGGTCCCTGTCTCTCAGCCAGGATCTCCTGGCAGGTGTGAAGCACTTCTTTCCCTGAGTCAGGGAGCAGAGTAGCTGGGTTTAGGATGGTGGGTGGGAGGAATTCTACACGATTGTGATTCAGGAGCAAGGTTTGGTAGTGAGTCATTCTGGCATTCGACATCTATCTTTCAGGTGGTTGCCGAATTATACTCTCCAGCGCATGGGGAACAACCACAGTGAGTTTTTGTCCCAGCGTAAGTTTGTCAGAATCTTTAACTAGGAGGGCCACGGCCGCCACTACTCTCAAACAGGCAGGCCATCTGCTACTTACTGGGTCTAATTTCTTTGACAAGTAGGCAACAGGTCTCTTCTAAGGTCTCTATTGTTGGGTCAACACTCCTTGAGCTACCTCGCTCCGTTCATCTACGAAGAGGACAAACGGTTTAGTCAAGTCCGGCAATGCCAGAGCGGGTGCGATAGGAGGGCCTTCTTAATATTATCAAAGACCTGCTGTTGTTCAGATCCCCAAACAAACGGGGCCGCCCTTTTCATTAGGGGATACAGGGGGGCGGCTAAGGTAGCATACCCGGGTATCTACAGTCTACAAAATCTTGCCGTCCCCAGAAACTTACGAACTTGGCGTGGAATAGTGGGAACCGGGATCTGTGTCACAGTCTGCTTTCGGGCTTCAGTGAGCTATCTTTTTCTTTCTCTCAGGGAATATCTCAAGTAAGTCACTTGTTGTTGGCAGATCTGTGCCTTTTTGGCAGATGCCCTATACCTCAGTTTAGCAAGTTCAGTCAGAAGGGCTTCAGGGGCCTCTCGGCAGGCTTCCCAGATAGGGGCTGTTATTAATAGGTCATCAACATACTGCAACAAGGTTACCTGTGGGTTGGAGGCTCAGTAAAAAGCCAAGTCCCAGTGTAGAGCCTCGTCGAAGAGGGTGGGCGAATTCTTGAATCCTTGTGGCAAACGAGTCTAGGTCAATTGCCCAGTAGTTCCTGTGGAGGGATCTTTCTATTCAAAAGCAAACAGTGGTTGGCTACTCTGGTGCAGGCACAGACAAAAGAAAGCGTCTTTTAAATCGAGGACTGTATACCAGGTGTTTTCTGGGGCCAGGGAGCTTAGCAGATTATAAGGGTTCGGCACAGTGGGATGAATGTCCTGTACCCTCTTATTAACTTCTCTCAAATCTTGCACTGGTCAATAATCTCCTGTTCCCACTTTCTTTACGGGCAGCAAGGGAGTGTTCTAGGGGGATTTACATTTTACTAATATCCTTTGTTCTATAAGCCTCTGGATATGGGATCTAATTCCATCCCTGGCTTCTTTACTCGTTGGATATTGTCTCACAGTTACTGGTAAAGCTGAAGCTCTCAGTTCTGTGACCCCAGGGGGCTGGTTCGCAGCAAGCCCCATACCCGCCATCTCCACCCAGGCTCCTGGAAACTGGTCAAGCCACTCCTGACCAACTCGGGAGGGTTCTGGTTCCTTAAAAAGGTGGTATTTATCTTTTAATCTTATGGTCAGGATACTTAGGCTCAAAGGTTTCTTTTCTCTATTAGTCACTTGAGTTTCTTCAGCTTGAAAGGATATTTGGGCCCCTACTTTGGTCAATATGTCTCTTCCTAACAGGGGTGTGGGGCATTCCGGTATGACAAGGAATGAGTGGTTTACTCGTTTCACTCCTAAGTCTACTGTTCTTTGGGTAGTCCACGCGTATTGTTTCTGGCCTGTAGCCCCGATCACTCAAGACTTTTTGCCAGAGAGGGGGCCCTTAGCTTGGGTCAGTACAGAATGTTGAGCACCGGTGTCTACCAGAAACTCAACAGGTTGCCCCTCCACCTTCAGGGTTACCCTGGGCTCAGGGAGGGGCTCCGAGCTACATCTTCTCTTATCTTTATCTTCTAGCAGAGACAAGGCATTCTTTCACTCAATGCCTCTTTTCCTTGCAGTATGCACATTGGTCCTTCTCTAAAGGGGTCCAGTTGCCCAGGTACCCTGTCTTGCTAGCTCTGCCACTAGAGGGTGTGCGTCCCTTACCTTTTACTACTGCAGCCAAGATCTTTGTTAAATTTTTCTCATGCTTCCTGTCCCTCTTTTCCTCTTTACCTTCTCTTTTCTTCTCTTTCCTTAACTCCTTCTCTTCCTCAGTCTCTCTCTTGTGATAAACTTTTTCAGCCTCTTTTACTAAACCTTTCAGTGATGAATCTTGTAGGCCCTTCAATCTCTGAAGCTTCTTCCTAATGTCGGGCGCTGATTGTCCGATAAAAGCAAGGGCTACTGAAGCGCTATGCTCTTCAGAAGTAGGATCAAAGGGAGTATACCGCCTGAAGGCTTCTATCAGGTGTTCTAGGAACACTGCGGGTGCCTCAGTGGCTCCTTGACTGACCTCTCTTACCTTGGCCAAATTAGTGGGGCACCTTGCGGCCCCGCAGAGACCCGCCACCAGAGCCTGGCGATAGATGGTTAGTCGCTCTCTACCTTCTGGAGAATTAAAGTCCCAGTCGGGTCTGGTCAGTGGGAACCCCCTCTCTATATCATGAGGGAGTTGCAATGGTCGTCCGTCCTCTCCAGGCACGTTCTTTCATGCCTCCAGGAGGATCCTTTCTCTCTCCTCCGTGGTCTGGTCAGCGGGAACCCCCTCTCTATATCATGAGGGAGTTGCAATGGTCGTCCGTCCTCTCCAGGCACGTTCTTTCGTGCCTCCAGGAGGATCCTTTCTCTCTCCTCCGTGGTGAAGAGCACCTGCAAAAGCTGTTGACAGTCATCCCAAGTGGGCTGGTGAGAAAACATCAGGGACTCTATCAGCCCAGTTAGTCTCTGCGGTTCTTCTGAAAAAGGAGAGTGGCTAGCTTTCCAGTTATATAAATCGGCAGAGGAAAATGGCCAATACTGCAGAGGTTGGAAAGGTGGGTCCCCTTCTTCTCCAAGGATGTGAGCCCTATAAGACCGGACAGGAAAAATACCCGGGGGGTCTAGGGTAGCCTCTCAGCGGCGCCGAGTTCCCTGGGCAGGTCCTGGAGCCGGCCCCACTGCCTCAGCACCAGGGACTGGAGGTGTCAGAGGTGCTGGGGCTGGGGGGGCCATAGAGGCAGGAGGGTAAGGAGGGGGATCATCAACTATGAGTAAATCTTGAGTGTCCTGGTGAACTTTGGTGGTCTCTTTCTTCTTGCTCTGAGATTGGGTCTGGGCAACTAAGACCCGAGGGCCCATTTTCTTTTGCACCCAGGGCTTTACCCAGGGCGGTGGATTCTCCACCAACTTCTGCCAGACTGCAATATAGGGTTGCTGACCCGGGTGTCCCTGAGGCAAGTCCTGAAAAACAACAGCTTTTACTGCTAGCAGAATGGAGTGATCAAAGGTCCCCTCCGGGGGCCACCCAACATCAAAGGTGGGCCACTTGGAGGTGCAGAAAGTCTGCCATGGTCCTTTCTTAACTTTTACTGACAAATTATGTGCCCTCATCTTTACTTCTGTCCAATAATCTAACGTCAGACTGAGGGGGGTCGTCACTGTCTGTCCCATTGTCAGTATAACAATTATTAGGCACGTGAAAGACACAAAAAACAGAGACACACACAGATTAGACACACGGCGGCCGCTCCTTGTTTTCCTCAGATTTTCAATCAGAAACTGAAAGGAATCGGAGGGTTGATACTCTTGGCGCCCGAAAATCAACCCTATCTCATCAGATTCACCTTGCCGAAAAAACAGATTAGAGGCCACCAGGCATCCCTGGCCCTCTGGTCTCCCTGAGGCATCCCCCAGGGTTGCAGCCTGCGGTGCTCCGAGTACATCTACCGACCGCGGTCTCGAACCTTTACAGGCTCGAGACGGCTGCCAGACGGAGGGTACCCCCTTCAGAATTCCGACCGGTCGCACTGAAAGATAGAAGATGAAACACGGACAACCCAAGGCGCCACTAACCTTACCTCTTCCTCCAAGGGCGACTTCGGGAGTGAAGCGGGGTGAATGCTCGATCCCGGACGAGCCCCCAAGAAATGTTGGATCTCCCCAAAGGAGGATGCTACTCCAATTCACTCACGGAAGATGTCTCTTGATGCAACAAGCAAGAGGACTTTATTCAGGAGCCAGCTAGCTGGGGTCTAAGTGTCAGCCCGACACAGCGGGTTTCAACAAGGACCCCGAGCACTCAAAGCCAAGGGTTTATATAGCATTTTCAAAACACTTAACTCATAGTAATTTTCCACAGCTGCACATTATTCTTGCAAGACATACATCCTGGGGTTAGGCAAGAGCAAGATAAGACTACTGTTCTATTGTCAGGGAGGTTCTGCATGATAAGCTTGGTATGTCAGATTAGCTGACCAAGGTTAGCTGACTAAAGGCCACAGCTGCCCACCACCTGGTGTTCATGATTAACTTGTTTTTCAAGGCCTTACCCAGTTCTAGTTTTTCTTTCTATGTCACATACTCAGAAAATGGCTTCTAGGCCCTTAAGATGGCTATGCTTATGCTAACCTATTTCTATTCTCATTTGATGCTTAGATTCTACAATTCTTTTGCATTAGTTGAAAAGACTGTCCTTTCCCTTTCTTGTCAAAATTGTGCTTATATGTGAGGGGTTATTTCTGGTCTCTTGGAATAGTATTATATTTTCTCTCTTTAATCTTTTCTATGGTTACTATCCGTAAAACACAAATTACTTGAAAATCTTTTCATATCAGCAGTGATTTTGCTGAAATGAAGGCAAGAAACTCAGTTTTGGGAGCTAAACATAGTAATTATTAATTAATTAATTATTATTTATTCTTGTCTTCACTGTGTTGCTCAACCAAACACACTGTGGGACCCCTGCCTCCATTTTGTGTCTGCCATCTTGAATAGCTGTGTCCCCTACATGACCCCTGCCTCCATTTTGTATCTTCCATTTTGAAAACTATGTCACTCCATTTTGTTTTGTGTCCCCCATTTTGAGTTTTCCCTGCTCAAGCCACGCCCATTCCCACAGAAACCTTGCCCAGCAACCCTCCTCAGCCAATTAGCTAAGGTCACAATAGACCCCCCACCTTGGAAAGCCCCTAACTGTTCCAAAAGTATAAAAGCAAAAAGGGAACTTTGTTCAGGGTCTCAGACCGAGTCCTGTGTTTTGATGGGCCACTGAGACCCTAGTTCTGTAGGATCTGAAGAATCAAAAGTTAGCATAAGTACAGCCATCTTAAGGCCTAAATACCACCCCCTAACCCAGAAGAAGGAAAATCATTAGAATCTTGAAAAACAAGTTAGTTAGCCTGTGTCAATTGTAGTGACCTTTAGTTAGCCAACTGTAAATCAGTTAATCATACATGCCTAGCTTATCTTGCTAGAACCACCCTAGACATTCCGAAGGTGATCTCATCTAACCAGACCCCAGGATGTGGCGCCAGCAAAAGATTTATGAGCCTATAGAAAAAACCCTGTATTGTAATTATGGAAAATTTTACCCCTTTTGAAAATGCTATAAAACCTTCTGGCTTTGTGTGCTCTGGGTCCTCGTTGAGACCCGCTGCGACGGGCTGACGTGGACCCCAGCTAGTTGGCTTCTGAATAAATTCCTCTTGCTTGTTGCATCAAGAAACGTCTTTGGTGAGTGATTTGGGGCGGCGCCTTCCTCAGGGGAATCCAACATTTGGGGGCTCGTCCGGGATCATGCGCTCACCCCGCTTCACTCCCGAAGTCGCTCTTGGAGGAAGAGGTAAGATTAGTGGCGCCTTGGTTTGTCTGTGTTCTGTTTTCTGTTTTTCAGTGAGACCGGTCAGAATTCTGAAAGGGGGTACCCACTGTCTGGCAGCTGTCCCGATCCCGTAAAGGGGTCGAGACTGCGGTCGGTAGACGTACTAGGAGCACCGCAGGCTGCAACCCTGGGGGACGCCTCGGGGAGGTTGGGAGGCCAGGGACGCCTGGTAGCCTCCCGTCTGTTTTTCCGGCAAGGTGAATCTGATGAGATAGGGTTGATTTTCAGGTGCCAGGAATATCAACCCTCTGATTCCTTTCGGTTTCTGTTTGAAAATCTGAGAAAAAACAAAAAGCGGCCGCTGTGTGTCTAATCTGTGTGTGTCTCTGTTTTTTGTGTCTTTCATGTGCCTAATAATTGTTATACTGACAATGGGACAGACTCAGACAACCCCCTAAGTGTATAAATGAATATATCTTTCTACCTCCGGATGGTATTAATGAAATTGATTTAAAGACAAGCGCTTGTGAAAATTGAGTGTTCTAAAACTTCCAGAAAACCTGGTAAAAAAGTGTTAAGCATTAATGCTAATTTGAGTTTGCCTGAGGCGGGCATGTCCTGGTAGTTGTCCGCTGCCTGAGTTTACCTAGAGTCATTTGAGTCATGTTATCTGCTAAATCTTTTAAGAATAGAATGCTTAGAAGCTTGGCTTTGTCTAGTGTTCAGTGGGGGTCTTGTGAGTAGGCTAGCATAGTTGTTGCAGGTAGGTGAACTGGATAAGTGTGGCAAGTGAACACCTTTTAAATTGTGTGTTGCAGTGTGTATGCCTACCTGCAGCCTGAGAATCTTTGTAGTAACTTAAAGCCTTAGAGTTTTGTTAAGTTGAGAAGATGTGCTCTGTGTTTGCTGGGAGATTGTGCTGTGAAGCTCATGGTTGCAGAAATTGTAGAATGTGTTCGTGAGTTTGTTGGTCTAGAAAATGTTAGTTTGACAGTTTGCAGTGTCCTGCTTCTCAGTGTTCACTAGAAGTTAAAGTTTCTAATGGTTTTAAGTTCTAATTAAAACCACTTAAAGTAATAAAGAAAAACATTTCTCTATGCTAAAAGATGTATGTTTTAATAAGAAAAAGTATAAAAAATGAAAACTCTTCTGCATGCTAAAGAATGTGTTTTGTGATAAAAGAAAGTAACTTTGTTCTAAAGTACAGCTATTTATTTAAAGAGAGACAAAGAGAGAAAACAGCGTGGTGCCTTTTGTTGTAGAAGATCCGCTCAGCCTGTTGCTTTGGGGGGAGGGTTAGGATGTTTAGAAATAAAGTGAGATAAACCCAGTCAAGCCGCAGGCAAGCCCAGGCATAATTCTCACCGGCTTATGTGCTTGGGACCATGGGGCAAATGAAGAATAAATTACTATATTCTTACAGATATAGTCATGCCTAGTGAAATTAAAGCAAGTGAGTCTTGATATCAAGTGCACAGCAAAATTAAAATCTCGTTTCCAGTTAAACAGTTTTCTTTAACTGTTAGTCTGCTCTTAATGTTGAAAGATCACAGCAGTTTCTCATGCTTAAAGTCTCAGTGAGTTGCCATGAAATCGTAATGTTAAAGGGACTAAAAGCTAAAGTTTGTTAACAACTGTATAACCTTTATTTGCCTTTGAAATATTTTGTTATTAAAAATGATTGCATGGCCTGAAAAATTGAATTCCTAAGCAGAATAGTAACAAAGCTTTTTTCAGCTGATTAAATGCACTTAGTTAACAAACCAAAATTTATTAAACTGTAGAATCTGGACAAGATTATGTTTCCCCCAGAAAAACAGGTTTCACTGTGAAGGTTTAGATAGACGAACGTGTGACCACTTTTGAAAAAAGTTGTAATAGATTTTTTGAGAACCACCAGGTCTTCTTGTTTAATGTATATGCTGTATGTTTAAAAAAAAAAAAAAAAAAAACATGGGGGAATCTACTATTAAAGAGTAAAACATTCTTGAAGCTTTCAGGGAAGACCTGTAAACTTAAGCACTTTCTCTGTTTTTTGTATCTGGTCTTAGACACTTATGCTGAGTTATGTTCTTATTATTTTCACTGTTTGTAAGCTATTGATTGTAAGCCAAAGGTCATCATTTCTCAGTCCCTAAATGAAAAAGTAAAATGCCTGATCTCTTTCATCTCAAAGCCTATTTCTGGTCATATCTGAATATCTGGGTGAAAGAAAGAGACATTTAAATTTGAGATTCTGCTTAAACTTTTAAGTTGAATTTGACTATAGCCATATTCATTCTTTGTATGTATCTCTAACAGGTCTTTTGTATGCCTGGTAATATTATACTCTGCCTTGAGTTTAGACAGTTCTTTCAGCTAAATATGAATTCTTATTGTAGCTTTTTTCCCCTCCTGAAGATGAAAGCAGAAGAATCTACCATCTGCTACCATTCTCTCAAGAATGCTTAGTAACCTAGAATTAGTTTGACTTTCTGTATGTTGTCTTTAAAAATTGACAGCAGCAGTCTCCCCTGCTGCCCCACTTTTTAAGATATCTTGTTTACTGTGCTGAGTATATAGACAATAAATGTGTAATGATAGTTCTAAAAAAATTAAATGCAAAAAGGTGCTTTTACCTCTAGTTAACTCTGATATTTTCCAGAGGGCCCCTGGAACATGTCAGAGGAATTTTTTCTCACTAGACAAAGTATTTGACTAATTTGGCTTATTTATCTGATATATATATATATTTATTTACCAAGAAAGCACTGTCAAAGAGAATGATGCTAAACTTTGTTACTGAATGTTTTGTATTACAGAAATATCAGAATTTCCTTATGTCAACTGTTTTACAGTAAGCTCTCATCATATCTTTAACCATTGTCATTTGTAAGTCTTTTGTCATTTATAGTATTATCCCTAAACTAGTAAAGAACTAGATTTCAGCAGAACAGGTATTAGTTACATAAGATTACATAAACTAAAGAAAATGATTTTGTGTCTTTTTGTTTCAAATGTTGCTGGTAAAGTGTTTTAACCTTGTTCTCTTAAACTGACAACAGTTTAGTGAATGACTATCTTTATGAGCAGAATTGAAACATCCTTCTCTCTACTTGATCCCTCCAGAGTTTAAAAACTTTCAGTGACTGTTTTTGTATTCCATGGCAGTATGTTTATTTGCACGAGTTCAATAAGAATCTGCTTTCCTTGTGAGAAGACTACTTAAGAACACTGGTTATACTACCAGGGCTTTGACTGGAATGTCGTACCTGAGAGACATGTGTATAAACTCAGATGTGAACAACTTTAAAGAACTAAAATTGACTTTATAAAGCCAACAAAACCCCTTGGAAGAACTGGCCTGGTACCTTGCTTACAGAGTTCCCAGCAGCCTTACCAGGTGAGTAAAGAAGGTCACTTCCTGGCAGGTGCAGAGACCTCGAGAAGAGAAGAATTCATCCAAATCTACAGGTACTGCAGGCAAAGCCTGATGGCAAGTCTGGCTTGGCTGTCTGGCCTCAAGAGGCCTTTAAAAGTTCAATCTGAAATTCCTTACAAAAAGTTCCGGCAAAGCATATTTAAAAGAGCCTGTGTAATCAATTGCTCTTCTTGCTGCACCTGTGCAAATAATCAAGCCAGCTGTTAATTATTTTCTTAACCTAGTTACTTCTAGTAAAAATGAGAGTGATTTTAGAGAGAAGTATGGTTTCAATAATGCAGCCTCCTTCCAGAATAAAAAATCCAACTCCAGATGTTGCTACATAACCTAATAACACAATTTGTTTTATCTTGCCTAGAAGCCACAAAACTGCAAATAGTAATAAAAATGAAACCCAGAATAGAAGCGCCAGCCTTCTGAAGCCCTCTCAACTGACCAGTGATAGAGACCTAGCTGCACCCTTTACTGCGCCCCCTTCTCAGCATGAAGCAGCCAGAGCGGTCATCACCCCTCTTCCCTAGCAGCAGCTAGAGTCTCTATCTGTAGAAGAAAGAATGAGACCATACCCATAGCCTTCCCTGGTAAAAACAGGTATTTAATCCCTCCTCCCGAGGGATAGTGGGCTTGTAACACTGGAGTGACCCTATGTGTCTCTACTTCTGCCTTCAACTCCTCCCGTGATTTCTGTATCATGGTCCAGCTGGTGCCCAGGTTGATGTATCATGATGATCTCTCATTCGTAGCTGAATTTGAACCTAAGCATAGATATAAGAGAGAGCCGGTCTCGCTGACCTTAGCCGTGTTGTTAGAGATAAGAGTCGCAGCTAGAGTGGGAACGGAGGCAGCCGCTATTGTTCAAGGGAACCAGCATTATGAAAGACTAAGGACTGCTATTGATGAAGACCTAAAAACCATAGAGCAATCCATTACAAAACTTGAAGAATCTCTGACTTCCCTCTCTGAGGTAGTCTTACAGAATAGACGAGGGCTAGATCTGCTGTTCCTAAAAGGAGGAGGACTGTGTGCAGCTTTAAGAGAAGAATGCTGCTTTTATGCAGATCATTCCGGGATAGTAAGAGATTCAATGTCAAAACTTAGAGAAAGGCTAGATCAGAGGAAGAGAGAGCGAGAAGCAGGCCAAGGACTGTTTGAATCTTAGTTCACTAGGTCCCTGTAGTTTACAACCCTGATATCCACTCTGGCTAGGCCCCTACTCATCCTTGTGTTGCTCCTAACTTTGAGACCCTGCATATTAAACCGGTTGATAACTTTTGTTAGAGAAAGAGTGAGTGCTGTTCATGTACTAATGTTGAAGCAACAATACCACTCACTCACCTCACAAGAAGATACAAACATTCCATGATTGGAATGCCCCAAAAAGAGAAGTGGGGAAATGTAGGATCTGAAGAATCAAAAGTTAGCATAAGTACAGCCATCTTAAGGCCTAAATACCACCCCCTAACCCAGAAGAAGGAAAATCATTAGAATCTTGAAAAACAAGTTAGTTAGCCTGTGTCAATTGTAGTGACCTTTAGTTAGCCAACTGTAAATCAGTTAATCATACATGCCTAGCTTATCTTGCTAGAACCACCCTAGACATTCCGAAGGTGATCTCATCTAACCAGACCCCAGGATGTGGCGCCAGCAAAAGATTTATGAGCCTATAGAAAAAACCCTGTATTGTAATTATGGAAAATTTTACCCCTTTTGAAAATGCTATAAAACCTTCTGGCTTTGTGTGCTCTGGGTCCTCGTTGAGACCCGCTGCGACGGGCTGACGTGGACCCCAGCTAGTTGGCTTCTGAATAAATTCCTCTTGCTTGTTGCATCAAGAAACGTCTTTGGTGAGTGATTTGGGGCGGCGCCTTCCTCAGGGGAATCCAACAGTTCGAACTAGCAATAAAGACCTCTTTTGTTCTTACATCTCGCGACTGAGGCTGGTGACTGCAGCTCCACACTGGGGACTCAAGGAAATGGGGCACAACAACACAAAACTCAGTGCAACAAAACCCAGAAATGTGCAATACTAATTTTGCTGGCTTTTAATCATTTAAAAACAGTAACTTAACATATGGTGTGTGGAAAATTGTCAAGCCTTGGTCTTCTCACACCACTTAATTTATATCAAATAATCTAACCCAACATGGGCATACCTGTCATTCAACTACAGGAATGATGATAAAAATTTGGATGTTCTTTAAATTAACCTGAGGCCTGGATTTTCTAAAAGCAAAAAAACAAAGAACCTCCACCTCTAATCCCACACCCCTCTCCACCACACACGGATACACACACACACACACACACACACACACACACACACACGCACACACACGCGCGCGGGCGGCAGAACATCGCTGAAGAGTTCTAGAAAAGAACGCTTTCTGAAACGGGTATTACTATTGTAGAAGTTTCAATGGGTGAAGGGCAGTATCATGCATTTTGAAAACCGTAAATGAGGCATTTCCATTGTGAGCGTCACAAAGCAATGCTTCTATTCTGTCAGCAGTGCTCATTTTTGGTAGCTTTGTACATATATGCCACGGGCCCCTCATCAGCAGCTGGCCACCCAAACGCGCTCGACGCCCTCTGCGGAGGTGTCCACTCAGAACAGCCGGCTCCGCGCGGTCTTCAGCAGAAGCCAAGCGGCACCGCGAGCGCGCAGCGGAGTTGAGCGCCGGCCCGCCGCTTCCGCCCCACCAGGGGGCGCCCGCGTCCCCTGCCCGCCAGTGCGCCGGCGCCGGCCCCGCCTCGCCGCTGCAGCAACGGAAACATGGAGGGCGAGAGCACGTCGGCGGTGCTGTCCGGCTTTGTGCTCGGCGCGCTCGCCTTCCAGCACCTCAACACCGATTCGGACACGGTGAGCCGAGGGGCGGGACGGGATCCGGTGTCGCCTCGGAAGAGGCTCTGCGCGCGGGCGCCCTTTCGCCCCGTGGCCCGGGTCCCCGCCCGCGAGCTGCCGGACGCCGCAGCGCTTGCTCGCCGCGCTCGGGTCTGAAGCCTTCGCCCCAGGGCCGTCTGCGGGCGCCGCCCCCTCCAGGTCGTTAAAGGATTAGCCCCCTCTTGTCACAGGGTTGATTTCCGTGCCCCGACGTCTGTTTCAACACCCCGCCCTACCCCTACCCCGACATACATACACACACCCTTTTCTGGTTAAACTTGGCTGTGAATGGATGGAAAGTTCACAGCGTTCTGCCGCTACCCCTAGGAAGGTTGCCGGTAAAGTTTGTTTCTCTTACTACAGGCAGTGGTTTTCCAAGACATCCTAATTTTTTTATGCACAGCAGCTAGTGTGCATGCTTGTTGAAATGGTAGGATGGTAAGGGAATAATAGATGATGCATCCACTAACAGTTTTGGGGGAACTCTTAGTGAATAAAGAAGCTTCATTTGATATATCGGATAGCAGACTTGTTTGCATTGGTATCAAATTTGTTAAATTGTAAGGCCTCATCTAGTTTTTTTTCTGGGGCATCGAGTTATTTAAATATTTAAGTTTATCCTCATATATTTAAATGCTCATTTCATACTTTTACATAGGTTCAGAAATCTCCAGACGAATTTAGTGAAGTAGTTTCTTAAAATACAGTATTGTGACTATTTTTTTAAAAACTTATAAAATTTAAAAAACACCGTAAAACTTTGAACCTAGTAGTGTCTTCAAGTGCTTAGTAACTTACAAATACAGTTTAGAGAATACGTACCGACAAAGGCTGGTAATTATGAGAAAATTTTGCATCCTTTTTATAATATAAGGTCTGTCTTAACCAGAATCATTTTTTGGCGCAGTACTAAAAAGGTCGGAATTGATATCGTTTATGTATGCAATTTTAAATGACCCTGTAAATTAATAAGAGCAAATATATGATGATGTAAAATGTGTGTGGCCCTGGGAATTATGGAATTTCTTCGGGTAAATATGAACAGAATGGGTACTTAAGTCCTCTGTAGCTTAAAAAGGATTAGCCCTTGCAGGTACCACAGTGTTAGGCCCTTGTTAGATCTTTTTCCTAAAGTGTTTAAAAAGATGCTTTTCAGGGTAGTCAGACTTCCATTGTCCCTGCTTTCTTTCCCGGGGTTTGTCTAGAATACTAGAGTTGTAGATTGTTCCCCCTTGATTCCAGTAAAGACTCACATTGTGGAAACTATTCCTTTTGTGCTCTTCTATTAATGAAATGAAAAAGAAAAAAGCAGTCTTAACTAACTATAAAAATCTACATCTTCTATCAAGCACCTTGGGTCTTTAGATGTGCCAAGAGAAATACTTCAATTCTCCAAAGTTCAAAGAAATGCCACTGCTTGAGGCAAGAACCAAAGGACCGAGGCCCATGGATCTCCTTTTAGAAAGTAGACTCTGATAATGAATATATTGCCCAACTTTTAATCTAAAAGCACAGATCATTGTGTCGTTTCATAGCTCAGAGGCCTCCACAGGTTCCCAGAAGCGCATGCCATTAACCAGAGTCCATGGCTAGTCATATGGAATGTTCCATTACTGACGCTATTCCTATCTATTTATGATTTCCTTACAAGTGGGAGCCTTCTCTTCCAAAGACGAGGCTCTACTCCTTGTTCCTTAAACTCTGTGTACTCCTTTCTGGCTTTAAACCTTTTACAGTCCAAGTTTGCTAAAGTCACAGTAGTCTTTCAGTCTCTTGCATTCATTTTATTTTAATGGTTCATGTTTCCCAACTAAACTGGAAGGTGTGCCTGGTCTTTCTTGCATGTGCCCCTCAGCTGGTAGCACACACTTGCTTACATTGTAAAATATTTGGGAATTGGTGGTAAGGTAAGTAACTGGTAATTCTGACAGTATATTCCATATACTGCTTATTTTTGTCCTCATAGGAAGGTTTTCTCTTTGGGGAAGTGAAAGGCGAAGCCAAGAATAGCATTACTGATTCCCAAATGGATGATGTTGAAGTTATTTATACAATTGGTGAGTCACTTATTTCTGTGTCTCCTGTTTTTAATAGTATTATGCTTAAAAGGATCAGCATAAATTGCCTTTTCAACAGTTAAAAAAATAGACACAAAAATTTATTTCCAAAGAATATATTGCACTCATTTCTCCATATTATGGCCCTGGCCTAAAGCAAAAAACAGTATGGGACATAGAAAGAGGTAAATTTACTGTGAACAAATATCAAGGATGAAATGGCACCTTCATATATTTAAGTGGCAAGAAGGTGGCTGAGCAAAAAGGGAAAGAACCAGTGAGCAACATGAAGAAAGAAGATTAAACATTTTGGCGGAAAGTGTTAAATGCATAAAAGTCATAGGATGAGAACTGAAAAAACTCAGTGGTTAGATAACAAAAACCGTAAATAATTTCTGGAGTGTGGTGGGGAAAGGGCCCAGTTGCAAAGGGTTTGAGGAGTGGGTGGTGAAGCAGCTGCAGCTGGTGGCACCTGTTCTTTCAGGAAAACAAGAGAAAAGGGGAGGGAGCTTTAAAATATATAAAGAGTTTTCTGATTATCTAGCATACCCGGTTCTTTTAAGTATATTTTTTTAAACAAAACTGGTGGTGTACTTTATAAAAAAATTAGTATCATGACATCATACTGTGTTGTGACAATTTTCCCATGTTAAATAGTCCTGTAAGGGTTTTTCATAACTGTGTTGTATTCTCTATGGCCTCACTTATTCTTACAGTTCTATGTGACTTCAGCAGTCCATTAAATAAATAAATTATAGTCAGGGTTTTCCAATTTTTCATTATCATAAATTATACTACAATGAACATCTTCATATGTATATATTATGCTGCATCTATTACAGATCAATTTCCTGTGAATAGTAGTACTGACAGTCTCTTGCATTCGTTTTATTTTAATGGTTCATGTTTAATGGTTCACTGTTCAAAGGGAACAAACATTTTTAAGGTTCTTGATCTGTATTAGCAAATTGCTTTCCAGAAAGATTATGTCCTTTATACTCATAGTGATTGTATTCTTTTGTCTGCCATTTTAAAGGTTAAAAATTAAACTATATATATGTAAACTTCTATGTATTAGTTCATATATGTATGTAAATGTGGTATATTATACTCATAGTGATTGTATTCTTTTGTCTGCCATTTTAAAGGTTAAAAATTAAACTATGTAAACTTCTATGTATTCATATATGTATGTAAATGTGGTATATGTGTATAAAGTATATGAAGTACATTTAAATTGATTCTCATTAGTCTCCCGTGGTAACCATTGTTGATTTCATATTTATCTTTACTCATTCACAGTGCACATAATATACACATGTATAAATGTGTATATACTTTTATTCATACAATGGGGATCATACTATATATGATATATATCTCCACTATATCATTAGTGCAGAATAGTATCAATGTGTATAGTTTGTCATTCATTCTAATGGCTTCATATTTCCACTGTATGAATGTACTATAATTTATTTAACCAGCTATGAATTTTTTGTTAATACAAAATAGTGTAACAATTAATATTATATAGTGTATATCTTTGTGCTTCTGAGTATGTCTGAAAGTCAAATTGTTAGACCACTGCCTTTCGGAAAAGTCATTCCATCTGAGACTCCTCTATAATATGTAGAAGTGCCTACGTCCCCATACTCTTATCACCACTAGGTATTATCAAATCTTTTAATCTTTGTCAATTTTATAAGAAAAAAATAGCATTATAATTTGCATTTCTTGATTACAAATGATATTGTTTATGATTTAAATTTTTTAGCAGGGGGGCCTTTCCCTTTGAAAAGGATAGGTGTGTTCCATGCTTTGACTTTCTACTAGGGTGTTAGGTTTTTTCTTATTGATTTGTAATACCATATTATAACTTAAGGGAATTGGCCTTTGTCATATGTTACACATGCTTATACAGTTTGTAATTTTACTTTCTTAATGTTTTTTTTTTCCTGCTCAGACAACTTTAAAAGCAAGCCCTTAGGGCATTTTTTTTCTGAGTTGTAATTGGCATGCCACCTAAAGTATCTAATATATTTTGAAGATTTAATTAAGCAGCCATATATTGAACAACTTCATTATTCCTAAACAAAGCTAAGCTTTGAGGTTTCAGGCAAGTGCTGTAGGAACACTTAAGTATTTACTCACATATTTTAAAATGTTGGATTACTTTAAAACAGATGCTAACAGGCAAAATCTCAGAATTAGAACTACTGCATTGCTTTAATTAATGAGATCCTCATCATTTTTATATTTTCCCTATTTACATTAGAATATGTCTGACTGGCTATCAGTTATAAAGACTATTTCCGGTGTTTTCTCAGGCAGGATTTACCTGAGGCTAACGTTCATTTGCTAAAAGAAAAATATCTAAAGAGGATGACCGCTTTTCCTTCTTTTTAATAGACTGAATTACTTTTATTAATATACATAGTCAAGTTATTGAAATGGTGACTTCATGAGATTTTCTCCTTAAAGATGGTGCTCGCAGATACAAAGATGCAGAAATGTCTATAGACTTCAGGTATTTACTAGAAATGATTCTTCAACAGCAGTTTGATACTAGATGTCCTCATCTAGCTGAAGATTCACAAATTCTCCATAATCAAACTGATGTCTTTGATTTAGATGACTAACAAACTTTCTAGTAATCTGTCTACGGTTTCTTCAAGGAAGAGACGTACCAATAGGACATTTTACAGGAGTATCTGAAACAGGTGATTACTGTTACAGTGATCTGCTAAATGCTGTCCAGTAAAATTTGATTCTTGTCCAAAGAACACTTGAAAGTGGGATGCCCAGAAGAACTTGTGTTCTCTTGATAAGTTTCTGTGTTAACAGATAGGGATGTTTCACTTCTCTTACTATACCCTACTGAATATTGAGAAATCTGAAGGTTTGGAATGTAAGAGGAAACACCTTGTTCATCTTGATACTTACAAGATTTGTAATGATGTTTCACACAATACAGTTTAATCTGTTTTGCACAGCATATGCAGCTACCAGAATGCAGATGTATTTCTATTGACAAGAGAATAACTCACCTCCAGAAGATGTTGGCTTTTTTTTTTTTTTTCCAGTCTGCAGCTAACACCGACAAGTCCTCTGTGAAACTACTACTTGAAATAACAAGAGGGAATCCTTTTTAACAGCTGTTTTTATCAATTGAATAAAATTAGAACATAACCTTTTTTGGGACTCCATGAAAATATAGCAACTTTGAATTTATCTTTTGTGTTCTCGTTACTAAACCTATGTAGAAGGAATATGGAATTCTAGTTAAGACTGAGGCATTGGTTTGAATTCTGGCTTGGCTGAGCAGCTTAATCAGTTCACCTGTTACTTCACCTTTAAAGCCAAGGGAATGATAACATCTATTTCAGGTTTGCCATGAGAATTAAGTGAGATAATGGTGAAGTACTTCCTAACATGAAGTGCTCAGTACATGTTATTCGGGTGATAATTAATATAATCATAACTAAAAATTCTTTTTTTCCAGATATTCAGAAATACATTCCATGCTATCAGCTTTTTAGGTGAGTAGTATGAGAAAGTAGATTCATTGTGAAAATTATTCTCTTCAAGTTGCAGTAACTTTTAAAACTAACAGAATATCTTAGTTACCAGTTATATGCATAGTGGTACTGATTAAAATGAAAACTTTTTTTTAAATACCTGAAAATTCACTTGTTCACTTCAGCCCTGGCTAATAGTTCTTTCTCTGTATTTATATGCTTGCTTTAGCTGGTCTCCACTGCCTCTCCCAGGTACCAGTTTACCTTGAGGATTGCATTTCCTTCTCACACCAATCACCTCATTGCATATTATGAACTCAGTAACACGTTCTCATAAATCAATGGCAGCCCTTTCTTCTGCCCTTTTATTCCAGTTCATCATGTTTCCTCACTTACCGTATATTTAAATGTTGTCTTTTGTCTGTTAACTGGTTAGGTGCTTTATCTAACCTGCTTCCTATTGCTTTTCTAGGGTAAAAACTTGCACCGTCAGTCCTACAGATGGTAGTACTGTTAGCCCTAAGAGGTTATATTTTTAAAACCTTTTTATGGAGATATAACATATATACAGAATAAGTACACAAATGAATTTTCATAAAGTGAATGTCTATAACCACATGATGTGGTTTTTGTGAAGCAGCTTTATAATTTATATAAATTGTACATGAAAAATTGGCATTGCTATCATACAGTCACACCGTATGTACACATCACTAAGGTTGTGTAAGAGTTGCAGTGGAGGGTATGGTTAAGATGAGAAAGATCCAGGCAGGGGATGACAGAAATAAAGGCTTTGTGTGGTCTGAAACTGCTGTTCTAGAAAGAGGAACACAGCTCCTATAGTGCCTTACAGATACATAAAAATATTGTTGAATGATTGAGGGATTCTTGGTGGAGACTCATAAAAATACTTCCTTGAGAGACTCTGAACCAGCAAAAGATTAGGACAGGAGAGTGGGAAAAAAAGTGATTCAGTATCTTCTGGCAGCTTCCTTAAATAGACAAATTTAGCAGGAGTCTTTTAAGCTGAGGAATCAATCTGATCCAGGGGTGAGAAACCCATGCCTCAGCCTTTCAGCTGTATGAGACTGTGGGGAGAGGATGGGGGAGTGGCATGAGGAGACCCTACCAGAAAAAGCTGTCATTCAAAAAAGTTAACTACACATTTCATTTTCCCTTAACAACAAAGTAATGTGCCTAATATGTTCATGATCTAACCAGTGCCACACTTTGTAATGGTAGGTAGAAGAAGCAGGGTTTCTTGAGTTCTAATCCAACAGCATACCATGTTGTTTCTTCTGTGTTTTAAATAATATAGGTGAACATATTAAAAACAAAGTCTTCTGATACTATACTTCTTGGAGTCCAAGTTGAATAAACTCTAATACCCAGTTTTATGTTCTACTTAAGAGGGTGGCAAAGTGTGGCCCACTGCCTGTTCTTATATGGCCCCCATCAATGAATAGTTAATGTGTTACGGGTTGTTAAAAAAAAAAAAGAAAAAAACTGAGGAATATGCAACAGAGACTTTGTCTCCAACACAGCCCAGAGTGTTTACTGCCTAGCCCTGCACAGGAAAAGTTTGCCAATTGTGCTCTAATACATTGCTTCTCAAAGTTTTCCACTGAAATACACTGATTCCCTTACTTCAGGAATCTTGGGGGAGTACTGGAACATGCCCATTGAAGCCTAAAACTTAGTCACTTTTTTAAAATTATGCAGTTTAACATGAATTCTGCATAATATATCTTTCTGCATAAGAATGTCCCTTTCCCAGAAACTTCATGTAAAGTCATTGCTTACACAGAAGATGTACGTGTTATCTTTGTTATTTCTTATACACCCTGGTGTATTGCCTTATGCCCCAACTTGAGAAGCTCAGAAGTGGACCACCGTAGAGAAATACAGGAATAAATTCTTGTATTTAGATTATTCATGTTGAATTAAAGGAGTAGATAAATTAGAGAAATTTGTTTTGATTTGCTTGAACATTCCCTTTAGATAGGTAGAACACTATTTCCCCATTAAAAGTTTTTGATGGAAAACTTTCAATGTAAGTCTTTGTAAGTGAAAAAGAAAAAATACATTGCCTATTAGGATGTATTTTTTCAGTTTTATATAACTAAATATTTTATCAGTATACAAACTAGGTTTACCAGTAAAAGTCCATTACATTGAATATTACTTGTAAAGGGCTTTGCATAACACGTATTTCACCATCATAGAAAAGAATATTATTGATCTCAATGAATGTTAAATTGAGGAAAATACTATTTGCAATCCCTGTTATTGGAGGGGAAAGAAAGCTAGAAGTAAACACTTTAGAATCTTGTAGAATTATCTTGCAATTCTCCCTGCATTCCAACTACAGAACAAAGACCACTAAACTAAAGCAGTACCTATTCCCCCCAAAAAAACAAAAACAAAACCTATCAACTCCTAAAACATTTCTCCAAATTTGGAAAATTATAGCCTTTGGAATTAGCAATGAATAATTGTCTTTTGTTACTGTGCCTCATTACTCATATTACATATTCTTTTTGAATGTATCAATATTATAAAAAGTTTTAATAAGTAAATTATGAATGAATTGTGTACTGGCTATGTGAATTTACAAATACCTGTATTTAGTGGATAGTTTGTTTTGTTTTAGGTTAAAAAAATGTGATGCTCACTTACCTCTTGAAGTTTCTCCATTCCTTTTCCTTTTTCATGTTTATGAACCTCATTTCTACCACATTAAGTCTGTTAATTTGAGAACTTTCTCCACTATTTATTTTGAACTCCACATGACAGGCAAGTAGGGTAGTTGGGTTATGAGTACAATTAGAAGTGTTTGTTAATAAAATCATTTGTATTTTTAGCTTATTTGAAGTACCTTTAATTTTGGCTTTTACAGCTTTTACAATTCTTCTGGTGAAATAAATGAGGAAGCAGCAAAGAAAATATTGTCAAGTGTCAAAAAGGTATTTCTTGATTTACCTTTTCTTTTTTGGTATTGAATATATTATTTTCAGTGCCTGAGAACATGTAATAGTAATACTTTGACAAAACTTTTAAGCAGCATTTATCTTCACAGTGCCCTACAAGGTAGGTGAGGGAAGGCTTGTTCTTTCCAGAAATCAAAGGGATTGCTCTAAAAGTAAAACTAGTCATTAGAAATATTAATCTTATTCTCGTCCTTTCCCTTGGCTATTCTAATTAACACTGACCTCTTCCTTTTCTACATTCCCACCGTTTTTAACTTACAAAAATTTACATTAAGGTACTGCCTTCCCAGTACATTTATTCTAGGACTTAATCCATTACTGTTCTTTTACATCACTGCAGTTAATATCGTTTGTAGTTCAGGATGTTTTCCTGTACAGCCCCTATTTTGAATCCGCCACAGCTACTTGGTGTTCAGTTAAAACTTGGTGAATGATCAAAAGAAATGTTTTTCCCAAATACAGATTTTTTTCTGGGTATTTTTTTTCCCTTTTAAAACTTTCTGATCTCTAAGTTGAAAGTAAAAATAGATTCAGTAAATTTTCTCAGTTCAGATGTACAAATATAAAACTCAGTTGCTGAAACTGTTACAGATAGATTTCTAGGCAGTGTTTGCCTTTTTAAAAAAATAATTACTGTTTTCAGTAGATGAGACTTATTTTTCCAGTTGTAAAAAAGAAAGGTTTACTAAATCAAAAACATATGTTTAGCATGTTTCAGTTCACAAAATTCTTTCATATGATCTTAATCAATATTGAAACCAATTCTGTGGATAGATGATATCATTCCCACATAGATGTCAGTTCAGAGCTATTGGGTTCAGCTAATTTAACAAACCGAGTTTCCATACAGGAAAATTAACTTGTTTTCACTGACTTGTTTTCATTTAAATTTTGACTAAAGACTAAGATTTTAAGATACCCAATGCCATAAAAGAAACTAGAGGAAGTTGATTGTTTTTTTCTGCAATCTCTGTTGAATAAAATCACAGCCCTGTAAGGAACTGGAGAGTAATTTAACTGCAAGTCAGTGTGTATACTTTACAAAAGTAAAATGTGTACTTAAATGGATACTTTGTTTATATATGCCCCAAATCTTGCTAGATATTAAGAAAACCACTTTTAAGATTGTGGAAGTTACTGCTTAATTATGACAGTCAGACAAGTAATAATTTTAACCATTAAGATACACACCTGATACTTTCCTCTATTTTCTTTCAGGATGTGGTTGGTTGGTATAAATTCCGGCGTCATTCAGACCAGGTCATGACATTTAGAGAGAGACTGCTTCACAAAAACTTACAACAATATCTTTCAAGCCAGGAACTTGTCTTTCTGCTGTTAACACCAAGTATAATAACAGAAAGCTGCTCTACTCATCGGCTGGAGCATGCCTTATATAAACCTCAGAAAGGGTAAATGTTGGCTAGTCGTGGGCTATCTTCAGCCAGTGGAAAAATATGCCCAATGTTTCTATTGTACTTTTGCAGCTTTCCAAGAATTTTCACATAGCGTTGCATTAGATTGTCACAATAACCCTCTGAAGTCTGTCTTCCCTCTATTCTTTAGAGATGGGAAGTGTGAGGTGAGATAAGGAAAAGAGAAGACCAGTATGGAGTCATGACTTGTGTTTTTGGCACTAAGGATTTGCCATTATTTATTCTAAGGTGGAAAAAATACATGTGCTTTCGATATTGGTTACTAAGGGATATAATGTAGAACTTAAGCATGGGTACTTGAGTGTTTTTTCTATAACCTCTACAAAGAAGAAAGTAGTTCTTGATCCACCAAAATGAATTAACAGGAACTCCCCACAGGTTATATAAGCATTTTCATGGAACATGAGAATTAAGTTGAGGGCCAAGATTAGTTTTATTCATGGAAGATAGGCTAAATCTCCATAATATTGCCTTATTTTACATGTGCTAATCAGTGAAAATAGCCATTAAAATATTTTTTTCACACAATTATCTTAATGTTTGCACATATCGCAATGTTTAAAAGACATTTGCCTCAAGTCAGTATATTCTATCTTGGATAAATAGTAAGGAATGAGTTTTTTGTTGTTTAACCTTGTAGGAGAAAGGTAGTTGATAGTAACACGTAGTTACTAATTTTCACTATCCTGTTTATATACATACATTTTTTTATTCTACAAATATTTATTGAGTATTGTGTATTAGGTAGTAAACAAAATAAAAGATTGTTCTGCAACTTTCCTTTTGATGAGGAAACAGCATGCAGTAACTTCGTAATTTTTTTTTTTTGAGAGGGCATCTCTCATATTTATTTATCAAATGGTTGTTAACAATAAAATTCTATATAGGGGACTTAATGCACTATCATTAATCAACTCCGAGCCTAATTCTCAACAGTCTCCATAACGAACAAGTTCTTACATGGTGAACAAGTTCTGACATAGTGAATAAGTTCTTACATGGTGAACAGTGCAAGGGCAGTCATCACAGAAACTTTCGGTTTTGATCATGAACTATAAACAATCAAGTCAGATATGATTATTCATTTGATTTTTATACTTGATTTATATGTGAATCCCACATTTCTCCCTTGTTTTTTTTTTTAAATAAAATGCTGAAGTGGTAGGTAGATGCAAGATAAAGGTAGAAAACATAATTTAGTGCTGTAAGAGGGCAAATGTAGATGATCAGGTCTGTGCCTATAGACTAAGTATTACTCCAAGCTAGACAAGGGCAACAAAACATCCACGGATGCAGAAGATTTCTCTCAGAACAGCGGGGGTGAGGTTCTAAGCCTCACCTCTGTTGATCCCCAATTTCTCACCTGATGGCCCCCCTGCGACTGTGCCTGTCTTAGGTTGTTCCTCCCTTGAGGAATCTTACCCGTCTCTGGCTAACCAGCCATCTTCCGGGGCCTTACAGGGAAACGTAAAGTTGGTAAGTGAGAGAGAAGCCATATTTGAAAAGGTTAGCTTTTTACTTCTTTGCAGATTTATGCCCTGTGGCTTCTATGCCCAGCATTTGTCTTGAGGTATCTTTACCACTTTATCCTGTTTATATTTTAAAACCTTATTTCTTCAGACTTTTCTACAGGATACCATTAGTGGTGGCCAATCTGGGCATGTCCGAACAACTGGGTTATAAAACTGTATCAGGTTCCTGTATGTCTGCTGGTTTTAGCCGAGCAGTAAAAACACACAGGTGAGATTCTTCAGCTACTTCCCCACTGAACTTACTCCTATTCAATTTTTGAAATTAATTTTTGTATTACACAAGCACAAAATAAAAATGAAAGAAATACTGACTGATGACTATATTACTGAAGTAAACCAGACTATTTTTATTTTCATAATTTTTTCTAGCACTTGTCCATTTATAAAATACAGAAGAGAGGCAAGTGTGGTTGTATATCCTGCATATTTTTACATATTTATTCTAAGAATAAGTAGCTAGCCTCGAATTAATAATTTCCTAAGGCAGCAGTTAAGGTTAAAGGCATGTAATTAGACTGGATATTAAATAGACAAAAAATGAAGCCTTGAGACTCATACTATAAGCTGCTAAGCTATAATTTTTTTGTGATCATTAAGGGAATAATTAATGTCAGAAATAATAACACTGGTACTGTATGACACAAAAGTATAAACTTCCTGATAGTAGGAACTAGATTTTATTTTTGTGTTCCCACAGTGCTTAACAGTGTCTTAGAAATTGAATACCACATTTCATTGATTCTAAAATGCTTAGTTTTACATTTACCTCAAATTGGGATGTTCTCCAAACCATGCCTTAGCATTTTTCCTTTGCGGTTTATAAAATAATGTTGCCTCTTTAAAGAGATGATGACTTAAATTCAGTAAAATATTTTAAAAATGGACCAACCCCCTGTCAAGAAAGAAACCTTTTCCCCCCTTCTTTCTTCAGTCTTTATCTCTTTTTACTTAATCTTATTTTAGGGCTAGCAGTAGAACTCAGGAGGCTAAAAAGTTTGCTAATGTGAAGATAGATGAACTAGGTTTTCTGATTTGGTTTTACTGTATTCAATTAGGTTGACAAGATTACTGGTCCCTACAAAGCCAGAAAAAAGCATCTTCCATTGGTCCTCAACTACAAATAAGTTTTTCATTTTATCATGAAAGTGAGTCTGTATATTTGCTTGAGAAAATGGTTATTTTTTACAGCCCTGAATTTTTTACAGAAGATGGATCTTTAAAGGAGGTACATAAGATAAATGAAATGTATGCTTCTTTACAAGAGGAATTAAAGGTAAGTTAATATGTCAAACACGTAATGACTACTTCTAGAGTTCCTATCAAGTTGGTCACAATTTTTTAGAGATAACCTTTCATTTGATTAGATTTGTATTTTTGTATTAGTTTAGCTTCAGTAATAAGACCTCAATCTCAGTGGCCTACAAAAATAGAAATTTACTCTCACTTTATGTCTTGGCTGCAGCTGTTTTAAATTGTCATTCTCATTGTACAATCCAGACTGAAGGAGCAGCCCTTATGTCGGACATGCTCTTCTGATGCCAAAGAGAAAAGAGCAGAAAGGTGGTAAAAATTCATAGCAGCTTAGCAATTTTGGTCAGAGCTGGCATGTTACTTCCACTCACGTTTCATTCGCCAGAGGATGTCATGGCAACAGGCTTTTACAGGATTAACGGGAAGCACTATTTGGGAATGGAACAGTCTACCACAGTACTAAGTTCAATTTCATTGTGTCAGTTCAGGTCCTTTGGGAAGCAGACATCAAGATGGGATTAGACATACAAAAGAACTGGGCCTAAAAAAGATAAAGGGGGAAACAAGAGCAGGCAGGGAAACTTTAGTGCAAGTCTTACATCTGAAAAGGGAGACAGGTAAGGGAGGACATTTGGTTCGGGAGCCTTAGACTGCAGAGCCACAAGAGTTTCAGCTAGGCTGATGGGGAGTCTTTAAGCAAAGTTGACCTACAGGAATGGACTTGAGTACCTCCACTGTGCTTAGTATTGGCTAAGAGCTGCTTAAGGGAAGTGTATACTAAGCACAAACACAGTAGTGGACTCAAAAGGATGGTAGCTGGGGTGTTAATTAACTATGCTTCCTCCAAATAGACATCTGAGTAGTATAATCCATGGCCACCATATTTATCAATATAGCACATTAAGAAAAATGGGGTTAATACTGTGGCACACTACTAATATCCTACACTATTTTTTCAGATGAATGATAACCTAGAAAACTGAATTACACCATTGTAGCTAAACTATTTTTACCTTGCTGGTCTCTAGTTTTCCCTCATGTATACATGCTTTTTCAGTTGACAGTGTGGAGACATAGAAATTTGTGTCATGATTTATATTTGTGTTGCCATATATCATTTTTAATGGCATTGTATTTCATTGAGCAATATATTAGAACTCCTACGATAAAAATACCAACTTGGGTGAAATAGGGAATGTAGAGCTATATTAACAGGAACTGTAGGCAGAGAGCAGCTGAGCTTCAGGAACTAACTGGAGCCAGGAGCTGGAGTGCCATCAGAACTTTTTCTCCCTTTGGGTCTGCAATTGGTTTCCTTCATAGTATCTACAGATCTGTTTATTCATCCACTGGCTGACCAGACAATGGCCAACCCACAGCTCCTGCATTTAAATCTCTTCTGTTCAAGATACTACAATTTGGCAGTTGGCTAAGTGATTCATCTCTGCTTGGGTCAGCTAGGGTGAAAGCTGGTGAGGGGTTGCTGGTGAACTCATGGCAGGGTGAACAAGTTCATGAGAAATACAGTGAGATACTAAAAAGTATGCACCAAAACTGGCTATATACCATCTTATTACCCATAACTAGAAATTAGTTTACTTTTGATTTTATTCTAAGAAACATCTTTTACAAATTTTTGATATATTTCCAAAATGAAATCACTGAATCAAAGGGTATTAGTACATAAAATGTGACACATAAAGCCAGTTTGCTTTTCAGTAATAGGTTTTAACAGGAATTAACATTTCATAGGTTTTTTTTCATATCAGTAAAACATAGTCACTTTTATTTTTCATTTGTTGTCAGTTTCTTAATGGTAAATGTTTGCAGTAAATACACATGCATTTCAAAATAGATAGTATTTTGTTTCAAAGTGGGTTAAACATTTATTTCTGTGTCTCATCAAGGAAATAACTGGTATGATAAAGCTATAAATGGGAAGTGAATACATCTGCAGAGCATGTATTATTTAATGCAGTACCATACAATTGCTTATTGTTAAGTTCCTCAAGAAAACAGGGAAATAAAATTTTTAAAAAAGCAAATATTTGACATTATATGCTGTGAAGAATTTTAGTGCACGACTTGGAACTTGATCTATGCCCTCATTTTATTTTGCAGGATATATGCAAACAAGTAGAATACAGTGAGCAAGCAGTAGAGAAACTACTAACAGATGTAAACAGACTGAAACAAGAAATTAAAAAAAGAAAACAAGCACAGATTCAAGCAGCACGTAAGTAAAGTTCACACATTACTACCTTCTGTGCTTTAAAAAAAATTCTCACTGATGTGACCTATGGATGAGCCAGCTGCACTAAATGATGCATTTGTCCACCTTAGGACTAACTGTTTTATTAATACCTTTAAATCCTCCTGAACAAAGAACATGGTACTGTTAGAGCTATGCTATTCCCTTATTAAAAATATGTGACTTTTAATTTTCTCTTAGAATATTGTGCATATAAACTAAAATTAGGGGTTATACACACCATTTTTCTCAATTTAGATAGTTTGAAAGAATTGTTTTAAGTCTTTTATTATCAAATAGATATTACAAAAGCTTTGTAGAACAAATATTGTATGTTGAACTTTTCTTTTTATTTTGCTTAGGAGAGAAGACTGTTGTCCAAAAAGACCCTCAGGAGAACATTTTTCTTTGTCAAGCTTTACGGACTTTTCTTCCAGATTGTGACTTTCTTCATTCATGTGTTATCTCCTTGAAAAATAGCCGTATTTCTAAAAGTCGGTGTAATACCAGCCATCATCTCAATGAGGTAGACAACCTGACCTTAATGGTGGAATACACAGACATTCCTGAACCTAGTCCAGCTAGCAGTGCGCTGCAAAAGACCAAGCGTAAAGTTTTAGATACAGATGATGGATGGCAAGTTAAGAAGTCACGGCTGTTAGAGATACAAAACAAACCATTTAAAACAGATACTGATAGTAGTAGCCAAGAAAAAACATCCACAACAAGTAGCCCAGAAACAGATGAAGAGATAGAAAAAATGAAAGGTTCTGGTGAATATCCACAGTCACCTACATTTTGATCCTTTTAGGCCAAAAGATTTTTCATTGGCTGAAAGGTAAAGCCAAACATTTCTGTTGTTTTTACTATGTCCAATGATTTGCAGTTACACACAGTAAGTCCTAGTGCATTTATTTTATTAAGTACTTTTAAAAATACCAGATGCTCTTAGTCTAAAACTTTTTCTACTTTTACTAAACTGTTGGAAAAGTAAATATTCTTTTAAACTGGTACAGCACTCTTTAGAACTGGAAAAAGAACTAACCTTGTCTTCACAATATAAGTCTAAAGTTAGTATGAAAAATTTAATTTTTATCTAACTCATTAACATTCCTTAAGTTATGAAAAATATTACATTTATGGCTAGGGTTATCAGATAAAATGCTGGACACCATACAATGTTATTACTTACATTAAAAAATTACCCATTGTTTAGCTGATAATTGAAATTTAATGGCATATCCTGTTTTATTTGTTAAATCTGGCAGTTCTGATATGGTATGACTGTAACGCAGCACAAATAGTAATCTCTCCCTTCCCTAGTCTACAGTCTTCTATACAGTATTGAGTGAATCCAGAATTTGAGTACTGTGCTTGGGATCAGTAGTTGTTCAGCTGAAAAGGCCAGTTAAAATGGGACTTGGAAATGACACATACCTATGTGTACATATATATAATGTCCATCACAGAGATTTAATTTTAACATAAGCAGAAGTGTACATTTGTCAACCTTTTGTTGTAGGGTCAGGGACTTTTCTGCAAGAATATTGGAATTCCAGTGTAAATTGCAACCATTACATAATCATTACAATTCCGTTTTAGTTTCTTTAAAGTGAACAATTTAAAGAAACTTGCAAAGTAACCTAAGTACAAAATGCTACTAGGTTTTTTCATTTCATAGCACCCTCCTACTCCCAGTCTTACTAAAGTGTCCTGACCACACCTAATTTGACAACTATTTTTTAAAGCTAGTTATCAAGTCTTTGCAAAGCATTTACTTAGTTTTTGTTCCAACAGTAACTTTTTCTTAAATGCTTATATTTCATCAACACAATTACAAATGCAACTGACATAGGTCTGGGAACAAAAGAGCACTCTTGGCAATGCAGAACTCAATAGGTTAGGAGAGTCCTGGGCTTCTGTATGATTTTAAAGGATGTAAAGTGCCAGTTTAATTCAGTGAGTTAAGTGGAAGTTGGCTAAGGGAACTCTTACCGTGGTTTTTTTTGGTGTGTGTGTGTGTGTCTTTTCATAATTTTGAGAACTTTCCATTAAGCATATGCATGTTATATGAAGCCTTCATGTTTCACTCACTGGATGAAATGCTGAACAACACACTTTGTCCATTGCTATTCATGACAGAGAAAATTCACAGAATCAAGAACTGTCATCTTTTGTCTCTGTTAACATGCACTGGATACCATGGGGTGCTTACAAGGCCAAAATAAAACTAGAGATGATTTGTACAAATGAGTTTCTGTTGAGATTGTTTTACTGGGTACCTAAGCAGCACTGTGGTGGCATGCAGGGCAGAACGGAAATAGGCTGTCAGTCTGAACCCTAATTTAAAAATAACCACAGACATCACCAAATCATATAGAACTTGATATACAACATCAATGATTATTAAATGCAACCAAAACAAATCCACAAAATTGGAATCTGTTGGAAGATGTCAAGAGATGACCTTGAAGCTGGCCCTGGGCAGAGGCTCCTCAATCCTTCCTGTCCTTGGAATATACACTCTGCCTACTGTTTCCACAGTGGGAACTGTGCCAAGGACAAAGCCCTGAGAGAGTAAGATGCTGAGACCATATGAACTGTGTACATTACTGAACCCAGCTGAGTCCTCAACACAAACTTAAGATTCTGGTGGGTAGGTATGGAGATCTCGTCTTGTGGCCACCTAAGACAAGCCTCATATGTTCCTTTGCTTATTAAAGCTGCCACTTACCAATCTGGAGTAGTCTGCCTCTCTGGTCTTGCTCTTCAGGTGTGGAGCCAGTTTACTAACCAACATATCAACAGGCTAAACCAGAAACTGCAGAAGCAACAAGCAGTCAACATGCAAATGTCTTCTGAAGCCTGAGATTTTTCAAAGACTTAATCAAACTTGTCTAAATGGGCCTTCATACAGATAATTTGCCAACACACTCTAGAGAGGTACAAAAGTATTTAGCTCATTTTATACAGTGATCCATCTTCTTGAGGAAAGAAATCCTAAATTTTCAATCATAGGGAACTTGCTGAGGTCATTAGTACATAGCTAAACTTCCATAATTAAGTTTGATGATCCAACTTTCAACAAAAAGAGAGTCCCTAAAGGACACTTTTTTACCAATTACTCTCCATCTTTTGGCAATTAGTTTGTAGCCCTGGAGTAATAGAAGATGATGTAATTCATTGCCTATGAATCATTTTAAGGACACTACCAATTTCAAGATAAACTAGTCCACGAATAAATGTTAGGTCCTGTGTGACATCACCACTATCCATCCCCATGTACCTCTCTACAAAGCAAAGACCCACTGGGAGGAGGAGGGAAGTGGAAGGCTAGAGCATAGGGGAAGGTAGGGCATGTTAGAAACTCTTCCTAAGTAATTTCAAGTCCACACCATGTCGTGTGGTCTATACATTATACAAGCATTCCACTTTCCTGTACCCATATCCCTAAAATCCCGTCTTATCTGACAGAATCTGGGCCTAAAGTAAAATTCCAATACAAATCATCCTTTCCATTTTTTATACCCCAATATCAGTGGTAAGACTGTATGAGCTATTTGGGGACCAAATATAAGTGGCAACCCCACAATATCAATTCTTTTTAATTCAGGTGAGTAAAATGTAACAAGTTAACATTTTAAATTGGTTTTCTTTAATGAACATTTACTGGTACAGAAAGGAAGCCTCACTCCTGAAATACTTTTTCCTTGTAAGATTTCAAATTAAGAATTAAAAACTTAGTATTTCATAGTTTAAGATTTAGCCTATTAATTTTCTACCCAACAGTTATTAAATAAGTCTTACAGTTTGAGTCAATACAGCACTATACAACCACTTACTGTAAAGTAAGTTTATTGATGATAACCTTCACTCCCGATACTTGATGTTACAAACTTTAGGGTCTTTAAGATATGCAGGATCCTTGTATGTAACTGGCATAAACCCTGTAAAGAAACAATGAAAGTTCTTCACAAAGGACAATGACCAAATTTTGATTAGCCCAATTAAGTTTTTCAGATGCTCTTACCCATTATTTGAGCTCTTTTAATTGCTTTTGTAATTTCTCTTTGTTTCTTCCCACAAAGACCTATAAAAGAAATGCTTTCTTACTTATAAAGAGTGCCAGTATTCAAAATGTATTAACAACTGAAGCGTTGGAAACCTCTAAAGAGCCAGACAGTATCTTAGGCTTTGCAGACCGTACAGTTTCTGTCATAATTACTCAACTCCACTCACAAAACAGCCAGAGATAATACATAAACTAAGCTATTTACAAAAACAAGTGGCAGATCAAATTTGGCCTGCAAGCAATAAAATAGGTCTTTAGTTTCAATAGTCCAGGAATGACTATCACATATCCCAACACATCAATGCAGCTTTTAAGCCCAAGTTTGCTATGTGTTGTCAGCTTATAATTAAACCTAAGCATAAGAAGACATGCCAAGTAATAAAACTTTTGGCCTAAGGAGGCTTTCTCAAAGTATCCTTAGTATCTGGTCTAATAGTGATGTATAGCACAACTTGAAAATATAACAGTAGATGTATCTTCATTTAGGTTGCTATAAAATACCTGTTATGTGTCTTCCATAAATGCATCCAGTAAATGGAGAAATAAACTGGGACAAAAGCTGGAGTTTTATTTGGAAAAGAAAAAAAAGTTAATATATTTATTACTTAACCTTAATTGTATATATTTCAAAAAAACCTAAAACTTTGAAGTCATATAAGCATTTACTAATAAATTTCAACTTCATAAAATATGAATTAAAATACTGAACTAATCCTATTAACAGATCATCTTTGAAAATAAAAAGCTAAAGAAATTACTAAAGTCAACATTTGTATACAATGTGTCAAATTAATGAGCATATTCTTTCAGTGCTAAAGCTGTTTCCATAACTTTTCCATGCATACTTTTCTGAAATACTGCTGCTTTTAACAAGATCCTAAACATTTCATCGATCTTCATACACCATCACATATCAGATTATAAGGAGGTCTTTAGGAGGTACAGGTACATCAGGCCATTTGCTATAATTTATGTTTTATTAATATGACTTCTTCTTTAGCACTGTGCAGTACCAGGCACTGTTCTTGGCACTATGCATTATCCTCCTAATAAGCTGCATTTTAAAGTTTCTTGGTTTTTCTCCCACTATAGCAACTATCACTTTGTACTACTGTCAGTATATTTAACTCCACCATTTTCTCCCCTAAAGTTGCCACTTTTAACTTGCTGAGTGCTAGATAAGAGATAAAATTATATTTGAAGCAGTGATACTGATGCTGAGATACAGAAATCAACTTCACTGGGGCAGTTTTTTTCAAACTCTCAACTCCACCAACTAAGAATCGGTACCATAACGAGCTATTGTAAAGATGTTTGGGGTAGAGAAAAAAGAGGAAGAAACACTGAGCTGAAATGATAGCAAAAGAGGGAGAGCCAAGGGGCTACTGATGGAATAAAATAGCAATGCCTTATACACAGATGTAAGATTTAAAATTACGAAGTTGCTAAATGGTTGCCTCTACACAAAGCGTATTATAAAATTGACTTAATTCTCTTTAGTTAGGACTAATAAAGAAGCAAAATCCTAAAACAAAGTATTGTAATGAAATAAAGCAGATCTCACCTGTACATTCTTATAATCTACACGTTTTCCACATAATACACACTTCTTAAGAGGTTCCTTATAAGGATTTTCCATTGTAATGGGCTAGGATAAAGGGGAAAAAAATCTCATTATACACTTTAATGTGCTAATTTTGAGTTAAAAAATAAATCTTAAGGTTACCACATTTATCTATGCAAAGAATTAGGTGTATCCTTTCTACTCTGAAGAAGAATAAATACAAAAGCTTGGCTTGTAAAAGAAAAATCAAGTGGTTCTGAAAAGGATTCACCATTTTAAAGATTTCAGTGAGCTCATACTTACTTTGTACATGTATTTTATTTCTAGTTTGGCTAAGGAGGAACTAAGCCATGGAGGATGATTCTGGGATAAAATGCAATCTTTGGAGAAAAAAGAGTTTATAAGGAGGAAAAAATTCAAGTCTACAGTGATTCTCTCCTCAAATGTTTTGCCCACACTGCAATTGACTAAACATTCTTAACTTAGATTTAAATTAAGAAAAATTTACAGTACAACAGATATTATATGTGAGTCTTAATACAATCCCTAAATCCATCCCTATATTTATCAGATGTTTTGTCACTATTTTTATGTTTATAAAAAGACAGTGCCCTCATGGCTTACTGTAATAAGGTTCTCTGACTACAGTTTTGTGGCCCAGCCTGCTTTTATAAGTTTGTATCAGCCTTTTTGTTTTTCTGTTTTCACTAGTACCTCTAATGCTTCTGTCACAATGACTCCCTACTATAATCAGTATAGGCTTGTCTCCACTCAAGAGAATCCTAATCTAGAAATGACTTTGAAGTCATTGAACCCCTAGAGTTGTAAGTGAAAATTCAAATGAATGGGACTGAGTATACCTTTTTCTGAAAGAGCCTGTAGCTTTCTGTATAGTCTCAGTGGGATATTTATGACCTAAAAGAAGCTCTAATAATTTCCTTTACTCTCTTAACTATGGTATGAATTAGATGACCAAGATGGATGTTCAGAGGGACTAGAGATCTTTTTCCCAACTCCTCAAACTTTCTTAATCCAACTTACAATCAGCTCATATGTAATAACTCATATGTAATAACTATGTTCCTTTTTTACACTGTGCTAAGTGCTTTGTATGGTCTGATTAGTGTCAAATTATTTTTGTATACAGCAAGAAAACTTCTACTGCCCAAGTCCAATGCTAGTACTTGAAATCCATAAAAATCCCTCTGTGGGTTACAAGAAACTGTAATTAATGTCCTAGTATACAACTTTAAATTTGACCCCTCATTTTTTAAGACAACTCTCACCCCAAATGTGATGAATATGGGCACAAAGAATTGAATTTGAAATGCAAAAGAGAGCCAAAGTACAGGTAAGCTCTATACAATCCTTTTATTGGATTTTCTGCCATTACTGCACCAATCAAAACTACCTTTTTTAATTTTCAAAGCACATATATTAACTTAAAGCCTTAAACTGACAATTCAGGATTAAAATACAATGTTACAGAAGCCATGCTTCTTGCTAGTAATCTAGGAATTCTCATTTCAAAGCTCACTTAAGTGACTGCTCTTGAATGAATTATAATTTTCAAACTCAGACTGATTACTATATTGTTTTGTATTCCAGTTGAACTCTATTCAAATAGCTAATTAAAGAAGTTGGTCATATTTGCAAATGCAAATATGTGACTACTCATAAATAAATTATAATTTTCAAACTCAGACTGATTACTATATTGTTTTGTACTCCAGTTGAACTCTATTCAAATAGCTAACCAAAGAATTTGGCCATATTTGCAAATACCTTATAAAGAGAAAGAAAAAAAATTCTTACCAGGTCCTCATTGCTGGTTCCTTGTTGATATTGTGAATAAAGTCTCCACAGCACTGCAATTAAACAAACAACAAACCAATTTGTTTTGTTAACTCACCAGCTAAGGAAAGGTTTTGTTTTTACTGAGGCAAGATGAATCAAGGGACACCAGAGAAAAGTTTTACATTCATTATACTCACAACGACTGAATAAAAACCTTTAGATTTGAGTTAGATTAAGACTTAAGACGATTGTGCTTTCCGGGGCTTTGGGGAGAAAACATGTATTTTCCCACCTATAAAATCTTTCACCTGCTCACTTCCTAAAATTTCTTTTCCCTTCACTCCAAGGTTAGAGACAAGTTTTAACGCAAATACGGGAGAAGCAACAGAAAAGCATTGTCATACCCAAGGGAAAGTAACAGATCACCTACAGAGGGTAGTTATTGGCAGGGAAGATTAAAGTTCAGAAAATAAGACTTGAGGGCGTCATTTCCCAATTTTGCCCTGACGTGGGACCTCAGACACCTGGAATTTGCTGCTGGGTGACTGGAAATGCCCCTTCCCTACCAAGTCTACCCGAGAACTTAGGCAAGTCCTTGCCTCTTTTTGGATAAGTCCTCCCATCACACCCTTCGTGTCAGAAAAAAAAAAAAAGCACTGGCTATCTAATGCCATCTTCATGTTTACGATACTAGTCACGGCTATCAGAGATTCCTTCCTATCTTGGAGAACCCCTGTATTGCCAAAACAGACGTCGTTCGCCTAGCATTGACCACTCCACCGACCTAATGAGGGCTAAAGGAACGGTTGCAATATGACAAAGGCGCATAGGATATAGAGACTTTACCCGCGTGAATCCCGGGCTCTGTGAGGCAGACAGGAGCCGTTACGATGGGCGTCAACGTTTTCCTTCCTAGACGGCAGCAAACAGCAGCCACAGTCGCCATGGCTCCTCACTCCTCCTCTTCCTTTTCTCCAAAGCGTCCTGACATGTCCCTTCCGGTACTCTTCCCCTGTTGACGCGAGTATTCCATTCAAAGGTTCCGTAGGCGAACGCGGAGAACACAGAGTGGGTGAGGTTTCCAATGCGCCTGCGCAGCACCATTTTGTTCTCGACCTTCCCGCCCCGCAAGCACAGGACACTTATGATTGGACAAGGAGAGGGCGGGCTTCTAACGCTTGTACCTCCGCTTCCGGTCCGATGGCCCTGACAATTGGCTTGTGGTCTTCCTTAAAGGTGCGGAGGTGACTGCAGTTTCTCCGGTTCCTACTCGCGCTGTTCCGCACTCACCGGATCACTGGGGTTTGGCAGCTGGGTCACAGGGCACGACTTCCGGGCAGGGCTCTCAGCCCTTGCCATGGAGGAAGGTGGTCCCCGCATCCGCCGGCGGGTGTCTGTTCGCAAAAGGAGCCGTCCTAGCATAGGGAGCAGTTTTGCCGCCCCTACCGCGGCCGAGCTCAAGCCCAGTGATGAGAAGGACCAAGGGGAGGAGGAGAAGGAGGAGGAGGAGAAGGAGGCTGGCAGCCGGCGGCGGCGAACCGTGGATGTGCGACCGGCCGAGGTACAGCGCGATCAGGGCTCACATTCCGTCGGTGCTTCTTCCTATTTCCACCGCTTGGGGCGGTGATACCAACCCAGGGCTCCCACTGTGCATGCCCTCTGAAAGAGGGCTGGGAAACCAGCTAGAAGGCACAGAACTTGAAACACCAAAATTTGGGCAGCTCCCTTCCCAACTGCAGGCAATCGACCAGTTACAGACTAGCTTTCATTTGCTTACCTCATCTTTGTTATTGCCGTTAATCCTCACTTGTGAGGTATATATGTGTATTTTTACATAGATGACGAAATGTAGACCCCGTGACAGAATTGTTTACGCAGCAAATAAAGTGGCATGACTGAGACGAAAACCAGACTTTCAAGTTACTGCCGTTCCTACTGTACTAATAAATTCTACCATTTATTGCAGACCCATTGTGTGCTGGGTATTTTGTTAAGCTATTTAGGTTGTCTTTTAGAACAGAAACCAAGCCCTGAGAAATCAAGAAACTACACTTCTGACGTAACTTATTTTTAATCACTTCACTATATTGTGCTATCTCCAAATTTACATTCAGTAAATACAGTCAGTGTGCAGACTCCCTCTCAGTTACAGATTCTGATGAAGAGAAACTGGAGAGTCCAGTGGTAGAAGCATTATATGTTTGTTACAGGCCAGTCTCTGTAGATTGGAGTCTGGGAGGAGAAGGGATACTGCTGTTATCAGAAGCGTCCAGTTAGAAAACATCCCAATAGATGCCTGTCAGTCTTGCTACCATTTTAAGGATTTAGTACTGGCTTAAGGATTAGTATTTCAGCGTCACCATTCGCTAGGAATGCAATTTAGGCGACTCACTTAACGTCTCAGGGTCTCCATTTCTTCTGTAAAATGAGGACGATAATGTCTAGCCAAATGCGATCATATAATTACGTATCGGATACAGCCCAAGACTGAAACTTTTATTCTTAGTGAAGCTTCAGTTGGCCATAAATATTTTTATTTTCTTTCCAGAATAATGACAGTGAAGAGGACATGTTTGGTGACTATGATAGCTTTGCTGAAAACTCTTTTTTAGCTCAAGTTGATGACCTGGAACAAAAATATATACAACTTGCTGAACATAGAAAACATGATACAGACCTTGCCACTGAAGATCTTTGTTCAGAGCGCATCAGACATAACAAACTCAGCATTGCTGCTGTAGACAGCTTGACTGAATTAAAAACAGATGAGCACACAAAGAACCCAAGTGGGCATGATGATGTCTGTATTGAACCTGGAGCTGATCTTTTGTTTGATGTGCCTTCTTCACAGGTTTTATACTTTGAAAATTTGCAGAACTCTTCAAATGATTTAGGCGATCTCTCTTCTAAAGAGAAAGATTGGAGCTCCTTCTCTCACAAGACTGTTAGTGAGAAATTGCTCCATAATAGCATAGCACAACCTCAGCAAGCGGATGATTCTGCCTCTAAGGTCAGAACTAGTTCAGATGTGAATAGAAGAAAAAGTCTTAAAGATCAAATAAAAAGTGCCATGACTGGAAATGCCAAGGCCCAAACACCAATATTTTCTAGGACTAAACAACTCAAAGAAACTCTCCTATCTGAAGAAATTAATGTTGCTAAGAAGACAATTGAGTCATCATCAGATGACCTTGGTCCTTTTTATTCCTTACCCAGCAAAGTGAGAGACCTTTATGTTCAGCTCAAGGGAATTGAAAAATTATACGGTAATGCTTTTTGCTAGAATGAAAAGAAACTGCCATCATAATAGTGCAAATCAACAGAGAGCAGATGTTTCCATGGTTATATTTCTCAACTTAAATCAAAATATCAGTCCTCTCTCAGCTTTCCATTTCTATCCTACTACCAAGCCTCCTTCCCTGCTGTTCATGGCATACTTCTCAAACCTTTTATCCTGCTACCTCCATTTCCTCACCTTGAGTAATTCCCAGTCCACTCCAACTTTGGATTCTGTGCTCTCACTTAAGGTGCAAGAGTAGGGTGTCTAAACCCTATGGTACTTTTAATTTTTACCTTCCCTGGCTTCTTAGTAGTTTACCTGACACAATCTACCAGACCCTTTCTTGACTTGACATTCCACTCCTGTTTCTTTGACAGTCTATCCACTCCCTTGTTTCCTTAGCTGGTGTTTCCTTGACTGACTCTGTCTTCTCTACCAAAACTTGGTTGCTGAAATTCCTCTAACCTCTCATATGTCTTGAGTGAAAGAAGTTAGTATTAGTGATTATTGATTTATTCATTAAAACTAAATATCTTTAAAGACAGATGACGTTTAAAGTGCAAAGAGATAGTATTAATAGCAATGTATCTTGTAATGTTTTTTAAAAATCCCAGGTCCTTGCATATATTTCAAATATGTGTCATTTTAGTTGCTGCTATCCTGAAAGATCAACCTATCAGCCAATCACTTCATAAATATTTTTGAAACTTTTCTATTAGTATCTTCTGAACCACATGAAAACATGGGTTCTCATCTTAGGGGGTAGACAATCAGGTTGGAAGTAGGACTGCAGGAAACAAAGTCTAATATAAGACTCTACAAGAGTCTAATAAATTCTAAATTGTGAGGGTCACAGTTTAATAGTTAAAGGTGTGTATTGCTGTTGAAGTAGATGTTAACTTCCCTCTGCTTTCCTCCTAGTACCTTGTTCTTTGTTTAGTGTTCATCTTCTGCCAGAGTGGGTACTCTGAGGACTGGACTCTAAGTCATCTTTTTCTTATGTAACTAACACTAGTGCCTGCTGGGTAGGTTCTCAACTGCTGGGGATTGTCAGCCTAGTTGTGAATGCTGGCCCTGTCACTCAAACACAGGTTTTGCACTCATAGCCCTAGTTCCTCATGTATTAAAAAGGGATGACAATAATAATTGTTTTGCAAGTTTTGTTCTGTGTCAGGACATGCCAAATTAGAGTAATGCCTGTCAGTAATTACATTGGCTACTTCTAAATAAGAATTTCAGTAAGTGACAACTTTTTAAATCTCTTACTTGTAAATCTGGCTTATTGACATGACCAATTTAAAAGATAAATATGTATGCTACTTTTCATTGAGTGAAAGCAGTCGTTCTCAAACTGCAGTTCCTGGACCTCAGCCTCAGCATCACCGTCACCTGGTAACTTGTTGAAATGCGTGTTCTCAGCCTCCACCCTAGACCTAGAACTTGGCGATCTGCTTTCACAAGCCCTTTAGGAGATTTTGATGTGCCTAAAGTTTGAGAACCACTGAGCTAGAGACCTTCACTCTTAGACTGTTACTTTTGCCTTTGTATCATAGAATTACATGCTTAATGTATTTTGTATAAATGTTCAGAACTAAATTAATGTAACTTCTTTTAGTATCTGAATATAAATGATGTGCCTAAATATTTGTTATTTTGGTCTTTTTGTACTTTAAAAATCTAAGTTGGGTATGGTCAAGTTGTATTTTCACACAAACATCTGCAGTTTGATAACTAATGGGTAATACCAGTATGGAGTATTTTTTATTTTTAGGTATTAAATATTAAATATAAGTATTTAAGAATTTTAAAAATATTTTTAAAGAAAATAGTTACCTGCAAATATTTGGGAGTCACCAAAAAGGCATAATAAATTAAAGCCCTTGGCTATCATCAGATGTAACTAGTTTTAATAACTTAGTAATATATCCTATTAGTCATTTTTTATTTAAGTTGTTTAAAAACAAATGTTATATATTCAAGGCCACCTTTTCTATGCATATATTCTTTTCTAATATCTGTACCTAATGGGGTTCATACTATCCAACACATTTATTATGTCTTTTTTTTTACTTAACTGTCTCCTGAGCATATATATTTCAGTCTACCCCCCATTTTCAAGCTGCAAAAAATTAAATCATAAGATTGTATAAGAATTCATGCAACCTTTACCCCTTGATGGCTCATTACATATAAACAATGCTATGAAGAATACCTTCGCATAATCTGTATGTGCTTTTGCTTTTATTTCTACAGTTGTAGAGTCCTAAAAGTAATTCTGCTAGATCAAAGACAATATGCAGTTTTATTTTTCATACCAGTGGATTGCTTTCCAAAAAGATTGTAGCAGCTTTTGCTCTCATCAACCATATACAAGAATGCCTATTTGTTCCCATTCTTATCAGCTCTGGTTTTTACCTGTGTTTGGCTTTTTTTTCTTGTTAGTTTCTTGTTATTTATTTTGCCGACCCATTAGGAAACAGCTGGCATTTTTTCATGTATTCATTATCCATTTGCATTTCTTCCTGCTGTGAAATACACCTTTTGCCTGTTTTTCTAGTGATAAAATACTAATGCACATTTTGAAGACTTTTGAGGATCCACATTATCAAATTACTCTACAGAGTAGTTTTACTAGTTTTTATATCATGTTTTGGATCTGATGTGATCCTTTTCATGAATTCCACCTTGCTAAGTTGTATAAACCCTAGATATGCCAGTTAATAATCCTCATCTATGTTTTAAAGAGTCTTAAAATTTTAAATGGTACTCAGGCCATTCAAAGTTCAGCTCCCCATGAGAGAAAAAGTTGAGTAGTCTTCCTTGGTTTATGCAAAGCTTCATAGATTTTTTTGTCTATCCCTATTTCTCTGTAAGATAGTGTTTGGGTGAGTGGGGAAGGAAAGCTTCCATAATCTTGCAGAACAAAAGAGGAAGGCCTTGGAATTCACACAGATCCTTGTGCTGTCCTTTAGCTCCTCTAATGTCCCAGATGATACCTTTTGTCCAGCAGTCCACCGCCTGCCCTTCTGGAATTGGAGACTTAACATCTGTCGCTGCCCCACGGGTGGGCTATAGTTCCTACCCAGCTGACCAAGCCTGGATTGGACTCATCAGCTGTGCACATCACACATTGAAGATTTTTGACATTTAGTATTGATGTATAATTATGTTTGTCATTATGAGAAGACTACTATACAGGGTAGACTTTGATTTTTACTTCTTAGGAAACTTCCTTGAGATTGAGATTACAATAGGGGGAAATAATGCTTCTTTTCTAATTCTGCAGAATGGCAACATACTTGCTTAACATTGAATTCTGTGCAAGAAAGAAAAAATTTAATATATTCCTTGCCAACAAGTGGTGGAAAAACCCTCGTGGCTGAGATTTTAATACTGCAAGAATTGCTTTGCCGGCAGAAAGATGTCTTACTGATCCTACCATATGTGGCAATTGTCCAAGAAAAGGTGTGATTTTTTTTAAAAGTGGCATTTGCTAGTATTTTTACATTAAGATATAAAAACTATCATAAATCATAATTTTATTGACTGAGAAGAGGCATCTATTAATGAAGAATTATTTTTAGTATGTGCAAAAGCAGTATCGAATACTCAATAAAAATCCTTTTTAATGCCAATTACATGTTGAAGAAAGTTTAATTTTTTTCTGAACTGGTGGATTAAACTATTTTTAAATGTTCTATTCATATTTAGCCTGATTTTTTAAAAGAACTATTTTATAAAAACAAATTACTTATTCCAAACTTTTTTTACATCAGAGGAAACCATTGAAATTTATTTTCACATTTATTATGTAGTTTAAAAGTTGCATTAATTTTGTAAACAACACATCATGACATTTGTTAGAGATGTGTGTGTGTGTGTGTGTGTGTGTGTATCTGTGACCTTGTTCCTGATTAGTATTAAACACTTCTTGATTTTTTTAAATTCCTGTGAGAATTTAGTAATTCTAGTCCTCATTAGTTCATTTTAACTAATATTTTAGATTTCAGGTTTGTCAAGTTTTGGTGTAGAACTGGGTTTCTTTGTTGAAGAATATGCTGGAAGCAAAGGAAAATTTCCTCCAATTAAAAGAAGGGAAAAGAAATCACTTTATATTGCCACTATTGAAAAAGGACATAGTCTGGTGAACTCCTTGATTGAAACTGAAAGGATTAACAGTCTGGGTCTGGTTGTGGTAGATGAGGTTAGTTACTACTTTTATAATTTATCAGCATTTTTATTATACCAACATTTATTATGTAGCTCTGCTTAGTACTCCTATGAGAGTAAATAATTTATTTCAATACAGAGACAATACAGATGGTATTTTATGTATAGTAATCTCAAATTTGCTTTTGTGTCAAATGTTTCTTAAAGGACGATTGTATGTATGTTCAATTTTATGATGGTACTTAGAATTCCAGATGTGTCGTGATGCTGCCTCCATACCTCACTAACTTAAAATACCAGTGAAATAATGCATATGTACTCCAGTCGCCATATCCAAAATGCTTAAGAGTTACAAAGCGAGATTACTTACTCATTTCAAACAAAAAATATATGGATGTTCTATACAGGCCTTATAAGTGGATGTACTTTTCTCCCTTTTTTTTTTAAATCTCATAGCTGCACATGATTGGTGAAGGAAGCCGTGGGGCTGTACTGGAAATGACCCTAGCAAAAATTCTCTACACTAGCAGTGAGTATTTCTTCAAATGTGGTCACTAATTGATTTATAATCAACAGACGTATAAAAGAATTAATTCTATCACTAACTAGATTATGTAACTTAGAGTATAGTATGTAAGTTTTCTGCCTTAGTTCTTTATTTCTAAAATAAGCTTATGAATTTTCACTGGAAGAATGAATAAATGAGCAGAATTGTAAAGATAAATGAAATGAACATTTGAGGACATCCCCTATCAACATCGTTATCGTATAGTTACTAGTTATGTGTGCTTAGGCATGCAACTCAAGCTTTCTGTTTCTTCATCTGTAAAATGAGGATTATTATGGTACCAACCTGGTGGGATTATTGCGAGGACTGTGGGAGCTAACACAGGCGAAGCACTGAGAAGGGCCTAGCATTAGCACTCCAAGAGAGCTGCCTCCACCACCATCCGTCGTCACCATACCCATCGGGCAGTACATGTAAGGAGACACTTTAAGGAGCTATTTTGCAGCATCAGATAGCCTTTAAATGTACATGAAATATTCGTTCTAAATGTCTTCTCTGCTATATATTAATATGCTGGTGCAATATTAGTTAAGTCATATTGCAATAGCTTATATGGAAAAATTAATTATAAAAGTAGAAACTTAGGAATTGTTTTTAAAATTTTGATAGCAATGGTATTTAGGTAGATTGTAGCACTTTCTAATCATTTATTCAAGAAATATTTATGGAGTACCTGCTGTATGCCAGACACTGTGTTAAGCACTATGGATATAACAGTGACTAAAATGAGTCCTTGCTTTCCTCAGACCTGGATTTTAATGAAAGTGAATAGATAATAAGTAGATAAACAGGAAAACATGGTATGTCAGATGGTGACAAGTTCTATGGAAAAATAGAAAGCAGAGAAAGAGGGGAGGGTGATCACCTACTTGTCAAATCCAGTGTACACTGACTGTCTTTATCTTAATTTCTCTTCAGCATTTGATTATCATTCTGTTTTTAGTTTGGGTGCTAAAACTCCATTCTCTCTTGGTTTATCTCCTATCTGTCTGTAAGAGGGATGATGTGTTAACATTGAGAGAGAGCACAGCATAATGTTTGAGGATAGATTCTGGATTCAAATCCTAGCTCACGTTTAACTCTGTATGTGACCTTGGGCAAGTTATAGAAACTTTGCCTCTGTTTCTTCATGCATCAAAAATGGATGAGAATAGTAGAACTTTCCTCCCTGGACTGCTGGGAAGATGGCATGAGGTAATCTTTGAAGCATCTAGCACAGCACCTGCACATAATGGACGTGTGTTTGCTGTGCTGTATACTTATTTGTCTTTCTATGACCAGTGCTTACACTTCATAGATATTTGAATGAAAGGAATCTTTGTAGTTTTTCTTCTCCTTTGTGATACCTTTCTAAGCATGTTTATTATGTACATTTGTGTTACCAAAAACTCATCTTAGACTCTTCTTTTGTTTCTTACTTCATACAGTTTCTGCTGCTTCTCATCCATACTCATGACATTAAGTGCGTCCTGTGTGCTGATGGCTCCCAATCTGTATTTCCAGCTTACACCTCTCTTCTGAGTAATTTTTTCTGCCAATTGGACACTCCTACTTGAATACCCTGTGAATAGCTCAGATTCACCACGTCCGAATCTGAATTCCTTGCCACCATTTGCCAGCCAGCCAAGCCAGAATGTCATAGTCTTCACTCTTGCACATCTGTCAACAACCATATGCTGTCTGGTTTACTTCATAGATGCATTATTAAATTATCTTCCTCCAGTCCCTCCTTACTGCTAAATACTCAGTTTAATACCTCATCCTGTCTTACCTAGATCACCACAGAAATCACAAAGTTCTTTACCTGCAGTCTTGGTCACTGCCCTCTCCCCTCCCAAATCGCTCTTCTTCAGTGCAGTTAGAATGATCTTTCCCAAATGCAAATCCAATTAGTGCATTTTACTCTTTGAAATCCTTTAATAGTTTCCCATTGTTTCTGCATAAATGCCACGTTTCTTCACACAGCCTTTCTTCATTTGGGTGCACCCTCACCTCTTCAGCTTAAAAGTCCGCCCTTATGGAGTAGGATGACACCACACATATTCCTCTCTCAGGTAACATCTTGATAATTTCAAGGCAAAAGACACAGAAATAAAAAAGTATTTGCTAAGAAGGCTCCTTTGGGTTTTGATTAAATAACTAAGTCAATGGGAAGTAGCCATTTTGTACTGCCCAAGAAGTCATGCAGCTTCATGAATTTTACTCCACCTTTTATTGGAAAAGAAGTTAACAACCTGATAGTAGCAAGATCCCATAAGGACTCTTCATGTGGCAAGAGTCTGAGAACTAGTCAGCCCTGGATCCTGCACTGTACATCTGCCTATACCTCTACCTACAGAACATACTGTGATTCTTCATACAGTGGTCCAGGTAGTCAGCAACAAGCGTATTTATACTCATTATTGTTGTTCAGAAATTTTAAGGAAGATCCTACTTCTCTCCAAGTTTGAAATTTTATGAAACTCTAACTAGTAATTTTCATAATACCTGAAGGTTTCAGTCTTTGATAGCCAGATTAGCACTCTGGTAATATGTTTCTATTTGTCTTACATCCTCCCTCCTTCTCCTTCTCAAATCACTCAGAAAGAGTTCAGAATACAAAAAGCTTGCTGAAATTACTATTATGATATATTAACTAACATATTTTCCTCAATACTTTGTATTTTGTTTTAGAAACAACTCAAATTATTGGTATGAGTGCAACATTGAATAATGTTGAAGATCTACAAGAGTTCCTTCAAGCAGAATATTATACCAGTCAATTTAGACCAGTATGTACCTAAGGTTTGCACTGTACTGATTTGTTACATATCATCTTACTTAGAAAGAAAAGTAGCAAACATACTATGTTAAAAAATTCTATGGAAGTAACATAACTCCACTATGCTTTTATGCTAGTGCTAATTCTAATTAGAGTTTGTGCATAGAGAATGTTAACTGTGTGGGGTCAGGAATCTTGGCTTGGTCACTACTGTATCTGTAGCACTTGGAACATGGACCTTCAATGAATATTAATTGAATGAAATTTTCCAGACCCATTCTATTTTTCTATTTCCTATTCTGCAAGATAAATTTTTTCATTTGGTCAAAATTTAGTGATTTCTGTTTTGAGTTATGTAACTTAAGCAATTATCTTAAATTTATCTTGAAACTTACAACATTTATCTTAAATGTTGAAGTATTTTCAAATATATATGATTTGGTAGTTTAATACTTTTTTAATAAGTTAAGATTTGACATAGATTTAAATTTAACCCCCCATAATAGTATTCCCAAAGGCATGAAGAAAGTAAATAAATATAATTCTTAGTTACTTGGAAGAATCTTGTAACATAATACTCTGTCTGCAATACTTATATGCATGTTCTTTGAATAAGTTTTCAGAAAATAATTTTTGAGAATCGTCAAATTTTAATTTGAAATTTGATGTTTTCACATTTGTACCAAATATGAGAATTTTCAAGAGATATTTTCTAACCTTGTCAAATTAAATGCTATTCTTTTTTTTTAAATGAGCTTTACTTACAAATTTTTTTTCTACAAATACTTAAAAGTAGCGTGGTGGTTTAGAATTAAAACTGATGGTGTTGGCCGAGTGGTTAAGGCAATGGACTAGAATTAAAACTGATGGCTAATAAAACAAAATTTTGTATCTTGAAGAATAACACAAATAATTCCTTAGTGAAAGATAGAGTGTGAACACTTTTCTCATGTACATTCTTCTTGTGACAAATACAGAAGTGTCTGGTTTCCTTTTAGATATGTGACTGTTTAATTCAGAAGTATCTCTTCAAGGATGTTAATCTGTATTTTGATATAAGGGAAAAAGAGACAAAGAAATGATAGAGAAAAAACTTAAGTAGAAGCATATTTTATATACCTTAGAAAAGCTAAAATTTTTATATAAATGTCTTTACAATATCACAAAATTTAAAACTCTGGAAGGGGGAATATATATAGTATTAATTGCAAATGTCCTTTTACTACAAGGTTGAATTAAAAGAATATCTGAAAATAAACAGTTCGATATATGAAGTTGACAGCAAAGCTGAGAATGGCATGACTTTTTCACGGCTGCTCAATTTTAAGGTAATATTGATAACCCTTGAATCTTAAGTTCACAGACTTTGTGCCCAAGTGCTCCGGGGCACCACAGAAGTTTCACAGGGGTACCTTGGGATGGTTTAGATATTTGAGAGAAACAGCTGATGTTTGACATCTGTCAGACACCATTCAACAACTACTACTCAAGGTAGTTTCCAATGTCAACATGAGCCATACTGCATTCCTCTCTATGACATCATATCTTTGTGAAGTTGGTGTTTTTTTTTGCAGTTACTATAAACAAATTCCATGTGAAAGTCAATGTGGGACAGGAAATGAGAGTAGCTATGTCCAAACTGATTCTAAAATTTGAAAACTGTGCAGCGCCCCATTGTATGCGTATCCCATGGGACTGTTGTGGTTATTTAAGAACAAAATACAAATATTTCATTCAATAATGTTTATTATTTATTCAAACAGCTACTAAATTCTGAGGAAATATATACTTACCAAGTTGTTTAGATCTAACTACCTAATAAAACTTGTTAGATACTTCTTTTTTCCTTGGGGCCCCACGATGCAAGAAAATGTGAAGACCTCGCGCTTAAATGTGTATTTATTCAGCAGCAACAGGAAAACAGGAAACATTTATATGGACTATGTGGTTCCGATGTTGGTATATGAAAGTGGTAATGCCCACTATATTAGTGTTCTATGAAGGATATTAGAAATGGAAGAAAGGGATTTTACAACAGTTTTAGAATTCTAAAAGGTATATTATTCTAAATCTGTATCTTATTAGTTTTCAACAAAAGTCAAAGAAAGTGAGATTTTAAATAACTACACTTTCTCTATGTTCTTTGAGTTCCTTGTGTCTGCTTGATAAATATATTTTTTATTTCTGAAAATATGTTCTAGTATGATTGAATCTATGGTTTTGAAAACTATTAGTAATAGCAAAAGGTATATCTTATTTATGCAGGCCTTTGACTGTTTTTAGGATCAATCTGTGTTCCTCTCTGTGGGCTTTTTTGTTCTGCATTGGTGGAGAGGGGCATGCAGCGGAGTTATTAATAACATTGACTACTTTTACTTCTTTAATTTAAAATTAAATATACCTAACGAAACCCTAATAACCTAAGAGAAAAGTGGGATTTAAAATTTTAATGTTTAATATAGAGTTCATGTTTTAGATGATCAGGTTTATTAAGTGAGAAGTTCAAAATTACAGATGGTTTACCAACCTTCAAAGCACACTGGTAAAATGACAGGTTTTCATAGTTGCTAACTACCTTGTTCCTACATCTTGTGCAGTATTCTGACACTCTGAAAAAGATGGATCCCGATCATTTGGTAGCATTGGTGACAGAAGTTATTCCCAATTATTCCTGCTTAGTTTTTTGTCCCACTAAGAAGAACTGTGAAAACGTTGCAGAAATGATATGCAAATTTTTAAGCAAGTATGTTAATCTTTTCAAAGTATTCTGTTCTGTTATTTTTATCGTGAATTGTTTGTTCAACAAACTCTAATTACTTCCTGCACAACATTATATTTAATTGTTGCACTAGATTTTAAAGGTCTGGATCTTGCAAAAAGTTTGTGAAATTCACTTATGTGAAATAGAAAAAAATTCTAAGGCTACATGTAAGAGAATGCTTACTAATTAGATGATGTTGATTATGAAAACCTAAGGAAACTAAATTATCATTGAGGTATTCTCAGTAAATCATTCCTTTTCTTAGAATAATTTTAGGTAATATAGCACTGGCTGAGTGATGTGGACATTGAGAGAATAACATTTGACTGGGAGACTTAAGGTTTATTAGTTATACCCTTGACTTATTTTGCTTTGTGATGACAATAGTTTATTTGGGTCATAAATGTTGATGGTTAATATTGAAGCCCTTAAAAATTTGGTTCTCCAGAACCCTTAGTTAATGAATTGTAAAGGATACTTGATACTTTCTTAAAGAGACAGGACTTAACACTTTCTGAAGGAAAATTTCGTCTAAAATAATTTTCCACATTGCTTGCTGCTTTCATAAGCTGAATGCTGAGTGTAGTTTAGCCCCTTGTTTTTGCGGCTGTTGACTAAACTGTTGAGTCATATTAAGAACATACTCTTCAATGTTATTCTGTAATTTACATGTAGACAAAGCAAAATCTAGGGCTAAATGGATTCTGATCTCAGTAGGGTCTTTAACACATGATTTCTTGAGAGTCCTGTGGTACCAGCTTGTATCTAATTATTTGCCTTCTTATAATAATTCACGGGAAGCAGGAGCAGTGGGATCACTAGACTGTGTGTCTGTTTAAGTGCAGGGACTGGAGATTTTTCCCAAGTGATTGTCTCAGTTTCAAGGAAAATTATCATTTTTTACAGCTGTTACTACTCTTGACTTCTAAGTCAAGAATGGCTTTTAAACACTATTTGCTGACAGCTGCCAAAGCTGTGGTTATGTCACTTTATCTAAAAATGGTATCACAGTGCTTCTTAGCCTAGAATGCAGGCTAACATCTGACTCAACTTACTTTTCCATCCTCACTTCATCTACTCTTCATTCACCCTGCAGTTATCCAAACCAAATTACTTTTTATTTATGCATTGAACTTTCCACATCATGCTTTCATTGATCATGTTTTACCCTCTCAGGAATGCACTTCCCAACCCCTTCATCACCATCTCTCTATACTGTTCTTCAAGATCCAGCTCAGATCTTAGTTTCTCCCACAAAACCTTCTCCACGTAACCATGTTTTATCTGGTCAATTATAAATAATGTCTCTCTTCTCTAAAATTATATGGAGATTATCCATATTCTCACCCCATTCAAGACTTTGTCCATGCATGGATGGGTTCATGGTATCCATCCCTTTCAGGACATTGTGCATTGGCTGGAAAGAATAACAAGTCTGCTGCCCCTACTCAGTGTTACTTCTAATTCTTATGCTGATGACTCTTGACCACTTTCTTCCCAATTCTTCACTGTTCTTCTTTTGTCTCCTTGCCTCCCATTTCTCAACTTCTTATGAAACCACTAGCCTTCTGCAGTTAACATCAGCCAGAGCTCTGTTCTTTCAATGAAGCACACTAAACACAGGGCCATATGTATTTTATCTTAGACCATATTTGTTATCAGTTTTCAGAAGTTGTTTTTTTACAGTCATTTAGTTGTACTTAGTCTTTCTTTTCTAAAAGGAATTTAAAATAATAGGTGTTTTTAGATGCAGAGATATTGTAAGCCATTACTGAGTCTTCTAAAATGCTAGTGTTAACATATGGTACATACAATTTAAAAACATATATGTATCCATCTTTAGAGAAGAAATTTTATGATTTAAAATAGAGCAAATCATCTTAAATAAAGGTATATGTTCTAGTGAGAAAAATTATTGTAACTTCTAAAGCAGAAGTCTAAACCTGGCATTCATGGATTCATACGAAGTACAGGAATAAGCTTCAGCCTATGAACCCTCTGGAATTATATGCCAGGTGTTGTGTTAATGTGAATATTTGTCTTTTTTTTCCTTAGCTTTAATCAGATTTTCACAGGGCTCTATGATTCACAAAAAGGTTAAGAGAGACTGCCTAATAGTTAATGAAATCAAAATCAAAATCCTAAGAACATTTTATGTACTTATTATCAATAAAAGTAATACTTTTTTAATAAATGAATGTTTATATGTCTCTACTAAAATTTAAATGATAGGCACATTGTCACTATAAGATGGAGGGTTCATATTTCTAACTGACCTTTTTCCTAGGGACTATTTGAAACACAGGGAGGAAGAAAAACTTGAGTTGATTAAGAACTTGAAGAATATCAGCAGTGGCAATCTGTGTCCTGTTTTAAAGCACACTGTCCCATTTGGAGTTGCTTATCACCATAGTGGTTTAACAAGTGATGAAAGGAAGCTCCTGGAGGAAGCCTATTCCATGGGAGTTCTCTGCCTTTTCACCTGCACATCCACCCTAGCAGCAGGTGTTAACCTACCAGCACGAAGGTAAGATATAAATAAACAGTGACCAGGCTCAAAACTTTTCAACTCCTAACTTGCCAGCAGTTTTGTTGTTTTATTGTTTCTCATTGGTGGGTGAAAATTTATCAAATGTTCTTTCAGCATTTGCTGAGTTGATTGGTTTTTTACCTTTAATATTTTAATGAAAAATAATGCTAGTAGATTTCCTGGCACTAGAATTGCTACTTTCTTTTGTATACTCCCTATGTGGCTTTGGTGTCAGAATTTATTATCCTAGTTGTGTAGAAACAGTTGCTAAGCTTTCCACCAGTTGTATGATCTGAATGAGTTTATTTAACATAGGGTTGAAACCTTGGAACCTTAGAGAACTCATCCATAAAGACTTTTGAGTCCAATATCTTTTTTTCAAGTAGAACCTTGATTACTTTTTCAGTTGTTACCAAAGCTATAGGCTCTGTAATTGATTTATCTTCTTTATAATTTGTGACTTCAAAATTTGTGACACTTTTTCAAATAAATGGTCAATTTTTATAAATCAGTGAATGTTAAAAAATCTGTGTTTTCTGTTGGATGTGCAGTTTTATGTATCTCAATATCACAGTTACTGTGTTATCAGCTCCTCTATTTTCTTACTATTTATGATTCCTTGATTTTTCAGTTTCAGAGAGGTGCTAGTCTCCCACTGTAATTATGGAGTTGTCAACTTTTCTTTTTGAATTTCTAGAAGTTTTTGTTTTGTATTTCAAAACTATTTGGGTATACAAAGGTTTACTACAAATATTGCTGAATTATACCTTTTATCGATATAATAAGTCCTTGTTTTTCTCATTTAGTGATTTTACTTTGAATACTAGAACAACATGATTTTTTGCTAAGAATATCTTTTACCATTCTTTGGTTTTCAACCTGTCACTGATTAAGTTTTCCATTTTTCAGACAATGGGAAGGAAAAAAAGGAAGTTATATGTCGTATTTCTCTTATTTCAATTTTACGCTTAAAATCTTAACAGTTGAAACTAAACATATTTTTCTATCATTTTAGAGGTAATAACTATATCCTCTCCGGAACATAGCAAGAGTCTAGCATATGTGGGTTCTCCTGCACTGCCTCACGTAGGCCTCACCTAGAATTTTAGTTCCAGATTTTTTATTTCTTTTCATCTCATAGTCAATAACTGCTTAAACTTACCTGTAAATTATACTTGCTTTTATGTTTACTACTGCCTCTTGTATCCCTCATCTTCCTTCTCTGGTTTATTTTGTATTTTGCCATCCTTGAATAGTTATTTTTTAAATGCCATATTGGGGTCAAAAATTTTTGAGTCTTTGCATAGGCTGAAGATGTCTTTATTTTAGCCTCACACTTTAACACCTTGCTAGGAAAAGAATCACAGATTCAATTTTTTTTTCCCTTGGGGACTGTAGTATTGTTCCATGTCTTCTACAAGCCAGTGTTCATTTTTGTGTTTGCATAGGTTTGTTTTCCTCTGCAGAAGCTTCTGGACTTTTTAATTTTAAAATGCCATTACAGGGTATAATAATGATTGCAGCTATTACTCTCCATCCCCCATGTCAGAACAGCTTTGAACACATTGTTTTAATAGAAACTCATAACATCTCTGTGAGGGAGGTCATATTTTATTATCCACATTTTATTAAAGGGAAAACTGAGGTGCTGAACAATTAAATAGCTTAACCAACTTCACACCCAACAAATCAGTTTCAAAGCCAAGTTTGAACCTGGGAAATCTAAATCTATAATCCCAACTATCCCAGTTTAGCTACTTTTAATTCATAGGGTTTATCACTTGAGTATAAGTTTTCAATCTAAAGTTTCATGCTTTTCTTCAACTTAGAGTAATTTTTTTTCAAAATTTCTTTTACTATTTCTTTTCTTTCATTATCTCTGTTCTCTACCTTTGTAACTAGAGTTAGACAGGGTTGAAGCATTTTAGACTGTGCTTTTATATCAGCTTTTCTTTCATATTTTTTCAATCTATATGAGCTGTGTGATTTCTTCAACTTAACTTTCTATGTAACAGCATCAGTTTTTAACTATCTCATTCATCCAGTTCTTCTAATTAATTGTTTTAATGAATTTAACATTTTTTTATTAATATCCAAGAACCCTCTTCTTTTACTGCTCTTTGTTTATAATAGTCTACTCTTACATTGTGAATATAATACCCTCTAGAATTTTCTGTGGGTACTAATTAGAATTTTTTAAAGTTCTTTTCTGTTCCCTGTGTTACCTGCTTCTGTCAGTATTTATTCTGTGTGTTCTTGTTGCTTTTCTTTTATGTCATCAATTTCCTTCAAGTGCTTGGTAATCTGGACTGTCCATCATGATTATTAAATAAAGTAGTAGGTCGATTAGTATAGGTAAATGACATAGGTTTTCTCTCATCTTTGAAGAGGAAAGCTGGCTACAGACTTCTGTATATGTGAACAGGACTGAAATCACCATTTTTTTAGGTCAAAACAGTTGACTTATTTTATATAGTTGACAGTAATATAAATTCATAAATAAATATGCATATGTTTATGGTACATGGTCAGATTTTTCATTTATGGGGTATAAAATCAAAAATATCTGGAGACTAGGGCTATCTAGAGTGGAGTGATCATAAGTTTTGCAGCTTAAGGTCAAATCATGATTCTGTTAATTACTAATTTTGTGAGTAGAGGTAAGCCACTTAATTTGTGCTTCAGTTAGCCCCTTTGTTTAAATTTATATATGTGTGTGTGTGTGTATATATATATATATATAATAAAATTAAAAATAGTATTTATTACAAGAGTTTTGTAGGAACTACAGATAATGTACATAAAGAACCTAGAACATCAAATCTTCATAAATAACAGGTACCTATTATTTTGCATTAATACATCCTTAAATTTAATACCACGTAGATATAATGAAATTAAAAATTTTTAAATATGTGCTATTGTTAGATGGAATATCACTTTTAATTAATGTTATCAATTCCATAGAGTTATTTTAAGAGCACCCTATGTTGGTAAGGACTTTATAAAGAGGAATCAATATAAACAGATGATTGGCAGAGCTGGCCGTGCTGGAATAGATTCTGCTGGGGAGAGTATCCTTATATTGCAAGAAAAAGACAAGAAACAGGTAACAGTCTGGTTGTTGGCTGGTTGGTTGATCTTCTTTTCTTGGTCTTTGATTTAGCTCCTTCATGAGTTCATCTCTTAAAAGTTAATTTTTCATTTCCTTTAAATAATGTTTCTCTTCTATGATTAAGAATTAGAATTTGAATTAGTTTGAGTACTTTTGTATTTCAGGCAAACAATGAAAAATATTTTCCCTATTTAACTTCCATTTTAATGAGGACACTTACTAAAGTTTTACTTTTTTCTCTTTGTGTTTTTAACCCCTGCCTTCATAAGATATATGCAGTATATAAAGTTTTATACAGAATACTATTTATTTTTTATAATAACACAAAACGTAGTATTGCTTTATCTTTTGTAGGTATTGGAGTTCATAAGCAGACCCTTAGAAAACTGTTACAGTCATCTCATTCAAGAACTTACCAAGGGAATTCAAACTTTATTTCTCTCTTTGATTGGTTTGAAGGTATTTTTTTTAGTATTTTAAATCTTATTACTGTTGCCTGAGATAGTAGTGGTTAAAAAGTTATGAAAACTGTAAAGTGTGAAAAAAAAGTAAATTTCTAATTGAAAAAGAAATCTGTGATAAATCTGAATCTGGATTTATATGTACATTTTTAGTTCTTTGAGTTGTAAAGAATATGAAAGATCAAAAATCATAACTAGGCATCCATTACAAGTAAGAGACAAGTGGATACTGTGGGGGATATAAGGAGCTGTAAAGATATGGGTCCTGATGTGGGATAATCCAGCATCTCTGCCCTTGCAAAAATAAGATTCACCTGTAGTGCTGTGACCATTCTAGGATATTATAACCATTTGTGAGATCTGCTTAGCCTATAGCAAGCAGAAAATTTTTTTTAAATACACAACAGGAAAATACTCTTTTTCCTAAGATTAGAAATTAGCTCTCTTTTGTCAGGTTACTTTTTTTTTTTTTCCTTGCCTTTTCAAAAAAATTGATGTATACTTGGCATAAAATATCTGATTAGTTTCAGGTGTACATCATAGTAGGGTTTCTCTTGAGTTAAACTTCTTTTGTACAGTTACTCTTTATTTATTTATTTTATATCATTTTTAAAAGGTGGAATAAAGTTGATATACAATATTATATTGATTTCAGATATGCAACAGTGACTTAATAATTACATACATTATTAAATGCTTGCCACAATAAGTGTAGTTATCCCATTATCATACCAAGATACTATAATATTATTGGTTATATTTTCAGTGTTATAGTTCCATCCTATGTCTAACTTATTTTACAATTTGTAGTTTGTACTTCTTTATCCCCTTCGTCTATTTGATCCATTTCTCAACCCCCCTCTCTATTGTAGCCAACAGTCTGTTGTCAGTATTTGTGAGTCTATTTTTTGTTTGTTTGTTTTCTTTTTTAGATTCCACATAAAAGTGAAATCATGTGGTATTTGTCTTTCTCTGCCTGGCTTATTTCACTTAGCAGGATACCCTCTAGGTCCTTCCATGTTGTAGCAAATGGCAAGACTTCTTTTTTATGTCTGAGTAATATTCCACTGTGTATATGTACTACATCTTCTTTATCCATTCCTCTTTCAGTGGCCACTTTGGTTGCTTCCATATCTTTGCTATTGTAAATAATGCTACAATGAACATAGAGGTACATAAATCTTTTTGAATCAGGGATTTTGTTTTCTTTGGGTAAATACCCAGAAGTGGAATTGCTGGGTCATATGGTTATTTCTATTATTAGTTTTCTGAGGACTCTCCATGCTGCTTTCCAGAGTGGCTTCACCAGTTTACATTCCCTTAACAGTGGAGGTGAGCTCCCTTTTCTCCACATCCTCACCAACACTTGTTATTTCTTGTCTTTTGGATAGTGGCCATTCTGACTGGTATGAGATGATATCTCATTGTGGTTTTGATTTGCATTTCCCTGATGATCAGTGATGTGGAGCATCTTTTCATGTGCCTGCTGGCCATCTGTATTTCTTCTTTGGAAAAATGTCTGTTCAGTTCTTCTGCCTATTTTTTAATCAGGTTATTTGCTTTTTGATGTTGAGTTATATGAGTTCTTAATATATTTTGGATATTAACCCCTTGCTGGATATGTCCTTTACATTTATATTCTCCCATACTGAGCTTGCCTTTTTGTTTTGTTGATGGTTTCCTTTGCTGTGGCAGAAGCTTTTTAGTTTGATGTAGTCCCACTGTTTATTTTTGTTTTTGTTTCCCTTGCCCAGAGAGATGTATCCAGAAAGAAATTTCTCATGCTGATGTTCATGAGAGTCTTGCCTAGTTTCCTTTTGAGAATTTTATGGTTTCATGTCTTACATTTAGGTCTGTAATCCATTTCAAGTTTACTTTTGTGAAGGAGTTAGACAGTAACCCAGCTTCATTCCCTTGAATATAGTTATCCAGTTTTTCCAACACCATGTACTGAAAAGACTGTCTTTTCCCCATTGTTTATTTATGGCTTCTTTGTCACATATTAGTTGATTGTATAAGTATTGGTTTATATCTGGGCTCTCTATTCAGGTACATTGATCTGTGGGTCTATTCTTGTGCCAGTACCATACTGTTTTAATCACTGTAGCTTTATAGTGTAGCTTGAAATCTGGGAGTGTGATAACCCCAGCTTTGTCTTTCTTTCTCAAGATTTCTTTGGCTGTTTGAGGTCTTTTATGGTTACTTATAAACTTTAGGATTATTTGCTCTAGTTCATTGAAAAGTGCCATTGGTATTTTGATAAGGATTGCATTTAATCTTTAAATTGCTTTGGACAGGATGGCCATTTTGACAATGCTAATTCTTCCTTTTCATGAGCTAGATTTCCATTTATTTGTGTCTTCTTCAGTGTCTTTCATCAGTTTCTCATTGTTTTCAGGGCACAGGTCTTTCACTCCTTTGGTTAGGTTTATTCCTAGGTATTTTATTCTTTTTAATGCAATTGTAAATGGAGTTATTTTACTGATATCTCTTTCTGCTAGTTTGTTGTTATTATATAGGAATGCAACAGATATCTGTATATTGATTTTGTATCCTGCGATTTTGTTGAATACAGTCATTAGTTCTGATAGTTTTTTAGTGGAATCTTTAGTGTTTTCTATAAATAGTATCATGTCATCTGCAAATAGTGACAGTGTAACTACTTCCTTACCAATTTGGATACTTTTTATTTCTTTTTCTTATCTGACTGCCATGGCTAGGACCTCCAGTACTATGCTGAATAAAAGTGGTGAGAATGGGCATCCTTGTCTTCTTGTTCCTGATCTTAGAGGAAAGCTTTGAGCTTTTCCCCATTGAGTATGATGTTAGCTGTGGTTTTGTCATATATGGCATTTATTATAGAGGTATGTTCACTCTTTACCCACTTTATTGAGAGTTTTTGTCATGAATGGATGTAGAATTTTGCCAAATGTTTTTCAGCATCTATTGAGATGATCATATGGCTTTTATCCTTCTTTTTGTTAATATGTTGAATCACATTGATTTGTGGATATTGTACCATCCTTGTATCCCTAGAATAAATCCCACTTTGTTGTGATAAATGATCCTCTTGATATTGGTCTGTTCTTTCTTTTTTTTAGTGTCTTTGTCTGGTTTTATATTAGAGTAATACTGACCTTGTAGAATGAGTTTGGAAGTAGTCCCTCCTCTTCTGTGTCTTGGAATACTTTAAGAAAGATAGGTATTAGCTCATCTTTAAATGTTTGGTAGAATTCACCCATGAAGCCATCTGGTCCTGGACTTCTGTTTGTTAGGAGTTTTTGGATTACCAGTTCAATTTCATTACTAGCAATCTGTCTGTTCACATTTTTTGTTTCTTCCTGGGTCAGTCTTGAAGAGTGTACATTTCTAGGAATTTAACCATTCTTATAGATTCTCAAATCTATTGGCATAAAATTTTTCATAGAATTCTCTTGTAATTCCTGAATTTTTGTGGTGTCTGCTGTAATTTCTCCTTTTTCATTTCTTATTTTGTTTATTTGTGTGCAGTCTCTTTTTTTCTTGATAAGTCTATCTAAGGGTTTCTCTACTTTATCTTCTTGAAGAACCAGGTCTTGGTTTCATTGTTTTTTGTTTTTTGTTTTTTTTTACTATTGCTTTCTTAGTCTCTATTTTATTTACTTCTGCTCTGCTCTTTATTATGTCCCTCCTTCTACTAACTTTGGGCTTTGTTCTTCTTTTTCTAGTTCCTTTAGTTGTAGGGTTAGATTGTTTATTTGAGATTGTTCTTGTTTCTTGATGTAGGCCTGTATTGCTATAAACATCCCTCTTAGAACTGCTTTTGCTGCATCCCACATATTTTAATTTGTTGTGTTCCTGTTTTCATTTGTCTCCATGTATTGTTTGATCTCCTTTTTGATCTGTTCCTTGAGACATTTATTATTTAGAAGCATACATGTTTGTGCTTTTTCCAGTGTTTTTCTAATAATTGATTTCTATTTGCATGCCACTGTGGTCTGAGAATATGCATGATAAAATTTCAGTCTTCTTAAATTTGTTCAGACTTGTTTTGTGTCCTAACATGTCATTTATTTTGGAGAACATACCATGCACACTTGAGAAAAATGTGTAGTCTGTTGCTTTTGGCTAGAATGTCCTGAAAATATCTGTTAAGTCCATCTGGTCTAATGTGTCATACAGTGCCTCTCTTTCCTTTTTTGTTTTCTGCTGGGATGATTGTCCATTGACGTAAGTGGGGTGTTAAAGTCACCTACTGTAATTGTGTTGCTGTCAGTTTCTCCCTTTAGGTCTGTTAGTATTTGGTTTATATATTTAGGTGCTCCTATGTTGGTACATAGAATGTTTATGATTGTTATATCCTCTCATTGGACTGATCCCTTTATCATCATGTAATGTCCTTCTTTGTCTCTTGTTACATTCTTTGTTTTAAAGTCTATTTTGTCTGTTACTTGTATTGCAACTCCAGCTTTCTTTCTTTCTTCCTTCCTTCCTTTCTTTCTTTCTTTCTGTTTATTTATTTTTTCATTTATTTATTTGGTATTGTTGACATACACTTACATGAACAACATTGTGGTAACTAGATTCCCCCCATTATCAAGTCCCCACTACATACCCCATTACAGACATTGTCCATCAGCATAGTAAGATGCTATAGAATCACTACTTGTCTTCTCTGTGCTATACTGCCTTCCCATGCCCACCCACCCCCAGCATTTGTGTGCTACTCGTAATGCCCCTTTTTCCCCTTATCTCTCCCTTCCCACCCATCCTCCCCAATCTCTTTCCCTTTGGTAACTGTTAGACCATTCTTGGGTTCTGTGAGTCTGCTGCTGTTTTGTACCTTCAGTTTTTTTTTTTTTGAGAGGGCATCTCTCATATTTATTGATCAAATGGTTGTTAACAGTTAACAACAATAAAATTCTGTACAGGGGACTCAATGCACAATCATTAATCCACCCCAAGCCTAATTCTCATCAGTCTCCGATCTTCTGAAGCACAACGAACAAGTTCTTACATGGTGAACAAATTCTTACATAGTGAATAAGTTCTTACATGGTGAACAGTACAAGGGCAGTCATCACAGAAACTTTCAGTTTTGATCATGCATTATGAACTACAAACAATCAGGTCAGATATGAATATTCATTTGATCTTTATACTTGATTTATATGTGAATCCCACATTTCTCCCTTATTATTATTATTATTTTTAATAAAATGCTGAAGTGGTAGGTAGATGCAAGATAAAGGTAGAAAACATAGTTTAGTGCTGTAAGAAAGCAAATGTAGATGATCAGGTGTGTGCCTATAGGCTAAGTATTAATCCAAGCTAGACAAGGGCAACAAAACATCCACAGATGCAGAAGATTTCTCTCAAAGCAGGGGGGGTGAGGTTCTAAGCCTCACCTCTGTTGATCCCCAATTTCTCACCTGATGGCCCCCCTGTGACTGTGCCTGTCTTAGGTTGTTCCTCCCTTGAGGAATCTTACCCGTCTCTGGCTAACCAGTCATCTTCCGGGGCCATACAGGGAGATGTAAAGTTGGTAAGTGAGAGAGAAGCCATATTGTTTGAAAAGGTTAGCTTTTTACTTCTTTGCAGATTTATGCCCTGTGGCTTCTATGCCCAGCACTTGTCTCGAGGTATCTTTACCACTTTGTACCTTCAGTTTTTCCTTTGTTCTTATACTCCACAGATGAGTGAAATCATTTGATACTTGTCTTTCTCCACCTGGCTTATTTCACTGAGCATAATACCCTCTAGCTCCATCCATGTTGTTGCAAATGGTAGGATTTGTTTTCTTCTTATGGCTGAATAATATTCCATTGTGTATATATACCACATCTTCTTTATCCATTCATCTACTGTTGGACAGTTTGGTTGCTTCCATTTCTTGGCTATTGTAAATAGTGCTGCAATAAACATAGGGTGCATCTGTCATTTTGAAACTGGGCTGCTGCATTCTTAGGGTAAATTCCTAGGAGTGGAATTCCTGAATCAAATCGTACTTCTGGTTTTAGTTTTTTGAGGAACCTCCATACTGCTTTCCACAAAGGTTGAACCAATTTACATGCCCACTAGCAGTGTAGTAGGGTTCCCCTTTCTCCAACAGTTGCTGTTGTTTGTCTTTTAGATGTTGGCCATCCTAACTGGTGTCCAGCTTTGTTTCTCATCCCTATATGCATGATATGTCTTTTCCATCCCTTCAGTTTCAGTCTATGTGTGTCTTTAGATCTGAAGTGAGTCTTTTGTAGATAGCAAATAAATGGGTCTTGTTTTTTAATCAATTCATTCACCCTATATCTTTTGATTAGCACATTTTAGGCCATTTACATCTAAAGTAGTTCTCAATAGGTATGTAGTTATTGGCATTTTGTTAAATGTTTTCTGGTTGTTTTTATTGTTTTTTTCTAATCCTTCCTCTCTTACGTTCATGTTGTATGTTTTATTACTTTCTTTAGTGTTACAGTTGGGTTCCCTTCTCTTTCTTTTTAGTATATCTATTCTAAGTGTTTGGTTTGTGATTATAGGGTTATTCTTAAGAAAATGTTAACATTGTGTCCAAGGTCACATAACCACAAAGTGGCAAAGCCAGGGTTTGAATTCATCTTTGTTTAACTACAAAACCAGTATTCTTAACCTGTCATACTTTCTACCTTCATTTCCCCTAACAGTTTCAGTGAAATACAAAAGGCAATTGATAAAAGATATCATGAGACAAGTTTTGATTACCTTGTAGATGAATGATATATAATATAATATCCTCTGGCAATTTAGAAGAGTGAAAGGCTACAAGGAAGAAAATGAATAAGTGTTGAGTATTGAAGGAGATAGAGGTTTTAGAAAAGAAGAGGGAAGGAATAAGCCATTTCAGGTACTTAAAATAGTATGAAAGATGAGAAAACTTAACATGATGTGGGGTAGCAGTCAGTGGACTAGGTGCTGTAGCTCTAGAGGAGGACTGCAGATCCTGAAAAGTAGAAGGTTGTGTGGAAAAAGTTGGCCAGCCTGGGTACCATTGATTTGGGAAGATGGGAGAGCGTGCTTAAATACTGCACTAAAGAGTTGTGATCTTTATCAGTGGAGAATTAGTAAAAGTGTTCTGTGGTTGTTTAGAGCAATGACCCTGATATCATACATACCTGTGTTCCAGTCCCAGCTGTGTCTCTTATAACTCTGGCTAACTTATTCTCCCTTAAACCTCACCAGTTGCCTTATCTGTAAAATGGAGATAATAGTATGCAGAGGTTTTGCAAGACTAGTTTGGAAGCAGTTGTAGTAATCCATGCATAATGTAATAAAGACCTTCAATAGGAGGATTGCCAAGAAATTAATAAAGGAGGGAGAGAGATCATGAAGATCATCACACTTATATTTATATTAGATAAGGTAACAGACTAAGAGAATAGTGATTAGTTTAAGGTCATTCAATAAGTTATGGTTTAGATGGGACTATAATTCAGGTTCCTACCTTGTTGGCCTATTCTCTTTCAATGTGCCATTGTGTATGTGGAATATTCACCAAGACAGACCATATTCTGGACCACAAAACAAGTCTTAATAAATTTAAAAGCATTGAAAACATAAAGAATGTATCTAATGACAGAATCATAGTATAAATCAGTAAATAGAAAGATATTAAGGAAATACCCAAATATTTGGAAATCAAACAGCTATTTGACCTGTGGTCAAAGTAGAAATCACAAGGGAAATTATAAGGTATTTTGAATTGAATGAAAATGAAAACCAGTGTAAGATATTTGGTGGCATGCAACTAAAGAAGAGCTTAAGGGAACATTTATAGCTTTAAATGCGTTATTAGAATATACCAAAGATCCAAAGTCAGTGATGTTAAGTTTCACCTTGGGAAGCTAAGCTGAAACAAACAAATCAACAAACAAAAAACTCAATGTAAATGGAAGGATGGAAATTGTACAGATAAAAACAGACAAGCAAGAGGCAATATTAATGAAACCTAAAGCTAGTTCTTTGAAAAGATCAGTAAGATTATTGATTGAATTGATCAGGAGGAGAAAAGAGAAAACAAATTACCACTATCAGGAATGAAAGGAGGGTCACCACCAAAGATTCTAGAGATATTAATAACTTGAATAACTGTATACTTGATACTGAGAAAGGAATTCAACAGCTTAGATCAAATGAGAAAGATTCTTGAAAGACACAATTACCAAAATCAATTGAAGAAGTAGAAAATCTAAATAGTCCTGTATCTATTAAATAAATTGAATTTATAATTAACACCTTACCACAAACTGATTTCAGTGGTGAATTCTAACAAATATTTAAGGGAGAAATAATATCAGTCATACACAGATTCTTCCAAAAAGCAGAGGAATTGGGAACAATGATTGTATCATCTTACATGAACAGCATTACTCTGACACCAAAACCAGATAAAGATACTACAAAGAGAGAAACAAAAGGCCTGAATCTCTGGGAAACATAGATATAAAAATCCTTATCAAAGTATTAGTAATCCAGCAGTACAATGTAAGAGTAAAATACCATGATCAGTTGGAGTTTATTCCAGTAGTGCAAAGTTGGCTCAACATTCAAAACTCAGTCAGTGTAATTATCCATTTGGCAGGATTCATATCCATTCATGATAAAAACTTAGCAAACTAGGAGTAGAAGAAAACTTCTTCAACCTGATAAAATGTGTTTATTTTTAAAAACCCTACAGTTAATATCACACTTAATGACGAGAGACTAAATGTTTATCTCCCTACAATCCAGAAAAGAAAAGATGTTTGTTCTCACCTTCCTATTCAACATATATCAGAAGTTGTAGCTAATACTGTAAAACGGGAAGAAAAATAAAGGCTTACAGATTGGAAGGAAGAAGTAAAACTGTCTTATTTGCTGATGATACTGAATTCAAAAAAAATCCAAAGGAATGTACAAAAAACTACAGTGTAATTAACAGTGTCACAGGATACAGAGTCAATGTACAAAACATTGTATTTCTGTATACTCACTATAAATAATTGGAAAAACAATTCTATTTACAATAGCATCAAAGAACAAGAAATACTAATGGATAAATGTAACTAAGGTGTCAGACCTACACACTGAAAACTGTAAAACACTGCTGACAGAAATTAAAAAAGAGCTAAAGATATAGAGAGAGATACCATGTTAATGAATTGGAACACTCAGTTTTGTTCATTTGTTACTTCTTCCCAAATTGCTCTATAATTCAGTGCAATCCCAAACAAAATCTTAACAGCCTTTTCTGTAGAAATTGCAGGATGATACTAGAATTTATTTGGAAATGCAAAGGATCTGTAGAATAGCCAAAATTTATTTGTAAAAGAATAACAAAGAGGGTTCACAGTACTTGACTTCAATACTTAGTGTAAAGCTTCCGTAGTCAGGAGATTATGGTATTGGTGCAAGTATAGACATATAGACTGACAGATCAGTGGATCCATAATAAGACTCACATGTATATGATCAATTAATTTTCAACAAAGGTGCCAAGATACTTAAATGAAGAAAGGATAGTTTTTTAAACAAATGGTTCTGAAACATGTAGATATCCATATGGAACAAAGAAAATTAACCCCTACTCTTACAGTACACTATCCAAAAGAATTAACTCAAAAGCTAAAATAAAACTTATAGAAGAAAACATAGAAAATGTTTTTGTTACCTTAGGTTAGACAAAGATTTCTTACATGGGAAATAAACAGAAATGGTGAAAGAAAGAAATTAAATGGCTTTGTCATAATTTAAAAATTATCTTCAAAGACACTGCTAAAAACGGGGGAGAAATATTCATAATGCGTACATCTGGCAGATATGTGTATGTCATGAGTTAGGACTCCACAGAGCCAGTGGAGTAGGAGGGAGTTGGGATTTCACTTGAGACCAGAGCACCCAGGTAACAGGGAGACTCGCTGACTTGGCCTCAAGGGTAGAGTTTTACGGGTCTGGGGATACAAGATCCACAGGGCACAAGTTTCATTTAAGTTCTGTTTTAACAATTGAAGCACAGCAGCAAGTTGCAGGGGATTAGCAGGTAGGCAGCTGTTGTTCCAACCCTGCCCATAGGAGGCAGAATTCCAGCTAGTGGGCCCAGGAGGCTAGTGTCCTGAGGAGGACAGGCTATCTGAGTTCCTCTCACACCTTGGGATAGGCATTCACAGCAGAGCCGCAGCTGTTGGACAAAGGCTGGAGTTCTAGACAGGTTGGAGAACCAGGACATAATCTTTAGAGTTAGAATTGAAGCAGAAGTCAAGTCCTCTGGACAGGAGCAACCAGGTAGGATAGGGGTGAGAGGCAAGAAGAGCAGGATCTGTGGCTTGGTCGTTGTGAGATCAGGAGGCAGGAGGGCAGAGATGAGCAGCCCTGGAGAGACTAGGTCCATGATTTGGTGGAAGAGAAGAAGACTTCAGGAATTAAGAACATAACAATGGTAGGAATACAGGATTCAGGGAGCTTCCAAATGTCATTTATTTATCACAACCATTTTTCAGACACTTACTGTTTTATCTCTGATCCTTGCATACTTTTGAAGTAAGTAATAAAACTCCCCATTTACAGAAAAACAAATTGGAGGCAAAGAGAGGTAGATTATGCAGGCTGCTTTGGATCATATCTCTGCCCTTGTACACTCTGGTCCATGCTACTGCAGTGCCTGCCTGGGTCTCTGTAATTGTCTCCTAACTGGTCTCATTGCATCCACCCTGCCTTACCTTCCCTTGTCTCCTTCAAAGAACTCTACACACAGAATGATCTTCTCAAAATATAAAATCTGAATGTGCCACCCGCTTCTGCTTCAAGTTTATCGGTGGTTGCGTCCATTGCTTTTAGGATTAAGCCCAAATTCCCATCATAACCTACCATGGTAGATTTGGACTCTGATTAGCTCCATCCTCCTTGATCACTAACCTCCTTGTTCTCTGTACTCCACACATAGTGGCTTTCTGTTTTCTTTTTTCAGACATACTGTGCTTCCTCCTACCCCAGTGCTCCCCAAGCCTGGGACTTGCTCATCTTCCCTCCCCATCCATGGTTTCACTCTCACCTACTTCTTTGTCCAGTTAACTCCCACTCAAGTACACTTTCTCAGGGAAGCCTCTCTATGCCTGAGTCCAGTCAGTCTGTTGTATGCTTTATAGAACTACATTCCTCTCCTTTAATAGCACCTGTCAGTTTGTGATTTTATTTTTGTTAGTACCTTTATTTTCATTAATTACAGAATCCCAGTGCTTGTACAATGTCCGGCATGTGGTTGGCATTCAGTAAATACTTGAATTAAGGAATGGATTGACTCTGGAGTTGGACATGGGTTAACTTGCAGGTGGGGGCAACAGTGGAGAATCCAGCTTTGCAAAGCTGGTGGGGGCAGAGGCAGAGGCTGGCCAAGGTGGTTTAAATCACTGTGTCCAAAAGTTTTCCAGAGGAGCAGAAAGATAACATGATGGTAGCTAGAAGGATCATGTAAAGGTTTCTATTCTTTTTTATCCCTAGTGTTAACTGTAATTAACCAAGTAGGAAACAGTATAGAAACTAAGTATGCTGATAATCTAGAAACTGAGTATCAATTCTTGAATATCTTAAAAGTGCAATTCTAGCCTAATTGAATACTATATTAGGAATGATTTTGATTAATAGGAGGAGAAGCACTAGGAAATGTCTGTGCTCCATAATGTTTTGTCATCCTTTTATTGGTTTGATCTGAAATAACTACTTAAGTTTTCCAGTTGAAATATCATCAGCATTTTAAGAGAAAGAAATATACTTATTGATTGACTATATCTTACTATAACATGCTGATTTCAATAAAATTGGCGAATATAAAGTTATTCAAATTCAGAGTCAACTCTACATCTGAACAGCAAATGGAGAGTCAAGTATTACTTACAATTGCCATTAAAAGTTCTAAGTAGGAAATAAGAAGGGGAGAGAAAAAGGCAACAAAAGAACAGAGAAAGATGGGACTAAAAGACAAAAAGAGGTAGAAAACTGCTGTTTATTTTTAGGAAATACATCAGAGAGTGGAGACTTTCAGTGTGTTTTGTTTTGTTTGTTTTTAATACAGTTTTTAGGGCTAAAAAATGATTTCATGGGTGGCTGGAGAGAGGTAAGGGAGGATTTCGGAAGGAAGCTGAGTGGGAATTAGTGATAATTGGTTGGGGAGTAAACAGTGCTTGTAGCTTTGGGGATATATTGTCAATTATTCAAAAACCTCAGGAGTTTTTGAATGAAAAGTATCCTGATTTCATAAAAAGTATGAATTTGATAACTATCTTCTTTAAATTGTTTTTTCTTGCTAATTAAAGGGCCATTATAAAATTACCCTTATATATACAAGTATGTAAAGTTTATACTAATTTTTTATTTCAATAACTTTGAGGTATGGAAATGAGTCATCACCTTGATTAATGTACTTTCAAAATGATGTTTAAATTAAGAAAAATGCTCTAATGATGTCCTGAATTGTTTCAGATTACAACAAATATTGGTGACATATATCACTTCATGAATGGTACTTTTTTTGGTGTTCAGCAAAAGATTTTGTTGAAAGAAAAAAGTCTCTGGGAAATAATTATCGACTCCCTTAGATACCTGACAGAAAAAGGACTCCTACAAAAAGATACTCTTGTAATGGAAAAGGATCTTCTACAGAAAGACACTATTTATAAGTCTGAAGAAGAGTTCCAATGTACTTTTCATATTACAAAGTTGGGAAGAGCTTCTTTTAAGGGTAAGAGTTTACCTAAATCTCATTATTAATCTGAGGAAGTGCACTGAAAAAAGTAGAAATTAAATTATTTTACTTTAACTTTATTTTACTTCATTTGTAACTTCCTATTAATAACATTATTCTTACAAACTATTAAAACTGCTTCAATTTAAAAAGTTGAAAAGTGCTTTGAATTATAAGTAATTTAGAATACTGCAGGAGTATATAGACAATGGCCATCCTCCAGGGTGCTCCCTCCCCCAGCAAGCATGCAAACCTGAATATCCTGCCAAGGACTGTTTGTTGTATGTCTTCCCAGAAGTTTTCTGTACATTTCATTTCAGTGCATATGCATGTATACAGGTTTAAGATGTTTTAGGCTTTTAATTGTAAATATATATAACTTTAAATATAAATAATCATTTATATTGTTCTGGAACTTGCTTTTTTTTCTTAATGTAATAGAGATTGGTCCATGACAGTGAATAGTTTCTTTCTTAATTGATGTATCATAATTTACTTAATGAAAAATAATACATGTCTGTTGTTTAAATATACCCTTAAAACTCGAATTATGTAAAGGAAAAACCACATACTTCTGTCCCTTTTATACTCTCCTAGGGGCTTCCACTATTAACAATTTTATATATATATATATACCCTTCCAAATATTTTTATGTGTATACATATATTTATATACACATATATATATGCATATGTAAATAGTCATTTAATGGAATCAGTGTATTTTTTGGCAGCTTGCTTTTCTCACTTAAAAATATCATGAGCTTCTTAACATGTCAGTCCCTTTAAATCTACCTCATTTTTCTTTTGATATGATAGTAATCTGTAATAGAGATACCTTCATTTATTGAACTATTCCTCTGTTGACGGACATTTGCACTATTTCTGATTCTTCTCAATTATAAACAAGGTTGCATGGGCACCTCTATTCATGTACTGTGGGATATCTATGGAAATATTTGTCTGGGTTAGATTTTCAAAAATAGGGTCATCAAGTCAGAAGGTACGTACTTATTACATATTGATGGATACTATCATTATCAAAATGACCCAAAATAGTTGTTCTAAGTTATATAATATATTTTGGTGACTTCTAAAGACTTTCTTTAAAATCACCTCTTTCCCCCTTTGGTAATTATGAAAGATGAAATATTTGTATCTTTCCTTTAGGAACTATAGATCTGGCTTATTGTGACATTCTCTACAGAGACTTAAAGAAAGGTCTTGAGGGACTTGTGCTTGAAAGCTTTCTTCATCTGATTTACTTAACAACTCCCTATGAAATGGCTTCTCACTGTCACCCTGATTGGATGATATACTTCAGGCAGGTGAGAATATAAGACTCTTCAATATAGGCTACTTAGTTTATTGATGATGATGTGATTTTTGTCAAGTGATTATTTACTTTTTTTTCTCTGTTAAAACATATTTGAAATTGGGTCCTTTGTCTTTAAGTTTTTAAAATAGTAATACCGCAACAGCATTTTTGGTTTGCTTAACTTAAAGGTTACTTTTCTGTTAAATATAAACATGTTCATTATCAAAAAAATAAGGATAGGTGCAGAAAAGAAAAAAGGGATCATGCCTGGTCCCCTTCCCCCAACAATAGTTACTCTTAGGATTGGTAACCACTACATTTTATAATACCGAGAATATAAAGAAAACCAGGGTCTCTGATGATTGAGAGTTTAGTTACATGAAAACTCTTATCAGAACCAAGCATGATGACCAAACCCAGTGACATCAGTTCCTGAGGAGGAATATCCATTTTATCACCAGTAACAAGGTGTGACTGCCTTACCTGTTACCAAGCTAGGTGTAGAGCAGTCTTCTTTGATTTTACTGTGAACAGGATAGATGTATAAATACACATAAGGTAGAAGAAGCAGCATACAGCTTTTAATTGCAGGAAACTTTTTAATGTTGCATTTTTTTGTAGTTGTAAATTTTTTTAAGTGATACTATATAATGCAGTTATTTTCAAAAGCTTTCCCTCTTCCCCCTTCCCAGGCATCTCCAGTATTAAACATAATCTCATAGTCCATGGAAACTATAGCCATGGTTACAGTTCTTGTAACCATGTATTTAAATAATTCCACTAAAGTATCTTATATTTTAATAATATATATTTTAAGCTTGCAATATTTGTAAATAAAATTTGTAAATCATGAAAATGTGATATCACTGGATTTGTTTCAAATGGCAAATTTTTTAATAGTCACAATTTGATTTTTCTATATGTTTACTCATTTCCATATAGTTTAACCAGCTCAGTCCAGCAGAACAAAATGTAGTTTCTCTTCTCGGAGTCTCTGAAAACTTTATCGGGAAGAAAGCATCAGGTCAAGCTATCAAGAAGGTACTTTAATCTTCTTTTCCTTCCTAAATAAGTTCATTTAACAAAATGAATGCTGTTGTGTCATCTTTTTTGCTGACTTGATCATTTTGTTTCACATTTGTTTCACATATTGTTAAATTAATGTAATTCCCATATTACTATTCAGAATATCTGAGGACCAGAAATTTAAGCATTTTTAAAAAGTAGTATTTATTTCGGGATGGAGTGATAGCCTTTTTTTTGGTACCTTTCTTATTTCTGAAATTTTCTGTCATGTACATGTAGGCTTTTAACATAGGGAAAGGAAAGCTTACTCATCAATTTTTCTTAGGCTTATAAAAATTGTAAAATATTTCTAAAATGTTTTCACAATACTATATAATCCTGAAATAAGTTCAGTTCATGGGAGAAAAAATGTATTTTCCAGGAACTTTTCATTAAGCTTTCTATTTGGTATCAGGGATTCTGAGACAGGACAAGTTTTGGGTTTTTGTCATTGTGTTTTGCTGTCTTCAAATAACTCCTAGTTCTGCTACTTAGATTACATAAAGCATTTAGAAGGTTAGAGTAGGCAAGCTAATACTCTTTTGGGTGTGATACCTTGTATTTTGGTGTTTTAACGTTTGATCAGCATATGTGCAGCAAGTGTCTAATGCATACGCTGACTTTAAGAGAAGTGGAAATAATTATTTGGCAAAAATGCCTTCAAATTCCATAAGGTAGTAAGTATCATCTCCCATCTCAGAATATGCATTTTTTCATTTTTCATTTTCTTTGGTAATCCAATCTTCATTGAAACCTAATAATCTTATCCATCATTTCTCCCTATATTTTTAAAATTTACATACATGTAACATTTCATTTTGAAAAAAGGAAGATGTTGTTTACTTGCATTTGAATTGAATAGTGCACTGTCCCATGTATTGCTGTATCATAAAATTATAAATATATAGTACTTCAGCATTCATGTTATAATATTTAGATTGGATCTTTTATCTCAGAAATGTCTATGTTGTTTACACCTTCAAAATGTTAAATAAAAATATTTCTTAAAACAAACCTTTTATATCCAACTCTAAAATACAAAATAAAAACAAAATCATGTTAATTTGGAACTCACTACCAAATAATAAACACTTAAAAAATCTTATTAAAATAATGCATCTTTTTTTTAACTCAAATCAGAATTTTTGTTACATTTTTTAAATGTAGTCAGCAACTGTTCAAGTAATAAAAAATTTTCAATTAAATATGAATTTATCTAAATTATAAATGGATTAGTTACTGGTTTGATGTTTTAGAAATATCTTCTTTTAATTCTAGAGAATGGGATACTTAAAATCTAACTGATTTCTCCACATTGAATAAGAACACGTCCCCCACAAACCTCTTTTCTTTAAATATTTCTTGGCAGTGGTATAAAGCGTCTTGTGTTGCCATGTAATATAATTATATCATTTTTCTTGGCTTAGAAAATACATTCAAAGCAAAAATCTACATTTACTCAATTTATACTTAATAATGAAGGTGCACTAAAATTGGGAAATGAAAAAGCAGTCTTTTCCTACTAGTTATTCAACTATTTTGCTTTTTCAGCTTAATTAAAAGGGTGATCCAGTATCAACATGCAGAATCTGTAATTCACACATCCTTCAGATATGTCACCCTAAGTTCTCACCTCAAACATTCTTTCCTTCTATAGTCGAGAAATAATTTTATGTTATCCTTTTTTTCTAGTTCATCCTTTTTTTCCTCTGATTTTAAGCGTGAGTTACTCAGTTTCTAAGTTAACATGATATTAGCTATGAAATACTATACATGAAATGTAGTCACTAGCACCACAGTCAGAAGCAGATACACAGAATAGAAATTGTCAATTATAGGAAGCGTTTTTTTCTTTCAGTGTGCTAACTTTGGAAACATTAATTCTTTATCATGACCTGTAAAAATCATACAATCTAACATTTACCTATAGTTTATAAGAAACTAAGAGTAGCTAGTTGATGTGTTTTTTGACATATTTATCTAAATAAATGCATTGGTCAAACTTATAATCACATTCACATAAATATGCAACCTAAAAATATCACCTTAAATGTAAAGCTCTCCCAAATTTCTTCCCTTCCTGTGTTCTTTTTCTAGAGCTGCCATAACAAGTTAGAATAAACTGAATATCTTAGAAGAACAGAAATTTATTCTCTCACAGTTCAGGAAGCCAGAAGTCTATAATCAAAATGCTGGCAAGGTTGCTTCCTCCTGGAGGCTCCAAGGAGGAAAGCAGCTTGCCTCTCTCCTAGCTCTTGCAGGTTGCCAGCAATCCTTGGTGTGTTCCTTGGCTTGCAGGTGCATCCCTCCAGTGTCTGCCTCCATCTTCATGTCACCTCCTTGTCTCTGCCACTCTGTGTCTTCTCCTCTTATAAAGACACCTGTCATTGATAAAAGAGCCCTGAAGGGCCCCCTGTACATCCAGGATGATTTCATCAAGATCCTTAACTAACTGCATCTACAAAGATCCTATTTCCAAATAAGTTCACCTTCACAGATACCACAGTTAGGACTTCAACATATCTTTGGGATGGGGTGACTCACAATTCAACCCAGTATATTCCCATATAGAAGGAAGTTTAATTTAAATTGGAAATAATTTGATATATCTCTCTACTTATACTTGGAAAAAATGATTTGAGTTAATCAAAAGCACAGATGTTAGAATTGAATTTTTATTTCTGTGGGTCACTTTATCCTACTCTCCTATAATACAAATTCATTAATTTTACCTTTTGTCCAATTTGAATATAATGTTACATTTTTAGCAGGTCCAGTACATAAATTTATTTGATTGTGTCTTTCTAGAAGGTGGACAAAGATATCGTCAACAGACTATACCTGTCTTTTGTTCTTTATACCTTGCTCAGAGAGACCAACATTTGGAGTGTGTCTGAAAAATTTAATATGCCTCGAGGATATATCCAGAATCTTCTCACTGGAGCTGCTGCATTTGCATCTTGTGTGCTTCATTTCTGTGAGGTAATTCCGTTAAATAGATGATATATGCTTTGCTTTGTGCATCTTCTGGTTTTAACTATGAATAAACTCATAAACAAGTTAGTATTTTCTTATTGTTGACTTTTTCTGCTATTATAAAGCACTCAAAATTTATTTAAAATATATTTTTGCATTTATTTACTTTTAAAAATACTATATACATATTTATGGTAAAGATACAAAAAAGATAAAACCAGCTAAAATATATAGTGAACAAGTACCTAGTTATCCTAACTCTTAGAACCACTGCTAACAAAAGTTTCAAGTGTTTGTGATCAACTTTCAAAATGACATTTCTCCATTGATATACATGATACCATGTAAAGTACTTCTACAGTATGTTACACTATCCAGCAGCTAGCTTGTGACTGCTTAGTACCGTCTTCTCTTGATTGCCACAGTAATTTACCATTTTTGCTTCCAATGTCAGGAAGTCACTTTACGTTTCTACATCAAATGTTTTATAAAATAATTCAGGAAGAAAACTTTATTTTGGTCATATGCATTTGAGATAGATTTGTTTGTTTATGATTTTACTAAAAGAAGCTTTATCAGAATTTCTTTAAATAGCTCAACAAAATTTACCAAACATTTCTATTCAGATAATTTTTTTTGATGAATTTATAATATAAGACATTTTTGTTGCATTTAATTTCTTATTGAGGACATAATAATCCTTTCCATATTTGTTTCTATGCTCAATTTTTTAAAAACTTTTCCCCTATGAATTCTATTTTTAAACTTAAAGTCTTTTTCATTTTCCCTATCTTAAATCTCCATATTCTTTGTATGTATGTGGCAATTATTCTACCATATGTGCTAATGAGCAAATAATAAAAAATACTTGACTTTGCATTGAATGATAATTATTTTAGCAAATTTACTTTTCTAAATATCTTTTACTTTTACTGATTTCTTAATATTAGCTTACACTCCTTAATCACATACTAGCTAAGAAGTAGGCAAAAATTATGAATAATAAAGAATACATTTCCTATGTTTGTTGTTCTTCATATTTAAAGATGCTTTCCCTAATATTCTATATCTTTGTTTTACTTAGAACTATAAGGACTTTAGTCTTACAGAATTGTCCAGGTAAAAGAATCTGTAAGTTGAACTTGGAAGACTACTGTAATTTGATGATGGATCCTAGGAACAAATCTACCTGACAACTTCTGCCCTCATGAATGTATTTTCAATATTTTAAGGTGTTTTTTCTTTTTAAAAAGCTATATAAGTGGTATACCAGTTGTATTAGTTAAGGTGCCTTTAACTACAGTTAATAAGAAAACTCCATAGAAGTTAAACCATAAGGAAAAAGATTATCTTGTGTGAGAGGAAAGCTAGAGCTAAGGCAATTCCAGGGTGGCTGATTCCCTAGTTCTGCTCAAGGTTTTCTTTTCTTCTTTTTAACTCCGCCACCTTTAATACATTGTACTTTCCCAGTGGTCACAAAAATGACCAGCTAATGCCATTCCATACCTCACATACTCTAACAGTGACACCCAAAGGTTTGAAAGGGATGTTTAAAAAAAAAAACTGCTATTATAGAAATTTTCAAACATGTTCAAATGAAGACAAAATAATGTAACTAATACCCATTTACCCACCCAGCTTTAACAGTTATTGACTCATGGTTTACATATTTTTATTGTTTTAAATATTGCTGCACTGAGCATCATCATGTATTTGAATCCTTCCGTTTTAGTATTTGTCTTCAGGATAAATTCCCAGAGGGAAGAATTGTTTTCAGTCATTTAGGAAAGAAAAACTATGCATTCACTTGGTGGTGTTTGATAAAAGTGAATAGAACTCTTCTTAAATTGTCTCATTTTTTGATTTTCGATCTATTTCCTCATCCCAAAATCACTTCAGCAAATTCCTCAGAGTCTCTGCCATGTTTCCTCATAATAATTTTACTTATTCATTGTTCATCTCTGGCTTAATCCAAGTTCCAGAATTTACATAAGGGAACAGCCTCTCTGAGCCCTCTACCACACAAACTAAACTTTGAAATAACTTATCAGATTTAAATTTTGTTTCTTTGTTTTCAGCAGGAACTTGAGGAGTTTTGGGTTTATAGAGCCCTTTTGGTAGAACTTACCAAGAAGTTGACGTATTGTGTAAAGGCAGAGCTGATCCCTCTCATGGAAGTGACTGGAGTCTTAGAGGTTAGTAGCTTCCCAGTCTCACAACTGACATAATTTCAGTTAACAGAAAAACCAGATTTTACTGTTCTGTGAAGTTTTATCATGGGTAAGGGCCAGCAACAGCTTTATTGCTCATTTGTCATTGGAGTCTTTTTTTTTTTTAATAAATTGTTGCCATGGCCTCCCAGAGATCTCCTGTTAATTTGGGAGCAGTTCTAATGAAAAATTGCATTTAAAAAAATTAATAACAGTAGAGATAAAGGTGACACTCCCCAAGTATATGTGTGCTACCACTCCTCAGCGTCTCTTCTTCCTCCACTCCAGTAAAGAATTACCTTCTGTCAGTTTAGACTGTGCTTACTTAAGGTAGTGGTGATTCAGTGATAACAAGGCTTCTTTACACTACCTAAAGGAGTGAAAAAAAGTATCCCGAGAAAAGGTGGTTTCTCAGCTTTCTGTTTTTGTCCAACCCTTGATTTCAGTTTGCTCTCTGTTATTCAGTTCTTGAATCAGAGGGGTTCTGCTTTGGAGCACACACACACACACAAACACACACACATACTGGTGAGTCCCCTGAATAAACGGTGACAACATTTTAAGTATACTGGACTAGAACAGTCTGGCTGGAAGACTAAAATAATGCCCCCAGCACCTAATTGCCTTAACGGAGTTCTCCTTCCTGATTGTAAATATCAGTTGACTTAATCTGCATGGAAAGCTATCTTGCAATCCAATTGGAACCACCTAAACACATCTTTTAAAATTCCTCAGATTTTTGATATGTTATCTCATCATATTTACTATACTATTCAGTTTATCCCTCTCTCTTCCATGTGAAATATTTGCCTCCAGTAAAACACTTAAGTATTTTTTCCTAGTCCCAAAATCTGATCCTACTCATTTTTATAATACCTTTCAGGGTCGAGCAAAACAGTTATACAATGCAGGTTATAAAAGTCTAGTGCACTTAGCTAATGCAGATCCTGAAGTGCTAATAAAGACAATTGATCATTTATCAAGACGCCAAGCCAAGCAAATTGTTTCTTCAGCAAAGGTAAACAAACAAAGCATTTTTTTAACCTTCATGTTATTTTGTAGTGTTATCTCTTTATACTTAGGACATAAAAACAAAAATATTTAACTATAGACACAAATGTATATACTCACAGTATGTGGATAAAAAGAGTGCATCTGTTATGACACTAATCTTGCTAAATAGAGAAAAAGGACCTCCTAAAGAAATAGACAATTTCAGGAGTTCATTGAAGTAGAGGGAACTCTGGAACTCATTGCATTCTGCCTCCTTATACCATTTTCACAGAAGTCCTTTCCTCAGTATCCCTGACATCTGGTCTTCCCACCTTTGAACACCTTCATTGACAAGGAGCTTACAAGCTCAAAAATTAGCTTCTATTTTTGGACACTCTTAATGTTATAAAAGCATCCCAAAATGATGAGGCTAAATGTTGCTTTCTTAGCAGGTCTACCGTTACATTGCTGTACTCCCTTGGGACTACTCTGGTCCTTTGTTCATATGACAGTTTTTCACGTTTGGAAACAGCTCTCATTGCTTTCATAGTTTCTATTTTTTTTTTCCTTCCTTGGTATTAAATAATCTAGTTTTAGGCCATTCACTGTCCAGGTTACCCTCTGCTAGGTGCAGTCCAGTTTGTCCTTACCTCCTGCTCCATGTGGATGAAGCCATTACAGAGCAGTTTGTGATTATTTCCTCTTTGATCTCAGTTGTAGTTCTGTTCTTGTAAACTGATATTACTTAGCTTTTTTTAAAAAGTTCATTGTTATACTATTATCATATCTAGATCAGAAGTAGCTAAAAAGTAAATTCCCATCTTATTTTTTAGAGGGTGCTCACATTGTTTATATTACCTTAATTGATCTTTACAACAGCCTTATGAGATGGGCAGAGTCCGTGTTGTCTTCAGTTCGCAAATGGGGACACTACAACTGACCTTGTTTCATTAGGTTAACTCAGTTGGGAGGTGCGGTGATGCAGTTTTTCTACTTCATGGTTTGTTTTCAGGGAAAGAATTTTTTATGAGCTGAAGTGCTTTGATTCCCATTTTCTGTTTTCTTTTTATATAGTAGTTTTGTATAATGAGAACTGCTTATGCCTCTGCATTTCTTAGACAGAAATGGCCATCTGGAGTGGTTTATGAGAATCCTACTTCAAGAGTTTCTCACTGTCTGTTGTAGCAAAGTATAGTTACTTTAACGAAGGGCTTGGGGTAGGAGAGCTGTATTGTTTGATTTTTTTTAGCTTCCTTTTGTCATACAGGATCCTAAATTATCCCCTCCTATTTCTTTTTTCCCTCACTGTTCACCTTCCAAAGGGACATCTCCCTTTTTACCCATTTTTCCCCCAAAAGCATTGCCTTTCCCAGCTGCCTTCTAGAGTTCCACACACTTGAAGTCCCTTCCTATACACCATGCTTTAACCTACCAATAGACTTTTCTCAGTATTTTTGTACTTGGGGTAGCTTTCTCTCACTGGAGGTGCTTATATTTCATCTGATACTCTCTGTTTCCCTCTTGCTTTTCCATTAGTTTCTATCAACCCCACCTTGATATCTGCAAATACTTGATGTGGGAGCTTGAGAAATGGCTCTGCTGGACTTTTTTAGTTGCAAGTAATCTGACATTGATGTTATTCTGTGTATTCTAGTAATGCTGCACAGGAGTTTGGTGTGGTTTACTTGCTCTTTTTCTGGTGTAATTTTTAGAGGATGTGTTGGGAAATTCATTTTACATAGTCACCATTACCTCAGCCACTGGGAAGTGTACCTAGTTACCCTTTAATCTCTTTTCTATATAATGCTCTGTACTATGCGTATATCGAATTGGTAGAATGGGGTTTTCACTTTCGCTTTTGTGTCAAGATTTTTTCCTACTCCCTGTTATTTGGCCAAATGTTTTATTATAAAATATTGTGAAAAAGTAGTGCAGATACTGACCAAATATTCACAAAACCCAGCTGCAACAAATACCAAACTTTTATTTCTGGTTTTGAAAAGAAAAGGGAAAAAATCTATTCAGCAAATGTTCGTTGACATCTAATATGTGCCATGTTTAGAAGTACTTTGTTTGCTGTTTCCTGGTTTCTTTTGAAAATAACCATGTAAGTTTTAAAAGCTTTAATAAAACTACTTTGAAACACTGAGAGATTTTTAAAAGATAGCATACGTAATTTTGAGAACTATTAAATGCATATAGAAAGGATAGCATTTCCAAGAGCTAATACAATTTTTGCAAAATTGTCATAGATTTTATAGATTAAAAGTGCATTTTTAAGTAGCTGAGTCTTCAATAAAACAAATCTTTGAGAGTATTAAAGCTCTTTTATTTTTGGTATACCAAATGCAATGATCAGCTAAAATGGCTTTCACTAAATGCTTCAGCCTCATTTACTATAATTGCTTGTTCTTAAGTGGCTATTTTTCAATCTCATTATTAGTTTTAATGTCTCGATTTCTGATGTGTAAGGATTCAGGTGTCTAATAGATGGTGATAAAAATGTTAGTAATTCTCTAGCAATGCATATTTTGGCCTCCTGACTTGATTTTTTATCGTAGATGCTGTTGCATGAAAAAGCAGAGGCTTTGCAAGAAGAAGTAGAAGAGTTACTGAGATTGCCTCCTGATTTCCCTGGCACTGTGGCCTCTTCCACTGAAAAGGCATGAAGCTATTTGATGGGCACTTTCAGATATGAATTATTTATTGTACATATGTTTTATTAAATATTCCCTGTAATTTGTAAATGAAAAAAATACATTTTAATTATACCTTAAGAACTATGGATGATGTTTGAATATATCTTTCACCCATAATTGCAGTAACCTTCCCACTAAGAATCCATCTTGCTCAGTACTTACACAGTAATTCCCTGCTCAGAAATCCAGTATCTGCCACAAATGGAATCCAACTTCCTCAACATATCTCCAGCCTACTTTTGCAGCCAGAATCTGTCATTATTCTCTTACCCATTTCTTTCATCAAACTGGACTATTTGAAATCTCAGGGTTTTTCCCAGAATTTTCAGATCCTCCACTTCCTAACTACTTTAAGCTATTCCCAGAGCATGGAAAATTATCTTTAAAATGTACTATGTACTTCAGGTGGTAACTAAAAATGCTTAAATACTGTCTCCTCGATGAAATTGTCCAGGTTCATGTTCACCCCACCCATACATACATCTTTCCCTCCTGTAAGTATTCTGAGCCCCTCATTTACACCCATGTCTTTTTTTAATGCTGTTAGTTTGAAATCTGAAGGGTCGAGCCCTTTTTTATCTTCTTTGTATGCCACATAGCACCTACCACAGTACACTGCTCAAACGAGGAATCTCTGTGAAGAATGAATACCACCCAAATTAAAAATTCAAAGATTCTCTAAACACAAATATTGCCTCTCCCCTCCCTTTTCAGAGTTATAACTCAAATGGAGATGACTAGTTAACTGTAGGAAAAAAGGTAATAACTAGCAATGTTTATGAGTACTAAACTGGTTTAAATTTTACTCACCTGCTTAAGACGTCCACTGGAAGGTTTCCAAATAGATTCAGTCTAAGTTCTTTGTGCCTTAGCATTTTAGGGCATTATAATATAGCAATCATTTGCCTAGTAATCGCTATTTGCCAGGCACAGTTAAAAGTGGTTTATGTCACTAATTTAATCCTTACAGCAACCCTGTAAGGCAAGTACTATTATTATCATCCCCATTTTACAGATAAGTAAACTGAGACACAGAGAAATTAACTTGCCCAAAGTCATGTACTAATTTTGTAGAGCAGGAATTCAGACCCAGGCTGTGTACCAAACCATTCTACAGTACTGTCTTGGTAGAATTTTCCCATTCTGTGCCTTCCTAAGTGATTCATCTGGCCTTGATTTTATCTCATTCACATCCCACCTCATATGAGTCCAAGTATGGCATCCTAATGTCTTAGAATCTTGGGCTTCACTCACATATTTGATTTGTCAGGTAAAAAGACTAAAAGAGCATCTGGTGGGCCTGCTGGCTGCTTGGGCCCAGCCATCGGGGTGTGCCCATGGTGGTCCATGGTCAAGTGTCCAGTTTTTTTTAAATCTAGAAACCCTAGTTTTATTACTCTGCTTAAGTAAGACTATAAGTGAGCTCTTATTCCTGGTGACCAATTTATAAAAGACTGTTTAATAATCCCAACTTAATTTATTAATTTACAATTAGAGATGGTGAGGTTGGCTGGGTATCTTTAGAAAGTAGAATCCCTATATCTGCTCCCAGGACAATCTCTCCCACCCTTCATCAGTGTTTCTCTAGGTCAATCCAACTGGAAGGCTGTATCAAGTATAATGATGGGGTATTAGCCCTAAAAGATAAAAAATGTAAAGAAATTGAAACATTTCAGTTCTAGAGAAGAGATAAGTAGATTAGTGGAAACAGTGGAGAATAAAAATAGACTCAAATACATTTAAAATTTTAATATATAATAACATGGTTTTTCAGTTTCAACTAACAGGCACCCAAGCATGTCTAGCGTAAACAAAAAGAAGTATTCAGTGGCCACATTTTCAAACCAGGGCCGGGTTAGAACTGGCTTAGGGAACTGGAAGCACTCAGTACAATCAGGACTTGTGGCTAGTTCATCATCAGGCATCCAAATTTACTTCCTTAGAGCTTCAAGAACAAAGCAGAACGCTCTCCGCTACTACCTCCAGATAAAAAACATATCTGGGAAGGATCCTAATTGCTCTAATTAGTCCTTTGCCCACTCTGTGGCCAGAGTGTGGTGTTCTGGCTTGTACTTTTCCCAGGAGGCAGGGAGAAGCAGTGGTAGGCAGAGAAGTCAATAACTAATACAGGTGACACTTCAACCACACTGGAAACGATTGGTACCTCAGTGAATGCAGTTGAAACAGCTGGCTGCACCATGTTGTAGGAATATATTAAGCTGAATTTCTAGCTCTCAAACTTAATTAAGTTTTAGTTAAATGAAGATTTGAATCTGACTTCATTTGACTATCACTGAAGCCTCAAGTAAGGACCTGCAGTTCCTTCACGTTAGGCTTCAAAACACTAACCTGTCAGCAATTCCAGTGTAGCATCAGATTGTCCCTTTTTTAATTTTTCTGAAGCTATGAGGAAGCTTGCCCATTTCCAGGATGCTTAACTTCACCAAGGTCTTTCTAACGTCCTAGCTCCTTTTGTTTTACACCATGAACGTAAACAACCACCACCAAAAAAAAGCTTTTCTCTTGGGCGCACCAAAGTTTTGGTCAAGATTAAGCCTTTCCAAACCTAGCTGCCTTCTTAATAAATATCCAAACTGACATTTTTTTCAGGAAGGACTAATATCCTTAGCTTTATGCTTCCATTTGTAAGAACCTTCCCACACAGGAATCACTGCCACTTTTGAACTTGACCCCATTATGACAAAAAATAGTACCAGTGGTACAAAATATTGTTATATGTGCTTGTCTTTGACAATTCCAGTAACTTATTATATTAATAAGTATATTTTCTTTTGTTACTCTTTTAAGGATAAATAATAATGATGACAATAAACTATTCATTGAGGGCTCACCATGTGCCAGCACTAAACATTGTATATGTGTTATTTAGATGATTCCTTACATCTAAGGTATGTGTTATTTTTTACTCTGTGTTACAAATCTAGAAAAGGCAACTTGCCCATGATCACCCCATGAATAAGTGACACGACCTAGACTCATATCTGGGTCACATTGATAATTCCTTTTTTGATTGTGTGTATTTGCATTACAAGCTACCCTGCTTGTGTTTGGAAAGGAGTCAATCAGTATGGCACACAGAGCATATGTATTAGCTCTTCCTCCTGCCTAAAATTCTATGAAATAATTATAAAAATAAAAATATGATGCTAACATGCTCCATTTCCTTCATTTTTCATTTTTAAAATAGTCTTTTGATCCTTTTCCTCAGTGAACAGTTACCCAAGTGATAGGTGGCCATTTGAAGTAGAAGGTGTGATAATTGTCTTTCGGGAGAATGTAAGTATGTGATATAAAAATCCTGCTATTTATGAATGGATAAAGAAGGTGTGGTACATGTACACAATGGAATATTATTCAGCTACAAGAAGGAAACAAATCCTACCATTCGCAACAACATGGATGGAGCTAGAGGGTATTATGCTCAGTGAAATAAGTCAGGCAGAGAAAGACAATACCAGATGATTTCACTCATTTGTGGAGTATAACAACAAAGCAAAAGCTGAAGGAACAAAACAGCAGCAGACTCACAGAACCCAAGAAGGGACTAGCAGTTACCAAAGGAGGGGTGGGAGAGGGCGAGTGGGGAGGGAGGGAGGGAAGAAGGGGATTAATGGGCATTATGATTACCACACATAATGTAGGTAGGTCATGGGGAAGGCAGTACAGCACAGAGAAGACAAGTAATGACTCTAGGATCTTACTGATGCTGATGGAACAGTGACTGCAATGGGGTGTCGTGGGGGACTTGATAATATGGATGAATGTAGTATCCACAATGTTGCTCATGTTAAACCTTCATAAGGTTATATATCAATGATACCTTAATAAAAAAAAATCTTGCTATTTAGAATTATAACTGTCACTCTGGAGGAAATGTGTGGTTTTGCTCTAGCTGAACCAAATGTATTCGATGATTAAACCTCTCAAACTGAGATGTGGCACTGAGGTGGCAGTAGACGCTTCAGTATCAGGACTGCACTAAAACACACGGGCCTAGCAGCACAAAGGAGCACCCAGGTCATACCTGCTGTCTAACGTTTGATGCACTGTAAGTTCAACTGTATGTTTTGTTTCTTCTGAGTATTTACATAATTAACTTGGATTTTTGTTGTTTTAAGAATTTTCGACTCAAAGACAAACATTGTATGTTCTCACTTGTAAGTGGGATCTAAATAAGCCCAACTCACAGAAACAGAGAGTGGACTGGTGATTGCCAAGGGCCTGGGGAGGTGGGGTAGATGTTGGTCAAAGGGTATAAACTTCCAGTTATAAGATGAATAAGTCTGGAGGATCTAGGTACAGCATGGTAACTACAAATCATGGTACTGTATTTATATACTTGAAAGTTGGTAAGAGAGCCAATCCTGAATGTTACAACCACACACAAAACATGTTAGGGGATGGAGGTTAACTAACCTTATTGTGTTAATCATTTTACAAAATATACCTGTATCAAATCACATACATTTTAAGCTCATGTATATGTCAGTAATATCTCAAAGCAGGAGAAAAAAAAGAACTTCATCTCAAATGTGCATGATAACTGGTGTGGTAGCAGAATAACATCATCACCCTTCGCCTCACCCCTGTGAAAGAGATCCACCTCCTAATCCCTGGAAACTGTAGTTACATCATGTTATATGGCAAGAGGGAGTTAGGGTTGTGGATGGAATTAAGGTTGCTAGTCAGCTGACCTTGAGATGAATTGTCTGGGTGGGCCCAATATAATCTAAAAAGGTCCTTAAAGGGACAGAGGGAGACAGGAGAGTTAGGGTCAGGTGATATGATGGGAGAGACTCAACCAGCCACTGATGGCTTTGAAAATGGGAGAGAAATTCAGGCACCCTCTAGAAGGTGATAAAGGCAAGGAAACAGAGTCTCTTCTAAAGCGTGGTGACTCTTTAACAGTGATGTATTATATACTTGAACATTGGTTAGAGAGATCTTAAGTGCTATCACCACAGACTCAAGAAAGGAACTCAGCTCTGCTGACGCTTTAGAGACCCTTTTGAGGCTTCTAACCTCCAGAACTGTAAAATAATAAGTTTGTATTGTTTTAGTCTACTAAATGTGTAATAATAGGTTACAGCAGCAATTGGAAGCTAACATATCTGAATATAGCATGGAATACAATTGGAAAACCACCAATTTTAGAGGACCCATTCTAGATCTTAACTTGTGAACAATCTAAGTTAAATGTGGTATGCCCATTGAAAGGATTATTTTGTATACTTGAATACTATAGAAGTTAAGTGTGATAAATACCTATGATTTTTATTAATTGCACTTTTCTCCAAGGGATAAATTTCTTTTTACTTATCCTTTTAACTTAAATAAAAGTCCCAACCCTAGTTGGTTACAATAAAACAACAACAAAAAGATCCAATTACAACTGAGATTCGAATCTCTAACTTCTGAGTTTTATAAGCCATTTAGTGGCTCTTAAATCTAGGGGCTCTGAAATGTCATCCATGACATTTTCCCCAACTTTTTAAAAATTCTCTTTAAATGAGTACAAAGTATATTATCATAATAAAGAGAGGTATATCAAGCTATGAAAATGTAGGCCAACAGCAATGTAAGTACAAAAAACTAGCTATTGTAATGCTATATGCTAAATGATTTTCCATTGTGGTAAAATATAGTATTACTGTATGATCAAATAAAATGGGAAGAAAATCCACAGGCAACAGGCTACTCACTCTGTACAAAGTAAGTAACACTAGTTTGATTCTATATAAATTTGTACGCACTTTGAGATCTGTAACAACACAGTCTACTGCCCATCCTAGAAAAGATGGAGGAATTCAACATCATTTTGCTGAAATTTGTCAAAGCCGTTTGTAACTCCAGGGAAAGGAAATCCCAGGGCAAAATACCTCTAAAACCGAAATCAATCAAAGGGAGAAATAAAGTTTAAAACCCGTTCATTGCTTGTGAACTGCAGTCCAGGACTGTTTCTCTTTCCTGCTCTGGCAGAAGCAAAACCAGCCCTCCCCCTAACCTCTCAGGTTCCGATAAGCCCTCAGTTGCCCAGGTATATGGAAATGAACGACTCTCCACCCTTGAGGAAGACCTGTTAATATGCAAATGCACTAAAGCCGGACGAGATATTCTGGAAATATTACAATTTTACCCACACCATATGAAAGCTCAATGAAAATACTTAAATGCATTTTACTGAACAGTTTCAATATACTTAGCTTGATGCTAGACCCTGGTAGAAAACAAGAGGTGGAATATTTGGTTTGGTTTTTTTTTTCAGGAGTACTAAAGCATAATAAGTACATGAACCATGAGCCAGTGGCAGTAACAAAATGAAATACAGTATATACAAAAGATAAATGCTGATAGGCATTAGAGAGAGAGAAAAGGGAGGTGGAGTTATTGAGAAAGAACTTGTGGAAAAGAGACCATGAACTAGATGCTAAAAGGACGGGAGAATTGGGAACATCTGAGCCAAAGAGGGAGCAGGGCATCTGGGAGAGGAGAGATATGAAGGTAGTCTTCAAGCTGCGGTATACAAGGGGAAGGCATAAGCCACACCATCTGCGTATTTGAGTTCTTAAAGGAGTAATGAGAAACAAAAAAAGCAGCAGGAAATGGTTTGTGCTGAGCCATCTCTAATTTTTCATCTGGTGCCCCTTATGATCAATGAAGGGAACACCTGGCTGAGCTGAGACTGCAGTGTGGACAGAACTGTATGGAGATCAAATTCATAACCTGTCTGTCTAAACTAACCTTTGCCCTAGGGCAGATATAAAATGTAGATCTGACTTTTCTCAAAGATGAGTGGGAAACCAGTTCAAGTGGTCAGGATAGACTTTATTGAGTAATAACTATTGCAATAGAGAAGAGGGTCCAGCATAAATGAGCTCAAATCTCTTTGTTGCAGGGGTGATGGGCAATTTAAAGGGAGAAGAGTGAGTAAGGAGGGAAACAAGGGGGAGCTCCTGCAGAGACTGTGTTTATTATTGGGTGCTTATCTGGAGGAGAAGAAACTTGTAGTATCTTTATGCCAGAAGGTAGTGGTGCAAGTTAGAGAAAGTTGCCCAAGGCTTGGGAGGCAAGGCAGGAGGAGCTGTTTCCCTCAATGTTTGCATTTCACCTACAGGGCCCTCAGATTCTTGAGAAGCAGTTCTGTGTGGTGGAAGATCTACATCTCCAAACACAGGTGACAGGGTGAGGAGGGCGGTGTTCAGGGGCCTATCTATTAGCTGATTTGAGCTAGAACAAACAGTAAAATCTGGCAGTTTCTCAGGCAGACACTTTAAGGGGCTGGGGTCATCCTAGTGGCACAACCTTGAGCTGTTAGAGATTATGTTAGCGTTTGCTCAGGTCTTTCAGTTGGGTTTCAGGGTAGTGGACAAGATCATTTGTGCTGAGAGTTCGCAGTTTTTATCGGCCAAAGTTAAGGCCTGGTCAAAAGGAAGGCTCTGAGGAGCCTGTCTAAAGTTTGTTCAAGAAGAGAATCTTTGTCACTTTCCAGTATTTGTTCAAAATGCACCACTTAGCTCACCTTCAAAAATGTCATCACGAAGAATGGTATTTGGCTTCCTTCAATCTATATTTTAAAACCTGGGTCTTGGTTTTTAACTTTAGTACTTTGTTCTTTTTCTCAGCAGATCACAGAGAAGTAAGGAAGAAGGTTGTGCATAAGTTATTTCAGCTCTTCACATAGCTCTTAAGATCATCTTTCAAGACTCCTGTATTTGCAGGAAGCCTTTAGAAACCAGAACAACCTTGAAAAGCTTCCTGTACCTATTGCTTGGGCCTGAGCAGGTGCAGTTCTGAATGACCTCAAGGGGGCTTCAACTTTCATAGGCAACAGGCTGCACTTTAGTTGTTTCAGCCTGTGCAGACACACTAAATCAAAATTAAATGTTAATGATGGTTGTGTCTGTGCCACTCAGCTGGGGAAACTAAAATAGAGACACAGAGCTCTACCAGCTGTCAGTAGCGGGGTCAGTCTTCCCCTGTGCCCTGGCTTCCCAGATTTATGCCAGCTTCTGCTGTCAGTAATGACACTGCTGCCAGAAAGACTTGCTTTTGCCAACATGTTGGGCTGGAAGAACACATGTTCACGCAGAAGTTGGAAGTCCTTGAGAGAATCGCAAATGGAGGGCACGAGTCCACACACAGGAAAGGGTAAGAATGATGTGGTGCCTCACTAAATAGTAGCATGCACAGAACAAGTTTGCAGTGGCCTTCTGAAGGCAGTGCATACTTCTGGTGGGGGCTGACTTATTAGGTGACCTTTTTGTTTTCTTTTCCTGCAAAATGAGCAGATTCTAGCAGATGCTGCCAAAACTTCTTTCTCGTCCATTCAGCAGAGAGAAAGGGTATTTCCCCTTATTTATTCCAAATGTATAATCGTTATGGTATTGATTCATAATGATTAGTGATTTCATTCATAAATTGTGGTTGATTGGGTTTCTGTGTCTGATACAGGCCGCTAAGCAGACTAAGACCAAAGAATTCTATTCCAGGTTTCTGTTCTTGCCCAGCAAACTTCAGTGATCTCTGTTGAATGAGAAGCTTGAATCCAACCCTTGGAAACAAGTGCCCTGAAACTGTAGGGAAATTGTCCCCTAGGTAAGTGAGATGGCTTGGAAAACAAAGAGCTCCATTCCATATCTCAGGGAGCACTCATCACATCTATATTGTAAATTAAGAAGCTCCCAAGTGTTATTTGGTGCTTTATTTAAGCACTTCAGTTTGGTCTTGCTTATATCCCAACATAAATCAGTTGTGTTGATGTGTGTGACAGCTGGGGGTATGGTGGAAGGACTGTCACATACAAAGCTCTTCTCGCCATTTAGGCAATACCATCAAGTTAGCAATGTAAGTAGACCTAGAAGTGAACTATTGGGCTTGCCGTTTGATCAGTGGGCATTGTTTCTATCATAATGGAGTGCTCCAGAAGGGGCAAATGGTGAAGCAATATCACGGTGACCACAGAAAATGAGAGGGGCCAGTCATTTGCCTATTTGTTCTTAGAACCAGTCCCTGCTCCTTTCTTCTCTGAATTGTAGGGGCTGGAGTCTGGACACTTGTACTTCCCAGGCTCCCCAGCTCAGCTGGCCTGCAGTCAGGTTTGGCTTATGGAGATGGCAGGGGAGGACAAAGTTTTCATCAAAACCTCTTAGGATCCCTGCCCGGGGCTGAAAATTAATCTGACAGATAGATTAGCAGGAGAAAGGCATACACATTTATTTAATATAAATTTTATGTGACACCTAAAGAAACAGTTAAACCTGAGTATTTGCTGGGTCTGATAAAGAGTGGGCAGTCATGGAGAAATATGACAGGTCAAAGACTGAGGTAAGTATAGTAGGGGAAAGAGTGAGGCCTGTTTATTTGGATTGTACTCAGTGTCCCTTTGTCTTCAGAGATAGGGTGTTCCTTTCCTCGGGGTGCAGTGGGGGGCACCTCTCCAGGAAGGATATCATGACCTGTTTCAAGGAAGAAAGGCAGGGGTCAGAGTAATCTCCCTGCTTCTGCTGTTTTCTCAAACTGCTTCATCTTGAAGTACCCAATATGCTGCTATATTTTGGATAGCATGTCCTGAACTCCATCAGGATCAACTTGAACCCCAGAGTTGATGTGAAGATGATTTTAGCCTAAAGATACTTGACATTCAACAGGTGCAGAAAGAAGCCATCTCGGAGCTTCCCTTATCTGATTAAAAGTAGACACTTCTGAAAACAAACTGTCATAAGTTCTGTCTTGGGGGTGGGTCAGCTCCCAGGAGAGAGACCAAGAGTAAACCCACCTTAAATCCTCTCTGATGGAGTTTCATAGTGGCAAGACCACTTGCACCTATATAAGCAGACATTACCACAAACTCCCTTTCTTATCTCCTGTTTGTTCTCCTAAAAACCCACTTGTCTTTCTTATGGAAACCTGTTTGTTCTTCCCATAGACACCATTTCTCCCTTCTCCCTATCCCCTGCTAAGCTAGATATAAAAACCCCCAAATTTTAACCACCTCTTTAGGTTACTCATCACCAAGCATGCCTGCATGATGGCATATTGCACACCTAAACTAACAAACACCTAAGCTTTTCTCTTGTTATCCTGGTTTTATCAGTTAAATTTGCAGGTGTCCAGGTACTAAGCTTAAGAGGGTAGTTTTTCTCCAACTTGCCAATGAGAGGCGCTGGCAGGTAACTGGGCAGCATCTCTGGCTGTGTTTCTTTCAAGGTTCTGGCTTCTGTGAGGCAGCCCTTCTTTGGTCTCTGCTCCTCTGGCAGCCCCCACTGTGATTGGTTCCCATGGATGGTGGTGGTCCTGGCTCCTAGACTCCTGACACCACCTTCTCCCTTGATCTCTCAAGCCCCATATGTAATGGCAGATGTCTGCTGTTACTAATATATGACCAGCCTCCATGTCCTTTATTTGCCTCTTCTACTCCTTCAACGCTTTTGTATGCAGTTTCCTAACATCATATTCCCTCACCTGAATTATCCAGGAAGGGTTCTGTTTTCCAAACTGCACCCTTTCTGATAAAACAGTAGTCATGGCCTGGTCTTCCACAGCACCATCAGGGCCTTTCCATTGCCAGCCACTCTTGAACTTTTTACAGGAACAAGCAATCTCTTGGTGTTTTGAGGACAGTAGGAACTCAAGAAGTATTGACAGGATGGCAAAGGAAGGGGCAACTGAGCTGTCTGGCCATTGCATGTGTCCAAAACTATGAGCGAATAATACAGAGAAGGGAAAGATGGAGTCCACGCAGTTAATGGGAAATAAACAGGCCCGGCTTCCAGATTCTGAACACTGCTGAAAATCTTCCTCTAATCTTACTATGGAAACCAGAAAGGTATCAATTTAAGACACATGTACATCACAGAATTTGGTACCTGTAAATTGCTTCATGCAATCCATTCCTTCTGTTGAGGGTCTGCTGTGTGCTCAGAGAATATAAAGGTGAATTTGATAGGATCTAGTCCTTAAGGAACATGTAGTTCCTCAGTAGCAGAGAGAAAGCATCTTCATAAATAACTATAATACAAGAGAAGTGAAGAAGGGAGGAACTTCATTGGGGAGGGAGATCAGAAGAGAATGTCAAAAGTACAAAGCTCTTCTACCTCCACCTCCCCAGTCCATCTGGGATGAAAGGGAAGCATGGCGAGTCTGGGAGTGCTGTGTGCCAGTTGCATGCTGAACTCCCAACTGTGGCTTTGATGACTCACATTAACAAACATTACAGAAGCAATGACTTTCAGGCATGGCTAGACCCAGGGCTCAAATTTTGTCCCTAGGATACTGTCTCCTTTTATCTTATTTCTGCTTCCCCCAGAATTGCTTCTATTCTTAGTCAGGATCCCCCCATGTTTTTGGCCAGATAGCTGTCTGAAGGATTCTGTCCTCACATCTAAGTAAAACCATCCAAAAAATAACTCATCTTTTGTCCTTTTCATGATGACTACAAGGGTAGATTGTAGTGATTGACAAGGTCTTGGATACCAGAAAAGCCCTGGAGCTACAATGATTTGGGTCATAACTCTCTCCCCACATCATGATGACTGAGAAAGATAGTCAAGGTGTTAGCAAAGAGAGAGGGAGAGAGAGAGAGAGAGAGAGAGAGAGAGAGAGAGAGAGAGAGAGAGAGAGAGAGAGAGAGAGAGACTGGCTGCTGGGTACAGAGATGTCTTCCGCTAAGAGGACTTGACTCTAAGTTCCTTTGGGAATGGAACTTAGGTTCACTCAGTCATGGTGTTCATCCATGCATCACCAAACATTCCTGCAGCATGCAGCAGACAGGTGTGGCTCATGTAGAGAGATAAGAAGGCTGAGTGTTTAGAAAACTTATTCTAAGCCAGTGCTTTCAATGGAGGGCAATTCACACCTCTACCCCACAAGGGACATTTGATAATGTCTGAAGACATTTTTAGTTGTCATAGTTTGTGTGTGGGTTGCAGGTGTTTGACCGGCATCTAACGGGTAGAGGCCAGGATGCTGCTTCTACAATGCACAGACCAGCCCCCACCACAGGAATTATGTAGTCCCCACAATGTTAACAGTGCTGAGGTAGGGCAGGGAAATGGGACAAGGGTCATGCCCTTATAAAATCTACTTAGCCTGCGGAAAAGGCCCAGTTTATTCTTTTACTTAATCTATTGGCTGTTCTTCCTCTTCTGCCAGCCTCTTAATCAATTAGGTAACTTTGTAACCAGGACAGGAGATAGACCTTCAAAGTGTAAATGACCCTAGTGGATAAAGAATGCCATGATCCCAAGTCAACACTGTCACCTAAATAGCCCTATTCATAAGGCAAAACTTCAAAGGAATTATGAATCATCATGCATCATGCCTTATGCTGACCCCTACCCACAAGGCCCTGTAAAACACCAAACTCCAAACCCTTAAGTGCACCTTCTCTCTGAGGTTGCCTGCACTCGCTTTTCTTCAAGCGTGTCATTCTTTCTGTTCTACTCCAGATAAGTAGAGAGAGGCTGCTGAGATCTCTGATTTGGCCTGCAAGTTCCCATCACCTGGGAACTTGCAAACTCAAACAGGACTGCAGCTGTATGATCATGACCCAGACAGGACTGCAGTTGTATGATCGTACTCTTTAGTAGCCTGCATGAAAATCTTTCTACACCTTTGGGAAGTTTTCAGAACATCATCTCACTCCATCCAGTGCTCTGCAGCTCCCCCAAATCCTGAGGTGGTAGGGACTTAGTTCCCACACTGTGCAGATTCAAGAAGACACAGGATACCAGGTGACCCTGGCTTTAGGAGTTGGCAAGGGACTTGCCCTATGCCGAGCAGTAGTTCAGCTTCCCTTTCCTGCCTCTGTCATTCTTTGCTTTCTGCTGCTGCAAAACAGCTGCCATTCCCTACTATTCTTGCTTTAATGAATTCCTTCCTCTCTGACTTCCCTGCAACTCAGAACTGAATTTCTTCCCAACAAATTCACCTGTGCTGACTGGTTAATTCCAGACTGACTGTTTAGGATCCCACTCTGGGGAGAAGGGAGAGGTTGAAACTGTAAGTTAAATAGTAAGTTTTGGTTTGGTAATGTGGTCTTAGCACAAGTGACTTCATTTTGGACCTGTGTCTCTTTTTTAAACACCTGTAGATTGCAAAATCCCAGAAGAAATTACTCTAACTCCTCCTACTTCCAAAAAGCAAAGAATGCTGACTATGCAGTTAACACTTAAAAAGCAATGGCAAATCTGGATTGAAAGTTTAAAAAAGAACAGCAAATGAGTAATCTAGAGGTATTGCTTATCTTGTATTTTTAATCACTTACTTTTATTTTTAATATTTGCTGTGAAAGAAAGAGCTTTTTTATTATACAACTTTATTAAGTGCTGAAAATTTGGAAAAAAAGAAAAGCCCGAGAAAGGAATTTTTAAAATGTCCGCATCCAGAAAAAAACTCATGCTGACACTTTGATGAATCCTCTTTCCTTCTTCCTTTGCAAACATATACATTTTAACAATGTAATTGAATGTGCTGCCTATTAGTCCTGTGGAAGGGGTCACTGTGGACATCTGTGGTTCAGACATAGTTCAGCAGTTGCTAGAAGCTGATATCACACCTTTTTTGGCAGAATCATCCATTCTTGTTAAGATAATGTTCCAGGATGTTTGTATATGTACATAGTTACATTATATAGTCACAAATGAAAACAAAATAGCACTTTTCCAAAGACTCTGTAGGGGAAGAAAAACTTTTTCCTCTATCCTGTTAAATTTTGTACCTGGGGCCTCTGATTTAAACTGACAAAAGGCAGATTGACAGGAGAAAAAGGTTTATACACACAGGAGCCAATAAAAGAAGTAGCTGGCTCATTAAATGGTCAAAGTTAAAAGCTTATGTATCTAACAGCTTCGATGGGAAGAATAAATAGATTTCTTTAGGAAAGACAAATGGATTTTTGGGAGAACAAATGGGAGATAAGAAAGTTTGTGATGATGTTGGTTTATGCAGGTGCAAGTGGTCTGTCCGAATTCTGCAGGTTATGAAATACCCCTGGAGAGGAAATATATGGCAGGTTTTTCTCTTGGTCTCTCCTGGGAGTAGAAACCATCTCAAAGAGAGAACTTATGGCAGCCTCATTTCTCAGAAGTTTCTGCTTTTAGTCAGAAAAGAGAAGCCCTGAAAAGGCCTTTCTTTACATCTATTGAATCTTAAGTCTCTTCAGCTTAAAATCATCTTTATACTAACTCTGGAGGTTCCAAGTGGGTCCCCACACATTCAAAGAGGAAAAAGCAGCAAAAGGGATGGAAGCAAAGACTTTCAAATTATGGTTCCATGGGTTGGTTTTGATTAATCTCATTTTATAAATAGCAAACTAGAGGCTCAGAGAAGTTAAATAATGGACCAAATTATCTGAACCAAATTGTATTCGAAGGTCTGAAAATATTCTTATTTTATTCAGCAAGCATTTGGAAGTGATTCCTCTATGGCAGTTTTTTTACCAGATACTGAAGATGACAAATAATAAATTGCTCCTGCCCTCAAGGCACTGCAGTCTAAGGGGAAATCAAAGCAGAGTGATGACTACTGTACAACTTATAACAGGTGCTATGGCAGAGATGGGTACTCTGCACACAGGTAAAGCCGTGTTATCCAGAAGCACAGAAGAGGAGCACATTTATCAGCCAGCTGACAGCCCTGTGGCTAAGTCTAGCCCTCATAGGGATCCTATTTGACCTGTACAGTTGATATGGGTTGAACCATATCCAAAAAAAGTATGTTGAAGTCCTAACCCCAGTATCTCAGAAAGTGACTTTATTTGGAAATAAGTTGTTGGAAAAGTATTTAGTTAAGATGAGGTCACAGTGGAGCAGGGTGGGCCCTAAGTCTAATATGACTGGTGTTCTTATAAGATGTTGTGAAGACGCAGGGGGAGAATGACGTGATGAAGGCAAAGGTTGGAGGGATGCATCTACAAGCCAGGGATGGCCCTGCTGGCACCTTGAGTTCAGGCTTTTGGCCTCTGTGAGAGAATAAATTAGTTTAATCATTCCATTGGGGTAAGCCACCCAGTCTGTGGTGCTTTGTTAGGGCAGCCTGTAGCTCCAGGGGGAAGGATGTTCCTGGCTCAGGACGAGTGCCCTATGAAAGCAGTGAAACCGAAATGTCAAGGGAAAGGTAGGTTGGGAGAAAGGTTTTTATTTCTTACAGTCACTAGCCAGGTTCATCACCAACCGTCTCCTCCAACCGGGCTCACACTCTCCTTCCCCAACCAGAAGGAACCCCAAGGGCGGGTCCTTAGTGACTGGCAGACGCCAGACCAGTTATGTACCAGGAATGGAGGGGAGAAGAGACTGGCCATTTTCTCTCCACCCCTGCCCCAGATACAGAGAAGATTCTGTAGTGGTAAACACCTATTGTTATGTAAATGAACTAAGGCTAGGCAGGAGATTCTGGAAATTCTGCCATTTACCCCACACAGCCCTAGGTTGTAACATTTAAAAATACTAATTTGATGACATTCGTGCTGGTTCTTCTTCCACACACCTGGTCTCCTCTTCCATGTGCATAAAGGGAGCTCCGGACTACTCCTGGCTTCTGTACCCTGTCACTCACTCTTCCCCAGCAGAGGTGCACCTTCTGATTGCTGAATTAGGATAAGGAACAGGGTGGGTATCCTAGGTTGTCTTCTCTCAGTTTCGTCTTTGACGTGATCCTGCACTCAGCTCTTTCACGCATGAATATTATTGGGGCTGACCTCTCTTTGGGGGTAGGCCTTTCATTGGGTTCCCTAGAAGCAGACCTGAGATTCAAATTCATGTTCAAGTGCTTTTGGGGGAGGTGCTCTCAGGAGACAATGAGGTAAGAGGGCAGGGTGGGGAAAGAAACAGAAGCAAGCATGTTGTCTCTTCTGAAGCCTAGCTCAGTCTAATCCCTTGGAAAAGCTCTGGATCACAAATTGCAACACAGAGTCAGTCCCCTTTGAGGTCATTTGTACCCTCCTTCATCAGTCAGTCTTCATCAGTCAGTCATTGGGCAACTCAGACAGGCAAGAGAGTGGCAGAGCCTCTTGGGCAGGCCAAGGCAGCACCTGTGTGGTCAGGCAGTTCTCCAGCAAAGAGCAATGGGGCGTTAGCAGCCCCCACTCACAGCATTGGTGGGGGGTGGGCACCAACTGTCAAAGGGGATCTGGGCCTCCTGACACCACCCCCACCACAGGGAGCCTGCTGTGGGCCAGTGCTGCTTCTGCCTGGGTGGGCAAATGCGTGTAATCTGGGAAAAATAAAATGGAAGCTCCAAACCAGAATGAGAGGCCTCTTCCTCCTGCAGTGTCCTGCAAAGTCTAACAAACTGATCGCAAACAAGAAGTGCTTAAAGGGCCTAGCCCATTATCACAAAGCAGACAATAGAGGGTAGATTTTGAACTGAGTGGCAATAAATTGATAACTAGCACACCCACTAAGATCACATTTAGACACAAAACCTTCCTTTGTTTTTCTTCTTTTTCTGCTTTCTTTTGAGCATTTGTAATATTCACCAAAATATTACCAAAAGAGCCTGTGCTACATCACTTTTGTGCTGAGGCCTGCAGGGCTGGCAGGATGGGCAAGTGTTGCAGCCTTCATACGGCCTGGAAGCGCTGATTCCCCCATGAACCAGAAGTTGGCAGTGATAAATAGTACAACAAACCCATTTGGGAGCATCCCTGAAGGCCAACCCCCTTGGAGGTGCTGGGAAAGGAGGGGGTCAAAGCCAAACAGCCAAATTCTCCCATGCATCTGTTCAAGCAATGATGGCTGCTCAAACTTCATTGAGGAAAAGGGTAAAATTCAGGTTGTTGGATTTGGTCTCAGAGGTTGTGCTGTTGGAGACGTTCCTGGAATCTGCCTTCAGACTGTCAAAGTGGCCAGGGTCTCCCTTTTGGCCTTATATAAAGGCCAATGATCATAAATTTTGAGGGTGCAAAAAAATTCCTAACTGCTTGCCAGTACTGACACTTCCTATTCCTATATGTTAGGAAATAGATTTACACTACTTATATGGCTGGATTTTTTTTGTTGTGTTTTAATTGTGCACTTACATGTATCAGAAAAGCTATTCATTTTTTTCCAATGATCAATAGAAAAATGTACTACAAATCAACAAATGTCTTTATCTTTATGGGGTGATTTCAGAGAGTATTATTATTATGTTCTTCCATTTCTGGGAATACTACCATTTAGAGGATTAATGGCAATTAGTAAAAACCATAGTACACTATACTTACTGAAAAATGTCATTGATATTATTCTATTTATTTATGTCTACTTTTATGAATGAAACAAATGCTTCAAATATTTGTTAATCTGATGGTGTAGGTAAGTCTGGCGACGAGATTGGGGAACATCGTGGAGATTTTGAATGCTAGGACTTCTCTGTAGCCATATCCAATAGCCTGTTCTCAGTTCTCATTCTGCTTGATGTCTTTGAAATGCCTAATTCTGTCGCTCAGTCCCATGCTCTTATTTATTCCAGGTGTCGGCAAAATACTGATTCTCTTCCAATCTGTGAACTACTGCATAGGCTCTGCTTGTGCCTCTCCACCGTGAACTGGTATACACCAGACAGTCCTTCCTCTTCTCTTCACTGTAATCATAGCATTAAAATGCATCTTACTGGTCCTAAGTTCCAAATTCCTGCCCATATTGCCTTTCCCCAAAGGTTCCTGTGAATGCCCAGTGACACGCTCATATCCACCCATAAGCTCACAGCCAGGGCTCTAGGGGAGCTGGACCCTGAAGCAGACAACCTGGATTTACAATCCCTGAGGTACTCGCTCCTTGTGTGAACTCAAGGATGTCACCTTGCCTCTCTGAACCTGTTTCAAAATCTGTAAAATGGGGCTGTCTGCCCTACCTTGTGTGAAAGTCACAAGAGATTACACACATGAAAGCACTTTGTAAAAGAATAACTTCTTTATAAAGATCTTACCAAAATGCAGGTATCATTGAGGGTATTTTACACTTATTGTTTCATTTAATTCTAATAACAACTCTGTAAGATACACATTCTTATTTTACAAAATGAGAGAAATTAGAGCTTAGAATGCTTATAAACCTTGCTTAAGCCACAGAATTAGTGCCAGAACTGATATTAAACATGAGCTTGGTGGCAAACCCCGCCCCAAGCAACAGTGAGGGTCCTGTTCGCAGGTGACAGAAACTGACACTGACAATATGACAGGAGGATAGTGGGGCTCTACAGTATTGACCTGAGGCCTGAGGATCAGGCTTGGAAAATTCGCTGAAACCAAGACAGGTCTAGGAAACAAAACAGGAAGTATATAAACTCATCTTTTAGCCAGGACAGTAGAGAGGGACACTGTGACATCAGACACTGCTGCCATCTCCACAGAATATCACTGCAGTTGGCAAGAACAACTACTTGTGCCAGAGTCAGAGCCCCAGGTGAGCATCAGATCCAGGGAGCCTGGAACACGTGGCCCGGCCTGGCTGTGACAGGATGGGAGAGAGGTGCCTCCTGGCCCTCTTACCCTGAAACAGGGGGCACTGGAACATGGCAGGCAGGGACTCTTCCAGTTTCTGCACACACCCCAGCGCACACACACACCCCAGGGCAAGCGCACACACACACACTGTCTTTACTTTTTCCTCGTAAGAGGGTAAAGTGTCTTTCTTGTCAAGGCTAATATTTTTTCTCTTACTGAGGCAGGTATCTTCCCACTTTCTCCATCTCTCCTCTGATTTCAACCTCTTCACTCTACTTTGTTTCAATCCCCATATAAAGGAATTCAAATCTGTCCATTCCCTACCAAAGACAAACACAATGGAGCTGGTGGGTTCTGCTTAAATTTATGGTTTCAGTCCTGCCCAGAAATCATATTACATTTCTCTGACCATTTTCCCTCTTTCACTCACCAGAACAACTACTTCAAGCCATCAGATCTCTGAAGGATGTAGGACCCATTGCCCTCCAGGTTGGAGAGAAAGATCTTACCTGTCTCAGATGCAAAGGGTAAATAACTCACAAGCCTCAACCACTAGGAATACAGCAGGTGGAGTCCAACACCGGGCAGCAGCAGAGGAGAACCAGCACCCAGGTTAAATGGATTTGCCAGTGACCACCCTAAGCTGCCTCCTGACAGACTGAGGGATGCCCCGGCTGAAAACAAAGAACACTTTGCCATTCTTGCCGGTAGTGGTCTGAAGCTACAGACAGGTCTTGGGTGCAAAGCAGCAGGGTTACATAAAAGCATAACTTTATAAAGGAGACATCATTACATATCAAATGAAGAAAGAAAGGGATATGCAGAAGGTGATGCTGGAATAATAATACTTAAAATTTCAGAGAAATAAAAACCATTTAGTTTCTCATTTAAATACTACCAAAATAAACTTAAGATACTTTCAAGTTATATAAATAGGTAGAAAAAAAAGTAAAACACTGTAATTGAAGAATCGAGGAAAGATGGGCCCATTTGACTACATAAAAATTTTGCCTCCTAGATGTAAAAATAAAATAAGATTTGGAAAAAATGTATTTGGTATGAAAAATGCTGAGAACACAGTACTTTAGCTGGCAAAGGACATTGTTATAGGCTAAACTGTGTCCCCTTAAACTTATGTTGAATCCCGAACCACCAGTACCTCAGAATGTGACTGTGTTTGGATATAAGGAATTTACAGAGGTAATTAAGTTAAAATGGGGTCATTAGGATGGGCCCTAATCCAATATGGCTGCCATCCTTAGACCAGGAGATTAGAACACGGACACACAGAGAGGGACAGCCATGTGAAGACCCAGAGAGGAGCGCTGCCCACAAGCCCAGGAGAGAGGCCTCAGGAGAAACCAGCCCTGTGGATACCGAGCTAGGACTTCCAGCCTCCAGAACTGTGAAAAAACACACTTCTGCTGTGTGAGCCACCAAGCCTGTGGTACTTTGTGATGGCAGCCCTAGCAAACTTGTTCAGACACATCCTGATCTTTTACAGACAAGAATATAATGAATAAACAGAAGTACCTTAAGACAGAAAGGAAATCCTCTTGAAAGAGATGACTTTTGAGTTATGTCCTGAAAAATGAAAGGGAATTGTTGATCTACAGTGAGCTTTAATCATTATTTGCAGCTGGTTTGCTTGCTTAAAAAAACAAACAACACTTCGTATATTACCAAAAATGAGTGAATTTGAAACACCAAACTTAAGTTTGTACTTTTATGTGAATGAAATAAACCCAGACAACAAGCTGATTTATGCCTTGTTCAAACAGGAGTGTGTGTCAGATACAATCTAGAAGCTCTCAGGATTGCTTTGATAGGGTTTTGTGGTTGAACTAATCATAGGGTAACACATGACAAATAGATTAGATTCCTACTGGGTGCTTTTCTGCTAAATCACACTCCGAGGAGATTGCATTGAATCATCTGCACTGACTCACTGCTGTGGCGGCATTCTTCCCGCAGTAAGCCCCAGGTGTGCAGCTGCTTTACCGGGTTGGCAGTGGTGCACAGGCAAGTAACCACCATCCTGACTCCCTTCTAGTGTGCCCTCGAAAGCTGTAGAGGCAGGAAAATCAAAACCGACACTTTGCTCCCCAGATTTCCTTGCAGATAGGGTTCTAGACATGAAAAAAGTCCATGCTAATAAGATGTATGCACATCTCTACTGCTACTTACTAACTACCTGTGAGGCCTGGATATGCTTACTATTGTTTTACCTTAGGTTCCTTGTCTGTAAAATAGGGGTGATAACAGCACCTATTTCATACCATTGTTTTGAGAACTAAGTGAGTTAAATCATAAAAATTGCTTAGTCTGGCACATAGTATCTGTAGTGCTAGCTTTCTTGTAATCATTGCTGTTATTCTGAAGGTCAGGTAAGGTGGAGGCCACCTTTCTGCTATGTAGCTGTCTTCCTCTGGCAGGTATTGTCCTGGGCTTCCCTACAGCAGGTTCTGATGTCCATCATTAGTTTCATGGGTGTGAGAAGCAGCTGGTCCTAGATCAAGCCTATGGCAGTGTGTCTTCAAGGCTAAACAGTCCTGCTTCAGCCTCTGATTCTCTGGTGGGCCAATTCTACAATGCATTCTTGAGCATCATCTCATTTACACCATTATCCTTCTTTCACTTAAGATCACATTATTTTTCTCCTAAATAAATTAATTTTTTAAAGAAGATTTAGATTTTGTGGCTAATACTTAGGAAGTATCCTTTATTTCTCAAAGTTATTTGGGTTACAAGTAAGAGAAATCCAGAGTGAATGGGCAGATATATTCTGAAAAGCAGGGTCACTTCACCAATTCCACGGACAGAATGTACACTCAGGTTCACAAGGGCCTGGAACCAGGAACCAGAAAGCTCTCTGAAACCAGCTGCTCTGTCTCTCTCCCAGGATGCTGAGCCCTTATCTACCTTTGCTTTGCTCAGCACATCTACTGCTTTCTCTCTGCAGATGGCCTCCTTGGGCTCTACAGATGTGTGGTACAGGATGGTCACCCCACAGCAATGGCTTCAGAACCCTGGTCACAGGGCCTCCCATGTATATACTGGCAGACACTCTCCTGGCTCTCTTCCCAAAGAGGAAAGGCCAAGTTCAGATTGTATTCCCACCCGTGCTCAGTCAACTGTGGCAGGAAACAGTGACCATCATAAAGGAGAAATTTACTGCACAGAATCAGGCCTGTGGACGGTGGGAGCAGCCTCTTGGATGCATGAATAGTAGGCAAACACACCTTAGTGTGTGTGTGTGTGATAATATCCCAGGGAACAAAGACTTTGTAACTTTAATGTGAAATGAATATAACTATTAAATTGCCGGCATATATGAATATCATGGCCTTCACATTTAAAAAATGATACTCTTTGCATATTAATATATATTCTCTTATAGCAATTTAAAATAACCCACATTATCTCAGCAGCTTTAGTATTTCCCTTATCCAAGCAACATGACATGGCTGCTCTGAGAATAGTTATCACAGTAACTAGTAAGTTAACTAAGGAGATAAATAAAAATAGAATTCTAGATGTTGCTGGATGGCTAAATCATGCTCAGATGCAAATTAGGCAATTTGAAAGGGGCATCCATTTATTCAGGCCACTAGGGCACTGTGTAAGGAATTATTTTCCTAGTAAATGAGGGCAAACAGGCCCCTAGTGACTGAAAATTTTGACGCTGCTTCCAAAAGATCTAATCTGCACCCAGGGAGTAGAGAGAAGAATCAGGGAGGAGTAAATAGCCAGATAAATAATGCAAAAACAGAGTCTGGACCAAGGTGGAAGCCAAATTTGAGAGATCAGGTACTGATAGGAAGATTTAAAGTGTGTTTTGTGCAAAGATGACCATTGCAAATTGGTTAACACAGAGCATTGACAATGGCGTGTCAGTATTTACAGCATATGCCATATGACTTCATAGATACATATTTGGGCTTGGGACTGAGGCCCCCAAATGGCAAATATGAGGTTTGGGTAAGAGGAGCAGACTCCTGTTCTCACTTGGTTCCTGGTATCCCCGCTTTACACAAGCTGTCCTCCTCATTACTTACCTAAAGCAAGCTTCCTCCACTGTGGCAGTATATATTGTCAACACATTTCCTTATATCCTTCTGGGTGGTTTTGGTGAACAGAGAGAAAGTTATTTTCATTAAAAAAAAAAATTTGTGTTCTAATTATTCAAAACCTAATAATTATTTCTTAAGTTTTTAAGAAGTCAGCTTCAAAAAATAATTCTCTTTATAAATCTAGACAATTTTAACACTCTCCTTAAGGATTTTTAAAGTGAGTAGATTCCCTTAAATATTTCCAACTATATTTATACATTTAACATATTTGATTTTCCTTTAAAAAACAAAACAAAACCACTCCATGTTCTTAGATAAGTTAAAATCTAATCAGTTTTAACTATGGCACCTCAGTTTAAAATCATGAGATAAAGCAATTGCTCAAATGTACACTTAATTGGGAATTACAAAGCTAAAGTATTATTCTAACGGCCAAATTCTCTTAAACATTAAAAATCAAATAAGTTCAGTTTCTTCAACCTAAAAATATTCACGTACAGGTGTGTTTTCCTCAAACAGTCCTATACTTAATACATTCTGAGGTTGAGAGATGCTTGCCCACCAAAGAAAAGATTCTGTCATTCCACGCTCTTTGGGGATTTCCTTCAAGGTGCTTGAGAGCTGCGGAACAGCCTGAAGATTCAGCCTGGACATTAGACTTCCAGGCCAGATACTTTCCACAACCCAGACCTAGGTTGAATTCCCTTTTATAATTACTATAGTTTTTTTAATGTCATAATTTAAGAAGGGAGTGGTTCATAATAGGGCTGACTAATCCACTTCAGAGCAGCACAATATCTAGGACCTACCATGCCAACATTAAAAATATGTTTTAATTTTAACTTCTTTTAAAATAAGAAAAATATTAATATGATAATAATGAATATATAATGCCAAATCAGGTTGGATTATATTCATCTTTACATCAATGCAGTAATAAAATAGAAGTTTTAACATCTTTTTCCCACAAAGGCAAAAGTACCCAGGGCCTCTTGAAAGTCAAAACATGATCCTGGTCACTTAGCCTACATCCCTCGGTATGAGTTCTATGAGGCACTAATTTTTAAATCAATTTACAGAGCTTGGACACCAGACCTAGACTGGCCCATTATGCCAATGTATTTTGCATTTCTTTTGCTCTTCAGATATTGAAATATCTAATTTTGCAGGATTTTTCATTCTTTTTTTATTTTTACTATCTTAAAGAGCATACACCCCTTATATATGTTAAAATGGCATACAGCTGACAACAATTTGGACAGTCATTTCATAAAGGAAGCTATTCAAATAGCAAATAAGCACATAAAAAACATAATTAGTCATCAGAGAAATGAAAATAACCACAATGAGATAGGATTATATGCCCTGTATGGTTATATAATGGTTCAATTTTTAAACTGGACAACACTGAATGTTGGTGAAGATGTGGAAGGACCAGAACTCCCATACATTGTTCACAGAGTATGAAATGATACAGTCACTTGGGAAAAGTTTTGGAGGTCCTATAATGAATGACCTTATAGCCCTACCATTCCACTCCCAGCTATTTGCCCTAACCTGAATTAGTTTCAAAAAGTATTATGCTGAGTGAAAGGAGCATTATGCAAAAGTATATCATGTGTGATTCTTTATTTTTTTTAGCTCTAGAACAGGATAAATGAATATATGATGAATGTTGTCTCTGGTGATGGGAGCAGGGATTTACTGGGAAAGAGTTTGAAGGAACTTTCTGGAGTGATACAAGTTTGAGTTCATTAACTTGTCAAAACTCATCCAATGTTACAATTGAGATTTATGCATTTCACTTGTTAGAAAAACAAAATTCAACTGAGTATATTTTAAAGATCTTATTGACTTTATTTACTGATTCATGAATAGGGCATCATCCAATTTGGCAGACGGAAAGGAGCTCTGAAGAGCTGGACAAGATGAATGATTTTTGCAGGCAGAAGAGGGTGGAACAAGGAAGTTAAAATAGGCAAAAAAGCTGGTTGGTTATGGTAAGGTCACTTTCCTTATGTGAGATGACAGGGCAGATTACCTAACTAGTGCTGGTAGGCGATTCCTTGACTGTTTTAAGATTCCATTCCTGAGATTGATTACAAAAATGTTAATTAAGTTAGGTCTTGGTGTGGTGAAGCCATTCCATTTTGGGCCTATTGTCTTGTTTTTAACACACTGTATGTAAATTTTACCTAAAAACAAAAAGACCCATAAACAAACTGAACTCTAGGTAATAAATAACATGCAGGTTGAAGTCTTTAAGAGTAAAGTATACTGTCTGCAGCTTATATTGTAGTATCAAAAAAATTAGATGATAGGCAAAGGATTTAAATAGACATTTCTCCAAAGAAAATACACAAATGGCCAATGAAAACAACAAAATGTTCAGCATGATTTGTCACTAAAGAAATGCAAATCAAAACCACAATAAAATATCATTTTTCATCTATTAGAATGGCTATAATCTAAAAGACAGACAATAACAAGTGAGTGTTCCCAAAGATTTGGAAAAATTGGAACCCTTATATGTTACTGGTGGCTATGCAATATGGTGCATTCACTGCAGAAAACGGGCAGTTCTTCAAAATGTTAAACACAGAGTTATCGTATGACTCAGCAATTCTGTATATACCCAGGACTATTGAAAACATGTCCAGTGTCCACGCAAAAAGCTGTGCATGTTCAAAGGAGCGTTCATTATACCTAATAGCCAAAAAGGAAACAACACAAATATCTGTCAATTGAACAATGGACAAATACAAGGCGGTATACCTGTTAGGCCGGAGGACCGATATAAGGGAATGAAAAGAGGGTGGGGCCCACCAAGGACTCAGGGAATTAATCAGATAAAGTCAGAGAGCCAGAAAGGACTCACAGAGGTAATGCACTTTGCAATGTGCGTTCATTCCACATGCTCTGAATCTGGACTGATTCTGAGATTTGCTCTAGCTAATGCAGGTGCGATAGGGCAGAGACATGGGACAAGCACCCTGATTAATTTTCCTAAAATTGCTGAGATAAGAATAGCATAGTAAGAACAGGAGGGACTTATCTTAAAGCTAACATTCCATTTTAAAAACAGGGAGTTGGGAAGTTAAGATTCCTAACATATTCTTTGGTAATCAGCCAACAACCTATCTTAAGGCAAGGCAAGCAGCCTTAACTGGTATGCTCCCAGTGCTTGGGGGGCAGCCACTATCTTGGAGAGGAACAGCAAGTTTATCCTACAGAATTCTCTAGAGGACTGACTAGGGATAATGACATATTGTCTCTCACTGGAGACAGACATCACAAGACCACATGACAAGCTTACGCCCCCTGACCCTTTACCTTTATCCCATTCTTGAAAGCCTTAAAAGACAGAACCTTAAGCCCTTAGGTACACCTCCTCCTCCTCTCTGAGGTTGCCCACAATCCCCTTTCTTGGAGTGTATATTTTTAAAAGACTTCTTACTGGTCAACTCACTGCATTTGCCTCTGTGATCTTCCAGTGGTGTCCTTGTCACTTTACTATTTCATTCTATTTTCCAGACTTTAAGCACAAGTCTTCACTCTCTCTGTCCTACTTCTAAATAAATAAACATTGTGATGGAAATGGATCTCAGAGCAAAACTGAGGCATGTAGTAAATATAAAACTTTAAAGACATTTTCTATAACAACTTAATTTTTATTCTGAGCCCTTTCCACGAAAGGAATGTTATAGGATGGAGAATGTAGACAGGGTCAAGGTGTGGTGTATGTAGGGAGCAGACACATGGTGGGTGGTACTGGTGTTCTAGGCATCTGTTCACAGCCCATCTGCCCCTTGGTCTTCTGCAAGCCCTTTCTGCTAATTTCAGCTTCATCATTACTTTGAAATACTGTGAAAAAGTTCAATTGTATTTAAAAATCCATTTACTTTATCACAGGAAATTCCACCATTGTCTTTGTCATGAAAGAAAAGGAATTGCTGTGAGAGTCTTTTAACAATATTAACTATTAAAATTTATTATGTACTTGTGTGAGCAAAGCTTTGATCAAGAATTTGAAGTGATCATCATCTAAAAATTTTAATCAAGTTGGCAACCAGCCATTTCAAGCACAACGCTGTATATTAGAAGTTTCACTCATGTAATCAAGCTCAAGTTTTTGCTAAGAAAATGGAAAAGACATTATTTAGAAATTCTATAAAAATCAAATTTTAGCAAACACATGCTTTGTAGTTTATTTTTATTTTTCTTATCATAGTTATTGTGGATAAAATTGCAATATTCCCAGAACCTATCATCTGGTCTCAGTGTGTCTCCATATCAACAGGTGTTTCCAAGGGGTGGAGAGAAGTAGTTCATCTCCATATCAGTAGGTGATTACAAGGGAGGGAGTAGCAAGGGTTTATCTGGACTGGAGAGGTTGGGTGGGGTCCCTTTTTATAGCCGGGTTTTGAGAGACACATTTTTCTCCCTTTGACTGATTTCTGCTTCAAAGGTAATTTGCTCTGGGCTGGGCACTTATTTTCCTCCTGGAGTTACAGTTACATAATACACAAAATGGAGTACATTTTTTAACCAATGTATACAGATTCCCTCCAAAGCACTAGCTTTCCCCAGAGTGCCCTACAAACGCTGCAATTGTCTCTGTATGTCAAGATGTGCAGAAGGTTGGGACATCCCACTATGGAGAAATGCTACTTCAGATGCACTTCACATAATCTCCTGAATGGATTTAGGTTTAGGCTTTTGGAAATGAAAGCTTCTTTCCTTTTTCTGTTTTGTCCCATCCTGAGGCAATGAGCCTGGCTGGCTTCTGTTCAAAGAGACTAGAAAGAAAAAAAGGACAGAGAAGTTGGCACAAGCTTTCCGCTATTGAGATGAATAAGGTTTGAGAAGCCCAAGTAAAACATGGTGACTGTAGTCAACAACACTGTACATATTGTATATTGAAATTTGCTTACACACGTACAGCTTACATGTTCTCTTGCACACACACAAAGTGATAAATATGTGAGGTGATAGATGTGTTAACTAACTCAATGTGGGGAAATCCTTTCATAATGTATACCTGTATCAAATCATCATGACATAGACTTTAAATACTTCCAATTTTGTTAATTATATTTAGATAAAACTGAAATTTTGGAAAAAAACTTAAAGGACATAAAAGAATATCTATAAAATAACAGTTCTTAAAATGTGGTCCCCAGTCCACAAAGAGATCTGAACACCCTTGCAGGGGGTCTGAAAGGTCAAAACTCTTTTTTATAATAATACTAAGATGTTGTTTGCTCTTTTCATTTTTATTCTCTCATGAGAATAGTGTACACTTTTCCAGAAGCTACATATGTAATGTAACAGATTGACTATAGTAGTTGATACCAGAATCCAGCTGTCTCCTGTTAAGCCTGACATGAAAGGATTTGCAGAAATGTAAACAAATGCCACCCTTCTCACTAATTTTCTTATTTTAGAAAAATAGTTATTTTTCATTACAATGTTATTAATGTGTTTATTATAATTATTTTAAATGAATTCATATTTTTTATTTCTCAGTTTTAATCTGCATATTAATTATCACAGATATAACCCATAAAAAATTCTTTATCCCAATAATTTTTAATAGCATAAAGGAATCCTGAGAGCAAAAATTTTGAGAACCCTTGCCAAAGTTTTATTCTGCCTCACACCTTGTATGGCAGAAAACTGTGTGGTAAAAAACACATAACATAAAATTCACCATCTCAACCATCTTTGAGTATTCAATCCAGCAGTGCTAAGTGTATTCACATTGTTGTGAACAAGACCTTCAGAACTTTTTCATCTTGCAAATCTGAAACTCTATACTCATTAAACAACAAATCTCTCTCCCTTCTCCCAGCCCATAGCCACGGCCATCTTCTTCCTGTCTTTATGAATTTGACAATCTAGGAACCTCGTATAAGTGGAATCATACAGTATTTGCTTTTTTGTGACTGGTTTATTTCACTTAGCAGTATGTCCTCAAATTTCATCTATGTTGTAGCATGTGCTAAGATTTCCTTCCTTTTTAGGACTTCATAACGTTCCATTGTATGTATAATCCACATTTGTTTATCCATCAATGACAAGTGAGTTGCTTCTAGAGATACCAACTTTTTTGAAAGAACATGAATTCACCTTATCAATAGAAATAAAGCTATTTCTGTTTTGGAAAAAGACAACACATGCTCTCTCAACAAAGCACAGGTAATAAAGAGAAGGAAAGTGGGGTACAAAGTTCTTTAACTTAGTTGAGACCTTTGCAGGACTCCTGGGAAGTTAATCAACTATGATGACAAAGATTGTCTCTAACCCAAAGAAAAAGAAATAAGGGTTTGGGCTGATTCTTTGTGCATAAAATCTAGAAATCTACCCAGAGGCTGCAATTTACTCTAATTCGACCATTAGAAATAACTATACCAAACTATAAAAATTAATACAAACAAAATAACTATAATAAACACATTTTCAACTGATTCTAATTTCACTGTGAGTGATGGAGTCTCCCCTACAGGCTTGTCCCCATATTCTCTCCTCTCCAAAGTAATACAAGGAAACTCATCCAGACAGTCCCTGGCTTTCACATATGCCGCATGTGTATAAGAAAGGAGTCTGAAAGTTTACCATACCTTAAGAGAGCTTCTGTCTCCAGATAAAACCATTGTAAAATCCCTAATTGCATTTTGCCTTTTACACAATCTGATGGTGTATTTCTGGCATTCTTTTTAATGGTCTTTTAAAAACTTTATTATGGACAATTTCAAATAAATACAAAAGTAGTTTTTAAAAACTATTATGGATAATTTCAAATAAATACAAAAGTAGGTTGGACACCATAATTCACCTCTTTTTCATTTACCTTTTGCTGTGTTAACAGACAACCTCAAACTTTGTGATCTAAATCAAAAGCCATTTTACTGCATTCATGGATTCCGAAGGTCAGAAATTTGGGTGGGGCATATTAGAGATGGCATGTTTTTGCTCCACAGTGTCTGGAGCCTCAACTGGAAAGATCAGATAGCTTGGTATGAGTTGAATCATTGGAACTGGAATGATCTGGAGGTTTGTTCACTCTTATGTCTGTGCCTGGGCTGGGGTGACTTGAAGGCTGAACTTAGCAGGGGCTGCTGACCTTTCTAGGGGAGCACCTACACATTGCCTCTCCATTTGACTTGGGCTTCTCATAATGTGGCAGCTGGACTCCCAGAGGGAGCTTCCTAAGAGGGGTGTCTGGATAGCTAAGGTACCAAGGGAATCAGATGGGAGCTGCACAACCTTTTATGACCGAGCTTCAAAAGTCACTGTGTCATTTCTATTATGTCTTTTTAATTAAAGCAATTACAAACCTGCCTACTATTCAAGGGGAACATACATAGACCCCCACCTTTCTATGGGAAAATGAAATTACAGAAGAACATGTAGGATAGAAAAAACTGTTACTGCTGTATTTAGAAAATAAAATCTGCCGCAAACATTGCATACCCATTGCCCCACTTCAGCAATTGTTCACTCATGGCCAACTTTGTTCCATCCATACCATACCCAATTCCCTCCTCCCACTGAGTTTATTTTGAAGCAAATCCCAAACATCATGTCAGTATACCCATAAACACTTCATCATGTGTATTTAAAAGATGAGGTTTCTTGAAAAACAGCCTCAGTGCCATTATCCCACCTTAAAACAAATTAACAATAACTTGTTTAATATTATTAAATATCCAGTCTGTGTTTCCCAAATTGCCTCATCAGTATTTTCTATAAAGTTTATTTGTTTGACTTAGGATTAAAATAGGGTTATTTCTAACATTTTTGAATAGGTTCTTTAATAAGAGTTTTTCCTTCAGAAGTGAATGCACATTTGACCTGCTTATAGCTGAAGAGCTGAAATTGAGGATAAAGATTTATCTCCATCAGCATATCTAATGATTTTCCACCTGGGTTGCAAATGAGGTAAGTTCATGAGACCCATATGTCTCTTCAACTGTATTTTCCATTTTCTATTCATTTTATAAAATAATACAATCTAACAAAATATTCAAATAATTGCACAATCATGCCTAAACCAACTATTGAATACAAGATGTAGAAGTAATTGACCACCCGAACTTGTACTTCAGCTGCAATCTGGGTGCAAACAGTAGCCCTTTCCAGGCCTCAGTCACCAGTGCTAAATTGGTTCTACCACAAGGAGTGTTTCCTACCCAGGCCACCTTCCTTATAACTCCTTATCTAGACTCAACAAAGCAGGAAATACTTCCATCCTACTTCGTAGCGATTATTTCTTGGGAGAGCCACAAACTAACTGATGCTTGGTGAAAAGTCAAGAACACAGTAGAGTCTAGCCTACATATAATATCAGAATAGGATGTGTTCTTCCTCTATCCCCACCCCAACCACTTCCCTATTTCTGGTGCATTTTCTGAGCTCTCCCTTTTCTGTCTGTGTGTACATTACTTACACTGTTTATAGAGCCTGGGGGTAACAAAAAAAAATATACCACTTAATTAGTTTTTTTAGCATTAGTATAATTAATAGGGTCTTCCAGGGCCTGTATCATCCCAGAAATGGGTGTTCAAAATTGGGCAGTCAGTATTCCTCAGGAACTTTTGAGTAAACCTACCTGGTTATGGTATGTGGCTGCTGGGAGTTTTGAGTCCTTATTCTAGGGACACTTCCTGCTTTCTCTGATAGGTTCTGGCTCACTGACTGGCCCTAAATGCCCTTTCCTATGAACATGGGGAGAAATACATATTTATAGGGTATATATAGACGTAAGCTTAACTGAAGAAAATCAGAAACCCTGTCTAAATCTATAGAGAAGTGCACATCCATCTTCTATAAACAGACATCTACACTAGAAAGGAAACAGACTATCTATAGTTTGTCTTTGTAAAACATAAATTTGATCATATAACATCTGCCACACCAGGCTAGAGGCCCTGTCAATGGCCTCCCATTGCTGCAAGGATACCACAGGGCCCTGCTACTTCAGTTTCTATGTCCCCCGCTGCCCCTTGCTCTCTATTCAGCTCCCCCAGCCCTCAGTCCTCTCACATCCGTGCTGCCTCACCTTTGCACCTGCCATCTCCTTAGCTTTGAATGATTCCCCTCCTTTGCCCACTTGTTTGCTCATCTTTCAGACCTCAAATTAAATATCACCTCCACAGGAACTTCCTTACCCCACCCTAATTCAAATCCTCAGCATATACTTGTAAAGACATAATCATCTTCAGAGCACCTGCCACCCTTGCAGTTTTACTTTTGTGTGTGTTTTTTTAAAAAATAGCATCTGCCTGCCCAGTAAGCCTAGAAACTCCAGAGTGCAGGGGTCACTCCTGCTTACTGCTTACTGCTACCTAGCTCAGTGCTCGGCACATGGTGGGCATCCGTAAATATTTGAATGACTGTATGAATAAACAGGTAATGAAAGCACCTTAAAGAACAGCACATACTCAACATGTTAACTTCCTTCCTTCCAGCCCCTAGTATGTAATTGCTTTTAGTTTCTCCTTGTTTTAGAGTATAGTTTGATCACTAAAAACTTAAAACTGAAACTTAACTTTAGTAAGCCTTAACCCAGTAACTCAAAACAACATACTATATGCATATCATTTACACAGCCCAGAGGGAATAACAAATGCCTAAGAGATTGCCCCCTCTAAGGGATTTTTACATTAGGAAAATCTTAATTTTCTAGACAGACAAGTGAAAAAATGATTATTTTCTGAAGACACCCTGAAATCAGTCTGTGTTCTTACAAGTGTTTGGCCAGGTAACCGTTGTGTGAGTCCCTAAAAACTCAGTGCCACCACTGACAATCAATCCTAGGCCACATGCGAATATTACCACATTATAATTATTAAATGATTCACATGAGCTGCCCTAGTTCATTTGAAGATTTTTATTTCTAAATCTTTATTGTCACATAACTTTTGGATCACCAAATCTGGGTTATGTAGTGGAAAAATTCTGGACTTGGAATTAGTAGGCTGAGTCTAAATCTACTTTACAAGGTTACTGTGAAGATTAAATGAAGTAATAATAATAATAAAAACTCACCTGCTGAACAGCTACATAATATTGCATATGGAGCTAGGTGTGTCACATAAAGCTAAATAATTCTCAGAAAACACAGTAAATTGTGCATTATTACCCCCACTTTACAGTTGAGGAAACTGAGGGTCTGGGAGGTTGAAATACCAAGATTCTGCACCCTTCCAAGCTGCATGGCTGGGATGCATGTAAGAGGTCTCTAGCTAGGATGTATGTAAGCTGAAACTTGCCATAAAAATGTAGCATATCTAATTATATAGTCTCTGAAATAACCATTCCTACTAATATTACTGCATAATCCTTTCTCCTATGTTCCCATATATTCCTCTTACCTGGCAGAGTGGATCAAACCAGCTAGATCCAGGAGCCAGCAATATATCTGATCTCAATCAACAGATCATCACATGTGCAAATCTCTCTTCTTCACTTCCTCATTTATGTTTTCCCAGTTTCCATTTTAGTAACTTGCATGTGGACTGCACTGGCCCACATGTCACAAGGATTTACTATTTAGAAAATTCACAATGATCTACTTTTCAAATCACCCAAATATTCCAAAGTAATTGATGTGACTTTTACCCACAACAGGGGCAACGTGGTGGGATATAGGATCAAATGTCATGACAAAGGCAGAAAAAGAGCCTTTGCATCTGCTTTTCTGCCTCCATTTCTGCCACCATATGATCTCCTGGTGCTGATATATGATTTTTTTTCTTATCTGTAATTGTAGACTGTAAGTCTGATTCAGGTTGCAAAATAGTAACTGATACGTATACACACAAAGCCTCCAAACTGTAACCTTCCTCAATTAACTCTACATTTACCTTCTAAGTTGCTGAAGAACAGACAAATCTGTGCAAGTCAAATAAAATTTCAAACCACTTTTCATTCATTGCTTTATTGGTGTTGCAACCTAAGTGGAAAATTCTAAGGGTTTTGGTGTTATTTGGTGCCTTCTAAAGTGCCAATCATGGTGCTGTGTCAGTGAGCACAGTAGACCAGACAAACCACATCTCTGCCTTTGTGGAGTTTATAATCTAGCAGATGACTCCAGCACGTAGCAACATTCACAATGCTAACAAATGTGGAAAGTTCTAGCAAGTTCATGATGCTGTGCGAGTGTGTCCTTCAGGACCGCGGCTGCCTGGAAGTTCAGGCAAAGCTTCTTTGAGGAAGTTACATTTCAGTTGAGGCAGGCCACCGTCTGTTTGTGGTTGTGCAACTGCCTTCACATCCCAGTTCTGACACTTGGCCATATTAATGTCCCAGAGCTTGGGTCCTTACGTGTAATAGGAGGACAATATGCACCTGGCAGAGCTGTGGGAATAAGAGACAGTACAGGTAAAGCACCTCTTTCAGTACCAGGCAAACAGAGCCCTAAGTACATGTATGCTTGTTGTAATTACATATCAATGAGGAAAACTGAAGAAAAGTTTGGCCAACATCTAAAGATAAATGAACAAAGGGGAGATTTGTTAAAGGCTCCAAATTCAAGGAGCAGTCCTTAACCTGAGCTTGTACGGAGGTTTGGGTCCCGAGTGTCAGATGGTGCGCCGAATACCCAAGGCTCTTTTCATGACAAGTTGATTTTTATAAGTTCATCTTTTTCTAGCTGGAGGAGAGCTAATAACCTGGTCATATTTTTTTTAGGCAAAAGTAAGGTCCCTGGGGAACAGCTCTCCGTTGAGCCAAAGGACACCTGATAATCAGATCTGGGCAGGCTCAAGTGACAAGTGTTTAAAAGCCAGATGTGGGGCGAAGTGATGAATGCTCTACCGGGGGCTTTAGTTGAGGTTGCGAAGACCTGACGCCACCGCCACCTGGATGGGACCTGGAAGAGGAAGCGCTGGCGTCGCGACCGGCGAACAAGGGACCTCGTGCTGCGTCCCGGGCGCTGCCTCCCAGGCCTCCCGGACGCTTGGCTCAAGGCCAGGCCCTCACCCTTCAGTGGGTGTGGGTGCTTTCAGGAGCGGACGTGACTGCAGCGGACTGGAAAGCGTGCAAGGAAGGGCAGCGCGCGGGGGAGGCGGGGCGGCGCTGGGAGGGGGAGGGGGCGGGGTGCGCGGCGCGGGGAGGGCCAGGAGCGGGCGGGGGTGGCCGCGGAGGCCGGGGGAGGGCGGGAGGCTGGGGAGGGAGACGCGCGCCGACCGCGAACGGAGGCAGCACGCCGTCTGCTCTCGCAGGGAGGCCGCGCGCGGGCGGGGCTGCCAGGTGAGCCCGAGATGCTGCTGCGCGCGAGGCCGGGGCTGCCGGTGCGCCCGCCGCTTCTGCTGCTGCTGGGGCCTCTCGGTCCCTTCCTGGCGGGCGCCTCGGCGGGACCCGTGCAGGCGGAGGATGCGGCGGAGCTGGACTTCTCCACCGAGCCGCTGCTGCACCTGGTGAGTCCCGCCTTCCTGTCTGTCACCATCGACGCCAACCTGGCCACCGACCCGCGGTTCCTCACCTTCCTGGGGTAAGCGCCCCGACGGCCAATCTCCATTCTTTCCCTGCTCAGTCCCGGAACCTCTCGGTCTCTCTCTCCCTTCCTCCCCCCAGCTCTATTTCGGCAGCCTACATCAAACCGCTCCTTCCCGCCTTCAGTTAGTAAGGGGAAATTTGGAAAAGAAACTTCCCACCTCTCTCAGCAGCGCGCCCAGAGATGGGGACCTGGGCAAGTGCACCTGGAGGGCTGTGAGCGCTTCGATCTATTGCCCAGTGTAGGACACCTAAGACCTTGGACTAGGTGGACTTTTTTTTAAAGATGGAAAAGGCCTGAAAGAGAGTAAGCTCACTCCATTATAAGTATGTAATTTTATGCTTCATGTAAAGCTTATATACTCCATATAAGTTTATATATAAAAACTTTTAAAGAGCACTTTTGTGCAAGGTACAGAGATTTCTCAGAGTACAGTTTTTTTTAATCCAAATTTTATATGAGACCTGGGAGACTGTTGCAGTGACTTACAGAGCCTGAATACAAAGCTGCCTCTCCAAGATGAGACTGCAGAATGGGGGACGCTGCTATACCAGCTGACACATTTTCCTCACCTGAGAACTGAGGCTGATACAGGTTCACTGGCCCTGTCCCGTGAATGCAGGCTCTCCCAAGATAAGGAGCTGTGGGGACAGTCCCAGGTCATCTAGTCCACCCTTTCTCCCCCCCACCCCAACCCAGACATTTTGTTAAAGACTGGAGGATAATGAAAACCTACAGAGCATAACATGCAATAGATAAAACTGTTTGTTTTGTTAATTTTCAAAACAGTGTACTTCTGTTCGTGAGCTTCTCTCTAGTGGCTCCTGACCACTACAGATCCCTTCCCATGGCAGAGGCCGTCTTGCATGCCTACACCTCAGAGGTATCTGCAGACAGCTCCACACTCTTCCCAGCTGAGACCCCAAAGACTGCAGCTCACAGAGGCAGGAGCTCCTTCTCCTTCTATTCAAAGACCCCGCTTCTGAATTAGCACCTGAGGGTACATCTCCCCAAGAGTGTCAGCACAGTGCCCAGAGTGACCTAGCCATCTCAAAATACAAAGCATTTAGCTTCCACCTCAGAAGACAACACCAAGGTTAGTATCTGTCCACAGAGGAGAGGGTGAGATGGACAAGGTTCTGTTACAGTTCCTCCAGGTGAAGGTGCTTGGGTGAAGACAGCAAGAGCTGAGGAGATGAAAGCTGAAGTAATACTAAGGAGGGCTAATAAATAGAGCTGATACTAATTGGGCCCTCATCATATGCCAGCCTCTGTTCTAAGCATCTTCTAGATGTTAATTCATTTAGTCCTTGCTCCAAAATTATGAGGTCAGTACTATTATTATCCCCATTTTTAAAATGAAGAGATTGAGGCTTAGAGAGATGCAATAACTTGTCCAGGTCAGCCAGCTCTTACATGAAGGAGCAGAATTTGAACCCAGAAGCTCATTGCAGAGACAAGAGTACGCAACAAGAAAATAAAAAAGTTTATATTTTTTAAAGGCTAGTAGGATAGGGTATAGCTGTAAAGATTGTCCAGAAACAAACTGAGAAGATTGATATAATGAAGATAAGCAATGACTTGAGTGTAGGAAAATCAGAGCCCAAACCTCTGAAGTGCTTCAAAAGCAGCCTAAGAAAATTTAATCAGATGGCACTGTTATGGTTTCCTATGATGACAAACAGATTTTTCTTTTTACATGTCCAGCTAGAGAACACACAGTACACAGAACTTAAATAATGAGAACAATCTAGAATTGGAAAGGAGCATCTTTTCAGTTTTCCTTCTTCCCAGAGGTAACTAATCAACAAGCCAATCAGGAACTTCCTAAGTCTGACTATGTGGAGAGCTGGGAAGAGGCCCTGGCCCTCAAAAATGGGAGGTTAAGACTGGTGGTACTCAACAGAAATATAATATGAGTCCCAAATGCAAGCTATACAAGTAATTTAAAATTTTTTAGTAGCCATGTTTAAAAAGTAAAAAGAAACAGGTGAAATTAATTTTAATAATAGTTTATTTAACACAAAATATTCCAACATATTATATTTTATCATGTAATTAATATAAAAATATTAAAGAGATACTTCACATTCTTTTTCTAATCAAGTCTTCAAAAGCTGGTGTATGTTTTATACTCAGTACATCTCATTTCAGACTAGCTACATTTCAAGTTCTGACCACATGTGGCTAGTGGTTACTGTAATGACAGTACATCAACATTCAGTCAAGACACACACACATGCACAGGTCACTAATACAAGGTAGGAAGTGGCATACGGGGTCCATGGTGGAGATCCTAAGTTCTACAGAGCAAAAAGAGTGGTGTAAACAGCAAGAGTGCCGTTCATAAGGATTTGCTCTTTTTTCTTCAGCAGAGTTCATTCCTTTTTGCCAGTTTAATAAATATTCATTACTAATAACTTTCAATAATCGGATTCCTGCATCTCCGTTGGCGAAGTTACTTTTCATATTTGGAAAAGCACTTACCAGCAATGTCAAGTGCACATTTTGATAGCCAATGTTGGAAATAATCTCAGGCCTTCTCCATGCCTGTTGCTGAGAGAAATAACCACAGCCAGAGAAACAGAACTGAGAGCAATCCTGAGATATAGATTCGGATTTTTCTGAGCCCTGAGAGTACTCCACCCCTGATGGATGCTCATCATTCCCTTCCCTCCTACACCTGTCATTGTCTCTCTTCACATGATAACCCTGCTGTACCCTCCTCATAGAATATTCCCCCCACCTCTCTGCCCTATCTAAACTGTGGCTCTCCTCTGTCAACCCAAGTGGAGAAGTAGATGTGGCTGCTTCTCTGAAGTGGCCCTTTGGAGCAGAAGCTGCACTTTCTCTCCCGCTACAGCTCTTTCCCGTTCCCCCGTGTAGCTTGCAGATGATTGCCCACCAGTTTGAACTCCAGACTACTGTAGTTCAAATCCCTAGTGGCTTGTTACCTTGGGCAAATCACTTGCCTCCTTCTATTCAGGTTCCTTGTGTATAAATGGGTTGAAGTGAAGTAACCTATGCAGTGTCTAAAACACTCACTTGGATGAACCTGCTGCATGCCTGCAAGGACTGCTCGACTCCAGCGTGAGCTTCACCATCCCAAGCCCGGCTCTCATACTGCGCTCCTTGTCAGTGCACTCTGACATACCCCTCTTACTCACTCCTCCTTACTGATTGAAGATTGGCACTGATCTCAGTTTCCTGTCCACTCCCACATCCCATCGTCATCCTGAATGACTTCAAGTCCACTTGAATAAACTGTCCATTTCTTCACACCCATGTTTTTAAATAATCTTCACTCAGTGTTGTACTGGAACCAGCTTGCACCAGCTTGTAGTCATCTCTTCCCAGCTCCGCATTCAGTGACATCAACCTGGTATCTAAGACCCACCCTGGTGGGAATACTTAGCAAATATTGGCAAATACTAAAAATCAGGGCACATTTTTAGGGCACCAGCTTACTGGCACACACTGCTTCACTCTATCTCAGCCTCCTATTGCCATGGCCAAGCCTTGAGTCTTTTCATCTAAGAACCTTTCAACCACTGAAATCTGAAGTTAAAATCTTCTGTTCTTGGACCACAGTCCTTACCCTCTTAGCTCTTTTACTCTTTGACTCACACCATAACTATTTTTCAAGTACCTTCACTGAACAGCCTCTTCTTCTCTCTACTTCTAACACATCTGATTTGGGCTTCTTGATTTACCACGAGTCATTCTGTGATAGTATCTCCAAACTGTTGCCCCAGTGTTCTTGCTAAAACCCAAGCCTTGCTTAGTACAACTGTGTTTTCTCTCTTTGGGATCTATTAGGTGGCCGTAAGGTCTGGAAACGGGAAATATTATCTAATCATGATTGTAATGCATATTATTAATAAACAACTTTTATGTATTTGCTTCTGCTTCCAGTCGTAGTGGCCACCCTATATAGCTGAGCTGTCAAGTTCTTGGAGACCAGGAGGAATGCTCCTGTCACATGGACTGATGTTTCACTACAAATTCTTGGCCTCCAGACCTACTTGGCCCTTAGTGCTACCCCTGAACTCTTCATGTCCTGCCTCTCTCATTCTCTACTTCCTTCAAATCTCTGCTCCCACCTCCACCTTATCACTCTTAGCTTATGACCACATTTCTGTTTCCCAAAGAAAATGACATCCCTAGGCAGGAAGTTCCTTTTCTTCCTGCCACCAAACCTGCAGAAATACCATGGCTATGTGTAGCTTTCTCCCTTCCTTTCTTCTCAGGCCAGTTCTTCTAACTCTGCTCTGAATCCTGTTCCCCATCCTGCATCCCCAAAGGACTTTGCTCCATCAATCACCTTGTCTCTTCCCTGTGTCTCCAGCCTCTCCTTTCTTATTGAATCTTTCCTCTCAGCATAGAAACATCCTCTAGTCTTCACCATCTCAAACACCTCCCTGCACATGTGCCTCTGCAGTTAACCCCCTCTTTTTCTCCTTCCCTTTGCAGTCTTTCTTACTGCCCATTTCTTCCTTGTTCTACCCCCATGAAGTCCCTATCATTGTGTCATAAAACCAGTCTCTCCAACATCATCAGTGACCTTCTTTTGCTGCAAAATCCAATGAATACCTTTCAATCTGATCTTATTTGGTGCCTGCTATGGGTTGAATTTCTGGGCATCCCCCCCAAATTCGTATGTTGACATCCTAACCTCTAGTACCTAAGTATGTGACCTGATTTGGAAATAGTGTCATTGTAGACATAATTAAGAACAGGTCATACTGGAATGGAATGTGCCCTAATCCAGTATGAATGATGTCCTTATGAAAAAGGGAAATTTGGAGACAGATAGGCACACAGAGAGAATTCCATATGAAGACTAGTGTTATGCTGCTATAAGGAACTACCAGAAGATCTTTCCCCAGTAACTAAAGAGGGAGCACGGCTTTGCCAACACCTTGATTTCAGATTTCTTGACTCCTAATCTATAAGACAATAGATTTCCGGTGCTTAGGCCACTGGGTTTTGTGGTATTTTGTTATTGCAGCCCTGGTAAACTAAGAGTCTCTTGGAAGTATTTGGCAAGGTTGAAAACTGAAACACTGTCTCATCCCTTCGGATCTGTGTCACTTCCAATTCCAGGGGTTTCCCCCACCTCCCTACGTTATTTTCCATTTCTTCCTCTAGCTTGTCTTAAATGTTGATGTTCTTCAGACTTCTGACCTAGGCTTTCTTTCACTTCACATAGTCTTCTGAGTGGTCCCACCCACTTCGCTGGCTTCAGTTACTATGGCCTCTGTGTGCTAGGAAATGTTTGACATCTGGCTCCCTGGGAGGAGGGGAGACTGATTTGTTTTTATGATTTCTGGTATGGGTACTCCCTCCAGGGCCAATGTCAAAGTGCCAACAGTTTAACAACTGGTTCTCAAAATCTAACAACTGGTTCTCACAGGCTGGTCCAGACCAGCTCCAGTACTCCTCTGCTTTTGTGTAAACAGCTTGTTTCTGCACAGAAGGGAAAATCAAAATACCTGCAGACTTGTCTTTCCCCTAACAAACTCCAGAAATGGCATGTCTGCAGCTGTGCTCATGTGTTCTTTCATTATTTCCGTGTCACTATGGTAGTGGTAGATTTTTCCCCATTTCTTTTTCCTATATATGATAGAAGTACTGTACCTTTGATAAGTTTTGTTTTCATGACAGGTTTTGCAGGTGTTTTTAATTGTTTTTGTCATAGGGCATTACTATTTTGTCATAGGCCAAAACAAGGCAATGTTCCATTGCAAAGGTGGTAAACAAAACCATCGTTAATACTAATAACTTTGATGCACATGATTTCCTTTACTTGGCAGGAGCCATGGTGTTGGGTTCTAATTTAGTTGAGAAAACAGTCTTTGTCTGGCCCCACTTGCCCTTTCATCAGGCTGGTCTCCAGTGTTCATTCACTTAACAGACACTTACTAAGCCCTAGCTGTGTGCCAGGTCCTCATTCAGGCACCGAGGAAATTCTGATGGGCCTCATGTGTGAAGCCCCTGCTTTCACAGAGCTGACATTGGGGTGGGGCCTGGGATTGGTAAGAAACCAGGGAAACTAACAAGGAAGCTAATTTTAGAGAGTGGTGGATGCTGTGAAGAAAGTAAAGGCAGTGAGATGTGACTGAGTGTGACTCAAGGTGCTACCGCCACGCCCTCTGGGAGGCGGGCCGGCTCTGGTAAATGATCCTCCACTATCATCAAGCACAGTCAAAATGCCAAGCCCAGAAGCAGTGTTGGCCAAGCAGAGGAGGAGAGCCAGCCTGGAGTGTCTCTGAAGGAGCTCCTTTTATCAGTTTTAGGGCCATGTCTTTGCACCTTGGGGCTGGGAGTTACTAGCCCCTGACTTGTAGACTGAGGATTCTCCGTGCTATACCTCACCTGGGTGTGTCTCCTGAGCTCCAGACACACAGGGCTGGGCCTGATGGAAATAAGTTTTTTGGTGTTTCATTAGGATCTTAAATTCTGCAAAACTGAACACACACACACACACACACACACCTGCCTTCATCCCTATCTCCAATCTATCACTTACTCTTCATCTCAGCAAATAATACCATCTTCCAAGATGCTTCCCAGGAAAAATCCTTGACTCTTCTCCAATGTCCAATTGAACACGAAATCTAGTATTATTTATATATCCACGTGTGTCTTGAACTTATCCACTTCTCTCCATCCACTCTGTCACCTTACCTCATCTCATCACTTTCTGTCCACATTAACATGACCACAGTAAGTGAACACCGCAGCCTGAGATTCTTCCTCAAAAGAAAAGCCTGATGAGGCCACTACACAGCTCTGAGTCCTTCCATGGCTCCCCATTGCTCTTGTATAAAGTTGGACTCCCAGACACGGGAGCTTACAGGTCCTCTGTGACATGGCTCTGCTTGCCTCTCCAGTTTAACCTCTCTCAACATCTCCCTGCCCCAAATCTCTAGGCTCTAGCCACACCCATCAGCTCTTCAGTGGTGCCATATTCTCTTCTATTTCTGTCTTTGCACAAACTTCCCTACACATGGAACACTTGTTCCAGTCCCACCTCACTGTCTTTGATCTGGGTAGGATTTATTCCTTTTGAATGTCCAATAGTGAAGCCACTTCACCCTCCCTGGAAAACTTCTAACCACCCCCACCCTCAGCTCAAAGTCAGGTCAGGATCCCCTTTGTCTGTTCTCATAGCACTGTATTGACATTGCCTATTTACTTATTTGTATATATTGCTAGATTATAAATTATATGAGAACAACAGCTATCTCTGTCTTATTTGTCATTGTATCTCTAGCAGTTAGCATAATGCCTGGCAGAGTGGGCCTGCAATGAATCTTTTTTTGAATAAATTAACAGATGTCTATGTCTCCTTTGAATAAATCTTCACCTGTTCTTAAACTAACACACACGCACAAAACTACCTTGAATAAATTAAAATATCATGTGCTTATTATGAAAAACTTGTAAAATGCAGAAAAGCAATAGAAGAGTCTACTGTCCATCTCCCCATATAATGACAACTGTTATCTTCTTCAAAAATATTATTTTCATTGTTAAAATCACACTACGTACTCAATTTGTTTTTTTATTGTGGTAAAATATACCAAACATAAGATTACTAACTTAACCATTTTAAAGTGCATAGTTCACTAACATTGACTACATTCAAACTGCAGTGCAACCATCACCACTGTCCATCTTAGTACTTTCTCATCTTCCCAAACTCAGGCTTTGTACTCTTTAAATAATAATGCTCTCTTCCTCCTCCCTACAGTTTATTTTACTTGGGTTTGTAACAAAGTGGAAATAGTTCTCCTCTGAATCCTTACTTAGTCCAAGTTAGCATTTCTGTTTATCTTCAAGTGGTTTTGAGGCTCCCCTGGCAGATGCCATCCTTCTTAGCATTCCTGTCAGGTCTTTGAGCCAGGGAGAATTTCAGGTTGATAGCATTTCTGAGGCTCACCTGTTGCTGCATTTGCTCATGCCAGGACCCACTGTGTGCTTAAGGGGCCCATGAAAATATTCTAAGGTCCCTGTGGATAAAATTAAAATTCCTGTGGCTAGGATTCTCACCTGGCCCTGGTTGGCTAGCTCCCTGCACACCTGTGGGCAATACTTTGCTATTGACTCTATATAAAGAGCTCTGCCCAGTGCTCTGGGCATGACATGGTGGCGGGGCGGTGGGGCTGCAGGAGAGCAGAGCAGAGGCTGGAGTGGTGGCAGCGCCAAGACAGAGCCAGAGGACGCCTGTACGGGCAGAGAGGCCCAGACTCAGAGACCAGCTCGCTGTGTGCAGACTCACTCTGAGTGGATGGGGTGTTAGTGATTAACCTGCCACCATGGAAATAGAGTTGGGTATCACCCTTTCACCCTAAGAACGTTCTGTCATTTCCTTGGTCACATTGAATCCATAGCGAACTTGCCCAGGGCTGAAACCCATTGGCAAGACAGTCCCTAAGACCTAAAGAAATGAATGTTTAGGTCAAAGAAAATGTTTTAATATATAACTGAACATATTTGTCTTTCTATAAACATCATCATAAAATACACTTCTAAGTGTTTTTTTGTTTATGGAATAAGAGGCTCATGAAGGCAAAGGTGCCTAGTTAGGGAGCATAGTAAAAAGCTCTCAAGTTACAAACAAAAAGTTGATGAGGAGAATCCCTGAAGTTTTTAATGCAGGAGACTTATCTTTTGGTCAGTTTCTGTCTTTTAATTCCTCTTTCCTAAGTACAAATAAAGAAACCTTTTGAAAATTTTACGCATGTAGTTAAGCAGAAGAACATCTTCATATTCCGTATTTCAGGTCAGGCATTTGATTCCTAGGATGTCAAAAGACTTGGCAGTTCAATAGTTCTCCTGGGATGAGTTTCCAGTTTGAAATCAGCCCGCCTGCAAACTAATTAACTCAACTGTTCCAAGAACTACACAGCATTGGTTTTATTTCTTTTCAGAGGATTTGGAAAGCAGAGTAGCCAGGATCACATATGTGAGCCTTCCTGGATGTACCACAGGTGCCCCTGCTAACTGGGTCTAATGTTTTCTTAGTTTGGTTCACATAAATATTCATGGCATTTTCATCTTCTGAGGGAAGGAATTATAAGTCATTCTGATTCCTTTCTATAGCACTTGGTACCTTTCTGAGGACCTAATAGGCACCTTTCAGGAGCCCTGGAGCTTTATGAGACAGGCATTTAGAATTGCTCAAATTGGAGATGTCAGTGTTAGGAATTAGAATCTTAAATAATTCTAAGTTATTTCACTTAAATGTAAAAGGATAGTTTCCCTTGGGGAGGGAGGTTAGGGAGAGGAGGAATGTTAAATTACTTCTGAACTTCTCTGAGAATATGAATGTTTGAAGACCATCTCTTTTTCAAAGAAACACAGAGTCATCTTCCCTGTAGTTTCCACTCTTTTACCTCTGTTCCTCCATCAATCATAGAAGGTTATGATTTTTTGCAATTTCCAAACACTATCCTACTTGTCAATTAAAATACAAGCTCTTGCCACAGTTAGAGCACCAAGTTGCCTTCAGACACCTAGAAGAGCAACCTTGCAAACAGAGAGATTCAGACTGAGATGATTCCCCAGTATGACTTTCCCCTCCAAGGCCTGTATGGCTAGATATTAAGAAATAGGTCCACCAGGAGGGAAGGGAGGAAACATGTTTGGCTAGATTGTTTTGGGAAAAAAACATTCTAATTTCTTGCTTGTCTCCATAACAGCTCTCCAAAGCTTCGTACTTTGGCCAAAGGTTTGTCTCCTGCATACCTGAGATTTGGTGGTACCAAGACAGACTTTCTAATTTTTGATCCCAAGAAGGAACCAACCTTTGAAGAGAGAAGTTACTGGCAATCTCAAGTCAACCAGGGTGAATATTTTTAAAGATTAACTATATACTTCCATTAACTGGAGTCAGTCATGAGCATTCTTGGAGAAATATTATTGCTCACATCTAACAATAAGAGATTAAGGACTTCCCACTGAGCTGTGGGGACACCTACACACAATGAATAAGCAGTGGGCAGGTCTCCTCCTCCCGGCGGCTTCCTGCAGGTGAGTCCTCCCGAGTGAAGGTGTGCTGGGCATGCCTGGGAGCTGACTGTGCTGTGAGTAGTGAGTGTAGCTGAAGAGGGAGCATGTGGGCAGAAACATGTCAAATTGAAGAGAGCATTTCCAGCTGAATACAGCAATGGATTGAAACCCATTTACTCCAGCAGTAGATATGGGTGACAGGTATAGTGAGGGGGCGGTACGTGGAAACAGGCTCTGCTTCTAAGAATGGCTCTTATGACTTGATTTATTGGGTGTGGTTCTCAGGCTTTACTGACTAGACATAGTCACCTTGGGTGAGTTTGAATATTTGGATTCTTGGACTCCATTAGATTACGAGTTTAGCAAGCTCCTCAGGTGATTCTGATAGTGGAAGTCTGTGGGCTTCACTGGGGAAACCTGCCCTAGGGAGCCACGAGCCATTTGCCCTGGGTCTTTCATAAGTGCTCTACACACATCAAATGGAAGTTAAATCATTATCTTAACAATTATTAAAAATATATACATCATTGAATTATTGTAATGTATATATTAATGAATTGTATTTCTGTATTTCATGTATTACATATTTTCCTTGTTTATTTTCTTTACTTGGAAGTGTTTAGAGCAGTTAGTAATTCGGCCAGAACTGATAGAATAGTAATTAGAAAAAATTTTTTAAAAAGCAGGAGGGTTTCCATTTGCAGCAACATGGATGGAGCTAGAGGGTATTATGCTCAGTGAAATAATCCAGGTGGAGAAAGACAAGACAAGTACCAAATGATTTCACTCATATGTGGAGTATAAGAACAAAGGAAAACTGAAGGAACAAAACAGCAGCAGAAGCACAGAACCCAAGAATGGACTAACAGTTACCAAAGGGAAAGGGACTGGGGAGGATGGGTGGGAAGGGAGGGATAAGGGGGGGGAAAAAGAAAGGGGGTCTTACGATTAGCATGTATAGTATGGTGGGGGCACAGGGAGGGCTGTGCAACACAGAGAAGACAAGTAGTGATTTTACAGCATCTTACTACGCAGATGGACCATGACTGTGAAGGGGTATGTGGGGGGAACTTGGTGAAGGGGGGAGCCTAGTAAACATAATGTTCTTCATGTAATTGTAGATTAATGATACCAAAATAAAAATAATAAAAAATAAAATTAAAAAAAAGCAGGAGGGTTTCCTTGGAATAACACAGAATAGTTTATGTTTAGACTAGGCCTTTTCTCAAACCAGTCATATGCATTCAAAAGGTCCATAAGTTTAGACAGGAAACTGTCCTTTGTTCATCAGTCTTCTTCATCCTGTGTGTGTGTGGTGGGGGCTCACTGGGATTATCCAAGGGCCTCTGAAACATCCTCTGTGAGCACAGGGATGGATGAGGCACCAGCTGCCAGGAAGCCAGAATGTGCAGCTTCACAGAAAGGAAGTCCCTGGCAGGTTTGCTCCCCTGGCGGCAAGCGCCCAGCAGCCCTGCTGCCTTGTGATAAAGAAGCACAGTCGGCCAGACTTGGAGAGTGGTGGATATTTCCAAGTACACATGTTGTGGTCTCAGAAACTTTGTTGATACCAAATTACAAGGGAAAAGGTCAACATTTCCTGTCCTACCATTATGGAAAGAGGAAATCACCACAAAGCAGATATAGTCCATGTAAAACAAATTTCTATTCATTTTAACAATAAATCTTAAGAGAACTGAACTGTTTTCTTTGGTGTTGGTCTCTAACAATTTTCAGTGTCTGAGGAGCTTCTGCTTTGTTAAATATCATGACATTATGTCCAATGTATCTGTGGCCGATGTTTATAAATCCGATGTTTCTTAGGCAACCCACCCTTTGGTTGTTCGTTTGCGATGATTGATTAGCCAACAGACTGGACATTTGTAACAGAATGTATCTCTCTCTGAACTTACACCTGAAAACCAGAAAGTTCATTATCCTGCTTTAGCCCCATAAATAGCTAAGTAAATACATGTATAGGATTTTAACCTTGTCTCTGTGAAAATAGATTCTCTAAATTATTTTTTTCCATTTACAGATATTTGCAAATCTGGATCCATCCCTTCTGATGTGGAGAAGAGCTTACACTTGGAATGGCCCTTCCAGGAGCAATTGCTACTTACAGAACAGTATCAGAAAAAGTTCAAGAACAGCACCTACTCTAGTAAGAAATGAAAAGCACCCTGAAGGTGCTCCAGCCCCCAAAATATTTGGATAGCTTGAACTTGGGCTTGACTCTAATAAACCCTGCAGCAGCTGTGTAAAGCTGCATCATACTCAACGAATGTTATCCCTAGTTAGCGTGAAACTTCGAACCCAAAATTTCCTTTTTTTTCTCTTTTTCACCTGCCTTTGCCTACTAGCTAAGAAATGAATTACAGAAATCAATAATTCACTGGCTAATATTGACCTTTATTGTTCTGAAGGAAGTCTAGGAAGACATGGATACACTTTTCACGTGAAAGTAAAATACAACGTATGAAGAGTAAAATGTGAAAACCATTCACAACTCATTGTCCCTTCCGTCACTCCTCGCAGAAGCAGCCCCTATTAGGAGTCGGTGTATCACCAGGCAGGGGAATCCTCAGTCACACCACACAGTCTTGGCCATGAATGAAGCAGCTTTCTCTTCCCTCTGTGCTCTGCAGATGCAGAACTAGCTTGGCAAACCAGGAATTTATCTCCATTCACTGAAACAGGTTTCTAGTCTTCAAAATGGGATGATGTCATGCAGGGCTTGAAAACAACTGAAACTAGCAATCCTTATTTAACTATGAAATATATTTTATCTGAAAGTTGATGTTTTATACCTAACTAAGGGTTGATGTTGCCCCAGATCTCAGTTAAGGAAATGACCTGCTCAGATTCTCTACAACTGTCTTCTTTTGACTTTTGGAAAATAAATTATCTTGACATTAATTTGGGTTAATCAATATTTCTAAAAAGCACATTATTGAAAGTGAACTATTTTTATAAGATTTTGCTGTACACTATCTGGACTTTAGTGTATCTGATGGATGTTTTATATTTATTTTTTTAATTTATGAAGTACAGAAAAAAATGACACAAAAAGTAAAAAAATAGGTTATATGTTAATAGATAATGAAGTCCTCTAAATTAATTTTTTGCATTTTAAAGAAAGGTGGGGGAGCTACTCTGTTGCTTTAATAACATGATCTATGGTTGAATGGAATCTGGTGTAAGGCAGGACCGTCTCAGATCCCACTAAAGAGCCACAGCAGTAAGGTCTCATTTGTAATAAATCATTATGCTACAGGCCTGCTAGGAAAAGACTCCATGGTTTTGGGTAGTTTGTAGATTCCTACTTTTTTTTATCATGTTAAATATTATACTAATTTATGTTTAATTTTTCTAAAAAAAGATATGCTACTCCACATGACCTTTCTGTAACCAAGATAGGAGGTTTCTAACATCTTTTCCTGCCTCTGGGTTTTGGACCTTCATAGCACCAGGGAAGCTTCCTTTGCTAACCATGTAACTGGGTCAGTATAACTCCAGCCACCTCGTTGGCAATGCTAAAATGTATAACAAATGGAGACAGTTGACTTGTATTTGGAAACATTTGACTTCTGGTTTGAAATTTTCTATTTTAATCTGCACATCTTGGAAATATGTAAGTAGGAATCTACTGTGTTTAGCCTGGGCACCAACTCATAATGATAAGTATCTCAGAAGCCAGGAGGTATTTCCGTACATTGCTCTGCATCCATGGCTGAGGTTGGAAATGCCTGAGTACTTGGAGTGGTATCATACAATGGGGAAGACAGAGCAAAAGTCTACTGTGAAAAGAATATGTTAATTGCTTAGTGGCCTGAACCCTTAAAACAGGTGTTCTGGAAGATATAGGTTAAGTTTTCTAATTACAGGACTCATTATGCTGTATTTAACTTAAGTAGAAGATGACAAAAACATCTGTCATGGGAATATAAACACGCTGTAAACCTGTTTGGGCAGGAGAAGGAAGCAGTGTTATAGATGTAATTCTGGATGTGACTGCACAAATGAGGACGTCCTTGTTAAGATAATCCTATTTAGTGAGCTAATTCCTTGCTGTCCTTCTCCACCTCTCTTCCTCATCACCCAATGCCACCCCCCCAACACGCACTCCCATCCTGGATGCTGGACACACATAATGTGAACATACAGGCTTAATGCCAGGGAGAGTCAGTGCCTGTTTTTAATGACATTTAGATTATCTTTGTCCCAGAGATAAGGGATTGGATAATGATTGGATATCGACTAATTATCTATGACTTTTGTTATTATTATTACTTGAGAAGAGAGTAGGGTGGGTGCGTTTGTGTTTTTTTTAAGAGTCGATTTGAACTCAGCCCCACCTTTTATTTTAGATGATACTGTTAAATTATAGGAAGCTTATGATGGAATTTCAAGCTATGCAAATTCCAAGTGCATTTGGAAAAATGAAGAAATAGATAAAGAGTAAATTATGAGCTGGATAAATACTGTAAAATGCAAATGTTCCAGGTTTTTTGAAAATGCCAGAATCTTTGTACAGAGGCTAGGCAGCAGTAATAGTGCTGTATATCTCTAAGGGTGTTTTATGGTTTGCAAAGGGTTCTCACATGTGTGGTGTCAACCTTGGTTATGTGAGGAAGGTGTATGTGGATTGCTGCTTCCCAGATTACAGATCTGTAGCTGAGGCTCATGCAGGGTAAAAGGGTCACCCCTGATCTTACAGTCTGTAAGTGAGAGAGCAGGGCCTGCAGCTCAGATCTTATGAATCCTGGTCCAGGAAACTTTCTACAACATGATTTTATCACATGTCCACCTACAGTATACCATGTCTACGGCACTGAGTCATGCCTTTGCAACAGGCTCTATGAATGGCACTGCCATCAAAGAGCTGAGTGGTACTGGGCAAAGCACTTCAATTCTTGAGTATTAGTTTCCTCAGCCACGGCTCCAGATCCAGGGGCATGCTGGGCTGCAGGACTCCAGAGCTTTTCAAACCCTAATGTCTGTAAGCAGGTGCCAGAGCAAACATCAGAAACACCTGAAACAGCTTGCTACAGTCATTTCTGCCTCTCAGCCTTTATCAGCAACATTAAATCTAGGGTTTCACTGTTCTGGTGATCTGAATAACTCAGGCTGGAGATTTAGAAAGAAAACAAAAACAAACCCATTTTTAAGGAGAAAGGGTGTAAGTTTGCCAGGGATGGCTGATGGCAAGTAGAGTTTTTTTTAACCCAGAAGAATTCAAGAGTGAATTTCTACTTAACAAATAACCAAATATATTGGTTATTTGTTATCTCAAAAAAAATCATTATTATACATACGATAAAAAGATGACACTCAAAATGATATTGTTTTCACTCTCAAGAAGTGATTATAGACTAGCTAATGTTTGGAAAAGTTGAGCTCAAAACTTCTTTTTTCACAGCATACCTAGCCCATAATAAATACCTAAGAGCTTCAGTTATTAAGTTGTTAGGTCCAAACAACCTAATAGTAATTCTTGTCACGTCCAACAGATGTGATGGGTTTCTCTTGCAAACTTAAGAGATCCTGCAGTGCCCCTGCTGAGTAGGGTTGCCCAGGTACATTTGAATTTCAGATGAAATGCATTTTTTCTGTATTTCTCAAATATTGCATAGGACATACAGTAAAAATTATTCATCATTTATCTGAAGTTCAGATAAATGTCCTGTATATTTATTTGCTTAACCTGACAACTGTGTGGTAAATTCACTGTAGCTCCCCGAGTGCCCTGGCACATAGTTTGGAAACCACAGTCCTATGGCTAATTCTACTAATTTTAAAGTAATAAATCACATACATGCATTTCTCAAAAAAATCTTTTAAATGTAATTAAATTTACCAAAATAGTTTGCAACTGAGTTAGTGAGTAGAGACAGATTATGAAAAGTGGGGTTTATGTTGACTAATGAGGTCCGGTGTGTGCAGGCTGAGCACTGAGCCATACAATAGAGTTTTCCCAGTCCACCTGAGGTCATCTGCACAAAACCTGTGTGCTTGACCAAAGCTTTTGGTACCTTCCATGGGACTTGATTCAACAATTGGAGTAAATGAAATCATATTAGTATTCTTAAATTTTTGTCTTTTATTCATAACTGTAGTCACTCATTAGGACTGGAATTCCTTCAGTTTAACAAGGGACATAGTAATTCATTACAAAGAACAAATCTGGAGACCTTCATTATGGTGGTGCCAACCTAACCCTTAAACTGCAACATTTTTCTTTTAGGAAGCTCAGTGGATATGCTGTATACTTTTGCAAATTGCTCAGGACTAGACTTGATCTTTGGTATAAATGCATTACTCCGAACAGCAGATTTGCAGTGGAACAGTTCTAATGCTCAGTTGCTCCTAGACTACTGCTCTTCCAAGAGTTACAACATTTCTTGGGAACTAGGCAATGGTAAGTGTCCCCCAGGAACATTTCGTTAATAAGGAGATTCTCCCCCTTGACATTATTTGTTCCCATTTATTACATTCTTTTTATTATTAGCAAATATTCTTTTGACTCAACACATTTGTGCCAGTGCTCAACAATGCAACTTTTGGAATTGCTTATGGCTGAAAACTCCTTTATATATCCCAGAACCTATTGCTAATCCTAGATTATGGTGCATTTGGGCTGAGGACAATTAGAATACAGCAACATCCACAGCTCCCAGGTTCCTTGAGATTTTCATGATACTCAGACCTAAATGTCTTGCTCCAACCCAGCCTTGTTTGTTTGCTTGTTTTGAAGTAAATTAAGTTACTAAACACTGAATACAGACTATTTCCCAAATATCTGTTAGTTTTATATCTCCATCATTAACTTCAAATTGTCTTAATAACCCCTCATACCTCAGTTATATAATTAAAATTTTTCTTTCTCTGGAGTATCTTCCTTACAACTAGGGGTTTTACTTTTCTTGACTTTGGATTCTAAGGTTTTGTAATTTGGAAATGTTTTGTTGCTTTTATATGCTGCTGTTATGTTTGATTTTAAATAAACAAAACTAGGTACATGGTTATTTTGAAAAGTGCTGTCTTTCAGAACCTAACAGTTTCCGGAAGAAGTCTGGTATTTTCATCGATGGATTTCAGTTAGGAAAAGATTTTATTGAATTGCATAAACTTCTAGGAAAATCTGCTTTCAAAACTGCGAAGCTCTATGGTCCTGATGTTGGCCAGCCTCGAGGAAAGACTGTTGAGATGCTGAGGAGGTAAGAACTAGAGGAAGCAGAACCATTTTTCTTAAAAATAATATTTTTCTCCAGTGGGGCCCATCAATAGCCCACTTCTTATTAAACCATTTACTGACTAACTAGATGTTTTACCAAAGAGGGAACATTGGCACAGAAGACCAAGGATTTGTGGGCAAATAGCAGCTATGAAAACTTTTTTATCAGAATTAGGAAATTTCTGTTTGCTGGAACCTAAAGTAGTAACAGCCCATTTCTAGGGAACAAAATTCTTGTTCATGTATTGTGCACATGAGGATTAAGTGATAACATAACGGATTTTTTTTCCTAGCTTCCTGAAGGCGGGGGGAAAAGTGATTGATTCAGTTACATGGCATCAGTAAGTATGTTTCCTGACCTTAATACTAAGGAAATAATGCTAGCTTTACTTGTTACCTAGTTTTCAAAAAATTATTTCCATTTAACTGCTAATTGGCCTTATAGTTCAAGTAAGAAACAAAGTGTTTCCAGCAGCACTGTTCTAGAATTTTAGTATTAATAAAACAAAAATTCAAAGATGTGGTGGGGACTTGATAATGGGGAGCATCTAGTAACCACAGTGTTGCTCATGTAATTGTATTTTAATGATACCAAAATAAAAAAAAATTCAAAGATTAAGGCACATTACCATTTAACTCATGGAACAGATACCAAGCTAAAGCCGGCATGCTTGCCAAAGAATGGGTAACCCATGAGTATCCACACTGGTGACTGTGTCTTCTCAGGACAAAGTAACTGAACCCCTTCCACCTTGATCTCTGCTTAGTAGAACATCTGCCTTTTTTTTTTTTTGAGAGGGCATCTCTCATATTTATTGATCAAATGGTTGTTAACAACAATAAAATTCTGTATAGGGGGGTCAGTGCTCAATGCACAATCATTAATCCATCTCAAGCCTAATTCTCGTCAGTCTCCAATCTTCTGAAGCATAACGAACAAGTTCTTACATGGTGAACGAATTCTTACATAGTGAATAAGTTCTTACATGGTGAACAGTACAAGGGCATTCATCACAGAAACTTTCGGTTTTGATCACGCATTATGAATTATAAACAATCAGGTCAAATATGAATATTCGTTTGATTTTTATACTTGATTTATATGTGGATCCCACATTTCTCCCTTTATTATTATTATTATTTTTATTTTTAATAAAGTGCTGAAGTGGTAGGTAGATGCAAGATAAAGGTAGAAAACATAGTTTAGTGTTGTAAGAGAGCAATTGTAGATGATCAGGTGTGTGCCTGTAGACTATGTGTTAATCCAAGCTAGACAAGGGCCTTAAAACATCCATGGATGCAGATTTCTCTCAAAACAGGGGGGCTGAGGTTCTGAGCTTCACCTCTGTTGATCCCCAAATTCTCATCTGATGGCCCCCCTGCAACTGTGCCTGTCTTAGGTTGTTCCTCCCTTGAGGAATCTTACCCGTCTCTGGCTAACCAGTCATCTTCCGGGGCCATACAGGGAGATGTAAAGTTGGTAAGTGAGAGAGAAGCCATATTGTTTGAAAAGGTTAGCTTTTTACTTCTTTGCAGATTTATGCCCTGTGGCTTCTATGCCCAGCACTTGTCTCGAGGTATCTTTACCACCTGGAGGAATTATGATGCTCGGTAAATTTGATATGAGGCACGAATTCTATTTAAGGGTTGTAATTAGGAAGGAAGAAGAAAAGCTATAGAGGTAGCATATGGAAGAAAACATGGGAGGATTGATTATTTCTTTGACATATCTTCTTGTAGAGTACCTTAAGCATGTATAGGTTTTAAACTACTAACTAACTTGCGCACACATATTAACATAATAGGAATACGGTGACATAAACTAAACAAATCTATAATTACCAGCCATCTCCAGTGAAGCCAAGAAAACCAGTTAGGCACCCTAGGCATTTGTGAGGATTTGTCTATGATATGATGGATATTGTCCAACTGTACTTGAACAGTCTGAGAGAAATCAGACAAATTAAAGCAACCCATTTCTGGGATCGAACATCTGCCTTTTTTTATAAAAGGGATGTGGGAAGAGGTAGGAAGGAGAGTAAATTCATCCAATTAACTTAAAAGCAGAAAGTAAAGAGTGTTGGTTTGTTTCTGAATACTTTCTGAATAATTTAGCTACTACTTGAATGGGCGAATTGCTACCAAAGAAGATTTTCTAAACCCTGATGTACTGGACACTTTTATTTTATCTGTGCAAAAAATTTCCCAGGTAAGTCTTTTTTCTTTTTCATGTGCATTAGTTCCCCCTTATCCTCAGGTTCCAAGACCCCCCAGTGGATGCCTGAAACTGCAGATAGTACCAAACCCTATGCATACTAAATTTTTTTATACATATATGTCTATGATTAAGTTTCATTTGTAAGTTAGGCACAGTAAGAAATTAACAACAATAACTAAGAATAAAATAGAACATTTATAGCAACATACTTTAATAAAAGGTATGTGAATGTGGTCTCTCAAAATATCTTATTGCATTGTCCTCACTCTTCCTTTTCTTTTGATGATGTGGGATGATAAAATGGCTATGTGATGGGAGGAAGTGAGGTGAGTGACATAGGCATTGTGATGTAGTGTAGGCTACTATTGACCTTCTGACAGTGTGTCAGAAGGATTACCAACTTTTGAACTGTGGTTGACTGAGGAGGGACTACTGTAAAGTCAGAGTCCTTATTTTGTAGACTAGCTAGTTCTAAATTCTATGTGTATATAAATTTACATGTTTTTTCAACTTTAGAGAATAGGCCCTAGGTCTTACTCACCTTCAGTCCCCCTCAATATAGGGTCTTACCCATGTATGTTGCTTAGAAGTTAAAAACAACTTCCAGTAGCCTTTTTGGTAGAATTATCTCTCATAGGGTATAAGAATGGGATTATTTAAATTCCTCTCATACCTTGTATTCCAATAAAAGTAAATTGCCCAAGAATCTAAATGACTATGAGCATATTTTGTAGCTATATTGGACAAATGGGCCTGGGAACGAAAGGGTTTGAATGTAGTTAATCTTCAGCACTACAAATGGTCAGGCTGTTTGCAGTTACCACGGAGACTTTCCTGTTCCATAGGTTGTTGAGGAGACCAGACCCAACAAGAAGGTTTGGTTAGGAGAAACAAGCTCTGCATACGGGGGTGGAGCACCTCTGCTGTCCAATACCTTTGCTGCTGGCTTTATGTGAGTGAAGAAGCACTTGGCTCAGGGACCAGATAGCAGCATTCTACTATCCTTTTATTAAGTTGAAATAGCTCATCAGCCAAAAGCTGATCAAAGACAATTTCTGTGGTTGAGCCCCAAAATTTGTGCCAGATATTGCAAGAAAATGATTTACTAAAGTTTGCTGGACATCTTTAATGTGTGTCCCAAATAATCATTTATGAATGAATTGCTTTAGAAGTGTTGTTCCTTGATTATGGCTGTTAAGTATGCCAAGGATTCCTTCCTTTACAGGAGATGATGAAAGAGTGCATCTAGAGCTGTGACTCAGCCTCTAAACTTCTTGGGAATCTATGAATATAGCTACAAATATTATATTCATGGATTCCCAAGAAGTTTAGAGCCTGAAGTATGAGATCACATCAGAGGAGCTACCAATGAGTTTAAAGATTGAATACATCACCTCACTAACCAACCACCACAATCTTGATTGCTTTAAATAACTGGCTTACTTATGATTAATCCATAAGTCTGCTAACACTCTTATTAATCTAAATTCTGTATCTTCACATTGAGACATATTCTCTTACCTCTCCTATCCTTATTCTTGTAAGTCCAGAATAAAGCACAAATCTTTATGCTCATGGAGGGTATGAGGCATATAGAGAGAATGGATTTTGTTTTGCCATTAACTAAAGATGCAGTGGAGGAGATGTCCAAAAAGTTAAGTGTGATTTCTACTTATTTCACATTTTACTACTGCTGACTATTAGCAACCTTTCTTCAAACCTCACATGGGACTGTGAAGGCAAGGGGTATCCCGAAGATAGAGAATAATCATCTATAGGGATGGGAATTTGTCCACTCTGCTTAGCAGAAGTTGCCTTACCCTGAAAGGGACTCCTATGGCATATAAATGGTCTTTAAGGATTTTTATCATGCTGAAGTATGAGAACATACTAAGGGAAGGATGGTCTCCATTTCATTTGATGACTTAATTATAATTAATACTACTTTTCTAGTTTCCTGTCAGTTCCTCCCACATAGATGAATAAATCAGAATAGTGTGTAATTAGAATTGGGTTACTTTTCCAAGCCTGAAGAAATATGGGCCTTACTTTATTCCAGGTGGCTGGATAAATTGGGTCTGTCAGCCAGAATGGGCATAGAAGTGGTGATGAGGCAAGTGTTCTTCGGAGCTGGAAACTATCACTTAGTGGATAAAAACTTCGAACCTTTACCTGTAAGTGACCATTATTTTCCTGATTCTGTGAGTAGACTCCCATATACTGAGGGTCCTTATTTTTTTAGCTCCTATGAAGAGCAAATCCTCTCAATAAATTCAGTGCTCTCAGTACCATGGAATGATGAATTGAAAGAAATCTTAGAGATCTTCCATTCTAACATTTTTGTGTCTCAAGAGAAGAAATTCTAACATTTTGTGTCTTATGAGAAGAGAAGAAATTAATGTGGGCCATTTGGTGCATGGTATGGGGTCTTTAAACAAAGGGTAATTTGAAATTTTATGACTCTAATTTTACAAGATAACAAACTTAGATAAAAAAATGTTTGCAAAGTAAATTAAAGTGAAAATTACCTATGGTATCCAAAGTTTCAAAACTTTTTTATGTTATGAAATAATTTATTTAACTTTAAGATAAGCCAGTATCATGTATTTGCTCAAAAAAATCTCACCCTAAGAATTGGTTATTTTGTTAATACTCTCTAACATTTATGAATGAAGTCTAATTTACACCCTATCTCCTACTGCATCTGGTACTAAATCAAGAAATGTAGACTTTCTATCTAAAAAGCTACCTGACAGATTTATGTCTAAAAATTGGGTTAGTGTAGATAGAGCTCTGGGAAGTATGACCTTGATTTTTAGTCTAAAATGGCATTTGAGGGCATCTATTTTCTAAGAATAATTCCTAAGGGAATTATTTGAATAGTATAGGAAAGCTAAGAAAGTTTGCAAAAAGCACATGCCAAAATATAAACTAGGCTTTTGTGGTTTGTAGATAGATTTCTCAACAAAGTTGCTTTTAATCTTTAGTGGTCCAAGCTCATGGAGCACACTATTCATAACTTATAGAAAATTCTTAGAAAAATGGCCTTGTTAAAAAATGAAATCTATCTTCTCCAAGTATAAGTCAACTGTAGAGTTAAACCAAATGATATTTTCATTAGGCAAATATCCAAAATCTGGCCCTTTCTTAAATGCACCTTGAACATGGAAGGTAAATAAGTAGCTTCTAAAAAATTCACTTTGAGTATAATGGCTAGGAATTAACCAGCTTATTCTGTCACTCTTTGTAAGTAGCAACAGCTATTTATTATGTTAACAAAATCTTTTCAATGCCCAAACATAAACCTTTGGCTTAAGAACCCTTTGTATATGCATTAAATATACTTCTTCCTCAAAGTTCACAGTTGGCTAGAAAAACTTGCAAGAATAGTAAAAGGTACCCTTTGACACCTGCAGGATACAAGGGAATCAGCTTTAAATCTACCAGCTTTAAATTTCCCTATTTGATTTCAATAACAGTACTGGAAATGGGCAAGGCAGGTATTTTAGATCCATTTTCAAATGAGGAAGTTCAAACTGAGATCAGGCTGTGTGATTTGCTGGAGGTCACACAGTTGTTCTGTGTTACTTGAAAGAATCCTGCACAAATCCTGGCCGAGGCCTGCTTTCTACCCTACCACTCACTGAACCAGGCTGAAGTTGTCTCATTTGAAAACATGTAATTGGTTTTACTCGTCTCCAGTGAAAAATCTGATTTTAAGCAGGGAAACAAAAGCTGTTTTTCTATTGAGTCTACCTTTCCTCAGCTTAAGAAGGAGGAAGAGTTGTGGCATATATTGAGTGGGGTTCTTAAAAAAAGCACAGTCTTTTTATTGTGGAAAATTTCAAAGTATGTAAGTATATGAATCCCCATTGTTGTTTAATCCAGAATCCTACCTGCTCCTCACCTCCCACCTACTAGATTGCTTTCAAGCAAATCTCAGATATATCATTTTATCCATAAATATTTCAGTATGTATCTCGTTTGTAAAAACATAACAAAGTATCATTATCATACTTTAAATAATGTTAGCAATAATTCCTCAATATCATCAAATATTTAGTGTTTCACATTTTCCTTTTCATATCAGATGTTTCTAATAGTTGGTTTATTCACATCAGAATCCAAACAAGGTCCATGTATTGCCTTTGGTTGATATATCTCTTAAGTCTGTTAATTGTGAAGTTCTTCCTTCCTCTCCTATCTTGTCCCTTGGAATTTAATAATTAAAGAAAACAAGTACACATGGTGATTAGACTTGCCATGACGATCATTCATAATGTGTGAACATAGTGGGTCACCATGATATACACCCAAAATTAATAGGTTATTTATTGTATGTCAGTTATACTTCAGTAAAAAAAAGAAGAAAAAGAAACCAGGTAATTTGTTTTATAGTGTTTCCCACAACCTGGATTTTGCTAAATTTATTCCTATGGTATCAGTTAGCGTGTTAACCCCGTGTTCCATCTTTCCTGTACACTGGTAGGTAGACCTTGAGGCTAGAGCTTATCAGATTCTTGTTTTTGTTTTGTTTTCAAGAATTCTTTATAGCAGATGTGTGTGTCCATCAAGAGATACATAATGTCTGCTTGTCATTCTTTTTTTACCTTGCTAGCCAATGATGATTGTTACCTAATACATTATTTTATTGGGGGGGGGGCAGGCAATGGTTATAAGGTTTTAAAGGAAACTGTTTTAGTGTCTTAAACATACAGAAGCTCTATGTTTAAAATTTGCCTTTGTGTGCAATCATGTGTGTGTGTGTGTGTACACATGTGTGTACCTAAAAGTTTGGCTTTGAGCTTTGCTTTGAATTCTTGCATGATAGACAAAAAAGAATATTTAAACTCTCTCTCAGCAATATTGCCCTCAGATTCATGGTGGTAACGACCAAATGAGGTATTCTGTTTAAATACCTCTAGGATAATAGTCCCAGTCTTTATAGGATAGCTATTTGCTTGACACTGTTTTTGTTAAATAAATAACTAAATAAAGATCTATTTTTGCCCTTCCCCTTCCCAACCACCACAACTAGGACTATTGGCTATCTCTTCTGTTCAAGAAGCTGGTAGGCACTAAAGTATTAATGGCAAGTGTGAAAAGTCCAGAAAGAAGCAAACTTCGAGTATACCTCCACTGCACAAACATCAACCAGTACGTATGCAACACACTCTTTTCCAGGCAACAAGCTTTAATCAGTAAGCACGTGGCTTCCTGCTCTGACACCCTGTGGTCCTCTATTCAGTGGGTCTAAGGCTTGTCATTGGTCTTTACTTTTATTTCTGCTTTCACAGTGACATGGTGCCAGAGTTTAACTAAAAATAAATAAATAATAAATAATGGGCATTTGCAATCTAGCATAAATTCGTACACTGATTTTGTCATAATCCATACTAGAAATACACTCTGACTTTAAATGAATAAAGAAAAGGACAAATTTAAGAACACGTAACTATTTTTATTTGAACAGTTAAGTCATTGAAATTATGAGTGAATATAAATATGAATGTGGATTCACATGAATGATTATATGAATATAGTCATATCTGACAAATTCAATAAAGGAGAAGAATTAAGAGGAATTAGTTAAAATTAATTTTAAGAGAAGAATTAGAAAAATAATTAAAAGAAGGAGGAGAACAATAGTAACAACAATCTTGTTTTCAGAAGTTTCAACCCAATTTCTGGAGTTGAGAGGCCACATAGATTTTTGTAGCCCAGTTCTCTGGCCTCTGGTAGCAAAATATGCTCCTAAGTCTTGGAGATTTCTCTCTGCTCAGTCTGTCCTTCCTGATAACATGATACTAAAATAATAACTCTTGCCAAAAACATCTATCATTTCCAATTTCTAGTGAGTGGGAACTTTAGGGATAGTAAGGTCCAACTAGGAAAAAACAGGAAATGGTTTGGATAGAAATTCTGAAAAGTGTCAACAGATTTAATTTTCTTGTTTCAGTTTTTTTGTAAGGTTAGAAAAACTCCTGTTTATCTGGTTTATAATTTGAATTAACATGAACCCTCAAAATTCACCTTTTACCATTTGACCTTCCTATGTTAAAATGCACAGCCTGACCAGCTTCCTAGAACTCAGCCTGGCAAGAGTTGGTAATGGGAAGTGGGAAGAGGAATGTTTTTAATCATGTTTTCACATAGGACCACACTAGTGGTCTAATATATTGTGAAAAGAATAATAAGAGGCCCCACATCACTGTAGATACTAATATTAATATCCACAATTATGTTTGTAATCAAGTTTTCAATTGTTTAAATTAGATAAATATTTTTATTGAGTTGATCTTTTTTTTTAGCCCAAGATATAAAGAAGGAGATTTAACCCTGTATGCCCTAAACCTCTATAATGTCACCAAGCGCTTACAGTTGCCATATTACTTATTTGACAAACGAGTGGACAAATACCTCATAAAACCTTCAGGACCTGATGGATTACTTTCCAAGTGAGTTATTTTCCACGTTCATTTCAAATTTTCACCGATTTGTTGGTGTTTATCAGAATAGAAAGTGTTCAAAGGGAGCAAAAGAAAAAAAAAACTACTATTTCAAGTTCTAACAATTCTTAATACCCAGGAAGTTTATATAGAATACTTATCAATACAAGTAGGACTTTGAGAGTCCAAGGCAGGATAAGAACACAAACAAGCAGTTTATCTTAGGGAATAGTTTGTGTTTCAAAACAACTTGATGTATCAGGATCCACTCGAGGCTTTTAGATTACTTGCTCTAAAAAGACTTAAACAAAACAAGCATACTTTGATAAAATCGCTACTAAGAGCATGGAGGTTGACATAGAATATTATATCATATAAGGTGAGTGTGATTCTCTTATAGCATTGTTTTTTATTGGTTAGAGTAAGAAAACAGAATAGTCAAAAATGTGCCTTTTAAGTGGATTATTTGAAGCTGGTTCCTACTACATTTTGGTTTTAAAAGGCAGTCATTGACTGTCTTATGAAAGAAGATACTCAGCAGAAAACCCAAGAATGATCAGGAACCTGGAAGAGTCAGGAACACAAACATTGTAAGATTTCTGTCCAGTGGCTATTGGAAGGGGCTCTTTTCTCTATGATTATTTACATTGAAGCATACAAAATGAAGAGTTTACAAAATTCTTACTATCTCTTCCCATATCTGCAAAATGTTATATGAGTGTTTTCCTAACAATAAACATCAGAACCTGAAAAAAGTGCAGTAAGCATGCATTCCCCCAAATCCTGTCCCCCATACAGAAGTGTTATTAACACTGGGTACTGTTCCTTTATTTTTTCCCCATGCTTTATTTTACTATAACTATAATCATACAACTTCTGTGGAAAAAAGGCGGGGAAACCCACACAAGTTTTCCCAAGTGTCTTTTCATACATAGCCTTTGTTGATGGGCTTCACGTTTTATAAAATACCATGGTTTTACTTACCATTTTTCTACTGTTTAATCTTTTTTTCCTGTTGTAAATAATGCATATTGGGTAACAGATACTTTTCTCCATTTGGGTTCTGATCCTTGGTGAAGTGGGTATTTTTAGCATATTTGTGTCTGATGCTAATAAGGGGAAAGCTTTTCTGAAGTAATTGAATAATAGTTGTGAGTTGGAAGTGCCTTACAAGATCATTTTACTCTAACCTCAGTTGGGTATTTGTGGCCCGTGGGCTCTGTTTGACTTCTCTGTTGGATATCACAGACTCTCCTGGCAACTGTTCTCTCTGACGAGGATAAAGTGAGCATTCTGTGATGCTCTTAGATCTATTCTCTAAAGCAGATGTTGGCAACTACACCTCATGTCTGTGGACAAGAGGGCTTAGAGAAATTTTCTTCTCTTTCTGGTAAAGGAAGTTGGTATGAACTCTGTGTTTTTATTTTATTTATTTTGGTGTGAAGAAGGTTTGTTATAATGTAGAAATTGGCAGGAAATTATAAATTCACTGTTCTTTTTCATGTTTTTAAAATTTTTTAAACTTTTTTTTGTATCATTAATATACAATTACATGAGCAACATTGTGGTTACTAGACTCCCCCCATTATCAAGTCCCCACCACATACCCCATTACAAACACTGTCCATCAGCATAGTAAGATGCTATATAATCACTACTTGTCTTCTCTGTGCTATACTGCCTTCCCCGTGCCCCACCCTACATTATGTGTGCTAATTGTAATGCCCCCTTTTCCTCTTATCCCTCCCTTCCCACCCATCTTCCCCAGTCCCTTTTCCTTTGGTAACTGTCAGTCCATTCTTGGGCTCTGTGAGTTTGCTGCTGTTTTGTTCCTTCAGTTTTTTCTTTTTCTTTTAAACTTTTTATTAAAGTATTATTGATATATACTCTTATGAAGGTTTCACATGAAAAAACCATGTGGTTACTACGTGTACCCATATTATCAAGTCCCCACTCATACCCCAATGCAGACACTGTCCATCAGTGCAACAAGATGCCACAGATCCACTATGTGCCTTTTCTGTTCTACACTGTTCTCCCCATGATCCCCCACACCATGTGTAAACATAATACCCCTCAATCCCTTTCTCCCTCCCTCCCCACCTGCCCTCCCACACCCCTCCCCTTTGGTAACCACTAGCTCCTTCTTGGAGTCTGTGAGTCTGCTGCTATTTTATTCCTTTACTTTTGCTTTGTTGTTTTACTCCACAAATGAGGGAAATCATTTGGCACTTGCCTTTCTCCACCTGGCTTATTTCACTGAGCATAATGTCCTCCAGCTCCATTGATGTTGTTGCAAATGGTAGGATTTGTTTCTTTCTTATGGCTGAATGGCTGAATAGTATTCCATTGTGTATATGTACCATATCTTCTTAATCCATTCATCTACTGATGGACATTTAGGTTGCTTCCATATATTGGCTATTGTAAAAAGTGCTGCAATAAACATAGGGGTGCATATGTCTTTTGAATCTGAGAAGTTGTATTCTTTGGGTAAATTCCAAAGAGTGGGAATCCCGGGTCAAATGGTATTTCTATTTTTAGTTTTTTGAGGAACCTCCATATTGCTTTCCACAATGGTTGAACTAACTTACATTCCCACCAGCAGTGTAGAAGGGTTCCCCTTTCTCCGCATCCTCGCCAGCATTTGTTGTTCTTAGTGTTTTCGATGCTGGCCATCCTTACTGGGGTGAGGTGATATCTCATTGTGGTTTTAGTTTTCATTTCCCTGATGATTAGTGGTGAGGAGCATCTTTTCATGTGTCTGTTGGCCCTCTTCTTTGGAGAACTGTTTCTTTATATCCTCTGCCCATTTTTTAATCAGGTTATTTCCTTTTTGGGTGTTGAGGTGTATGAGTTCTTTATATATTTTGGAATTTAACCCCTCGTCGAATATGTCATTTACAAATATATTCTCCCATACTGTAGGAGGCCTTTTTGTTCTGTTGATGGTGTCCTTTGCCGTACAGAAACTTTTTAGTTTGGTGTAGTCTCATGAGTTCATTTGTGGTTTTGTTTCCCTTGCTCAAGGAGATGCATTCAGGAAGAAGTTGCTCATGCTTATTTATATTCAGGAGATTTTTGCCTATGTTGTCTTCTAAGAGTTTTATGGTTTCATGACTTACATTCAGGTCTTTGATCCATTTGGAGTTTACTTTTGTGTATGGGGTTAAACAATAATCCAGTTTCATTCTCTTGCATGTAGCTGTCCAGTTTTGCCAACACCAGCTGTTGAAGAGGCTGTCATTTCCCCATTGTATGTCCATGGCTCCTTTATCATATATTAATTGACCATATATGGTTGGGTTTGTATCAGGGCTCTCTACTCTGTTCCATTGGTCTATGGGCCTGTTCTTGTGCCAGTACCAAATTGTCTTGATTACCATGGCTTTGTAGTAGAGCTTGAAGTTGGGTAGCATAATTTCCCCTGCTTTATTCTTCCTTCTCAGGATTGCTTTGGCTATTTGGGATCTTTTGTGGTTCCATATGAATTTTAGAATGATTTTCTCTAGTTCATTGAAGAATGCTGCTGGTATTTTGATAGGAATTGCATAGAATCTGTAGATTGCTTTAGGCAGTATGGCCATTTTGATAATATTAATTCTTTCTATCCATGAGCATGGGATGTGTTTCCATTTATTGGTATCTTCTTTAAAATCTCTCATGAGTGCCTTGTAGTTTTCAGAGTATAGGTATTTCAGTTCCTTGGTTAGGTTTATTCCTAGGTATTTTATTCTTTTTGATGCAACTGTGAATGGAATTGTTTTCCTGATTTCTCTCTCTGCTACTTCATCTTCAGTGTATATGAATGCAACAGATTTCAGTGTATTAATTTTATATCCTGCAACTTTGCTGAATTCAGATATTAGATCTAGTAGTTTTGGAGTGGATTCTTTAGGGTTTTTTATGTACAATATCATGTCATCTGCAAACAGGGACAGTTTAACTTCTTCCTTGCCAATCTGGATGCTTTTTATTTCTTTTTGTTGTCTGATTGCCATGGCTAGGACCTCCAGTACTATGTTGAATAGAAGTGGGGAGAGTGGACATCCTTGTCTTGTTCCCTATCTTAAAGGAAAAGCTTTCAGCTTCTCGCTGTTAAGTATGATGTTGGCTGTGGGTTTGTCATATATGGCCTTTATTATGTTGAGGTACTTGCCCTCTATACCCATTTTGTTGAGAGTTTTTATCATGAATGGATGTTGACAAATGCTTTGTCAGCATCTATGGAGATGATCATGTGGTTTTTGTCCTTCTTTTTGTTGATGTGGTGGATGATGTTGATGGATTTTCTAATGTTGTACCGTCCTTGCATCCTTGGAATAAATCCTACTTGAACATGATGGATGATCTTTTTGATGTATTTTTGAATTTGGTTTGCTAATATTTTGTTCAGTATTTTTGCATCTATGTTCATCAGGGATATTGGTCTGTAATTTTCTTTTTTTGTGGTGTCTTTGCCTGGTTTTGGTATTAGAGTGATGCTGGCCTCATAGAATGAGTTTGGATATATTCCTTCTTCTACGATTTAGAAAACTTTAAGGAAGATGGGTATTAGGTCTTCACTAAATGTTTGATAAAATTCAGTAGTAAAGCCATCTGGTCCAGGGGTTTTGTTCTTAGATAGGTTTTTGATTACCAGTTCAATTTCATTGCTGGTAATTGGTCTCGTCAGATTTTCTGTTTCTTCCTGGGTCAGCCTTGGAAGGTTGTATTTTTCTAGAAAGTTGTCCATTTCTTCTAGTTTATCCAGTTTGTTAGCATATAATTTTTCATAGTATTCTCTAATAATTCTTTGTATTTCTGTGGTATCCATAGTGATTTTTCCTTTCTCATTTCTGATTCTGTTTATGTGAGTAGACTCTCTTTTTTTCTTGATAAGTCTGGCTAGGGGGTTATCTATTTTGTTTACTTTCTGGAAAAATCAGCTCTTGCTTTCATTGATTCTATTGTTTTATTCTTCTTGAATTTATATATTTCTGCTCTAATCTTTATTATGTCCCTCCTTCTACTGACTTTGGGCCTCCTTTGTTCTTCTTTTTCTAGTTTTGTTAATTGTGAGTTTACACTGCTCATTTGAGATTGTTCATCATTCCTGAGGTAGGCATTTATTGCAATATACTTTCTTCTCAGCACAGCCTTCACTACGTCCCACAGATTTTGTGGTGTTGAATTATTGTTGTCATTTGTTTCCATATATTGCTTGATCTCTGTTTTTATTTGGTCATTGATCCATGGGTTATTTAGGAGCGTGTTGTGAAGCCTCCATGTGTTTGTGAGATTTTTCCTTTTCTTTGCATAATTTATTTCTAGTTTCATACCTTTGTGGTCTGAGAAACTGGTTGGTACAATTTCAATCTTTTTGAATTTACTGAGGCTCTTTTTGTGGCCTCATATATGGTCTATTCTTAAAAATGTTTCATGTGCACTTGAGAAGAGTGTGTATTCTGCTGCTTTTGGGTGTAGAGTTCTGTAGATGTCTGTTAGGTCCATCTGTTCTAATGTGTTGTTCAGTGCCTCTGTGTCCTTACTTATTTTCTGTCTGGTTGATCTGTCCTTCAGAGTGAGTGCAGTGTTGAAGTCTCCAAGAATTAATGCATTGCATTCTATTTCCCCTTTTAATTCTGTTAGTATTTGTTTCACACATGTAGGTGCTCCTGTGTTGGGAGCATAGATACTTATAATGGTTATATCTTCTTGTTGGATTACCCTTTTATCGTTATGTAATGTCCTTCTTTGTGTCTTGTAACTTTCTTTGTTTTGAAATTATTTTGTCTGATATAAGTACTGCAACTCCTACTTTTTTCTCCTTATTAGTTGCATGAAATATCTTTTTCCATCCCTTCACTTTTAGTCTGTGTATGTCTTTGGGTTTAAAGTGAGTCTCTTGTAGGCAGCATATAGATGGGTCTTGTTTTTTTATCCATTCATTGACTCTATGTCTTTTGATTGGTGCATTCAGTCCATTTATATTTAGGGTGATTATCAATAGGTATGTACTTATTGCCATTGCAGGCTTTAGATTTGTGGTTACCAAAGGTTCAAGGTTAATTTCCTTACTATCTAAGAGTCTAACTTAACTCACTGAATATGCTATTACAAACACAATCTAAAGGTTCTTTTCTGTTTCTCCTCCTTTTTCTTCCTCCTCCTCTTTATATATTAGTTATCATATTCTGTACTCTTTGTCTATCCCTTGATTGACTTTGGGGATAGTTAATTTAATTTTTCATTTGCTTAGTAATTAGCTGTTCTACTTTCTTTACTGTGGTTTTATTACCTCTGGTGACAGCTATTAAACTTTAGGAACACTTCCATCTATAGCAGTCCATCCAAAATACACTGTAGAGATGGTTTATGGGAGGTAAATTCTCTCAGCTTTTGCTTATCTGGAAATTGTTTAATCCCTCCTTCAAATTTAATTGATAATCTTGCCAGATAAAGGAATCTTGGTTTGAGGCCCTTCTGCTTCATTGCATTAAATTAAATACATCATGCCATTCCCTTCTGGCCTGTAAGATTTCTGCTGAGAAGTCTGATGATAGCCTGATGGGCTTTCCTTTGTATGTGATCTTATTTCTCTCTCTGGCTGCTTTTAGTAGTCTGTCCTTACCCTTGATCTTTGCCATTTTAATTACTATATGTTTTGGTGTTTTCTTCCTTGTGTCCCTTATGTTGGGAGATCTGTGCACCTCCATGGCCAGAGGAACTATCTCCTTCCCCATATTGGGGAATTTTTCAGCAATTACCTCCTCAAAGACATTTTCTATCCCTTTTTCTCTCTCTTCTTCTTCTGGTGCCCCTATAATGTGAATATTGTTCCATTTTGATTGGTCACACAGTTCTCTCAATATTGTTTCATTCTTAGAGATCCTTTTTTCTTTCTGTACCTCAGCTTCTTTGTATTCCTCTTCTCTAGTTGCTATTTCATTTCTCGTCTCCTCCACCATATCTGCTTTTAATACCCTCCATTGTGCTCTTCAATGATTGGATCTCCAACTGTAATTCATTCCTGAGTTCTTGAATATCTTTCCATACCTCCATGAGCACATTAATGATTTTTATTTTGAACTCCCTTTCAGGAAGATTCATGAGGTCGATATCATTTAAATCTTTCTCAGGTGTTGTATTAATAGTTTTACTCTGAACCAGGTTCTTTTGGTGTTTCATATTTGTATATGGCATCCTCTAGTGTCTAGAAGCTCTACTCTCTGGAGCTGCTCAGCCCCTGAAGCAATGTCAGGGGTTGCAGAGGAGAGGTATTGGTGCTTGGGGGGAGGAAAAAGCTGTTTCCTGTTTTCCGGCTGCTATGCCTGTCTCCACTGCCTGAACCAGTGGGCTGAGAACACAGGTATAAGCCTCTATGCTTTGCATTTGTAGTTGCTGTAGACAGATCTTCCCTCTGGCTGGCCTAACACCAGGGTAGGGTTTGCCTGTTTGCGAACCAGGTGGGGCCGGCCAGGAGAAAGGCGCAGTAGGCTGCCTATCATGGAGGGGGTCCTTGGAGCTGTGTAGCCAGCCAGGGAGCTGGAGCACCTGAAGATCAAGAATGTTCCCAACCTGGGAACAATGCTGGGCAGAGTGCACCCAGACAATTTTGTTTACCTGTCCTTTCTCCTGAGCAGTAAGCTATGTGTAGTCTTTGCCCCTTAGCAGCCCTCTTGCTAAGGGCTTCCTTGTTAGGAGGTCTCTCAGACTGCCCACCTTTCTTTTGTCCCAGAGCAGGTGGATATGGATCCCTGCTTTCCACAAGCAGCTGGAATCTCAGTCTTTCTAGGAATTCTGCTTGTCTTAGCTTTCCAATCCCCTAATCACAAGAGTATCATGAAAGCACCATGAAATGTAGTTTTGTGCTCCCAGAGCAGATCTCCAGGGCTAGGTATTCAGCAGTCCCAGGCCTCCACTCCCTCCGTGCTCCATTTCTCTTCCTCCCACCAGTGAGCTGGGGTGGGGGAAGGGCTTGGGTCCTGCCAGGCCATGGCTTTGGTACATTATCCTGTTCCATGAGGTCTGCTCTTTTCTCCAGGTGTGTGCAGTCTGGCATAGTCCTCTTTCCTGTTGCTCTTTCAGGATTAATTGTATTAGTTATATATTTGGATTGTATGTGGTTCTAGGAGGAAGCCTCTGTCTCACCTCTCACGCCACCATCTTTAATCCTCTCCTCTTTCCTTCAGTTTTTTCTTTGTTCTTATACTCCACAGATGAGTGAAATCATTTGATACTTGTCTTTCTCCACCTGGCTTATTTCACTGAGCTATTTTTTAAACTTTTTATATTGTGGTACATACAATAAAATGCACAAATATTAGTGTGCAACTTGATTAATTTTAACATACATATACACTCATGTAACCATTGCCCAGATCAGGATATCAAGCATTCTAATTTTTTTTCACTCTTCACCTGTGTCACCCATTCCCCACCACTCCCTGTGGCAACCACCAGTCTGTTCTCTCTGTTTATAAGTCTATTTCAGTTTTGTTTTGTTTTTTAGATTCCAATTATAAGTGAAATCATATAAAATTTGTCTTTCTCTGACTTGTTTCAGTTAGTAAAATACCCTCAAGGTCCATCCATATTCTCCCAAATGGCAAGATTTCTTTATTTTTTATGGCTGAGTAATATTTCATTGTGTGTATGTACCACATCTTCTTTATCCATTTATCTATTGACAGACACTTAGGTTGCTTTCATATCTTGGCTATTATATATAAGGTAGCAATAAACATAGAAGGCGAATATCTTTTCAGATTAGTGATTTTGTTTTCTTTGGGTGGATACCCAGAAGTGGAATTGCTGGGACATATAGTAGTTCAGTTTTTAGTCTTTTTGAGGACCCTCTATACTGCTTTCCATAGTAGCTGTATGGCTGCTCCTATTTGCAGTCCCACCAACATTGCAAATGGGTTCCCTTTTCTCCACATCCCTCCTCTCTCTGTACCTCTATGTCTCTGTGTCTCTCTCATAGGGGAGTTTGGCATGAACTCTGTTTTTATTTTTAATTAGTTGTCAACATTTAAGAACTGAAACTACTAAGCCATCTGGACTTGCAGATTTTCTTTAAAATTGGAAACTCTGGCAACTCTGGGCTTGTTTACCAAATTAGATGGAATTGAATTGAGGTTATTTTAGACAGGTCATTCAGCTTTTTACTTCTGCTCAGTCCATCCATGACACTGTTCTCTTATGCTGGTCCTACTGCAGGTACATGCATAACTTCCTTGGCCCTTATGGGCATTTGAGTCTGCTACATTTTGTTCATGTGCAATGCCAAATACCTTGTTTTCCCCAGAATAACTCTTAAATATTTGAAGGACAGGTGGATTACATTCTCTCCAGGCTAAATATGCCCAATTTGTTCAATGATTCTTCTCTTTGCTGTATTTATCAGACACTGTTGCACTGTGATCACACATTTCATGCTTTATAATTGGAAAATTGATGAAGTTATGGATGTTTACTGCCCTAAGTTCTCTCTGACGAGTATATGTTACTTATGGTTTTCTCTCTTTAAAATGCTGCATGCATATCCCAGATAAATTTGATGAGTGCACAGTCTGCACATCTGCTCATGCTAATGACCTCAGAGTGTTAAACAGTGATAATCTTTTTAAAATTATTTTTTATTTGTACAGCTTGTGTAGCACCTATAGAAGGTCTTGCATAGTATTTAGTAAATATTTGAGTGAATATCTATTTTAATATGAAGGCAGTATTTTACATTTATCTGAGACAACTTTTGCCCAGCATTTCCAATTCTGCCAAATCTGTTGCTTCCTCATTCCTTCTAGCTGTTTCATCTGAAACATGACAAGCATGTCTTCTATTTCTTGTTATCATGTTACCAACTTCAAAATACAAAGCAGGATATTACCCTCAGATAAAACTCTACCATCATTGCCCAGCCTGATAGGGAAATAATCAGCATGCTTTAAGCTTACAAACTATATACTGATAGCATCATTTTAGCTATATTTATATCTCATTACACAATATAGCCAGATCGTATTACATGTTATCTCACCCATGTTTCATTATCTTAACCTACAGCAGTATTAATTTACAATGAGATTGACTTTAAACTCTGTGCCCCCTCCTAAAGCATCTCTGAAATTTTTTGTGTACTCTTGTTACTGGTGCTCAATTTCATGCAGAACAGCTCTTACTAATGTCATTTAGAAATGTTTTCAAGACCTATTTTTGTTTGTGGTTTCCTGATGATAGTTATGGCATTTCCTCCTCCACCCCATCTAAGACTTTATAGTGATATTAGTGCTAGAAAACAAAACTCGGGTGCACCTGAACTGAATGCACTGCACTGTAGGCTTGTGGGCCTCCAGCACGATCATGGTTATCCTACTAAATCTTTAGGTATGGAGCCCAGAGCTGGGCATCTGACCAAGATTCAGTGGAAACCAGTTTTTCTGCTCATTGATACCTAGTGAGGATAGAGTTTCATAGAGCTTTAAAAAATGAAAACTTTATAATAACCCTACATTGGAAACAATGAAATATCTAACAGTAGACATTTAAGTACATAAACTAATGTACTCACACAACAGAATCCTGTGCAGCCATGAAAATGGTGTCATGGATGAAAGTTTAATGGTGTGAGCGAATTAATGTTAAGATGTGTTAAGGGAAAAAGAATCAAGTTTTAAGAGACTATGTACTATATGCTCATTTTGTTTAAGTAAAAATGTGTGTATATGCATATATAGAAACATGATGAAAGAATACACATCAAAATATTAAAAATGGTTATGATGAATTAACAGGTTACTTTTGTTCAATTTACTGATCAGAATGATAACGATAGATAATACTTTTTACAGTGCTTACTATATGCAAGGCACTCTTTTAAGTGTCCTATATATTACATATATGACATAGATATAACTGGCATTTAATCTTATGAATTTTCAACAAAAAACTTTTTTCATATTACTAAGTTTTCATAATATAAAAATCATTTGAGATAAAGATATAAGCATCATTTAGAATTATGGAAGTAACTATCAGTAGAGCTAGAAGCAGACTAAAGCTTTCTTTTGTAAGTTCTGTGTGTACTGGATTTGTTGCTGTGAGCATGTATTGATTTGATTTAAATAATAATATGCATAAGAACACTTGTCATTAAGTTTTTCTTCCATTTTTTGACTCAGTTTTAAATTTGCATTCCAACAATGAAATGCAAAAATTTAATATTTTGGAATCTGTGGTTTAGCCAAACAAAATTTTTTGTGCCATCACAGCAATATACATTCTATCAAAATATCTTAACAATCTAAACAAAAGGGATGCAAACTCCTGAGGGGCTTCAGGGTTTATGGGCATAGCTACAAGTGGGGGCTTCCATTGGTTGTCATTTTTTATGTTAAATTCATGAAATTTACATTCCATTCTACATATCTCTTTGCTTTATATATGTTTTCAATTATTTACTATTAAATAAAATTGCCACAAATCCAGAAGTTATATCATGTTTATCCTTTGTATACCTCCATCATATTGCCTAATATAGACTGTGTGTGTTCCATTTTCTGTAAAGAACCAGATAGTAAATATTTCAGGCTTTGCAGGCCAAATGGTCTCTGTTACTAAACACTTGCCATGTAGCTTAAAGATCAAACCTAACTAATACAGTATTGAAATGCAGGTTATATAATATAAACTGCCCCAGAACATTTTTTTGGTCTTAAAAAGATATCACAACTTTTACAGAGTAGGTGGAGTATGCACAATGTGGCTAATTTGGATGTCACTCTTTTCCAGATCTGTCCAACTGAATGGTCAAACTCTGAAGATGGTGGATGATCAAACCCTGCCAGCTCTGACAGAAAAACCTCTCCGCCCAGGAAGTTCACTGGGCTTGCCAGCTTTCTCATATGGGTTTTTTGTGATAAGAAATGCCAAAGTTGCTGCTTGCATCTGAGAGTGAAAGTCTTACACTAGCCTTGAGATTGAATTTTCCAAGCATATCAATAAGAAGAAAACAAAGCTCAAGCTATAGGAAGGCAAGCAGATACATCACAGATCAACTACTGGGAACTTTAGAGACACTGGAACATGCTGAGTGCTAGATTTAGCACCACATTTTGTTCTAAGTAGACCACTGCTAATAATACCTTGTGTCCAACACTATGCGCAGTCTTGTGCATGTGCGATTTTTATTTAAGTTATTTGAAAGGTATATGAATGCCCACATTACAGCCCTGAGGCAAGAAAGGAAAGGATACACAGAAAGTGCTTAGCTGTTTTTATTTTTAAAAACAGCTATTAGAAGATTGTCAAATTCTTTACTCTATATGCTGTCCCTATGGGCTCCCCCTAGAAAAAGCTGTAATTGACTATAAAAGAGAGAGAGTCTCTCTGCACCTTACAGACAGCTAGATTCAGATGTTGCTCCTCTTCTCTCTGTTCTGTCTTTGTCAGCAGTGCTGTGTGAGAGGACAGATGGTTAGATGTGATAGTATAAAAAATTAATGACAATTCCGAGGGAAGGGATTATGTAAACTTCAAATGAAGTAAAAAAAATTAAGTGATTTACCAAGAGGAGAAAATTTAATTCAATACATTATAACCATATATTCAAGTTTACATTTAATTTACCTTTAGCTCTTTTAGTTGGGAAACTTTTGGCTGCAAAGAGCAGAAAACCCTGATTCATATGGTTTAAACCAGGAGACATTTATAATCCCACATAACAAGAAGTTCAAGCAGAGTGGGCTCCACACCTCAGCATGTCACCAAGGAACCAGCTTCTTTCCATCTCTCTGCTCTGTCACCTTTAGCATTGGCTCCATTTCCAGCTCTGTTCTCAGGGTGGCTCAATGGCTATGGTTATTCCATGGACCCATTCAATCCCAGCAGAAGCTGGAGAAAGATGAGCAACTTTTTCTGTCTCCTTCACAGACTTGAAGAGCCCTTTCTCAGAGGTTCTCTTGGCAAATCTCTCCTCATGCCTCCTCCCGTCTCACTGATTGGGAATGGGTTACCTGGCCATTTCCCTGTCACTACCGTCAGTGAGACTCCTGTGATGATCTCCTACTGACCTTTTGGAATGGAGATGGTGTTGGGAAGCCTATGGCACTATGGTTCTGTGCTTTTATCAGAGACAGAATGTTTTATTTTCTCCTGAATCTTAATTTTTTAGAACCATAATCCTCTTTATGTCTATGAATTTGTCTCAAATTTAAGTACACTTATAAGGAGCTAAAGCTGGAACTTAAAGTTTTGATTCCTCAGTACCCTAAAATTTTATACGCAAGTGGTTTTTATATTTTGGCATTTGAAATAAAGTAATTTTTATACCCTCAGTATTACATTATTCTTCTTCTAATAAAGCTTAAGCATACAGGTGCTTACATTTGGAGCCTGTTTTCCTCCACCACTTTGTTTACACGTCCTACTTGTACTTGTCCTTTCAGCCTCCCCCGTGCCAGAGCGCTGACCTTGAGGGAAAGAGATCATCACGTTGCAGAATGGTTTCCTTCCTCATCATGTAGAAATGATCAAAGTCCTGTCCTATTGTTCTTTTCCCTGTCCCCTCTGCCCCTTAAATTCAAGGCCTAATTTCTCACTTATATTATAATAATCTCATTGTTCTCCCTGACTTTACTGAAAATGCTTAAATGGCTCCCCATTTCTTATAGGTACGTAAGGTCCTCCAGAACCTGGCACCCGCCTGTTTCTTCACCCCAATATTTGCTACTTTTCCCATGAATTCTGTCGCCAACCACTCGCTGGCTGAGAAGTCTGAACACACCTCCCTACCTTCTGTTTCTGTGCCTGTGGTGCTGCTCCTCCGGCCCTCCACCTGGACTGTGCTTCTACCTCTCCTCTCTATGTGGCAAACTTTCACATTTACCAAGACCCAGCTCAGACATCAGTTTCAACACCCCCCATCATGCAAGTAGCTTTCATCGTATGTCTTTGTTTCTAAAGAAGTTTGGATATTTTACTATGGCAATTATGATGCATTGTGATTTTATCCAAACATCTTTCTAACTTGACATCAAGCTCATAAGAGGTAAATATCCTAATCATCTTGTATTCCCTGTGCTTAGCATATTGTCTATCACACAGTAGCCACTCAGATGTTTCCTTAATGACAGAAAAGAGGATTTCAAATTTAAAACTAGCTTAGGTATTTTGATTTTGAATATACAGAAAAACAATGATGATGGAAGGTATTGCCTTTTATCTTTAAAAAATCTTAAATGATCACTAGTGAGCTTGTCTAACAGCGGGGGGCTATGCGAAGAACTGGGGACATGGCTATGTGAAAGAAAGGAACGCTCAGTCACACGTTAATGAGTGTTAAATGTATTAAGTTTTTCTTCAGCTTCCTTAGAGGAAGCTCATGCCTAGCATGTCAATTACTTTTTGAACCCACACCCTTTCACTGGTATTTGATCAAATACATTTATTTCCTGCAACTTATAATATTGGCTCGAAATTATTTTTGTCCTTTAGTTTGGCCTTGTGATTCACATCATCTCCATGATCACAGGAATTTCTGCAACCTGCTGTGAAACTTATATGTTCAGGGCTTGTCAGCTCCATGATTACACACATTTTCTTCTTTTTTAAAAATCCTGGTGTGTCTCATCAACCTGTTGAATCACTTCATGGTTGATATCAATTATCCTTCTAACTAGAATTTTGATTACCACAAAACTAACAAATACCCATCTGTTTTACCTGGTAATGCAGTACAAAATCAAAGCAGTATTTAAAACTAAAACAGTAGTGAAATGAATAACTAGTTTCAACTGCAGGTGTTTTCAATGATCTTTTAGAAAATGTTTCCAAGGATGTATAGACCGGATCATGTATTGTATAGCTTAGAAAAACAATGTGAAGATTCTCATAATTGCTCCATCCCAGGATCAGAAGCTTTGGTTTTTTTGCAAGGGTAAGATAATCTTGTCCTTTTCCAATTTTATACCATTCTCAATTTTACAGACTTAGAGAAAGGAAAGACCTGGAGCAAATTAGATACAGAAATATTTGTTTTTTTTTAATCTTCCCTATTATTGTCACTAAGTGATGTAAGATAAATTCTAGCTGAAATAAGCAGGCAAAGAGAGGCAACAAAGGGCCAGGCAATTTATTTAAATACCCACGGGTGAGGTTCTGTGGCCTTCTTGTCACAGGCCAGAGAAGTCACACCCAGTTAGGGAGGTGGAGGGGCTTATAAGGGATTAGGAGGGGGAGGAGTGGGCAAGCTATCCTAGAGGGTGTGGAGAGGTATTATTGGCTAAAGGTGACATAATAGACAACTAGAAACTTTTTTCCTTCCAAGAGGGAGGAGGCTGACATCCGGGTCTTAGTTGGCACATCAGGATGAAATTCAGGGAGAGCTGTCCCCTTTCCATATACAGCACAGACTTTGGGGTCTGGTCTGTTCTCCCCCTACGGAATCTGTCTGTTCTGTTTTCATGTCCTTGTTTTTCCTTTCTCCAGCCTAACATTCCACCCTTTTGGTCATAATGGGCGACGACTCAATCTGGCTACTTCCAGCTGACAAGGGACGTCGTGGGGATTTGAGGCTGGTATTAGGCCGAAGGAGGGGGTTCAGTGGGAGGAGGTGCGTAACGGTGAAGTAACATCTGGTTGGTGGTGACTTGGGTCATCTGGGTTAGCTACTGTTGGAGGAACCTGAGGACACAAGGGGCAACTAAGAGTAAACCACAAACTGTTATTAAGGGGCCCAGTAAGGGCATCAGCCAGGCTATTATGGGGCACTGGAATTCTGAATCGAGTTTACATCTCAATGACTAGTATTAGGATTTAGTATAGATAAGACTGCATTATTGAAACAATACTTTTATCTAAAATTACCCTTATTTTTATTAGAAGTAGCTAGATTAAGAAAATAATTAACAGTTGGCTTGATTATTTGCATAAGTGCAGCAAGAAGAGCAATTGATTACACAGGCTCTTTTAAATATGCTTTGCTAGAACTTTTTGTAAGGAATTTCAGATTGAACTTTTAAAGGCCTCTCTAGGCCAGAAAGCCAAGTAAGACTTGCCCTCAGGTTTTGCCTGCAGTACTTGTAGATTTGGGTGAATTCCTCTCTTCTCGAGGTTAAGACATCACGAGGTTCCTGCACTTGTCAGGAAGTGACCTTCCTTACTCACCTGGTAAGGCTGCTGGGAACCCTGTAAGCAAGGTACCAGGCCAGTTCTTCTAAGGGGCTTTGTTGGCTCTATAAAGTCAACCTTAGTTCCTTAAAGCTGTTGATATCTAAGCTTACACACATGTCTCTCAGGTATGACATTCCAGTCAATGCCTTGGTAGTATAACCAGTGTTTTTAATTGGTCCTCTTACAAGGAAAGCAGGTTCTTATTGAACTTATGCAAATAAACATACTGCCATGAAATATAAAAATAGTCACTGAGAGTTTTTAAATTCTGGAGGGATCAGGTAGAGAGAAAGATAAAGTTTCAATTCTGCTTATAAAGATTGGTAAACTGTTGTCAGCTTAAGAGAAAAAGCTTAAAACACTTTATCAGCAATATTTGAAACAAAAAGCCACAAAATCATCTTCCTTAGTTTACTTAATCTTAGGTTACTAATACCTGTTCTGCTGAAATCTAGTTTTTTACTAGTTTAGGAGTAATAAAACAGTGAGTATAGATGACAGAAGACTTACAAATGACAATGGTTAAAGATCTGATGAGAGCTTACTGTAAGACAGTTGTTATAAAGAAATTTGGATATTTCTGTAACACAAAACATTCAGTAACAAAGTTTAGCATCATTCCTTTTGACAGTGCCCTCCAGGCAATTAAGCAGGTAATTATATATCAGATAAATAAGCCAAATTAGCCAAATACTTTCTCCAATGATAAAAAGTTTTTCTGACATGTTCCAGGGGCTCTCTGGAAAATATCAGAGTTATCTAGAGGCAAAAGCACTTTTTTAAATTTGATTTTGGGAAGTTGTTAAAAGTGTTAAGGCACTTGCTTAAATAGGACCATAGGTTGCTATGAAGCAATACTTATCTAATTAACTAGAATGACAACAAAGTACTTCAAAGGCAAATAAAGAAGGTTACACAGTTGTTATCAAAGTTTAGCTTTTAGTCTTTTTAATATTAAGATCTCATTTTCTTAAAGACTCCAAAACTCACTGAGACTTTAAGCATAAGAAACTGCTTTGATAAAACAATTAGAAGAACTTTCTGCAATCTTTCAATATTAAGAGCAGACTAACAGTTAAGAAAACTTTGTTTTTTTAACTGAAAACAAAATTCTAATTTTGCTGTGTACTTGATACTGAGACTCATTTGATTTAATTTTATATAGCATGACTATATTAAATTCTTTTACAAACTTTTTACAACTTTCTTATAGACATATTTTTAACATGCAGAAATGTTTTCCTTAATACTTTAAGTAGTTTTGATTAGAACTTAAAACTATTACTTTAACTCTCAGTGAACACTGAAAAATAGGCTAGTGTAAACTGTTACACTAGCATTTTTCAGATTGATACACTTATGAACGTATATTATCATTTTTGGAAATGTGCTTTATAGCACAATTTCTTATTAGGCACAAAATATGTCTATATAACTTAGCAAACTTTAAGAATTTTGGTTACTACAAAAATTCTCAGGCTGTTTGCATATATATATATACTGTTACACATTAATACAGTATTATTATTAAGTTATTTATTTGCTAGGCTTGTTTACTTATTTTTAGCAACTATGCTAAATTACTTACAAAACCTTTACTGAATGTTAGACAAAGCCAAGCCTTCAAGAATTTTATTCTTAAAAGATTTAGCAGATAACATTGACTTAAATGACCTTAGGTAAACTTAGGCAGCTGATAACAACAAGGACATGCCGGCCTCAGCTAAACTCAAATTAGCATTAATGCTTAACATTTTTTACTAGATTCTCTGGAAGTTCCAGAATGCTCAATCTTCACAAGTGCTTGTTTTTAAATAAACTATTTTTCATTTATACACTTAGACACACAAACGTACAAACTGAGATACAACGACTACAGTCAGCAACACTTTTTTCATAAAAACATATACACAGATAGACAAACGGATACGAAGACTTGAGTCAGATATCCAATTGTCCTCTCTCTTTTCAGCTTTTTGTCTGTGTCTTCTGGAACTAGAGGACAAGAGGGGCGTGTTCTGGTGGGGGAAGAGGGTGGTGAAGGTGGAAGGAGAGGGGGAGGGGGTGGTGCAGCCACTGGAAGAGGAGAGCAGGACAACGGCATGGTTGAGAATGCAGACTTTAAGATGGAGGCAACACGTGTGAAGACAAAGGACTTAGAGATGGTGGTGGAGAGAGGGGGAGGGGATTGCGAGCTGAGGGAGATGGGCGACTGAGGTTTTCTGGCGGATCTGAAAAGGAAGGACCGGGCAGAGTAAGAGGCTGACAATCTTTAACTGGAGATAGGGCCAGGAGAAACTGAGTCATTGAACACTTAACATAAAGGTCTTGACAGGAGTGCAAAGTCCAAAAAGCCTGCACATATGGGATTTCATTCTACTTTCCGCTCTGGTGGCAATAATTAGTTAAGTGGGTGAAGAGGCTAAAATCAAAAGTTCCCTCAGGGGGCCAGCAAGATTGGTTGTCCAAGGGATACTGAGGCCCTGCCTCAGAGCAAAGGAAGACTAGCTTCCGTTTGTGAACTTCCTGGGACAAATATAGAGTAGCCAGATTAGAAATGAGACACCGCAGTGGGGTCTGAGCCTCTGCTTTTGAGGACTGGTTCCCCATGTCTGTGCCCACTTCCCAAAAATAAATCCTGCTGAGGAGCGCCCAGCGTCCCAAGTGCACCAAGTCAGGGGAGACAGCCTGGGAGCCTGGGTGAGGGACGTCTCCTGCACTGCAGGGCTAGGGGCGAGTATCCCGGATACTCTCAACAGATGGGCTGAATACCCAAGACCTGGACGTAGCTATGATTTCGGATGGACCAGGTGAAATGGAGTTAGGAAGGGAAGCAGACCGGGGGAAACTGAGGGACTCACCAGAAAATAGTCCACGCAGCGGAGAGCAGGCTGAGGTCCCGGGTTGGGGAAGGAGGGGGCGGGGCCGCCGGTGGCCAGTCAGGGCCCTGCACTCACGCTCCTTCCCGCGTTTCGGCACCATATGTAAGATAAATTCTAGCCGAAATAAGCAGGCAAAGAGAGGCAACAAAGGGCCAGGTAATTTATTTAAATACCCCCAGGTGAGGTTCTGTGGCCTTCTTGTCACAGGCCAGAGAAGCCACACCCGGTTGGGGAAGTGGGGGGCTTATAAGGGATTAGGAGGGGGAGGAGTGGGCAAGCTATCTTAGGGGGTGTGGAGAGGTATGATTGGCTAAAGGTGACAAAATAGACAACTAGAAACTTTTTTTCCTTCCAAGAGGGAGGAGGCTGACATCTGGGTCTTAGTTGGCACATCAGGATGAAATTCAGGGAGAGCTGTCCCCTTTCCATATATGGCACAGACTTTGGGGTCTGGTCTGTTCTCCCCCTACGGCATGTCTGTGTTCTGTTTGCATGTCCTTGTTTTTCCTTTCTCCAGCCTAACAAGTGCTATAGGTTTTTATGACACCTTTGATTTAAATCAAATTTGTTCCTTATTTTCACACATTTGATGGTAGTCCACCACTTTTTAAATTGGCTTTTAAGTTACTCTGTTAAATGAAAGTTAAATACTTCTTACATTCCCATAGACCTTTCAAAGGACAATAACAAGATTAGTTTACCTGATTCTGCTGCACTCCAACTTTAATAAGGCACACTTGAATACTTAAACTATTCTTCCTAAACACATTTTAAGAAGACTTTTATACATCTAATAAACCAGACACAAATTTAGTAGATCGAGTTCCCTAGGCATGTAAACATCTTAACAAACATTGAAACAAAACCTATACAAATACAACTTGTACAAAAAGACTTCATCCCAAAGTCACAAATTTACTCCCCTGGCCAGAGTTAACAGAATTATCAATTCAGGTCCACTACACCAAGTAAGGTAATAATCAGGTTTTTCATTAGAGAGCCTAGAAACAGGATGTAGAACCACTAGTGTGTTGGGTTCAATCCCTTCTTATGCTTAGATGTCAGTTCTTGCATCTCTGAAAGCACCAGACAGTTTTGACCACTTAACCTTCCTGAAATAATTTCCTGGCTTCCATGGCACCATCTCTTCTGTCTTACAGTCATATCTCTGGGCTGTCCTGTCTCTGTGTCTTCCTTGAGTTTCTGTTCCTCTGCATGTCCCTGGATGGTAGAGTTCCTCATGAGTCAACCGCAACCCTTCTGTCTTGTTTTGCAATACATTCTTTCTGGGTGAAAACAAGTACTCTCATACCAGAGTTACATGAATGGGCATGATTTCTTGCTCTCTATTGAGTTTTTAATACTCATCTTTATTCATTTTATCCTGAATGTGAATATGTGATATTTAGATCAGAGACAGATTATCATTATTCACTTAAAAAGCAAATACTGATTGTGTGGTTCCCCACACCCCAATTCTTACTCCTGGAGGGACACAACAAAAGCTAGGTCAGTTGTCTTATGCAGACACACTTCAAAAGTCTCCATCACAAGTCTGGAATGGGAGAGAATGGATTGTCTTTGCTTACATACAAGAGAAAGAGGCAGCTCCCTTCCACACTCTTAACGAAAAGAGAGAAAAACCTTTGCTTATTGGAGACAGGATGTATAGGATTCTGGGTTCTCACCCTTTTGGGAAAATAAATAAAATCTCTCCAGGTCCAGATAGCTGCCATGTGTCTCTAGCTTATATGACCTAGAAATGCCTCAAAGCTCCTATGTTTCATTCTTCTTTGAAATGTTGACACCTAGAGAGAGTCCTCCAGTCTGTTGGCACCTTGGGAACTTGTGGTGTTATAAGAAATATATATTTGGTCTTTGCCCCTTTGGTTCCTGGCACAGAGCCTCAGAAGCCCTTGGAATGTCCTGGGTGATAGGAGTGTCTTTTGTTATATGGTGTAAGGAGCCCTTTCACCATACGTGCGTTTATGCTAATGAGATGACTCAAGGTGGACCCTCAGACAGTCACTGTGAAACTTTCAATTCCACCCCCAATCTCAGGAGAAAGAGGCTGGAGATTTGAGTTCAATTAACAATAGCCAGAGATTTAATCAATTATGCCAATGCAGTGAAGCCCGGATACAACTCTCTTAACAAGGAGATTCACAGCACATCCTGCCCTGTCAAACATGACATGACAGGAGGGTGTTCACTCTTGACTCCATGGGGACAGAAGCTTCTGTGCTAGGGACCCTTCTGAATCTTGCTCTATGTACCTTTACACCTAGCTATTCATTTATATCTTTTATAAGAAACTATAATAATAAGTGTGGTGCTTTTTTTAGTTCTGTGGGTCATTCTAGGGAATTACCAAACCTGAAGGAGGATCCTGGGAACCTCTGAATTTATAACTGGTCAGTCGGAGTGCAGTTAATCTGAAGACCCCATTTGTGGCCAGCATTTGAAGTAGGGGAAGTCTTGTAAGACTGAGCCCTTAACTTATGGGATCTGCACTAACTCTGTCCAGTTAATGTCAGAATTGCCCTGAATCTTAGGACACCCAATTGATGTCAGAGAATTGGGAATTGTTATTGGGAAAGCAACACAGATCTTAACATAGAAGCCAGTTTGGGCTGTAACCTTGTGCCTTCTCAAGGAGATAAGAGTAATTTTGTTATCCTTTTGGATCAGAGCAATTCACTAGACACATGGCTACAGATAGGATTCTCATGGTATGTAAAAGGTAAAATATTTCTAGGGGAAGTGGAGGCAAACATTCTCTATTTTTATACCAGAGTATAGCTTTACACAGAGTGTATCTTTCTACTCTATTCCAGGAGGTTAGAGATTTTTTTTTTGGTATCATTAATGTACAATTACGTGAACAATATTATGGTTACTAGACTCCACGTATTATCAAGTTCCCCGACATATCCCATTACAATCACTGTCCATCAGCATAGTAAGATGAGGCTGGAGTTTTTTTATAGGAGTACCGAGAAATCTGGGAAGTTATATTTCCCTATACCTCAGAACTTTGTATGTGCTCTTAGATTAGCATATCCTTCTTCCATTCCCTCCCCTTCTCCTATCCCATATTGGTTTGGTTAATTTGGACTTCAGATCTCAGACTATACATCACTTCTTCTGGAAGACTTTCATGATCTCCCCTTCCCAAGCTTGATAAGATGCTCCTCCTGAGGATTCTCACAGTGCCCTGGGCCTATGTAACATCTGCTATCAAATGCTTTCTATTTTCCCTTCTAGTTGATGTGCTCCTATAGGATTGAACTTTTTTTTCCTTAATATAGCCTGTGCTAAGCACAGTGCTTTCATAAAACAACAACTCAATATATTTTGTTAAATTATTTACAGTCTCTAACTTTAAGGAGTTTATAATCGAAAGGAGAAAAACACATAAAATTTGTAAAATACAAAGGAAAATGACAAATTCTGTAAAAGAGATAAAAACAATGTTGTATTAGTGTTTAAAGAGAGAAAAAAAATGTATGTGGTTGAAGGACTATGTCTACAATTCCAAATGCCATGGCAGGAGTAATGGGAAGATGCTGCTCTCTCATATAACTTTCAGGGCCGAAGAATGTGGTCAAACAAAATAGACTCAGAAACTCAACTTTCACCTTCATCCCCCCCAAAAAAGGAACTCAACTTTCACCTTCATCCGCCCAAAATAGAGACTTAACTTTCACCTTCATCCAGCTCTAGGGCTTTTCTCCTAATAAACACAGAATCTGCTCTGATGACAAGTCTAATGATGCTCTAAAGTTGAGCTCACCAATGAAGCTAGAAGAGACGTAACTCCAGACAAGGGCATTGATGGAGACAATCGCAGGACCATGTCTGGGACTAGCACTTTGGCAGCAAGTTGCAGGGGAAGACCTGACCACTTAGGAAGTTCCAATTTTTTCTGAATCTCCCCTGAGCTCTCCTAAAACCCTAGGAAAAGAGCCCCTTTTGAGCACACTTGATTTGTGTTAATGAGGAGACTTGGAAACTCCTGAAGGATGGGGAGCTAGTTACTAGAGGGTCGGAATTTTCAGTTCCGCCCCCGACCTCCAGGGAAGGGAGAGGAACTGGAGAATGAGTTCAAACACCAACGGCCAAAGATTTTATCAATCATGCTTATCTTATGAGGCCTCTATAAAAATGACAAGGTTCAGAGAGCTTCAGGGTTGGTGAACACATGGAGGTGTGGGGAGAGTGACACAGCCCAGAGGGGGCATGAAAAGTCTGTGCCCATTCCTACATATCTTGTCCTATGCAGCTCTTCCATCTGGCTCTTCCTGGGTTATATCCTTTCATAATAAACTGGTAATCTAGTGATATAAAATGTTTTTCTAAGTTCTATGAGCAACTCTAGCAACCTAATCAACCCAAGAAAGGAGTCTCTTGAGAACCTCCAATCACTGGCATCTGAAGTTGGGGAAGAGGTAGTTTTGTGGGACTGAGCTTTAGCCTGTGGAATCTGATGGTATCTCCACGTAGCCAGAGCCAGAATGGAATTAATTGTATCGACACCCATGTGGTGTTGCAGAATTGCTTGTTATGTGGAAAACCCACACCTGGTGTCAGAAGTGAAGCAGTGTAGTATTGAGAGTAGAGGTAACATACACATGAGGAAGTGTGTTTTTACCTTTACAATTACAAAATTTCCCAGTGCCACCATCCCTCTACCATTGGTGAATAAGTTACGAGCTAGTTTTGTAGAATTACCAAGGTTTGCCCCCTTACCACCACTGCAGAGTCAAGATATCACAGAATCACTGACCCAATTTCAAGGAAAGGGTGTGAAGACTAACCCAGTTCTCTAGATTACTACTATCCAGATGAGAGACTTGCCCGTAGTCACTCAGTGAGGGGTTAATGGAATAATACCTGTAAGCTGTAACAGTGTCTGGCACACATAACTATCAAAGAGCTGCAGGCTCCTAGCATCCCACACGTTGGTTGTCTCTCAATTACACGCTTTCCATTGAATTGACGGTAAAATTTAGTTTTTGCTTGTGTAACAAATGTCCTTTAGTTAGAAGTAGTTTTAATTTACATTCTTGGATTTGTTTCTCGGTGCCCTTTTAGTTTTAAAAAGGAAACACCAACCTGCAAATCATTATTTTGGGTTCAGTAGGTTTTCGAGGTTGACTTGCTTTTCCTGGTACAACTGTTGCGCATGAGTAAACATTATCCTTTCTCATTTACAGAGAAAGCTGATAACAGGACTCCCTTTTATACGCTAAACATTTCGGGGACCCCTTCCAGGGTAATGTGAGCACGATAATCCCTACTTCAAGTTCACTGTGGAAGCTCAGACCACACCGCCCCCGCGGGCGGGCACCCCGGTGACGTCACTGCGCAGGGCTGCCGTGACCTGGCGCCAAGGAATGACGTCAGGCCGATGGGAGCTGCGCCCTTCGGGGGATACCATGCTGAGCGCGAGCGGCGCGGGGCTCGCACGGAGCCTGTGGGCGGCGACGCGGGCGCGGCTGCTGGGCTCGCGCTGCCCTGCCCTGGCCGCGGCGTGCGCGTCTGGCGTCCTCGGCGCGGGGGACTGGCGGCCTCCTCCCGGGCCGGGGCCGCGCGCGCGCCCGCTCAGCCTGTCGGCCGCGGCCATAGTGAACTCGGCGCCCCGCCCCGTGCAGCCCTTCCTGCGCCTCATGCGGTTGGACAAGCCCATTGGTGAGTGCGGGCGGGCCGTCCAGGGGGCTGCGGGCGTGAAGCCGAAAGCCGCGGCACCCAGCCCTCAGGACAGCCGCCCTGGGCGCCCACCCCTGGCTTTCACATCCCTCTGACCCCTCAGCGCCCGACAACGGCAGAAGCTCGCTGCTTCCGCAATCCTTGTTTAAATAATGAATCAAGAGGAAATTCCATGCTCGTTTCACTCTATTTGCACGTATTCACATTGCACTTCCTCATTCATTCCCATGATCCTTCCCACAGTTCTGTAAGGCTCCCAAAGCAAATATTTAAGACAATCATGACGCGGAGGAAACTACGGTTCTTTGGCAGAACCAGACCAGACAAGCCTAGCACTTATTTGATGCTGAATTCTCTCTCTTTGCCCAGCACCACCCGTAACAAAAGATTAGTTAAATTGAAAGCGGCAGGTACAAGGTGTATGAATTGCCTGCCTGTCAGCTCACAAGTCGCCCCCAAGGGAGAATTTCCATAACCTTCCTATTTAAAATAATACCTACCACCTCACTCTATCCCTGTGTCCTCTGTGTCCTCTTTTTCACTTCTTAGCACTCACCACTGACATGTTTTTATTGATTTATTGACTTCTCCAATATAATCTAACCTCCACATGTATGGGACTTTTCTATCTTGCCTATAACAGAGCTTGGCACTAGTATTAAAGGAATGAATTCCTACCATACCGCCTAGCTTCAGAGATAGAAAGAGCTATGGAAACTCCCTACTTTCAAGGAACTCCCAGTCTAGTTGAAAAAGACAAACTTGGGTGAGCTAGGAAAGTATGGGATCAAATATTAATGGTACAGATGGCAATTGCTACCATTGGAAAAAGAGTAATTACTGGAATCTCCATTGATGGAAAAAGCTTCAAAAACAAATTGGATCTCAAAGGGCAGGTTTATTTTGCAGAGACTAGAAGAGATCTTGATTGATGGGGGAAATATTTTTGCAAAAACCCAAGGGTGGAGAATTGGAAGACCAGGTGGGTGTAGGAAATACCTGGAAACAAGGTTGAATAAGAGCTGGATTGAGGAAGATGGACAGTGGGGAGGAAGAGGTGGAGGCTGAACTCCAGGTATTCTAGATGGCAGCATTTGCCATTACAGTGCTTGGAAATACATTCAAATTCCTAGATACATTCACTCCATCGTTGCCCAGCCAAGACCCCAAATTAGGCCTTGTTTTTGGTATTCTAGGTTTATACATTACTTATTTGGGATCAGAACACTAAGAGTTATAACCATCAAGAGTTAAAATGTAAAAGCAAATTAAGTAACAGGCACAGCCCTGCCATCATGATCTCTTGCATTTTGAGGCATTGCATTCAAGTTGAATGGCATAAATTTCCAAGCCCAATTCTCATCTGAAGCCTGACTCTGATTGTGTTCTTGATGCTTGTGTCACAGAGCTGCAGTGTGAGTTTACAGGCATCCAAGACAAATAAATGACTGCCATTATTCCCACAGAACCTCTGGCTTCTGTGTTAGTGAATAGCCTTCCCCACCATATAATAAGAGGCTCTGGAACCAGACCTTTGGGGTTTTTTTCTCCACTCTGCCCATTTGAAGGACTTCAGTTAAGTTATGTTACCTCTCTGGGCCTTCATTTCTCATCTATGAAATGAAGATACCAATAATACTGACTTTATTAGGTTGTTGTGAGACTTCATTATATATATCAAGTTCTTAGAACAGTGCCTGACATAGTAAGTACTCAAGAAATGTTAACCGTTATTACTAAAGAAGTGGGTATTGGAGATTGGCTTCATAGTTATTATGTATGTGATAATACCAGCCTGCATGCTTTGGTTCTAAGTAGGGTGATGATTGCAGGATTTTTCAGACAACTTACTGATAGTACTGTGCTAAAATTCAACAAACCTTTTTTCAGGCCCTACTGTATGCCAGTAACAATAAATTGGCAGTAGTAGAATTTTTAGTTTGATATTTCTTGAAGTTGTTATTTTGTGGGGATAATTTTATGTTCATTGTTTTGCTTTGTTGAAGTTGGAGATTGTTACCTTCATAAAGTGAGTTTCTTTTTTTTTCAAATTGAATTACAACTTCTTTCAAATGAGTGAAACTTCATTATTTCGGGAAGCTCCAGCAGGTGGCACTCTTTCCACTAAATTGGTGGTGTAATTTCTGTTTTAGGTCATTTGTGGGTGATTATGTTGTTTTTAAGATAATGCGTAATTAGTGATTGAATCTTAGACTCAATTTACACAGGCTCACCTTGCCAACTCTGCATCTTTCTTCACAGAAGAGAGCGTAATGAAAGTGTCATAAGGAAGACAGGAGAAAATGTTGCTGAGAACCAGGAGGGCAAAAGAGCAGTAAGAACTTAAGTGTCTGTAGAGATTGAGGTATACAAAGTGGTAGCAGTGGCCTTAGGACGTAGAATGGAGCCAGACTTGCCTGGGCTTGAATTCTAGCTGTGCCACTTGTCTTTGTGACCTTGGGCAAATTACTTTCTCTGTGCTTCAATTTCTGTATCAAATGTATAATAAAAATAGTGCCTCATAGGTTTGTTGTGAGAGCAAAAAGTGTTATATGACAGCACTTGGCACATGTTAAGTGCTATATATATTTATTACTGTTTTTGTTTTCATCATTACTAGTGTCATAACAATTCTAAGAGGTAGATGTTCTTTCCTTTCATTTATAGATGGGGAAGACTTAAAGCTTAATGTAGAACTTTGGAGTCAAGGCATGGAATTTAGTATCTAGCAGCACTCCCCTTACTAGGCAGACATGGAACCAACTGATGGAATCCGGACCTGAGTACCACCTTTTGAATAAGCCCACCCACCATCTCAGAGAGACCTAAGTGTCATCTTACCTAGGCTACAAGCATTCTCCAGAGGACACGTCAGCAAGCCACAAACCCACCTTTTTCCTGACCCCTACCCTCAAAGAGCCCACCAAAAACCCTGGCCATAAAAAGCCTCTTGACCTGTTAGAGACCCTTCTTTTCTTTGTTCTGCTGGCCAGGACAGAGGGGTCCCTCTCAGGTATAGTAATAAACCTGCTTGGACTGTTGAGTTTGCATCCCTTTTACCAACAATCTGAATTTCACCTGCACTACAGGACCCCTCCTCATCTATAAGGGTTGCCCTACAGATTCCATCAATAAATGAATGTGGTACCTATAATACAAACTCAATGGCCAAGGAAATTTTGCTCCTTACACAAAATGCTATAGGGGATTACACATCTTTCTTACCAGAATTCTTTTAAATTCACTTCTAATTGCTCCAGGAAAATAATGCCTATGAAGTGGTGTTCTTTTGTTTCTAGCAGGATAAGATCAGTGTCTTGCCAATGGGTTTCAGCTCCATACAAGTTCACTATGGATTCAGTGCAACCAAAGAAATGACAGTAGAACATTCTTAGGGTGAAAGGGTTATACCTAACTTTATTCCCATGGTGTCAGGTCATTCACTAGAACCCTGTCCTCTCAGAGAGAGTCTGCATGCAGCAAGCCGGTCTCTGCCTCAGGGCCTCTCTACACCCGCAGCTATCTCAGTCTCTGTCCTAGGCACTGCCACCACTCCAGCCTCTGCTCTGCTCTCCTGTAACCTTGCAGCTGTGCTACCATGTCACCTAGAGCACTGAGTAGGGCTCTTTATATAGAGTCCATAATGACATATTGCCCATACATGTGTAGTGAGCTAGCCAGCCAGGGCCAGGTGAGAATCCTGGTCACAGGAACCTTCACTTTATCCACAATCAGTTGCTGGTGCCTCAGAGCTATACTGGTGGGTGGATTCAGGGAGAAGCAAGTAGTTATGTTTTACTCTACCTCTCGGTATATCTGTTTCCTCAGATGTAAGTAGGAATAATAATATTGCCTACTTTATAAGGATGTTGTTGAGAAGTAAATGAGTTTATGCATATAAAGCACTTAGAACCCTGTCTGGCACTTGACAAAAATTCAGTTAATGTTAGCTATTATTGTTATTGTTTTAGGTGGGACACACTGAATAGGACTATGTCCAGGACAACCTGAATTGGGGTCTGGACTCACCATACCTTGTTTTCAACCTTTTCTTGCCTTTTATGCTGTTAGTTTAAGCCCCTTCTGAAAAAGCTTCCCTGATTCCTCCCCTCTCCCTCTCCCATTAACTCGGCTGTCACTGTTTTATGCCTCTGTGGGACCTGCACTTGCCTGGTTTTTAATTAATCTATTTTGTTGTTATTGTTTCTTTAACTGTGCTTGTTTCTTTTGATTTATCAACTGTGTGAAGGCAGAAACCAGCTCTCTGTTAGTCCCATTGTTTTCCCAGTTCCTAGGACAGCCCTGACACAAGGTGTGCTTTATAAATACTAGCAAATGAATAAAGCTTAAACTTAAGGTGACTATAGGGACTTTATCATTTGCCCATTTTTGTACAGGATCTGATCTTTCTTTAGCCACATACTCTTTTTCTCTTATATCACTAAATAAGGAAGAAAATAAGGAAGGAAAGTTTGAAATATTTCTAATAGACACCATGTCCAAACATTTAAGAGACTCTTTTTTGAAAGGAGAATATCTACTAAAGTTCAAATGTGAAGTCCCCTATCCATACAGTCTATTTGGTTTTAGCTTAATTTCATTTAGTATTTGGGCTAAGTGCCAAGAACTAATTCCATTTGTGCATATGGCTGCAGAATACTTTAAAAAAGCAAGTTAATAACCTCTCTCCCCCAATGCCATTTTATTATATTGTATTAACAACAGTAAGGAAAGTCTTAATAACTTTTGAGCAGGTAATTCATGCATATGATAAAAATTAAGGTGCAAGGGTGGAGAGTGAAAACTAAGTCTTCCACTCCTGTTCTCCTCTTGAGCGGCAGCTACTATCAGTTTCTGTTGTATCTTTCCTGACATGGTCTATGAACATACTAACATGCAACTGTATGCATTTGCTTTATATGTATGTGTGTGTGTGTGCTTATATTTACATGCATACACACACGCACAGTAAAATATTTTTAGGTTGTCCTCCACAAGAGTCCAGCCAATTTATTACCTCATCAGAAATGCACCAGAGTATCTGACACCCCAGGGTGTATTGTCAGACTTTGGGTTTTACTGATCTGATAGGTGAAAAAAGTTTATCTCAATGTAATTTTAATGTGTGTTTAATGTTGGGTTATCTTTTAATATGTATAAGAGCCATTTGCATTTCTTTTTCTATGAACTTCTGTTATGCTTTTTTGTTCACTTTTTACTTGGATTATTGATCTCTTTTCAGTTTCTAGGAACCCTACACATTAGGAAGAGGAGTCCTTTTTGATATGAGTTGCAGATTTATTTTCCCAGTTTGTCATGTGTTTTTGACTTTGTGTTCTTTACTTCTTTGGGATAGAGTATGTAAACAAATGAAGGCACTTAACTCACTTGAATTTTAACCTTTTTGTCTTTTCTTTTTGCTTAGGAACCTGGCTGCTATATCTGCCATGTACTTGGAGCATTGGTTTAGCAGCTGAACCAGGTTGTTTTCCAGATTGGTACATGTTATCCCTCTTTGGCACTGGAGCTGTTCTGATGCGTGGAGCAGGCTGTACTATTAATGACATGTGGGACCGGAACTATGATAAAAAGGTATTTTCTTTCTGGAAAGCAACATAGGCTTCTCTCAGTTCTTCATAGTAATATGATGGTTAACTGTGTTATGTTGGTGTCCTTCTTACCCTGAAACCCAGGGTAAGAAATGCTGGTATCGGTTGAACAGCTGATACTGCAAGTCTAGTGTACTTCCATTCTCTACATAAGAGCGGCCATGGGGACAAGGTGTATACTTCAGTTTTACAAAATGAGTTAGAATGTAGAAGGCCAGGGTAAGGATATTAGAGAAGGTGAAAAAAATCTGACCTGAACCTTAGGGTGTCCAAAAGAGCCGTCATCCTTCCCTTTGAGATCCACGTTGGAGCTATATAGATGGGAGCTTTGTGTAACTATTCTTATACAAGTCAAATCTTAATTTAAAGAGTCAAGGCAGTCCCTGTTAGCATTTGCATAATTATTTCTTTAAAAAACGTAATGTTCTTTTTTCTCTTAAGAAAAGCAATACATATTTGTTCTGAAAAATTCAGGCAACACAGAAATAGAAGGATAGAAATAGAAATGGAGGGATAAAATTACAAATCTTCCTTATCTCCTCCCTCAAACCCCCAGTGAAAACTTCATTTAAAAGTTTGGTGCATATTCCTCTGGATTATTTCCTATGCATATTCTTACGCATGTGTATAAGTGTTTCATTCTTCCTCAATAGACTGTTATTTTCTCAAGGGAAGAGTCCATCTCACTTGCCTTTTATCCTAGCAGCTGTGTTATAACAAGTACAAGAGCTTGAGCAATAATCAAGTAGATTTTCAATTTAAAACTGACCCATGAGCCAGGCCAAGCCCACAGCAACAGCGGAGATAAACCCCAAAAAAAAAAAAAAAAAAAACTGACCCATGGTGAATTTATAAAGTAAATAATCATCCCTAGTTTGCCGTTCATGTAAGTTTGAATTTTCTTAAAGGAAGGCATACCTGTAGTGATTTTTAGTTTATAGAACTGTATCACATTAATATATTTTTAATTTAAAAAAATTCATTGAATACTTGTATGTGAAACACAGTGACAGGTTCTAGGATTGCATGAAGAAAGAAAGACAGCATTCCTGACCTCATAGTTAGTGATTATAATACAACAGCACTGTCATGAGAATGGTGTCCTCAAGGGAACACTGAAGACTGTCTACTTCAGCCAAAAGGAGGAAGCTAGAGAGAATTTTCTGGGAGTTCTACATGTGACCTTTGAACTGTGATGGAACAAGATGGGGGAAAAAAGGTGGGCTACAGGGCAGAGGTCATCTTAGGCAGAGAGAACAGCTGTTGTAGAGACATGGCTGTGAAATAAAGTATATTACACTTAACAACTGCAACTGTGTGTCTTGTGTGTGGCTGGAGAATAGGATAGGGGCAGGGAGGCGGGAGCTGCATGTCAAAAGCATCTCTGTGTCCTGCTGACCCAGTTGGGGTACCTTGATGCATGCCAGCAGATGCATACTTTCTTGATTTGGGGTTTCACAATATCCTTCTCAGTTTTTCATTCTGCATAACCATATGAATGAGTCTCTGGCATATAACACTTCAAAATAATTCTTAAACATGTTTAGAGCAGCTAATGTCAAAATCCTGGTTGTGATATTTTATTGTCCTGAGAAGTTTTGAAGGGTGTTACCCTTAGGGGAGACTAGATAAAGGATACATGGGATCTCTATATTTCTTTAAATACATAGCTTTTTTTTAAAACTGCATGTGAATCTACAATTATCTCAAAGTAAAAAGGTTAATTAAAAAATAGTGTATCCAACCAATGAATTTTTTCTTTTTTAATTAACAAAATATGACCATTTTTGTCCCCTCTTCAGTGATTTTTTTCTCCCCAGAAAAAAGTAAATAAATATCTTACATAGCCCACCTGACACTTCTCTCTGATCAGAGGAGTCCATATTCTGTATTGACATAAAGCACTCAGTGTTTTAAAACTACTGAAATGGTTGTACTCATGTGAATTTTAAAATGTTATGTGCAACTTTTTATTTTTTTATTATATTGGGGTACATATAATAAAATACACAAATATTAGTGTATAGCTTGATGAATTTTGACATTGTATACATTCATGTAACTACCAGCCAGATAAAAATATCAAGCATTCTCACTAATTTTTCTCCCTTCACCTATTTCAACCATCCCCCACCCCTCTCCTTTTAAAAAATCTAATTTCTTTTTTTAATGTATTCACTTTTTAAAAAAAAAAACCCAGTTCACCCATTTCTTCTATCCCATTCTCCCCACAACCCCTTACAACTACTAATCTATTCCCTGTACCTATGAGTTTCGGTTGTCCTTTTGTTTGTTTTTAGATCCTACATATAAGAGAGATCATGTGTTATTTATCTTTTTCTGTCTGACTTATTTCACTTAACATAGTGCCCCCCGGGACCATCCATGTTTCCTCAAATGGCAAGATTTCATTTCTTTCTTTTAATGGTTGAATAATATTCCCGTGTGTGTGTGTGTGTGTGTGTGTGTATATGTGTGTGTGTGTATACTACAATTTTATCACTCATCTATCAATGGAAACAGGTTGTTTCCATATCTTGGCTATTATAATTAATGCCACAGTGAACATGGTAGTTGCGTGTGTCTTCTCAAATTAGTATGTTCATTTTTTTGGATAAATACCCAGAAGTAGAATACCTGGATCATATGATAGTTCTGTTTTTAATCTTTCGAGGAACGTTTATACCATATTCCACAGTGGCTGCACCAATTTACATTCCCACCAACAGTGTAGGAGGGTTCACTTTTCTCCACATCCTTGCCAATACTCTTCTTTTTTGTCTTTTTGATAATAACCATTCTGACAGGTATAAGGTAATACCTCATTGTGGTTTTGATTTGCATTCCCCTGGTGATTAGTCATGTTGAGCATCTTTTCATATGTCTGTTGGTCATCTGTATATCTTTGGAAAAATATCTATTCAGATCTTCACATTTTTTAATTGGATTGTTTGTTTTTTTGCTAATGAGTTCAATGAGTTTTTTATGTGTTTTAGGTATTAGTCCCTTATCAGATATATCATTTGCAAATATATTCTCTCATACAATAGGTTGCATTTTCATTTTGTTGATGGATTTTCCTTTGCTATACAGAAGCTTTTTAGTTTGATGTAGTCCTACTTATTTATTTTTGCTTTTGTTGCTTTTGGTTTTGGTGTCAGATTAAAAAAAAACCATTGCCATGACCTGAATCAAGGAGCTTACTGCCTGTGTTTTCTAATAGGAATTTTATGGTTTTAGGTCTTATATTCAAGTCTGTATTCCACTTTTATTTAATTTTTGTGTATGGTGTAAGATAGTGGTCCAGTTTCATCTTTTGCATGTGGCTGCCCAATTTCCCCACCACCATTTATTGATGAAGCTGCCCTTTCCCCGTGGTATATCGGCGCCTTTGTTGTAACTTAACTGACCATATACATGGGGGTTTATTTCTGTGCTGTCTGTTCTGTTCCATTGATCTGCGTCAGTTTTTATACCAATATCATACTGTTTTGATTACTATAGCTTTTTAATATAGTTTGAAATCAGGGAGTGTGATACCTCCAGTTTTGTTGTTCTTTCTCAAGATTGCTTTGGTTATTTGGGAGTCTTTTGTGGTTCCAAACAAATATTAGGATTCTGTGATTAAGATATTTCTGTGAAAAATACCATGGGAATTTTGATAGAAATTACATTGAATCTGTGTATTGCTTTGGGAGTATGAACATATTAGCATTTAATTCTTTCAATCCATGAGCATGGACTATCTTTCCATTTATTATTTGTGTCTTCCATTTCTTTCATCAATATCTTGTAGTTTTCAGTATAGAAATCTTTCATCTCCTTGGTTAGATTTATTCCTTGGTATTTTATTCTTTTTGATGAGATTATCATTGTAAATGGTTTTCTCAATTTCTTTTTCTGATAGTTCATTATTAGCATAAAGAAATATAATAGAGTTTTGCATTTTAAAGAAAGTTTAAACACTTGCCAAATGAATGCGTACCTCACAGTTTCTTAAAGACTGCGTGTGTTCATGGCTCAGAGTTTTGCTTAATACATTAGATGAGAAGTAAATTGCTAATACATTAAATGATAAGTGAATCATTATTAGGATATGGGTTGTGTTTTGTTGATGTTGTATATAATCAATAGGCATGTGATAAACATTAGGCCCATAAACATTGAAATAATCTCAATGCACAGGTATTAATGATTTGGTTTTGTAACCTGTGAGCTTCTTTATTAAAACCACATAAAGTATGTTTTAACATAATGTTACATTGTTTTTAGTCTTTTGATGGAGTTCTTATTTATTTTCAGTTCTTATATTATTTTCAGATAAATTTAGCTAGGTAATCATCACTGTACTAGAGGGGCAGTGTAATCGTATGGGTTTTTTTAGTGTGGTTGGTGGGACTAGAAAGTCACTGAGCCCTTCTGCCTCAGTGTCCTAAGACAGAAATGATGAGAACTTGAGAGTGGCCAAAAGACAGGGTTGTCATGAGGATTCAGGGATATGATGCATATATATGTATCTCTTAGAACAGTGGCACATTGTAGGAACTCAGATACTAGCTGGAATAATCATAACATCCTGAAACAAATATAAGAACATAAATTTATTTCCAACGGAAACTAAAGGGACCAAAGCCAGGATAAAAGATCCACTTCCGGCACTGTAACCAAGATGAGTTGTCACAATTTTTGACAAACTTATTGCACAGTGAAGCATGCTATAAATTGGGCCAGCAATTTTTTCTGTAAAAGACTAGATAGTAAATATTTTAGGCTTTGTGGGCCATACTGTCTTTGTTGTAACTATTTGACTCTTTTGGAGTGTAAAAGTATCCATATACAATATGTACACAAATGAGTGTGTCTCTGTTTTAGTAAAATTTTATTTATGCACACTGAAATTTGCATTTCATGTTATTTTCATATGTCACAGTACATTACTCTTTTTAAGATTTGTCTGAAAAGTAAAAACTATTCTTAGATCATGAGCTATACAAAAACAGGAAGTAGGCTGGATTTGGCCTTTAGGGCATCATTTGCTAACCTTTGATATAAATAATACAAAAATATGGTATATTATTAATAGTTAACACTGCATATTTATATGCTTCAAACACTGTATTTACTCTATGAGGTGGGTGCTATTGTTACCTTTCCATCTTCTCCCCATTTCTGTTTTTCCTTTAACAGGTGAGTAAGAAAGGTTAAATAGTCTACTAAAATTCACACAGCAAATAGGTAATGGAAATGGATTCAAATGTTGGGCTGTCTGGCCCTAGATCCTGAGTTATTAACTTCTAACAATGTTGAAAATTTTGGTTATGCTCTTTATTTGTGATTAAGTTTAAAATAATCACATTTCATGATCTCTTGGAAGGAAAAGAACAATTAATACATGTCATTTGTCCACATAATTGCTCTGTCTGTTAATATTGTTATAGTGAATTTGCCCTTTATATTTGGGTGCAACTAGTATAAGTTTAAAGACCCTTCCCTAAATGGCAAAAGCACTCCCACTTTCCGACCCAGATTATCTGTCTTCTTTCTTCCTTCACATATGATTTCTAATTGCAGTGCTCCTTATACACAGGACATTTCTCTGGTACTAGCTTATCTACCATGCCCTGCATTTTCCTCTTTCCTGAGGAGTCTCATTACTATAGCCTTTCTTTTCTCTGTGGAAATCGAACATATACTTACTGAGTAGCTAAATAGCTAGATTAAGAAGTTGCTTTGTTTTATTTGTAGATGGGGATGGGAGATAGAAAGAAAGGGAAACAAGTAGTGGGAATTTTCAGTTCTTTTCAAAGCTGTTTTAAATATGAAATTTTGCTCCTTGGCAGTACTTCTGATGTTGATTTCACTTTTTATTCATATTTTTGCCTTAGTACCTACCATGGGCCAGTCTTTTGATTAAATGTTTAAATAAATGATTGAGCCATTACATGAGCTAAGGTGTTCCATTTTTATGTGTTAAGGTAACAAGAACAGCAAATCGCCCAATAGCTGCTGGAGACATTTCAATTTTTCAGTCCTTTGTTTTTCTTGGGGGACAACTGACCTTGGCACTGGGTATTCTTCTGTGTCTGAATTACTACAGGTATAGTAAATGTGTTTTTCATAATCATGTATAAAATCTCTCCTTTGAAATGGAAGAAGTAGGAATACAATAAAATTGAAATACCTTAATTACAAAGTTGTTTACTGGCTACCTATCAAGCATCTGTAAGTTAGCGTATTGTAAAATTTAGAAGCCAGAGGAATCATGAGATCAGCATATAATTTATTCTGAACCACTTTCAGTTCTTATACTACGTGTTCCACTACATGTGTCCTCTAAGAGACACAAGGCACTTTCATAGGCTTTTTAGGTGCATGCATGTGTGTATATATACCCATACATAAAATTTTATTTATCTTAACAGTATATCTGAAATAGATAGAAGCAGAAGTGATAAAATTCATTTTGCAAAAAGAGGAACCAAGTCTTTCCCAGAGTAATGTTCCTAATCAGTGACAGAAGAATAAGTGGAAGGACTCACCCCTATATCTCTTAAACAGAGACAAAACTTCTCTGCATCAGATGGCTGCTTACGAAGTGCTTCAATGAAAAAAAGGAGGTCAGCAAAGAAGCATTACTTTGTAGAGTCTCAACTTAATTGCATATCTTGCCCTGATAGCATCAGTCACATGAAAACACTGAGGAAGGTTATTCCTGAGGGGTAGTGGTTGGTGAGCTTTGAGGTACCTGAGAATATCTTAATGTTATCATTCCCTTATAGGTGCTTTACGACATGTAGAGTAGTAACACCCCATCATTCATAAACGAGGGTATCTTGACTCATTCTCTGTTAAGACCTCTCAGTTTACTAGCTATCTTAATGTTTGAAATCAGAATTTAATGTGGTAGTAGCATATGATGGGTAAGATGTCGGACTCTGGAGCCACACTGCCTTAGTTTTGATTCCTGGTCCTGGTACTGACTGGCTGTACTGTATGGTAACTGACAAATTCCTTAATCTCCTTGACCTTTCGTTTCCTTATCTGCAAAAAACAAGTAGAATAAAACTATCTGTCTTTTAAGGTCCTGGTGAAGATTATAATGAGTTAACGTATATAGGGCAGTTAACGCCTGATACATAAAAGTACTCTGTGTGGTAGCTATTGTTATTTTGTTTGGTTGTTTTGTGACATTTAAAATATTTTCTAATTGACCTATATCCTAATCAAAGTCTGGGAATCAAGTCCAGGAAGATAATTTTACATAAAAAAAATGTAATTTTAAGATAAATCATTTTGCAATTAATATTACTATTGTTGTCTTTTTTAGCATTTTCTAAGAAATGGTGATATTAATCTTTTTAATGTTTTTTCTTGATTTCAGTATAGCTCTGGGAGCAGCATCCCTATTTCTTGTCATTACCTACCCTCTAATGAAGAGAGTTACATACTGGCCTCAATTGGCCTTAGGTGAGCTTGAAATAACTCTTTAAGTATTTCCTTCAATACCCTCAAACTGTACTTTTATTATAATATCATATATGTTTATATAAAATACATGTAATGTCATATCATATGTACTTTTATATATACTATATATTATATAATTTTATATATAATGTCATGTATAATACTTTTATATATAATATCAATATTATATATTGACAGTAACATACAATATGTGGCAGAGATGAAATGTCAGCCATGAAATTTTCCAAACCAGGAATAGGTTTGCATATTTTTAAAAATGGCAATTAGCCATTCTTAATAGCTAAGCAATCTTACATATTTATTGTCACTGTTAATGTTTTCAGAAATGATCTTTTAAAAGCCTAGGTGTGTCAGGAGGGAAAAAAAATGAGCTGCCTTGACCCTCCCTTCTCTTTAGGCAGCTGATCTAGATGCCCTGAGGCTTTGGGGCCTGAAGTAGAAAGAACTCTCAGGTAGAACAGGGTTAGTGTGTGAGGACTTAGCTCCCCTTTACCTGAAGCCCTTCTTAGACCTCTCAGGAAAGAGTTAGCCTGCTCTCTACTGGGCTCCCATAGCACTCTGATGGGGCACTTACCACGCCAACAAGAAGACACTGAGAGCCTCCTCTGTCTCCCCATTGATAAATTTAGGTAAATGCCTAAAAGGTCAAGCTTGCTTTACATGTGGATGGCTGGCATCTAACAAGCAGCATTGGGTGCTTTACAGGCATTCAATAGATGTTTGTTGGTAAAAAGAGAAAGGTAGGCAGGGAAGTCAAAATCTATTGCAAAAATAACTACTGCTAGGCTTTTCTCCTCTAGTCCCAGAATAAAACAGAATATTCCTAGAACTATGCTAGTTCTTTGAGCTATTTTTTCAGTAAATAAAAGAAGAGCCAAAGACACTCCAAGAAACTGATGTGTGCCTGTCTTGTGGGAAAGTTGTGGTGGCATGTTCACCTTCTTCTAAGATCCTGTCAGTCAATGTTGTATTTCTTTTCATTATTTAAAAAAGAAAATAGGACATTATATTCTCAACTAACCTGGGAATCTTTTGGTAAGAGGTGAGTAAGCATTTCCTTTGTATGAGATATACTAAGAAAGCTGGTATATTTACTTCAAATATTTGTTGAACCCCCAACTTTTATTTTGTGCCAGTGATCACACCAGGTGGTAGGAAAATAAAAATGACTAAAACACATTCCCCGGCCTGAAGGAGCTAGAGAAGAAGACAACAGATAAGCAGGTCATTGTAGTACAGTGTACTGGTATGCGAGAGTGCTCTGGGACCACAGAGGAGGGGCATTTAATCAGGTGAGGAGAAGGGATTCTGAGTGGAAATTGACAGTATGGGAGGAGAAAAACAGCTTCTGGGACAAGATATTTGGAACCCATTGAGTTTGAGGTGCCTGAGGGACTTGCAGGTAGAGATGTCCACTGCCTGGTCTGAAGCTTAGGGAAGTGATCAGGTTGGCACATAGAGACTTAGGAACTGTCAGCGTGTAGATATTTGTTTACAGTCCTCATAGATGATGGGCCTGTAGAATAAATAAGTGTTCCTGTCTGTAAGCTTGTTTCTGTAGCTTTTAGTCAGGAAGCAGAGTGAAAATGGAAAGAGCACAGGATTTTGACTCAGAGAGGTCCAAGTTCAGACCCCAGCATGTACTGTTTATTGGCTGTGCCAGAAACCACAGTAAGGAGGATAAATGTTCCCATGAAAACTATTTATCAGGGGGATATTAATCTTTTTATTAGCTGTGTTATTTTAATTTTTAATTCTCCTCTCTGGACCTGTTTCCTTTTTTGTAAAAGGTAGCTAATAACTACCACAGAGAGTTGAGAGGACGTAAGGAACAAACATGTTAGAAAACAGCATACACAGGGCCCAGTACACTGAAGCCCTGAATACTGCTCATGCCCTCGCCTTCCCCTTGGGATTCTCAGGTTCATTTAGACTTGTCCTCTCTTTCTGTTGCACTGATTGTAGGGTTCACTTTTAACTGGGGAGCATTACTTGGATGGTCTGCTATCAAGGGCTCCTGTGATCCATCTGTTTGCCTGCCTCTCTATTTTTCTGGAATTATGTGGACTCTAATATATGATACTATCTATGCCCATCAGGTAAAGAAATTATACCTATTTTGTTAACTTTGGCTTAGTTAGTGTTTTTTAAGAACCAAATTAAAGGGAAAGTATTTTTTCCTAAAAAGAAAACATTAACACTTCCACAGTGCCAATAAATATTTTTATTTCATGTATATGTATGTTTACCAAAGAGATCAACTCATTTATTTTATTTTATTTAAAATAAAATGAAATTTAAATTTATCTTATTTACAAGCATTTGAATCATATTTATTACATATGATAGCACTGTCTTAAATACCTTACAAATCCTAATTTAACCTCATAACCACCTGTGAGGAAGGTACTTTTATTATCCTCACTTTACAGATGAAACATGGACCAGTGACTTGTGTCACACAGTCAGTGGAAGGCAGAACCGAGGTTCGGGAGCTTTTAACTGCCCCTGTCCTGCCCTTCTTTGGATGCCTCAAGTGGTTGTAGGAGGCAGCCCTTTTACCTAGCATAGGTAGTAAACATCTTCCCCTTTTACCTATTTTTGTCATTATCACTTTAAGACTGCATCATAGCCCATTGAGTTAATATGCCACATTTTTTAGGTTAATAGGTTGTCCATTTTTGGCCTTTTAAGTTGTTTTGAGTTTCTGCAATTATAAATAATATTGTCCTAATCACTAATATCTTTGTGAATGTGGGGGGTAAATTTTTAGGAGTGGTGTTATTTAGTTAAATGACATAAACATTTTAATAGCTTTTGATACTGCCTTTTTTATAAGCTTAATAAAAACTCTTTGGCTTTTCTTGGTTTGTGTTCTTAAATTACCTTTTAAGTTTATAAACTTTGAATAAAGGTTATTTTTCTCAATTTTTTGCAGTATGACTGTACTTAAATAATATGTCATGATTTAATGAAAGTTATTTCAAATATCTCATCTGGATTTCATCCTGCTTTCTTTCATTAACCCCATTCCCCACTAGATCTGTATTATCATGAAAAAGTTTGCCAGATCTGTAATCAGCCTGATTTTCTGACATGAAACCTGACTGACAGTTGAGAAGAGATGTCTATACTTTTTGCTGTAAGGTCTGGAACCAGTGGTCAGGATAACTGTACTCCAGTTAGGTTAGCTCTTCAGTAAAACACATTCTCATAGACACTTCTGTGATCCACATAATTAAAGATAGTTTTGCACTGTGATGGTGCTTGGGGTATGAAAGGAAAAATATACACTAACCCCAAACCCATTATTATCTGGATTTGGGACTCCAGAAGATAGCCAATCAGATAGCTCTCTGCCTGCAAGTAGATGCAGAGTTTAGCTTTCAGACTCTGTTATCACAAGATCATAATTACAACACTATATAGAAATATAAATAGAGTTGCTGAAGGAGACCAGTCAGCTGGACATGAGTGTATCAGCAAAACTTAGCTCTACTTGAACAGAAAGAATTTGATGGGAGAGGTAAGGAATAAATTGAGCCAGAAGTGAAATGTGAATGGAAATGGTTAGGTGGCAAGTGAGCATTTTTTCTACATACATCATTTTAGCAAGATTGAAATAAAAAATGTACAGGAAATTATTAAGACTTGAGAACTCTGAGGTAAGGAGGGACTATGTGAAGAATTAGAATTGAATTTTACTATATAAAAGTAGTTAGAAGTCATAATGGAATAAGAAAAAGAAACACAATGACATGTAGAAATAGAGATGGAAGATAACTTTATCAGTAACATTTAACTGATCTGACCCACACATTCATTACTGATCAACTTATGTTTCCAACTTAACTGTTACCTTTCAAAGCTTATGGTTTATCTTTATGTTTATAACTAAATAGTCTTTAACAGACAATTTCTTCTGAAATTAGATAGTGGTAATGGTTGCACAACCTTGTGAATATACTAAAACCACTGAATTGTACACTTCAAATGGTGAATTGTGTGGTATGTTAATGAAAACCAGACAATTTCTTATTACTTTCTTTTGTTAGGACAAGAGAGATGATGCTCTGATTGGTCTTAAGTCCACGGCACTGCGGTTCCGTGAAAATACTAAGCAGTGGCTCAGTGGCTTCAGTGTGGCAATGCTGGGGTCCCTGAGCCTGGTAGGGGTGAACAGCAATCAGACCTTACCCTACTACGCTGCTCTGGCTGCCATAGCAGCCCATCTGACTCACCAGGTTTGACCTTTTTTTCCCCTCATTTTCCCTTGGTGTAAATTATAAAAATGACTTTAAACAAAATGACCTCTGTGTTTACCAAGCAAGGTACTTAATAAAAGAAACAACTGCTTGGCTTGAGCTTCCTTGAACCACCCTCCCCCTTGTCCCAACTTCTCATATAAAAAAGCTTGCTATATTATTTTAGAGAAATAATCTTAACCTAAACCTAGATTTCCATCAGATTTTTCTGAAATTACTATGATTCATTTCTGGAAAAATTTCAGCGGTGTCTGAAGGTTGTAGGATGAGTTGCATTACTCTGAAAGCAACCTGATTGATACAATGCTTACACATGTATGGGGGTATTTTTGATTATCGTATAACCAGTATCAGGGGGGTCACTACAAGCATTTCGTGGGTGAGGGCCAGATACATTATATATCTTTCATTGCACTAAACAGCCCCACACAATTGAGAGTTGGCCTGCCTGAGTGTGACTTGTTCTCATGTTGAGAATCATAGCTGCAAAGAATAAAGCTCATTTGAGATGACTGGAGATAAGAGTTGTAGAAAGCAGATATTAGTCAGTGTAAGAAAGAGCTTTCTAAATAGAACTTAAAATAGCGTAGGTTGCCTCAAAGTGTTCATGGAAGTTTTTTGGACATAGCTTAGATGAAGCCAGTGAGAGAGATGGTAGATTTCTACATTGGGATACAGTTTGGGGTATTTCAGGGGCTTCCCATTGTTTAAAATTCTTTAACAAAGTCCTGTCACCTTCTCTGTATTGATGTGTTTATGGTTCCAAGAAGTCCATACTAAGTAAGTACTAAATGCAGCATTGTGTTCTTCTCTTACAGATTTACACTCTAGACATCCACAGACCTGAGGATTGTTGGGATAAATTTACCTCCAACCGAACATTAGGACTAATAATTTTTTTAGGGATTGTCCTTGGGAATTTATGGAAAGAAAAAAAGACAGATGAAGTAAAGAAAAATATAGATAGTAAAACAGAAAATTAGCCAATGAGTTTTATGTATGAATTTTTTAAGACAAACTTTTACAGAAAACTCTCAGGTCTTGTTACCACATAATTAGATTTGAATAAGCAGTCTCACAATATGTTAAAGAATTAAGAACCAAAAGATGAAGACTTAGAACATATTTGCCAGGGTTTTAGTTCAGTTATTTACTAGTAAAATTCTTCCCCTATCCCAGGAAACTAGGGACTCTTCGGGATTTGAGATGACTGAGCATTTGCATGAATGTATTCTTCTGCTTGTTACAATCCTCAGCTCCAGGTATGGAAATTGTATGAGTTTGGGCACTTTAGAGGAAACCTGGTATGTATCTCATCTAAATTAATGTCTCTAGGAAACTGGACTTTCTTTTTAAGGAAAAATGAAAGCAGCTGCAGAAATTTGAGGTTTATTGTTCTTCACTGTGACCTTTCCTCATTGCCAAAAACTGTAATTCAGGAAACCATTCTGTTTTTTATATTTTAGGAGAATTTAAAAGAGTAAATAAAAATTTTTACCTACTGTATTCATACATACTGCCTTTTTTACCAACCCTGACATTTATGTGGGAGATCCAGTCTCTCTGTAGCCACAGTGACTAGAATGGGTGGGCAGGCCAGTAGTAGGGACTATTTTAATTTGTTTATTTTGTTCTTATCTAATTGTAATATATAGGATAGTGGCATAAATTGTAATTTATAGGCTAGTATAAATTATAAATATGTAAATTGTAATTTATAGGAGAGTGACATATTGGTTAAGTATACTGTTTCTTCCCTTGCCTATGTTCTCAACATAGCAACTAAGTGATTTTCTTAAAACCTATGCAAGGTGATGTCATTCTTCTGCTCAGAATCATCAGGATCTTCCCAGGTCACTCACTAAAAACTAAAAGTCCTACCACCTGCTGGACTATCTGTGACCTGGCCTTGTCTATGACTGTTCTCTCCAGCTTCACTGGCCTCCTCACTGCTTCTCAGCAGTCTGGGCAGACTCCTGCCCTAAGACCGTTGTATGTACACTTCCCTTTGTCTGCAACATTCTCCTTGAATTATGTCTTAGTCTTTCACTGAAAGTCTTTTCCTAACTATTACCATCTCAAAGAGGCTCTCTCTCTAGCCATGGTTTCTAAAATTTCATATGCAAATACAACCAACCTTTCAATCTCCATTCTCTTTATTGTTTTTTTTTTCTCTTTAGAACTAATCACTATCAACCTAAAATATATTTTACTTGACTTAAGTGGCTGTCATGGACAGTGGAGTATAGGGAGGCATTCATTTGTGTATGTGAGTGTGGGCAGCAGTAAACACTAAACTACATAATAATGATGCAGCTGACACAGAACTCTTATAATGCCAAGTGCTGATAAATAAGCATAGGAAAGTGCAGTTAACTATTCAGCAAATACGGAACCACTGAGAGTGTTTAGACTTACCACAGTAGTAGCAGCTGTAATTCTACTCTGCTGTTGCAGCAATGAGTTGAAGGAGAGAAGAAATAGAAGTGTTTTTATCCTACTTCTAGGGAAATACAGTTCACTTCTATTTTATCTAATTCTGATGCTACACCAAGATAGGCAAAACATTTAAATCTATATTGATTTTTATTTTCTTACAAATATCATCCTATATTTTTTTCCCCCTTGGAAAAGATTCATTTAGCAAAATTTACACAGTTTTTCTAGAAAGTATAGTAATACAAATATAGAGTTTAAACAGATGGGGAAATATATTCAACAATGAGAGAAGTGAGAATCAGGGAAAATTTGATCTTAGAAAAACATTAGGCTTAAAAACTACCACCTCTTATCACAGAAAATGTTGATCTCTAAATGCCTTTTGCCAGGTTTGGGCTCTGGAAGAATATTGGCTAGGATAAAGGGTGGAGGAGCAGGGCCAAAGGAAATCTGTGTTTAGTGCAAGGAGGCCTGGTGTGTCATCCTCTGCATTGTACCCCACTGGAAATCTTAAGACAGAGTCTCTTTCACTGGGGAAATGCTCCAGTGTTTAAAAAGGCAAAGATTCTATTAGGGAACAGATATATAATTTGAAGATGCTTAAAATCTTAACCCATTAGCACTGATTCCCATTAGAGGAGGGTAAGAGCAATGTATTTCAATTTTGTTTAACTTTTCCTAAGTTGATGAAAATTAATATGGAACAAATCTTAGAATCAGTCAATGAACTGCAGCCATTTGTGGTAGATACAGGTAGGAAAATATAGGTAAAAATTCATAGATTCTCTTGCTTTTAAAAAGTTGTTTAAATGTAATTGAATTATTTTAGATCCTTTTCTTTTCTTCTTCCTTCTCCCAGGTAGAAGGGTTGAACATTTAACTCTGGGGGGAAAATAATTTCCCAGCCTGTGGCAAAATACCTTTGAAACCAAAATCAGTCAAAGGAAGAAATAAAGTGGGAGAAACCCATTTATTGCCTACAAGTAGTCAGTCATTTCTGCTTGCCCATGTCTCTTGCAACCCTGCTGCAAAAAGGTGCCCCACCCAACCTCTCAAGTCCAGATGTGCCCTTGCTCCTCTTTGTAATTACCTATTGATATGGAGAAGGACTGCTTCTCTCTACCCATTGGAAACACCTATTGATATGGAGATGCACTAAGGCCAGGCAAGAGATTCTGGAAATACTGCAATTTTATCCACAGCCCACCCCTCCAGAAATCTCACCTCACAATCTACTCACTCCCCATCTTCCATAACAGCCCTTGTGCAAGAAAGCTGGAGCACTGTAACCAGACTAATAACATACAATAACAGTAATAAAATCATGATAATCCTCAAGCCAGAGGATTCAGCTAAATTCAAAGTCCTATGCAGATTTAGTTCATAGCTTGCCCATTCCACAGGCAGCCAGTAGCTGAACAGGTAGGGAGTTCAAAGCAATCATCACATGGCAGCTGCAGCCAGGGGGCACATTCAGGCCACAAGAACTGTAGAAGAAAATAACCTTAAGGGTGATATGATACATGTTTTAATGACACCAGCATAGGCAAATCTTGACCATCAGGTAGACTGCATGCAAGAGAGTGGTCCTGTGATAGGACAGTAGCAGGAATGGGACCTCATCCTGGTCTAGTATACCAGACTTTCACCCCGCTTCCTGTGGGAGTTACAAATGGGTCAATATATAGGCTACAGGAGGTACATGCACTGGCCATAAAGATAAAACAAAATGCTCCCATGAGATGCTCTTATCTCCCGGACATTTTGAGTCTGTTACTGCTGTTTGGGGGCCACTCTGCTGTTACTCCAGGAACACATAGGAGGCCAGTTTCCAGGCCTTTTCCCCAAGTTGCCAGAAGGGCCAGCCATCACTGGTCCATGTGTCAAAATGTTCAGAGGCACATCCATTCAACAGAATCTCCAGGGTTTAATGCAGTAGGGGCTGGCAACAGGATATTGCTCTGCCGGCCATATCCAGACTTCAATAACTCCTTTGGTTTGCACATACAGTTGTATAGAAGAGGCAGCAAGGTGTGTTAGCATATCCACAGGGCTCAAAGCTCCTTTATGTGGCTTCTCATTCAAACACCATAGCACTGTCCATAGGCAAACTGACCAGCCCCATAGACTGTTGGTGTCTGACTTAAGGCTAGATTTCAACAAACCGTTGTACCTCTCTATCATGCCGGCCCTGATAGGGTTATATGGTACATGAAACTTCCACTTAATTCCTAATTGCTGCACCCATTGTTGTAACACATGTCCTGTAGAGTGAGTGCTTTGAACACCCTCAGTCACCTGGGGCTGGCCATAGGCTGCAAAGAGATGCTCTAGGCCCCTCTTGGTGGTTTGCTGATCTGCAAGATGTGCAGGAAAAGTACTGGACCAACAATCCAGTAGCCATGTCCACACAAGTCATGGCGCACTGATATCCTGACATGGGCAGAGGCCCAATATAGTCTGTCTGTCATCTGACAATGGGGTATTGGCCCCTTTACTATTGTCCCACATTGCTGTGGGACTCAGTGTAAGTCTCTCTTAGAGCACACAAGGCACTCTCTCCAGGCTCTCCTGACTTCTTCAAAGGTCAAAGGCCAGCCCCACCTATGGGCTTCAGCCCACATTGTCTTTTGCCCCACATGTAACAAATGCTGATGTAGCCATTGGGCCACATCAGAGGCAGGCTTTCCTTCTAGCCAGTGCACCTGAGCCAATGTGTCTGCTTCATCATTGCCTGGGGATGCGAAGGGCAAATGGCCAGTCATATGATATATGGCAACTGTCTTAGTCTGACCAGAGGCCATAGGTCTTATCACAGCTCTTGGCCCCAAAGGGGCTGGTGACCAACCATCCAGTTAGCATGACACCATGTCAGTAGCTACAGGGCCAAGCCCCAGTAGATGGCCCAGCTGTCTGCAGAAACTATAGGGGAGGGCGCCTGGGTGATCACAGACATACTGTCTGCATAACAGCCCACTGATTGCTCTTCCCCTCTCCAACCTCCATTCATATTGTCTCAGTCTTAGGAGGGAAAGCCTCAGCCCTCCCCTTTGGGGACTGCCCACAACTGGAACCATTAGTATACCAAGCATCTTCAGGTATAGGGGCTTTTCCCTCCTGATAAGGACTCTTGGCTACCAATGGCTCAAAAGCAAATTCTTCCTATTTTCCACTGGCATATGTCACTGGCCCCAATAAGCATTGGAGTTCTTCACTTAAAGGGCTAGTAGCCAGGTGCTACACTGCTGTAAGTATGCGCCCCATTTGGCCAGTGTAGGTGCCATGCCACTCCGTGGCCTTTGGGTCCAGTCTTGCACCCACCCTGCAATGGAATAGATGGTTGTTACCTTCGTCACAGCTGTTCTGGTGATGGGCTCCGCCAGCAAGTGAATGTCCACTGCCGACCTTCCCACGTCTCTATTTAGACTGTGGAGGTATCCCTGTGGAAGAACAGTGAATGTCCACTGCCTACCTTCCCACATACACAGCAACCAGTTGCTTCTCAAGGTGTACCAGACCTCTGTTACTTTCCATAGTTGTGACCAGAATCCAATAGGTTGGCAGGTCCATTCAAGCCACTGCCAAAGGCCTATACTGCTTGACTGCTTGCTTAGCATCAGTAAAAGCAGCTGTGTCTCATCCCAGTCCCACCTGATGCCCTTTCATACTAACCAGTATAAGGGCTTTAGAATTTGTGCTAAGTGCGGGATAAACACTCTGCAGTAGCCCCAAAGACCCAAAAACTCATGTAATACTGCCACAGTGGTAGGGGTAGGGAAAGCCTGGACCCTGTCTAAAACTGCTTCTGAGATAACTTTAGTTTTACCCAATCAGACAACCCCCAAGAACTTTACAGACAAAACAGTTCCCTGAACCTTGGTGCCGTTCAAAGCCCATCCTTTCTCCTGTAGATGTTGCAGCAGTCTAGGAACTGCCCCTTCTAAATCTACAAGAGATCAGATGTGAGCATGATATCATCAATGTAGTGACACAGCCACTCCACTGTGGTTTCTTCTATGTGGCCAAGTCCTGGGCTACAAGTCTATGACAAATGGTGGGACTGTGGAGGTATCCCTGTGGAAGAACAGTGAATGTCCACTGCCAACCTTCCCATGTGAAGGCAAACTGTTCCTGACTTTCCTATGCTATGTCAATAGAGAAGAAAGCATTAGCAAGTTCCACAACATAATGATACATCCATAGCTCATGACTGAGGGTGTCCATAAGGGCTGCTATAGAGGGGATGGTAGCATGCAAAGAGGGTATGACTTTATTCAATTCCCTGTAGTCCACGGTCATACACCAGGAGCCGTCTGGCTTTTTCACTGGCCACATTGGGAAATTAAAAGGGCTATGAATGGGCTTTATGATACCCACCTGCTCCAACTCCTGTAGTTTTTCCAACTTCCTTGTGTCCCCCAGGCAATTTATACTGTTTAGTATTTGTCATCTGCCAAGGTACAGGCAGAGTTACAGATGGGTGCTGAATATGTCCCCTCAGAACTGCCTTTACCACATATACTACCCTCAGTCTAAACTCACCTGCAGTAGTCTGTAACCACAGGCCCTGCAGGATATCTACCCCCAAAATATATTCAGGATTGGGAGAAATGTACACAGTATACCCCTTTGGGGTTAAATACCGTGTCCTCAATGGGATTTGGGCTTTCTTCACTCTAATTGCCTTACTCCATAGCCATGTATCACAGCAGGAGTCCCAGGAAAATGCTCAAGGCTGCCGTGAATCAGAGAACATTCAGCTTCTTTGTCCACCAGCGCCAGGACACAAGGGACCAATGAATTGCTAATTCTACATGTGGTCTCTGGTCCCCACCGGGTCCCCCAAGGTGGGGACCTTGACCCCCTCCCCACCTGCCCCAGTCAAACTACGATGCCCAATTGTCCTCCTATGGGGGTGAGGGCCCAGGTGGAGCCTGAGTACTGTCTCCCAGGAAGTCTTGCAGGGACACAGGCTGAACACGGGGCTTTGCCTCCGGCTTCCATGTCCTGGACCTCAGTGGCTGGAACTGCTGCTCTGGCTTTAATTGGTGCCACAGTTCTAACAAGATCCTATTGGGCTTCCCATCAAGTTTTCTTTCACTGCCCCGACCTTTATCAAATCAACCCACATCTGGGTCCTCAAGACCTCCATGGGGCCCTTTGCACCTCTCCTTTCAGTCATAGCCCATACTTCCTTCCGTGCTCTTATTGTTTCAACCTCCCCCAGATCTGCTAAAGTACAAGTAGTCTCACTTATGGGTTGCTCTATGTAGGGGGCAAGAATAGTTACTAGGGACCCAAAAAGATATGTAGGAGCTGTATGGAGCACAAGATTTCTCATTCCTACGGAGAACAACTCCTCATTGGAGCCCTGGAGGGGTGGTCCATATTATAGATGATACTTTGTATTCCCAGCCCCCATAACACCTGCTGGAGCTCTACATATACATACATTTTCCAGCTAGTAGGTAAGTATGGTAAATCACCCTGATTAGGCTAAACTTCCCTGATAACTGCTGTCAGCCAATCCAGAAGCACTTGATTCCCTGAGGTGTGACAGGCACTTTGCAACCACTGCCAGAGGGAAGGGTGAATTTTCAGGGAAACCAATCTATTCATCTCAGTACTTGACATAACAATGTTTTCCACCCTCACATCCCAGAGACGCAAAAGCCATGAATGTAGAGGTTCCAATGGCTTCTGCTGAAACCAGATGCTCATGTCCACCAGCTCTTCCTGGGCATAGAGGCAGAGCACAGAGTGCTCCAAAACCTGGGGAGGGAGCAGCTCCTCCCCTTGAGGAGCCCATGGTGGCTGCCTTTTATTAATTACAGCCGGGGTGGCCTTTAATACAGGAGAGGCTGGTGCCTTGGGTGTTGGCCTCAGCAACAGATTGGCCCTCAGCCCCACCCCCTCATCCTCGCCCAACATCTCTACCATCTCTTGGGCTGAAGGCACTGCTCTTTCCTCCCCCTCCACCATGGCCTTCTACAATGCTGATCCTCCTGCTGCCTCTTCCCTCCAGGAGTGCAACCTGTCTTCTCAATAACTGTCTCTCTTTGTCAGGGCACCCTGTAGGTCATCGTCCAGCTCCTCTAAGTGATGCTGAAGTGTGTCCCTCTCCTGCTGAAGTCTCTCTCTCCTCCATAACCCTTTCCACTATTTCAACTAAAATAAACACCCCACAATTTTAGCTGCTACACAGCCACTCAAGGCCTCTAAGCAGTCTTCTATCTCACGGAGGGCTAATTCCACAGCATCCAATGTCTCCACCCTTCTCCAATTCTGGAAGGCCCCACTCCTCTAGGAGGTGCTTTACCCTAGACCAATTGACCACTATGGGCTCCCCAATTGGAAGTCCCACAGATAGGGGCCTCCCGGGTGAAGCTGTACCCTCCACCACTGCAGCCACTGGGACCTCCCCACCATCCACAGGGGGCGTTCCAGGCATCTCCTCACCATCTCTAGGGACAGCCCACCCAAAGGTCACACCCATGAAGACAGGTTTTAGGTTCAGAGGTCCGGCCAAATACCACCAGATGTAACTGGGGGGAAAATATTTTCCCAGCCCATGGCAAAATACCTTTGAAACCAAAATCAGTCCAAAGGAGAAATAAAGTGGGAGAAACCCATATATTTCTTATAAGCAGTCATCCACTTCTGCTTGCACTTCTGCTCGCCAGTGTCTCTTGAAACCCAGCTGCAAAAAGGCACCCCACCCAACCTCTCCAGTCCAGATAAGCCCTCACTACCCCTTGTAATTACTTATTGATATGGAGATGGACTACTTCTCTCCACCCATTGGAAATACCTATTGATATGAAGATGCTTTAAGGCCAGGTGAGAAATTCTGGAAATATTTCAATTTTACCCACAAACAAATAAATGGATAAGGGACAGGTAGAGTTTAAAAAAAAAAAAGAAAGATGAAAAACCGTATTAGCTCCTAAAATTAGCTTAAAACAATTGAAGTTGGAAACAAGCACAGCCATCATCCATCTAGTATCAGGGTTGTCTGTCTCTTCTATAGCCATGAGGGTACTATAATTTAAGATAGGTGAGATCAACAGTCTTGTCTTGGGAAATCCATTCAGTTGAGAAGGCCCTTGCCCTAGTTTCCTGCTGCAGAGTCACCCTGGGGTTATACAGAAGAACTTTATAAACTGAACAGTTGTCCAATATAAGTTTATGGTGGGGGTGGAGTTGGGGTGAGAGCTATAGGAAATCTGGCTAGATTCCACTAATAGCATCACAAGTGCTGTCTCTCCTTCCTGGACTTCTTTGCTAAATTGCTCCATGCCTCTTCCAGATTATAAAGGCCTCCACAACCAGGATACACCCTACTATTTCTCCCAAATCAACATACACTCTTGCCCTTGGGCTGGCCTATTCATTATCCACAGTCCATGCTCATCCACTCCCTCTGCCATCACAGGTGTCCTCCCGGCAGCTGGTACCCAATGAGGGCCTGGCCTCTGCAGCAAACAGGCCTGTGTGTGTCCTCTCTCATACTTGCCAGCTGGGAGACCTCAGGCAAGTGATGAACCTTCAGCCATCATGTTCTCATCTGCCAAACCTGGACTGTTGTGAGCATTAAATAGAGTTGGCATTTGTTAAGGCCTATTATGGGCTGACCTGTCTTGCCCCAAAATTCATGTATTGAATTCCTAATCCCAGTAATTCCGAATATTACCATATTTGGTGATAAGGTCTTTTAAGAAGTTTAAATTAAACTAAAATGAGGTCATTATGTAGGCCCTACTCTATTGTGATTTGTCTCTTAGGTAGGCCCTACCCCACTATGACTGGTGTCCTTTTAAGGAAATCTGGACACTCAGTCACCAGACACTTGCACATACACAGAGGTGGCTGTGAGTGCCCAGGGAGAAGATGCCGTCTGCAAGCCAAGGAGAGAGACCTTAGAAGAAAGCAACCATGTGAATACCTTGATCTCATAATTCTGGCCTCCAGAACTATTAGAAAATCAGTTTCTGTTTTTAAGCCACTCTGTGGTATCTTGTTAGGCTGCTTTGAGCAAACTTGATACAACCTGGCACAGAAAAGACACCCTACAACTGTGGTTCACTCGAAAGCTCTCCCTTTTCACCCAATCCTACCTTTATGTCCTAAATCCCATACAGTGTTCACAACAGTGACAGGCTGAATAAAACCCCCCAGAGATGTCCATGTCCTAGTCCCAGAACCCGCGAGTACGTTACCTTGTATGGTGAGGGGCTTTGCCGATGTGATGGAAGAAGGACGTTGAGACAGGACGATGTTCCTGGTTTATCCAGGTGGGCACAGTATAACCGCACAAGTCTTTTTAAGAGGGAGGCAAGAAGGCCAAAGTCAGTAGTAGGTGATGTGACAATGAAAGCCAAAGGTGAAAGTAAGGCAGTGAAGGGGCCAAGCTGAGGAATGCAGGCGGCCTCTCTGGGCTGAAAAACACGAGGACACAGGCTCTCCCCGTGAGCATCGGGAGGACTCAGCCTTGTGAACCTGAGTTTGGCTTCTGACCTCCAGAATAATAAGATCATACATTCGTGTTGTTTTAAGCCACTAACGGGCTGGTAATTAGTTTTAGCAGCAACAAGTAAACAAAGACAACTCTCTGAGTTCTGATGGACCTGTCCTCTGAGCTGCCAGGGCGCTTGGTTGGTACCTGGAGCAGCTACTAAGAATACCAGTCCTGGAGGCAGCTCGCCTGGGCTGGGATCTTTGCTTTAACACCTGCCTGTGAATGATCTTGGGCCAGTTACCCAATTTCTCTGTGGTTCAGCTTCTCTAATAATATTATTAAAATTAATAACTAATAATAATAATAATATTCTTTTCATGAGTTTAAAAATCATCTTTTTCCATCTACGAAAATACAGATTCCATAACTGCAACTTTGTCTTATTCACTGAAATAATCCCAAGATGTCACACTATAGGCACTCAATAGATATTCATAATGTATTGCACAACAATGAGCCAACATTTGAGTATTTGCCAGGCCTGGTGTTAGGTGCAATCATTAGAGATTATTAATGCCATTCAGTAATGTATAAAACATTTACAATGTGAGGCACCACAATAAAAATATATTGTCATGTACACATGATTAAAACTATGTAAAATATATATAATGAAGACTAAAGAAACAAAAATTGATATATCATGGGTAATAGGTTATTATAATACTGTTTTATAATAACTTGAGATGGGCATTGGTCCTAAATTACATGTATGTAATGTATATTAAACTATGCATTGTTACAATGAATGCTAAACTATGAATGTAAGCATTACTATGAATGTAAGCTAAACTAACTAAACAATGAATGTAACCTTTGTTTCTTCCAATATTAGTTTTACTTTTTAATATTAGCATTTAAAAACATACTTCAAGGTAATCTATGTGTAACCCCTACAAAACAAAGGAAAGAAGACTATTATTATTATTTTAATGAGTTCTTTCTAAAGCAAAAGATAGGATAGGATTCAGTCCTAAAGGAAGGCCTGTAATTGCAGCCTCAGACTTCATATCTTCTTTTAAGTGATAATCCTTGCCCACATTTGAAAAAGAGTGACAGTTCTAAAAAAATAGAATTAACCCAACAGAGCACCAAAGTTGAGACATTCTTTTGGCTTCCAGTAAGTCACACTGAAAAGCCAGCATTTCCCCATCTCACTATGGAGCCACCTAGTTTCTTAACCATCATGTCCAAAGGCCTCCTGTGATGTTGGACAATGAGTTGCCACATCTTGCCCATTAACAGAAACCTGGCCAGGAATAGCAATGCCACCTTGCTTCTCCTCAGGAATGATAGATAAGGGGTGTGAAATAAAAAATTTCCCATCACTATCTTTTCTTCTATCTTTTAAAAATAATACCACATTTTTCCTAATGCAAAAGTAGCATGTACATTGTGGGAAGTCTAAAAATATAGAAAAGCACAAAGAGAAAAATAAAATACATTTTTGCATCATTATCCAAAAATATCCACTATTACCAGACTGAATCTTCTAGACTGTTAATAAGCATATAAACATATTTTCAGTAAAATTGAAGCCATACTGTACTTCTTTTTCAAAATCTACTTGCTTCACCTAATATTTTCCTGTGTCAGTAAATATTTCAAAATATGTCTTTATGGGTTGCCTAAGTTTTTATCATATGCAGGCACTATTACTTAATGTTGTTATTGAATACATAGGATTTTTACTTTTGTTCCTCCCTCACAAACACTAATGTTGTGAATAGATTCATAGCTTTGGGCATAACTCTGATTATTTCTAGGATACATTCCTAGGATATTTCTAGGATAAATTCCTTGAAGCGGAGCATCTGTGTGCATATTTCCAGAGACTACAAGGTGGGGGTAGAGACTGGGATGTGGTGACATGCACATTTTTAAGGTTTGGTTACATTTCTCAAATTATCTCCAGAAAAGTCTATATTTTTACCTCAGTACTTGAGCGCCTTCTTCCTCAGACTGCAGTATACATGAAGATGTAATTTTTTAATCCTTGCCAATTGCATAGGCCAGAATAAAACATTATTCTACTTACATTTCTGTGGTGAATAGTATAGCTGAATACTTTTCAAAATGTTAATAGGACATTCATGTTACCTTTTTGCAAATTGCCTACATGTCTTGTCCATTTGGTTATTGCTGTTGTTAATACAAGCTCCCTTGTTGATCATATCCCCAGATCTGATATTTGACATACTTACACTGTGTTCTTATTTTACAAGGTCATTTTATTAATAGCTATTTGATTATCTGTTTCATGCTTTAGATGAAACTATCTTTTCCATGGGGAAGGTAACAAGTTTCACATATTGTAGTTGTTCTCATTAATGTGTACTATTCAGTCAGTCATCAAACATTTGTTGAGCATCTCCTATGTCCAGGCACAGGCTAGTTGCTGTGCGAACAGAGATGAATTAGATATTCTTATCCTCAAAAAGTCACATATCAAGCTATGCTGTCCAATATGGAAGCCACTGGCCACATGAGGTGATTAAGTACTTGAAATGTGACTTGTTTGAACTGAGATGTCCTATAAGGGTAAAATACACACCAATTCCAAAGACCTAGTATGACAAAAATACAAATATCTCATTAGTAATTTGTTTATTCATTCCAAGCTGAATGTGTATTTTGTATATTGAGTTAAGTACAACATAGTATTAAAATTAATTTTACCTATTTCTTTTTACTTTTCAAATGTAGCTGCTAGGAGATCTTAAATTAAATTAGTGGTAAATGTATTTCTGATAAATAGCAACACTATATGACATTATCGATACTCAGAAGATTTGACCTACAAAAATTAAGTAACTCAGAATTTTAGTTTCCTTACCAGCTAAACATAGGGAATAAAATTTAACTTCATCTGTTTGGTGTGAGGCAAAACAAATTTCCTGGCACATGATAAAAACTCAAAAAATGTTAGTTCCTTTCTCCTCCTACTCCCTTGCTTTGAAAGGTAACCGGCAGCTATGGAAAAATAAAAAGAGAACACTGAGATAAATCAGTATGTCAGTTCTTTTAAAGTCTGTTCTGCCAACAGTGTTATCTTTTTCTCTCTGGATGTTCTTTTATGAGGAAGTTAAGAGCTAGATGACATTAAATAGATGGTGAATGGGTGGATGGATGGATGGGTAGATGGGTTGACAGACAAATCAGCAGGCCACTAGGTACAGAGATATTCAGTTGTTCCTGCTCATCTATTGACGTTTCAATCAGAAAATGGGAAAAACTCTTTGTTTTCCTTCTCTTCTCAACATTGAACTAGAATCATAAGAGCAGAACACAATGCCTCTTCCTGGTGCCCTGGCCAAAACCTTGGGGCTGTCTATGAGTCACCTCCTCTCACATTCCATATCCAAGACATTAGAAAAGCCTCTTGGCTCTTTATATGCAGAATCCCACCTTTACTCACCACTTCATCTGCTACCACCTTGGTGTAATCACCATCCTCTTTCCCTAGATTAGCGCTTCCCAATTGGTCTCCCTCCTTTTCTCTGGCCTTCTTTCATTCTGTTCTCACTGCAAGAGCCAGGCTGATTCTGTTAAAACAAGCTAGAACCTGCCAGGCCTCTGCTCAGAACCACCCAGTGGCTCCCAGTTTCTCTGGGTAAAGCCAAAGCCCCAAGCATGGCCCTCAGGCCCTGTCTGATCTGGCTGCCCGCTACCTCCTGGTCCTCACCACTTCCTCTCTTGCTGCACTCCTCCAGCTACACTGGGCACGTTGTGGCTCCTGCAATGCTGCCCCAGGTTCTATCAAGGCTGACCCCCAACCTCCTGCAATCTTTACTCAAATATCAACATCTCAGTGAAACCTTCTTTGTCTTCCCTTTCTAAAACTGCACGCTCACTATAGACAAACTTCTGCTTATTTTCTGTTTAATTTTTTCCATAGTAAAACATATGATACAATTATTTCACTTATTTTCTTTATTGTCTGTCTTCACCATCCAGAATCTATGTTCTATCAGGGCACAGATATTTTCTGTTTGGATCAACACTTTATCTATAATGCCTGGAATAATGCCTAGCACAGAGTAAGTGCTCAATAAATATGTATTCTGAATCATGTGTATAAATCTTTTAACAATGTAGTACTTGCTCATTAAATATTGTCATTTTTGCAGGCATTTTCACATTCTTTTTTTGTCCAAATGTTTTCTCTTTCTTGAAGCCATCAAGGAAGTTCTATTCACTTAAGAGATAGCTGATTTTAAAGTTCTATTTTAGGAAAACAGGTTTAACATTCAGTTCCTAAATGGTGGGTGGGAGCAGGAGAATGAGGAACAGAAAGTGGAGAACTTGTTAAAATTATGAATGAATGTTAAAGGAGAAGCTGTACCCACTAATAAAGTATAAATTCAATGTAAAGGAGTTAAAAGTAATTATGCAAGCATTCATTAGATTTCTAGTTGCTTACTTACCAGTTTAAAACTCTAAGAATCTTCTTTTAAAAATCAAAGTTATTAAGTAATTTTTTCTTTGGGCAGCATTAAGTACTGTAACAAACTGAAATATCATGACTCTTACTTCCTTTACAGGTAGGCAGTAAAAATTCTGATACTGATACTGTATCTGTGAAAAGATTACTGGGATCTGAGGTCAAGTGGTGTTAAAGGAATGCCTCATAAACACAAACTGCTTTCAGTTTATGTTATTTCCTCAAGCAGAGATAATGACAGCTTTAACACTTAAGAATCAAGAGTGAGTTTATGTTTCTGATCAATACTTTAGTACTAAAAATAAATGCTCTATGAATATTTTAAATAAATTCACTAGAAAACATGTTACAAATAAAGTTTTTAGCACAGGTTAATCAATCAGTAATTGAAAATTGTTGAGATCTCAGGATATCCAGAAGAATGTAGGAAAAGGCCTTCAATGTATATGGCCTTAAAATTTTACCCCATTGATACATTCATGTTTCTGATTTCTTCATTTTGTTTCTGGATGGTTTTTATTATTTGTGTAGCTAGGTTCTCCTTTAACATCAAATGTGAATGGAAGTTACATTGTCACATGCAATGTGTTCCAGGAAGAAGGAACAGCAAATGTAAAGCCTGGAAGTAGGAACAAACAGCAGATTCAAGGAGCAAGGTCAGATTTCAGATCTTATTTCTATAGCCATGCTACTTTATAACAAGTGGTGAAGATGCTGGTGGAAAAGCAAGGTGGTGTTGTCACTTTGGAAAATAGTTAGGCAGGTTCTTGTAGTTAGCTATGCATTCACCATATGACCCACCCATCCCACTCCTAGTGATTTACCTAAGAGGAAAGAAAACAGGTTCACACAAATTCTGCTTTTGAACAGTTACAGTAGCTTGTTTTATAATCACCCCAAATTGGGAAAAAAAGTGTCCAGAATCAGAAGGCTTCACAGCTGAATTCTACCAAACATTTAAAGAAGAGCTAATACTAATCCTTCTTAAGTATTCCCAGAAGTAGAAGAGAGGGAATATACCAAACTCATTCTATGAGGCCAGCATCACTCTAGTACCAAAACCAGACAAAGACATTACAAAATAAAGAAAATTTTAGACCAATATCCCTGAGGAACATAGATACAAAAATCCTCAACAAACTGTTAGCAAACTGAGTTCAAAAATACATCAAAAGGATCATCCATCATGACCAAGTGGGATTTATTCCAGGGATGCAAGGATGTGATGGTACAATATGCATATATAAATAAATGTGGTATACCACAGTAACAAAAAGGAGAAAAACCACATGATTATCTCAATAAATGTTGAAAAAACATTTGACAAAGTTCAGCAACTTTTTATGATAAAAACTCTCAACAAAATGGGCATAGGGGGAACATACCTCAACATAATAAAGGCCATGTATGACAAACCCATAGCTAACATCATTCTCAATGGTGAAAAGCTGAAAGCTTTTCCTCTAAGATCAGGAACAAGACAGGGATGTCCACTCTCACTGCTTTTATTCAACATAGTACTGGAAGGCCTAGCCATGGCAATCAGACAAGATAAAGAGAAAAAAGGATATCCAAATTGATAAGAAAGAAGTTAAACTATCACTGTATGCAGATGACATGATATTATACATAGAAGACCCTAAATACTCCACTAAAAAACTATTAGAACTAATAATTAAATTAAGCAAAGTTTTGGATACAAAATCAATACACAGAAATCTGTTGCATTCCCATATGCTAATAATGAACTAGTAGAAAGAGAATCAGGAAAAGAACTCCATTTACAACTGCATCAGAAAGAATAAAATACCTAAGAATAAACCTAACAAAGGAAATGTGAGACCTGTACCCTGAAAACTTATAAGATACTCATGAGAAAACTTGAAGAAGACACAAATAAGTGGAAATCTATCTCATGCTCATGGATAGAAAGAATTAATATTGTCAAAATGTCCATCTGGCCCTAAGCAGTTTACTGATTCAGTGCAATTCCTATCAAAATACCAATAGCATTTTCCAATGAACTAGAGCAAATAATCATAAGATTCATATTGAACCACAAAAGACCATGAATAGCCAAAACAATCTTGAGAAAGAACAAAGCTGAGGATATTACATGCCCTAGCTTCAATCTATACTACAAAGCTATAGCAATCAAAACAGTATGGCACTGGCACAAGAACAGATTTATAGATCAACAGGACAGATTAATAGAGAACCCAGATGTAAACCCACACAAATATGGCCAATAAATATACAATAAAAGAGCCATGAATATACAATGGGGAAAAGACAGCCTCTTCCAATAACTGGTGTTGGGGAAACTGGACAGCTACATGTAAGAGAATGAAACTGGATTACTGTTTAACTCCATATACAAAAGTAACCTCAAAATGGATCAAAGACCTAAATGTCAGACATGAAACCATAAAACTCTTAGAAGAAAACAGGCAAAAATCTCTTGAATATAAACATGAGCAATTTTTTTCCTGGACTCATCTCCTCAGGCAGGGGAAACAAAATAAAAAGTGAACAAGTGGGACTACATCAAACTAAAAAGCTTCTGCACAGCAAAAGACACCATCAGCAAAGCAGAAAGGAACCTACAGTATGGGAGAACATATTCATAAATGATTTATCTGATAAAGGGTATAATCCAAAATATATAAAGAACTCATTTGTCTCAACATCAAAAAAACATAACCCAATTAGAAAATGGGCAGAGGACTTAAACAGACATTTCTACAACAAACAAATACAGATAGCCAACAGGCACATGAAAAAATGCTCCTAATCACTAATCACCAGGGACATGCAAATCAAAACCACAGTGAAGTATCACCTCACACCAATCAGAATGGCCACTGTCCGAAAGACAAGAAATAGCAAGTGTTGGTGAGTATGTAGAGAAAAGGGAATCCTCCTACACTGTTGGTGGGAATGTCAATTGGTGCAGCCACTGTGGAAAGCAGTATGGAGGTTCCTCAAAAAGCTAAAAGTAGAAATATTATATGACCCAGTAATTCCACTTCCAGAAATTTACCAAAAGAAAACAAAATCCATGATTTGAAAAGATATATATGCCCCTTCATTTATTTCCACATTATTTGCAATAGCCAAAATATGAAAACAGCCAAAGTGTCCATCAATAGATGAATGAATAAAGAAGAGGCTGTACATAGACACAATGGAATATTATTCAGTCATAAAAAGACAAGAAATCCTGCCATTTGCAACAACTTCTATGGATCTAGAGAGTATTATGCTCAGTGAAATAAGCCATGTGACATAAGACAAATACCATATGATTTCACTTATTTCTGGAATCTGAAAACAAAACAAAACGAACAGAATAGCTGTAGACTCAAAGACACTGAGAAGTGACTAACAGTTACTATGAGGGAGAGCTGGGGTAAATGGATAAGGAGGATGATAAAGGGGCACAAAAATGCTCAACTATAATATAAATAGATCACAGCAATAGTAGTACAGCATGGAGAATATAGCCAATGATTCTGTAACATTTTCCTAGGTTGACAGATAGTAACTGCTCTAGTGGGGGTAAGGATTTAATAATATGGCTAAGTGTTGAACCACTGTTATATACTTGAAACCAATATAAGATTATACATCAACAATACTTCAATAAAAAGAAAAATGTCGTTCAACTGGTGAAAGGTAAACCATCTGTAGTGCATATGTACAGTGCAATACTACTCAGCAATAAAAAGGAGCAGACTACTGATACATGCAGTCACATCATTGGGTCTCAAATGGATTATGCCAAGTGAAGGAAGCCAGATGCAAAAGCAATGTACTGTAGGATTCCATTTTTATGACATTCTGGAAAAAGCAAAACTGTGGGAATAGATAAAAGATCAGTGGTTGCTAGAAACTGGATGTCAGGGGAAAGGTTGACCACAAAAGGGCTTGAGGGAATTGAAGTGGATGAATGGAATTGTTCTATATCTTGATTGCAATTGTATGCATTTGTCAAAACTCATAGAACTGTACACACACATGCAAAGGTGAATTTTGCAGTGTTAATTATACCACACACAAAGTAGAAGTCATTTTCATCAAGTTGAGAAGAATCGAAATGCAATCACATTATTGCCATGCTAATTGAGTTAGGAGCTGAAATTCTATTGCTGTCGATCTGTGTGTGGACTTCCGTTCTAGAAGAATCACCCCTTTTCCAACACCTACAGCCATTCATATAATTAATATTTATCAAATACAATATTTATCAAATATCTAATTTATTATACACCATGCACTGTTCTAGGTTCTGAGGATACCTCATGAACAAGTGCTGGCCGAGGCCCACCCAGCCACTTGGCCATCACCCGGTGGGCTGCAACCACTCCTCCACCAAGGTTTGTGTCCCAGCTTGAGGCAAGGGTGCCGCACTTCCAAGTTTGTTTCTTCCTTGGGTACTTTTCCCAGCCCTAGGGTATTCTTTAGAGTTCTCCTTACTCCTCATAGTTATTACTTTGCATTAGTTAATAACTCTTTCTATTAAACTTACCCTGTTCAAATTATGCTTGGCCTCTCACTGGCACAGTCTGACTGATACAGAATTGGTTCTGGGAGCACCTTGGGAGGTAGACCTGAAAAGACTGGATTTGGTGGTTGGTTTGGTCTTGCCCTTTGATTTGAGGGCAGTGCCGAACTCCTTGCCTGTGAGAAATGGGAAGCTGGTGATCTCTGGCCTGCTGGGCCACCACAATCAAACTGTCACCTGAGTTTGATTATAAAGAGGTACAAACTGAAGCAAGGGGCTTTGGAGCCCAAGTAGTTGTTGCCCGTAACTGATAGGGCAGCCAGTGAGGACTGTCAGGAATATAAAGAAATATAGTGTGAGATTGAGTTTTCTGAGGGCACTTGAGAGCTTACAGAAAGAAAATGACAAACTCAAATCTTTTAACTCAGCTCAAGTCACAGTTGGGAAGTCTTCCATGACAGCCTGAGAGGAATTTTTCTTTTTACACAGAGGACTGATATTGCTGAAAATTAAACACAGAATTTAGTTGTGCGGGTTTCTGAATTGAAACAATGGTTGAATTTATAGTTTCTGAACCTCTCTTTCCTGTTGAAGCTTGCAAATAAGTCCAGGTAAACTAGCCTTCCTTTGCTTAAATTACTGTGAAAACCTCATCTGGGGCAGATGTCCTGAAAGGGGTCTTTCATTCTCCTTAAGACCCAACCACCCCCATGTGACTAGATGTATAACTAAGGTTACATCTCAGCATGTGTCAGCAGGACAGGTACACACTATGATATAGGAAGACATAATTTACCTGCCAAAAGGGCCACCACACTTTTCTCAGGCATATCATTCAGGAATTTGGGGAGCATTGTGGGAATTCATTCTAATGATGTCAGAACAAGAAGCATGGAGTGTAACACAGGTCAGGCCAAACTCACTGATAAGAGTGCACTTATTAGAGTGCTTTCCTGGCGTGATGTGGAGGACGGAATCCAAAGGCTTAGGGAGACAGGAATGTTGGATGGGTCTTATCTGCAACTGCACATCCAGCCCCCAGCTACATTCCAGGAAGAGGCCCAGAAGACAACACTCTTCACTAAAGCATCTTCACCCTTTGAAAACTGTGGCTGCTCTCTTTTATAGGCTGGGTATGACCATTGAGAAAGATTGGCTGACTTCAGTGGGATGAGGGGATTCCACAGTAGTGGATTTGACTGCCAAAGACAAGCTGTGTGAGCACATCTACCATAAAAGGTGGCAGGGACGTATCACTAATCAGAAAGCTTTGGCTCACCAAGATCTTTGGCAGAGGCTAATTAATCAAAACAGATGGACTGCCTGCCATATGGCTTGATCAGTGTTACTGGGAAAACTCTAGGCTTGGTAGCCAAAAACTGGTCTTGAGTTGTGCTATGCCAGGTTACTGCCTTTTCCCAGTTTCTCAGCCTCAGTGAATGCAGACTCTGTGTTCCCTGAATGAAGAGTGTGGCCCAGGAGTCGTGGCCTGTCCTGACCACAGCCTCACAGGGGCAGAGCTGGAATCTGAGTCCCAGCCACTACGCTTAACCATGGTTCTCTTAACCCTGGTCTGAATGACACATAAGTGTAGCCACCACTCACCACAGTGTGGGTGCACACGGCATTCCAGATCCTAGGCAGCAAACGTGCAGTTTTTTGCAGGAAACTGTTATGGCTGCTTCTCCTTTTTTCTCCTGTGGGAGAAGAGGCTCCTAGGAACCTATGATAGAAGATAGTACCAGGTGCTTGTCTGTCCATGGAGCTGCTGTGCCAATAAACTCAGGCCTTTCTAGGCTGGCATGAAAGCCTCCTACTTCCCAGAAAGGGTGACCGAATGTCCTCGGGAACTGAGGCATTTCCTGGCCCATGGGACTTCCTGTGCTACAACTAGGGAAATCCTGAGCTGACTAAGGTACCCATGATGTAGGAATCCGGCCACCATTTCAGCAGCCGCACTGCCTTGGAGTACAGGAAAGTAGAAAAATTGCTCAGATATTATGTGATATGGGCTCTACTTCAGGATAGAATCAAGTGTGTTAATCTATTTATGTGTTGTTTTTTGATAAATTACTCTCTAAATGTTATATATCTTTTAGCCATTAGTTTTGAATCCAGTAGGAAGATGGTAAAATATTTACCATAAATTCAATGGATAAACAGTTAATGGAAAGCAGGCTTACAGCCCTAAATCACGTAGTCTGATAGAAACAAACTTGATTTCAAAATAATTTCCTCAGAGTTTTCAACATAGCTTAACACCAGTAAAAGCTACAACTATTAAGACAAACAAATAGTATGTAGATAATTAATCCACAAGCAATGTGGTAACTCTTAAACTTTCAACAGCTGTGTCCACTGAACTTTGGTCCTTTAAAAAAAGGTTTTCAGTTCTCTTTTCTTACCCCTTTATTCCTTCAGATAGAAAGGCTAATAATCATTTGATTGTTTTAAAAGAGACCATGTATTAAGGACAAGAGAAAAGTAATTATTTTCTATGCTGGAATCACAGGTTCAAACATCTTAAATTTCAAAACAGCCTCAGCAGCCATCTGATTGTGCACCTGTGGCTACTTAATGGGACGGTAGTAGATATGACATGTTAGGAATGATAAAGTATAAAAGCGTCTGTTACTGGTTTACTTCTTAAATTGAAATAAAGTGGAGTAGACTCAAGGTCTCCCAATTGACTGTCCTGCTGGAGAACCTAGTAGTAATAGCCAACACCTTAGAATGCTCCTGTGTGCCGGGCACTGTTCTAAACACTTTGCAGTTATAACTCATCTTACAGAGAGGGAACGGAGGAAGAGGGAAGCTGGGTAATGGATACAGGGTCACACAGGCAGTAAACAGTGATGCCCTCCTTCAGCAGAATCCAGAGTCCTTGCTTTAACCGCCAGTCTTATTGCCCCTTCGTAGGCAGCAGTGCAATTGCAAGCAAGGGAGTCAAGGAGGGTTCAGGCGTCCAAGATGATACGTGAGCCAGGGCTGAAGCCAAAAACTAAGAACCACTTTCACTTATAATAAAGACCCAGAAACAGGAAGTGGACATCCCCAAATGGTTGGGGATGAGAGCCTGTGGAACACAGAAAAGAGGATCCGGGCCATCCCAGAAATATTCCCCTGGCCACAGGGTTTAGCTGTTATGGGCAGTTCCTTAGAGGGGAGGAACTGGAAGTGGTATAAAGTGCAGAATGGATTCAATCATGTTTAAACCCCTTTGTCATCTTCATAAGATCCTGAATTATAGAATCCCTCTGGGAGTATTTGTATGTTGATAACTGGGCCCTACCTGATAATTACCGTCTCTATTCTGACTCCTAGTCTTCTCTATTTCCTGTGGGGGTGGGTGGGGCGGAGGGGGTAAATGTTTTCAATATGTGTCAAGAGCATGGACAATGTGATATACACGTGTTTGTTAGGTTCAATCTGGAGATAGTAATTCAGTATTTGAAGTCCCCTAATCAGGAATTACTCTCCAGAGTATGTTAGAAATGCGTGTTTCAGGACTCTGTATTCTAGAGGACCAGTTAAAAGTGGTTCAACTATTGCTATGTCAATATGCTAATTGTTAATAAACTTAAGAAATGTTAGAAATGATTTTTAATTGGCAAAAAAGTGGTATTTAAGATATGGTATGTGTAACTAGAAATACTGTAGAGCTCTCTTTGCCTTATATGTTTAGGAATATATGAATTTATGAGCCCAGGAGCCCTCTGCTTTCAGAGTGGTCTTCTGGCTCTGCCTGTGATCTGGACCTGAAGATTCTGCTATCTGTTCTTACTAGAAAGTGAGCTGAACTTGCCTCTGGAATATTAATATTACTGCATCTGCTTGATTAATGCTTTCATGCAAGGTATTTGACACTGTGCCAATGGTGGAGACAACTGGTATCCACCAAAATATCTATCTGCCCTTCTTCCTAGGGGCACGGCTGCAACACACATATATCCCACTGAACAGATAGGTGTGGTCAGATGGCTACATTTTGTCTAATGGGATGTGAGTGAAAGAATGTATGCCTATATTTCTAGGCCTAAACCTTAAGACTATAAGCGTGCCTCCCTTCTTGCCATTTGGCTAGGACCTTGGCCATGCAGAGAACAGAAGGCACTGGAGATGGTGGAGAACCATGTTAGAAGGCCCACGTGCCTGCCTGGAGCAGAGCCACCTGTTGCTTTAAACTACTGTATTATTATTGGGTCTTCGTTATATCAGCTTTGCGTTATCTCAACTAGTATGATACCTAGTGGATAGAGCTGAGCTTAGAGGACCAAATTGGTAAATTTGGTACAACAAAACAAAGCCCTCACCTATACCAAAGGCCTTCGACATCTCCCAGTAATTCATTAACGGCAACTGGACTTAGGCCAGTTTGCAGCATGTCCAGTCTGAGCTCAGTGAGAGAAAGGGAGATGCCAAGAGTAAGCTGGATGCTTGGCTTGGGCAGCTGGGGGACAGGCATTTTCTAAGCAAAGGGGTTCAGCTTCAGATATGCTGCATTAAGGTGGCTGCATGATTTCCGGTGGGCCCTGAGTCGGATGTTCAGGCCTAGACATCAGAAGAGAGAGATCTGGTTTGGAGATAAAGGTTTGGGAATCATCCACATGCAGTGATTACCCTGGGAGAGAGAATGGAGTGAGACAATCAGAGAGGGTAAGGCTGAGCCTTTAAAAAAAGCAAGCGGTTAGTGCACAGGGAAGGAAGAGAGCCTGCTGAGGAGGTGGACGTGTGTGGTGGCTATTACTAACCAGAACAGCAACATCCTGGAAGCCACAGGGGGCCATTTCAGGAATCAAAGAGCAGTTAATAGTTCCGGTGCCAGAGAGAGGTCAAGCAAAGGAAGGGCCGGAAAGTGTCCTCTGAATTTGGATGATGTGGTGGCAGCAAGAGCCAGACTGTGGTGGATTTAAGGTAAGAATTGAGGGAAGAAACAGAGGCAGCTTTTCAAGAATTTTGGCTCTGAATATGAGGAAAGAAGTGGGACAAGAGCTGACAGTGGAGGACCAATCTAAGGAAGTTTTTATTTCTTGTTGAGTTCAAATGAGAGAAATGTGAGCATATATAAGTGCTTAAAGGAAGGTTCCTCGGCAAATAAGGGTGGGAGATGTGAGGAGGGAGAGGGCAGCTGCTGGACTGAGGCCCCCGTGAGAGCAGGGACCAAAGCACAGGTGGAGGAATTAATTTGCTAACTCAGAGCTCAGAAGCCACACGTCAGCTGGAACCGCTAACTCCTCAGGCTCACTGTGTTCAGATGTATGGCCTCTCTTTCAGTCTGCATCGACCCACGCCTCAGAACTCATTCCTTCTCCAGTTTCTAGGGGAAAAAAAACTAGTATCCTGGGCATTTCCCAAGTTTTATAGAATTTGCTTAGAATTCGAGGATATGTAGAATGGAGTACACTGTGCCCAGAACATACCATCCTCAGACCTGGCAGAAGCATGCCTATGCTGGGTTGTGTGCTTTAGAGCGCCTTACTCTGACCCTCGTCTGACTGCTCTCCTTTCAGGGAAAGGAGGCTGTGGGGCTGAGGAGATACAGCCACATGGGTCCTGGCTACCCTCTTCTACACCATGGTCGATGCCTGAGACCCCAGAACTATCTGCTCTTCAGCCCTGAGCCTGTTTCAGGGCTTGTGCAGCCTCTTTCCTGTTCGGTTCTCCTGTGAGCAGGCTGCCCAATGGAAATGCATACCCATAGTCCCTGAGAGTGCCAAAGGGACACATGTTTTATGGATGGGGTGTAGATAGAGCTTAGATCTGCAGCAGAGGCCATCCATACCTGTGCACACAAGGCCCTCTGCAGTGTGGAAAGAGACAGTGGGGAAACAAAAGAAACTATCTACAGGCCAGGGAGTGGCTGCCAGGGAGCCAGCTGTCTCTCTCCATACTCTGTTGTGGAACCCAGGGAATCTGGTAACGCTAAATTTGAACCTACCCTTCCAGGTCTTTCTAAAAGTATGCTTGTCCAAGTAGGAGGGTAGAATATATTTTATTTAATAGTTATCCAGACTTTGAACTTCTAAGTATTTAGGCAGATGTTATGTTGGCTTCTTGCCCCAGACCCACAGTTGTTCTGGGAAACAGGCTCTAGGAGGAAGGTGAGTTGGGGAGCTCTAATATGGAGTGTTTGCCAGTTTCTGTGATGTAAACACTCCTACTGTGGGTTATTGCAGGCTATCAATATGGCATCACTGATAGGGTTGCACAACTTGCTCTCCTGAGCCAGCTGGAGCAGGCCATACCCATGTGCAAACCCACAAACACTCGGTGCTGGACTGGCCTGCACTGCACTACCTTGCTCTCCTCTCTGCTGCTTATCCTACACTTTCTCTTCCTCCCCTCCCTTTTCACCTTTCAGGAGCGACATAATTCCTTCTCCTCACTGATATGCAATACTTTTACAACCATCTGCTGCTGCTCAAGTCTAACCTTGGGTCTTCGCCTTCACACACTCCCTTCACACAGAAATAAATTTTCAAAATGTTGCTTTTAAACAAATTTGCCACTCTTTTCTAGAGAACTTCTTAGTGAATTCAAATCTTCTCCAGCCTGTTCCACTGCAGACTGGCTTATATAATAACTTGGTCTGGAAATAATAAACCCAAACCAAGGAGGATAATAAGAAGCTTTTGAAGCTGTAAAGCTGCCTTTCTGCTGTTGCCCCTGAATACCAACTCTTCACAAATTATGGACAGTTCTTCACTGTCACTTACCTGGCTCTCATTCTGAGTAACAGGTAAAGAAGGGAGTCCAACTTGAGGGGAATCCAATACCCATTTTATTCTGAGACTACAGCGGTAATTTGCAACAGGAGCCCTCACTTGGGTACTTGCCTCTGAGCCCAGGTTCTGGGAGCTGGTTTGAAATTCCCCCCTTGAGTTTGTCTGCTGAGGGTCTTGGAAACTAATTCTGTGCTTCATTCCTCATTCTGGAGATGGTCCCTGCGTGGACCATATGTGGACACTAAACACCACAATTGTTTTATGTTAGTGACTATGTAACTTTAATCAGGTATTCATTAGACTTAAACCAGTTGACTATTTCACAGTTATGGAATGTCTTTAATACTCATGAAAATGAAAATAAATACGAAATTCTAGAAAAGTTGCTGAAGCTCATATGTTAAAAGTAAGTCAATAATAAAGTTTGTATGTATATGCTCTCTGGAAAAAAGTTCTCTTTACAAATTTAAGCATTTTAGTGTCCATTTCAAGAATGGACCATAAAAATAAGAGTTTGTATTTGCTACCTCAAGCTGCTGGAGGCAAATGCCTACATTTTTGAAGCAGTTTGCATGGGATGGTCTTATCATACTTCCTCAGATTTTGTTCTAAAACTTAGAGAAAAGCAATTAACTCTGTTAGTGTTACATTCCCAAGAAAAATTGTTTGCAAATAGTTGAATTTTAGGCGATCACCCTCTCCAAGATAGGGATGGAGGGAGGATAAAGCCAGGTAGACATAGGTTGTATATATTAATCTCAGTTTGTGTCAGATGCAAAGAAATTTTTTTTAAGTCCCTTTGTCTTATTGAATCCTTACATTAATTATCATTTCCAATAATATAGATGCCAACTTAAACGCTGTCGCGTGCCCTGTCCTCGCCGGCAAGAACAGCATGCAACAACAGCAGGATTCTTCTGCAGAAAGCTTTATTCTTCAGCTCTTTGTGAAACAAATGAGTTGGGCAGGACCCAGAGGGGAAGGAGAGGCTTGCTTATATAGTTCTCATGCTCTGACCTGGTTGGTGCGGCTCCATATGCCTTATTAGCATAACCATTTGGTGGGTCTCATTGGTCCTTATGCCAAGGCGCAATTAGCATGTAGTTTAGTGGTGTGGGATGATTTGTCATTAGGAAGTTCGGGGCCTTCCGGCTGCCCTGCATGGGGCGCTATTTTCTGAGCGCGGCTGCCAACATCTCCCCCTTTTTTGTCTAACAGAAGCTCAAGGCGGAACTTGCCAGCAGAGGCGGAGACAGAGGCCTGACCTCCATCATACTTCCTGATGCCCCCTTTTTGGAGAGGGGTTCTGGGCATCTACCCCTATGCAGTCAGGCATGCCTCTCAGAGGGGTCCAAGACCTCTTGCAGTGCTTTGCCTCGCATCCTCTGGCTGGCGTTGGGACCGCTTGGTACAAAGGGTTTGGACCCTTTTTCTCAACCCTCTTGCACCATGAGCTTCTTAAAGAAAGCTGTGATTAAGCATTGAGGTACTCGGGCCTGGTGCAGTGCCACATGGGCTCAGGGTGCAAGAGCTACCTCAAGCTAAAGCCGAGCTTCCTTCTTAAGCATGTTGAGCCACACTTGGGGAGAGGCGCCAACGTCTATCGCCATTAGGGCTTGAGCAAGGATCACCTTGTCCTGCTTATGTTGGTTGCGGAGTCTGCATAACAACCAGAGTAAGAGCATGAGACCTCCAAGCAGGAACACGCCCATCCCAGCCATGCCCGCCCACTCCTTGACGTGGGAGAGAGCTCTGAGGAACCAGGAAGAGAGTCCTTCCGCTACGGAGATATCTAGACGGGTGGAGTTGATGTGGATAATTTCTCGCCGCAGCTCTTCTAGTGTCCCATCGAAGTCTTGGGACCAGTTTCCTGAAAGATACTGGGACAGGTCTCGTGACAGATTAGCTGCCCGTGTAAAATTTTTATATTGAATGCTAGTGATGCAGAGGGCACGATATTTCCGCTCACATCCCAATTGGGCCATTTGCCAGAGCACCTCCATTTGTTCCTCCACGAGATCTATGCGTTGATTGAGGATCATTATTCCTCCTTTCAGTTTGCCATCAAGTGTGGACTGTTGGTCCAGGGCAGAAGCTACTGAGGCTGCAAGGTTATTGAGCTCTGTAGCCGATTTGATGGAGGTGTCTAAAGCTATACCAGCGGCGGTGGCTGCGACCGCGGTCGCGGAGATCAGGAGCACTATGGCGGCTGTAACACCGAAATCGCGCCTTTCTCGAAACAGAGTCATGGTGTTAGGGGCGTCTACGGGAACAGGGACCCAACGGGGGATGCGGACTACCAAAGCATTGGTAAAGTTACGCGCATCCCAACACTGAGACAGAAAGCAGGTTTCATTGGAGCAGGAGTCAAAGCTACTATTGGATAAGATAAACAGAAATGGGGGGTATACGCATACTGGAGAAGGTGGAAAAAGGGAATTAGGTGACTCTGGACCTGATTTTGCTGAACACGTGTAGTTCTCGTTGTTATGGGTCATGATCATGTTCCAGTGTGCGCGCATGTGGTTATTCTCGCACCAAAAGGTGATATTTTTTACACCGATTCCCCCACCCTGGAGGGCGGAAAAGGGGGAGAGGTCGGTACACGAGCCATTGACTCCACACAGCATCCATTTATGGAAGGGGTTCATGCTCAGCTGCTGACGAAACTCGCCTTCGAGCACCTTTACTGGCCACCAAGCCTCATTGGCTGGCCGTCCCTCCATATCTGGGGAGATGGTAAACTCCTGCCTCTCAGTTGCCCACGTTACTACAGTTGACTGACAGTCAGTCCAGGGCCACAGCTCTCCCTCATAGTCGCCCACACAATGGGAGGCATATTTGGGTTGACGAGGCCTGTCGGTGGAATTGTTCCTGGGAGAGTGTACAAATGTGCCATTGATCCAGAGAACCATCTGGTGGATAGTCATGTTCTTATAGGACGGGCTCCCTTCCTTATTAGGCCCTTCAAATTTAGCTGACATAACAGGGAGGCTACTGGCCTCTAGAATTATGTCACTGAACCATCCGTATTTCCTCCGTTTCAGGGAGATACAGCCAGCTAGATTCTGAGTGGTGAAGCATAATGACCCATTAGTTACGAAGGATCGGTTTTCTCCCAGGGGAGCTACTAGGGTGTCTTTAACTAAGTAGGGCAAGTTCATACTAGTATTGGTAGTGAAAAAGCGCGGAAAAACGGCTGCATTGAAACGGACAGGCATAGGCTTAGGAAAGGCAGACAGGATTCCCCATCTCAATACTCCCTGAGTCGGGGTCTCCAGTGTCAGGAGCAGGGTCAGGAGGTACAGCGAAGTCATCTCCTTTGTTTAGGACTTTCCTCGTTAGGCGCTCCGGGATCCAGAAGGGATTTTCTTCACCCTGGGGGAAAACACACACAGCTCCCCTGGATCTGATTATGATTGGATCCGGGCCCTTCCATTGGTTAGATAACACGTCCTTCCATTTTACTAGTTCTTGTGGGTCTTTTGGCCACTGATTATGGCGATCCGCTGCTGTATGGCTTTGAGCATCCAGATTCAAAAAATTTATAGTGAAAAGTGCTAGGGCTATGGCAGTTTTTGGTGTGGGGGGTATATCTTCAATTCCCCCTTTTTGTTTAAGTAAATAGGATTTGAGCGTGCGGTTCGCGCGTTCCACAATCCCTTGACCCTGTGGGTTGTAGGGAAGGCCAGTGATATGTTTTATCCCCATGTGATGACAAAATTGAGCAAATTTTGTAGAGGTATAGGCTGGGCCATTGTCTGTTTTCAGAATCTGTGGTAACCCCCATGCGCTCCAAGCTTCAAGGCAGTGCTGGATGACATGGGAAGCTTTCTCTCCTGACAATGGGGAGGCAAAGATGACTCCTGAACAAGTATCCACGGATACATGTACATATTTCAGTTTCCCAAAAGACGAAATATGCGTCACATCCATTTGCCAAACTTGTAAAGGCCTAATACCTCTGGGGTTGATCCCAACATGAGGTGTGGGAAGGAAGCTGCAGCAATGTTGGCAGCTAAGGACAATGTTCCTAGCTTCGGCCCTGGTTATGCTAAACCGCTTGCGCAGTGTTTCGGCAGTGACATGAAATTGTGTATGGAATTTTGAAGCTGTGGTGATAGGGTCTAGCAGGGGAAAAGCTATATTTCTGGTTGCGAGGTCTGCCAGGTGGTTGCCTTGGGTCATAGGCCCGGGAAGGCCTGAATGTGCTCTGATATGAGTTATATACAAAGGAGATTGCCTATGAAGTAGTGCTGATTGTATCTGTTTGAACAAAGTGGCTACTGGGCTGGACGCTTTGATTAGCCCGGCCACTTCTAGAGATTTGACTGCATTAACTACGTAACAGGAGTCAGACACAATATTTAAAGGTTCAGGAAAGATTTGTAGGACCTCTAAGACTATGCGACATTCCACTATTTGTGGAGTGTCAGGCGTGTAGCCTTTTGTCACAACTTTGCCATCATGGACATAGGCACCTGTGCCTGTCTTAGACCCGTCCGTGTAAACTGTTTTTCCATGAGGCAGCGGGGTTAGGCTAGTGACCCGAGGAAATACTAGGAGATGATTTTTGGCGAAGTTGATGAGGGGATGTTTAGGGAAATGATTATCAAAGGTTCCTGAGAAACTGTAAGCAAGTATGGCCCAATCATCGTTCATAGCACATAATACTTGTATCTGTTCTACGCTGTAAGGGGTTATAATTTTAGCTGGAGCCCCTCCGAAATGTGTCATGGAGGTTTTTACTCCTCTCAAAGCAAGTTTGGCCACGGCTGCTGGATAGTACTCTATTGTCCTAGCCTGAGAGGCTTGGGGATGAATCCAGATCAGTGGGCCGTGCTGCCATAAGACTGCTGTTGGCAGCTCTGGGGTGGGAAGGACACACAACTCAAAGGGTTCATTCGATTGCACTCTATTTAATTGTGCTGTCATCAAAGCCTGTTCTACTTTGCGAATGGCTTGTAATGCCTCAGGTGTGAGGGAGCGCGGTGACGTTAGTTGTGGGTCTCCTTCTAGGGTTTTAAATAGTGGAGTCAATTCAGTGGTGGGTATCTTTAAGTATGGGCGCAACCAATTAATATCCCCTAGGAGTTTTTGGAAGTCATTCAAATTTCGCAATTGATTATGTCTTATCTCAAGCTTTTGGGGGCAAATTACATCTGTGTAAATGGTTGCTCCTAGGAATTTGCTAACACTAGATTTTTGGACCTTCTCGCTTGCTATATTCAGTCTCCAATTTTCTAGGGATCTAGTGAGATCTATATATGCTTCTTCTATTTCCGCTGGTTGTGGGGAGCAAAGAAGGATGTCATCCATGTAATGGATGATCTTTAGCGTGGGATAGGTCTTACGAATTGGGTCTAGCGCCCGCTGAACATACAGTTGACATATGGTGGGACTATTTGCCATTCCTTGAGGGAGGACCTTCCACTGAAATCTGGCATCGGGTTGTTCATGGTTAATAGCTGGCAAAGTAAAAGCAAATCTTTCCCTGTCCTTGGAGCTTAGAGGTATAGAAAAGAAACAATCTTTAATATCTATTATGAGCACTTTCCATTCTTTGGGTAAGGCAGAGAGGAGTGGCAGTCCCCGTTGTACGGGTCCAAGCATTCTCATTTGAGCATTTACTGCTCTCAGATCATGAAGCAACCTCTATGATCCTGACTTTTTCCTGATTACAAATATGGGTGTGTTCCATGGGGACACAGAGGGTTCTAGGTGTCCCACTTGGAGCTGCTCTTGCACTAAGCAATGAGCTGCTTCTAATTTTTCAGAGGATAGGGGCCACTGAGGAACCCATACGGCCTCCTCTGTGAGCCAAGGTATGGGCATGGCATCTTCAATGGCCCCTATGAAAAACCCAGGCCGTGACGGTCATTCTTTACTTTGGGCAGGATGGGCTCTATGTGTCCCTGTTGGTGTTTCCCCAGCCCCTTGCCAGGGATGTATCCCATGTCCATCATCATGCCTTGGGCGGGGGTGGAGTATTCATTAATGAGTTTGAGGCCTAAGTCTCTCATGACATCCCTCCCCCATAAATTGACCGGTAGAGGGAGTACATAAGGGGTGACTGTACCCTCTTGTCCTTCAGGGGCTCGCCATTTCAATGGTTTGGCACTAATTGAAGGGCTTGACTCATATCCTAAACCTTGTAATGAATGTGAGGATTGGGTCACAGGCCACTTGGAGGGCCACCAGGTTGCAGAGATAATACTTTTATCTGCTCCAGTGTCTAGGATTCCCTCAAAGCTCTTTCCCTCTATTTGAAGAGTTAATTTTGGTCTGTCTGCTAAATCTAATACTATGAAGGCTGAATCCCAGTCAGAGGAGCCGAAGCCCCTTTCTCCCCTCTCCGTGTTGGTAGCAGGATAATTGGCGTGGAGACTAGGTAAAACTAAGAGCTGGGCTATGCGGTCTCCCGGGGATATAGGATAGATTCCTCTGGGAGCCGAACACATGATTTTTACCTGTCCTTCATAATCTTGATCTATGACTCCGGGATGAACTACCAGGCCTTTCAATGCAGCAGAAGAGCGCCCTAGGAGTAACCCAATGGTATTTGGTGGTAGGGGGCCTTTAAAGTCTGAAGGGATAGGCTGAACTCCCATCTGTGGAGTCAACACTATTCTGGTGGTGGCACGGATGTCCAATCCCGCGGAACCTGAAGTGGCTCTCCTTGGGGGGCCTGGTTGTTCCCGAATGACACTTGCGTGCTGGTTGCCCCATATATTTGCGGGCCCTGGTGACGGGGGCCCCTCTGGGCGTTTTTTGGCAACTCTAAGGGTTTCCCTTCTATATCTTTAATAGACCGGCACTCATTAGCCCAATGCCTGCCTTTCTTACACTTAGGGCACAACTCAGGGGTCTTTTGGGTTGTTTGTTCTGAAGCTGGGCTCCTACACTCTCTCTTTATATGTCCTAATTTCCCGCATTGAAAGCATTTGATACTTCTGTTAGTGATCCTGGCTTGTTTGTGGCTCTGTAATATGGCCACGGCTAGGCCCGCATTGGTGAGTGGCCCTCCTATTTCTCTACAGGCTTTCAACCAGGCATGTATCCCTTTTTGTTTCCAGGGTGTTATCGCCTGTCTGCATTCCTTGGTACATTGTTCAAACACTAATTGCTCCACTAGGGGCATTGCTTGTTCCTGATCTCCAAATATTCTGCCTGCGGCCTCCATCATACGAGCGACAAAGTCAGAAAATGGCTCGCTCAGCCCCTGAATAATTTTTGTCAAATTGCCTGATACTTCTCCTTTGTTGGTGAGGGCTTTCCATGCCTTGGCGGCGCACGTGTTTATTTGTGCATATACCTGTAAGGGGAAGGCGGTCTGGTCGGCTACCCACTGTCCTTGGCCCGTCAGCATATCATATGACCATGCAGGCTGTCCTTCGGCCGCGTTTGCGCGTGCCTGGGTCATGCTGATATCATGCCACAATGCCTTCCATTCTATGTATTGCCCCATACTAGAAAGGCATGCCTTAGTTACATATTGCCAGTCTGCGGGTGTCATGGCTGTCTCTGTTAATCTCTCAACTTGTGCTATGGTATAGTTAGCACTGACTCCATAAGCCCGAACGGATTCTGCTAACTCCTTAACTTGTTTATGGCTCAGGGGCTGGTGAGAGCGTACACCGTTATCCTCAAATACAGGAAACATTTGTCTAATTGCCTGAAGAGTATCTGGGTGGCAAAAGGAGAGTGCGCCACTCACGTAAGGTGGCGGGGCAAAGGGCGTCGGGGGACACCCTGCTTTCATTTTTTCCTTGGTCCGCTTTTCAACTTTGCTGGTTCCCTTACTTCTACACTCTGCGGTTTTATTTTCTTCCCCTTCCTCTGCGGACGTTAATTCCTCCTCAGATTCCCTATTGGAGAGTTGGAGGTCCCTCAACTCTTTCCAGGGGTATTTACTATTTTCTCCGAGGCGATTGTCACTCGCTTCTCGGGGCTCTTTTGCTTTTGCCCTAGGCGGGCTTTCTCCCTCACTCTGAGGTTTCTTTACCTTCGTTTTTGTGGCCTTTTTTCGGCCGCGCGCGCTCTCTGTTTCCCGTTCCGTTTCTGACATGCTCTCTTGGATATCTGTCAATGCTCTCTGACCTTCTTTTATTACCTTTTCACATCTCTCATCTTGCAGACAAGCTCTAATCAGTTTCCAGAGGGGCCTGGTGCCTCCCCTCAGGCTACCCTCCTCCTCCTCTCTATCAAGATCTTTCCCCAGTTTGTCCCAGCTCGGGATTGAGAGGGACCCTGAACAAATGAACCAGGGGGCCACACGGTCTATCTCCTTCACAAAAGATCCTAAGACTTTGCTGGAGACCTTCAAGTTTCGCTCTTTGAGAGCTGTCTGCAGCGCCGTGACTAATGACGGTGCATTCCCCATGGTGCCTCCTTATTTACAGAGAACCATCAACCATCATCCTAAAAAGCAGGGGCCTCTCGGAACTTACCCCTCCGGGCTTTCTTCTGACCTGCAGTTCTGAATCCTCTCCAGATGTCTGAAGGGTCCTCCCTGTGCCGGTGATGTTCTGGTTCCCGGGATTCGGCACCACTTGTCGCGTGCCCTGTCCTCGCCGACAAGAACAGCATGCAACAACAGCAGGATTCTTCTGCAGAAAGCTTTATTCTTCAGCTCTTTGTGAAACAAATGAGTTGGGCAGGACCCAGAGGGGAAGGAGAGGCTTGCTTATATAGTTCTCATGCTCTGACCTGGTTGGTGCGGCTCCATATGCCTTATTAGCATAACCATTTGGTGGGTCTCATTGGTCCTTATGCCAAGGCGCAATTAGCATGTAGTTTAGTGGTGTGGGATGATTTGTCATTAGGAAGTTCGGGGCCTTCCGGCTGCCCTGCATGGGGCGCTATTTTCTGAGCGCGGCTGCCAACAAAACGCTGGGTCTTAGACTCTTCTGATCATACCAAATCAACTTACCCAATACTTAACATTGCTGTTAGAATAAATTAATGTGAAATTGACAATGCTTCCTTAGAAGTAGTAGGTAAAATCTAGGGATTGGTTAACATTTCAGTACAAATAATTTTGAAGGAAAGTAAGAAATAGTCTGTTTCTGTCAGTTAGTACAGTCTTTAGCCTGATAAAAATGTTTCAATATGCATTATGATTATGATTATAAATCAATATAAATTAATTATAAACTCCCTGGAGGCAACAGCCATATTTATATTTTCTCTGTCATAGGACCTAATAGGACTTTCCAATCTCCCTATTCCTAGTCCAGATTTTCTTTTTTTTTCAGAGGAGGTTTAAGAGGAAGCTCTCTTTCTTCAAGGTTTGTGTGCTGGGAAGATAGCTAATGGTACAGAAATCCAATCTTTTTTTTGTGGGTCAAAGAAAGGAGATAGGACATCAAGTTCTTAATGGAATAATTGACCAAGTAGGAGACTATCTTTCATACCATTATAAGAAAAGATAGTCCTCAAATCATAATCTAGTAAAATCCCTACCTTGTTTCTGAGAAAGTTTTTGTAAGAAACTAATATTAGAGAATTGGGGTTACAGAAGAAATCGTATTAGCCATATGAAACACACTTATACACATATAACTACTTATGGAAGGAGAAATTTTTTCTACCCAAGGACGACTTAGAGGTCCCTACTTCTCTCTCTTCATTCTCTCTCATAATTCCCTCCCAGTAAGTGGTCCAGAGGTAGGTCTGGGTTTCCATGGTGGCAGGATATTCAAATATCTCAAGATGCTTCACCATGTCCTGACTGACACCTTAATTAGCCACACTGCTCACATCAGAGGACACAGTGAGATGAGGACTCCATGTCTCCTGTCTCGAAACAGGCTTGAAATTCTTGTTTGGTGCCTGTTCACTTTCCCCTTCTGAGCAAAGTCTTCTCTTGTGAAATTCTAATGCCTTGTATAGAATATTCATAGTTTCCTGGTTGTCATCCTTGAAGATTTCTTTGGCTTTCTCAATAGCAAATCTGATATGCGGCTTGTGGCCCTGAGATCAGAGTCAAGTCTCACACACTGCTCCTGTTCCACCACAGGACATTGTCAGGTGTTCTTGCCACGGCTCACATTTGCAATCTTTGAAGTCCATTAAGCAAGGTCTCAGATTCTTTGCTGCTAGAGCCTTCATCCCTAGTGCAGGTTATATCTTGGATTTCTCAATTCTAAGTGTCCTTTCCAACTTCTTAAAAGACATAGCAAAGCGTGTCCACATTCAGCCGCACTTGGTTTGGTCAAATAGTATAAACATATGCAGCTGGGTTCCTCATACGACATCTATTGTCAAAGCCCTTAAACCAACCCTTAACAAAAGTCCCACACTACTTTTGAATAATCTCTTACTGTCCCCTCCTTCCCCCTTATCAACGGGGAAATGGTAGAAGTTTGGGTGGCAGAGGCCATACTCTGATGAAGTTTTATCATTATCATGATAAGAATGAGGTTGAACCCACCAATTTTGAGCTCTATAGGCTTTACACCCACAATCTCAAAGTCCTCCTTCATCTTTTTTTTGTTGAAATATCACTGATACACAATCTTATATTGGTTTCAAGTATACAACACAGTGGTTCAGCAGTTACCCATATTATTAAATCCTCATCCCACCAGTGCAGTTACTGTCTGTCAGCCTAGGAAGGTGTTACAGAATCATTGGCTGTATTTTCCCTCCTTCTACTTGCAGCATTCTGGCCCAGTATAAAGGGATTCCACATTTACTCATCATTGATTAACTCAGGACCCCTGGTTGTAAGGGGAAGCTACTGTTTCTGTACTCTTAGTTTTTTTACATTATGCTGAGAAAACAAAGGGTAGGCATGCAGACTGTATGCTTCTATGTCCGTGGACTTCTAGAATCAGCAAAATCAATCTAAGGTGGCAGAAACCAGGTTGGTGTCTCCTGGGAGCAGGCTAGGAGAGGACTGACTGCACAGGGGCACAGGAAAACTGTGAGGCTGTTGAAATGTTCTGTATTTTGACGGGTGTATACATTTGTCAAATCCCATCAAACTGTCCACTTAAAAGTATGCACTTCATTGTATGTAAATTACATTGCAATAAATTTGATTTTGAAGTCCTTTTTATTGCCTTTGAAATTTTTCACAAGCGTCACATCATTCTGAGGACTGGACTTCTGACAATTGCCTTTCAGTTCAGGGCCACACTTGGAATTTAATCCTCTTCCATCTTTGGTGTGTTTTCTTTGATATCTGAGTGAACTAGAGAATTTACTAAGCTGCCAAGTGTATCTCCTTAGATAATTCTCCCTTTTCTTCCTATCCAAGATCATTCTTGTTTACAAGATTAGGAGTACATTTTGATGCACTTCTCCCAAACACTTGTCATCTTCCCTTCGGGGGATCTCTGTCCAGGGACTCCTACCCTCTATCAAAATATTTTAGATCTGTACTACCAACATCTAGGACATATACCTGATGATGTCTAACTCTCCGCATCATGAGCACTAGAATAACCTGATCATTTTTTTCCCATGAGTTCATGCACTTCCACTTCTCTGACCTGTTCCTTCTTGTGGCCAGTACTTACTTCCTCTACTTTTCTGAGAAAACATCCATGACCTTTAAAATAATTGCTTGGCTCCCTAGAGCATGGCATTTTTTAGATAAAAAGGACCTTGGAGATCATTAATGACCCTTCCCCTTGCTATATGAGACAACTGAAGTCTTAATGAGGTGTTTGTCCAAAGTCATACCATTAATGAAACTGCATTGAAACAGCATCTCTATCAGGCCACTGTGCACTAGCAAGCAGGATATTTACTGCCCAAAGGCAACCTGCTGAGGGCTGAGGGGGGGACTGAATTTAGTCTGTGCTCTACTTCCTTTGCCAACCCGTGAGGTTAGGACTATACTCCTCCTCAGAGGAAAGGGCTACTCTAATTTTTATAAAGGCACCATTCGGCTAATAGTGGCTCTGATCTACAGAAACCTTTCTTCCAAATTATTTCAAATCTAAGTGTTTATTGAAAAAAAATTCATTAGGAAGAAATTTGCTTTTTTATTTTAAAAGAATCTACTTATCCTATAACTTTTATGTTCCTCACAATTCTTACCACATCTTTTTCAAATGCTGTTTTATGAAGTCTTAAGCAATCCAGGACATTCACAGATTTTACATATTTTGCTTCAGCTCTCTAAGAAATGGGGGCCTGCTGTGGGTCCAGGCCAGGGATCCAAGACTCTGCTTGGAATGAGAGGGGCTGGCCCATGACTGCAGGGTGAGAGCAAAGGAGGACTTGAGTCCCATCCACCTGTAAGGGGACTTTCAGTCTGATATAAAAACCTAGTCCAGGGAGACAAGAACTTAATGCTGTGGGAAAGGTCTGGAGTAAGCAGCCAGAGAGAGCAGATCAGAGGCAGAGGCTGGAAAGACCCCGAGACAACAGGAGGTGTCCTTTTGTAGGGTGCCTCCTATGGGCCCTGGATGAGTCAGGAAAAACACGAGAGGCCTGAGCCAATGCAGGAACACCACTGGAGGCCAAGAGGGCTCAGTGGGAGCACAGCCCAGTGTCCTGATCTAAGTGGGACAAGGCACCACAGCCAGCACCCAGTGTGGGCCCCCAGGGCACAGCAACACCTGCTGTGGGCCAGTTGCCCCTCCACACAGTGCCCTGTGATGCACAGATTCCCCCTCCTGATGCCATCCTGCTAGGGGAAGGTGGAGAGAGGAGAATGCTTGAAAGACAGCACTTACCCAAAAGCGACTGGGCTACCTCAAAAGTTGTCTCTGGTTATCTTTATGCTGCAAGTTTACGTTCAGTGATCTACCCAAGCTCCACCACTCCCATCTCCCCATCAGAGGAAATGGAACTTTCAGAACAAGAAAGCAACCGGTATAGAAAAGAAGAACGCTGCATTTTCTTGACCTTTGAGTACAATTGAACCCTGTTACCTCGGCCCCTCCGGTCCAGAAGACATGCTGTGTGCATTACCCAGGGACCAAAGAATTCAAATATAAATTGTCAGTGTGTCTCTTGATGCCCTTGAGGTTGGCTTTGGTGCACAGAAAAGGTTTATTCGGAGGTTACTTTAGTTTTTAAAATTAACATTTCACTTATTAAAGTTGCAGTTTCATAACTTAGCTTGCTTTAAGATTTTAAGTACAATTTAGAATTATTGTTGTTCTTAAATAAATACAGCACATCTTAAAAACCACTTTGAAGAGCCTTAAATATTATTTGGTGCCATTTACAAACATTACTGAATAAACTCCCTAAAACCCTTTAAAATACATTTATTTTCTTTGCAAATACATAATTATTTGATTTACTATCAAAGACTTTCCTAGGAATCTAAATAATTCATACAAATCTAATAAATCACACTTATAAATATTTTTATAAGAGCTTTTTGGTGATTTTTAAGTCCTTAAAAGATTTAGGAAGAATCTGACTTAGAATCAGAAGTGTGAATCAATTACTCCTTTTGTCATTTTATCTATTTACTTTTTATTTTTATTGAAGTATAGTTGATGTACAATCTTATATTGGTTTCAAGTATACAGCACAGTATTTCAACAGTTACCCATATTCTTAAATCCTCACCCCTTCCAGTATGGTTACTATCTGTCAACATCTGGAGATGTTACAGAATCATTGGCTATATCCTCCATGCTGTGCTACCATCCCCGTAACCAACTTATTTTATGGTTGAGAATTTTTGTGCCCCTTTATCCCACTTACCCTCCTCACCCACCCAGACCCTCCCTCATGGTAATCACCAGTCACTTCTTAGTGTCTATGAGCCTGCTGCTGTTTTATTCATTTTATTTTGCTTTGTTTTTATATTCCACAAATAAGTGAAATCATATGCTATTTGTCTTTATCTGCCTGCTTATTTCACTTAGCATAATACCCCCTAAGTCCATCCATGTTATCTCAAATGACAGATTTCTTTCTTTTTTATGGCTGAATAACATTCTGTTGTGTATATATAACACCTCTTCTTTATGCATTCATCTACTGATGGGCACTTTGGCTGCATCCATATCTTGCCTATTGTAAATAATGCAGCAATAAACATAGGGGTGCATATATCTTTTAGAATCAGGGATTTTGTCTCCTTCAGGTAAATTCCTTGAAGTGAAATTACTGTTTCAAATGGTATTTCTATTTTTAGTTTTTTGAGGCAGTTCAGTGTAGGAGGGTTGCCTTTTTTCCACATCCTAGCCAACCCTTGTTATTTCTTGTCTTTTTGGACAGTGGCCATTCTGATTGGTGTGAGCTGATATCTCACTGTGGTTTTGATTTGCATGACCCTGATGATTAGTAATGTGGAGCATCTTTTCATGTACCTGTTGGCCATCTGTATGTCTTCTCTGGAAAAATATCTGTTTAGGTCCTTTGTCACTTTGGCATTTGAAAATAGAATCACAGACTCATGCCTGGTTATAACAAGCTAAATTCTCTTAAATATTACAACTACTTAAAAGTCTAAGTGTGTATAGGTTCTGCATTAACACAAAATACTATAGGTATTATCTTCTTAAACATTTCTATTGCTAAATCTTTCCAGGGTTGAAAGATGATTTCCTATTGTATTAGTATGCTCAGGCTGCTATAACAAAAAGACCATACACTGGTAGCTTAAACAATAGAAACTACTTTCTAGACTAGGAAGAAGGCAAGGGAGATCTGGAAGAAGCAGGCCTAGTACTCCTGCATGTTCTGACCTGGAGCCTGGACGTGGGTAGAAGTTGATGGTTCAACCTCACTAGAGAAAGCCTCTGTCCCTCTGTCCCAGCTGGTGGCCCTCATGTGGTTTGGCCATGACTCACAACACACACAGAGAGCACTTTACAAAGGAGGGGCAGCATCTGTTGCCACAGAAAAGAAAGCACATTAGTATAGTTAGTTTTGATTTCCCAGCAACCAAGTGGAGAAATTGAAAACACTTCATTCTTCTGCACTCCCCACCCTTCCCTTGCAAGCTCACTCTCAATTCTCAGGGACAGTTTTTCAAAACCCAGTGTACTGGGAAATTTGATCCAAAGTATCTTGATTAGCAGCAGAATAATAATTAAGTCACAAAGGCAAAAGGTACATGGGATCTCTCTGTATTATTTCTTACAACTGCATATGAATCTACAATTATCTCAAAATAAAAAGTGTAACTTTAAAAATCAAGCTACTTATAATGTACCTTGACAGGAAGAAAGAAAAAAGAACAACACTGCACCCCCAACCCTGCTCCTCCAAAAAAAAATCAACTTTTTGTTTTTTTGTTAGATGAACTTCCTCAATCAAGTGATACCTATACAGAGGCACCCTGTGCCCCCCGGAAGGTGGTGCAGCAGAACCGACACCTAATCCTTTCTTTTCCTTCCCCTAAGGAAACTAGCAGGTACCTTAATGGCAACTGAGTATTTCTGGTAGTATAAACAAGAACTGGTAAGAGTTGTTCCCTCTGCAGAAGAAAACACGGAAGGGGCCACAGAGAGAGGAAGATATATCTTTCATGATAGATCCTTTTGGGCTTTTAAATTTTTTATCATGTGTTCATATTACACAGTCCAAAAATACTGTTCCCCAAATCTTACCTATCCTTCCAGATATGAGCTTCTCTATGAACCCTTCTCATCCTACCAGTTTGAACACACCATTCTCTCCTGTGTGTTTCTAGCACAGTGGTTCTCAACCCTGGCTTCCAATTGAAAAACCTGAGAGCTATTTTAAAAATGCCTATGCTCAGCCCAACTGAATGAGAATCTCAAAGGGTAGGAGGTCAACACGGATGTTTTTTTAAAAACTTCCTAGGTAATGTAATTGTGTACTCAGGATTGAGAACTTCTGCCCTGGTACTTTATGATTCATAAAGTACCTGGTACCTTGCTTGAGTCAAGCTCTCACCCTAAAAGTAAACTATGAATAATTGATTACAAAAATAAAAAACACTTTCACACTGTTTAGTGCATTTAGTCTCCTCACAGAACAACCCCATGAACTGGGTGTCAGTGCCCCACTGCCCAGAAAAGGAAAGGAAGAGGTGAAGTGCTAGAAGTTACAAAGTTTCAGTACTCTGTGTTTGACATCTCCCCTGAGATTAAGACTGTGTTCCCGCCCATGTCCTCACACAGCACTTTACACACAGGTGGTGTTCAACTGCAGTTTATCAGCATAGTGAAAAATGAGTAACCCAGCAGAGCAGCAGGAAGTGTCTCAGCCACCCTGAGTTCACAGGGTGGCTCACTGCTGTGCAAGAGTTCCCAGATTCTGCTTAGGAGTTTATCTCCCTGCCTCTCCAACCCCTTGCTTACCCCTATCACCTCAGCTGCATGTTCAAAAAATACAGATTCCTGGAGCCAGGATTTACAGAATCTGAATCTCAGAGGATAAACTTCAGGGATATCTATTTGTTTTGAGTTTGTGTTTTCATGTGGTAAAATATCTATAACATAAAATTCACCCTCTTAACTACTTGTAAGTGCATTTCAGTGGCATTTAAGTTCATTCACATTGTTGCACAGCCATCATCAGTATCCTTCTCCAGAACTTTTTCATCTTCCCAAACTGAAATTCTGTACCCATTAAATAATAACTCCTCATGCCCACCCCGTAGTCCCTGGCAACCACCATTCTACTTTCTGTCTCTGTGAATATGACCACATTAAATACCTCGTCTAAGTGGAATCATGCAGTGTTTGTCCTTTTGTGATTGGCTTACTTCACATAGCACAATGTCTTCAAGGTTCATCTACACTGTGCCATGTGACAATATTTTTAAAGACTAAATAATTCATTTTACAAATATGCCACATTTTCTTTACATATTCATCCATCAAAGGACATCTAGGTTGCTTCCACTTTTTGGCCATTGTGAAAACTCTACAGTGAACATGGATATGCAACTATCTTTTTGAGATCCTGTTTTCAACTTCCTGTTGTCAAATTCTTTTTCTGCATCAATCATGGTGATCATGTAGGCTTTTTCCATCATTTTGCAAATATGGTATATTACATTGACTGATTTTTTTTATTGAGCTTTCGTTGATACACAATCTTATATTGGTTTCAAATGTACAACACAGTGGTTCAACAACTACCCACATTATTAAATCCTCACCCCCTCTAGTGCAGTTACCATCTATCAACATAGAAAGATATTATAGAATTATTGACTATATTCCCCATGCTGTACTACTGTTCCCATGACCACCTTATATTGTGATTGATTGGAAATTATTGTGCCCCTTTATCCCCCTCCATACCCGCTCACTCCAACCTCTCCCGCTTGGTAACCACAAGTCCCTTCTCAGTGTCTATGAGTCTACTACTGTTTTATTCATTCTGTTTTGCTTTGTTTTTATATTCCACAAATAAATGAAATCATATGGTATTTGTCTTTCTCTATCTGACTTATCTCACTGAGCATAATACCTCTAGCTCCATCCATGTTGTTGAAAAAGGCACGATTTCTTTTCTTGTTATGGCTGAGTAATATTTTGTTGTATATATATACCACCTCTTCTTTATCCATTCATGTTTTGATGGACACATAATTTGCTTCCATATCTTACTATTGTAAATACTGTGGCAATAAACATAGGAGTGCAAAAATCTTTTTAAACCAGGGATTTTGTTTTCTTCAGGGAAATTCCTAGAAATGGAATTACTGAATCAAATGGTATTTTTATTTTAAGTTTTTTGGGGAACCTCCATACTGCTTTCCACAGCAGTTGCACCAATTAACATTCCCACAAACAGGACAGGAGGGTTCCCATTTCTCTACATACTCATCAACACTTGTTGTTTCTTGTCTTTTGGATAGTGGCCATTCTGACTGGTGTGAGGGGATTTGCATTTCCCTGATGATCAGCAATGTGAAGCATCTTTTCACGTGTCTGTTGGCCATTTGTATTTCTTCTTTGGAGAAATGTATTCAAAATGCAAAGCAGGGCAGGGCTGTCCTCATACATAGCTTGGACTTGGCAGGCCTGGGCTGGGAGATGCCCATGGTCTGAAGGGTCATCCAGACCATCATTGGAGACCTTGGGGCTTGTTGAGCATCTTGATCCCTATCTCTACTTGAGGCTTGGGGTGTATTTGTGGCTCTGTCCAGATAAACCATTGGTTTGTGGTGCAGTAACTATCTGCAGAGCACAGCAGAGCTGTGTTTGTATGTAATCTTGCTCCCATTCTCAGAGAAAATCAGCCACAGAGAGAGAATCTGGATACAGTCCCAACAAATTAGCACCGGAGGTTTCTAATGCTGAGTGGCAAATTGCCCATCTGTCTCCTCTCATTTCCTATACCTGCCCCGTCCTTGGAAATCACTGCTCTCTGTTCTCTCCACTCTCTTCCCTCATTCAAAGGGAGGAAAAAGATAGTGAATAATAGGCCACGTACTATATAAGCATTATCTCACTGAGGCCTAAGTATTACTATGCCCCTTTCATAGCTGAGAGAGGCTCACAAAGGCTGAGTAACTTTCTCAATCAATATTGAATAAGTAGACAGAGGAAGAGATTGGATCTCAAAATAGATCTTTCTAGATCTAACACCCAGACTGTTCCCACTGTAGCAACATCTCCCATGCAGTCAACAAATCCCTGCTATGTGCTTCCCCTGTGCTAGTAGCTCAGGAACCTACAAAGAAAAACAAAAGGTATGGTTCCTGGCATCCAAGGAAACAACTGCTACTAGTGAAGATAGATACTCAAACTGTAATTATAACAGATATTTTTTAGAGTGTCACAGAGGTGTAAGTACTATGGGAGCACTGAGAAGCAGGGATTTTAGGGTATACGTAGAGAGAAAACTCACAATTAGGACAGGACTTCACCAGGAAAAAAGGAGGAGGAAGGCCATTTGGGAGTTTTTGAGTTTTGTTTTTTAAATAAAACGTCAGATAGTAAATATTTCAGGCTCTGCAAGCCAGGCAATCTCTGTTGCAGCTAGTCAGCTCTGCCACTGGACTACAAACACAGACATAGACAAAACATAAATGAATAAGCATGGCTGTGTTCAGTTCCATACAGCAGCATATGAGTCAAGTAAAACCCTTGTTTTCAAGGAAGTGTGGTTTGACCAGGAACTGGACTATCTGAAATCAGGACAGTCACAGAAAGTCCAGAGAGCATAATCCTTGTGATCTTCAAGTATAGTCTGCATAGCAGCAGCAGGAACAGTCTCTGCTGCCTCTTTACAACCAAGGGGCCAGTGAAGTCATCCACTCAGTGCGTTGAGTGGGGAATATTCCGAGTCTGGCAACATCCAATGACCATGGTTAGATGTCACACAGTGTGTTAAAATGAACACTAGTGATTAACATCCAGGTACACAAATAAAAAAATAAATAAGAAAAATTTTCCTTTTTTTAAACAGATACAAATTCCTCCCAGCATTAGTTTCAACTTTTACAACTGTGTCTTGTTAGTACTTTCCTGTCAACCTCCTCTATGACTGTGTCAATTTAGGGGAGGAGAGGCATGTAGAAATCAGTTTTTCAAGATTCGCCTCAAGTCGAGCAGCACCTCTTTCCACACAAAGATGAGATGTATTTCCCTTGCTTAAAGCAGTATTAACAGAATAGGTGATACGTCCGGTGTTACTTCTTCACCCAGGGGCTAATTCTAATTTTGCTCCATACTGAGTGTATCTGAGCAGACACTTCACAGAATGTGTGTTTCACAAGCTGTGAAAATACTGAAACCAGTTTTAGCTGGTGTGGGTGGGAACGGGAGTCCCGCCCCACAATTCAACTGAACCTGTGCGATAACTGAATCCTCCCGCAGAACAAAAGCTGGAATGTGTCTGGCTGCAGTCCACAGCAGTTAAGGGCAGGGTCCTAAAGCTTTCTTACAAGGAAAATTCTTGTCTGTACCACCCTCTACTTACCCAATCCCACACTTAGGTTCCCGTGTTTTATTCCCCAAATGCAATACTCAACCTCTGTGGTCGTTTGTAATTATGTGTATGTTTTTTCACACTACAGTGCCAGCAGGAAGGGACTGCCTGTCTCGGCTCACGTTCATCAGTATCCTGATGCTTGGTGAACTAAGAGCTCAAGAAATATGTGTATTAACAATCAGCTGAGCCACAATCTTCTAGCTGTGATTAGTTTGGGGGGAAGTCAAGAACACTGCAAGTAATAGAGCACCTGAGTTCCATCTTGACTTTACTTTTTCTAGCTTTGTGACTCTGGAGGAGTCACCCAGCCTCTCTGAGCTTCTATTTCTTCATCTGCAAAATAAGGATGATAATACTAATATCCTCCTCAGGGGCGTTTCTAAGGAGCAAATGTGATCACGGACTTCTGAGTGTTCAAAGCACGTCAAACAAGTTCAGTTAAGAGGTGAACATTTTAGCATTGATGCTCTAAAAGAACTTTGTGTTGCAAAATAAGATGAGTAATTTAAAAATTGAGGGTATGGTCACTTATAGCTTGCCACCAGAAGTCAGTTTATTTGAGGTAAAAACAATATCCATAACCATGTAGGAACTTGTGGTAGTAGCTGCAAATAAACATATTTATTTTTTACCTCACTTTATCCAGACCATTTGACTGCAAGCTCCTTGAGGCCAGGGGATTCTGGATTATTCATCATTGAGTGCCAAGTCCTAGGTCAGGGTTGGGCCTCAGCATATTCAAAATATATTTACTGAATGAATGACCTCCTACGCTTCATGATCTCAACATGTCCTCTAGCTATTGAATTGGCTCATTCCTTCATGCACAAGGCATGTGACTAATGCCTGGGAATTAAATTGCTTTACCTGTATCCAAATTCTATCCATCTTTTATGGATCTACCCTGAATTTCGTTTTCCCTTGGCATAGGATTGTATCAAATCATGAATTCTCTGGATTAACCAAATGACACCCTAATTTCTATTAGTCACTGCAAATTCTCATTCCAATTTCATCTCCATTCCCATTCCCATTACCTCTGTAAATGTTTCATCACCTGTCAGGCAACAAATGTCTGTTGTTCCTACTGTGTGTGAGGTTGTCCCTTGCCCTCAAGGAGTTTACAAGCCAAGGGGAAGGCCAGATGTACCCACAAACATCCAGAGAGTGGGATATCACAAAATTCCAGAGTGCTGTGCCATTACATAAATACCATAGCTCACGTGTGTTAGGAACTTTTCTAGGCACTGGGATAAAAAAATAAGATATGCTTTCTGTGCTTGAGGGGTCTTACAATTGAGGAGGGAGGAGAGGACCAGAGAGTAAGCTCTGAGAGATTAAGGATTTTTGTCTGCTTTGTGTCCCTGCTGTGTCCCCAGCCTCTAGAGTAGTGCTGGGCACATGGGAGGCCCTTAGTAAATATTTGTTGAAAGAATGAATGGGTGAGTGAACCTCTGGCTTCACAGTCCTGGCTGCACTTGGCCTTTCTGAAAGGTCTCCACACCCTAGAATGCAAGCATGAGTTAAGGCTGACATGTACTCAGTTTTTCCTCCCTTCCCACGCTGATCCACTGTTCTTGACCCCAACATATGACTCTTGACTCTTTTTTCTCTTGGGTGGGTGAATTAAGTCCTCATGAAAACAGAGTCTCTGTGGGCCCACCCCACAATCCTCCCAAGTAAAGGTCCACTGAACCCAGCTGGCTACAGTCCTAAAACACCACTCACACCCACACCCCCAACACCTTCGGGTCCCCTGGGCCCCAACCACCTCGAGATAAACCTCATTAATATTCTGATGGTATCTCACTGGCACATTTCATTATATATTCATACATGTATGTAAAATCTCACATGAGAAGTATCACATCATACATGCTGTTCTGTCATGGACACTTTCTCTTCCTTCTCTCCCCTTTCTCCCTTCATAGTAGGGCATCACCTTCCACCTCCAGCACAGCTAAGTCGGTGTTAACAACCTTAAGCAAATCTCTGTAGCTTTCATTCTCTCAGACAATTCTATACAGATTTACATACATTCACACACATAGATGGCTTTTGGTCACAAATTTATAAAAATGAAACCATATCCACTTCCGGCATCTTGCTTTTCTCACTCAAGAGGACATGATACAAATGCCTGCAAGTCATCTGTTAAAATTTCTAGTTCATTCTTCTGAAAGGCCACCTTATAGTTCACCCTTGAACAATGTGGATTTGAACTGTTCAGGTTCATTTGTATGTGAATTTTTTTCAATAAATACAGTACTGTACTGTAAATGTATCTTCTCTTACGATTTTCTTAATTGCATTTTCTTTTCTCTAGCTTACTTTATTGTAAGAATGCAGTAAAAAATATATATAACATAGAAAATATGTGTTAATCAACTGTTTATGTTATCAGTAAGGCTTCTAGTCAACAGCAGGCTATTTATTAGTAAAGTTTTAGGGGAGTCAAAAGTTATGCATGGACTTTTGACTGCACAGGGAGGTCTATGCCCTTTATCTAGTGTTCAAGGTTCAACTATATTTTAAAGAATTATATCAAACCCTTTAATTCATTTGTTGTTATTCGTATGTGGTATAAAATGGAGTCCATTTTTGTTTTATTCCAGAAAGAAGCCAGTTGTTTATCACATGACCCACCTTTTTCCCCTGAATTTAACTACCACGATTACATGAATGTCTCATCGGAATCTAACTCTATTGTCTACACTACATTGATTTGATTACTGTGGCTTTAGGTTCTGATTATCTGGTATGCTACATCTACCCTTACTGTTTTTTATTTCATAGCTTTATTAGCTTAAAGCATAGTTTCTTAATTAATACTGAACATTTATTTTTCCCAATGAATGATATAATCATTTTGTCCAATTCCAAGAAAAAAACCTGTATTCATTCCAGTGGAAATCGTATGAAATCAGTTTTAGGAAAGACTTTTTTATGATACAAGATTTCCAATCCAGAAATATGAAGATACTGCAGTTATTCAGGTCTTTTTTGTCTTGTAACAGATAGGAAGTGTTTTTTCCAAGTATTTTGTTAATTTCTTGTTAGAATTATTCCTATGTAATTTATAGTTTTTGTCACTATCATACATGGAAAAATATGTTCGCATTTTTATTTTTAGTTGGCTCCTTTTAAAGTAGATAAGAAGCTGTTGACTTTTGTGTATTACCTGGCAGCCATCCACCTTATCACATTTTCTTAAAATAATATTTACTGTTTTCGATAAATAGTCTTTTACCTATTTAAATAATTTGCTCTTATACCTACTTATAATTTGCATTAGGAATGGCTGCTAAATTTTAGCAGGTGTCATTTCACCATTTAGTGAAGTTTTCTTTTAGTTGCATTAGTGTAATGGATTAGATCCATCAATGTCATGGATTTGGACTTGGAACCACTGTTGCTGTTTTAGCACAAACGTTGCTTATTTACTGCTTTTTATTCTTTTTTCGAGGGCTTCTATAAGCTAATATTTTATTTATTACTTTTATCTCTAAATCATAAGTGACATCAATCTGTAATTACAATAAATAATTATAAGTAATCTATACTTTTTTCTTAAATTGTGGCATTAAATTATATTATCTTCAAAACAAGAATTTAAGTGATTTTTCTATGACTCAGAGTAGCTAAATCTGCATTTCTAACCAGCTCTGATGTGAAGCTGGTTCTATCAGTCCTTGGACACACTTTGAGAAGCAAGGGTTTAAATAACTTAACATTGGAATTATTAGACTTTTAGAGGTAAACTAAAACTCAGCTGTGTGGCCATCTGGCCCTAGGGTCTACTCAATAGTTGGTCTTCATCATTGGTCAATTTATGTTTTCCCTCTCTTTCTGGGTCTGTTTCCTCTCCTCTGGGATTTGCCAGAAATCATACATTTCCAGCCGCTTTCCATATCCGTTGCCATAGACTTGCCAATAATGAGTCTCCTAAACCTTGTAGTCTCTCAGTGGTGTGATTACAACTCTTCTTATTGCTAACCTCTTCTCTTTTTTCTCTTCTTTCCCTCTTCAACTTTGCAAGCTGTTTATTTTACATAAATACATAGTTCATTAGTCTGTTCAATAAACTTTTAGAGTTATTTTTGGTAGATTTGGCTTATTTATCCTTCTTACTATTTTTATCCTTTCTATTATTTTTTCTATATCATTAACTTCAACTTTTACCTTTATTAATTCTGATTTCCTGATTTAATTTCTAAATGTTTAAGGTGAATATGTAGCTCTTTTATACTTTGGGTTAGTTTTAAATTGTGAAGGCATTTCAGAACTCCAAACATTCGGTTTAGTACTGCTTTCAGGGTCCTGTAGGTCTCAGTAGAAAATGGTTGTCTTTTCATTACTTTCTAGAAAATTCGTGAAATCCCTTTTATTCCCTCTTTGACCCAAGACTTCCTTAGGAGTTTGCCCCTTAATTTCTAGCTGTTTAAGATTTTTAGGTCATCTTTTATCATGTGTCTATTATTTTTCATTTTTATGAAAAAAAATTATTTGCAGGATATAAGTCCTTCATGTACTATATCAAATGATTTGATTACATCATTCAGCTCATCTGCATAATGTCTTAACTAGCATAATAAGGCATTGTTTTATGTGTCCAAATTATTTTTTCACTATTCATTCTGGCTAATTGTGAGAAAGGTTTTTTGAAATCTCTCAGAATTGTATATAAAGTTCTCCTTGCTTTTATATATTTAACTGCTAAGTTCTTGGATGTCTACTTTTATGACTATTGGATCTTCTTTATTTTTTTGTAATAAATCCTTTTATCACTATAAGGATGTTCCTTTTGCTCTAATTGCTATCAGCCTCATGTCCACGGACGCTTGTAATGTAACCACTCCTGTTCTCACCCACTTGCCATGCGCCCATCATTCTGTTTTCACCCTTTCATTATTACTTTGCTTCAGGTTTGAGCAGTGTGTCCAATGAGCCACACCTTCACATTTTTTAAAGTGCTTCCCACTTGTTTTATAACACCAAGTTCATCGTTTTCTCCCTAAATTTCTCCTCTTCTGTATTTTCGATCTCAGTTGTGATGGAAAGCTCTTGTTCTGCTGTATATTCTGCATACACTATCCAGACTTCCTTCTCCTGGGCCGCCCCCTCCCCCGAGCCCAGGGGGCTTTGGACAGCTTTTCCTCAAGCCCACGTCCAATGAGCATGTGGCTGCAGTTTAGCCAATTGAATAGCCTTTTTCTAGTCATCGGGGCCCAAACAGAACATGCAGTGCAACTGGGTCCAAAAAGATGGCAGCTCTCTTTCAGAAGAGACACTTCAGAGCACAGACTTTGAAACCAGATCACCTGGGCTCAAATTCTGGCTATGGCTCTTATTTGTAACTTTGGGCTAGTGACTAATCCGCCTCAGTTTTCCTACCTACCTCATCCTTGTGAAAATTACAAGGGTGAGTATGTGTAAAAAGTTAGAACTGTGCCTGTGGTGTAGTAAAGCAAGTATGTAGTAAATCAAATGTGAGTGTTCACTATTGTTCCTGTATTCTCTAACTCCAGGATCTAGGAGGGCAAACCTGGGGCTCTTGGCAGCCCCTGTGCTACCACAGGACACGTGAAGTCAGAGGATGAATGAGGTCAGCAATTTAGCAGAGCAGAGCAAGAGGAGAGACTTGGGTTCTGATCACAGAGTTGAGCCCTGGAACAAGTTGGTCCTAAAACTGGTTGTACTAAGGTTATTTTAGACATGGAGCAATTATCCCTTTTTTGCTTAATATTCTGTGACTTGAGTCAGAAAGTCTTAAATGATGCAACCCTCAAGCAGTATACCAGGCTAGGCAGCTAGGAACCATTTGATTCTTCCCTTCCCCTTGCTGCCCACATCCTATGTGGCAAGTTAGAATATTCTTTTGCCTCAGTTTCTTTCCACTATGATTCGTTTTTTCAATTCCTTAACTCAGGGAGGAAAAAAGAAGGTCTGTGTTGGCTGAGTACCTGCTGTGTACTTACAGGACGCACTCACTTTTTTGTCCTGACTACAACCCTACAAGGAGCGTGAAGCACAGGGATGGCGACTAGTCCACGGCCACACCTGGCACGGGCTGGCAGCTACGTAGGCTTCTTTGAAAATGGCAATGACCCTACAGCAGTCTGGTCAATATTAGGAGTCACACACACCTGTCCTGCCCCATTTTCTCCTGGAAGTGGTCATCAACCACTAAGTCTACCCTTTCTCAAGCCCTAAAGTTTGCAGAGCCGAAGAGCAGAGCAGCACTAGCTAGGTTGTGGTCACGTGTCGTGAAAAAACAAACACTTGGCTGGTGATTTTTTCAGAACTAATTCACACACGCCTGTACGTACACAATCCAGTCTGCCAATCTGTCTTTTTAAGATAGAGCTCTCCATGGTGTCTGCCCAGAATAGTCTTGTAAGACTACTTCTGCCGCCATTCCTGGGCTCCTCACATCGTCCTTTACAATGCTTATTGTCCGTCCTCTGGGTGCCCCCTTTCAGTTCCTCACATCTGCTGAGCTCACCCTGGGACTTTGGTCCTCCGCCGGCGTGCTCCTCCCTCCCCTCCCCGCACAGCCGGCACCTGCTCTTCCTTTGGGTATCTGCTTCAGGAAGACCCTCCCTGCGCACCCCAACGTAGGCGCCCCTTCTTTCCACTCCCTTAATCAGAATCTCAGCTCCTTGATTTTCTTCACGCCCTTAGAACAACAAGCCACTCACTGTTTTATTCACTTACATGTTTACATGGACTTTACTTGTGTTTGCATGTAATTTTCTTTTGTCTTTCTCCTTTGTTAGAATGAAACTGAACAGGCATCCTGAGAGCAGAAAACCTACTTGTTGCCCCTGTAGCCTTAGTACTTCACATAGGCCTGGTGTATAGCAAGTGCTCAGTGTTTATTTGTTGAATGAATGAAAAGACAAGAGACTAGAACATAGGACAGGGAAGATGATTTCACTCAAATTACAGACCTGGTGAGCCCCTTTTAAACAGCTTCACTGGTATAAATGGGAAAAATGGGTAAAATCCTCAAACCCTGGGTCCTTCTCCATTTGAGAGAATTCATTCAATCCCTGAATGATTTCTGCATTCTTTTCCACTCATGTGTGGCTAGCTTAGACCATAACTCTAAGAACATTTTAATGCTGTTCCATGAGATCCTGAATTTCTCTCATACCTTTGGCTTGGCCCCATCATTAAAGTCATGCTAATGACAAAGCCCTACACCTCGTCCAAGGGCTCAGCGTCCAGCTGAGGGGCAAGACAGGTCAGATGTGTACTGGGGAGGGGAGGGGTACACAGAGGACTCGGAAAAAAACCTGAAGCAGAGCCTTGTCCTGAGAAAGGGTGGTGTGGGGGCAGGGGACACAGCTCTCTACTGCACATCTTCCATGCATCCAGATGCTCACCACAGTCCTGGGATGTAATTTTTTTCAACATTTTGTAGTTGAGAGAAGTGGAAAAACATGGGCTTCTTTGTCAGATAGGCCTGGGTTCAAATTTCACCGTCACAAGTTATCTGCCACAGAGCCCTTGAGAAAATATGACTTGTTTCCTTACCTTGGTTATGAAGATAATAACAACTAGTGTTGCTATGAATATCAAATGATGAAGATAAATATTGATACATTCATAGAAATGAAATGAGTTTGTACTTGGCACATACTAGATACTCAATAATTTACAGCCTTTTTTATTAAGATATTTGCACAAGATCCACATAGTAAGTGGTCTAAAACTCCATAACCTCTTGCTCTGTGAGATCCCAAGGATATTTTCTTTACAGGCTGTGTTGAGGAGGAGAGCGCTTTGTTTATTTTCTCAATTCTTGTCCCTGCCACAACAAAGAATTGAAGGGCAGAGACACAGTAGTGAAGCAAGGTAAAAGTTTAATTTAAAGTTACTCACTTAAAGAAAGAAAAAGTGCAGGCAACCTCAAAGAGGAAAGGCACGCCCTGAAAGGTTGAGAAAAAGTTTTAAGGCAATAAGGTACACACTCGGAGAAAGGGGAGTGTGGGCTACCTCAGAGAAGAGGCACGCTGAAAGTTTGGGAAAGTTTTATATAAGGCTATGCACTTAGGACGGCGGACCTCAGAGAGAGGTGCACGCTGAAAGATTAGGGGTTCCCCTTTGTAAGGATTTTTTTTCAGGAATGTGACAAAGGGCTAGGAGTGTGGACTTGTCAAGTGGCCCCAAGATGTTTATCTTTGATGAGAGACATTAAGTGTCTTCTATTATTAGTCCTTTAGGTAATTCTGCAAAATTAACACAAGAAATTTACCACTCAGATTCCTTCCCAAGATACCAGCTTCCCTCTGGGAACAGACCAATTAAGACCTCTTGCTCTGCCCCCAAGTAGGCTGAGTTATTGTCCATTTGCTAAAGAGTATGTTAAAAATCTTACTTCTTAACTTCTGAGTTTTAAAAGGTAATCTTAGCTTTAAGATGGAATTTTTTCCTGTTTTTACTATGCTTTTTATAGCCGGGCTTGTTTGCTAAATTAATCATGATGCTTGTCTCCCGCCCAGGTTACAGATTACTTGATTAGGGGCTGGACAAGGAGAAAAAAAGCATATAGGTTAAGTTAAAATATAAGTTGGCCCTTTTGGCAGGCTAAACTAAATCTTAAAATGGCATAATCTAATTGACACAATGGAGACGGGCTGTGCTCAGATACTTAAATCTGGGGAATATCTGGACATTCCAAGTTACTCCTAACCTTTGGAGCTTCAATTGATTAACTCATTAACTCTGTGAGTCTTTTCTGGCTCTCTAGTTTTAACTGGTTAGCTCTTTGAGTCCCTTTTATTGAGCTTTACTGGCCTTAATTTTCTCTCCACTTCACTCATATCTATTTTCCTGCCTAACAGCTGCACAGTTTGTCACACTTTACACTTTTCAGAAAGAACCTGAGTTCTTTCAGGACAGCAATGACGTCACTTAGCTTTCTGGCCTAGTGGCCTATATATATATATATATATATATATATATATATATATATATACTAGGCAACTGTCCGTCTGAAATAAGCAGATACCCAGTAATCCGTTTTCCACTTCACTTATCTTCCACCTCCAGGAGCAACTCCCTCTGTACACATTTAACCAGGAAGAACATAAAACAGAGTTTTAGTAATGTGAGTCATTCAAGTTTATGTTCAAGCACCATGAAAGAAAATCCAACTTGCCAGGGTAACACCAATAGGAGTGAGAGACACCTGAACGCCTGCTAACCTAACAAATGATACTCAGCAACCTGAAAACAATTGAGGTTTTTTTAATAAAGTATTTAAATATATATGCCCAGCTAATGATTCATCATGTGATTCTTTCCCTCTCTCATGTCTCTGCCCAATTCCTAAGGACTGCCATTTCCTATTACGATTTTCTGTTACATTCTTCCTCTTGCTTTCCATTCCTGCCCAAGCCCTCTGCATCCTTCCTCTCTATGAAATTTTCCCTGCAGTGGGCTCCCTGATGTCAGTCCTGCCTTCTAGAATCCAGGCTCCACTGGCACCAGACAGGTGGAGCCAATGCCACTGCCCATGTCCCACTCTGCCCCCTTCAATATCTTCCCTTGTCTACGCCATACAGCTCTTTCTTGGAGTGTAAGTCCCAATAACCTGGCAAGAAGTAAAGCTGATTATCTCTTTAGCATTTTTGAGACCTAAGACCAGCTGCCCAATTCTTACTTTTAAACATATTCCAAGACCCTAAAATGCTTTTGTAAGTAAATGCATTATAGAAATCCTAAATAAATAAACAAGCCTTGGGCCTTCATAAAGTGTGCTGTTGCCCAATCATGGATAAATCTTGCCATCTAAGGGAGTAATGTTGTCAGGCTAATGTCACACAAAATAAGTGCAGTGAGATAAAATGTTAGCGCCCACTTCCTTAAATGAAAAAACATTGACCCCTGAAGCAGTAAAGACACCCCTCCAAAACACAGACACACAGGCACACACACAATTTCTTCCTCTTTCCTCCAGTCCCACCTCCTAATTTTCCCCACCCTAAACCCCACCCTTGCTGTTCACGGCCCTTAGGGTGCAGCAGCTAAGGAGTTCAGCTCCTGAGACTTCTCTCAGTTGACCTGGGCTGCTGTCCTCTGTAGTTAGAGTGTGGTAAGTATTTTTGCAATACAAAACACATTTCAGTGCTAACATTTTGTCTTTCTCTCCCATCTTCTTCCAAAAGAAAAAGAAACTATAAAACCAGTAAAATCTTACTATGTAAGCCAAGGCAGAAATGAATGGTAAGTATTGATTATTTGTCTAGGTGAAGTTTTTAAAAACCACACATCTGCAACATGCAATTGTCTTTTAAATTATATTTGGCAATAGTGATTCTTAAGAGCTTGTTTATATCATGATTGTTTCTTTAAAATGTGTTACTAGGAGATTAATTTTTTAAGAGAAAAAAACGTTCTGAATCATTAAAGAAGAAATTGTGTCACCAGTAAGACTGGTGTGTTTAAACACAATACACTAAATTCTTTCTAGAAAATTTCTCTCTTATTTTATAATTGGTGTTAAGATTTGCTGTTGGAATTGGCTTCACTAGCGGGAGACACAGTTTCTGTTTCAGTCATTTTGGGGTTGATTATTATTTTATTGTCAAAAGTTAATTCAAAATGTCTCTTTTTATAGAACAAAAACAATTCTTTGAAATCATAATGATCTGGCCACTTGTTACCCTTCCTGATTTGCAGCCTTGTTATTTTCATTAATAATACGAAGGTAGCTCTTCACTATGGTATTTTCACTGTGGAGGGAATGATTAGCTTTTTTCACTTGCAAGAATTAAAGGAAGGGGAATAAAGAAGCTTTTTCCACCCTTACTACTAGATCCCTAAGGTAAACGTATTTCTTATAGATGGTTAATAAAAGGCAGATGGGACTTCTGACTTCTATATGTCTGGTCTAGAGACTTCAAATTGTATATTTGAGACCTACAATTTCTTTATTCATACATTTTGTTCATTTATTTTCTTAAAATCACTCATGGAGCATCTACTCTGCTCCACCTTCTGGGTTAGAATAAAAAGATGAATAGCCAGCACATGTGGAGCTCAGGTCTGGCAGAAGGGAGGGATCTGAACAGAGCTGACTTTAAAATATAACCAGGACCAGATACCTCCAGAGCAAAACATTTATAATCAAGAGTTTTTTTAGGCCTCTTGTTTCTTCCTGAACTAAATTTGTCAAATATAAGTGTTTCATGGTCAACAGAGAATTGTATTTTCATTGAAGTTTTGTGACCCATTTATATTAACTAGATCACTCATCAATGGTTTTGTTGTCTTAATAAAGTGTTAGATGGGGCTTGCTCAAGTTACAGGTTACAAACACCACCACAAATTCAACATTCTCTAAGTTTTGACTTGATTTTGTGGCTGAGGAGCAGCACCATCTTAGCCTGCTTACCTTCCATCACCAATACAAGTTCCTGGCATTGGTAGAAAGGGGAGGACTCTTCCACCCACACAGATAAAACAAAATTTTAAATCATTTAACAAAATTGACAGTTTACTAAAAAAGTTTTTGAAACACCAATCAAGTCCCTTTGAGATGTTTTTTTACTGAAGTGGATGCTGCACTTAGCTGTGATGAGTCACTGGGTAAATGATTTTCAGCACACATGGTTCAAAGGATGGGCAATTCCAATTCAAATTTGAATCACAGCAAGATTTAAAATACAAACCTGTGCTTCATAGATCTTCTGGTCCTTTTAGCCAAGATATTAATCTGAGCTATCTGTAAGACTGCTCACTGTGGACTTGACCAGCAGATACACGAAGCCTGGGCAGAGCCAAGCCTCCTGCAGCTCAGGAGCTACTGTTTCCCGCTTCTTCCTCTGGGATTCCTCTATGGGACACAGAGCTCCCAGAAAGATATGAAGAGAGAAACAGGAAAAAAAAAACAAGACAGGAGTTTGGGGGAAATAAACAATTGCCTACAGAAGGAATCTGATTTTAGTTGAGGGTTTTAAGCTATCACATGTAACTTGGTACTTTTAGGGAACTCAGAGACTCATTCACTTAACCAATAATATTTCAACCTTTCATTCTGCAGACAGAAATTATGAGATAAGCTGGAAGAACTCAAACTCTTTCTTAGAAAGAAAGACTCTTTCTGCTCGTTTACTTCAGCACAAGACTCCCTAGTAAGGGTCACACTAATGAGATTATAATTCTGAGCTACAGCACCATGAGTGGACACCACTTCTGAAAGAGCTGATTGCTTGCCCCCCCTCCACCCCGACTACCAGAATAACAGCAAGGGAAACAACCTTCTATAACTGTAGGAAAAATAGATTTATTGCCACGTTGGAAATATCCTTGTTGAAACGTGGTACTGTGCACAAATTTTTTTTTATTGGACTAAATGTAAGAACATACATCACAGATGTCAATAGTGGTTAACTTTGTATATATGGAGAATTTACTAGAGATTTTTTCTTTGATAGTTTACTGATTTTTAGACTGTCTTCACTGATCACCTTATTTTGGCTAAATTTGTAAAATTTTACCTGTTTGCTGTGAAAATTTAAGTAGCAGGGGAAATTTGAAATTAGTGGGGAATGTGTGTTTTATTGTTGTGTAAGAGACTTAAACTATACTACCTCAGTACTCGAATCAGCATTTTACATAAACTTCCCTTAATACAGGGCTTCTCAACCCTCAGGGCATCTTGAAATCACTGAGAATCATTAAAAATATCCATTCCATGGCCACTAACCCCTTCCACCCAGACCAATGGATCAGTTTGAAATGGAGCCAAGTGGAGTGATATTTTTAAAAGGTCAACTCATTATGTTATCTAAGGTTCAATACTGTAAATATTTTATCTCCGTAGCATTGACCAGGAAGGAAGTTGCATTACTTAAAATTAGACTCCAGGACTGTTTCATTCCATTCTTTAATTATCACGGTGGGTCCGTTAAGTTAACACATGATATAAAAGTTCTCAGGCTTTATGGTTAGAATTTTGGGACTTTGCTCTGTCATATGGTCACATGGTCACGTGCAATTCATTAGTGCATACACAAGGTGTACTGCTTAACAGACACTGTCCTCTTGTTTTAAATGATCATGTAAATGCCCATTATCACCTGTGCCGGCTAATTCTCCTATGAAACTTCCCCCCTGGTCACTTGCTTAAATAGCCCCAGAACTGGTTTTCCACAAGGATTCCTTTAGCTTATTTCCAATTTGACTTCGATGTCCTGAGCTCACCTGCAAACCACAGTAGGGTGGCCTTCTATTCACGTGTGTGTCCTGATGGCGTCTTAGAATTTTCCTAACACTACGTTGGCCTTCCATGCCTCTCCTTGTCTGTGCCTTAATAAGCAGCCTGAATTGGAAATCTGAACTCAGGTCTCTCCAAGGACAGCCTCCTGCTGCCCAGTTATTATTAAACCCCAGCTATTCGTGGAGGATTGTCAGAAAATATGCATCCATGTGTTTCTCTGAACAAACTAAAAAATTTGATTTTCAATCTTGAATCATCAGAGAGGTAACTACTTAGATGGGATCGCTTTGGCTTCTCATAGATTGCTTTCAGCAATTCTCCAGCATTGTGCTTTCCCCCTATATTAGTAAATAGCTCAAGAAAGTCGGAAAAGAAACTATTCTGTTTATTGTCACATATCATCTTCTTTTTGAGGGACTTGATGAGAAGTTTCTCTAGGCCTCAATCTGTTTTTATTTTAAGAACATGGCCAACCTGCTAAATTTTGGTGTTGCCTCTTTGCTTTGCCTGGTAGAAACAGTCTAATTTGCAGCTCATGTCTAGCACCATACAGGAATCTTAAAGCTTGTGCCAGATTTGCTCCAGGATTTATTCTCCCTATGTCTGACTTCACTTTCCATTTTGTATCTTGTTACATATGAAAGTTTATAAACAGGGGACAGGAACTCACAGCAGAAACAGGATCAAGGTAATGCCTGCAGAGTGGTGAGAAATCTGGCAAGACCAAGGTGGAGGCAGGAGCATAGGCTTAAAGGGTTTGGGTGTGAAAAGGTGATCTTCCCCTAGAACCGTGTATGCCTGACACGAGTTGACAAATCAAAGGACCAAAGTAGAGAAAGAGTTTAATGAATTAGGTCCCAAAGAGACTAGTGTCAGTAGAATGACAGTGGAGCCTGGAATGACCCAATTTATCAGGTACTCATTATCCCCCACCCTTGCCCCAAATTAAACATTTTAGTGAACAAAATCCCTTTTACTTTTTGATGGAAGGAAGACAGCTGAACTTTTCTGGTGGCCAAAAAAAAAAAAAATTTTGCAGTCTTGCACTATCAAAAGTGAAAACACTCCTGGGAAGACTGCTAATTTAAGCATTATCAGGCATGAGCATCTTCTCCAACATGACTGAAAATGTTTTAGAGTGGCATTTTGTTTAAAGAAATCATTTAGCTTAAATTAAGAAAAGCCATGCTTTCGATGAGTAATCATTTTTATTTACTTATAACTGAAAGTATTTGTTGTTTTGACTAAGATTTCATAAGTGACATAATTCGTGGTACAATAAGGCAGAATCCTGTTGGTACACAGAAAGTGCAGAATTCTGTATGAAAGCCAGAAAACTAAACTGGTTCCTGTGGCAGACTCTGACCCAGGACTACTCGTGACCCAGCCATGGAGTTTCTAGGTGGCTGAAGAAGTTCTAAGAGGCTAAAAGCAGGACCTTCTCAATTGACAATTTCTTTTCTTCTTCCAGAAAGGGATTGCGTATAACCCATGGAGTTATTTGGTAGGAAGCTGAAATCCAGAAGGAGGGAGCACAGAAGAGAAAGGACAATATAAATCTTCAGGGAATTAAGAACCCAAGAATGCCCAAGGCAGCTAGTCAGTCTTTTGCTGATCCCATCAGGATACTCAGACCAGTTGGGAGAAATAGAGCCCAGAGATAGTAGCCCATAGGCTACTCAATGAAACTCCTTCCCTACAGAGCACTTGGTAGGATGCAAGAGCGTGGACTTTGGCTTTACATTGCCTTGCTCTTTACTTCTCCAAGTACCAGATTTCAAAATGGGAGAAAAGATTGCTATGAATCTGGAATCCAGTAGTATACATACATAAGATTGCTTAACATGGAAATGAGTGGAAACTGCTCCAGATATTTTACTTTTCCTTTAGCCATGAATAAACAATTGTGTATTCCCACAGGAAATGCTCTTATAAGAATTGAGATGGAAATCAGATAAATTATTGTGCTATTAGTGAGTGCCCTTTAGCCCCTCATCTCTATGTGGGGGTGGGAGAAGGTCTCCTGCATAACCTCAAAAGCCCCATTGTTTTGGCCTCCTCCCCACCACTTCCCCTTCCTGTAAATTTCCAGAGCAGTAACTGCCCCCACATAGATATTATCCAATACCAAAGTTATTGTCCCAACCCCTCAGATAAAATATAGGATGTCCAGGTAAATTGGAATTTCAAATAAAGAATAAATAATTTTTTATTGCCTCAGTATGCTTGGATTGCTTGGGACATACTTACTCAAATTTAACTGAATCTTCTGTATTCTTTTTAACCTATCTGTGGAAACTCTATTTAGTCATTTAACCACAATTTGTGGGTTATTGGGTTTTTTTCAGTCTTAATCCTGGGCTTCCATTTCCCAGACTCTGTAGTGACCTATGGGTAAAAAAAAAAAGATGGAGGTTTACCAGGTATTGGCAAGGAGGTAGAGCAACTGGAAATCACTTACATTATTGATGGGAGTATAAATTGGCCCGACCAGTTCAGAATATATTTTGGCACTATCAACTAACCCTGGGACCCAGCAATCCCACACCAAAGTGTAGACATAACAGAAATGAATGTGTCATCCACATAAAGAGATGTACAAAATTGCTCACAGTAGTGACATGTTTTTCATTATAGTCCAAACTAGAAACAAAGCAATGGTAGCATGCATAAATAAATAGTGGTATATCTATTAATGGAATATTATATAGCAAAGAGAAAGAATGCATTAGTGCTACACACTACAGTGTAGTAAAAGAAGGGAAATAATAAATAAATAATGCATATAGTTCAATCCATATATGGCTCAAACACAGGCAAAATGAGCCTCTGCCATTAAAAGACAGGGTAGAAGTTGCCTTTGAGCAGAAGGATAAGGAGGACTTCTGGGGTGCTGGTAAGGTCCTAGCTCTTGAATCAGGTTGTGATTATAGGAATTGTTCACTTTGTAAATATTTACCAATCATGCTCACTATTTCTGTACTTTACTATTGTATATTGAACTTGGATTAAAGGTTTATTTAAAGAGAAGTAAGTGATAGAACTGGATGGGTTAAACTGTCAACATAGAAACAATAAGCAGAAGAAAGAGAAGAGAGGCAACTTTTGGGATCAGTGAGTGGGGGGGGTCTCCTAACAGGACTTGCCAGGAAGGAGAGGATTTCAGAACAAGATGTAAACAAATCTGTGGGGGAAATGGGGTCATGTAAGAATTCCTGAGTTTCAGCACTTGCTTTTGAACATTTTTTAACCAAGAATCAACCTTCTAGGTTTCATTCCTCACTAGGATTCCACGTCTCCTCCTGGAGACACAGTTTATTCATCTAAGAGGAAACTGAGCTAGACAATCTTCAAGACCCCTCCTGAGGCTCATGCTTCATGACGCCCTTGATGGGTCTCCTGCCGGTTTCTTACCACAGCACTGTGGTTCAATTTGGAGGGTAGAAAATTCCTGTGGTCTTGCTCTGTGTTTTACAGGATATTTAGCCACATCCCTAGCCTCTACCCACTAGATAGAGGGTAGATGTCACCCCAGTTGTGAGAACCAATAATTTCTCCAGATGGTGCCAGATGTCTCCGTGAGTTAAAATAATCTTTGGTTGAAAACCAGTTATGTAAACCTGCACTGTGCAACACTAGGGCAGTTTTTGAGTGATTGGTTTCAAGATTTAAAATACATACATGCACACATAAGAAGAAAGGAAAGTGAGTCATAAATTGCCTACCTTCTATAGTCTCCAAATTTATCTGAGAAGGGACGTTCTAGGAAAATGCTTACCATTTACTCCTGAACAGAGCTGGCTCGTGTCAGCTGACCGAGATTCACAGTCACTGATTGGTGGAGTTCAGTGGAAAGAAGAATAAAGGCTCTGGAGTCCCCCGGCTGGAATTTAGATCCAACTCTGCCGTTCTGTCCCTTTGGACATGTAATTTCTTTTCAGTTTCTTTTCCTTTCTTCTGTAGCATTGTAGAAGAACTAGCCACATCATACAACATCTAGGAGAGTGTAAAGAAGGAGGAATGGTATTGTGTTTCCCTCCAAGGCCAAGTACTTTCTTTTCTTTAATACTCATGAAATACTTACCTTATGCCAGGTACCACTCTCAGAACTTTTCAACTATTAACTCCTTTAATCCTCCTAACTCTGTTGTAAGACAGAGACTGCAAATATCCCCATTTCACAGATGAGGAAACTGAGGCACAGACAGGTGAAGTTACTCTCCCAAGGTCAGCTAGCCAGTCACTGGGAAAGCTGGTCCTAGGGCCTAACCGCTAGAGTCCTCGGTCCTAACCCCTAGACTGTGTTGCTCGGTTCACCTTCTCATCTTTGGTTTCCTTAACTTTGGCAGTGAGGTGTTCTCCATGTCTTCTCCCTGAAGAGATGAGGAACAGAATGGGGGCCAATGCTCAGTCTTAGAGACAAGCCTCATTTTCTCATCCATCAATTAAAGAGGTTGGACTAGTGATCATGATTTTTCCCTGGCCCTGGAACTTAACCGCTTTGCTTCAGTTTGCTTGTCCGCAGTAAAAAGAGTCTTAGCAGCCCTAATTGCCTGAGTGCTTCAGTCTGTTGTTAATACTAAACAGAGGTCAGTGTTAATGAGGGGTCAAACATGAAAATGCTTTGAAAAAGTATTATGCTCTGTACACATGTAAGCCATTGTCATTGGGCAACATTTCACTCCCTGGTTTTTTCCATCAACTTTCACTGGTACTTAGACTCCTATCATGTACATGGTAATTTGCAGTTTTCAAAATATCTTCACATCCTGTTCTAACTTCAGCCTCTCAAACACTAACTGACGAACATCCAAGCCCTCTGATCGCTAACCCAGTGGTCACGCTATCACCTCCCTGTCACTGGGCCTCTCCGTGCCGTGCTCCCAGACGCTTGTCGGTACTGTCAGCTGAGGCACTGGCCCTGCCGCTCCGCTGCAGGGGTGCATCTGTCAGGTCACTGGCGTGCGGGAAGCAGTGGAGAGCAGACGTAGCCTATTGGCAGAGTCTCATCACATTAATGCAACTCAGCGAGGAACATGGTACTGTATTCCTTTTAAAGATGTCAAACGGAGGCTCAGAGAAGGTAGTTTACTTGTCTAGGGACAGACAGACAGTGGAAAATAGATCTGAACCCAGGTTTGTTTGTCTCCACGGTTCCTAATCATGATCTAGATGTTGGCTAGTCAAAGTGTGGACCAGACACCAGCAGCGTGGGCACTACCAAGACCATGAGCTCCACAGCTGCTCAGTAGAGCTCTGTCCACCATCCAGGGATGCCAACATTTAAATAAACACCTAGATTCATTCATACTCATGTATATTGTAGACTGTTTTAAAAATATACTTCTAAACATTTTACTTCAAAAAGGGGGACTTAGGGATTTTAAAGCAAGTGGCATTAATCCTTGTGTTAGATTGGAACTGAATTAGTTGAATTAACAGATACTCAATACATACTAGACATGACTTGCATATATAGTAATTGTAGCATATGCCCATTTCAGGACTTACATCAGAACTTCTAATTCTTAAAACTTACTCATTGGTATTTTTTTTAACATGAAACACAACAAATTTTATCCTTCAAACTACTCAACACAACAAATATATGTGTCCAGTGCTATACAAACAGGTATGAAGCACTGAAAGAATATTTAAGATATAATTTTTGCCCTGAAGTAATTTTTACCTGTGGAGTTTCCGAAAAAAAACTTTAGCACAGCTTTCCATTTTGATACATTGCCTAAATGATTTTGATTGTCTCTACTTTTCCCACAGCATTGTTTTTATTAAAGAAGTCATTTTTGCTTAAGAATATTGCCTTCCTGGTCCATTTGGCTGTACTCATCTTCCTGGTATATTTTTAAAGGTAACAGAAAATTTGCTCTTGAGACCACAGGTATATCCATAATATTCAGAATTGAATAACACATGACCTGTATAATGTATTCCTTATCTGTAACTAGTTCTCAGATAATAGACTGAATTCATATGTCGTGCCACTCTGATCAGATGGTAGTAGCATCCTATACACTCTTGTGAAGGATTCTAAGATGTCCAACGGGAACGTTCTGGGATTGGTTAGCAATGCCTGCTATGAGCGTGGGAAAGAGGTGCTGAGGGGCACCTGTCCATGCATTGCTGTCCCTTCACTCTGACATGCCCACTGTTCCAAAAGGCTGAGGTCTTTACTCTGCCTCATGCATTCCATACTCTGTTTCCCTTAGGCATTCCTTCACACTGTTTCCACTACCTAGAATGCTTACTTTCTATGCCTGGGCCAGAATCCAGCATCATCCAATCAGCCTTCCCCAACTTCTACAGACCCAATGGTAATTCTCTTTCTGCCAGTTTGGAAAAAAAACAAAAAAACAAAGAAGTTGTTCCTAGATCATATGCGTGAACTTCAGCTCAACGCCCTGAATCAGATACTTCTCTTACATCTCCCAGGGGCCAAGGAGGTTCTCAGTACAGACTTGTTTTGGTTGAAATGAATCATCTCCACTTCCTCTTTGAGGTACACCTGTCCTTCCTGGGCTGAGCAAGTGTCACCACAGTTTTTGGCCTTTTATTTTACTATGGAGAGTCCCCTAGTGATTTCTGTACTAGTTTCTCCTTACTGAATTTCTGTAACATTTCCCTCTGGCTTTATAACTATGCCCAGTCCCAAACTGAAGGCAGACTTGCTGGGCAAAAAGATTTGGACAAATTATGCTTTTCTCTTCTTGTCCTCTGATTTGCTTCTCAGAGGAGTCAGTATCTGGGAAGGGAGTTGAAAAAACTACAATTTTGATTTAAAAGCCATCAGATTAGGCAATAGCACTGTTGTGGTCCCCTTCCACGTTCTCACTTTTTATCAACCCCTCTCCCTTAAGAAGCTCTTGGGCCCTTATTAAACATACAGATCCCTGGACCCTTTCCCAGGCCTATTAAATCCAAATTTCTAAGGATGTCTCATCATTAACAAGCCCCTCAGGTGATTCTTACCCACATGAATGTTTAAAAAAGAGAAAGAAAATTTGTTCGTTATATGCAAGTTTTCTAGTGTATTTCAGTAAGTATACCAGATGCTGGCTAATAATATAACAATGGTGTACTCTGGTAGAATATCTATAGACAGAAACCAGTAGAAAATACCAATTGTGTAGAGCATTTTCATTACTAAGACTCCAGGACAACCACACAACACTTAATATATACAAAAATGAAAGTATTTGGGCCTTAACCTGCACAAATTTAAATTTAGTTGATCATGCAAGGCAATGCTATCCATTCACATGACTTTTAACCATCACCTGTCTGCTAATTCATTTCTTTAACAATATCATATCCATGTGTACCATGTTCAGACTCTGTTGTAGGTTTCCCTGGTTAGCCCTTTACCTCTGCAGCCTGTCTGGAAACAGTCCCTGCGCTACCACATGGCCATACATTTTCCTGCATTGTCAGCAAAGGCATCATTACCCTACCAATTAATCAAACAGGAGAAAGACCGTTGGATTCCAGTTAAATTTTTAAGTACATCTTGCAGTTTCAAACAAGATTCTTAGTATGATTTTATGATCATCATGTAGCCTTCTCAATGTCATGGATTTCTCTTTCAGTCATAAAGCAAGTTCTTGATAATCAATATTAGAGTTACTTTCCTATGGCAGCTCAAAGTGCCTTAGCTTTTATTATTCCTTAAAACATATGCCCCTCTTGGTGGGAATCAGTCAGTCACAGCCGTGGTCTCAGGGTAAACAAGACCAGGAAGAGCAGTGTCAGAGGAAGAGCTAAGAACACTGGGAAGGACTGAGAGAGCATGGAATGACACATGACCAGTGGTCTCCAGGGCTGCCTGCAACACAATCACCCCTCAAAAATTTTATACCCCACTTAAAAGTCCACCCCAGGCTAGTGAATCAGTATTTTCAACCAAGACGTAAGGTTGAACCTAATGCACAGCTGGATTGGGACACACTGCAGAATCTTTGACTGGGGCTTCCTTGGCAACATGGTGGAGGAAGACTGAAGTGGGTAAAGTAGAGCGGTAGTAGGCTCAGGGTGCTGCCTTGCAGTGCTCAAGGGAAGTGTGAGAAGGGAGCAGGGGCAAGACTACAGATTATGCGTCATGATTAGATTCTATACAGTAAAGAAGAAAGTTGTAACATTAAGTCCTTGTGAAACTGCTTTTTTTCTGTCTTGAGAGTTCTGACTGGGCAGGAGCTCACAAGACATTCAGCTTGATCGCTGGATGAAATATGAAAAGTATAGGAAGGACATTATTTCCTAGTGGTTTACAACTACTGGATTTTTCTGTGGAAATCTGAAGTCTCTTTTTTCAGATGATGGCCTGACACTTTCACAAAAGGAAGTCGATTGCTTTTTAAGTAACATAGGTCTTCTGTTACGGTTTTAGTTATCAGGACTTAAAATCACACAATGAACACTGACATTAGCTAGAAGCATCTTTTCTAATGACAATAATTTTATGGAAGGTAAAGAGCTCTACCTCACAGAGTTCTCTTAAGGAACAATTGAGAGAATGTCTGTAGAATAGCTTTTAAAAATTGATTATAATAACTATTAAAGAAGAATACATCAAATGCAAAATACACATTGTTCAAGATGGTTTTCTTGAAAATACCAAAAAAAAAATCTTGCTGAACTATAGAGATCAGTAAAAGGGGCTAAAAAACACCCCAAACCAGAAAACCTGAGAAAGGAACCCTCATTCCCTTTCCTTTGTGTTCTTAATTCCAAACATGGTCAATAGTATAGATACATTATGCTAAGTTAGTTGAACGTGACCACCCCGATAAGGACGGAGGTGATGAAATGTCTTCTCAGCTGGTATCTACATTACATGCCCCAATACAAGTAGGTTTTTAATCCTCTTTTGGTTTTGTTTTCTAGGCAGTACCCTATCGAACTGAGCCTTAAAAATGAATCCAGTTGTTCAACAGCCAAAATACGGTGCAGGGGGTATGAGCAATGACTGGCAAACTGGCATGTTTGGCTGTTGCGATGACATAGGCATTTGTAAGTGCACATAGTTACTGATTCTCCTTGACAACCTAATGCAGATCACTGTGTAATACGATTCTCATATTTATCCTGTCACTAGGCTCCATGCTTTAGTCACTAACTCAGAAGTGACAAGCAGGAAGCCCATAGGTGGACTTGGCCACCAGCTGTGTTTTGTTTGTCCTGTACATAATAATGTACTCTCTTGATGTAGTAATTGAAAATAGTAGGAAACATAAAAACCCAATTCATGTAAAAATCTAGCTCTCTAATCTAGATTTCTGACTTCTCTTGAAAATTGGAAATCTGGAAAGAGGCGTCCTCATTCACCCACGGCAGAGGTCAGCAGCCACTGCGTATTAGCTAACCCCACTGAAAGGAGCAGTTACTCAGCAGTTCGCCATACTTATGTCCACCATCCGCTATTATCTACTTGTGTTTTTCCAAGCTGTTTCACTTATTTATTTTGCTGCCTGGCCTTGAGTTGGTGATCCCTGTCTGACACAATCACCTCTCTTTGAATTTCTTACCTCTTGGGTGTCACATGTCTTGACGTATTTCTCTCCTGTGTCTTCCATTCGCGTCTTCTTTCGCCTGCCCCACTGATTCTGTGTGTCCCGAGCTTCCGTGATCTCCCTGTGGCCCTTGAGACTGTTCCATCTCCAGAAGGAGAACAGGTGTTCAGCCTTACTGACTTGTCATTCTTTAATGCTACCAAACACACTTTTTGTGAGAACATTTGCCTTATTTCTCCTTCGCCATTATCAGTCGCAAACACTCTGTGCAGCTCATCTTCCCACTGTCTGTGAGAACAGCCCCCTCTTTTTTTGGAGGATGGAATTTCCACGTCCTTTGGAGACTGTCTTTTGCTTAAACGATCTATCAAAAACCTCAGATTTTCTTATCCTATCTAAGGCGCAGTCATATCACAGCTCCGGCCCAGAGGTTTTCACAAGAGATTTGTACTCAGAGCATATCTGAGAACAGTGTCCTGTTTGCTGCTATTTTCTTAGGCCTCTCTTTTTGGACTTATACAGATTTTTTAAAGAGAATTTGCAGTAAGCCTTTTAAGCATCTGATACCAATATCTGTTAATCTCTCCTTGCGTTCATCCCCAAAACAACAGCAGAAGTGTCCTCTGCCCGAAACCATCTGGAGTCTGTTCCCCATTGCTGTCTCCCTTTGGCCCTCATCACTTCTCCTGCAGCGTTCTCTGACCCTAAACACTCTCCCATAGCTCTCAGAGGGCTTCTCAGAGGCCCTGATGCCACAAACTTCCTGTGCAAGCATGACCCAGATGCAAACAAGGGCAGCTAAGAAAGATAATGTGAACACACTCTGATGGTCAGGGCGGTCGCTTCGGCGATTAAAGCCGACCTGGTGCAACGCCAGGCACATTCGCCCCAACTCCCGGACGAAAGGCTCTAGAACCGAGACAGAAAGAGCCAGATGACAGCATTGCTTTCTCAGAGTGCCCGTGAAGGCCCTTTCCCAAGGGAGCCTCTTTGCAAGAGTGTGTGATGTGGCTGAGGCCATGACGCTTGCACTGACTCCCCTGTGTGGTTTCACCCTTGCAACCAGGCCTCTGTGGGACGTTCTTTCCCCTGTATCTTTCATGTCAGATCGCCTCTGACATGAACGAATGCTGCCTGTGTGGAGGAAGTGTCGCCATGAGGACCCTGTATCGGACCCGGTACGGCATCCCGGTGAGTCGCCCAGGGCCCCATGCGAGGAGGCAGCCGGCGCGCCCACAGAACTTCCCTTCCATCTGACAGGTCTCTGTGATGGCCCTCCTCAACTTCAGGGCTTGACCTGAATCTTTCTTCACTCCCATATATGGGAATATATTTGTAATGAAATCTTTTACTGTTCTAATTGTGCATCTCTGAAAAAGTTGCTGGAAGTGAGTAAGTGAGGGGTGGAGGCCAGCACAGGGTCCTTAGGCTCTCTTGGCTTTACTCAGAGGCAGACACAGGACCCTGCAATCCTGCAAGGCGTGCGGCAGTTCCTTAGAAACCCTTGGGGAAAGACAGATATGAGGTGGATCGCTTTAGAGCTGCCACATTTGCCTCACGTTCCAGGGGTCATTCATTCAAAATGGATTATTGAGCATCCAGAAACTGAGTGAGGCCTGAACTGGGGCTCATTCATTCAACAGGGATTTATTGTGTACCTGGAACACACCGAATACTGTTCCAGATGCCAGAAACACATCAGTGAGCAAAGCAACCCAAAATTTCCATCTTCATCAAGCTTACTGTTTGTTTTGAGAGTTTTTATTTTAACACAATTTCAGACTTCCAGAAAAGTTATAGAATGGTACAATAACTTCCTGACTACCCTATCATCAGACTCCCCAAATATTAAAATTTTGCCATCTTTGCTTTATTTTCTCTCTTTCATCTATTGGACTATCTATCCTATTTTATTCTGAATCAATTGAGAGTCAGTTACAAACTTAAGGCCTTGTTCTTTCTAGTACAGTGTGTATTGATAAAAAGGACATTTTCTAACATAAAAATACTACTATGAAAATCTGGAACTTAATGTTGATACAATACTATTATCTAAACTCTGGATCTTATTTACATGTTACCAATTATCCCAATAACATTCTTTAGATGAAAAGACCTAAAAGGATGAGAGGATGACCTCTCTGGGGCAGATCCAGGCAGAGGTGAGATCCAGCGCTAAGGCCTTGAACTAGAGCTCACCTCGAATGCTCCAGAGACAGCAAGGGGCCAGAAAGGCAGAAATAGAGTGAATCAGAGGGTAGGGATAGGCTGTAATAGAAGATGGCATCAGAGCACTAGCAACAGTTAGACCTTCTGGGGCCTTGCAGAACATCAGAAGAACTTTAGCTTTTACTCTAAGTGAGCTGGAAAGCCACTGAAATACTTTAAACAAAGAAGTGACATGATGTATTCTTGTTCCTGGAAACTTCCCTCTGCCCAGCTAACTGTTCCCATGTGACTGAGAGCAAGTTCTTAATCTTCCTGAGCCTGGACTCCCTCACTGGTGTACGGTGATGATATTCCCCCATGCCCCACCCAGCTGCCTCCAATGATGGTGTAACTAAAAGTCAGGTGAGAGAATGTATGGAAAGGCCTCAGTCCAAGGCCAGGCAAGTAACAAGTGCTCAAATAAGTAACTATTTTATTTTTGGACTGAGAGAATGGCTGAGCCGTCTCAGGGCGGGGGTGTGTTCAGGGCCTGGCTCCATTTCTCCTGCCCACCTTTTCAGCCCTGCTGCTCCCGTTAGGGCTGCGCAGAAGGCAGCCGAACACACAGGGCTTCTTAGCTTGGTAACTTGCCCCTGAACTTTTTGAACTGTATGCAGGCCATACCTGTGTAGTTAGGCACATGGATGTGAGGCTGAGGTTCTCAAAGTAGTCCACAACCCCGAAATGGCATACAGGAAGGGGCACTTAGCACAATCCTGCAGATAAAGGTTCTGGGACCAGCTCAACAAATAGCCAACTTTTTTGTTCTCTGACAATCATTGGGTGGCATCAGTTTTCGCATCTCTCATAAGGAAGTTGTGCAAGATGATTTCTAAGGTTGCTTGTAGGTCTTGGATTCTAAGATGTAAAATTTCTTCGCATACATTATATAATATACTTATAGATACTATATAGTCTTCCTCCTTAGAACAGATCTCTAAAATGACTAGTAATTCCCAGGACTGATTTATATCATTCAGTCTCTCTGTTTTGTTTCCCTACATCTATGCAGACTTGCACAGGGCACCACAGTGCAACCTCTGATCTGCCTCTCCCTTCCTGGATGCAGCCAGGGCATGCCTTTGGCAGGCATCACAGACTCTGCAGGAGAGAAGTAGAAAGAAAGGAAACACTCATTGATTGAACCATTATGTGGGGGATGTTATTTTGACATACATTTGCTCATTTACTACTTGCAGACTCTGTGGTGGAATTGTTAGCTCTACTTTACAGATATGGAAACCAGGAATGAGAAAGGCTTAATGTCACAGAACATGTATATGTTGGCATTTGGGCTCAAGTTTATTCCAGGTCTCAGAGTCTGGTTTTTCTCACTTTACCATCTCGTCCTCCTGAATAGATGGGTCTTCAGTCACTTAACATAATGCATTCATTTATTCACTCAGTGATCAGTAACTAGTGCCCACAACAAGGTGGCTTCCAAACTAGCTCAGCGCCAGTCCCCTTTGCGGAGCAGTGCCAAATGAACCATCTCCATGCCTGGCATCCACTTCCTGACATGCTATTCTGGTCAAGGCAGTTACATCCCTTACTACCTTCCACATGGTATTAACCTGTAGTTCAATTCCTTCACTTTGAAAAAGGAGTGTTTTTCTTCTCCATATTCTCTGTACCTGAATTGTGAAACAGACTTAGAATCATGGTGGTTTTTTTTATAGGTTTCCTCCATCTCAGAAAATACTAGTGGATTTTTTTTTCTCCCATAGCTTCCTAAAGTGAAAGACAGACTCAGACATGCTGGAACAGAAAAGTAATTAGATCCTTATCAAATGAGAATATTTCCTTCCTTGTGGCATATTATATGTATTCAATAAATGTTGGTTTAATGAAGGCTTAAAAGATACAAAGAATAAACAGTAATTAATGAACTGAAGATTGAAAAGAACAAGTATTCTGAGGAAAAGTTGAAGGAATTTGGATTATTTATCAGGGAAAAAGGCAAGGCTAAGAGATTGAGTTGTCTTCAAGCTGAAGACCAATTTTGCCATAAGATAAAATTACATCATTAGATTAATAATGTTGCTACTTATCTGTCCACTCCACCCCACATGCTTACTCTGTTAGGTGAGAATCAAAATCACTTTATCAATGGAAAAAAATTTTCATGAAAAATAAATCACTCATAATCTCACATTTAGGAGCTCCTGACCTTTCTAAACTGAATTTACTGTAGATATCCCTCTTTCTCTCCCTCACTCTCTCTCTCTCTCTCAACTCACACTGTAAATTGGGAATTCTATTAACACACCCTTAAAAAAAATAAATGCTATTAAAAAATAGAGTTCAAAATTATTTCAGTTAGTCAAGATGTACAGTTATAGAATCTGGTGATCAGACTAGAACCCCATGGATCACCTAGTTCCTCCTGCCCAGGGCAAGGGGCCCTTCAAGGGCATCCCTGCCAAAAGGTCATTGAAGACCCAAGGGAACTAGTCAGTCCAGGGAGGAGCTTTGCAAAGTAGCCCATTCCATGACTTTTCCAAACACTGTTTATTCTCTGCTTTCTTCTTTGCCTGATACTTATGTATCTTCCCCTCACTCTAGATTCCCTGCCTTGCAGAACAAACATGAGAGGTGTCACTGAAAATGGCTATAGGGATACAATGTGGTCTGGCACTACTCACAAACTATAGAAAAATCAGTGCACTACACAACTGGCTTTGAAGAGAGGCATTCCAGAGCATATGGTGGAGGCCTGGGCTATAGTTGTAACCTATAGGTCATTGAAAATGATATCATATTATGAAAAGGGCACTGGTTTGAGAAGAGAAAGACCAAGCACTACCAATTTGTTATGTGATTGTAACAAGTCATTTAACCTCACACAGTCATCGGAAAAATGGGGATATTCTCACAGCATTCTCATGATAAACAACATAAAATGTATGTTTCAAAGAGGTTTGAAAAGCTATACAAATGCAAGGAATTGTGTGACTATATTAAAGGCCACATGTGAATCCATTTGTCTATTTTTTAACAGGGATCTATTTGCAGTGATTTCCTATGGCTGTTGTGTTTCCCTCACTGTGCCCTTTGTCAGCTCAAGCGAGATATTGAAAAGAGAAAAGCAATGAATGCTTTCTAAAAGGTGCTTGGTGAGTTGGTGGGAATGCTTTGATCACTGACTTTCAAAACAGATCCTCAAAAATTTCCTTGGTGCTCTCTCACAGGTATATGAACTATACCTTAATGAGTGGAGGTAAATGATTTTTCATTGCCAGCCTATACCAATTGGTTGACAGCTTCCAAGAGCCTGGGTTGAGAGAGCTGGGTAGGAAAGGGCTCTGTGATTTGTAGGATGTCTGCCAGAGAATGAGGGGCTGTGTGGTGTACCAAATAAACATGCCCATATCAACCGTGGCCCTCTAACTACACCATGACTTAAGGTGCAGAGACACGAATTATAACCAGACACTCATTTCCCTAAGCCTGGATCTCAGGTCCGCTGCTGGCAACAGTAACCAACTGAGTTGCTGTACTGAGTGTGACTGTGTAATGTACCTAGTTATATGTTCTTGTCAACACCACAATATTAAAATAATTCATTCTCCAAAGGAGGCTATTTTAGTCTCTATAAATTATTGTTGATAGTACACTCAGTTATCCCAACTTCCCAAAGCCCCACTAAGAAGAGTTACTGACTTTTTGCTGGCTTTATTGTCAGAGTTGGGCAGCTACCCGTTTATCTAGTTTCCTCAGCTCTTCTCAGTCCTTCGTGTTTGTGTCAGGCATGAGGGCCAGGGATCACCCAGCCCGTCTTTCAATTCCTTACTGCCAATCCCCATGGCATTTGTCATCAAAGTTTACTTTCCCCTTGGAAATAGCTCTTCTCTGTAAAAGTCTTACCTTCCAAGAGTTCCCTGGAAATGATTAGGATGGTGCTTTCATTTGTATGATTGGTTCACGTTGGCACAACCTGTCTCTCTTAGCTGTTTTACCACATGTCACACAAAATAATTTCCTCTTTATGAACGTTTTAGATCATTTCATGTTGCATTGTCATACTGCAGAACCCTACTATTTGTCTTCTGATGGCTTTAAATGGCTCTCTGGGTGACCAAAGTGCCTTACTTTGACAGAGTAAAAATGGCAAGTTTTCTTAATGTTCTTTTTCCTCTTTATCCCCTACCTGCTAAGAACTACCTGTCCTCTCCCTTCCCAAGCAGGGACATGTGTTTAAAGGCCTATATTACCCACATGACTGGAATGTGATACCAAAGTAGCCCTAGGAGAATTCAAATGGGGTGGTTTACCTGTCTAGTCATCTCCAGTGAAAAAGATTGTTTGGGGTTTTCTGCCTTTGGACTCTTATGCTTGCATTTGATGATTCATTGACATTCAGTAACAGAAGTTAACTCTGGAGAAGTACAGAGCATTCTGATGGTTCACCCATCCACCTAGCAGCAGAGCCTGACACGTAGTAGGCACTTAATAAATACTGTGCATGAATGAGTGAACGCACCTGTCAAGCAAGGAAGCTAATGAGTCCTTATCCCAGGAGACACATCTGAATCCTAACTGGTGGTTGTCACTCTTCCTAATAGATTATACTGAACCAGGAGCCATTATTTTACATAGAATTTAAATATGCAGCAATTTGGCAGTGGGGTATTGGTGGAATAGAAGATTTGATATTAGGCACAAGATAATGTAAAGAAACTGGAACTGAAAAATAACTCATTCATTCATTTATTCTTGCTTTTCTTCCTTTTTCTGGTTTCTAGAGGTCAAATGCACATCATGGTGGAAGAAAATGCTGGAATAAAAAACTACATTCTATTAAGTGCTGTATCACCTCAAAATTTGGAGACCAATCAGCTAATATGGTTTCAAAAGGTTTCAGAGCATTTCTAATTTCCAAGTTATTTGGAAAGAAATGTATTGCAGTACTGTCCTCTAAGGTGACTTGTCATTAAAGAAAACCAATTTCCTCATGGTTCTTGTGTCTTTAAATACTGCTTCTTTCCTTTAAAGGCACACAAGGTTGTCAAAATGTCAAAGTTGAATGACAAGTACATGGAGATTCTTTCTTCTACTTTTCTTCCTTTATATATGTTTGAAAATATCCAGGATAAAAAGTTTTTTTTATGTTGTGAGGTAAAAGGGTTTTTGGATTTGGGAGTCTAGGTGTTACTCTGTGCAGTTCTTCACCCCAGGTAAGTGTGGCTTCCTCCCTCTGGAAGCCAGAATGGCATTGGGCACTTTACAGCCCCATAAAGTAAATCCACTTCAGGAAGTGTTGGCTAAGCATTGCAGAGTTTACTGTAGACGATATGGACAAAAGAGAAGATTTTTGTTGTAAGGCACACAGCAAACCACCTACTTAAATTTCCCGTGGGACACATCTATCCTCTCCATCAGCATCTCCCACAGCAAGCCTGCCCCTGAGGCCCCACACACCTTTCTCTTTTCCTTTTCCAGGATAATGTGACATTCTTTATTCAACATAATTGGCACATAATATATCAGTTTTCAGTGTACAACACATAATCTGGTATATGTATATATTGCAAAACAATCACTATAGGGAGTTAACATCCATCACCTCACATAGTTACAAATTTTTTTCTCTTATAACAACTTTTTAGAATTACTCTCAGCACAACTTTCAAATACACAACACAGTATTTTAAATTAGAGTCAGCATGCTGTATATTACATCGGCATGACTTCTTTATTTCATAACTGAAGTTTGTGCCTTCTAACCTTCACTCGTTTTACTCATTCCCCATCTCCATCTCTGGTGACCACCGATCTGTTTTCAGTATCTCTGAGTTCAGTTTCTTGGTGGTTTTTTAGTTTCCACATATAAGTAAAATCATATGGTATTTGTCTTTCTCTCTTTGACTTACTTCACTTTGCATAATGCCCCCAAGGTCCATCCATACTACTGCAAATAGCAGGATTTCCTTCTTTTTCATTGGGAATAATATTCCACTGAATATATGTACTACATCTCTGTTTCATCTGCCTATGGACAGTCAGGTTGGTTCCCTGTCTGGCCTTTGGAAATAAGGCTGAAACAAATAGAGGGTGCATTCCACACACAATTTCTTCTGTAGAGCAATTCAGTTCCATCGTCCTAGAACCATAGCCCCAAAGGTGAGGGATGGGGATGAAATTCTACATTTAAGCAAAATGGTATGTTTTCCATATAACTTAGTTTTAAATTACAACTTACTTGATACATAAAAGTTATGATAGGGAGAGGGCGGAGCCAGGATGGCGGCGTGAGTAGAGCAGTGGAAATCTCCTCCCCAAAACACATAGATCTATGAAAATAAAACAAAGAAAACTCTTCCTAAAATAGAGACCAGACGACACAGGACAACATCCAGACCACATCCACACCTGCAAGAATCCAGCGCCTTGCGAAGGGGATAAGATACAAGCCCCGGCCTGGCGGGACCCGAGAGCCCCTCCCCCGGGCTCCCGGCGGGTGGAAAGAAACTGGAGTGCTTTTTTTTTTTGGCGAGTGCTTTTTGGAAGCCTTAAAGGGACAGGGACCCCGGTGCTAGGGAGGCAGGGCAGCGGGACCAGTGAGCGGGTGCCTGGGACCGGCGCCTGAGGACAAAGAATGTCGTGCATTTTTCCCTTTTTTTTTTTTTTTTTGGCGAGTGCTTTTTGGTAGCCTTAAAGGGACGGGGACCCGGATGCCAGGGAGGGAGGGCAGCGGGACCTGTGGGCAGGTGCCTGAGACCGGCACCTGAGGACATAGAAAATCGCACGTTTCCCCCCCCCTTTTTTTTTTCTTTTTGGTGAGTGCTTTTTGGAAGCCTTAAAGGGACAGGGACCCCAATACCAGCAAAAACAGGGCAGCAAGACTGGTGAACGGGTGCCTGAGACTGGCGCCTGGGGACAAAGAAAATCGTGCGTTTTTTCCAACACTAGGGAGGAAGGGCGGCGGGACCAGTGGGCGGGGGCATGGGGCCGGTGCCTGAGAACAAAGAAAATCACGCGTTTTTCCCTTTTTTTTTGGCGAGTGCTTTTTGGAAGCCTTGGAGGAACGGGGACCCCAATACCAGGGAGGCAGGGCAGCAAGACCGGTGGGTGGGTGCCTGGGACTGGCACCTGAGGACAAAGAAAATCGCGCGTTTCTCCCTTTTTTTTTCTTTTTGGCGAGTGCTTTTTGGAGGCCTTGGAGGGACGGGGACCCCAGTGCTAGGGAGGCAGGGCGGCAGGACTGGTGGGCGGGTGCCTGGGACCGGCGCCTGAGGACAAAGAAAATCGCACATTTTTTCCTCTTTTTTTTTTTCTTTTTCCTCTTTCGTTGTTGCTGTTGTTCTTTTGGTTTGGAGAGTGCTTTTTGGAAATCTTAAAGGGGCAGGACAGGAAACTTAGACCAGAGGCAGGGAATCTGGGGATCTCTGGGCACTCTAACCCCCTGGGCAACAGGGAGCACTGAGGTCCCTTACAGAGATAAATAGCCTCCCGGCCGCTACCCCTCCAACGGGGCTCCACCATTTTGGAGGAGCAGCCCCAGCCAGGCCACGCCCACAGCAACAGCAGAGATAAATTCCATAGCAAATGGGCAGGTAGCAGAAGCCCTGTCTGCACACAACTGACAAGTGTAAGCCATTAGAGATTGCTATTCTCCCAGGAGAGGAAGGCCACAAACCAACAAGAAGGGAAGCTCTTCCAGCGGTCACTCGTACCAGCTCTGCAAACTATCTCTATCACCATGAAAAGGCAAAACTACAGGCAGACAAAGATCACAGAGACAACACCTGAGAAGGAAACAGACCTAACCAGTCCTCTTGAAAAAGAATTCAAAATAAAAATCATGAACATGCTGAAAGAGATGCAGAGAAAAATGCAAGAGCAATGGGATGAAGTCCGGAAGGAGATCACAGATGTCAGGAAGGAGATAACAGAAGTGAAACAATCCCTGGAAGGACTTATAAGCAGAATGGATAAGATGCAAGAGGCCATTGAAGGAATAGAAATCAGAGAAGGGGAATGTATAGAAGCTGACATAGAGAGAGATAAAAGGATCTCCAGGAATGAAAAAACACTAAGAGAACTATGTGACCAATCCAAAAGGAATAATATTCGTATTACAGGGGTAACAGAAGAAGAAAGAGGAAAAGGGATAGAAAGTCTCTTTGAAGAAATAACTGCTGAAAACTTCCCCAAACTGGGGGAGGAAATAATCGAACAGACCACAGAATTACACAAGAACCCCCAACAGAAAGGATCCAAGGAGGACAACACCAAGACACATAATAATTAAAATGGCAAGGATCAAGGACAAGGACAGAGTTTTAAAGGCAGCTAGAGAGAAAAAGGTCACCTATAAAGGAAAACCCATCAGGCTAACATCAGACTTCTCGACAGAAACCCTACAGCCCAGAAGAGAATGGCATGACATATTTAATGCAATGAAACAGAAGGGCCTTGAACCAAGGATACTGTATCCAGCACGACTATCATTTAAATATGATGGCGGGATTAAACAATTCCCAGACAAGTAAAAGCTAAGAGAATTTGCTTCCCACAAACCACCTCTACAGGGCATCCTACAGGGACTGCTCTGGATGGGAGCACTCCTAAAAAGAGCACAGAACAAAACACACAACATATGAAGAATGGAGGAGGAGGAATAAGAAGGGAGAGAAGAAAAGACTCTCCAGACAGTGTATATAACAGCTCAATAAGCGAGCTAAGTTAGGCAGTAAGATACTAAAGAAGCTAACCTTGAACCTTTGGTAACCACGAATTTAAAGCCTGCAATGGCAATAAGTACATATCTCTCAATAGTCACCCTAAATGTAAATGGACAATGCACCAATCAAAAGACACAGAGTAATAGAATGAATAAAAAAGCAAGACCCATCTATATGCTGCTTACAAGAAACTCACCTTAAACCCAAAGACAAGCACAGTCTAAAAGTCAAAGGATGGAAAAACATATTTCAGGCAAACAACAGTGAGAAGAAACCAGGGGTTGCAGTACTAATATCAGACAAAATAGACTTCAAAACAAAGAAAGTAACAAGAGATAAAGAAGGACACTACATAATGATAAAGGGCTCAGTCCAACAAGAGGATATAACCATTCTAAATATATATGCACCCAATACAGGAGCACCAGCATATGTGAAACAAATACTAACAGATCTAAAGAGGGAAATAGACTGCAATGCATTCATTTTAGGAGACTTCAACACACCACTCACCCCAAAGGATAGATCCACCGGGCAGAAAATAAGTAAGGACACACAGGCACTGAACAACACACAAGAACAGATGGACCTAATAGACATCTATAGAACTCTACATCCAAAAGCAACTGGATATACATTCTTCTCAAGTGCACATGGAACATTCTCCAGAATAGACCACATACTAGCTCACAAAAAGAGCCTCAGTAAATTCCAAAATATTGAAATTCTACCAACCAATTTTTCAGACCACAAAGGTATAAAAGTAGAAATAAATTCTACAAAGAAAACAAAAAGGCTCACAAACACATGGAGGCTTAACAACATGCTCCTAAATAATCAATGGATCAATGAACAAATCAAAACAGAGATCAAGGAATATATAGAAACAAATGATAACAACAACACTAAGCCCCAACTTCTGTGGGATGCAGCGAAAGCAGTCTTAAGAGGAAAGTATATAGCGATCCAGGCACACTTGAAGAAGGAAGAACAATCCCAAATGAATAGTCTAACATCACAACTATCGAAACTGGAAAAAGAAGAACAAATGAGGACTAAAGTCAGCAGAAGGAGGGACATAATAAAGATCAGAGAAGAAATAAACAAAATTGAGAAGAATAAAACAATAGCAAAAATCAACGAAACCAAGAGCTGGTTCATTGAGAAAATAAACAAAATAGATAAGCCTCTAGCCAAACTTATTAAGAGAAAAAGAGAATCAACACAAATCAACATAATCAGAAATGAGAATGGAAAAATCACGACAGACTCCACAGAAATACAAAGAATTATTAAAGACTACTATGAAAACCTATATGCCAACAAGCTGGAAAACCTAGAAGAAATGGACAACTTCCTAGAAAAATACAACCTCCCAAGACTGACCAAGGAAGAAACACAAAAGTTAAACAAACCAATTACGAGCAAAGAAATTGAAACGGTAATCAAAAAACTACCCAAGAACAAAACCCCAGGGCCGGACGGATTTACCTCGGAATTTTATCAGACACACAGAGAAGACATAATACCCATTCTCCTTAAAGTGTTCCAAAAAACAGAAGAAGAGGGAATACTCCCAAACTCATTCTATGAAGCCAACATCACCCTAATACCAAAACCAGGCAAAGACCCCACCAAAAAAGAAAATTACCGACCAATATCCCTGATGAATGTAGATGCAAAAATACTCAATAAAATATAGAATTCAACAGTATATCAAAAGGATCATACACCATGACCAAGTGGGGTTCATCCCAGGGATGCAAGGATGGTACAACATTCGAAAATCCATCAACATCATCCACCACATCAAAAAAAAGAAAGACAAAAACCACATGATCATCTCCATAGATGCTGAAAAAGCATTCGACAAAATTCAACATCCATTCATGATAAAAACTCTCAGCAAAATGGGTACAGAGGGCAAGTACCTCAAAATAATAAAGGCCATATATGATAAAACCACAGCCAACATCATACTGAACAGCGAGAAGCTGAAAGCATTTCCTCTGAGATCGGGAACAAGACAGGGATGCCCACTCTCCACACTGTTATTTAACATAGTACTGGAGGTCCTAGCCACAGCAATGAGACAAAACAAAGAAATACAAGGAATCTAGATTGGTAAAGAAGAAGTTAAACTGTCACTATTTGCAGATGATATGATACTGTACATAAAAAATCCTAAAGACTCAACTCCAAAACTACTAGAACTGATATCAGAATACAGCAAAGTTGCAGGATACAAAATTAACACACAGAAATCTGTCGCTTTCCTATACACTAACAATGAACCAATAGAAAGAGAAATCAGGAAAACAATTCCATTCACCATTGCATCAAAAAGAATAAAATACCTAGGAATAAACCTAACCAAAGAAGTGAAAGACTTATACTCTGAAAACTACAAGTCACTCTTAAGAGATATTAAAGAGGACACTAATAAATGGAAACTCATCCCATGCTCCTGGCTAGGAAGAATTAATATCGTCAAAATGGCCATCCTGCCCAAAGCAATATACAGATTTGATGCAATCCCCCTCAAATTACCAGCAACATTCTTCAATGAATTGGAACAAATAATTCAAGAATTCATATGAAAACACCAAAGACCCCAAATAGCCAAAGCAATCCTGAAAAAGAAGAATAAAGTAGGGGGGATCTCACTCCCCAACTTCAAGCTCTACTGCAAAGCCATAGTAATCAAGACAATTTGGTACTGGCACAAGAACAGAGCCACAGACCAGTGGAACAGATTAGAGACTCCAGAAATTAACCCAAACATATATGGTCAGACCGCATATGTATATTTGATAAAGGAGCCATGGACATACAATGGGGAAATGACAGTCTCTTCAACAGATGGTGCTGGCAAAACTGGACAGCTACATGTAGGAGAATGAAACTGGACCATTGTCTAACCCCATATACAAAGGTAAACTCAAAATGGATCAAAGACCTGAATGTAAGTCATGAAACCATAAAACTCTTGGAAAAAAACATAGGCAAAAACCTCTTAGACATAAACATGAGTGACCTCTTCTTGAACATATCTCCCCAGGCAAGGAAAACAACAGCAAAAATGAGCAAGTGGGACTACATTAAGCTGAAAAGCTTCTGTGCAGCGAAAGACACCATCAATAGAACAAAAAGGAACCCTACAGTATGGGAGAATATATTTGAAAATGACAGATCCGATAAAGGCTTGACGTCCAGAATATATAAAGAGCTCACACACCTCAACAAATAAAAAACAAATAACCCAATTAAAAAATGGGCAGAGGAACTGAACAGACAGTTCTCTAAAAAAGAAATACAGATGGCCAACAGACACACGAAAAGATGCTCCACATCGCTAATTATCAGAGAAATGCAAATTAAAACTACAGTGAGGTATCACCTCACACCAGTAATTATAGCTGCCATCCAAAAGACAAACAACAACAAATGTTGGCAAGGCTATGGAGAAAGGGGAACCCTCCTACACTGCTGGTGGGAATGTAAATTAGTTCAACCACTATGGAAAGCAGTATGGAGGTTCATCAAAATGCTCAAAACAGACCTACCATTTGACCCAGGAATTCCACTCCTAGGAATTTACCCTAAGAATGCAGTAATCAAGTTTGAGAAAGACAGATGCACCCCTATGTTTATCACAGCACTATTTACAATAGCCAAGAATTGGAAGCAACCTAAATGTCCATCGGTAGATGAATGGATAAAGATGTGGTACATATACACAATGGAATACTACTCAGCCATAAGAAGTGGAAAAATTCAACCATTTGCAGCAACATGGATGGAGCTGGAGAGTATTATGCTCAGTGAAATAAGCCAAGCAGAGAAAGAGAAATACCAAATGATTTCACTCATCTGAGGAGTATAAGAACAAAGGAAAAACTGAAGGAACAAAACAGCAGCGGAATTACAGTACCCAAAAATGGACTAACAGGTACCAAAGGGAAAGGAACTGTGGAGGATGGGTGGGCAGGGAAGGATAAGGGGGCGGGGAGAATAAGGGGGTATTAAGATTAGCATGCATGGTGGGGAGGGAGAAAGGGGAGGGTGGGCTGTACAACACAGAGAGGACAAGTAGTGATTCTACAACATTTTGCTAAGCTGATGGACAGTAACCGTAATGTGGTTTTTAGGGGAGACCTGATATAGGGGAGAGCATAGTAAACATAGTATTCTTCATGTAAGTGTAGATTAAAGATTAAAAAAAAAGAAGGAAGGAAGGAAAGAAAGAAAGAAAGAAAGAAAGAAAGAAAGAAAGAAAGAAAGAAAGAAAGAAAGAAAGAAAGAAAGAAAGAGAGAAAGGAAAGAAAGAACGAAAGAAAGAACGAAAGGGGGATTACTCCTTGATAGGATAAAACTATTGGTAAATCAAAGATCAACGCATGCTTTAAACATCCTTAATGTTGATCACTTAAAGGGTGTCAGATGATCAGCTATGGAGGTACTCTTTTCTGATAATATTCCTTTCTCTTAATAAAAAAAAAAAAAAGCAGTTACTGTGTGCTGACCTCCAATGAGTTCTGCACAGTGGTATAGAGGGCATGCAAAGTGTGGGCAAAGAGTCTGTTTGTTTCTATGCAGAAGATCAAGGCCTAGCTTGGCTACCCAGAAAATGAACTAAGATACGGTATGAGGAGGAGCTTCCGGCATCAGCACTCTCTGGAGGACTTGTGCCGGGGGACGATCATCAAAAAGCCTCCACAGGGATCCGGATGATGCTGCGTTTGTGGCTGCATCCACCCCACTGTTTCCTGGACTTGCCATTGGAATGAGGAGGGAGATGTCTAGGCTGGCATGTGCATACAGTGAGACAACGAATTTGACCAGATCTGTACTGTTGGAACTCAACCAGGAGTTGGGAGGGGTACAAGTTGTAGCACTCCAAAATCTTATGACTATAGACTATCTACGGTTAAAAGAACATATGGGATGTGAACAGGTCCCAGAAATGGGTTGCTTTAATTTGTCTGATTTCTCTCAGACTGTTCAAGTACAGTTGGACAATATCCATGATATCATAGACAAATTTTCACAAATGCCTAGGGTGCCTAACTGGTTTTCTTGGCTTCACTGGAGATGGCTGGTAATTATAGATTTGCTTTGTTTATGTCACCGTATTCCTATTATGTTAATATGTGTGTGCAAGTTAGTTAGTAGTTTAAAACCTATACATGCTTAAGGTACTCTACAAGAAGATATGTCAAAGAAATAATCAATCCTCCCATGTTTTCTTCCATATGCTACCTCTATATCTTTTCTTCTTCCTTCCTAATTACAACCCTTAAATAGAATTCGTGCCTCATATTGAATTTACCGAGCATCATAATTCCTCCAGGTGGTAAAGATACCTCGAGACAAGTGCTGGGCATAGAAGCCACAGGGTATAAATCTGCAAAGAAGTAAAAAGCTAACCTTTTCAAACAATATGGCTTCTCTCTCACTTACCAACTTTACATCTCCCTGTATGGCCCCGGAAGATGACTGGTTAGCCAGAGACGGGTAAGATTCCTCAAGGGAGGAACAACCTAAGACAGGCACAGTCGCAGGGGGGCCATCAGGTGAGAAATTGGGGATCAACAGAGGTGAGGCTCAGAACCTCACCCCCCCTGTTTTGAGAGAAATCTTCTGCATCCGTGGATGTTTTGCTGCCCTTATCTAGCTTGGATTAGAATCCATAGGCACTATGGCCTCATCTACATTTGCCCTCTTACAGCACCAAACTATGTTTTCTACCTTTATCTTGCATCTACCTACCACTTCAGCATTTTATTAAAAATAAAAATAATAATAATAATAATAAAGGGAGAAATGTGAGATCCACATATAAATCAAGTATAAAAATCAAACGAATATTCATATTTGACCTGATTGTTTATAGTTCATAATGCGTGATCAAAACCGAGAGTTTCTGTGATGAATGCCCTTGTACTGTTCACCATGTAAGAATTTATTCACTATGTAAGAATTCGTTCACCATGTAAGAACTTGTTCTTAATGCTTCAGAAGATTGGAGACTGACGAGAATTAGGCTTGAGATGGATTAATGATTGAGCATTGAGCATTGACCCCCCATACAGAATTTTATTGTTGTTAACAACCATTTGATCAATAAATATGAGATGCCCTCTCAAAAAAAAAAGTTATGATAAATAAGGAGTTATTTTTATTCATCTTCGATCTACTGAAAACAGTTATTAGTCTCATTCTCCGCCTCTTGATGTCTCGCTTTATCCTGTGCATTCCAAATGCCTATGGCTCCCTCATGCCGGCCGTCTTTCCTCAGCTCAATCAAAGCCCCTGAACTGTTGTCGCAGGCGCTGCCAGTGAAGTGCTAGAGCCGAGAGGCAGCCACTCCTCAGAGGAAGTTGGGGCAGAGAGGGGGATGCATGTAGAAGATTTACAAATTCACAAAGCCAAGAAGAGCAGAAGGAATTCTCCTCACCTTTCTAGGGTATGGAATGATCACCCATTCATCCCAGGCCCCATGGAAGCTGTATCACAGTTAGCTGTTGGGGCTTAGTTGCTTCAACCCCAGCACTGACTTCCTGTGCTTTGAGTGTACCATTTTGGCAGGACCCCCTGTCCCCTGTCCTTACAATGTGAGTGGGAGTGGCTCAACCCAGCCTGGGGGACAGCCTTTCAGGAGGACGCACTCACAGGGTAGTTGGTGCTGCCTCGTGGCTAGGATTCAGCTGGACTCCAGCGGGGGTCCTGGGGTTCTCACAGTAGCCATATCACAAGCTGCTTGGAATGCCCCATAGTTCAGATGCTCTCTGCCCATGAGGGCAAACATCTCAAGAATCTATCTGCAAGTGCATGACATTTTATGATCTAGCTTCAGGTGTCACGTAGCATCATCCCCATCCCTGAACGCTCTTGGTTGCGGCAGTTGCAAAGGTCCACCCTTGTTCCAGATGGAGGGGACAGAGACTAATTCTTAGTGGGGTGTGGCAAGGCGCTTGACAAGTATAAATGATAGGAGATACTGTTGCAACCCTCTTGGAACCTAAAATCTGCTACAGATGAGTGAGGTGCTCTGCGTTGTATTCTTGGCATCAGGGTTGTAATGCATCTTGTCTCAGTGAAGTGCCTCTTGGGGGGTTGCAGCTCAGTGATGGCAACTGCCCATCTGTGATGGTGGCATAAGTTCTGTGATATCAGCTGAATTGCTCTGGTGACTTTGAAAAGGTTGTCAGAGCTTAAGTGTGGCTGCAGCTTGTAACAATGGCTACTCATCCAGAGATGCTGATTCACATCTGTGGTGGGATCTGGGAGACTGAATTTTGAAAAGGATCACAAATATTTCACATGCAGGAGTTTGCCCTGTGGAGATGGTAACTGTAGGTCGTAAACTGCAGGTAATTTTCCCCGTTGCTGTAGGTAGTGAGTCTTCGTGCCATAACTCAGAGAGGAAGCGTGCTTCCAGTTTCGAGCTGGGGTACACTGCTGTCCCTGCCCTCCCTCCCCTTTCCTCTCCATTTCACATCTCTCTCCATTCCTGCATCCTGCCAACATGGTTCTCTGCAGGGACACAGCCACTGGGGAAGCGGGGCATATCAGTGTCACAGTATTTCTTTGCATTTCCCACAGTCTCAGTGTCCTGCTCATCAGCTATTTTTCTCCATCTCCTCACCCCAACCCCCAGAAGGTTGAGGTTTTTATTGGCACTTTATTCTACAGGAGTGGCTTTCTGCTGTGGATATTTTGGGTCTTCTCCTGGGGAAGGTGGTGTTGCAGCCTGCCTCCTAGAATGCCCCCCAAATCTTCTGACCTGGGATCAGTGTGGAGCTCATCTTAAAGCCTGACACAGTTCTCCCCCAGCCTAGCCTTTCCTCAGTTTCTGCTGTCTCTGGCTTTTAACATCTATTTCAGAGGTAGTGGGTAGATCCCATTCTGCCAGAGATGTCTATGCAGGGTCCGGTTCTCAGTCTGCTACTGGTATTTTTTTTTCAAATTCTGTTCTTGTGATAAAATACACATAACATGGAATTTGTCATTTTTAAGCATACAGTTAAGGGGTATTAAGTGCATTCATATTTCTGTGTAGCCATCACAGTCATCCATCTGCAGTAAACTGAAACTCTGTCCCCAAAACCCCTATACCACCCCATTCTGCTGTCTGTCTCTATAGTTTTGACAATTCTAAGTACCTCATATAAGTGGAATCATACAGGATTGTGTTTTTGTGAATGGCTTATTTCACTTAGCATTATGTCCTTAACATTCATCCACATTGTACATATGTCAGAATTTCCTTTTTTCAGGCTGAATATTATTTCAGTGTGTGTGTGTGTGTGTGTGTGTGTGTGTGTGTGTGACATTTTGCTTATCCATTCATACATTGATAACACTGGGTTGCTTCCACATTTTAGCTGTTGTGAATAATGTTGCTGTGAACATGCATGACCATAACCTCTTCAAGACCCTGCTTTCAGTTCTCTGGCATATATTCCCATGAGGAATTGCTGGATCATATTGCAATTCTATTGTCATTCTTCAGTGAACTGCTGTGCTATATTCCACAATGGCAGTACCATTTCTCATTCTCACCAACAGTGCATAAGCATTCCAATATCTTCACATACTTGCCAAGAGTTGTTATTTCATGTTTTTTAAAAATAGTAGCTATCTTACGGGGTGTCAGGTGGTATCCCATCGTTGTCTTGATTTGCATTTCCCTAAAGATCAACAATATTAGGCATCTTTCATGGGCTCATTGGCTGTTTGTATATATTCTTTAGTGAAATGTCTATTCAAATTCTTTGCCCATTTTTTAATCAGATTATTTATTCTTTTGTCATTGAGTTTTTAGGAATTCTCTGTAAGTTCCAGGTATTAATCTCTTACCAGATACATGATTTGCAAATATGTCCCCATGCTGTGGGTTGGCTTTTTCTGCCAGTGTAATCTTGTCTAGGTGGAAGGACATGTCCCTGGTGCTGTGGGTCTCTTCCATCTTCTCAGAATCCTCCCCACTCCTAACATTTTATCTCCACCTCTCGTTGCTGTTCTGTGCACAACCAAGTTGGTTTCTTTATTTGTAAAATATCCAACCCACTACTTAAACTAGTTCAGTTTATCCTCTACCTGTACAGCTCAGCTGCTGGCTGAATCACATTTTCCTTTGTCTTCTTCCTTTTTTTCTGTAGTTCATGTGTTGCCTATAGGGTCAAAACCTGTTATTATAAAGCTGAAAAACTGAGCCCATTTTTACAGTATTTTCTGTGATCTTTCTTTAAAGCCTAAGCAATAATTTGAATTTTGAGGAGATAAAGAGCATTTGATTTAGTTAATTCATGCCTGTAGTTAGATTTAGAAACCTAATGAGGGCAGAGTGAGTAAAACAAAGATAAGAATTTTACACATAACTGCAGGCAAAAGTTCCAAGTATCAACAAAAGATGTAAAATTCTTTGTTGTATATTATTCCCTTTAATGTTCAAAAAATGAAGAGGTCCTAAATATAACATAACTCTATAATATATGTTATGACATATATTATAAAAATAATGTAACACAGGCCTTTATGTTTGGTGGTTGCTTGGACTCCTGGAACAGGTCACAAAATATTCTTACATCAACCAACTGCCTTCTCAATCTATGACTGGGCTTCTTTTGGATTGTTTCTTACCCTTCCACTGGAGTTTCCAACATCCAAAAACCTAATGTCCAGAACTGGAATGTTCTAGCATGGCTTACTTATTTTCATAGTTTGGATCTAGACCCCCTGCATTTTACCTTCATTTCAACTCAGAAGATGATATAGTCTCTCTGTCCAGTGGAGGCCCTCTCTTTATTTATTACCAAACCCTCTCTTCATTTATTACTGCTGTGGGGCACTCCACATTTTGGGGCCCCAGAATCCACAACCACCATGGACCAGTTGAAAGAAGGTAAGATCAGTAAACACAAAGCTGCCCACTAATGCCCAGCATGACTCTCGTGCCTGACCCTATAGACCGTATCTTTGCCTTCTCTCTCTGGACCCATATCACTTGATCGATAGCCATGGCCCAGCTTCCACAGCCATGGTCCTGCCTGGTCTCACTGACCCTCCCAGGGTCTTGAGTCCTACCCCCGATCCTCACCCCCCCAAGCCCTGGTCTCCAGGCCTAGGTCTCTCTTTCCTAAGCAGTAGCTGGACTTTTTAGATCTTCACATCTGGATGAAGTATATGCCCTAAAAAGGAAAAGTAAACAACAGCAGAATGAAAAAGTGTCCTTTCTGATAAGGTGGAAATGAAAAACCAGATACAACAAAATTCTTACTGAAAGGAGGGCAATTCCTTCCAACAGACTTCAGAGTACAAGACATGTCCACAAAGGACACACTGATATTTTGAATCCTGCATATATATTTAATCATTTCCCCATAGTTTACACTGGTAAGTATTTTGTATTCAAATGCCAAAGTTAGTAATTTCCTGGTTGATTTACTTCTGTTAAACACTTCAGAGCAGCTGTAAGCCATTACGGTCTTGAAAGTTTTCATTACTTTATTTTTCCTCAAATGGACATTTCTTCTTTGTATCATTCTTAAATGGAAATTATATATTGTGTCATGTATTGAAGTCCCAAAATTGAAACTAAGAAGAGTAATCAGGAACAAAAACCTGAATTCTCAGAAAGAAAAAAAGAAAGAGAGAGAGAATGAGCAAGGGCAGGGGGGAGGGGGGAGAATGGGGGAGAGAGGGAGAAAGGAAGGAAGGCATCACAGCAAGGGGAGCAGGCCTGAGGAAGGTAGAGTCCACAGAGTGCGACCGGGGACCTGCTGGGTTGGAGATGCCCATGACTCTCAAGGGGAGATATTAGCTGGCATTTGAATATATGAGTTCAAAGCCTGGTCTGGGATGGAGAGACAGATTTAGCAGCCATCAGCAGACAGCTGGTAGGGAATGCGATGGAATTGTCCAGGTAGAGAGCGGAGACTGTGGAGAGAAGGGTTGAAGGGCAGAGTCCAGGATGGCATCATATTTAAGGTGGCAAAGAAAAAGCAGCCCTCAAAGAAATCCAAGCCCAACTATGCTCTTGCCAACTGTGTGAATTTAAGCAGATCACTTGGCCTTTCTGAACCTCAGATTCCTCATCCCCAGCTACTCAGTAGACTTTACATTGGCCTAGAAGAGGGTTTGTCAGCTACAAGTGTAATGCACATATGCATCTATAATCGCTCCAGTGCAAAAGCTCACCTGAGTTTGGTCCCATACCCTGTGAATGGGGAAAGGAACTCTGTTCCACAATGTTAGTCCTTGTAACACAGCATTACAAAAGCCTCAGTGAGCAATGACCTATCCCTCTGCCCAGAGGGGAAAGAAGACAATAATAACATAGCCTCATATGAAGTCAGAGATCTATTTACTGTGTGAAATAAAAATCATTAACAAACAATGTCTTCAGGAGCATGAAGCCTGGCAGCATGGTGGATTTTGCCTGCCTAATCCGTTACGATGTATCCTGTGTTGGTTTCAAGAATTTGGAGCCCACATAGGGAAGGAAATGAAATTGCAAGAGATGTCAAAGTGAGGACAGAATGTCTACATCCTGGGAAGAATCCAGATGCTTCTTTCCTCCAGAGCCACCACACTCAAAAAGGGCCCAGAGGCAGAATCACACACCCTGGAGCTGGGGACATGAGCAGGTGGGTGACCAGGTGACTTCAGCAGAAACACCGTTGGTGCAGCACCTGCTCTCCCATCACACAGCACATAGGATGAGTTTAAGGATGAACAAGGACACATGAATAAGTCACTCAATGGTATGCCCTTGCTGTCAGAAATAAAACTGCTTAATGGAGAAAAACCAAAACTGGCAACTGGCAACCATATGTTCTCCTTAGAGCCATTTTTTCCAACCTCACTCCTCCTCTAGGATCAGAGACCTCCACAATCCACCTCATGGCATCTCATGAAAAACATCTCCTTGCACACTCCGTCCCCTGGCCACCTCATCTCCCAAACCACCACCCAGAAACAAACTTCTGGATCACTAAACAGTCTGTGTGCTGTCCAGTCTGACGACTTCAGAGTCCACGTGTTCCCGGGGACAACGTGGGAATGGATAGGAAAGGAGGCTGTGGTGGGGGAGAGTGGTCTGGTATCAGTATGACCAAGAATGTTCACCTCACTGCTTGTCTTTTTGTTTTTATTGATTAGAAGTAAATAGAGATGTGTTCATCTGAAAGCTGAGGCTGATGGATCTCTGGTTTTAAATTTGGAGAACAGAAACTGGTACACTTTTCTAAATGACTATCCCCTTAAGTTCCTTTATCCCATATTCCTGCATTATCCCAGTCCACCCACTTCCATTTGGAATAAAAATACCAGCCTGGCCTTTAACAACACACATTTAGCAGTAGAGGGGACCACGTCCTGCTTTGTGAGTTGAAGTGCAGATAGGACTATTTACTTACATTTAAAACCAAACTAGTTATCTTCTTCTGAGCACTCTAGATCTGCAGCATGCTGATAAGTTTTTAAAACATCTGATGATTAGTTCAAACCAAGAAGCTACTTTTTTTTTCTGTAACTGAACACAAAATTATTTCTTGCACAACAAAAGAACGTTCTTCCCCATAAATTTACGATTTCACTGAAAGCAAAAGATATAAATTTTTGGCTGGTAAATGATAGCTTTCTTTTTTTTAAATGTTTCCAGCCTTCCAGAGTATATATGTCCAAATTCTGAGAAACACAATCAAGGAAAGCTATATGCTAATGATGATTAGATTGGGGATGTAGGGAAGAAAAAGTCTTCCTTTCTTCCCTTCTAGATTCTTTGGCTGGCTTAATATTAAATCAACATAAGGCAGATTATCAGGAGAAAAATTAAATTTTGAAAGTAAAATTTGAAAGTAAGATTAAAAATTAAATTAAAAGTTGAAAATAAAATATGAGACTCAAAGAAGTGATCAAAAGCAGACAGCTTTTATACCTTTTAGACAAAAAAACAAATTTGTGAAGAATCGATGAGACCATGAAGTTTGGGCCAATGGTAGTAAATTAATGAAGAAGTAACAGGTGTGCTTACACAACCCTACGGGTTCGGACTCCGCCCCCGGTGCTAAGGATCCTGCCATCAGTCCTCCTGGACCCCGGGGTGCACCTTTCACATGGGCCGTCTACTTCCTGCTCTCAGGGAGGCAAAGAGGGTTGGAATGTCCTTTTTGCACTGGCTGTTTCTTAAGTAACTTTAACTTAAAATAATCAATATGCCAAAATGGCAAATCTTGGGGCAGCCCACCATGAACCCCATTATGAAGGAAAGAGAGAAATTCAGTATGACTTCTTATTTTCCAGCTTGAGCAGCCAGATGGAGGAGGGAACCACTAAGTAAAATGAGGAAACAGAAGTGGGGTGGGAGAATAGGTATGGAGAGAATCTAAAGCTCTGTTTGGACTTGTTAAGTATGAAGTCCCTGTAAAACATCCAAGGGGAAAAGTTAGAAAGCAGTTTATCAGTCAAAGGAGAGACTTGGGGTGAAAATACAAATTTAGGATTCATTGGCACTAAAATCGTATTTGGGTAGATACCAATAAACAAGACCAGCAAGGAAGTGTAGAAAGAGACAAGAAGATGGTCTAGGGCCAGCCCCGAAGAAACCCAACATTTGGACGTTTGTTAGAAAGAAATGTTAACACAGCTCGGAGGAGGGAATCTGTGTAAGGGGAGAGTGAAGCCAAGGAAGCCAGAAGAGGAAGAGAGTGTTTCAACAGTGAGACACCAAATTACATGCAGACAAAGAAGCGTCCTTGAATTTGGTCACTCTAACGGAACTGGAGGCCTTTGGAGAGGTTCTCTCATTCTGGGGCTGGAGGGCAAATGATTTCTGCTGGGGATGGCTACTAAGAGGGAACTGTCCTGGGGGGCGAAACTTGGGTGGCTCCTTCCAACATTGTGAGGATGATGAGGGCCAGAAAAGTGAATTGGGGGAGCAGAGAGAGGGCTAGGTGCCGGAGAACTTCCCTCCTTTGTGTTCCTCTGAGCCCCAAAAGTGGACTCCGTTTTAACGGTATGGATCACAGTCAAGTTCCAGGGGCTGACTCTACCGAATAATCATTTCCAGGAAACTGACTGCATAGGAGATGTCTGGAGTTCTTCAGAAATAAACTCTCATTCTGGCATTCCAAAGGAAATAGCCGTCATCTCACCCTTGAATCATATTTTTTAGGACAAGCTGACTTGCACTGCCTTCCCACAAGTTCAGCCAAGAATATCAGCTCATGGTAGGATGGGAGGTGGTGGATGGAGCGGACAGGTTCCGTCCACTTCTCATGGCATTGTGATACGGAATCTCTCCTAGGGCAGTCAGCATATAAGACTGTAAACTCCCTGAGACAGGACAATGTCTTCTTCCCTAGCATACAGCTTTACACGTACGAAGCACTCCACAAATAGTTCATTCAGTATTTACTGAGTGCCTATTATGTGCCTCTCTGTGTCTTGGTTTACAAACTAGTAAAATGGGGATAACAGTAGTACTACATCATAGGATGGATGTAAAGATACAATGAATTAGCAGATGCAAAGTGTGTAGAAGAGTACCTGACACATGGCAAAAGCCCAAGAAAAGTTAGTTGCCTTTGTTACCATCATTGACATTTGCCAGACATTTTTTTGAAGCTCTGATGATATGGGACTTGTTTGTTTGTTTGTTTAAAGGCTCTGTCATTATGGAGCTTCAATTCAAAAACTGTTGTTGAATGAATGATTTTTGCCAACAATTTCTGCAATATGTTTCCCTTTACACTTTACACTGAATTGTCTTCCTTACTCACTCCCTATAACTCCCCCATCTCAAGTTATTTAAGAAATCCCAAAGAAGCAGAAGATTCTTATGAGCCTCACAGATGAGTCATTTCCCCTAAAAGCAAGCACGGTTCACGAGCCTGGGCAAGGGGATAGCCACTTTGCAAAGCTGGAGGGGGTGCCGCAGCTCAGCCATCTCCCACAGGTGCTCAGCGCACTGTGTAGCCCTGGGGACGCGAGGATGGATACCATGCCTTCAAAAGCTTAGAGGAGAGCCCAGCCTGGTCATCCCTGCCTTCACCTAACTGTCTCCACTGCCAGAACTCAAACTTATTTTTAAGAATATGGTCAAGTTGACCTGCCTATAGTTGACTTGCATGAGGATTGAAGAAATAACAATTCCCAAACCTCACCTTGTATGCAAATACTCAGGGAGAGGGAGAGGATGAGAATCTGTATTTCTAACACAATTAACATGGTGACTCCAAGACGTACCAAAGTTTGAAAATCGCTGCTGTTGGGGTAGCAGAACCTTGAATCTGACCTGTGGCCAGTCTTATCTACAGGTTTTAACATCCCGGGTTTGCTCCAATTTCTGAGTTCTCACGCCTTATATGAACTACATAGTATTAGTTATGCTGATAACAACTACTTTGCTTTTGGCTTTTCAAAGCAGTTACTAGATGGTAATTTTAAATTGTTGCTTCATTTATCAGTGCCCAAATAAAAGGTAATATGTTTTAATTTTTTGCAAGTTATGAAGATTATGTTCACCATTCCAGTTTCTCATATCTTTCTAAAAAAAGTATTTCCCCCTCATAAATAAATAGCTTTGTGCAGTGTATTAGTTACCAATTCATGCATAACACATTTCCCCATACTTAGTGGATTAAAACAACAATTACCTTGTATTGTATCTCATGGTTTATATGAGCCAGAAATTCAGGCAGTGCCTGTGGGATTGCTTGTCTCTGCTTCATCATATCTGAGCCTCAGGTATGACTTGAAAGTAATAATGACTTTGAAAGACTTAACGGCCACAGGCTGAAACTATCTGAAGCCCATTCATTCACATGTCTGGTAGTTAATGCTGGCTTGTTGGCTGAAGGCCTTGCTGGGACCATTGGCTGGAATGCCCACGTGTGGCCTCTCCATGCAGTTTGAGCCTCATCAAAACATGGTAGTAGGTTCCAGGAATAAGCATGGCAGGGGCAGAAAAGTTCCCTGTAGGACCAATCTCAGAAGTCACGAAGCACCACTTCCCCTGCTGCCCCACTGGTGGGGCAGTCCCCAGACTCCACCCAGATTCAAAGAGGGGGAACATAGAGACCTACATGTCTCGGTGTTAACAATATCAGCCACACTGTAAGAAGAGTATATGGGATGGGATGAACAGAAGGGTGGCCATTTTTGGAAAATACAATTTGCTGCATGCATGTAATAGGTAATAGGAAATAGCAATAAGATATTCCTAGCACATGTTGATAAAATTATCCTTGAGCATTAACACATAATTCATCAGGTTAGCAATTTAGAACCATATGAATGAGATGACTGGAACCTAGCTGAGACTCCAGCCAGGGTAAGACCTTCTCAGTATGATGTCAGAGAGATTACATTATGCATGTATTACGCTTTCCTAAAACATGGACAGCTACTACAAGCAATTACAACAAATTAGGAGTAAAAGGGAATTACTAAAACATAGAAGTCCATGTATATAGAGCATATAAAACAACGTATATAAAATACCTTGAAAGAAAGAGTAAGGGTTGTGCATATTTGGGCCTACTGTGTGTCAGATTTTGTTGGGAACAAGTAGAAAACACTATCTTTAAAAAGACTTTGATAGCTTTAAACATTCAAATTGAAAAGCCCTCAAGATACATTGATACGTGAAGAAAAACAAGGCCTAGAATAGCATGCAGCTATCATATGGAAGAAAAGACCAACAATATCTGGATGGATGTGTTTATAGCACATCAACTTACTGTTTATAGAACAGAAGCTGGTATCAATGAACAACCTCTCAAAGGGGGACAGTGTAACTAGGGGACTGGAGAGGGAAGGAGACTTGCTTTTCACTTTTATACTCTTTTATAAAAGTTATAAATGCTCTTTTGTACCATTTAATGTATTATTACCTCCAATTAAATAACATAATATTTAGAAAGGAAAATAATGAAAGTGGTCAGTAGATAATAGTAGAATAGAAATAGAATTCACTTAATCAGCAGAAACAAACAAACAAAGTTTTGTCAGAAAAAAGACAGTGCCAGGGTCAGCAAGAGACCCAGGTCCAGCACAAGACACAGGAAATACTGGACAGTTTAATATTCTTGAGATGACAAGCAAAAGGGAGGGCCTGGGGTGGAATTTGGGAGGAATTTATGCAAAGGTCATGAAATAAAACCATGTGAGGGAGGTGGTCTAGTACGGGACGCTGTATTAACAGAAATGAATACATGGTATGGAGAGCTGATGCTTAACAGGATCAATAGGACCAAGGTCAGGGAAAGCTTCCCAATGAAACTGACAATTGATGAGTAGGTATTAACTAGCCAAGTCTTTTAACTAGACTAGAGGATGATCAGGAATTCACTAACCAAGAGGGCAATGCAGGCAGTGAGTAGAAGAGCATGTGTAAGGGCACAGTGGGGAGCAAGCACCTACTCAGTTCACCCCCAGTGCCCACACATGGCTAGTCACTTCCACTGGGTCTACCAACTTAGTGATCAGAATGTTCAGTCCTCCCGCTGTCCAACATAAATCCCCCTCCATAGGGCTAAACCATAGAGGGCAGGAGTGGCAATCTGAATATCAGGAGTGAGACATTTGATGTAAATTACAAGGACTCTGGGGTTTGTCTACCTTGTTCACTGGTGTATCTAATATTATTACCTCCATTTTACCCAAAACTGAAGCACAGATAAGAGCATCGACTTGTCTGTCCAGATGACACAGTCAGTGAGTGAGGAGTATTTGGCGGTTCGTTCACATCCACAGGTATGTTTCACCCAGGCTCCGGCTCCCATTCTCCGGGCTGTGTTCAGTCCTCCCCCATTGGTTTTCTCTCTGCACCTTAGAAAAACTGATGGAGAAGCTGGGGGCTACAGAGCCAGGACCTGGAAAGCTTAGATTTTAACATTTAAAAAATATTTCTGGAGACTTCTAATTTAAACCAAGAGACTGGGATGAGGGTCATCAGAAGACAGGACAGAGTTCACCAAATTTCTAGAAGATATAAAGTAGATGGAGGACTGGTAAGTGAATTAAAAACAGAGGAGGCCATATTCTAGAGTCAGTGTAGAGGAGGCTGAAAAAACAATGGGGAGATACTCTTTTTTATAAAACCCTGAAGACTGTTGCAGAAACATTGAGAACAATGGAAAATGGAGCAAGACACATGCTGGCAGCAGAAGCAATAACTGAAAGGAACAATGGAATAGATTTTCCTAGAGCTGAAGAACATAAGTCTGGAGTGAAAGGGCCCACATGTGACCCAGCACAATGAAATGAGAAAAACCTACAACTAGACAACTCATTGCGAGATTTCAGAAACACGAGCATAAAAAAAAAAATCCAAAAAGCTTTCCAAAACAGATTGCTTTCAAAAGAATAAGAATTAGATTGACTTCCCAGTCACACCCAATGGTAGAACGCCACGGAGCAAAGTTTTCGACGGCCTGGAGGAACTCTATAGACAAGAGTGCACGTAACATGCAAACATGGCCTAAAAGCAATAATAAAATGAATGCTCATAAACTCACCACTCTGCTAAAGATACTTAACATCACGAGTGCCTGTGACACGCCAGAGGGCCCTGCCTTTACCTTGCCCCCTCTTTCTCTGCCAGAGGTTTTCCTCTAATAATTCCCTTCATTTTCTTATAGTTTCACCACAAATGTATTCATTGCTGACTAATACAATTTTGAAATACATGTTATCATAAAACATATTTATTATTATTTATATTCAATAGATGAATTTTCTATAAATATCTTCATACCATGTGTATTCCTTTGACTTGCTTTCTTCCATTTATATTTCCACAATGTTGCTGCAAATAGTCGAGGTTCATTGACTTTCCTACATTATAATATTCTTTGTCTGATATTCATAGAGCTCTACTGGCTGTTGGCTAGTTGCCTGATAGATTTTTACCTATCCTTTGACTTCTAAAGTTTCTGTGTATTATGCTCTGGCAAATCTTGATGAGAATGCATAGCTAGATTTATTTGTTCATTTTTAAAATATGATATGATAATTTTTTCTGTTTTAACTACAGTATTTAATGTGATTATTAATATATTTATGAGAAAATCTGCCATCTTATTTTCTGCTTTTTATTTATCTTTTTTTTCCTATTTTTATCTTTTCTCCTCCTTTTTCTTAGCTTCTTTTGCATTGAGTCCCCCCTTTCATCTTTTCACTCCCAGAGGGAAACTTATTATAAACATAGAATTCTAAATCTAAATGATGAAGTTCAAGAGAAGAATAAAACATTTTTCAGACTTGGAAGGCCTCAAAAGATGAACTTTTCCCATACCCCCTGTCTTAAGAAGTCACACTAAAATGTGATTTACTCAAATCAGAGAGCAAACCAGGAAAAAGGATGATTTAGAATCTAAAAACCCTAGGGAGAAATAAAGAGAAGTTTCAGGTCAATGGAAACACAGAAAACCTAGAGAATAATCAACCCAATTTGAAGCACAAGGGTAGTTTCCGGAAGGAACTATCCAAGGAAAATGGGATTCCAAAGATTTGAAATTAACATTGAGGAGGTGATTAAAGCAGGTAAGGTAAGAAGAGAAAGAAAAGTGGATCACGGGTGGGCAATACAGCATAGGAAGATCCTGAACTCACCTCCTCCCATGGACACAACAAATCTACAGCTACATGGAAAAATTCCATCTGCAAAAGACCAAAAACTAGCTGAACAAGCTACTTCACAACAAGGCTTAAAGTGTACATCAAAAGGGTAGGAGAGGCAGAGATACCATCTCACCAAAAACCCCAGCCCCAGCACAACATCCTGTAGTTGGAAGAGATCTCACAAATAAAGAACTGCTCCCTGAAGAGTGAGGAGATTATGCCCCACATCAGGCACTCCAATCATTGGGACCTGCACCAGAAAGATATGACCCTAAGATGTCTGGTCTTGAGAACAAATGGGGTGTACATCCAGGAAAGCCACAGGGCTGCAGAGAATGGAGACTTGCTTTTAAAGGGCTTATATGTAGACTCACTGACCCCAGGATCCAGTGTGAAAGCAGCTGTTTGAAAAGTGCCTAGACCTTAACTTAAGGAGTTTAATAATCTTAAAGCATCTGCAGGGAGGGTAGGACCCCATTGCAACTCTCTCCAGGGACAGAGACATTGGTGGTGGCCATCTGTGACATTCTCCCTCTACCCTGCTAGAGCTGGCACTGGTGGAAGACATTTTTGTACTCTCCCTGTAATGTGTTAGAGCTGGTGGGTGTGCACCATCCCAATACGCTACTTTGCATGGTCCCATCCAAGCTGGCTGGGTGAGAGCCCCACCCCCATACACCACACCACTGTGACCACATCAAAGCCAGCTGGTGCATGCAGCCCACACAGGGGACACCTTTGAATGCCTGCCTCTGGTGCCCAAAAAGGATTGCATTTCTGGGCCTTAAGGGTGTGAAACAATTAGAGAGACAGTCCTTAACAGGCTTCACAGGGCAGTACAAGACAGCTAGCTGAAGAATACCCCAAATCTGAGAGGCAGGCTCCAGGTTTACCATATATAGAGAGGCTAAGAAAATACTCTCAGAGAATGTAGGCCAGGGGACACTATCTTTGAGCTCTCACTTGGCCTCACTAAGCACCTCTTAGAGAGGAGCTAACACATTCACTTGGAGCCCCACATTTTGCAATTATCACTGGGAAGAACAACTCCAGATTATTTGTTCCAGAGGCCATCAGGTGCTAAGATTGTGGTCCCATCTATATATTTCCATACCTTCAATGGTACTGCCTGAAGGTCTAGCTTCCAGTCAGTCTGAAACTAGGTACTGACTGAGAACCCTCTCTCTGGAACACTCACAGATCTCAGCACACCCTCAATAACTGGGACCTAACAAGAAAAAAATTAGGCTGTTAGACAATCATGGAAGTTTGGGAGCTAGGGCAAGGTCAAATGATAAAGTTCATTTCCTGAACAAAGCCACTCCTGCAAGACCAGGAGAGATAGCCATTTCACCTAGTACATAAAACAAACACAAAGCATCAAGCAAAATGAGGAGACATATGAAAGAACAAAAAAAAACCCTAGGAAAAAAATACTTAAATAGACATAAGTAATTTAATTATAAAAAGTTCAAAGTAATGGTCATAAAGATGCTTGTCATACTCAGGGGGAGAATGGAAGAGCACAGTGAGAATTTCAACAGAGAGACAGAAAATATAAGAAAGTACCAATCGGATGTCACAGAAGTGAAAGATACAATAATCAAACTAAAAAATATACCAGAGGGGTTCAACAGCTGAATAGATGAAGCACAAGATAGAATCAGTGAGCTAAAAGAGAGCAGCAAAGAAGAAAAAAGAATTTTAAAAAGTGAAGATAGCTTAAGGACATATAGGGCAATATCAAGTAAAATAACATTCACATTATTGGAGTCCCAGAAAGAGAAGAGAAGAAGGAGCAAAAACTTTTTGAACAATGAATGTCTGAAAATTTCCCTAACCTAGAGAGGGAAACCAATGCCCAGGTCCAGAAAGCCCAGGAAGTTCTAAACAAGATGAACCCAAAAGAGCCACACAAAAATATGTTACAATTAAAAGGTCAAAGGTTAAGGATACAGAGAGAATCTTAAAAGCAGCAAGGAAAAAAACTTGTTTTATACAAGGAAACAACATACCCCCACCCTTCCCATAAGACTATCAGCAGATGTCTCAGCAGTAACTTTGCAGGCCAGAAGTATTTCAAAGTATTGAATAATTCAAAGTATTGAAAAGAAAACTTTCCAACCAAGAACACTCTACCCAGTAAGTTATCCTTCAGAATTGAAGGAGAGATAAAGGACTTTCTAGACAAACAAAAACCAAAGGAGTTCACCAAAACTAAACCAGCCTTAAAAGAAATGTTAAAGGGACTTCTTTTTTTAAAGTTTATTTTATATTGCAGTATAATTGATATACAATATTATATTAGTTTCAAGTATACAACATAGTGACTCAACAGTGATATACATTATTAAATCCTCACCCCAACTAGTGTAGTTACTATCTGTCAACATAGAAAGATGTTACTGGACTATTGACTATATTCTCTATACTGTATTTACATCTCTATGACTAATTTATATTATGATTGAGATTTTGTGCCTCTTGATCCCCTTCACCTGTTTCACCAACTCACCCCAACCCCTGCCCCATGGTAATCATTAAAGGGACTTCTTTAACCTGAAAAGAATGGGTTCTAATTACTAACAAGAAAAAATATGAAGGTAAAAATTTATGGTAAAGGTAAATATATACTAAAGATGGTGGATTAATCACTTATAAAACTAGAATGGCATGTGGAAAAAGATGGCAGAGTAGGAAGGTAATGCAGAAACCTCCTCCCCCACAACACACATACCAAAGAAGCAACTACAGCAAATACAACTAACTGTGAAAACTGTAGAAGAGACCATCTATACATGTTGAAGAAGAGAAGACCACACAGAGAATAAAGTGGTAGAGTCAAGATCAATCAGGACCCAAGCTCTTCCCCAATCCCAGCCCACAAGTGGAAGAGAGAAGAACAGAGTGGGGAGGGGAGGGGCACTCAGTAACTCTGCACACCTGGCCCTGGAGATTTGCTCTGGGAACAACTCCACATTGCATCAGGCTTTGGTGATTAACAGAGTTGGACACTGGGAGAGTTAGAACACTCTGGAAGGCCGAGACTCCTGATGCTTGTGGAGGATAAGCATGCTCTGTTGGTCTGCTGAGACCCAATACAGAGGCAGTAGTTTGAAAGATTTAGCAGAGGGGCAAGGATTGGACAGAGCTCTCTCTGCAGGAGAAAGGGCAGGTGGATGACACTTCCCAAGGCTTCACTCAGCCCAACTGGTCAGGGGCACACATGGGAGCCCCCAATGCTCCATCCTCCTCCCTGGTGATGTCATCTTGAGATGCTTCCCTGCACACTCACCTGACTTCCCACCAAGTCCTTGTGGCCCAGCCGCTGTCAGACTTTGCTGCCTGGCAGACAGAGGGAGATTTTCCTAGATTTCTTGGCCCTTTCTCAGACCAGCTGGGGAGGCATCTGCAGGAGCCAGCTCCAAGCATTCCTTTCACCTTGCTGGTGGCACATCCCTGAGCCACACAACTTCCCCACCCACCTGATTAGCCCAATAACACTGATATTACTGCAGGGAAGGCAGAGGGAAGCCCCATATCCACAACAATTCCAGCAGATGATAATCTGCTCAGCTTACAAAAGGCCAGCTGAGGTTCCACTTACAGTGGACTGAGAAAGGCTACTGATGGAAGACAGGGAGAAAGGTGGCACCACCCATTGCCCACCAGCAGCAACTGGGGCTCCACCACAGAGCAGAATCAGGCACTGGTGAGTGAATAATCCTGAACTTCTGTGGCACCAGAGGACACCTTCTTCATAAAGCCAGTACTCTCTAGACCAGGAAGCATAGCAGATCTAAATCAAAGGAAGAAACACAGAAACCCTGACAACATTAAGAGGCAGAGAAACATATTCCAAACAAAAGTACAGGATAAGACACCAGAAAGAGGGCTAAATGAAACAGAGATCACCAATCTTCTTGATAAAGATTTCAAAGCAACAGTCATAAATATGCTCACTGATCCATGGAAAAGTATTGACAATCTCAGGGAAGACTTCAACAAAGAAATAGAAGAGTTGAAAAAGAGCCTCTCAGAGCTGAGCAATACAGTAACTGAAATGAAATATACAATGGAGGGAATCCAAAAAGGATTGTTGCAAGTAGAGGTGACAATTAATGAGATGGAAATTAGAGAACAGGAAAGCAATAAAACCAAGGAATAGAGAGAAAAAAGAATCTCTAGAAATGAGAGGATGCTAAGAGAGCTTAGCAAACAAAACAATATTCATACAATAGGGGTACTAGAAGGAGAAGAGAGACAAAGAGGTAGAAAGTTTCTTTGAAGAATTGCTGAAAATTCCCCCAATCTGGGGAAGAAAATAGCCACCCAGGTCCTGGAAGCACAGGGAGCCCCTAACAAAAGTAATCTGAGGAAGACAACAACAAAATTTATAATAATTAAAATGACACATTAAGGATAAAGACAGGGTACTAGAGACAGAAAAAAAAAATTACTTACAAGGGAAACCCCAACAGACTATCATCATATTTCTCAGCAGAAAATTTACAGACCAGAAGGGAATAGCATGAAATATTTGATTTATTGAAATAGAAGGACCTTGAAAGAAGAATCCTCTACCCAACAAGGTTATCACTCAAAATCAAAGGAGAGATTTATAATTTCCCAGATAAACAAAGGCTGAAGGAATTTATAACCACTAAACCAACATTAGGATATGTTAAAGGGACTTCTGTAGATAGAAATTTTCTTAAGCCTAAATATTTTTCACCAGTGAAAATAAACCCACAGTATAGGTAACATAACAATTACTTACCAAGCAAGTATGAAATTAAAACAAAACAAAACAAAAGTAACAAAATTAACTATACACAAAACCAGTCAAGGTATACACAAAAAATGCAGATCATGACATCTAATATGTAAAGTGTGGAAGAAGAAGAAATATAAAAATGAAGTACTTTTAGATTGTGTTTTAAATAGAATGATCATCAACTTAATATAGATTCATATATTTAGGAAATTATCCATAAACCTTATGGTAACCACAAACCTGAAGGTCTATAATAGATACACAAAAAGTTTAAAAAAAATAAATAAATCTAATCACAACACTAAAAAAAAGACATCAATAACAAGAAAAGAAAAGAGAGGAACTACAAAAATAACCAGAAAACAATTAATTAAATGGCAATAAGTATATATCTACCAATAAGTACCTAAAACATAAGTGGACTGAATGCACCAATCAAAAGACATAGAGTGGCAGATTGGATAAAGAAAGAAGACCCATATACATGCTGCCTACAAGAGACTCATTTCAGACTGAAAGTAAAGGTATGTAAAGAGATATTTCATGCAAATAATAGGGAGAAAAAATCAGGAGTGGCAATTCTTATATAAGACAAAATAGACTTCAAAACAAAGAAATCTGCAAGAAACAAAGAAGGACATTACATAGTGATAAAGGGGTCAGTCCAACAAGAGGTTATAACAGTTATAAACATCTGTTCACCCAACATAGGAGCACCTAAATATATAAAACAGTTACTAACAGAACTAAAGAGGGAAATAGATTGCAACTCTTTAGTATTAGAGGACTTTAACATGCCACTTACATCAATGGACAGATCAACCAGACAGAAAATAAATAAGGAAACAGGGGCACTGAACAATATACTAAATCAAAAAGAATTAGCAGATATCTACAGAACATTCCACCTGCAAGCAGCAGGATACACATTATTCTCAGGTGTACATGGAATGTTCTTCAGAATAGATCACATACTAGATCACAAAAAGAGCCTCAGTAAATTCAAAAAGATTGAAATTATATCAAGCAACTTATCAGACCACAATGGTATGAAACTAGAAGTAAATTACACAAAGCAAACAAAAAGCTCACAAATATATGGAGGCTAATCGATGTGCTTCTAAATAATCAGTGGAATAATGAACAAATCAAAGTAGACATCAAGCAATATAAGGAGACAAATGAAAACAAAATATAACAGTTCAAAATTTGTGGAACATGGCAAAAGCAGTTCTAAGAGGGAAGTGCATAGCAATACAGGCTACCTCAAGAAACAAGAACAATCGAAAATAAATTCTAAACTCACAACTAAAAAGGACAAATGAAACCCAAAGTTAATAGAAAGAAGAACTTAATACAAATCAGAGCAAAAATGAATAAACTAGCAAAGAATAAAAAAGAAAAGTCAGTGAAACCAAGAGCTGGTTCATTGAGAAGAAAAACAAAATTGACAAACTCCTAGCCAAATTTATCAAGAAAAAAAGACACAGGACTCAAAAAACAAAATCAGAAAAGAAAAAGGACACCACAAATACAAAGTATTATCAGAGAATTCTAGGAAAAATACACCATAAATACAAAGTATTATTAGAGAATTCTAGGAAAAATTACATGCCAATAAATGGAACAGCCTAGAAGAAATGGACAAATTCCTATAAAAGTACTACTTTCCAAGACTGACCTAGGAAGAAGCAGAAAATCTGAACAGACCAATTACCAGTAAGAAATTGAATTAGTAATCAGAAAACTCCCAACAAACAAAATTCCAGTACCAGATGGCTTTACAGCTGAATTCTACCAACATTTAAAAAAGAGCTAATACCTATCCTGCTTAAAGTATTCCAAAAAGTGGAAGAGGAAGGAATACTTCCAAACTCATTCTATGAGGCCAGCATCACTCTAATATCAAAACCAGACAAAGACCAACAAAAAAATTTTAGGCCAATATTCCTGATGAACATAGATGCAAAAATTCTTAACAAAATATTAGAATACCAAATTCAAAAGTGCATCAAAAGGCTCATCCATCATGACCAAGTGGGATTTCTTTCAGGGATGCAAGGATAGTACAATAGTCATGAATCAATCAATGTCATAAACCACTGTTGCTCTGAGAGGAGGGATTTCCCAGCTCAAGTTTACTATGAATTCGCTGAGACTGAATAATGACAACAGAACATTTGGGGCAAAAAGGGGCTCCTTTTTTGCCAAGTTTTATTCTGTGGAAGTAGAACAAGTGCTAGACTCCCATCTTCCCATCTCAGTCTCTGGCCCTGGCTCCAGTCTCTGTGTCCACTAGTGACTCCATCTCTGCTCCCTCCTGCTCCCCAGCACAGGGCTCCACGGCTTCTCTCTCTCCTGCTTCCCTTTTCTAAGGTCCCTTCTCTCTTCCTAACATGGGGCTCCACAGTTTCTCTTCTTAAAACAATATTGGCCATAAACAGTGTACTGCCAAGGAGTATGTAAGCAAGCTAAGTATTACCTCATCACATGTATACAATGTGCAATATTAAGATCAGATGAGAATCCTGGCCATAAAATTTCCATTTTCCTACAACCACATTAACAAAAAGGGATAAAAATGACATGGTCATCTCAATAGATGCCAAAAAAGCATTTCACAAAATTCAACAACCATTCATGATAAAAACTCACAACAAAAATGGACAAAGAAGGGAAGTACCTCAACATAACAAAGGCCATATATGACAAACCCACAGCTAACATCATACCCAATGGTAAAAAGCTGAAAGCTTTCCTCTAAAATCAGGAACAAGACAAGGATGCCCACTCTCACCACTTTTATTCAACATAGTAGTGGAGGTCCTAGCCACAGCAATCAGACAACACAAAGTGATAAAAGGCATCCAAATTGGTAAGGAAGAAGTTAAACTGTCACTATTTGCAGAGTACATGGTATTACACATAGAAAACCCTAAATACCCCACCAAAAAACTAAATTAGGACTGATAACTAAATTAGGCAAAGTTGCAGGATATAAAATTACTACACTGAAATCTGGTGGGTTCCTATATGCTAACAACAAACTAGCAAAAAAAGAAATCAGGAAAACACTTCCATTTACAAATGTATCAAAAAGAATAAAATATCTAGGAATAAACCTAACCAAAGAGGTTAAAGACCTATACCCTGAAAACTATAAGACACTCAAGAGAGAAATTAAATAAGACACCAATAAATGGACATCTATCCCATGCTCATGGATAGGAAGAATTAATACTATCAAAATGGCCATCCTGACCAAAGCAGTTTATAGATTCAATGCAATCCCTACCAAAATACCAACAGCATTTTCAATGAACTACAGCAAATAATCCTAAAATTCATATAGAACCACGAAAACCCCAAATGGCCAAAGCAATCTTGAGAATGGACAAAGCAAGGGTATGACATTCCCTGACACCAAGCCATACTAGGAAACTACAGTAATCAAAACAGTACTGGCACAAGAACAGACCCACAGATAAATGGAACAGAATAGAGAGCACAGATATAAACCCATGCATATATGATCAATTAGTATATGATAATGGAGCCATGAATATACACTGAGGAAAAGACAGTCTCTTCAATAACCAGTGTTGGTAAAATTGGACAGCTACAGGCAAGAGAATGAAATTGGATTACCATCTAATGCCACACACAAAAGTAAACTTGAAATAGATTAAAGACATGAATATAAGTCATGAAACTGTAAAACTCTTAGAAGAAAACATAGACAAAATTCTCTTGAACATAAGAATGAGGAATTTTTTCCTGGACACATCTCCTCAGGTGAGGGAAACAAAAGCAAAAATGAACAAGTGGGACTACATCAAACTAAAAGTGTTCTGTACAGCAAGGACACCATCAGCAGAAAAAAAAGGCAATTGACCATATGGGAGAATATATTCATAAACAATTTATCGATTAAGGGGTTAACATCCAAAATATATAAAGAACCCAAACACCTCAACACCAAGAAAATAACCCAACTAAAAAATGGGTGGAGGACCTGAACAGACATTTCTCCAATGAAGAAATACAGATGGCCAACAGGCACATGAAAAGATGCTCCACATTGCTAATCATCAGGGAAATGCAATTCAAAACCACAACGAATATCACCTCACATCCTTTATAATGGATATTATTAAAAACACAAGAAATAACAAGTGTTGGCTAGGATGTAGAGAAAAGGGAACACTTGTGCACTGTTGTTAAGAATGTGAATTGGCATGGCCAGTATGGAAAACAGTATAGAAGTTCCTCAAAAAATTAAAAATAGAACTACCATTTGATCCAGCAATTCTGTTTCTAGTTATTTATCTGAAGAAAATGAAAACAATAACCTGAAGAGATATATGTTCCACTATGTTCATTGCAGCATTGTTTACAATAGCCAAGGTATGGACACAACCTAAATGTCTGTTGATGGATGAAAGGATAAAGACATGCATATGTGTATATATATGCATATATATAATATATACATATATATATATTTAGAGGTTTCATAAATATATATTTATATATAATGTATCTACAGATAAATGTTTGCAGATGTATACACACACACACACACACACACACACACAATAGAATAGTAATCAGCTTTACAAAAGAATGAAATCTTGCCCTTCGCAGCAACATGGATGGACTATGCCAAGTGAAATAAGTGAGACAGAGAAAGACAAATGCTGACTGATTTCACTTACATCCAGAATGTAAAAAGCAAAATAAATGAACAAACAAAACAAAACAAAACTCATAGATACAGAGAGCAGATTGGTGGTTGCCAGAAGCAGGGGGAATTAGAAATACAAAATCTCAATTATAAAATAACTACGTCATGGAGGTATAATGTACAGCATGGGGACTATAGTCAATAGTATTGCATTGCAAATTTGAAAGTTGCCAAGAAAATAAATCCTAAAGTTCTCATTGAAAAGAAAAAAAAATGTGTAAAAGGAAAGGAACAGAACCTTCACGGGAAAAAAAAAAAAATTCCTGACTCACTGGCTGAATCTGTGACCTTTGGAAATTTGCTTAGCCTCTCTACTTGGCAGTTTCATCACTAATAAAGTAAGGTTAATAATAGTGCTTTCTAATAATGATGACTATATTAATTCACAATTGTAGAGCACTTAAAAAAGTGTCCAATAGAAGCCACAGGGCATAAATCTGCAAAGAAGTAAAAAGCTAACCTTTTCAAAGAATATTGCTTCTCTCTCACTTACCAACTTTACATTTCCCTGTATGGCCCCAGAAGATAACTGGATAGCCAGAGACGGGTAAGATTCCTCAAGGGAGGAACAACCTAAGACAGGCACAGTCGCAGGGGGGCCATCAGGTGAGAAATCGGGGAACAATAGTGGTGAAGCTTAGAACCTCACCCCCCTCTGTTTTGAGAGAAAGCTTCTGCATCCGTGAATGTTTTGTTGCCCTTGTCTAGTCTATAGGCACACACCTGATCATCTACATTTGCCCTCTTACAGCACTAAATTATGTTTTCTACCTTTATTTTGCATCTACCTACCACTTCAGCATTTTATTTAAAAAAAATAATAATAATAAGGGAGAAATGTGGGATTCACATATAAATCAAATATAAAAATCAAACGAATAATCATATCTGACTTGATTATTTATAGCTCATGATGCGTGATCAAAACCGAAAGTTTCTGTGATGACTGCCCTTGTACTGTTCACCATGTAAGAATTTATTCACTATATAAGAACTTTTCACCATGTAAGAACTTGTTCATTATGCTTCAGAAGATTGGAGACTGTTGAGAATTAGGCTTGGGGTTGATTAATGATTGTGCATTGAGTCCCCTATACAGAATTTTATTGTTAACAACCATTTGATCAATAAATATGAGAGATGCCCTCCCCCCCCCAAAAAAAGTGCCCAGCAATTAGGGAGAGGTTCTTAAATGTATTAAGAAAAATGAAGCTTGGTTATGCCCTTAATGAAGGCCACATAGTCACAATAGTGTTAATACTGCTTTTTTTTAACTATTTAGAAACAATCACTAGGCAAAATACAAACTCTGTAATTATGGTTACAAAACAGAATCTAAGTTCTGTCAACTTCAAGTATATAAAAGTAAAAATAGAGATTACAGAAGTTTGAAGGTAGAAATGGAGGGGAAAAAGAAGAAGGGCATGGAAAGGACCCTACTCTTCTCATTTTACAAAATAGGAAAACAAAGGGCTACCATCTAAAATAGTGCTATATCGAGAGGGAGGAGGAAGAGGAAAGCTATAAACTCATAATCCTCCTCTATCGTGCAAAATCATGGATAATGTCTCAAATAATTAATCAAGAAATAACAGTATGATATATTACTCAGAGATATGGAGATAAATCCTAGGAACTTTAAAAATGGGAACAGAAATAACTGAATTAAAATTATTCCACTCTGTGGAGCAGGATTGCAACAATAGAAGGATGGAGCAGGAAACTGCTGCTTTTCATTATAAAATCTTCTGCTTTATTTGAGAAATTTTAATCACTTGCATGTACTACTTTGAAGACAAAGGAAGACATTTTTAAAAGACGCATTTTCAATTTCTTGAGATAGTTTTGCAATTGTCAGGTTCTTATGTGTTAGCACAATTTTCTTTAGTTGGCATCTTAAATTGTTTTCAACTTCTTAAAGATTAAATTCTTGTATGATGTGGGGAACTTTGGGAAGTTGAATAAATATGTTTAAGTCTGAAGGAGAACAAATTATCAGCTTTCCTAGGAAGTCCTCAGGCCTTGGTCTCCCATTGTTTTAATTATATATCCTTTTTTCTCTTGGTCAAGAATTGGCAGGTTTGCACAATAATTAGTTTTCTGAAGTCTCCAGAAGCTCCCACCATAGCTACAATTTCTCATATACACCCTGGTTTTCCTTCCTGGTTGGGATGGGGAGGAAGCTGAGAGGAAATAGGACACCTCTTTGATATTAGGAAGGAAATTGAAGATCTTCTGAGGGTTCGCAGGCTTCATAATGGGACTGAGTCTTAGAACTCTGCTGACAGTCTTAAAACACCCAAGTGTGGTGTGAGGCCAGGTAAACCAGAAACACAGCTAAGATCCTAGGTTCCCACCAAGCCATTACATAGAGACCAAGGGACACAGCAAGGCAATTGAGGCTTCCCCATCACACTTCTCCCAAGTGCCAGGCAAGCGTGTCCTATCATAGGCTGAATCTTTGGAGTTTGTCCTCTAGCCTGTAGAAGGAAATTCCACCATTTTACATGATTTTGTCTACCCAGAGCAGTGAGGCCACACCCTGTTTCAAAGAAGGCCAGTCTGCAATAAAGAAGAACGAAGATGAGAAACAGAAAGAGACCACAACCCTGTTAAAGTCCCTGGTTCTGCTTATTTCTAAGGACTATTTATATCCCTGCTCTCAGGATATTGTTTGTTTTGTTTTGGGAAGAGGGGAAGGAAAGTAGGTTTTGTTACCTGAAGCCTATGGGTCCCTCCCAATTGAGAATTACCAAATTTCATGAAGAAAACTGTGCCTTCCTACAAGTGTTAGCTGTTGAATATGGAGACTGCCCCCCAAGAAATGGAGTCCCCTGTCTACAGAAGACCAAAATTTACTCTTCACTTTGGAGCAGCACTATAAAGATATAGTTTACCCAGGAAACCAGATGTCACAGCCTCTTCCATAGCACCTACTTGTTGTCATGAAAGCATATTCTCAGATGTAACCTTCTAGGCATGTATTTCCACCAAAGAAGCTGACTTAGGCTGCTGGAAGTGGATGAGGATCTAAGATGGCTTTCCATAGAAACCAGTTTTGTAGTATTTATCTTCTCCTTTACCAAGTGAGTTGTAAATCATTTGGTTTTTATTCATTTCATTTTCTTTCCCCCTGAGAGAATGTTTGGTTAGGGAAGTAACTATGTGAGCTGGAATATTCCTTGCCCTCCGCTTGTTGTCAAAGCTGGCTCCTCCACATTTAGAAGCACAGCTTTTCCATCTTCTATTCCCATGGAGCCTCATGATTTGCATTTAGTTTGTATGCTCTAACCAAAAAGCACTTTGGCGTGAGTCCTTTCAGGATATTACTTCATCTGGAGAAATGCCATGGTATCTAACAATGTTTATAACAGGCCCAGAGTACAAGCAAAGGAAATTTAGATTCATTTACACATGACCTGATAAGAGCCTGTCAAGGAATATAAATGGTTTGCCCTCATTCACATCTGGAAATGTTTAATTTTACTATGAAAATATTTGTATAATGGACAATTTTCTGGTTAGAAGAATATTAATTGCTATAATTTCACAAGGAACTGGCCCTCTGTTACTCCAGATGCTGATAAGGAAAACATGCATTGAATACAGAGTTTAGCTTTAGCTGTTACTTTTCTCTTTAAGAATGAAAAGAAAAGGATTTCTACCTCACAGCTTTTTAAAATTTTGACATACAAGTAACACACCACAATATTCACCCCCCTTAAAGTACCATTCAATAATTAAGGGGATATTCACAAAGTTATGCAACCATCACCACTACATAATTTCAGAATATTTTCTTTTTTAGAAACCCTGTACTTACTAGCACTTACTCTCTGCCCATCTCCCATCCCCAACTTCTGCCAAACACTAATTTACTTTCTGTTCCAACTCACAGCTTTTTTGTTTGAATTTTCTCCCAATCTATATAAACCACCAAATTGAATATTATATATATTTTTATATATGCAAGGGAGGCGGTAAATTAGAAAAAGGATTAAATAAATTGCTGATAAATAGAGCATCCATTCATAATATTTACTCCTTTATTCATTCATCATCTAACCATCATTCATTGAACACCTCTTGTCCTAGGGGTTTTCTAGAGGTAGGGGCACATCCAAAGCCTCCATACACTGGAGGAAGCATATAAGAAATTAAGGTGCAATAGAAAAGAGGATATAAATACACATGCTCTGGCATCATACCCACAGCAGGAAAAGTTGCATTTTACTTGTAATAGTGTAAAAATGCCTTATGTAAATAGAGATCACAGATTAGAGACCATAGAAAGAACATATTATGGCTTCTTTAGAAATTAATGGTAATGGTCTTGGATGAATTTTTTTTCCCTTTACAGTTTACATGTCATTTCTAAAGGCTGTTACTCATGAGGAACTGGGGTCAAGTGCCAAATTCCTCTCTTTCATAGTGAAAAAAATTTTAAGACCTCTCTATATTACGCCTTCTGCTCTCTCAGTTCATGTATTTCTGGAAACAAACCACCTCAATATAAGGGGCTTAAACCAGCAATCATTTATTTTGTTCACCCGTGGGCAGCTGGGGCAGAGCTCCAAGCGGACGGCGCATCTCTCCCCCTTGGCGTCCGCGAGGGGGTAGGACAGGGAGGCGTCCCTTTCAGGATGGCCGGCAAGCCGCGGCCCACTGCCGGCTGCGAGTTTGAGGTCTGGGGCTGGAGGCCGGGTCTCAGGCCCTCTCTTCGTGAGCACAAAAGAAATAAAAGAAAATAGCCCAAAACCAAAGAGGTTGGTCGCTTATCGGGGATGGATAGAAAAGGGTGGATGAGGAAGAGAAAAAGGGCAGCAGAGATGATTATCCTGCTTTTGATAATCTTCCTAAGGTTGTAGGAGATAAGCATTTTAGAGGAAGCCAGGCAAAGGCACATGAGAACTCCATCCTATTTTTGCAACTTCTCTACTAAGTCAAAAATTTTTTCAAATTTTTAAAAAATATTTAGGCACTTGGAGAGGAAAAAAAATCTTCTCTGATCTCTCCAACATCTCTCTCTATATATATGCCTCAATCAGTAGCCAGCAACTGCTAAAACCTTGTAAATGGAATGCTAAAAACAATCTTTCCTTGATGGTGTTTTTGTTTCTTTTTTGGGAGTTCAAATCAAATAAGAACCAGTCTTGACTGATCTCTCAAAGAGTAGTTTTCTACGACTAAGACAGTGCTAAGTTATTACTCAAGGGGTTTTCAGCTGTGAAGTGATAGAAATTAAATTCAACATTAGCTTTTTTAAGCAAAGTAAAAAAAGGGAGATGGTTGTTCGCTGACTCACAGCTAGGAGGTTTATTGGAGAAGCTTCTAAGGAATGTCAGGGCCTGGGTGAGGAGTGGAAGCCCCATACTCCTTCAAATCTCGCCCCTCCTCTCATCTCAGCCTGCACATTGGAATCATTCTCTCCTGCCACAGACACACTTCCTCCAGGTAGCCGAGAAGCAGGGCCACTGGCAGCGCCAGGCTGTCACTCTAGTAAAACAATTCCAGCAGAGAAGAGCCTCCTCCTTCTGGCTTCCTTCTAACAACCTTCAGAGAATATGAATTGGCCCTATTTGGGTCATACGTGCAATCTTTCAGTTCAAGCAGTTTCCAAGGGCATAGAGCTCTATGATTGACTAGGCCTGGGTCTCAAGCTATGCTGGCATTGAACTGCACCACCTACATTCCCCTCAAGAAAGGACTGGCTGCCCAGCTGTGAGGAATGTGGTTTACTGGCAGAGTTTGTCTGATGATAGCATAATGCCTCCTCTGCTAAATCCGTCTTCATTTTTTCACAGATGTTAAACCCCTTGATAAACTTTTATAAGCCAGGACTCCTTGGAGAAATTACCAATTTCAGGTCTGAAATATATATGTATTTCTCAGATGTAGATAGATAGATATAGATAGGTAGATGATAGATAGATGGATGGATGGATAGATGATAGATAGATAGATAGATAGATAGATAGATAGATAGATAGATAGATAGATAGATGATAGATAGATGATAGATAAATAGGCATAGATATCTCAGAAAATACATAAAATGATCTGGGAACATCTTGTCATAAAGAAAGCAGAAAATCTATCAACAACTGATTTTAGCATCAATATAATACCACAGGACTGAAACACATCAAATATGTTTATATGCATGAGTTTAAATGGTACATTTTTTTTTTTACTTGCTGAATACTTGTGGAAAATGCCAGGGTACAACTCATTATTTTGAAAACTGGTAAATAAAGGAATAACCAAACATTTATTTGCCTCTTCATAGTAATTACACCTAAAGGTAACCAAATAGTTGATGAGAATTTCCTCTTATTAGAAGCATTCCAGCTAATAAATGAAGAAGCGATGTGTGTTAGTGCTTGTTCCCTGAGAAGCAGATGCTAAGGCTAGATAAAATACTCAAAAATTTTATGTGCTGAAATGACCACGTGAAAGAAAACATGGAAAGAGCAGGTAAAGCCTGGGAAAGCCTCTGGACTGTGATGAAAATCCTCCTTCAGAGTGAAGGACAGGGAAAGCAAGCTGGCTGAAAGCATTCTAACCAGCTGTGCGGCCTAAGGAGGGTTTGCCAAAGTGAACTTAAGTCTGTGTCTCCCAGAAACACACTTGCTTACTACCCCACTGCACTCAGTCATTGGAGCAGCAGCTCATGGGAGGCATGGCTTCCATACCAACAAAATCCTGGATTTCAAAGCACAGGAGCTGAAGCTGTTGGTTAATTATGTTCTCTGAAGTAGGAGGTCTCCTAGGTACATTCTCACCACTGCCGCAAGGTACTAAAATTTGAATATCACTGTTTTGCAACCTGTAATGGAAGAATGGACCTAAGCAATCATCATCAATGAACATCAGAGAAATAAATACAACTAAATATTATGAGCCTTATGGAAGTATACAGCAATACCTAAGAAGTGATCTTGATCAGAATCTAATCAAGCTTCTAGGTCTAACTAGATGTAGATCTAACCACTATACAGAAAATACAGGGGGCAGAGGAATATGTTAAATGGACATAGAGGTATAATCTACAAAATTTGGACTGCAGGAAACACGAAAGACAATCAGGCTTATTTCCTACAAAAATTGTGTATGGGAAGGAGGGTGAGAGGAGGAGGGAAAACAGAGAGGACTTTTATAGAATAAAAAAAGATTGAAGAGATACATCAGGCAGTGGCAATGTATACAACTTGTTTAGACTTCGATACAAACTAAACAACTAACTAAAAAAAGTATGAGTTCATTAGAAAAACTTGGAACAATGACTATTTTATGATATTGAGAAATTTGGAGGGAGCTAGATATAAACTTTTTGGTCTGAGGGTGTTTTTAAGAGTTCATTTTAGTGATATTACTGAAATATTTACTGATATTTATCTGCCAGAGACATACTGAAAATATTTCCAGATACTTTTGATAGCAGTAAATATCAGTAAATACTGATATATTTAATGAAATGATGTCTGGAATTTGCTACAGAATAATCTAGACTTCCCCTGGATTATTTCATCATATCATTTCATCAGTAAATATTTTAGTGTTATCTCTAAAAGAAACTCTTAAAAATACCCACAAACCAAAAATATTTCACTGAGCTCCCCTCCAAATTTCTTAATATCATCAAATATTCAATCAGTGTTCAAGTTTTTCTGATGATGTCAAATTCCTTTTAGGTAGTTGACTAGTTTGTACCAAAGTCCAAATAAAGTATATATATACATTGGAGAAAGAAGTTGTACTTTGGGGCAAGTATAAGCAAAACAGTGTAAGTCATGAGTTGATAACTGTTGAAGCCAGATGATAGGTCCATATAATTCTGTCAACTGAATTGTAGGCTTAAATAAAAATGATCTAAAGAATATCTGAAAGCCAAGTAGAGTCATATGAAACCTTCTCTCCAACACAGCCTATGAACCACAAGTAAGAGTTCAGTAGGGTAGCCATTCTATAATCCACCTCTTTCCAGGCTGGAGCACTGTGACATAATAAATACGTATTTAGTCTTTGTTCCCAGCTCCTGGTACAGGGCTTATAAAACCCTTATCATTTCCTGAGTAAGCGAGTTGATAGAAGCATTTTTTGAGGATGGAAATCCAAAGTTTTAATGGGGATATGTTAAGTTTGAGGTGTCTATTAGACCTTCTGAGGACATGTAAAGTATAAAGTTTTTCTAGCATGGACCCTATTTTTAATTTATCCCATTATCCCCATTAAGTCAAGGTATTGGGTCAGCAAAGTAGTCACTTGCCTTTCCCGACAATTCCTCTCTCTTCATCCTGGCTCATTCTATTCCACATTAGCCATGAGCACTCATTCAAATCCTCTTTCAAGGTTTACTCCACATAGAATTCATTTACTTTCCCAACCTAAGGTGGAACTCACCAATAATCAACTCCTATTACTTGGTATTCTGCCCACACTTTCCAGCTGTGTGCATTATGTCATCTTGCATTCTTCTCGAATTCTCCCTGCCATACCTCAAAGGGATGAGCTAGGTAATGAAGCAACTTTATTACCCATTCTGAGTAACATAATGCTAAACACAGACATGATGTGATTTGACCCTTTCCTTCATGTATTCATTCAGGGCTGGGACAGAGTGAGGCAAACAGGGGGTTTATGGGTGCAAAATTTAAGGAGACACTCTTAGTGAAATTGCAGGGCCAAAGGATAAGTATTTTTTTACTCTGCTATGAACTGTATTGCCAATACTGCCTTCCAAAAAAAGAGTGCCGATTTTTAATGTCACCGGAAATCAACACGTCCACCCATTTTGTAAGATCTTGTCAAGACTGATAGTCATCTCTGTGGGGGGTGGGGAAGATTATTGTTTCAGATTATAGTTGGTATCACAAGCATCTTTCAGTGATATGAGCTTACATGAAGTAAACATTAAAATGGGCCAAGCATCATCACTGACTCCTTAAATGACTTTGATAGGTAAACTTTATTTTTCTAACTTTAGAGGTGAGGAAACCAAAGCTCATGTTTTTGAGTAGCCTTTTGAGACCACATAGCTAACAAGTTGCACAGCTAGCATTTTATCCCATGTCAGCTCAGCTACAAACTATGACTCTTTTTACTGCATCAAGTCCAATATTTTTTACCACTTTTTTACATTTTTATTCCTTCCTTTTGAAATACTTGTTCATAATCTTTCAATTTCTGATTCTATAATTTAAACCTTTCAAAAGTGACAGTGAACACCTTCTTCTCACCCGCTCTGAGATTATTGGAGCAGCAAATATTTCCCACTAGAGCAAGGTGAGTGTTAGAGGGTACAGTGAGAATGTTAAGCAGTAAATATGGGGTGCAGACGCCAGAGTGCACAGAGTCCCATCTCAGCCAATCCCTAGCTGCCACCTCCTAGCCACCTACCAGTGCTGTGACTCAGTTTCCTCATCGGTTAGATGAGGACAATAACCTAACCATACCAGAAAGTTATGGGTAGAATTCAATGTAACATACACAGAGCATTTAGAACAATACCTACCATACAGTAAGGAAATTAATGTTCGGGAAAACAAAGAAAGGAATCCAAAGTAGCAGGAAAAAAAGAGAGACATGTCTGATTAAGCAGGGAATTCCAGGGAGCCTTTTTTCTCCTAAATACTACCTGTAAGCTCTCCAATAAATATACACTAAATCACAGTTATTTATTGTATTACAAGGAGAAAGTAAATTTTAAATATTGGTAAACTCTGTCAGGTACATAAAAGCAAATTATATAATGAATCAAATCTTTTTCACCCTAAAAAAATATATGAGTGTACTTAACACAATGTAGGAGAAAGATCAGGCCTCTCTGGGCAGGAAATATTTTCATTTTCAAGATAACAGAAAAACACCTTGAAATCTCTTTGCTGCCTGCATTACCCTGGCCAATAAAAACCTCTGAATCTGTTCTTTGAACTGCATATGGCAATAGAAACACGCCGACTTCTCCATTTCACTATCTTTCATTTGTAGTGAGATTTTTCACAGGCCGCAAGATACTTCCTGCTGAGAACCCATTTCTTAACTGTAAGTACTTTAAAAATTAAGTATGTTTTAAAAGCTTATCTTAGCCCTGAGAAAAAAATTTCCTTTAAAAGCGTTTGATTTTCTTGTTTTTATTTCAAGCATGCTGTATTCTGAAGTTCCAATGAAAGACCAATGTTTCCTTATATAATTGCTTTAAATTCAGTCAAACCCACAAGCATGTGCCAAGCATGTGCTAGACACCGTGCTTTTTAAAGCTGTGTGAGCTGACCTTGACTCCTGATCAATGACTGCTTTCAGGAGGAAACGTATTAGATTCTGTGTTTACTAACTGAATAATTAATTCTACTCTTCATTTCAGTGCATATTCATGTTTACTTATGCTGGTCCAATTTCTTTGTGCTTTGAAAAGATTTTACTCATTTAAAATATTTAGAAACAGGAGAGGGTCTTTTATAGATTCAGATGATGAATCATGAGAATCCTTGAATTTTCATAATGAAAGTAAGAAAAACAGTAGAATGCATTTTTTATGGTGTTTTATTTGTATGTGTTGACATGTTACCCTACATGTATGGCTTATGAGATGAGAGATTATGAAATGGGAATGTTTTAATCAAAGCAGAAAAAATTCAAATTTCATGTCAGTGAGCACTAGAAAGAAGCGGGAAATCTGAGCAATATATTTAGCACCCAGATTGATTAACAGTAATAATGTTGATTAATGTTATGTATAATTTGAATTTTAATACTAGTAATTAATATTAATAAGATGATGGTCTGTCCTTCTCAAGAGTGAGGTGTGCCAAGACAGGGGAAACAGGTTTAAGGTTGGTTGTAAACTAAGACTAATGGATGAAATTAGGATATTTAAAATATGAGCTAAATTCTGCAAGGTTTCTTGGTATTGAGGCCATTGAGTGAAAGAAGCCTTCTAAAGAGAGGAATTGTGGCTGCTCTTCAAACCTTGTCCACGGAGATTACCATTTCGATTCCTCCTGCCTCCATTTTTCCTTTTTACTGAATGGCCGCAGCCAAACTGTTTTCATCATTCTCTGTTCCTGCAAGATCAAAGGTGGTACTGAGGAGGAAACAGCTGGAAGTCCCTTAGTGATGGGCTTCTGCTGGCCCTGGAGAAGGAGCTCCGGACACCTCCTTCACTCTCCCTACCAAAGCAAGGGCAAGCCTTTCACACACACTGTTTGCTGAGCTGAATTGGCTCTGTAGTTATCTATAACACAAGAGAAATGAAAGGCCCAGGGCAGTGGGGTATGAAGCGTGCTTGCAAAGCTGCTGGCACTGGAGTGTCCTGAATGCCAGGGCTCCGCAATCAGCAGCGGCAGAGGAGCACGTGGGGCTAGTTCAGTCTGCGCTTCTCGGGCGAGTTGGAGTCCCTGGCCTGAGCTGCCCTGCCTGGAGAAAGGATACCATTTTCCTTACTCTCACCAAGCTGTGTCTGCGCCGAAAGGCCACCTTTCTCTACTTTACACGACAGCACCTATGGCGTCGGGGCAGCAACCCTGTGGGTGCTCTGCACAGATTCCTGCACCGCAGCCCACAGCCCAGCGCAGGGCCCAGGCCTTTACATGGCAGACAGGCTCCCCAAGGCCCTTTACCCACGCAAAGCATTGAGGACTACTGAATGGAAGAGACAGGTTTTGTAGATAAGGTCCCAGAAATGCTTAGAAACATCACTGGCGCTGAAGATATTTCAGGAAAGTTTTCTTCTGTTAGCTACCCCCACCCGGTTTTTGCTAAGTTACTTGAAAGGCTCCGGTTAAAAACAAGATACTTAATGGCTGAAGCAAAGAGATTTGCTGTTGTTGGGGACATTTTGCACTTGTTTCTGCTGTATATTTTGTTGCAACTTAAAGGATCCCTAGACTTTTGAAATGATATTTTAACCACAGAGCTGCATAAAAGTAAGTGTGTTTGCAATCTCCTCTCAGTCTTAAACTTTATTTCCTCCAGTAAGAAATTTCATGTGAGAGGTTACAAGAACCTTTCCAGGTTAAGCTAAATCGGCCAAATAGAAGTCTGGGGTGCTGGATCCCCCTAGGGCTCTCCTGGGCTCGCTGAATAGAGCAGCCTTCCCCACTGGCTTAAGTATACTTCACTAGAGATGAATTTCGAACTTTGAACTTCAAATAGCATGAGAAACCTGATGGGGCCCCCCTCTCTGCTCAGTTCTCTGTGCTTAAGTCCCTTCCCCGGAAGCACCTGGTCCCTTCACAAAGTCCTCTATTCAGAAGAGGAAGTGAAAGGTGGGAAGAAAAAGAAACTTAGAGATTCGACTGTTGGGCTGAAGACTATTATAGGCCACTACCCTGAGAAGTGAAGTTCTGTTAAAAACTACAGAGCAGTCAGCGCATGGATATTCTGGATGAAGTCACAGGCCAAAAAAAACAGACCAATTACCCTGAATTGGAGTTCAAAGTCACTCAGAATGCCCAAGTCTCAAACTGCTCCAATCGCTAACAATAGCCAATTTGAAAAACAAATATATATAGCAGATGTTGAATGAGGACAGGCAGGTGAAGGAAAGGACAGTCCTGTAACTGCAGGCAACTTTTTATTCTGAAATCTTCAGCTTATTATATTCAAAATCACAGTATGGACTTCTTGAAAAATAGGCAAGTTAAATGAACATGTTTTTCCTCTGAGAGAGACTACAGAAAGGATATTCATTCATTCATTCATTCTAGTGGTATTTACTGAATGCCAATTGTGTGCCAGGCTAGGAGCTAAGGAAAAGTAAAATACGAACAGTTTTAGGATAATCAGCATTAACCTCTTTGCATTTTTTAAAAATCACTTTATTTGCTTTTTGTTTCCAAAATGGATATGTCTTGTGTTGATTATAAAAGAAATAAATGGTAACTGTAAAAAACTTTTCAGACAATACGCTAATTTATAAAAATAAAAGTAAAAATATTTATCAGCCTATCACCCAGAAATAACCACCCAACAGTCTGTGGTATACAGCAACTCATATTTTTCCTAATAGTTGGTGATTAAAAGGAAATGCAAAAGAAAATATAAATATACTTATTTTTTTTCAGCATTTCCTGCAATGCCTCTTCCATTCAGGCCCCAACTGTAGGAAGCTATCACTCAAAACTGTGGTTTCTATCACTTCAGTACTGAAGTTTGGGATTTAGGGAAGAACTAAACCTGAGTGTTTCTGGCTGTGGGAAGGGGTTCTATGAAAAACAGCTATTGCTCAAATGGTTTTCAGGGTTGGACACTAGCCAGTGTCTGAATATGCACCATCTCCATCTCCAACTGGCATCCCCCACTGACAGCAGGATGGGGAGAAGAGAATGTGGTAGGGGGCATGTTAACCAATGCCTACTGTGTGCCCACCCTGTGCTTAACTTTTGAGATCCATCAATGAACATAGCCCACTGAATTCCCTTCCCTTGTGAACTTGCATTCCAGATTGGGGCTTACTTTTCCAAAAGCCAAATGAATTATTGTGAAAGGGGTGAGCAACAGAAATGGAATAATTGCAATTTCTTTATTTCCTTTTTCATGAGTTTGACAGATGAATTTGTTGAGAGTGCTGTAGGCTTCCAAGTAAGATGAAAAATGAGTATGTGCATCAGGAGTAGCATCTAGGGCCCACCTAATAGGTGTTAAAATCAGCGGGAGTTAAAGTTTCTGTCTTACAGTACTTTCGGATCAGAGGTAAGCTAACAGCCCACATAGATAAAAATTCTTAAAATTCATTATAAACACCTGATGAGACTGGGCGGCCCGACAGGGCCACCGGCCAGGTGCCAGGAGAAAGCGGCGCCCTGACCATGTCCCAGCCAGCCCCCACCCTCCCACAAGCCCCACCCGCACCCCAGCTCCCTGGAGCCCCACCGTCCAGGCTTGCGACCTCCCCGGCCGCTCTCCCCCTGGCGCGTCCTGCATCCAGAGCCACCCGCCCGGAGGGACCAGCCCGGCCCGGGACTCGCAGATACCCCACCCCAACGTGGCCGCGAGTTGCAGCCACTGGAGCTGGCCGTCCCCTGACTGCGGCCGACCCTGTCCTGGGCTCTGTGCTGGCTGTCCTGGAGAATCCACAGGCATAGGTGCGGTCCCAGCAGAGACTGCCTTCACTGGGAGGAAGAATGTGGGCGCCCGGTGATCAGCACCTCCCGCGCCCAGCTGCAGCTCGCAGCCACCATCCTGAGAAGCAGCGGTCACCCACCCACGCTCTGCCCTGCGCTGCTGAAGCCCACCCCGGGCACTGTAAATCGGGCAGGGGAGCGGCTCTCTGCCCTAAAAGGAAAACCAGAGGCCCCTTGTGGCGGGGAGGGTTTGGCAGCTCGGCTCAGCCAGACTGAGACCTGCACCTGCCCAGGCGCGTCCCGCTGGGTCTCTGCCTCTTTGACCCTCCTCCCTGGCGGGGAGCCAGGGCACAGCCAAGAGCAAGCTGACCAGTTTCCCTGACCCGATGACTCTCCCCTTCAAAGTAGACTCCTCCCCCCCACACGGACACCCACAAAAACTGCACGCAGGGAATAATCAGACCCCAGATTGTGTGTTCACTTCCTAGAACCTTCTCTCACATTGCCTTCTGTGACATCCACGATGGTTATTAAATCTCTTATTGTTAAAGGACAGTAAAAGGCATCATAGTACATTTTTTAAAATAAGGCAAAAATCAAAACCAAAAACCATTTTAATGAATATGGAAGGGCAAGCTTAATAAATTTAAAATTAGCTTCACCCCTTCTGAATGCAGTTTATGGTATTTTATTCAAAAAAAGAAATTTTTTTACAGTATTTCCTAAGAATTACAATGAGGAAAGGCACGTATAGTTCAAAATTTTTTTAATGTCTATATTTACATTATATACTACTTGGATTTGGGAGTACATTTGACTCTTGAACAATGCTGGGGTTGGGGGTTCAAACCCCCCTGCAAAACTTTTGAACCCCTGAAACTTTATTAATAGTCTACTGTCGACCAGAAGCCTTACTGATAATATAAACAGTTGATTAACACATATTTTGTATATTAGATGAATAGTATACTGTAGTCTTACAATAAAGTAAGCTAGAGAACAGAAAATGCCTTTTCAAATTGTCACAAATTTCCAAAGTTTCCAGTATAGCTATAAAAAAAAATCCTCATATAAGTAGACCCTCACAGTTCAAACCTGCATTGTTCAAGGGTCAACTGCATATTTTTACAGAATTTGTAACAGATTATTTTTGTATTTTTCGTTGCAAATCGAATGGGACTCCTCTCATATTATTCTTTATGTTTTGGTGGGTTTTTAAAACTAATTCTAAATTTATGAAAAATGTTGCACAAATAGCACCCAGAGACAGTAACAAATGTTGGCTAGGAAGTAAAAAAATTGGAACCCTGGTACAAAATGCAGTCATTTTTTAAAAACAGTTCAAAGCAGTTCTTCAAAATGCTAAACATGGTGTGGTGGTATAGCGGTGCACATTGAGTTAGCATTTTGACCCAGCAGTTTCATTTCTGGTACATACTCAAGAGAAATGTAAACAAATGTCCACACAAAAACCTGTGCACAGATAGTAATAGGAGCATGATTCATAAATAACCAAAAAGTAGAAACAACCTGAAGACCCATCAACTGACAAATGGATAAACACAGGTATACCTACACAATGGGATATTACTCAGCAGTGAAAAGGTACTGGTGCATGCATGCTACAACATGGGTGAACCTTGAAAACATTATGTTAATGAAAGAAGTCAGTCACGAAAGACTAAGCTGTTGTCTCCCCTTATCCACAGAGAATATGTTCCAAAACCCCCAATGGATGCCTGAAACCACAGACAGTACCAAATCCTATATATACTATGTTTTTTTCCTATTCATACATACCTATGAAAAAACTTAATTTATAAATTAGGCACAGTAAGAGATTAACAATAATAATAAAATAGAAATATTATAACAATATATCATAATAAAAGTTACATGAATGTGCTCTCTCTCTCAAAAAATATCCTATTGTACTGTACTCACCCTTCTGGTGATGATATGAGATAATAAAATGCCTATATGATGAGATGACATGAGGTGAATGACATAGGCCTTGTGATGCAGCATTAGGCCACTACTGACCTTCTGACCATAAATCAGAAGGCAGATTATCTGCTTCCAGACCATGGTTGACCATCGGTAAATGAAATTGTGGGATGCAAACTGCAAATAAGGGGCACTACTGTGTTCTATGATTCCATTCATATGAAATGTCTAGAATAAGCAAATCAATAGAAAACAGAATAGTTGTTGTTTAGAGCTGGGGAAAGTGAGGGGAAATGGTAAGTGACTGCTAATGGATGTGGGGGTTTTTTAGGAGGAGGCATGCTAAAATAGTCTAAAATTAGATTATGGTGATGCTGTGCAATTATGAATATACTAAAACCACTGAACCGTACATTTTAAATGAGTGAACTTTATGGTATGTAAAAGATATGTCAACAATGCTATTTAAAAAATAGTATACATAGTCCCCATATACCCTTCATCCATCTTTCCCCATTCTTACTGTCTTACATAACCATAGTACAAATATTGAAACCAGGAAATTAAAGTTGATGAAATACCACTGATTAATTAATTACAGATCTTAATCAAATGTTATTAATTGTCCCACTAATGTCTTGTGGAAGAGAAACACAGCCTTTGCCATCCAGGAACTGGCCTGGTGCTATCAGCTAAGGTTTTGCTGTTGCTGCAAGCTGGCTTGGCACTCACTGGAGATCTTTTTTTTTCTTTTGAGATATAAGTGGAATATAACATTATATTAGTTTCAGGTGTACCACATAATAATTCAATATGTGTGTATTGTGAAATGATCACCACAATATGTCTAACACTCATCACCATAGTTACAATTTTTTTTGTGTGATGAGAACTTTTAAAATTTATTCTCTCAGCAACTTTCAAATATACAGTACAGTAAAGTTAACTCCAGTTGTCATGCTGTACATTACATCTCCAGGACTCATTTATTTTATAACTAGAATTTTGTACCTTCTGACCACCTTCACCCATTTCCCCCGCTCCCTACCCCAAGTCGGCAACCACTGATCTGTTCTCTGTTTCTCTGACTCAGGCTTAGTTGGGTGGTTGGTTGGTTTTAGATGACACAGAGAAGTGAGATCAAATGGTATTTGTCTTTCTCTGTCTTACTTCACTTAGTGTAATGCCCTCAAGGTCTGTCCATGTTGTCACTCACACACTAGTCTTGGTGTTCTCCTCTTGCACATAAGTAATTTCACAGAGCATCAACATTGGATAAGGCAACTCTGTGCCCATGATGGATTCAGATAAAAACTCAAACACTCCATAATCATATTTGGACACAAATGAACTTTAAACATTATCCATGCCACCAAGTACCAAACATTTCTCTATCCTGGCTAATAAGAGTGTCTGCTGCTACTTTACCTACTGCAGGGTTAGTTTCGCTCTATTCAGCGCCCCCTAGAGGTGATATCTATTAATACACCCAATCATATAATTGTATTCCACTTCCTGAAGCATTTCTTAATCCTGCTCCAAATTAAGTCTTTTCTAACAACCTCCTAGAGATACCCTACAGTTGCCATGATGTGCCTTATCCCCTGCTACAGCTAAGTAAACCCAGCATGTTCAGCTACAGATATACTCTTCATGGTCTCTGGCTGGAGAGCACTGACAGTCCCTTTTCTGTCAGTTTAATCCCGGGGAAAAATTCAGAATCTTAAACCGCATTCGGTCACTGTCTCCTTAGTCTCCTCCCATCTGGAATATTTCTCGGTCTCTTTATCTTTCATGATCTTGACAATTTTATAGAGTATTGGCCAGTTATATTATAGAATATCCCTCCCTTTTGTTTGTCTGATACTTTCTTATGATTAGGTTCTGATTATGCATTCTTGGTAGGAATAACACAGAAATGATGTTGTGCCCTTCAGTGCATGGTAATAAAGCACATGATGTCACTATGTCCCATTACTGGTAATATTAACTTTGATTACTTGGCTAAGCTAGTGTCTGCCAGATTTCCCCTCTATAAAGTTGCTATTTTCCCTTTTGTAATTATTAATTGTCTGTGAGGAGACACTTTGAGACCATGTAAATATCTTGTTTCTCATCATACTTTCAAAGCCCACCAGTTTTAGCATCCCTTTGAGTCTTGCCTACAACAATTTTTATGTGGTGTTTGTGAAATGGTGATCTTATATTTCCATCATTCCTCCTGTATTCATTAATGGGAATTCTGTCATAAGAAAGTGCTATCTCTTCTCCAGCATTTTAAACTCTTCTTTAATGGAATATTGAATAGTTATTTTGGTCTATGAGTTATAATCCATTATTAACATTATTTTGCTGTTCAAACCATCCTAGCTTTGGCCATTGGCAGAGCCATAAAGTTGGCTCTGAGGTCCTGTCTCTAATCCATTTTTGAGCACTTTTTAATCACAAAATGGTATTTAGAAACCAAGATTTCAGCATTAGGTATCCTCATTAATACTGGGTTTTTTTGCTGCTTCTAGGTCCTCTCAATGGACAGAGCTGGGAAATATATATATACACATATATACATATCTACATCTATGCGTGTGTGTGTGTGTAAGTAAAGAGTTCATATTTCTGATTCCAATCCAACAACACAGGATTCATACTAGCTTTCTCCTTTCCTTACTTGTAATATTTCTGACAGTGAAAAACCTCAATTTCATTATACAATGTATTTACATGCTTATTTGTTCAAGTCTATTGTATGTATGTATGTATGTATGTATGTATGTGTGTATGTAGATAGATAGATCGATAAATAGGAAGATAGAATTTCCTGAGTTGCTAATCCATACTCCCTGTGACAAAGATTGCTAACTAGAATATGGTATTTATATAAATTATATTTGTCTTTAGCCTTATATTAAATAATCAAAATACTGTTTCCAAAGTTACTGTCATTAAATTTTTCTTCCCCACTCCCTTCAGTGTGGTTTTAATATTAGTTGTAATACAATTAGGTTCATTTGTAACTGTTTATATTGCATTTTGGGTGTCTTCCACATTCTGGTTGATTTTAATTATTCACTTATGTGTTCATTTGACATGTGAAATATTAACATTGTTTGGAGTCAGAGCTATACAAAGGGAAGTGTCACCCATCCCTACTACTTTATTTCTATTCTTCCATTCTCTCCACCCCATTTTTCCTCTGACTGTAATAAATTTCCTTAAATTCTGTTTTATTCTTCCTATAGTTCTTCCTGCACAATTAAACAGATATATGTGTGTCTTGTTATACACCTTTACTATTTACATGAAGGATATCATACAATAGATACTTTATGGTGCTTCACTTTTTTCACTTAACAGTATATTGGAAATCATACCATATCAGTTTATAAAGATTGTCCTCATTATTTTTTTGATAGCTGCATAACACTCTGTTGTGTGGATATACTATTAAGAAACACAATCCAGCTGAGTAAATTTTAAAGCCCTTATTGGCTTCATTCGGCAATTTATGATCAGGCAGCAGCAAAGAAAGCAAGTAGTATAATCACAAGGCCTGAGTATCTGAAGTCACTGTATTTTCCATTTTAGTGTTTTCCTTCTGTGCCTTTTAAAAACATGTCCTGAATTCTGAAGTGAAAATGTATTACATCCCCATGCTAACACACTGTAAGGGAATAGGGCATTTAATATGTGCTTGATTTAACAAGACAATGAAAAGTATCTTCAATAAGCCTAACATTGAACTTGGTGCTAACGGACTAAAGATGAAAAGAGGGTTCCAATTCTCAAGGAGCTCACTACAAACAATGCCAAAGCCACACTACAAGCACTAGGATGGAGCGGGGCTCTAAAGCTGGAGGGCAAGGGGAGGAGTAGGGACCGTGGAGTGAACCAGAGAAGGATTCGAATTTCACAATTTACTTAAACTCTCTGAGCCTCCATCTCTACATCAACTCAATGAAGATAATAATTCCTACTTTGCAGGGCTATTGTTAGATTAAGTGGACAATGTGAATCTAGTACATAGTACAGTGCCTGATGTAGAATAGAATCTCCATGATTATTAGCTGATATGATTGCTAATAAATGTATAAGAAAATTGTCAGAATAAATGTCCTTACTATGTTTTTTGTGTGTGTTTTTTTAAATATACATTATAATCACTCTCCCTTATATTTATCTGATTGTTTAATGTTCATTAAACTCATCCCCAAATTTTATCTCACTTAAAAATCTCAATAAGCATGTGAGGCATGCAGGTCATACAGATTATTACAGGGTGGGTCTGTTATACAGATTAATAAATGGAAATAAAATGACTGATTAAATGAATAGGCAGTTAAATGACTTTCCAAGATCACACAATTTTGGAAACCAGGATTTGAGCAAAGATATTCTCACTCCAAATCTAATCCATGTTCCATAATGCTATACTGTCTCTATGATGGAAAGAATGAGGATTAACCTAAGAAAATGCACTTCATAAAAGCCTTTGCTGTGACACATAACCAGGGCTTGCCCCTAACACAGAGTCTGTCAAGCTAAAGGGATACAGGCTCCAGGTAAAGTAGAAGTAAAGGACCAGCATAGATGCAGGAAGATTGGAAAGGACAGCTGTGATACAGTGATTTTAATAACAAATGTATATTTGACCTTCAGCCCCGTTCACAGCCCAGAGCTTCTAAAATCTTGGAATTTCTTAAGTGACAAGAGCTATAAAGGTGTCTTGTTATTCATAACAAGCCCCTCTTAACTACAGAGGAGTTTATGCTAATGAAGTGACTTTTGCAAAGCCCTGGAGGATGGGAGCTGGTTGCCAGGGGAACCAACCATGTGATTGGTTGGCACTTTAAGCCCCACCTGCCAGATCTCCAGGAAGGGGAGAAGAGGCTGGAGATTGAGTTCAATCACCAATGGTCAATGATTTAATCAATCGTGCCTATGAGGCCCCCAGGAAAATTCAGAAGGACAGGCAGGGTTCAGAGAGCTTTTGGGCTGGGGTGTCAGAAGGGTGGCACACCCCAAACTCCATACAAACACCTTACCCTATGTATCTCTTCATCTGGCTGTTCATTTGTATCCTTTAATATCTTTATAATATAATATAAAATAATATAAGATAATATAATAATATAGTAAGTAAACTGTTTTTCTGAGTTCTGTGAGTTCCTCCAGCAATTTAATTGAACCCAAGGAAGGGGTCATGATATATATATATCTATATATAGCTGGTAAGTCAGAAGCACAGAAACAAATAACCTGGATTTGCAATTGGTGCCTAAAGTGGGGGAGAAGAACTCTGTCTTGGGGGACTGAGCCCTTAACCTGTGGTATATGATGCATCTACTATAGATCATGTCAGAATTGAGCTGAATTGTAGGCCACACCAGCTGGTGTTGCAGAATTGCTTGGTGTAGGGAAAAGTACTACACATGTGGTGGTCAGAAGTGGAGTACTCTGTGAATAGACAGAAAATAGGGCAGTTTTTTTCTTTACAACTGCTAAACAAAAACAAGCCCAAAACAAAAGGGACCATTAAAAGGAGCAAGAGGGGCTGTAGGTGCACAAAAGCTTAGGATGGAGCAATTTTAGCATAGCCTGTTTTCTGCAATTCGCTATTTCCTAGCTATCACAGTGTTGAGCAGAAAAAGGCCAGTAAAGCCCACTAAATGGGACTCAGAGTTAACCAGATAAAACCAGAGAATCAGAAAGAACTCAGAGTTAATGCCCTTTGCAATGTGAGTTCATTCCATGTGTTTTGAATCTGGGATGACCTTGAGACTGTGTCTAGTCAAAGGAATGCCAGTAAGACATGGCAGAGACATGGGACAAGCATCATAATTAATTTTCTAAAAATGCTGGGATATAAACAGTACAGGAGGGACTCCATCTTAAGGCTAAGATTCCATTTTATAAACCAGAAAGAAGGGAAGTTATATTCCTAACATATTCTTTGGTAATCAGCCAACAATATATCTTTAGGCAAGGCAAGCAGTTTTAACTGATATGTTCCCAGTGCTTAGGGGTAACTACTATCTTGGGAAGAACAGGATCAATAAATTCCTTGTGTTAAGTTTATCTTACAAAATTACCTGGAGGACTGACTATGGATAATGACATAGTGTCTCTGACCAGAGATAGACATAGTGAAACTGCATGATGAGTCTACACCCCTGATCCTTTATCCCACTCTTGAAAATCCTTAAAAGACAGAATCCCCAGCTTTTTAAGTGTGCCTCTTCTCTGAGGTTGCCCGCAACCCCCTTTCTTCGAGTGTGTACCTTTTTGCCTTAAACAAACTTCTCACTGCTCAACTTATTATATGATGTCTCTGCTTTCTTCCAGTGGTAAGCATCTTAATTACTTTCCTATTTCATTCTGTTCTCCAGGCTTAAGCACTAGTCTTCACTCTGTCTCTGTTCTACTGTAGATAAGCAGAGAGAGGCTACTGAGAGCTCTGATTTGGGCTTGCAAGTTTCTGTCATACGGGTAGCCCCAGGCAGGACTGCAGCTGTAAGAGCATGCTCTTAAGTAGCCTGCCTGAAAAATCTCCTTTCTTTGCCTTTGAGAAGTTTTCAGAACACAGTCTCATTCCATCCAGCACTCTGTGTCTCCCCCAAATCCTGGGGTGTTAGGGTCCTAGTTCCCATTCTGTGCAGATTTAAGCAGACACTAGACACTAGGGTACCCTGGATTTAGGAGTCGGCAAGGGATCTGCCCTATGCTGAGCAGGGGTTGAATGAGCTTCTCTTTCCTCCCTCTGCTCTTCCTTGCTCTTTGCTGCCAGCAAAGCAGCTGCCCTTCCCTGCTGCTCTCACTTTAATGAATTCCTTCCTCACCTTGTACTCTGACTTCCGTGCATCTCGGAACCAAATTCCTCCCCAAAACATGTTGGCCATTTGTTTCCTTTCTTGGTGGGTACCAGGTACCTGTCTAAAAACATTGCAAACACTGTTCCACTCCTTCACTCCAAGAGAAGCTTCTGTTGATTTTACCAGTTCAGTGGCTTCCAACCCCTCAGGGGCCTCTGCCCTTTGGGGAGTAGAGATAGAAATTATGAGCAAGCAACCTCATCATAATTGCCTCCCTCCCCTGTGGAGCAGAGTACCTCAAAACAGCCTTCCAGGAATAACCTGGAAGCTACTTATACCAACTTTTTCCTTTTCAGACGACACCATTTAAGAAGACCCTCATCGGAAATGCAAGCCCCATCTCAGTCACCGGTGGTCGTTGTAACTCAGCCCATGAGTGGCTCCATGCCCCAGACCTCCAACTGGCAGACGGGCATGTGTGACTGCTTCAGTGACTGTGGAGTCTGTAAGCAAGGGGAGCGGGTTTGGTGGGGGCAGGGGTGCAGGGGGAGGGCGAATGCCCCCACGACTGACATGGGGTGAATTACCAAAGACCAAATGCTCCTTCATTTCTCCCTTATTGTAGTAGAGGTTCCTGACGTATTACAGGGCACCCTGCATGTCAGGCAATGGTATGTTACAAAATAGGCCTGTGTTGGTTATAACTGAATTCTTCACAGAATAGTCTTACTCCTAAAGTAAGTTCTGGAGTTAAGATAAGAGTAAAAAAGCTAAGAACAGGACTGGCTTAATGGTTATAAATAGACCATACGTTAAATTAAAGGAGACATTTCAAGTTTAGCTTGATTTTTAAAAGTTACACATAGATGAAACTCATTACTTTGTAGTTATGCTGTGCCCAGTACACAAGGGATAGTTTTCATCTATCGGCTCAGAAAAGAATTATTTTGATTTATACATTTAAGTTTTTTATTCATCTGAGAATAAAGCATTCTAAAGGCAATTAGCTTCTGATTGGGAAAAATATCTTTGATTGCTTTGTTTTCTTTTTATGAGATCTCTCTAAGCTTGGGCAAAAGTAAGTGAGACTGGGGTGTCAGAGAGGATCAAAGTGCTTAGTTCTCAGCACTAGCCAAGAAACAAACAAATCTGCCTACAAAAAAATTGTCTCTGAGGTTTATTTGCCTGTCTCAAGTCTATATAGTGTTCTTAGATAAGGAAAGAAACTACATTAACCTGTAACCTACCACTGAAATTAAGATTTGGTATCAGGTTAATAATTACATTGAAAAGCATACAAGGAAATAATTAGCAGGAAATGGAACAAGAAATTGGGTTTGTTTATTCATTCTCATTGTCTTAGTGGATGACCTGGGGTAATGACTTACACATCTCAGGACATTAGATCAACTTTTGTAAACGGTAGTGATAATTAGACTGCATTATTAAAACCCTCAAAAGATGAACATTCTGATCCTCTAGCCCTTAGTATTTTTTACTCAAGCGAGTGAATTATAACTTCTAATTTGAGCTTAATTACTTCATGGCAGGATTTCTTAATTGCAGATCTGACTCAATCATTCTCCCTTCTTAAAATATTTCAGTGATTCCTCACGACTTTGACAACCATCTCTGAGCATTCACACTTCATCATCCAGCCCCCAACCTGCCTTTTCCTCCAGCTCATCCCCATCCCCTCCTGGGCCCCAACCATACTGAATGAACACCAACCATTGCCAAGACGTGACAGGTTACCTCAAAAAGGCTCTTTTCCCTCTTGTCTGCCTGTAAAAATCCCAATCATCTGTCAGTATTTGGATCAAGCAGCATTTCCTTCTCAGAGCCTTGGAGCCCCCTTTTCTTTGGGTGACCCTCTGACATTTTCATATTATCCGACTTTGCTACTAGACTTCAGGCAGAGGCATTTTCAGTACTGAGGATAACCTCTAGAACATGGCTAGGGTTCAGTGAATCATTCAATAAATGGATGAAGACAGCAGTACAAAAAGAATACACATTTTCCAAGGTGCAGTCATTCCCAAAATGATTGGGTGGGGAAAGGGAGAAGCTGATGCAAAACACTGTGGTGAACTCAGCAGCAGGTTATAGAGCAAAGGCCCCATGATTTGGACTGCCGTTCATGAAAGCAAACTACCTTTCAGCTGTGGCGGGGGTAGAGTGGAGTAACTTGGGCCTCTGCTTTCATGTGTCCAGGTCTTTGTGGAACATTTTGTTTCCTGTGCCTCGCGTGTCAAGTTGCAGCTGACATGAATGAATGCTGTCTGTGTGGAACAAGTGTCGCAATGAGGACCCTCTACCGGACCCGATATGGCATCCCAGTGAGTCTCTTAAATGCTGTATCATTCAAATACGCACATTCAAAATAATTGCTAAAAACAAGGAGGCCATTCAATGTAATCCATCACCTGAATTTGATAGGAATTTCCTAGCATGCGTAACCTTGTATCCAGTTGTTGAAACAATAGAACCTCTGGTTATGTCACCTCCTTCTAGGTTTCTGTTGAAAACTCTATAAAATAAACAAATCTCATATTTGCAATGTATATCACACAATGGGAGAGGATGATTCAGAAGTGTATACTATGCCCCGGATATATTACATATGTTACCTCACTTAATCCTTACACCATCCCTATGAAGTGGATAGGTCCACCACATCTTAACAAATGAGGACTTAAAAATTTTAAGTAACTTGCCCTAAGATATTCACTAGTAGTAGAGGTTGTCAGTATTCAGCTGTAATTTTCCATCCATGAACATCCATTACACCATAAGCTTCACTTTATGTAATAGGAGAATGTAGTGGTCAAGGTTCTGCAGAGAAACAGAACCAAAAGGAGATGTAGATGATACAGATAGAGAGAGAGATTATATATAAAGAGAGAGGTATTAAGGAATTGGCTCACATGACTGTGGGCACTAGCAAGGTCAAAAAGCAGGGTAGACTGGCAGGCTGGGAGAGTTGCAGTTCAAGTCCAAAGGCAGCCTGCTGGCAGAATTCCTTCTTGCTCAGGAGAGGTCAATCTTTTTCTATTAAGGCCTTCAGCTGAGGATGAGGCCCATCCCCATTATGGTGTAATGATTTAAATCTTAATCTTATCTAAAAAATACCATCACAGTAATATCTAGAATAGTATTGAATGAATATGAGTGTCATAGTCTAACTGAGTTGATACATACAATTAACCATTACAGGGAACAAATAAATAGGTAGAATATTTTAGGAACTTATTTTACTCCATTAAAATTATTTTGTTATTTCATTTTAAAAATATGCATTAGTTTTATTACAAAAAATAATGCATGCTATAATTTTATGACAAATTCAAACACAGAATTTTATAAAGAAGTGAAAATCTAACAGTTTCTATGCCTATAAGGCATATCAACATAGATTAGATATAGCTATATCTATAGATCTAGACATTCAGAGTCTGGAATTTACAGAGCTCTTCTGTTTTGTTTTTAAAAAGAGGGTCATGTTACACTGGAACTTTTTTTTTTCCACTAAACACCTTTTATGTCTGTAATACAGTTTTTATTAATGTCTGTATGGCATTCCATCATATAATTTACATAATCATTTCTTTATTGAGGAAAAGTTAATATTTCAGTTTAAATAGTATATAAATGATTTTGTACACACATTTTTTTATACGTATATGTACTTTTGTAGAATAGTATCCTAGATTACATTTACAGATCACAGGGTATGCCTTCAACTACATTCAAAATTTCAAAGATACTGTCAAATACCCTTCCAAAATGATTGTATCAATTTATAATCCATTAGCGATTATATTATATAATCCCTTTCTATTCATGTGCCAATATTTTTTAATTAAAGTATTGTTGATATACAATCTTATATTGATTTCAAGTATACAACACAATGGTTCAACAGTTACCCATATTCTTAAATCCTCACCCCCACTAATGCAGTTATTATCTGTCAACATAGAAAGATGCTGCAGGATCATTGGCTATATTCTCCATGCTCTACTACTATCCCTGTGACCAACTTATATTATGATTGAGAATTTTTGTGTCCCTTTATCACTCTCACCCTCCCCACTCACATACCCTAACACCTCCCCGATGATAAACACCAGCCACTTCTCAGTGTCTATGAGTCTACTCATGTGTCAATATTGTATAATTTTTTTCATTTTGCCAGAGAGGCAAAAATTATATTTCATTACTGTGTTAATTTAATTTTCATTAGTTAAATCAAACAACTTTTGAAAATTTACTGTTCATTTGCATTACTTCTATAAAGTATCTGTATATATCCTTTGTTCATTATTTTGTTGGGTTGTTTCCCTTATGAATTGTGGGTGCTCTTTATTATGCTATTATTTCTTAACATGAAAGTTATCAAGTATTTTAAAGGCTTAGTACATAGTCCATTTTTTAAGTGCTCTTTATGAGTTTGAAAAATTAGTAAGTCTGAAACTAAAACTTTAGTTGGAACAAAATTTGGAAGATTAGAAGAAGAAGAAATAAGGCATTCTGGAGACTTTAATTTTGTCTGACATTGATAAAATTTTTTAATTAAAAAAAAACCTTATTGTGGGATCACAGGAAGATGGCAGCATGAGAAGTTCAGTGTAAATCTCCTCCCCAAAACATACATATTTATGAAAATACAATAAATACAACTATTCTTAAAAGAGACACCAGTGCATGCAGAACAACAGCCAGGATACATCTACATCTGTGAGAACTCAACATCACATGAAGGGGGTAAGATACAAGTTGTGGCCAGGCAGGACCCAAACGCTCCCCCACCCCAGAACCTGGCGGGAAGAAAGGAGTCAGAATGGGGAGGGAGGGAAAGCCCAGGACTGCTAAACAACCAGCTCTAGAAATCCGCACCCAGAGCGCAGACACAAGGTGCACAGGGTGCTGGATATTAGAGAAATGGAAAAGCAAAACATGTGAGCAGGTCCCTGCAACCAGCACCCCTGAGACTAAAGAAAAGTGAGTGCTTTCTGCAAGTCTTAAAGAGACAGGGACCCCACAGCTGGATGAAGTCGTCCCGGCACACTTAGCCAGCAGCTGGGAATCCCAGGGAACTTTAGGTGTCCTAAACCCCGGGGTGACAGTGCAGCTCTGAAGCCCCTCATGGCACTAAGCAGCCTGACAGTTGTTCCTCCAACTGGCGTGGACCCTGACACACCTGCCCAGTAGCAGGACAGTGGCAGTGCACGCCGGGGACGGCGGTGCCGGGGAACCAGAAGCAGATTGCATGCGCCGGCGGCGCCAGAGAAGGGCTCATGGGAGCCCACTGTGGTGGCAACCGAACAGCCCGGGTGCAGCCCACATGCACAGCAGTGGCACCAGAGGAGCCCAGGAGAGGACCGTGCAGGAGAGGCCCGCATGCACCTGCAGCGGAGCCAGAGGGAGCAGCCACACTCCCAGCAGCTGACCAGAATCCCAGCCCGATGCACAGCCACCCGGGCCAGACCCAAAGGCCTCTGTTGGCACACAGCTGCCCGGTAGGGGTGCCGCTATTACAGAGGAGCGCACCTGGCATGCCCACCACTCCTCGCAGGGCTCCGCGCTGCTCTGATGGAGACCCACGTTGCTCTGACGGAGATCCCGCCCACAGCAACGTAGGGGATTAAACCTGTGGCTGCTCCAGGAGTGCGGGTAACCGACACAGGCAGCAGAGAAGGGCAAGGCATCCAGCAAACAGGAAAGGACTTTCTTTTCCCAGCTGACACACCTGCAACTGGCCTACAGCCACCACTATCACCATGAAAAGGCAAAAAAATTTTGTCCAGTCCAAGATAGTTCAGACAACACCTGAGAGAGATCTGCAGAGACAGACCTAACCAGTCTACCTGAAAAAGAATTCAAAATAAAAATCATAAACATGCTGACAGGGCTGCAGAGAAATATACAAGAGATAAGGGATGACGTCTGGAGGGATATTACAGAAGTGAAACAATCTCTGGAAGGATTTATAAGCAGAATGCATAAGATGCAAGAGGCCATTGATGGAATAGAAACCAGAGAACAGGAACACATAGAAGCTGATGCAGAGAGAGATAAAAAGATCTCCAGGAATGAAACAATATTAAGAGAACTGTGTGACCAATCCTAACGGAACAATATCCGCATTATAGGGGTACCAGAAGAAGAAGAAGAGAGAAAAAGGATAGATAGTGTCTTTGAAGAAATAATTGCTGAGAACTTCCCCAAACTGAATAAATAGTTGCTCAGACTATGGAAGCACACAGAACTCCCTAGAGAAGGGATCCAAAGAGGACAACACCAAGACACATAATAATTAAAATGGCAAAGATCAAGGACAAGGACAGAGTATTAAGGGCAGCCAGAGAGAGAAAAAAGGTCACCTAGAAAGGAAAACCCATCAGGCTATCATCAGACTTCTCAACAGAAACCTTACAGGCCAGAAGAGAATGGCATGATATAATTTATGCAATGAAACAGAAGGGCCTTGAACCAAGGATACTGTATCCAGCACAATTATCATTTAAATATGAAGGAGGGATTAAACAATTCCCAGAGAAGCAAAAGTTGAGGGAATTTGCCTCCCACAAACCACTTCTACAGGGTATCTTAGAGGGACTGCTCTAGATGGGTACACTCCTAAAAGAGCACAGAACAAAACATGCAACATATGAAAAATGGAGGAGAAGGAAAAAGAAGGGAAAGAAATAATCAACAGACTGTTCATAACAGCTCAATAAGCGAGTTAAGTCAGACAGTAAGGTACTAAACAAGCTAATCTTGAACCTTTGGTAACCATGAATCTAAAGCCTGCAATGGCAATAAGTACATATCTTTCAATAATTACCCTAAATGTAAATGGGCTGAATGCACCAATCAAAAGACACAGAGTAATAGAATGGATAAAAAAGCAAGACCCATCCATATGCTGCTTACAAGAGATTCATCTCAAACCCAAAGACATGCACAGATTAAAAGTCAAGGGATGGAGAAAGATATTTCATGCAAAAACAGGGAGAGAAAAGTAGGTGTTGCAATACTAGTATCAGTCAAACTAGACTTCAAAATAAAGAAAGTAACAAGAGAGAAAGAAGGAGGATATAACCATTATAAACATATATGCACCCAATACAGGAGCACCAATATATGTGAAAAAATACTAACAGAATTAAAGGAGGAAATAGAATGCAATGCATTCATTTTGAGAGACTTTAACCCACTCACTCTAAAGGACAGATCCACCAGACAGAAAATAAGTAAGGACACAGAGGCACTGAACAACACACTAGAACAGATGGACCTAACAGGCATCTATAGAACTCTACATCCAAAAGCCACAGGATACTCATTCTTCTCAGGTGTACATGGAACATTCTCCAGAATAGACCACATACTAGGCCACAAAAAGAGCCTCAGTAAATTCTAAAAGACTGAAATCCTACCAACCAACTTTTCATACCACAAAGGTATAAAACTAGAAATAAATTGTACAAAGAAAGCAAAAAGGCTCACAAACAGATGGAGGCTTAACAACATGCTCCTAAATAATCAATGAATCAACAACCAAATTAAAATGGAGATCCACCAATATATGGAAATAAATGACAACAACAACATAAAGCCCCAACTTCTGTGGGATGCAGAAAAAGTAGTCTTAAGAAGGAGGTATACAGCAATCCAGGCACACTTAAAAAAGGAAGCACATTTCCAAATGAATAGTTTAATGTCACAATTATTGAAATTGGAAAAAGAAGAACAAATGAGGCCTAAGGTTAGCAGATGGAGGAACATAATAAAGATCAGAGAAGAAATAAATAAAATTGAGAAGAATAAAACAATAGAAAAAATCAATGAAACCAAGAACTGGTTCTTTGAGAAAATAAACAAAATAGATAAGCCTCTGGACAGACTTATTAAGAGAAAAAGAGAATCAATACACATCAACAGAATCAGAAATGAGAAAGGAAAAATCATGACAGACCCCACAGAAATACAAAGAATTATTAAAGAATACCATGAAAACCTATATGCTAACAAGCTGGAAAACCTAGGAGAAATGGACAACTTCCTAGAAAAATACAACCTTCCAAAACTGACCCAGAAAGAAACAGAAAGTCTAAGCAGACCAATTACCAGCAACGAAATTGAATCAGTAATCAAAAAACTACCCAAGAACAAAATCCCCGGGCCAGATGAATTTACCTCAGAATTTTATCAGACAGAGAGAGAAGACATAATACCCATTCTCCTTAAAGTTTTCCAAAAAATAGAAGAGGAGGGAATACTCCCAAACTCATTCTATGAAGCCAACATCACCCTAATACCAAAACCAGGCAAAGACCCCACCAAAAAAGAAAACTACAGACCAATATCCCTGATGAACGTAGATGCAAAAATACTCAACAAAATATTAGCAAACCGAATTCAAAACTACATAAAGAGGATCATACACCAAGATCAAGTTGGATTCATCCCAGGGATGCAAGGATGGTACAACATTCGAAAATCCATCCACATCATCCACCACATCAACAAAAAGAAGGACCTAAACCACATGATCATCTCCATAGATGCAGAAAAAGCATTCGACAAAATTCAACATCCATTCATGATAAAAACTCTCAACAAAATGGGCATAGAGGGCAAGTACCTCAACATAATAAAGGCCATATATGATAAAGCCACAGCTAATGTCATACTGAACAGCGAGAGGCTGAAAGCTTTTCCTCTGAGATCGGGAACAAGACAGGGATGCCCACTCTCCCCACTGTTATTCAACATAGTGCTGGAGGTCCTAGACACGGCAATCAGACAAAACAAAGAAATACAAGGAATCCAGATTGGTAAAGAAGAAGTCAAACTGTCATTGTTTGCATATGACATGATATTGTACATAAAAACCCTAAGACTCCATTGCAAAACTACTAGAACTGATATCAGAATTCAGCAAAGTTGCAGGATACAAAATTAACACACAGAAATCTGTAACTTTCCTATACACTGACAATGAACTAAATAGAAAGAGAAATCAGGAAAACAATTCTATTCACAATGGCTTCAAAAAGAATAAAATACCTAGGAATAAACCTTACCAAGGAAGTGAAAGACCTATACCCTGAAAACTACAAGACACTCTTAAGAGAAATTAAAGAGGTCACTAACAAATGGAAACTCATCCCATGCTCCTTGCTAGGAAGAATTAATCTCGTCAAAATGGCCATCCTGCCCAAAGCAATATACAGATTCGATGCAATCCCTATCAAATTACCAACAGCATTCTTCAATGAACTGGAACAAATAGTTCAAAAATTCATATGGAACCACCAAAGACCCCGAATAGCCAAAGCAATCCTGAGAAGGAAGAATAAAGATCTCCTAACTTCAAGCTCTACTACAAAGCCACAGTAATCAAGACAATTTGGTACTGGCACAAGAACAGAGCCACAGACCAGTGGAACAGAATAGAGACTCCAAACATTAACCCAAATATATATGGCCAATTAATATACGATAAAGGAGCCATGGATGTACAATGGGGAAATGACAGTCTCTTCAACAGATGGTGCTGGCAAAACTGGACAGCTACATGTAAGAGAATGAAACTGGATCACTGTCTAACCCCATACACAAAAGTAAACTCCAAATGGATCAAAGACCTGAATGTAAGTCATGAAACCATAAAACTCTTAGAAAAAAACATAGGCAAAAATCTCATGGACATAAACATGAGTGACTTCTTCATGAACATATCTCCCCGGGCAAGGGAAACAAAGGCAAAAATGAATAAGTGGGACTATATCAAGCTAAAAAGCTTCTGTACAGCAAAGGACACCATCAATAGAACAAAAAGGTATCCTACAGTATGGGAGAATATATTCATAAATGACAGATCTGATGAAGGATTGACATCGAAAATATATAAAGAGCTCACATGCCTCAACAAACCAAAAGCAAATAATCCAATTAAAAAATGGGCGGACGAGGTGAACAGACAGTGCTCTAAAGAAGAAATTGAGATGGCCAATATACACATGAAAAGATGCTCCACATTGCTTGTCATCAGAGAAATGCAAAGTAAAACCACAATGAGATATCACCTCACACCAGTAAGGATCGCCATCATCGAAAAGACAAACAACAACAAATGTTGGCGAGGTTGTGGAGAAAGGGGAACCCTCCTACACTGCTGGTGGGAATGTAAATTAGTTCAACCATTGTGGAAAGCAGTATGGAGGTTCCTCAGAATGCTCAAAATAGAAATACCATTTGACCCAGGAATTCCACTTCTAGGAATTTACCCTAAGAATGCAGCACTCCAGTTTGAAAAAGACAGATGCATCCCTATGTTTATCGCTGTAGTATTTACAAAAGCTAAGATATGGAAGCAACCTTAATGTCCATCAGTAGATGAATGGATAAAGAAGATGTGGTACATATGCAGAATGGAATATTACTCAGCCATAAGAAGAAAACAAATCCTACCATTTGCAACAACATGGATGGAGCTAGAGGGTATTATGCTCAGTGAAATAAGCCAGGTGGAGAAAGACAAGTACCAAATGATTTCACTCATATGTGGGGTATAAGAACAAAGAAAAACTGAAGGAACAAAACAGCAGCAGGATCACAAAACCCAAGAATGGACTAACAGTTACCAAAGGGAAAGGGACTGGGGAGGATGGGTGGGAAGGAGGGGATAAGGGCAGGGAAATAGAAAGGGTTCATTACGATTAGCATGTATAGTGCGGGGGGGTGGGCATGGGGAGGGCTGTGTAACACAGAGAAGACAATTAGTGATTTTACAGCATCTTACTACACTGATGAATAGTGACTGTGAAGGGGTATGTTGGGGGGACTTGGTGAAGGGGGGAGCCTAGTAAACATAATGTTCTTCATGTAATTGTGTATTAATTTTTTTAAAAACCTTACTGTGATATAATAAGCTTAAAACAAACTGCATATTCTTAAAGCATACAATCTGATAAGTTTACATTTATGTGGGTACTCATAAAACAATCCTCATAGTCAAGATAGTGAACATACTAAGCACCCCCAAAAGTTTGTTCACATCCCTTTGTAATTGGCCCGTCTTTCCCCTCTCCTCCAACTAATTACCATATGCTTTCTGTCACTACAGTTTAGTTTGCATTTTCTAGTTGTATATAGTAGAACTATACAGTGTGTACTCTTCTTTCTAGCTTCTTTCACTCAGTATAATTATTTTGAGATTCATCCAAGTTGTGTTGTATACACTTGAAACTTGTTAGGAGGGATCTCATGGTAAGTATTTTAATGCAATGAAATAAAATTAGAAAAAAAGAAAATACATGGATGACAAATAAGCACATAAAATGTTCAACATCACTAGTCATTAGAGAAATGCAAATGAAGACCATAGTAAGAAACCTCTCCATTCCTATTGGAATGGTTAAAATTAATCAGACTACACCACAGCAAGTGTATGGAGCAAATGCAACTTTCATGCACTGCTGGTGGGAAGGTAAAATGCAGTTTCTTAAAAAGTTAAATAATACCTATTTGACCCAGCCATTCTATTCCTAGATGTTTACCAAAAATATATATATCCATACCAAGATTTGTACACACATGCTCAGAGCCATTTTGCTTGTAACTGCCAAAACCTAAAAATGACCCAAATGTTCACCAGAAGGTGAATGGATAAACAAATGGTGATAGGTCCATATAATGGAATACTACTCAGCAATAAAAAGGAATGAACTATTGGCACAACAACCTGAATGAATCTCAAGATATATATACTTTTAAGTTGTGGGTAAAAATGTGAGGGTAATCCCTAATAGGATACAAATCAGTTGTGGAACATCTGACCTACTGAAGGGAATAAAAGGAACAAAGAAATATCTATTCATCAAAAAGAAGAACAGAAGAGGACATGGAGCCATTCAGTGAAAACCAAACACAAAACAACTTGGCTATCACATGGCGGGGAGTGTCTAGACTTCTCTGCTGTGTTAAAATACCTTTACGTTTTATTCTTTCTCTCAGTGTGCTTGTGGTGAGTCTTCGGGACTCTTTTTCTTACAGATAGGTGCAGAACTGCCCCCATACCTTACCCCTCTTCTTTCCTCGGGCCCCACAGTCCACATTCGGGCCTCTGTTGAATTTATATGCCTGCTGTAACCCTGGCCCAAGTCACACCTCACAGCTCTGGGCTGGCCCAGCTGCTCAGGCTGGTTCGGTTAAACTCCTGCCTTCCGTCCCTCAGCCTGTTCTTCCTCTTTCTGGACTCCAGGTGTTAGGGCTGGGGTTCATCTAATACCCTGCCCATGACTGTGTTAATTTTCAGGTTCCTTAACTCTGTTTTTACTTTCTCCATCAGTGTAGCCTGTCTGCTTCATATGTCCCCAAAACTACTCAGTGTTTCTGGCCCACTAAGTCCCCCCAATCTCTCCTTCCTAGAACAGCCTTAGTTTTATTTATCAAGCTCTGCAAGCACATAGTTTTTCTAATTTTCTAATATTTGTTAAGAATAATAGTAGTCCCCAAACTTCTCTCCCTGCTTCTTGTTTCCCAGAGCCAATCTTTGAGTGTTTCCCCTTAAACCTCCAAATCATAGACTTGTGTTGCCATTTTTTGACTCTTCAGGTTCCGTCATTGTCAATGCAAGATGAGAATTTAGTGCTATTTTCTCCCCTCCCACACCACAAACACATACCCTCCCCCTACCCCACTCTTTCCAATAGTTATATGTAGTTTTGATTAAATCCATATTCAGTATTTACCTCATGATACCTAAGCTCGCTCTTCATATTTGAGCCATGTAGTGAACTATGATTGAATTTCCTGCTAAACTTTGTTTTTCCTAGTATTAATAACTTTTGGGTTTTTCATTAGAATTTTTCATTTACTTATGAGTAATTCAAACCCAAACTCTTTCCCAGTTTTCTAAATCTCTTCCCAACATATCCAACACATCAGTCTGTCATTTTCATCTGCTTGAAATCATTCCCTGTCCTGCTACCCTAGGAACCACTTGCTCCTCACTCTTGGTGCTAAGCTCTCACCCTGGGGTCTCCTTCACCATGACTCTGGAGATTCCATTCACTTTTCTCCTGTGTTAGACTTCTGTTTCTTATATCCCGTATCTTCCTCTTCATTGGTTTATGCCTACATTTTGGGGGAGGCATCCTCTAGTAGTTCCCTGAGACAGGGAGGGGGTGCACAGGAAAAAATTCTTGAGATTTTACTTCCTGGAACTCTATTTGACCCTCATTTTGATAGTTTAGTTAGATATCTTGTATTTTTCAATGTTACAAAGTTTAGGAAAACATTTGATATCATAAAGAGAGACAGGAGTTATATGGAAAAATCAATTAACATTTTCCTCAATGTATCCATCCATACCCTGAATTCAAAGGATCAGTGCCTTTTGCTTTTTTTCAAAATGTCTTAAAAATGTACAAGTCTTCATTTCCTATAGGTGGATTTTACATTTCTACATCTTTTATATTTTCAAACAGGGATCCATTTGTGATGACTTTTTGGTGACCAACTGCTGTCCTCTGTTCTCTCTTTGCCAAATCAAGAGAGACATCAACAGAAGGAGAGCCATGCATACTTTCTAAAGAACTAATGGTAGGTCCCAGAATCTGTGGATTTTTAGAAAAGTAATTAAGGGCTTTGTAAATCATGCATTATTTTGAGTAATACTTCTGTAATAATAATTCCTTAAGTCTCTCAAATGGTATCTTAATATAAAGATAGATTTTTATTTTTTCTTATGAAGAAGATAGCTAGATTAGGTTGCTTCAGCTGCCATAAGAAAATTCCATAGCCTGGGTGGTTTACACAACAGGAATATATTTATCCCAGTTCTGGAGGCTGAGAAATCCAAGATCAAGGAGTGAGGCCTTGATTCACTTCCTTGGTGAGGGTCCTCTGCCTAGCTTGCAAATGGCTGCCTTCTCGCTGTATGCTCAAATGGTGGAAAACGAGAAGACAGGAACCCCATGAAGGGGCCTTACCTTCATGGCTTCATCTAAATGTAATTACGTCCCAAAGTCCTCACCTCCTAATGAGATCGCGTTGGCGGTTAGGGTTTCAACGTAAGAGTTTTGCGGGGAGGCACAAACATTAAGTCCATAACAATTGCTCTATATTTTGAAACCATTTAGTAAATAAAAGAGTGCTGACTTTTCTAGACTTCTCAGAATTCTGTTGGTCTATTAACGAAGCACCTACCTTATAAAATACCAGAGTATGGTGAGAAAGGAAAGAAGTAAAAAATATGCTTTCTGAGAAGGCAAACAAACTAACAAAAGCAACAGGTACATAATTACAAAGCAGTAGAGCCAATGAAGTAATATGTAATATTTGGATTGATTGTGGCATAAAACACCAATAATGAGGTGAGGCTAAACAGAAAAGTCCTATTGGAGAAGGTGAACTTTGAAAGAGGTGGATATAGAAAATATAAAATTTGGAAGTGTTACACAGAATTTCACCATCAGAAATGCAATCAAATCATTTCCAACTAGTTTTCCAAGATTCTCAGAAATAGCTATTGACGATGTGTAAAGTAGAAATCAACATGATTTTCTCAGTATTCTATGGGATATACCTTCAGTATGGGAAGAAAATATTAATTCTTCCCTTCTTCGCAATATCCTACTTCCTTCCTCAAGGAAATGAGAACTCTGTATGAGTTAACAAAAATAACTCCTGGAAGGTAGGTTAAAAAAAATTCGTTTATGTAACAAATAACACAGTAGTACTAGTATTATACAGGGCACTTCTAGGTGCTGTGGGGGACAATAATAAACAAGCTGGTTCTCTCGTCCCTAAAGAGTTTATACTAAAAAAGAGGAGATTAGACAAGCCATTAAATAAAATGCAATTTGACTAATGCTTTTAAACAAAGTGCTATTTTATGTTGAGAGGAGTAAGAGTTCATATTCTGTGAGATAATGTAAGTGAAAGTTTCCTGAAAAAAACAGTGGTTTTTAATTCTAAAGAGGAAGTGAGTATCAGCGTCACCACAGGAAATGGATGACACTTAGATCGTAGTAAGACAAGGGGTTAGTGAAGAGTGTCAGTGAAGGAGTGGGTGAGACGTACGGGGAAATGACAAGGGCTGCTGCGGCGACCTGGGCTGGCGACAGCTGAACCGTTAGCGCCCCGAGGCCTCAGCGGGGAGAATGGGGAGCAGTAGCCTGAATCCAAAGGGGACAGCGGTGTAGAGAAGGCTGCCCTGAGAGGGAAAGTAACTCCTCAACCGAGAGGCAGGTGCAGCCTGAGGCAACCCCACAGGAAGGAGGCAAGGGGAAAGCACCCGAGCTCACTGGCTGATGTCCTTCTGGGTTTCCCGTTGGCTAAACGCACCAGGAAGGCAGAGAGCAGGGAAGTCAGCTCTAGCCCATAGGTCAGCCTCCTGGGATACAGGAGCACAGACAGGAGGGAAATGGATCTGATGAGGCAAACAGAAGGTCTCTGACTCAAGATGTGGTTTTAAGCAATAGAAATAGATGTTGTTTCTAATCAGCAACAACTTTAGTGACACTAGAGAGGGTGGCAAAAAAAGAAAAAAACACCTTTATGAGCTTAGGTTCAACCTGGTGAGAACATACGGTATAAACAGGAAATAATGAGAAATTGAAGATTTGAAAAAGTGAGTTGGGACCTTAGCATGCAGTGCCATGAATACTAGGCTAATGATTTGGCCTTTTATTTGGTAAGCAATGGGGAGTTATTTCAGGCTTTAAGTAAGGGATGAATATAAGTAGAGTTATGCATTAGAAAAATTAATCTGATAACGGTTATATAGCACAAACTGGACATAACAGAGTCCGAAGCTGAAAAGATAGAGTTAGACCATTTCAACACTGTTTATTTAGTTAAATACATGACACAGTTTGGATAAAACATCAACCCACACATACATAATAATGAATCCTGACATCTGAATTATGTTTTTTTTAACCTCAGGGAAATTATCTACTGAATCTTTGAACTGGTTTGAAATAAAATACCTTGTCGGTCCTGACTCTAGCTCATTAACTTGTACCTTACATTATTCATTGACAGTGAAATTTAGATATTCAAATACCTAAAATGGAAGAATTAAGAGACAAAGATAAAAAAAATAACATGATTTATGTAAAAAATAGATTGAGACAAAGGGGCATAGAAGCCAACTTTAAAAGCTCCCAATAGTGAATAGTGGAATAATAATTTGAGCAACAAAATAAGTTATTGGATTATAACTGAAACAAAATCAGGATCTATGCATCTATACTTATGTAAATGCATGATCAAATAAAGAAATCTCCTAGAAGTACGAAGAATTCCAAACAATTAGGTAGATAGCCCTCCCTCAAGGAGATGGAGCATAATTCTCCACTCCTTGGCATGGGTTTGCAGTGACTTCCATTCAAAGGCGGTATGTAAAGAGGCCCCCAACAGCAGAGACCCCGGACAAAACTACTTCAGCCAAGCAATCAAAGTTCACCTCATCAGTGCTAAGTCATGTCAGCAGCACGTCCCCAGACCTGATGTGATGAGAATGGCACTGTGCCATTGTGGTCTTCCTCCCCAAGCCCCCTCCTCCAGTCTTACCGTGAGAAAAACATTAGACAAATCCAAATTGAGGCACATTTGGCAAAATACCTGACCAAACTCTTCAAACTGTCAAGGTCGTCAAAAAAAAAGGAAAGCCTGAGAAACAGTTACAGTTTAGAGGATCCTAAGGAGACATGATGACTAAATGTAATGTGCTTTCCTGGATGGCATCCTGGGACAGAAATAGGACATTAGGTAAAAACTGAGGACTCTAACTGTTAAAAGTATAGGCTTTGGTTAATAATGGATTAGCAGCTGCTCATTAGTTGTGCCAAACCCACCATAGTTAGATGGTAACCTATAGATAAACTGGTGCAAGATATGTGGGTAACCTATAGATAAACTGGTGCAAGGTATGTGGGAACTCACTGTATTCTCTATAATGATTCTAAAACTAAAAGCTTAAGAATAAAAATAGTAGATTGGGAAAATTCAAACCTATTCTTTGTGTACCCATTATAGGTGAAGAGCTCTCACCCAAGCAACTAAAATCAGCAGACACCGCTTCAGCTCGAGTACCTCTCCACCTTTTGCAACTGAAATATGATATATATGTTTAATCACAATCAATGGGGAAAAAGCATGGAATTTTTCTTTTAAAATTTTAAATAAATGCCCCATAGTTTTGCTGAATGATCCAGCTTAGTTTCTTCTTGCTTTTGTAATAAATTTTCTGGCTTATAGATTTTATATACATTACATTTAAAATATAAATCAAAGATTTTACTAACGCAGTTCGCTGTGCTTCTTTGCTCTCAATAAAGTATCTTTATGTCATTAGTTAATCTGAAGATATTTTGTCTTCATTTTTTCGTTTCGTAACAAGAGATTCTGGTCCCAGCAACTCAGTTCTTTTTCATCTAAGAACTTCAAGAGAGAAAAAGACTACAAATAGTTATTATAAGACACTTATTGTACATTTAGCTAATACTTCTGCTCCTTTTTATCTATAAATATTATTTTTTTGGTATCATTAATCTACAATTATATGAAGAACATTATGTTTACTAAGCTCCCCCCTTCACCAAGTCCCCCCAACATACCCCTTCACAGTCACTGTCCATCTGCATTGTAAGATGCTGTAAAATCACTAATTGTCTTCTCTGTGTTGCACAGCCCTCCCCTTGCCCCCCACGCACTATACATGCTAATCATAATGAACCCTTTCTATTTCCCTGCCCTAATCCCTCCCTTCCCACCCATCCTCCCCAGTCCCTTTCCCTTTGGTAACTGTTAGTCCATTCTTGGGTTCTGTGATTCCGCTGCTGTTTTGTTCCGTCAGTTTTCCTTTGTTCTTATACCCCACATATGAGTGAAATCATTTGGTACTTGTCTTTCTCCACCTGGCTTCTTTCACTGAGCATAATACCCTCTAGCTCCATCCATGTTGTTGCAAATGGTAGGATTTGTTTTCTTCTTATGGCTGAGTAATATTCCATTCTGCATATGTACCACATCTTCTTTATCCATTCATCTACTGATGGACATTAAGGTTGCTTCCATATCTTAGCTTTTGTAAATACTACAACGATAAACATAGGGATGCATCTGTCTTTTTCAAACTGGAGTGCTGCATTCTTAGGGTAAATTCCTAGAAGTGGAATTCCTGGGTCAAATGGTATTTCTATTTTGAGCATTCTGAGGAACCTCCATACTGCTTTCCACAATGGTTGAACTAATTTACATTCCCACCAGCAGTGTAGGAGGGTTCCCCTTTCTCCACAACCTCGCCAACATTTGTTGTTGTTTGTCTTTTCGATGATGGCGATCCTTACTGGTGTGAGGTGATATCTCATTGTGGTTTTACTTTGCATTTCTCTGATGACAAGCAATGTGGAGCATCTTTTCATGTGTATATTGGCCATCTCAATTTCTTCTTTAGAGCACTGTCTGTTCACCTCGTCCGCCCATTTTTTTATTGGATTATTTGCTTTTGGTTTGTTGAGGCATGTGAGCTCTTTATATATTTTCGATGTCAATCCTTTATCAGATCTGTCATTTATGAATATATTCTCCCATACTGTAGGACACCTTTTTGTTCTATTGATGGTGTCCTTTGCTGTACAGAAGCTTTTTAGCTTGATATAGTCCCACTTATTCATTTTTGCCTTTGTTTCCCTTGCCCGGGGAGATATGTTCATGAAGAAGTCACTCATGTTTATGTCCATGAGATTTTTGCCTATGTTTTTTTCTAAGAGTTTTATGGTTTCATGACTTACATTCAGGTCTTTGATCCATTTGGAGTTTACTTTTGTGTATGGGGTTAGACAGTGATCCAGTTTCATTCTCTTACATGTAGCTGTCCAGTTTTGCCAGCACCATCTGTTGAAGAGACTGTCATTTCCCCATTGTACATCCATGGCTCCTTTATCGTATATTAATTGGCCATATATATTTGGGTTAATGTTTGGAGTCTCTATTCTGTTCCACTGGTCTGTGGCTCTGTTCTTGTGCCAGTACCAAATTGTCTTGATTACTGTGGCTTTGTAGTAGAGCTTGAAGTTAGGAGATCTTTATTCTTCCTTCTCAGGATTGCTTTGGCTATTCGGGGTCTTTGGTGGTTCCATATGAATTTTTGAACTATTTGTTCCAGTTCATTGAAGAATGCTGTTGGTAATTTGATAGGGATTGCATCGAATCTGTATATTGCTTTGGGCAGGATGGCCATTTTGACGAGATTAATTCTTCCTAGCAAGGAGCATGGGATGAGTTTCCATTTGTTAGTGACCTCTTTAATTTCTCTTAAGAGTGTCTTGTAGTTTTCAGGGTATAGGTCTTTCACTTCCTTGGTAAGGTTTATTCCTAGGTATTTTATTCTTTTTGAAGCCATTGTGAATAGAATTGTTTTCCTGATTTCTCTTTCTATTTAGTTCATTGTCAGTGTATAGGAAAGTTACAGATTTCTGTGTGTTAATTTTGTATCCTGCAACTTTGCTGAATTCTGATATCAGTTCTAGTAGTTTTGCAATGGAGTCTTAGGGTTTTTATGTACAATATCATGTCATATGCAAACAATGACAGTTTGACTTCTTCTTTACCAATCTGGATTCCTTGTATTTCTTTGTTTTGTCTGATTGCCGTGTCTAGGACCTCCAGCACTATGTTGAATAACAGTGGGGAGAGTGGGCATCCCTGTCTTGTTCCCGATCTCAGAGGAAAAGCTTTCAGCCTCTCGCTGTTCAGTATGACATTAGCTGTGGCTTTATCATATATGGCCTTTATTATGTTGAGGTACTTGCCCTCTATGCCCATTTTGTTGAGAGTTTTTATCATGAATGGATGTTGAATTTTGTCGAATGCTTTTTCTGCATCTATGGAGATGATCATGTGGTTTAGGTCCTTCTTTTTGTTGATGTGGTGGATGATGTGGATGGATTTTCGAATGTTGTACCATCCTTGCATCCCTGGGATGAATCCAACTTGATCTTGGTGTATGATCCTCTTTATGTAGTTTTGAATTTGGTTTGCTAATATTTTGTTGAGTATTTTTGCATCTATGTTCATCAGGGATATTGGTCTGTAGTTTTCTTTTTTGGTGTGGTCTTTGCCTGGTTTTGGTATTAGGGTGATGTTGGCTTCATAGAATGAGTCTGGGAGTATTCCCTCCTCTTCTATTTTTTGGAAAACTTTAACGAGGATAGGTATTATGTCTTCCCTGTATGTCTGATAAAATTCCGAGGTGAATCCATCTGGCCTGGGGATTTTGTTCTTGGGTAGTTTTTTGATTACTGATTCAATTTCGTTGCTGGTAATTGGTCTGCTTAGACTTTCTGTTTCTTTCTGGGTCAGTTTTGGAAGGTTGTATTTTTCTAGGAAGTTGTCTATTTCTCCTAGGTTTTCCAGCTTGTTAGCATATAGGTTTTCATAGCATTCTCTAATAATTCTTTGTATTTCTGTGGGGTCCGTCATGATTTTTCGATTCTCGTTTCTGATTCTGTTGATGTGCATTGACACTCTTTTTCTCTAAATAAGTCTGGCAGGAGACTTAACTACTTTGTTTATTTTCTTGAAGAACCAGCTCTTGGTTTCATTAATTTTTTTCTATTGTTTTATTCTTCTCAATCTTATTTATTTCTTCTCTGATCTTTATTATGTTCCTCCATCTGCTGACCTTAGGCCTCATTTGTTCTTTTTCCAATTTCAATAATTGTGACATTAAACTATTCATTTGGAAATGTGCTTCCTTTTTTAAGTGTGCCTGGATTGCTGTATACCTCCCTCTTAAGACTACTTTTTCTGCGTCCCACAGAAGTTGGGGTTTTATGTTGTTGTTGTCATTTATTTCCATATATTGCTGGATCTCCATTTTACTTTGGTCGTTGATCCATTGATTATTTAGGAGCATGTTGTTAAGCCTCCATCTGTTTGTGAGCCTTTTTGCTTTCTTTGTACAATTTATTTCTAGTTTTATACCTTTGTGGTATGAAAAGTTGGTTGGTAGGATTTCAGTCTTTTAGAATTTACTGAGGCTCTTTTTGTGGCCTAGTATGTGGTCTCTTCTGGAGAATGTTCCATGTACACCTGAGAAGAATGAGTATCCTGTGGCTTTTAGATGTAGAGTTCTATAGATGTCTATTAGGTCCATTTGTTCTAGTGTGTTGTTCAGTGCCTCTGTGTCCTTACTTATTTTCTGTCTGGTGGATCTCTCCTTTGGAGTGAGTGTGTTAAAGTCTCTCAAAATGAATGCATTGCATTCTATTTCCTCCTTTAATTCTGTTAGTATTTTTTCACATATATTGGTGCTCCTGTATTGGGTGCATATATGTTTATAATGGTTATATCCTCTTGTTGGACTGAGCCATTAATCATTACATAATGTCCTTCTTTATCTCTTGTTATTTTCTTTATTTTGAAGTCTAGTTTGTCTGATACTAGTATTGCAACACCTGCTTTTTTCTCTCTGTTGTTTGCATGAAATATCTTTCTCCATCCCTTGACTTTTAATCTGTGCATGTCTTTGGGTTTGAGTTGAGTCTCTTGTAAGCAGCATATGGATGGGTCTTGCTTTTTTATCCATTCTATTACTCTGTGTCTTTTGATTGGTGCATTCAGCCCATTTACATTTAGGGTAATTATTGAAAGATATGTACTTATTGCCATTGCAGGCTTTAGATTCGTGGTTACCAAAGGTTCAAGATTAGCTTGTTTACTACCTTACTGTCTGACTTAACTCGCTTATTGAGCTGTTATAAACACAGTCTGTTGATTATTTCTTTCCCTTCTTTTTCCTCCTCCTCCATTTTTCATATGTTGCGTGTTTTGTTCTGTGCTCTTTTTAGGAGTGCTCCCATCTAGAGCAGTCCCTCTAAGATACCCTGTAGAGGTGGTTTGTGGGAGGCAAATTCCCTCAACTTTTGCTTCTCTGGGAATTGTTTAATCCCTCCTTCATATTTAAATGATAATTGTGCTGGATACAGTATCCTTGGTTCAAGGCCCTTCTGTTTCATTGCATTAAATATATCATGCCATTCTCTTCTGGCCTGTAAGGTTCCTGTTGAGAAGTCTGATGATAGCCTGATAGGTTTTCCTTTGTAGGTGACCTTTTTTCTCTCTCTGGCTGCCTTTAATACTCTGTCCTTGTCCTTGATCTTTGCCATTTTAATTATTATGTGTCTTGGTGTTGTTCTGTTTGGGTCCCATCTCTCAGGAGTTACGTGTGCCTCCATAGTCTGAACAACTATTTCCTCCCCCAGTGTGGGGAAGTTCTCAGCAATTATTTCTTCAAAGGCACTTTCTATCCCTTTTTTTTCTCTCTTCTTCCTCTGGTACCCCTACAATGCAGATATTGTTCCTTTTGGATTGGTCACACAGTTCTCTTAATATTATTTCATTCCTGGAGATCTTTTTATCTCACTCTGCATCTGTTTATATGCGTTCCTGTTCTCTGGTTTCTATTCCATCAATGGCCTCTTGCATCTAATCCATTCTGCTTATAAAGCCTTCCAGAGTTTGTTTTACTTCTGTAATCTCACTCCGGATGTCTGAAATCTCCCTCCGGACTTCATCCCTTAGCTCTTGCATATTTCTGTGCAGCTCTGTCAGCATGTTTATGATTTTTATTTTGAATTTTTTTTTCAGGGAGACTGGTTAGGTCTGTCTCTGCAGATCCTTTCTCAGGTGTTGTTTGAACTATCTTGGACTGGACTAAATTTTTGGCCTTTTCATGGTGATAGTGGTGGCTGTAGGCAGGTTGTGGGTGTGTCAGCTGGGACAAGAAAGTCCTTTCCTGCTTGCTGAATGCCTTGCCCTTCTCCACTGCCTGTGATGGTTACCTGCACTCCTGGAGCAGCCACAGGGTTAGTCCCTTACGCTGCTGTGGGTGGGGTCTCCATCAGAGCATCACAGAGCTCTGCGGGGGGTGGCAGGCACATGGAGGCAGGCACCTCCATGTTAGCAGCGCCCCTGCCCGGCAGCTGTGTGGCAACAGCAGCCTTTGGGTCTGGCCCGGGCAGCTGTGCATTGGGCTGGGATTCCGGTCAGCTGCTGGGAGCGCACCTGCTCCCTCTGGCTCTGCTGCAGGTGCACACGGGGCTCTTCTGCACGGGCCTCTACTGGGCTCCTCTGGCTCCACTGCCACAGGTGCGCATGAGCTGTGCCCGGGCTGTTTGGTTGTTCCACTGCAGGATTGCACAAGCCTCTCCTGGTCCCCTCCTGCACCATTGGTGCACAGATCTGCTCCCGGTCTCTTCTGGTGCCACTATCCCCAGCACACCCTGCCACTCTCCCGCTACTGGGCCAGTGTGTCGGGGTCTACACCAGTTGGAGGAACGACTGGCAGACTGCTTAGTGCCATGAGGGGCTTCAGAGCTGCACTGTCTCTCCGGGGTTTAGGGCGCCTAAGTCTTGGGGACAGCCTTTGTCTTCTCACATGTTTGTAGGCAGAAAGGGAAAGCACCTTCCCCCATGTCTGAATGCAGCATGGGAAAGCACAAGCTTGAGCACAACCAGTGCAGTCCTTGGAAGTTATCTGCCCACAAAAACATATCTTGTCCTCGAAGACGAGCCAAGACTCCTCACTCTGAAAATAGGGAGACCTTGAGGATGTGTGAAAACACCACCCCTGCTTCTGGCCTGTCCCCCCTGAGAAGGGAAAGATGAGTATAGCACTTAGCTGAGGTCTGAGAAAGGCAGTATAAAAATAAAGGTACTGCGTCTCTTCAGGGCTGCAGCCATTGTCTGTCTGTCTGTGTTGTCTGTTTTTTTTGTTCTCTCATTTCACCCAAAGAAGATGAGCGGCACACTACATCAGGTGCCCAAACGTGGGGCATCCTCTCAGAGTGAGTTGTACATATATTCAGCTCCACGCCTCCCCTTCAGACTGTTCGGCTTCGATGGCAGGCACCATCAAGTGGTGCCCAAACAGGGACCTGAAGTACGGAGGAGTACGTGAGAGCCACCACAGGATAACAGTGCGCACACGAAACAGGTGAGGGGCGGTGATCATTTAACCTCTGAGAGTAACATGGGGGCCGGAAACAGCCAAGTCCTGTTTGTACAGATACTTAAGCATATGCTGCAGACGTGCGGTGCAAAGGTAGGGCAACAACAACTAATAAAATTTTTAGAATTTATAGAACAAGTATGTCCTTGGTTCCCCGAAGAAGGTATCTCATTTCAAAGATGCTGTTTTTCGCAGCTCAGGAGGTAGTCCTGCAGCTAACATGATGTAAATAGAGCCTGTAAAATAATCAAGCGACACCCTCAAACCAACATGTAAATAACTCTATTCTATTAACTCCTTTCCTTAGAGGTAGTCGTCCTAGAGCTAGGCATTTCCTTGTCTGCAGCCCCAAGGAAGCAAAACAAGCTTGTAACCCAATCAAGGCTCCAGCAGTGAGAAGTCACACAGTCCCTACACTTACCAGACAGGCAAGGGTCTCTCAAGAAATGACTAAAGCTCAGGCAGAAAAAGCTAGGAAAACTGACAGTAATTCAATCCCTAAGCTCTAAAAAAGAAGTGTCTTGTCTTCTGCACACAAACCTGGCCTCAGTACAAACTCTCTGTGGCTTGGCCCCTGAAAAAAGTATGCAATATAATGTTATGCAGCTAAATATATTTTGCCACAAGGAAAGAAAATGTTCAAAAGTCCCGTGAACTACTACAATATAGAACTAGTTTTCTAAATTCTTTCAGTGACAATCTATTCTACTCACTAGGTTCATCATTATCTTTGAAAATTGGTAAGTTTTAAACTAGAGTCCCTGAGATAGAAGAAATTAATCTTTTACAATACAGCCTGGCTTTAAATAACTCATGCTAGAATTGTACATGCATTTTATTTCCAGCCCCCTGGATTGGGGCTGTCTAAACCTTAACCCAGTTATGTAAACTGCTTGCCCTTAGAGTGTATTCTTAAAAACTGAAGTACTTTTAATCGAATAAACTAAGAAGAAAGAAGACAATTAAATATTAGTAACTCAAATCTTTGTGTCAGTTTGTCTGTGTTTATGTTTTTATATGAAAAGTGTTGCTAACTGTAGTCATTATGTCTCGGTCTGTATGTTTGTGCCTAAGTGTGTAACTAAAAAATATTTTCTACCTCCGGAAGGTATTAATAAAAATTGATTTAAAAACAAGCTCTTGTGAAAATTGGGAATTCTAAAATTTCCAGAAAATCTAATAAAAAATAATATGCATTAATGCTAATTTAAGCGTAACTGATATGGACATGTCCTTATAGTTATCAGCTGCCAAAGTTTACTTAAAGTCATTTAAGTTGATATTACCTGTTAAATATTTTAAGATGATGATTAAAGAAAAGCTTGACTTTGATGTGTAGTGAAAGTTTTATAACTGATCTAGCATGGTTGCTAAAAATAAGTAAACAAGTGCAGCAAGTAAACTTTTTAATAATAATACTGCATTAATGTATAACAATGTATATATCTGCAAACAGCTTGAGAATTTTTGTGGTAACCAAAATTCTTAAAGTTTGCTAAGTTATATAGACATATTTTGTACTTAATGAAAAATTGTGCTTTAAGGCACATTTCCAAAAATGATAAAATATGTTCATAAATGTATCAATCTGAAGAATGCTGGTGTAACAGTTTACAGTGGCCTATTTTTCAGTGTTCACTGAAGGTTAAAGTATCAAATGGTTTTAAGTTCTAATGAAAACTACTTAATATAATAAGGAAAACATTTGTGTATGCTAAAGAATGTATGTTTTAATAAGAGAAGGTATAAGGAATAAAAATGCATTGTGTTGAAAGTACAAGAAGATAACTATTCAAAAGTACAGCTGTTTGTTCAAGGAAAGAAAACACTGAATGTAAGAGGAAAGTTGTGGGAAGTTTGTGAAGGATTGATATGGTCTTGCTGTGTGAAACTGAAAGCAAATGGATCTTGATATCAAGTACACAGCAGGACTAGAATTTTTGCTTGTTAAAAGAACAAAAGTTTATTACTCTGCCTTTAATGTTGAAAGATTGTAGAAAGTTTTCTAATTAGTTATTAAAACAGTTTCTTATGCTTAAAGACTTAATAAATTGTCTGTGTATTTAAAAATAATAATAATAATATCAGTATTAAAAAGACTAAGCTAAGTGTTGTTAACAACTATGTAACCTTCTGCATTTGCTTTTAAACTTCCTTATTATCATTCTGGTTAAATAATAAGTGTTATTTAATAACTATAATTCTATTTAGGCAAGTGCCTTAAAAACTTTTGACAGCTTCCCAAAACCAAATTTCAAAGGGTACTTTTGTCTCTAATTAGCTCTGATATTTTCCAGAAGGCCCCTGGAACATGTCAGAGGAATTTCTTCTCCTCATCAAGGAAAATATTTGACTAATTTGGCTTATTTACCTGACATATACTTACCTAAAAAGTGCTGTCAAAAGGAATAATGCTAAATTTTATTACTGAATGTTTCATGTTACATAAATACCACTGAACGTTTCCTGTTACATAAATACCATGTTACATAAATACCCCTAAAGCTCTTACTCTTGATGCCCAATTAAATTTACCTGTTAGTACTACTATAATTACTGTGTATGTATTAATTGTACTCATGTAGCCTCTTACTGTAATTGTACCATCAATGTAAAATGGTCTTCTAGATATAACTTCCAAATAGTTGGGTATTTTTGTGTGATAATGAAACATATCAAGCCCTTTCTTCACACTATCAAGGTGTTTGTGGGGTGGGACGCATTCTTCCTACTCTAATAGACCACCTGGATATAGGCGCAAGAGGCTTCTCCAAGCTCTGCCATCTGATTGTCATGAAAACTTGAAACTTTGAGATCCTGCCACTGTAGCAGTTGCAGCTGCGTTCCTCCTGCTGGTTCCTGGACTTGTCATTGGAATGCTAAAGGAGATATCTAAGCTGGCCTATGCATATAGCAAAACAACAAATTTGACTGCTTCTGTATTATCTGAACTCAGCCAAGAACTGGGAGAAGTGTGAGCTGCGGTGCTTCAGAATCGCGCTGCTATAGACTGTCTGCTGTTAAAAGAACATGTAAGATGTGAACAGTTTCCAAGAATGTGCTGTTTCAATTCGTCTGATTTTTCTCAAACTACCCAAAATCAATTAGATGATATCCATCATATTGTCAATAAGTTTTTACAAATGCCTAAGCTATCTAACTAGTTTTCTTAATTTCATTAGATATAACTAGTAATTGTATGTCTGCCTTTGTTATGTATCTGTACTCCTATTCTGTTAATGTGTGTACGCAATTTAACTAGTAGTTTGTTAAAACCTATATATATATTCAAGTTATGTTTGTCTTTTGACATGTTCGATCTCAGCCATGTAATGCATATTTCACACAAAACTGAGATACCATATAATCCACAAGGCCAAGGCACTGTGAAACATGCTGATGACACCCTTAAAGCTCAATTGGAAAAAACAAAAAAGGGGGAGTTATATGCCCGGTCACCCCAGAACCATTTAAATCATATCTTATTTGCAGCCAAAACTGCATCTGATATATTAAATCATATAAAAGACATGTTCAAAGAACCCCTGAATAGTCTCTGGCACGCTGTCACACCTCTCTTAACCCTGACTATTTTATGTTTTCTATTGCTGTTATTAGGGCCTTGTGTCCTTCACAGCATGTGAAACTCATCCAACAAGCCTTAAGAGACCTGCATCATTTGAAATTGCAGATGGCTCCCCCACTTGTAAATCATAAGTTCTAAAGTCAAGTATGGTAGCCAATGACGGGTAAGATATGGTTGAATTGTAAATACCAACCTAAGACAGGGAGTGGTCGACAGAGGACTATAGCCCCATGACGGGTAAGGATTTACTTCAACCATACAACCTAAGACAGGCCCATACCTTGACCTAGTCTGAGTTAGGCTGGCTGTTTTATTAAAGAAAAAAAGGGGGAGATGTTGGGGACGGCCTTTGTCTTCTCACATGTTTGTAGGCAGAATGGGAAAGCGCCTTCCCCCATGTATGAATGCAGCATGGGAAAGCACAAGCTTGAGCACAACCGGTGCAGTCCTTGGATGTTTTCTGCCCACAAAAACATATCTTGTCCTCGAAGACGAGCCAAGACTCCTCACTCTGAAAATAGGGAGACCTTGAGGATGTGTGAAAACACCACCCCTGCTTCTGGCCTGCCCCTCCTGAGAAGGGAAAGATGAGTATAGCACTTGGCTGAGGTCCGAGAAAGGCAGTATAAAAATAAAGGTGCTGCGCCTCTTCAGGGCTGCAGCCATTGTCTGTCTGTCTGTGTTGTCTGTTTTTTTTGTTCTCTCATTTCACCCAAAGAAGATGAGCGGCACACTACATCAGGTGCCCAAAAGTGGCGCGTCCTCTCAGAGTGAGTTGTACATATATTCAGCTCCATGCCTCCCCTTCAGACTGTTCGACTTCGACGGCAGGCACCGTCACCTAAGTTTCCCCGGGATTCCCAGCTGCTCGCTAAGTGTGCCGGGACAACTTTGTCCAGCTATGGGGTCCCTGTCTCTTTAAGACTTGCAGAAAGCACTCGCTTTTCTTTTCTCTCAGGGGCGCCGGTTGCAAGGTCCTGCCCACAGGTTTTGCTTTTCCGTTTCTCTAATATCCAGCACCCCGTGCACCTTATGTCTGCGTTCCGGGTGCGAATTTCTAGAGCTGGTTGTTTAGCAGTCCTGGGCTTTCACTCCCTCCCCGTTCTGACTCCCTTTTTCCAGCCAGGTTTTGGGGTGGGGGAGCTTTCGGGTCCCACCTGGCCACGGCTTGTATCTTACCCTCTTCGTGTGATGTTGAGTTCTCACAGATGTAGATATATCCTGGCTGTTGTACTGAATCCACTGGTGTCTCTTTTAGGAATAGTTGTATTTACTGTATTTTCATAAATACATATGTTTTGGGGAGGAGATTTCCTCTGATCTACTCACACTGCCATCTTCCCGTAATCCTTCTCTATAAATATTATTAATGCCGACAGAGCAACAGCACATTTCCTGCTTTACAACCGCATACCTGACAGGTTCATTGTCATGTTGCTGACTTTCTTTTGAATATGATGTATCAGAGCAATAAAAATTCAATTATCAAATTCAGTGACTCAATGTTGGCTAAATGTTGATGGATATATGTGTGAAGCAACTTTTTTTCATATTATCTCATTTAGTCCATGTGGAACATTTTACCCTGATGAAAATCTCACTTCTTGATTTCCTTCAGTCCTCCTCCTATGCTTCTGGTCCATTTCATTTGTAGGGGTTGGGGAGGGGGAGGCAAAACTACTGTATATGTTTATTGTGAAATTTCAGGGAAATAAAATGTGAAGCACCAAGACTTTAATAGGCGGCACTCAACATACTTTAGTGCTATACCCCTTCCTTGACTTGCCTTATAGATACCAGTACTTCACAAGGTTCTGTCCTGAATCCACTCCATTAATATTTTATGTTCTCGGTGTCATCTACTCCCACTGTTTCAACTGCCTCTTAAAGGCCACCTGTATTTACAGTCTTCCCCTGAGTAAGAATTTCCCAACCTTCAACCAATCCCACTTCACCATGCTCTGAATAGCCCACAACTCAACCCTGCCCTGAACACCTTAAAAAGCTTTGTCTTGCTGATGAGCAGACAGCTTTGAGATATCCTCCTGTCTCCCTGCTCAACTGCCTTGCAATAAAGCTCTTTCCTTTTGCAAAAGCTGGTGTTCTGTGTTTAATTTTATGGTTCACATCACACAGCAGACCCTCATTCGGTTACACATTTATACATTTTACACACTTTAATCCTTAAAGAGTTTCCATCTCTCTACTTACATTACCATCTGTTCTTTCATGTTGTCTACCTTTTCCATTAGAACCCTTAGCAAATTAACCATAGCCGTTTTAAATTCCTGGTCTGGTATTTCCAGACCTTTGCCTTACCTGAGGCTGGTCTAATGCTTGGTTTGTCTCTTCAAATTGTGCTTTTTCTTGCTTTTTAATCATCTGTGGATAAAGTGAAGGTTCCTATGGCCAGGATCCTCACCTGACCCTAAACTACTTGATGTAACTGGCCTGCTGTTGGCTACTGCTTCCACACCCGTAAACAATAAGCTATTATCAACTGAGTCACCGTATAGAGAGCTCTGCCCAGGGCTCTGGGTGGAGGCAGAGATGAAGGAGGATTACAGACCTGCAGACGTTGGATGATGATGTAATTCTAATGCTCTACCTATTGCCAGGAGAACAAGCCCTGGGCTGTGACTCTCAGAAGTGTTTTCTTAGACTTTTTTTTCTCTTATTACATGATATAGGAAGGCTAAAGGGGGCTGGACTGTCTAACTGCCTTTCCCCAGATTAGAGAAAGTTCTGGTAGAGGGCTGGCCTTTGTTATGGAAGATGATTTAAGCATATTTCAAAATAGTTACTTTCCCCTCTCTAACCCTGCCTGAAACACAAGGGTATCTTAATTATCAGAACTGGGTGGGGTTCCTGGGGGTAAATCCTAGTAAGTGTGAGAGCTCCCTTAAGAGTGGGGTCTCAGGGGTTTTAACTGTCAAACTAGTCTACACTCAGCTTCAAATTGTCAAAGTTACCATTTCACTGCTCATGTAAGTTATTGCTCCAGCAACTTCTATTACCAGTAAGCTGATCTTTTATGAATGTATTTGAATTTTCTCCAATTTTGGGGTGGTTTGCTCTGTGACCTCAATCCTCTGGTGGCTCTAAGAAAAACCACTGATGTTTAGCATGTTCAAATGCTTTTTTCCTGTTTTGAAGATGAACTGATAACTTGTAAGCTCCTTGCAAGCTTCTTCCTGTGTACTCTAATTCTTGATGCAACTACAAATATTACACATACTGTCTACTGGCTCTGTCACTCTGAACGCCTGAAGACAGGCATTATGGTTATTGTTTGCATTTCTAGCATATGGTATAAACCAGTGTCCGCTAAATTGAAAAAAAAAGGAACAAAACAGTTTACTGATTAAAAACAAAGTACTCCTTTTATTTGGCTCACTTCTCCATTTATTAGAATGACCACATTTGGAGAGACACAAAGCACTTAAATTTTACATGACTATAAAGTTATCACAAATCCCAAACTTTTTTAGCCACAGATATTTCACTTACTCCATTTAAGGAAAATGCTTTCAAAACATCTGAGATAGCTTGATACACAGAGATCCTGAATACGTGGGAACTACATATTTTTAAACGCTTGTACTTCCTGCTTTAATAGTGTCTCCTTTAAATGGAACCCAACATAAAAGGGACTGAAATATGTACGGTCATGATGCAAATGCTTTGGAGAAACAGTGAAATTAGTCTGTACAACATGGAAAAATAAGTAGTATGCACAGAAGCTGTGCAAGGATTCACTGAGCCATCTGGGCTTCCATGGCTTGTGCTGTCCATTCTGGTGCTGTCTGACTGATTTTTTCCAAAAGGTTATTCACTTGGAAACAAAGTGATTGGATCTGTTTATCCCACGTTGGCAGAGCTTCCCGAGCTAAAGGAAAAGGAACAATGTACCAAGTTTAACATTACTCCTTTATATTCACAGCAAATGTGAGTGAAAAGATAAATACGGTAGTAGTGCTTAAAAGTTTACTCCAAAAACTGCGGCTAATAACATTAAGCTAATTAAACAATAGTTAAAAACAGTACCCAAATCATTGGCACAAAATACAAAACAAAGAAAACGATACACATGGAGATACATATTGTTGTTACTCATGAAAACAAACTAAAACCAACCACAACCTCAACCACAAAAATGACCACAGAAGTCAAAGTGCCTCACTCAAGCTGACAGTCTCATCACCTATGCTGATTCTTAAGATACTGCCACCTGCTGGGAAAAGCAAATCTATTTGCATATTCAAAGCTGTCTCCACTTGATTCTGAAGGATGTCTGTAGTTAGAAATGACAAATGCAGGGGAGGGCAGAGAAGGGAGAGTCCCATTCAAAACAGCATCAAAACTTACAAAAAATGGGCAAAGTATTCGTGAAAACAAATAGTGAAACAAAGTATTAGTGAAGTATTCACTAAAATAAAGTATTAGTGAAATAAACTATAAAGTGTTAATAAAGGACATAAAATAACTTGAGTAGAGACAAATCACATTCCCAGACACAAAGATGCAAATATCATAAAAATATCAGTCCTTTCCTATTTATATATAAATTTGAAGAAAATTCCAAAGACAATCTCCTTTTCTTTGTTTTGTTCTCTAACAGGACAAAATTATTAATGCTACTATGGAAGAACTAATGTGTGAGACTAGCCAAGATAATTTTGGAAATCAAAATCTGGGGGCAGGTTTATAGTATAGTGGAATATTATCACCCTTAAAAAGGAATGAAGTGCTGATTACATGCTACAACATGAATGAAATTTGAAAGTATAATATTAAGTGAAATAAGTCAAAAGTTCACTATTGTAATTGCATTTACAGGAAATATGCAGAACAGGTAAATCCACAGTGACAGAATGCAGACTCACGGCTGCCTAGGGCTGGGGAAAGGGAAGAGGGAGGAGTGAGCTAAGTGGGCACAGAATTTCCTTTTGGGAAGATGAAAATGTTTTGGAACAGGGTAGAGTTGTTAGTTGTACAACACTGTGAACATACTAAATGCCACTAAATTGTTCACTTTAAAATGGTTAGTGTTATGTGAACTTCAACTCAGTACAAAAATAGTAGTGGAGGGGTAGGAGTTGCTTTACCAACAGTAAAATTTACTATAGATTTATCACCATATTGTTATAGGTCAGTGGAACCAAAAGATTACAGAAAATATCCAAACATATATGTGGTACACAATATATGTCAAAGATCAGAAAGACTGTTTTACTTAATAAACAGTACTTACATAATTAGCAACCCAACTTTAAAAAACCAGCTAGACTGTACCTTAAAATTATACACAAAAATGTACTGGAGCCAGGTTAAATTTCTATATATAAAACAATAAGTAAATATATTAGAAGAAAATTTAGAAAAATACTGGTTTTACCCCAAGGAGAGGAGACCTTCTTAATCAATAAAGAAAACTCAAAAGCCATAAAAAAAATTGACGTATTTGGCCACATAAAGTTTTTAGATGTGTTTATTATATACAATGCCTTACACACATGACAGAATGGGAAAATGTTTGTAACACATACAGCAAACAGTTAAAATTATCATTAAACAAAAGCTACAGCAAATTGATACTGGGAGTCTGAAGGTCAGGTGTGAAAGGAAGAAAACAGATAAGAAAAGTAACATCAATTCACAGAAAAGGAAATGCTAATGGCCAACACATAGGAAGATATTAAACTTCATTAGTGCTAAGGAAATGCACATTAAAACAATAATGTAGTATCTTCTCCCACCAATAGGCAAAAAATAAAAAGAGGAATAATATATAGCTGGTGAAGATTCATTCTCATATTGATCAAAGTATGAATGGCTATACCTTTCTGGAAAGAAAGCTCATATCTATTAAGAATCAAAATACATATATGCTTTGATGCAACGGCATCATTTCTGAGACTCTGTTCTACATAAACAGGTGTACCAGTATATAAAGATATGTAAAAGGCAATATGTGAATAGTTGAAGTCCATGAAATACTATATGCAGCTATTAAAACAAATAAATTCGATTTTTTGCTACTGACTTGAAAATGTCCACAGCAATTAAATTTAAAAAACAATTTGTAAATAACTATTTGTAGTACATTAGACACTTTAAAATACAGTGCCACTTTCAAGGAAAACAAAAGCAAAAATGAACAAATGGGACTACATCAATCTAAAAAGCTTCTGTACAGCAAAGGACACCATCAGCAGAACAAAAAGGCGTCCTACAGTATGGGAGAATATATTCATAAATGACAGATCCGATAGGGGGTTAACATCCAAAATATATAAAGAGCTCACATGCTTCAACACCCATGGGCAGAGGATCTGAATAGACACTTCTCCAAAGAAGAAATTCAGATGACCAACAGGCACATGAAAAGATGCTCCACATAGCTAATCATCAGGGAAATGCAAATTAAAACCACAATGAGATATCACCTCATATCAGTTAGGATGGCCAACATCCAAAAGACAAGGAACAACAAATGCTGGCCAGGATGCAGAGAAAAAGAAACCCACCTACACTGTTGGTGGGAATGTAAACTAGTTCAACCATTGTGGAAAGCAATATGGACGTTCCTCAAGAAACTCAAAATAGAAATACCATTTGACCCAGGAATTCCACTCCTAGGAGTATACCCAAAGAAAACAAGATTCAAAAAGACATATGCCCCCTTGTTTAGTGCAGGAGGATTACAACAGCCAAGATACGGAAGCAACCTAAGTGTCCATCAATAGATGAATGGATAAAGATGATGTGGTACATATATAAAATGGAATATTATTCAGCCGTAAGAAAACAAATCCTACCACTTACAACAACATGAATGAAATTAGAGGGTACTATGTTCAGTGAAATAAGCCAGGTGGAGAAAGACAAGTACCAAATAACTTCACTCATTTGTGGAGTATAACAACAAAGCAAAACTGAAGGAACAAAACAGCAGCAGACTCACAGACTCCAAGAAGGGACTAGCAGTTACCAAAGAGAAAGGGGGTGGAAAGGGTGGGTGGAGAGGGAGGAAGAAGGGAGTTAAGGGGCATCACGATTAGCACACATAATGTAGGGGGTCATGGGGAAAGCAGTGTAGCACAGAGAAGACAAGTAGCAACTCTATAGCATCTTACTATGCTGATGGACAGTGACTGAAATGGGGTGTGTGGGGGGTCTTGATAATATGGGTAAATGTAGTAACCACAACGTTGCTCATGTGAAACCTTCATAAGATTGTGTATCAATGATACCTTAATAAAAAGAATTTATATATATACTGTCACTTTTTGAAAAAGCTCTCTAGATATTTTTACATATGTGTTATAAGTAAGAAGAAACACACACAAGATTTTAGATTAATATTAGTTATGCCAGGGTGCTGGAATTAGAGGAGTGAAGGTAGAAGCAGAGGTATAGTATAAACTCCTCATTAATACTTGCAGTGCTTCTCTTGTGAGCATATTTATCATTATAATTTTTTAAATCTAAGAAAATGATAAAAGATAATTCATACTCTATGAAGTTAGTATACATTAATTTAAGTAGTCCTTTTACTTGGTGACACCTCTGCTATATGATTCATTATATACTGTTTGTTTATTCAATACTTACTTATATCCCAATTTACAATAGATGAGGCATCAAAAAAGATGTTGGATATACGACGGACAAAAAGAGAAACTTAGTATCTACCACCAGGAAGCTTAGCTTGGCAGCAGAATGAACATTTAAACAAACAGTTACAGAAATGAATATAATTATGATTAATGCTAAGAAGAAATTCAAGGTTTCTTAAGAACGTATAACAGTAAGCCATACCTAACCTGGGAGTCAAAAAAATATTATTGATTTAACATTGCTCAAACTAGGACACAGAGACAAAGCTAGCTGGAGAGGTTGGTTATGGGAGGAGTAGATATTTCAGAATGTTTGATGTGGAGAGGAATTTACAGTGCTAAAAAAAAAAGATATGGCTGGATTAGAAAGAAAAAGCTATGAAGGATCAGGCAGGATCTTTTGGAGGCTCTGTAAGTACAAAAGAAGAGACTAACATGATTTAATAACTTGTTTTTTTTCCCTGCTTCTTTGCATTTTTAGAAGATCACAATCATTCTGACTATATACTAGGACAACTAGGCTAGAAAGGAGCAATTGTAGATGTGAGAAAAAAAGTTAAGAAGCTATACTAAAGCCCAAAAGGGGTTATGGGTGTTCAGAGTAGGATGGTAACAGTGAGAAATGAAGTAAGTATGTGGATTCCAGATACACCTGGGAGATAAAATTCAAAGGATTCTGGGCAGCAACAAAGAGGACAAGGAATGCTGGAGAAAGTGAGCAATGCAGTGTTTGCTGACTGGTTGCGGGAGGCAGGCCGGGAGAGGAGATAATGAACTCAGTTTGGTATGTTCATTCTAAGATACTCATGGAACAATCAGATGGGGAGCACCTGGTAGTTAGTGCCTTTGAGTCTGAGACTCAGAAATTTATTCTCGAAAGGTAAATCTAGGTACTATCTACATAGAGATGGTAACTGAATCAATGGGAACAGATGAGATTCCCTAGGGAAACTAAGTAGAGTGAGGCAAAAAGGCCCAAGCATAAGCCCTAAGCAACTCCAATATTAAAGGCACTAATAAAGATGTAGAATCTATAAAAATGCCAGGAAGAATACCTGGAGAAGTAGGAGGGAAAGCAGGTGAAGAAGATGATAGAAGTCAAATAGTTGGGGTGGGAGGACAGTTCAAAAAGAAGTGAATAAGCAGTCCTATTTGATGTGCTGAAAAGACAAGATGAGGCCTGAAATGAAAGGATTTTTGTAAAAATGGGAGAGACCAGAGTATGTTTATTATTGATGGAAAGAAGCCAACAGAGCAAGAAAGGATGAAAACAGATAAAATAACGGCTAATCTCAAATTCCTAAAAGTTTTTTTCAGGGGAGGGGCAGGGCTCAGAAAAGGGATCCAGAGTGCAAGTGAAAGAACTGGAAAGAAAGACAAATCACCTCACAAAGAAAAAACATACTTAGATCTATATTTAAAATTATAAATTAATGTATCTAATAAAGTTGTTAGGAAAGTTCCACATCGATAGTTTTTTTTTCCTGTGAAATAACAATTTTCTGCTGAGAATGAAGAAGAAAAGTCAGAGATCTGAGAAAAATGGTATCTGCAATGCAGAGCAGGAAAGAGTGGACTAGATTCCAAATGTATCAAGAATCCTAGGAAGTGCTGAGGACCCATGAGCTTTAACTGCAGAGGCATCTATCTGTCTGGTGCTCTGACTCTCCTCCAGCAACCTTAGTTAGCTGCTCCAGTACAGGACTGGAAAAGAGAGAGAATGGACTCATTCATGGTGAAGTTTTGCTGGAGAGCTGAAACAGAAAGTTAATGGTTGGAACAAAAAGCTATTAGGCAAGTATTTTGGGGCACCTGTAAAAGAGCAATTGAAATAATCCTGGAACCCAAGCTGAATATAAAGAGTAGTAGAGACAAAAAAAGGGCTGGGCTGATTAGAAGGAAGGAAGTCAATGGACCAGAGGCTCCAAAGCAATCAAGGAAGGATCAAAGTAGAAGTAACTGAGACTGAGCACTAGAAAGATAAGAAAAGGTTATGGTGAGAGTGGGGTATTTCAAATTAGAGTTTTACAAATAGAATGGTTCTGGCATACAGCAAGGTCCAGGGTGTACAGGAGGTGGGAATAGGGGATGAAGAAGTATTAGCCAATGAAAGAGTCAAGAGATCTATTTATCTGTCTGCCTCCATTAGTTTAACTAGCTGCTCAGGAAATGCAACTGGCATTCCTACATGCCTGATACATGGTATGTAGTCAACAAATGTTTGGTAAGTAAATGAGTGAATTGATACAACAATTCTAGTTTCAGATTTCTCTGCAGCACAGACAAGGCTGCATTGTGTACTCATGAATGTAAGTTCATAAAAATTATTTAAATTACTTCTTTGGAAAATAAGCAAACAAATTGTTCAACATGTCTTAATCACAAATATACAACAGTTCACTGCCATTTCATTATGACAGAAGTAAGCAGAACCTCTTACTTTCAAAATGAACTATTCCATCAATCTGATCAATAAATCCATTCATACGTCCTTCTGTTATCATTTGCGATGCTATCTTTTCTGCCTGTAAAAAAATGTTTTTTAGTTTTAAAAATTAACTCTTTGAAACTTTAATTATATCTACAGTTACTCACATGTGAGAAGAGAATTGAAAGCTCTTGGTCTGCTACCCATCACTAAGCTTTACAGATGTGGTCACTTGACATTCATTAAAAGAGTAAATCTTATAAATCTGCCTATTTTTAGCCCCCATTCTTTATGAGCGCAACCCATTATTTTAATTGGGATCTGTTTTTCTTGTGACATTTTGGACAAGAACCCAGCCCTCTTAGCAATTTTTTCCTCTGCTCAAAACCAAACTATCTTTCTTCTCACTGGGATCCATGCCTGAAAAAAAAAACAACAAAAAAGGTTTTCCTATTCTATTTCAATTTTCACAGTTTACCATCCCAAAAATTCTTAGGAAAGTGGCATTCTTGCAGAAAAAATTGAAAGGAGGAATAGATTTTCAAATTTAAAAGGGAGTTGAAAAGATTTAAAAGACAACTAAAGGGGAACAAAAAGTCCTCTACCTAGCTCCTAAAGACATAGTTCATGTTTGCTATGTGGGTTGTGACTTAAGTCATTTAAGTAATTCTGACCATCTTCACAATCAATCCTAAATCATTTCTGAACAGACTGTGACTAATATTTCTTGTTAAAAATATATTCACTTCCCTTAGCCTCAGCAAGGGATCAAACCTCAATGCCTATGAAGAAAGCATCTTTTAATGGTAATTTAAGTTTTGGTTCCCAAATTGTTTCACTTCTCTTACTGCATATTGAATATGTACAAGTAAGGGAATTATGTTAGAAAATCTTAAATTAAAATTTCACTAACAGATAAAAGGGGATATGACCCCTAACTACTTGACTTTAAGGTTTGCAAGTGAGGTGAAAGTAAGGTTGATAGCTTACTTTTACTATTATTTAGAATTAAGAGAATGCTTTGTAAATGGTACCTGAAATATGCCTGGTAACTTTATTTATCCAATACTACTGGTAACTTTATTGGAATATATACATCACCTACCAAACCCTTATCATGACTAAGAATGAAATTAATTCCCTAATAACTCAGTCAACTTAAGTTAAATCATGCACAGAAATTACAACAGATTAGCCTGGAGTATTACTATAGCCATTCTCTCAAAGAAATGAAATATTTAACCTTTGGGTCAACTTAGAGCAGAAAAAAGAAGTAAGGCATGTATCGGAATCTTGTTAATCAGAAATCAGAAACCACTATGAAGTGTATTTAAACAGACACTAAACAAAGATATTCTCACAAAATGGGTATCATAACCTGGAACCCCTTTAAGATTGCCATTCTGGATCGATCACTTTATCATAAAGTACAATTAAAATAAAAAGTACCATCACAGTACTATTTTAACATTCAAATAATTTATTTCTATTTGAGGCTTTTAATGTGTATTTCTGTTGCAGTTGCCAATATTTATCAATTATATATTTTATTTTCCCATAATGTCAATAGGTTTAATCTCTTAACTTCCTTTTTATGTATAAAAACAAGAAAATACCTTAGCTGCAGGGATCTCTAAAAGAGCTCCAAGTTCTTCAAAGGTAATATTATTATATAATTTGCTTGCAGACAACAAATTGTGTTCAATAACAGCTCTGTCCAAGATGCTAGAACCTTAAATATAAATAGTTATAAATTTGAAACTTGTTTTATACTGTTATAAGATTCATCCTTTTCCCCCCAAAATTTCTAGGCAAGTAATAACTCATAACCATTGTCTTTATTCCTCTTATCAAAATTTAAAATGCCTTATTTGATATAGTTTGAAGAATATACAATTAAATACAAGTAACATATGTTAAAAAATGAGTGATTAGCAAGTAGTTACTAACTAGTTGAATGGATTTAACCTTTTGGGTTTCAGGTTGTGCTTCCTTAGGGTAGCTATCAGATTCATTAACTTTTCTTTTCTGGCTATTAGCACACATTTTTATTAGCAAGCAGCAACAAAACAATCATGGCACCTGTTTTGCAAGCTTTATAAAGTCAATGTATATAGCTTAACAGAAACATCTCTTTTGGACACTCCACAAGCACCTAACTCTGAGACAAATGTGAGAAATATCTGGAAGGCAGGACCAGCTAACCATGAGAGGTCAGGCATAGCATCCTCCCTTAAGGGAGGTAATACAAGGCCCAACAAAGTTCTGGACATAAGGCCCCAAGCTGAAGGTGTTAGACTTCTGGGCTCACCCAATTTTTTTCTTTCCAGTTTTACTGAGGTATAATTGACAAATAACATTATGTTAGTTTAAGGTGTAAAACATAATGATTTGATATATGTATTTATTGTGAAATGATTACCATAGTAGTTAACATCTATCACCTTATATAGTTATGAATTTTTTTCCTCACATAGTTATGAAGTTTTTAGCAACTTTCAAATATAAAGACTTAGATAAATGGTAGGAAGACTTAATATTAAGATGTCAATACTCCCCTAACTGACCTATAGACTCAATGCCATGCCTATCAAAATTCCAGCTGGCTTCTTTGCAAAAACTGACAAACTGATCTTACTATTCACATGCAAATTCAAGAGACCCAGGGTAGCCAAAACAATCTTGAAAAAGAAAAAAGTTGGAAGTCTCACATTTCCTGATTTCAAAACGTACTATAAAATACCAAAACAGTGTGGTACTGGCACAAGGACAGGAATTACAGAATAATGGAATAGAATTTAGAGTCCAGAAACAAATTCTCACATTTATGGTCAATAGATTGTCAACAAGAATGCCAAGGCAATTCAATGGGGAAATAAGTCTTTTCAACAAATGGTGCTGAGACAACTGGATATACACATGCAAAAGAATAAACTTGGACCCTACCTTATAGTGCAATACAAAAATTAACTCAAAATGAATCAAGATCTAAATATAAGAGTTACAACTATAAAACTTCAGAAGAGAACAGAGCCAATGTTCATGACCTTGGAGTAGGCAATGGTTTCTTAGATATGACACTGAAATTATGAACAACAAAAGAAAAAACAGGTAATTTGGACTGCACCAAAATTTAAAACTTTTGTGTTTCAAAGGACACCATCAAAAAGGTGAAGAAAAAATACAGGAAGTTGGAGAAAATATTTGCAAATCATCTAATAATGATCATATCTAGAATCTATGAAGAATTCTTACAATTTGATAATAAAAGGAGAAATACCACAATTTAAAAATTGGCAAAGGATCTGAATAGTTTGATAAAGATATACAAATGGCCAATAAAGCACAGAAAAGGTGCTTTAACTCCCACCTTCAAAGAAATATCATTAACCCTCAGGGAAATGCAAAGCAAAACAAAAAAATACCACTTAATACCCACTAGGAAGGCTAAATCAAAAAGACATATAGTAAGTGTGGGCGATAATACAGAAAAAATGGAACCCTTACATCTGGCAGGAATGTAATATGGAGCAGCCATATTGGAAAACAGTCTGACAGCTCTTCAAAAGAATAAATGCAGAGTTATTATATGACTCAGTAATTTGACTCTTAGGTATATACCCAGGAGAATTAAAAACTTGTGTCCATACAAAAATCTTTAATGTTCACAGCAGCATTATTAATAGCCAATAGCGAAAAAGTGAAAACAACCTGTATATCCATCAACTGCTGAAGAAATAAAATGTGGTACATCCATGTAATAGACTATTACTTGGAAATAAAAAGGAATGAAATATTGATACAAACTACAACATGGATGAACCCTGAAAACATGCAAAATGAAAGAAACCAGCAAAATGATATGTATTATATGATTCCATTATATGAAATGCCCAGAATACACAAATCTATAGAGCAGAAAGCAGATTAGCAGTAATGCTGTACAACTCTGGGATTATAATAAAAACAACTGAATTCTAATTAAAAAAAAAAAAACTGTCTCAAGATTTCTAGCCTAAGGTCATAATGCCAAAAAACAAAACTGTCCCAAAGAGATAAATAAGGAAAGCAATAAAGTCTAAAATGGAAGAGGAAGAAGACAAAATATCTGTCCTCTTTACAGACCCATGTGAGAAATCTGAGAATCATTTACATCCTGAATGATCCTAGTGAGTATCCCTCTTTTAGAAAAATAATTATCTTTTTAGAAAAGACTACATATCTTTTCATATTTTTTCATGGCCAGAAAGTCATGATCTGAATGAAGCTTATATCTGTAGCTCAACTATATCAATTCTGGAAACTTTTTCTTATTTATGTAGTTTTTATGTCACACATCTTCTTGCATAAAGAATTCAAAGCTGCTCAGAAGAATATAGAGAACGAAAGACAAGGAAATTTAAAAGTAAAAAAGAAAAATGAATAGCAACAATCAAACACCTACACACTATTTACAGGTGGGCTACAAATTTAATTTTAAGCTTTCTAGCAGCCAACCAAAGTAAGAAAACCAATCAGTTATCAACTCATGATGTGTTTACATAAAGTAAAGTAAAAACCAACTGCTCAGGAGAATCACAACTAATCCTAAGACTGTAAAGGAATTTTCCTGAGGATCTGCATAAATAATATCCTATAGGAAAAATAACTGTTGTAGACAGAAAGGCGATAATCAACTGGTTTGCTTCTTAAAGTACAATTAAAAGAAATTCAATAGGAGTCAGTCAATATAATCCCTTCACCGACCTGCTTCAATTCAAGGCAGCAAGATTAGGTGACGTGTACACCTGTCAGCCAACCCCCTACATAAGTGACTCTACAGCTAAATTCTCTTTGATACAGGATGCCACTGAATCCAAGGCAGTGAGTCTAAGAGATCTACATGTTACCTTGACCTTTTCCATGTTTCTGATGGTCTATGTCCATATTTTTTATTACTATGCGTGTTGTTATAAGCCACTTTTAAATCATTGTAGACAAACATACATAAAATAATTGATGTTATAAACAAGCAACTATTATAAACTCTTTTCCTGCCAAACATACTCTGACTTAAGCAAATACATCTCTTAACTAGGAAACATGACACCAAGTTCTATTCTTATTGGCAATACTTCCACCCTAAATAACCCTGGGCAAACTACTGTGCCAAATTTTGCTCTAAAATAGGACTGGGTAATTATGCTCTGTTATAAACTGATGCTTAAAATTTAGATACTTATCAAATGGTTTGAGCTTTTTAAAAAACAGGCACTATAAGCATAGTTTAAAATTCTTCTGCCCTTGGTTCCCTCAAAAATGCATTACTCCACAAAATGCTTTCCAACAAAGGTATTTTTATACTTCAAACCCGTATCTGGGTATGATGCCCATTTTCAGTCAATATAATATTCTTTTATCAAGTGTTACATAAAAATATTGTAGAAAAATATCAAGATGCTTCACATTTCACATACTTTCCACTAGTGCGTACCTAAATATTTACTACCACATACGTTTAAAGCATGATCATTACCATCAGCTGTAGTTGCTTTCTGGTGAGGCATCAGCATGGCAGCAAATTCTTGAAGTTGATTTCCTCTGATGATCCTATCCAAGTACATTTTCTCTAAGATCCCATAAGCAGCAAGTTGCTGGCACCTTTCATCCTTAAAAAGAGTTGCCAGCATCCGAGAACGCTGCTGTCCTAAGGGAAACAAATGAGCATCAAATATTCTCACCTATTTCTTCAATAAAAATCTTTGTTATGACTAGTTTTGCCTACTAAAATACATGGTCCACTCTTGTTATTTTGTATTAGGTATGTTCTATAAAGTTGCTGCCAACACTGAATTAGTAAACACTCAATTGTTACTCCTAAAGGAAATACAGGGTTAGGTTCTTACGAGCCTCTAGTCACAACATTGTTGTCAGTTGATCATATTCAATCCTGTTTTATGTGTGTTTCTGTGGAAAGGCACCTTATTTAATATATAGTGTTGATTCATTATTCAAGAAAATATATACATAGGGGGTGTTGTGATGTATCATTACTTTAAAATGATGTATCAAAAAATATGTGACAGAAAGCAAGCAAATATATGAAAATAAGCCCGGAAAATTTAGAAAAAAGGAGTAAAGGGAGAGTAGCTCCGCTTTGATGATAAAACATAAAGCTATAATAATTCAAAGAGCACAGTACTAGTATATTAATAAACAGGCTAAATAATGGAACAGAACACTATATCCAGAAATCTACTATAATGTGCTTCAAATCAATCGGGAAAAAAGATAGGCTATTCAAAATAAAGGATGCTAAGTCAAATGACAAGCCATTTAGCAAAAAAAAAGGTTAATTCCCTATCTCATTCTTTACACTAAAGTAAATCCAAATGGATTAAGTTTTGCAAGTAAATTTAAGCAAGAAGTAGGCCAGACTCATCTATACTAGTGTTTATGCTTGAAGGTGGGGGTTGGAAATAGTGATTAGGAGGAAGAAGAAAGGCCAAAAATGAACCCCTAAAGCAGTGATTCTCAAGGGGATCCCTAAGACCTTTTCAAGGGATCACTATTTTGATAATAACATACAGATATCCTTTGCCTTTTTCACTGCATTGGCATATGAACCGCTGGAACAAAAGCAATGGTGGCCAAAACTGGTGGCACACAGCACAAATCAAGGCAGTGACACTAGAACTAAACTGCATTGTACCACACACTCAACAGTGCGCCAGTATTTTCCAAACAACCAATACATGACTGTATAAAATCTTACATGAGTAAAAGATCCACTCAAAGTGCAAGACAGACCAAGATTTGAACATAAGAGAATGCAAAAAGTTCATCAATACGGTTTCAGATGCCACCCTGCAACTAACCTATAAGAGATTATACCACTTGTCAAGTTAAGTGTATCAAAGAAGAACATCCACAATTATCTGAAAAAGCCACTAATATGTCTTTTTCCAACTACACATTTGGATTTCCAACTATACATCTGGATTTTCCAACTTTACTCTATGAAGTTGGAATTTCTTCATATACTTCCACTAAAACATGTCAAAACTGACTGAATACAGAAATGCCTTTAAGAACTTTTTTGTTTACTAAACAAGACAGAGATTTGAAAAAATGTAAAACAATTCCGTTCTAACTTTTCTTGCTTTAGAAAATTATTACTTTATAAAAACATGTCATATCTGTTTATATGTAATGAAGCTACTACTGCTACTCTTAAATGAACTTGTATTTTTGAAATTTCTCATTTCAATTTCTAATTGAATAACAGTAATCAGTAGATATAGCCTAAAAAGTGTAAAGAGTGTAAGGGGTCCTGAGGACAGAGGATTTGAGAACTTAAATACTACAAGAAAACATGCAGGAATTTAAAATACATAATTTCAAAGTAGGAAAAACCCTTCTGAGTAAGTCAACAAGAACCAGAGGCCATGAAAGAAAAAATTAATATACATATATATAAAAATTTAAAGTTTCTGCATGGCAAAAATTCAATGAACAAAGCCAAAAATAAGAAATAGAGGAAAAGCTTCCACAAATTTGAAAAAAAACTTTGTTGAATTTCTCATATGCACAGACACTCATAAGTCACGAAGGATAAAAACCCCAAAACATGGCTAATGAACATAAACAGAAAATTCACTGAAAAAAAATTACATGTTTTTCAACAGTGATTTTTCAAACATGAAATGGTGCTCAAGGGGATTCATAATAAATGTAATGTAAATTAAAACCAAACTAAAAAACTATCCTTCATTTGTCAGATTGGCAAAAATTAAAAAATGTAATATGTGTGTGAAGAATCAGGTACATATAGACATTGTTTGGAGGGTGACACTAAAAGGGCAATGTATAATTTCTATCAGAAGTTTAAATGTGTGGACCCTTGGAGTCAAGAATTTGACCTATACATCTACTTACACATATGTGCATAAACACTACAGCATTGTTTGTAATTGACTATTAGTTATAATAAAGCCAAAGAATAAAAAAATCAAAAAGAATGAGCTTTATGTATTGACTTATGAAGATCACTATGATATATAGCTACATGAAAAAGCAAATGGCAAAAGTGTGTATCATGCTACCATTTGGGTGTAACAAGAGGGGATATATACACATGTATTTTTTTTATTAAGGTATGATTGATATATACTCTTCAGAAGGCTTCACATCAAAAAAATAAATGTGGTTACTAAACTTACCCATATTATCAAGTCCCCACCCATAACCCCAATGCAGTCACTGTCCATCAGTGCAGCAAGATGCCACAGATTCACTATGTGTCTTCTCTGTGCTACACTGTTCTCTCCGTGATCCTCCATATCATGTGCACTAAACATAATACCCCTTAATCCCCTTCTCCCTCCCTCCCCACCTGCCCTCCCACACCCCTCAACTTTGGTAACCACTAGTTCTTTCTTGGAGTCTCTGAGTCTGCCACCATTTTGTTACATCAGTTTTGCTTCATTGTTATACTCCACAAATGAGAGAAATCATTTCGCACTTGTCTTTCTCTGCCTGGCTTATTTCACTGAGCATAATGTCCACCAACTCTATCCATGTTGTTGTAAATGGTAGGATTTGCTTCTTTCTTATGGCTGAATAGCATTCCATTTTGTGTATGTACCACCTCTTCTTTATCCATTCAACCACTGATGGACACTCAGGTTGCTTCCATATCTTGGTTATTGTAAAAAGTGCTGTGATAAACATTTGAATTGGAGAAGTTGTATTCTTTGGGTAAATTCCAAGAAGTGGGATTCCTGGGTCAAATGGTACTTCTATTTTTAGTTTTTTGAGGAAACTTCATATTGTTTTCCACAATCGTTGAACTAGCTTAAATTCCCACCAGCAGTGTTAGGAGGGTTCCCCTTTCTCCGCATCCACGCCAGCATTTGTTGTTCTTAGTCTTTTCAATGCTGGCCATGCTTACGGGTGTGAGGGGATATCTCATTGTGGTTTTAATTTGCATTTCCCTGATGATTAGTGTTGTGGAGCATCTTTTCATGTGTCTGTTGACCATCTGAATTTCTTCTTTGGAGAACTCTCTCTTCATATTCTCTACCCATTTGTTAATCGGGTTAATTGTTTTTTGGGTGTTAAGGTGTGTAAGTTCTGTATATATTTTGGATGTTAACTCCTTGTAGGATGCCTTTTGTTCTGCTGATGATGTCCTTTGCCATACAGAAACTTTTTAGTTTGATGTAGTCCTATGAGTTCATTTTTGCTTTTGTTTCCCTTTCTCAAGGAGATGTGTTCAGAAAGAAGTTGCTCATGCTTAATATTCAGGAGATGTTTGCCTATGTTGTCTTCTAAGAGTTTTATGGTTTCATGACTTACATTCAAGTCTTTAATCCACTTCAAGTTTACTTTTGTGTATGGGGTTAAACAATAAACCAGTTTCATTCTCTTGCATGTAGCTGTCCAGTTCTGCCAACACCAGTTGTTGAAGAGGCTGTCATTTCCCCATTGTATGTCTATGGCTCCTTTATCATATATTAATTGACCATATGTTGTTGGGTTTATATCAGGGTTCTCTAGTCTGTTCCATTGGTCTATGGGTCTGTTCTTGTGCCAGTACCAAATTGTTTTGATTACTGTGGCTTTGTAGTAAAGCTTGAAGTTAGCGAGCATACTTCTCCCTGTTTTATTCTTCCTTCTCAGGATTGCTTTGGCTATTTGAGGTCTTTTGTTGTCCCATATGAATTTTAGGATGATTTTCTCTAGTTCATTGAAGAATGCTGTTGGTATTTTGATAGGAATTGCATTGAATCTATAGACTGCTTTAGGTAGAATGGCCATTTTGACAATATTAATTCTTCCTATCCATGAGCACGGGATGTGTTTCCATTTATTGGTATCTTCTTTAATTTCTCTCATGAGTGCATTGTAGTTTTCAGAGTATAGGTCTTTCACTTCCTTCATTAGATTTATTCCTAGGTATTTTATTGTTTTTGATTCAATTGTGAATGGAATTGTTTTCCTGATTTCTCTCTCTGCTACTTCATCATTTGTGTATAGGAATGAAACATATTTCTGTGTATTAATTTTATATCTTGCAACTTTGCTGAATTCAGATATTAGATCTAGTATTTTTGGAGTGGATTCTTCAGGGTTTTTATGTACAATATCATATTATCTGCAAACAGGGACAGTTTAACTTCTTTCTTGCCAATCTGGGTGCCTTCTATTTCTTTGTGTTGTCTGATTGCCATGGCTAGGACCTCCAGTACTATGTTGAATAGAAGTGGGGAGAGTGGGAATCCTTGTCTTGTTCCCGATCTTAAAGGAAAAGCGTTCAGCTTCTCGCTCTTAAGTATAATGTTGGCTGTGGGTTTGTCATAAATGGCCTTTATTATGTTGAGGTACTTCCCCTCTATACTCATTTTGGTGAGAGTTTTTATCATGAATGGATGTTGAATTTTGTCAAATGCTTTTTCAGCATCTATGGAGATGATCATGTGGTTTTTGTCTTTCTTTTTGTTGATGTGGTAGATGATGTTAATGGATTTTCGAATGTTGTACCATCCTTGCATCCCTGGGATGAATCCCACTTGGTCATGGTGTATGATCCTTTTGATATATTTTTGAATTCGGTTTGCTAATATTTTGTTGAGTATGTTTGCATCTATGTTCATCAGGGATATTGGTCTGTAATTTTCTTTTTTTTGTGGTGTCTTTTTTGGTATTAGAGTGATGCTGGCCTCATAGAATGAGTTTGGAAGTATTCCCTCCTCTTCTATTTTTTGGGAAACTTTAAGGAGGACAGGTATTAGGTATTCACTAAATGCTTGATAACATTCAGCAGTGAAGCCACCTGGTATAGGAGTTTTGTTCTTAGGTAGGTTTTTGATTACAGTTCAATATCATTCCTGGTAATTGGTCTGTTTATATTTTCTGTTTCTTCTTTGGTTAGCGTTGGAAGGTTGTATTTTTCTAGAAAGTAGTCCATTCCTTCTAGGTTACACAGTTTGTTAGCATATAATTTTTCATAGTATTCTCTAATAATTCTTTTATTTCTGAGGTATCTGTAGTGGTTTTTCCTTTCTCATTTCTGATTCTATTTATGTGTGTAGACTCTCTTTTTTTCTTGATAAGTCTGGCTAGGGTTCTATCTATTTTGTTTACTTTCTCAAAGAACCAGCTTTGCTTTCATTGATTCTATTGTTTTATTCGTCTCAATTTTATTTACTTCTGCTCTAATCTTTATTATGTCCCTCCTTCTACTGACTTTGGGCCTCATTTGTTGTTCTTTTTCTAGTTTCATTAATTGTGAGTTTAGACTGCTCAAATTGGATTGTTCTTCTTTCCTGAGGTAGGCCTGTATTGCGATATTCTTTCCTCTTAGCAAGGCCTTCACTGTGTCCCACAGATTTTGCAGTGTTGAATTATTGCTGTCATTTTTCTCCATATATTGCTTGATCTCTGTTTTTATTTGGTCATTGATCCATTGGTTATTTAGGAGAATGTTGTGAAGCCTCCATGTGTTTGTGGGATTTTTCATTTTCTTTGCGTAATTTATTTCTAGTTTCATACCTTTGTGGTCTAAGAAACTGGTTGGTACAATTTAAATCTTTTTGAATTTACTGAGGCTCTTTTTGTAGCCTAGTATATGATCTATTTTGAAAATGTTCCCTGTGCACTTAAGAATGTGTATTCTGCTGCTTTTGCATGCAGAGTTCTGTAGATGTCTGTTAGGTCCATCTGTTCTAATGTGTTGTTCAGTGCCTCTATGTCCTTACTTATTTTCTGTCTGGTTGATCTGTCCTTCAGAGTGAGTGGAGTGTTGAAGTCTCCTAGAATTAATGCATTGCATTCTATTTCCCCTTTTAATTCTGTTAGTATTTCTTTCACACATGTAGGTGCTCCTGTGTTGGGAGCACAGATATTTATAATGGTTATATCTTCTTGTTGGATTGACCCCTTTATCATTATGTAATGTCCTTCTTTGTGTCTTGTAACTTTCTTTGTTTTGAAATCTATTTTGTCTGATATAAGTACTGCAACTCCTACTTTTTTCTCCCTATTAGTTGCATGAAATATCTTTTTCCATCCCTTCACTTTTAGTCTGTGTATGTCTTTGGGTTTAAAGTGAGTCTCTTGTAGGCAGCATATAGATGGGTCTTGTTTTTTTATCCATTCATTGACTCTATGTCTTTTGATTGGTGCATTCAGTCCATTTATATTTAGGGTGATTATCAATAGGTATGTACTTATTGCCATTGCAGGCTTTAGATTTGTGGTTACCAAAGGGTCAAAGTTAACTTCCTTACTATCTAAGAGTCTAACTTAACTCACTTAGTATGCTATTACAAACACAATCTAAAGGTTCTTTTCTGTTTCTCCTCCTTTTTCTTCCTCCTCCTCTTTGTATATTAGGTATCATATTCTGTACTCTTTGTCTATCCCTTGATTGACTTTGGGGATAGTTAGTTTAATTTTTCATTTGCTTAGTAATTAGCTGTTCTACTTTCTTTACTGTGGTTTAATTACCTCTGGTGACAGCTATTAAACCTCAGGAACACTTCCATCTATAGCAGTCCCTCCAAAATACACTGCAGAGATGGTTTGTGGGAGGTAAATTCTCTCAGCTTTTGCTTATCTGGAAATTGTTTAATTCCTCCTTCAAATTTAAATGATAATCTTGCCTGATAAAGTAATCTTGGTTCAAGGCCCTTTTGCTTCACTGCATTAAATACATCATGCCACTCCCTTCTGGCCTGCAAGGTTTCTGCTGAAAAGTCTGATGTTAGCCTGATTGGCTTTCCTTTATACGTGACCTTATTTCTTTCTCTGGCTGCTTTTCGTAGTCTGTTCTTATCCTTGATCTTTTCCATTTTAATTACTATATGTCTTGGTGTTGTCTTCCTTGGGTCCCTTGTGTTGGGAGATCTGTGGATCTCCATGGCCTGAGAGACTATCTCCTTCCCCAGATTGGGGAAGTTTTCAGCAATTACCTCTTCAAAGATACTTTCTATCCCTTTCTTTCTCTTTTTTTCTGGTACCCCTATAATGCAAATATTGTTCCATTTGGATTGGTCACACAGTTCTCTCAATATTCTTTCATTCTTAGAGATCCTTTTTTCTCTCTGTCCCTCAGCTTCTTTGTATTCCTCTTCTCTAGTTTCTATTTCATTTATTGTTTCCTCCGCCATATCCAATCTGTTTTTAATACCCTCCATTGTGCTCTTCAATGAGTGGATCTCCAACCGGAGTTCATTCCTCAGTTCTTGAATATCTTTCTGCACCTCCATGAGCATGTTAATGATTTTTATTTTGAACTCCTTTTCAGGAAGAGTCATGAGGTTGATGTCACTTAAATCTTTCTCATGGGTTATATTAATTTTACTCTGAACCAAGTTCCTTTGGTGTTTCATATTTGTATATGGGGCCCTCTAGTGCCCAGAAGCTCTACTCTCTGGAGCTGCTCAGCCCCTGAAGCAATGTCGTGGGTCGCACAGGAGTGGTATTGGTGCCTGGGGGGAGGAAAGAGCTGTTTCTTGCTTCCCGGCTGCTATGCCTGTCTCCACTGCATGAACCAGTGGGTCGAGCACACAGGTATAAGCCTCTATGCTTTGCATTTGTAGTTGCTGTAGACAGGTCTTCCCTCTGGCTGGCCTAATGCCAGGGTAGGGTTTGCCAGTTTGTGAACCAGGTGGGGCTGGCCAGGAGAAAGGCACAGTAGGCTGCCTATCATGGAGGGGGTCCTTGGAGCTGTGTAGCCAGCCAGGGAGCTGGAGCACCTGAAGATCGTGAAAGCTCCCAACCTGCTAGGCAGAGTGCACCTGGACAATTTTGTCTACCTGTTCTTTCTCTTGAGCAGTAAGCTCTGTGCAATCCTTGCCCCTTTAGCAGCCCTCTTGCTAGGAGCTTCCTTGTTAGAAAGTCTCTCAGACTGCCTACCTTTCTTTTGTCCCAGAGCAGCCAGATATGGATCCCTGCTTTCCACAAGTGGCTGGTATCTCAGTCTCTCCAGGAATTCTGCCTGTCTTAGCTTTCCAATCCCCTAATCAAGAGAGTATCATGAAAGCACCATGAAATGTAGGTCTGTACTCCCAGAGCAGATCTCTGGGGTTAGGTATTTAGCAGTCCCAGGTTTCCACTCCCTCCCTACTCTGTTTCTCTTCCTCCCACCAGTGAGCTGGGGTGGGGAAGGGCTTGGGTCCCGCTGGGCCATGCCTTTGGAACATTACCCTGTTCTGTGAGGTCTGCTCTTTTCTCCAGGTATATGCAGTCTGGTGCAGTCCTCTTTCCTGTTGCTCTTTTAGGATTAGTTGTATTAATTATATTTTCATATTATATGTGGTTTTAGGAGGAAGCCTATGTCTCACCTCTCACACCGCCATCTTTAATCCTTCTACACATGCACTTTTATATTGAAGGAAATACAAGTAACCAGAAATAGTTCTTTACACCTGAAAGCAGTACCATTTTCTGTACTGCCTTTTCAGTAACAAAAATAAGATCACTGCTTCATAAAGACTGAAATGTGTCATCTGACCACATCATTAAGCTCTCAACTAAACATTCTCAAAAATAAACATTCTAAAATGATTTAGAAAAGCCATGGTTTACAGTAAGGATGGCTAGCATCCAAAAGACAAACAAAAACAAATGTTGGCGAGGTTGTGGAGAAAGGGGAACCCTCCTACACTGCTGGTGGGAATGTAAATTAGTTCAACCACTATGGAAAGCAGTATGGAGGTTCCTCAAAATGCTCAAAATAGAAATACCATTTAACCCAGGAATTCCACTTTTAGGAATTTATCCTAAGAATGCAGCAGCCCATTTTGAAAAAGACAGATGCACCCCTATGTTTATCGCTGCACTATTTACAATAGCCAAGAAATGGAAGCAACCTAAGTGTCCATCAGTAGATGAATGGATAAAGAAGATGTGGTACATATACAGAAAGGAATATTATTCAGCCATAAGAAGAAAACAAATCCTACCATTTGCAGCTAACATGGAGCTAGAGGGTATTATGCTCAGTGAAGTAAGCCAGGCAGAGAAAGACAAATACCAAATGATTTCACTCATATGTGGAGTAAAAGAACAAAGAAAAACTGAAGGAACAAAATAGCAGCAGAATCACAGAACCCAAGAATGGACTAACAGTTACCAAAGGGAAAGGGACTGGGGAGAATGGGAGTGAAGGGAGGGATAAGGGTGGGGAAAAAGAAAGGGGGTATTACGATTAGCATGTATAATGTGGGGGGGGCATGGGGAAGGCTGTGCAACACAGAGAAGACAAGAAGTGATTCTACAACATCTTACTACGCTGATGGACAGTGACTGTAATGGGCTTTGTGGGGGGGACTTGGTGAAGGGGGGACCCTAGTAAACATAATGTTCTTCATGTAATTGTAGATTAATGATAACAAAGTAGTTTTTTAAAAAAGCCATGGTTTAGAATTTTCAGCATTTCCTCTCAATGCCCTTTTTGCTTTGTAAGTTGAGTGACTTACATGCTATAATTTTGTAAAAAGAACAAAGGACTGGTCTTTTTATATTTGTTGAGAAAAAGGATGAATGCCAGGTCTAAAACTGAAATGTGAAGGGTAAAAATAAACATCCCAAAAGCAGTACATTAATTATTATATCACCAATCTCTAGATTTTAATTTTTGTTATCCTTTACATAATTTTCATTTAATATTTTATCCATTTTTTAAGTGATATTTTAGAATAACTAAACTTGGTATTATCTCTTGACTATTCTTAATACATGTGGATAAAAGACATGCATATTTAAAACATTTTTAAGTTAACAATCTATTTTATTGTTTGTTTTTATTGTTTAAATGTTTAAACTAAATTTACCATAATTATTAGTAAGACAGCCCCTTGAAGAACAGTGCCTTGCTAAATATTCCAACAGTAATGAATCTGCAATGATTAGGCAAAGATAATTGTTTATTAAAGCATAAATTACATGTTTACCTGCTGATGCTAAGATGGTACAGTGCAAAGCATGTTTTAAGGCCTCTAGTCTTTCACTTTCGTGCACTATTGTCTTATAAGACAGCTCATTGTACCTTTGTGCGGCTTCAATGAATTTTCTTCTATAATCAAGAACACGTGCATAGCATACCTATAGAGAAAAAAATGTTTCAACTGGGGGGAAAACTAAAAAGCAGTAACAAAAAATAAAAAAGAATTTCTAATGTATTAATAGCATTTATCAAATATTCTGCAGCTTCTTAATATAGTAGGATTCTCTAACACAAAATTCATTCCAAATCAGCTCATCTTACCTTATAATGTATCTGTAATTGTTCATTGGTAGATTCATTCTGAAGCAATGATGCTCGATTTATGTAAGCTTCTGCCTGGACTGGATCATCATCCTCCAGATAGAGCCTAGCAATCTTCAAGTAAGTCTCCAGCTTATAATCCACATTGTATTGTCTAGGATATAACAGAAAAACACATAATAATTATATATTCTATTAAGATAATTTATAAGAGTGGTAGGAAATGAGGCTTTTTTTCCTTATATATATCTTCTGTTAATATAAGGGAATCAAACTTTTCACTGCATTATATTATAAGCAAGCTAAAAAAAATTTCCAAAATAAATTCTATTGAATTTTTATCATTTTTATCATCACTGGTCACATTGTATTTAACTTCCTTCAATCCTCAAATAGTCTCACAAATCAAAGGTCTTACAAGAAAAAAATGCCCAGTTTAGGGCTAATATCATATATTACTATTGGGATTATAAATGACCACAACCATCCTGGAAAACAATTTGGTAATAGCTCTCCTACCACCCTTGAAATCCTTTAAAATACATATGATCTTTACTCACTATTTCTTACCTCCAGAAAATAAGTCCTAGCAAATAATCAGGGATGTGCACACATATGCATATACACGGAATATTTATTTGCAAAATTATTCATAAATATCTACAATAGGAAACATTGGAAATTACCTACTGTGGTGTTTATGGTAATCAATTAAATTGTGGTACATAAAGAAGGTAGAATAATATAGTTATTATTATCATTACTTTGTGAAAACAGTCATATATTTTTGCTAAGTGAGAAAACTAAGCAAAATGGTATGTAAGGCACCATTAAAAGTTATTTCCATACATTATATCAAGATAGTAACAGCAATTATCTGCGGATGGTGAAACTACAGGTGGTTTTTCTTCTTCATCCCAGTGGTCACATCTTATGCAAAAAATACACAACTGAAGACCTCACATAATTCAAGGTGAATCCTCACAGAAAAATTCGCCTTTTCTATTAGCAGTGGAAGTGGTGCCACCATGTGGCAAGAATAGAATTACAATTCACTGGCCCCAGCTCTGAATCCAATTCTTTACTTTGTACATTTTTTTATACTAATTCAGTTTTTTTCCAGTCATATATTAATATTTGTACCACTATTTCCATTCACAACTCAAATTTTCACAAGCTGCTATCTATAAACAGGACTATACTTTTTTGAATTTTTCAATTTTATGCCAAGTGTATCTAACTCTACTACTCAGAATTATTTTTTAAAGAAAAACATTTTCAATCATTTTTCCAGATTCTACTTATTATTTTTACTTTAAGTTAAGACGTTTAGAAACCACTAAATTTTCTGTTCTTTGGTATTTTGACAGATATAAATAATGCCACAGGGCCCTTAAAATGGTAATTACCACCCAGCCTTTTCAAACTAGCAAAAAAAAAAAAATGAATTAACAAGAGGTCTTGGAAAACAAAATTAACATCTACATATAAAGTTTTTTTTATAAACTGGCTGCTTCTTCGATAAGCATCACTGCCTGACAATTCCATAAATAATGCACAAAAGGCAAGATGCCTGAGGTAGTGCCTGCCTTATCATCACAAATACTAATAAAGTCAAAAAAAGAATCCCTCATTCACCTGATAAAAAGGTAGAGAAACAGCTGAAATATTTTTAATACTGTTCACAACTGTTTTTTTTTTATTAAGGTATTATTGATATACATTCTTATGAAGGCTTCACATGAAAAACAATGCGGTTACTACATTCACCCATGTTATCGAGTCCCCCCCCATACCCCACTGTAGTCACTGTCCATCAGTGTAGTAAGATGCCACAGTAACTATTTGCCTTCTCTGGGCTACACTGTCTTCCCCATGATCCCCCCCACACCATGTGTGCCAATCTTAATACCCCTCAATCCCTTTATCCCTCCCTCCCTACCCTCTCACCCCCACTCCTCCCCTTTGGTAACTGCTAGTCCCTTCTTGTAGTCTGTGATTCTATAGCTGTTATGTTCCTTCAGTTTTACTTTGTTGTTATACTCCACAAATGAGGGAAATCATCACAACCGATATTTTTATACCTTTCAATTGAAAGGGGAAGTGTGTTTAAAAATATAACCAAGAATCGCACACCTTTCATCCTTCCTGTGTAATATACTTTGGAGAAAGGTTTTATAAAGAACTATAAATGTTCTTAAAAAAATACATATCAAAAGGAAGTAAGATTGGTTGAATAAGAGTTACAAACTATCATTTTAATTTCTTCTATTGTTTTTCCACCTCATGTTCTCTAGTATCCCAAACTCAACAATCCATGGAACGCATGGTGACGTCCAAACCACATATCCTGTTACACTGTCACCACCTTTTCCCCCTTCATGGCCTTCCTTCCCATCCTTGCCCAGCTTAATTTCATGGGCAATCTTTATAATCACTGAAATCATCCCTCTATCCCTCTCTTGCTGTCAAAATTTTTGGGTAAATTCATAACTCTGGTTAAACCTAACACTTTGATCACTCCTTTCCTATACCCAAGAAGCGAAACTGTGATGGAGAAAAATACCCCACCAATCTGAATGGTCTCATTTTAATCACTACAACCTTCAAACAGACCCTTAATGTGGCCAAGTATACTATACATTCCTAGTCAATTCACTGTCTAACTCTCCTAGAGGATTTTTTCTCACTTTCTTGTCTCTTCTCAACCTCACAATTTCCACTCCTGGCCACACTTGCAGATTATGACTAATTCTGACTTCACTAAGAATACTGACACAATCAGTAAGTACTTGAACAAAGTCCACCACCACGCCATTAATACCTGGGCAAATATACCTGGTTGTTATTGTAGATTACTGGGGGCTCTTCTGCCCACCAGGGAACATGTGGAAGTATCTGTAGACATTTTTGATTGTCACAACTAAGGGTGGTGCTATTGGTATCTAGTGAATTGGGGCCTGGGATGCTGCTAAACATCTTGCGATACACAGGACAGTGCACCCCCACAACAAAATCAGCCCATCTGAATGCTAGTAGTGCCAAGGTTGAGAGATTCTATCACAGATGAACAGTCTCTGCTTTCTACAGCCTCTCTCTCCAGTAGATTCTTCACCTCTTGTCTACTCCTGTTAGAATCCTCTCCCCTATACTGCTACATGAAGTTTTTGCTTTTGCACTTGATCATAAAAGAAAAAAAATCTCTTAACATAGCTTCTGCTACTTCTACTTATTTCTCTGCTCCCTTTTGTGAAAACTTCTCCCAAAAGTTGCCCATACTTACTATCTCCAATTCTTCTCTTCCCACATTTTGTCTTATACCACTCCAATCAGGCTTTCATTCCTATCATCTCACCAAAATGGCTTTTGCCAAGGTCTCGAGTGACCACCACATTACTAACTCCAGTGGCTAACCCTCACTCCATCTTCCTTGAGCTATCAACACCACATCTGATCACTCACTCCTTCTTAATACATTTTCCTCATTTGGCTTCTAGGTCACCACACTCTTACGTTCTTCTGGTTTTCTTCTTGCCGCAACCCTTCTCCCTTGCTGTATCTTTCTCCTGCCCATCACCTCTTAAAGTTGGAGTGCTCCAGACCTCAGCACTCAGTCTTCTTCTTTATCCATACTCCCTCCCTTGGAAATGTCTATCTCTAGCCCAGACCTCTCCTAAACTGCAGACTAATATATTCACCCTACTATGTATTTCCTTTTAGTTATCACATGTCCAAAGTGGAACGCCTCATCTTCCCTCAAAACCTACGCTTCACGACTCAGTAGATGGCAACTCCATCTTTCCAGTTGTTCAGACCAAAACCAGGACTTATCTTGGCTCTGTTTCCCACTTCATATCCAATCTATCAGGAAATCTTTAGCTCTACTTTAAAAACATATCCAGAAGCCAACATTTCTCACTATCTCTATCTCATCTGCAGTAGTGAATAAGCTTCTTAATTAATGTCCCTACTTCTATCATTGCGTGCCTACAGTTTATTCTCAACTCAGTAATCAGAAGGATTCTTTAAAACATGTCAAATCATGTCTGTACAAAATCCTCACTTCATTCAGAGAAAAGCCAAAGGCCTTACATGGCTTATAAGGCTCCATATAATCTGGCCCCCAGTACTCTCATATTACCCCCTATCTCTCTTCCCTTTGCTCACTCCACTCTACCCACACTGGTCTCCTTGCTCTTTAAACTCTTCAGGCATGCTCCTACCTTGGGGCCTTTACACCAGCAACCTTCTCCAAGAAGATCTACTGATACTCTTCCCCCAAGTAGCTCATAGCCACTTCCTTACCTCCTTCAAGTGTTTGACCACCCTACCACTCCAATCACACTATTTAATAATACAACCTGTGCCCCACTTTGTCCCTTTTCTTTTCTCCATAGTATTTATTACCTTCTAATACTACAAAAGTCACTTATTGTTTATTATGTTTACTACACTAGAATGTAAGGAAAAAAAGAGAAAAAGTATACATATCCTATATACATCTCCATCCAATATCTACTATTTACTATACTTTTGTCCTGTTTCCAAAGGAATTCCCACCAACACTTGGGCTGCATTTCTCCAATCTTCTTCTTTCTCATATATGGATGCAAGATGCTGTCTTATGGAAGCAACCTAGAATAGTAGGTATACATGTCAAACTTTTTCAATTGACATTCATAATTAATTAAAATAAATAAATAACAATTTACTCTATTGTGACAATGCTCTCATTCAACATATTAAGCTGGCAAGTAAACACTACATGTTTATCTAGACCACCCAAATTTTGTGAATTTCATATTCATAGAATATCAAAATAGTGAATTAATACTTTTCTACAATGTGGATTATGGCAATAATCAAGTTTCAATATTAAGTTTTTCTTTTATATTACTGCATATATAATGCTGGAGTTTTCCTATGTTTTCAATATTAACAATTTAACTGATTTTTAAAAACTGTCTAAAGAGTAATATATTTGGTTCATAAAATTTAATTGTTATATATGAGCAAATATCACCTGGAATTACAATGTCCTAATATATATTTGATTTTACATGGTAAAATGCCGTTTAGCACATTATTTTGCTAAAAATTAAGTTGAATGATTATCTCCTTCAAAAATTTAATAATATCTTTCAAAATAACTGCTGCTATTTTAAGTTCAAAATTCAGTGCTCTAGATTTTTACCTGCTCCTCGAATGAAATGACTCTAGGCTGGATCTTTTCCAAGGTGAAATGATATATTTCTTTGGCTGTACTATCAGGCAGGTTAGGGAGATGTGTACAGAAATCAGTTAGCAACTGTCGAGAGATCACAAGGCTGACATTCTCATTTACCACTTGTTAAAAAAAGAAAAGATAAGAAAACATGAGTAATTTATATATTTTCATTAAGCAATAAATCTTTACCTAAAATTAATACTAAAAACAATATATATTAGTGCAACCTGTGACACATTACTCAGGGAGGGATTTCCACACCCCAATCATCATATATTACAGAATCAGTTTTCCTTATGCTGAATTGATTACATAATGACTACACCAAAATAGTAAAAATATCACTTTTCTAAGAAACAGAAATGGCTGGAAAAGTCTTGTTAACACTTCAGAATATTATATTGTTCCTTTCTCTTCTTTATTTTTCTAGAAAATAAAGTCACAGAAACACATATTTTTATTTATGTATTTATATCCAACCTAGCTACATAAAAGGAGTTAAAGAAGAAACAGTGAAATAATTTTCATGAAATTTAAATAAACTAAGTAGTGACAGTTACTGCCACTTGTTACTTTCCCAATAAAAACAATAAAGAACAACTTAGGTTGGCACTAGATATACAGACATATTTTATGATATTACTTAAACATTTATGAGGTATCATATGTGATTAAGAATGAAAGCTCTGGAGGATGGGATTAAAGATGGTGGCATGAGAGGAGAGACAGAGGCTTCCTCCTAAAACTGGATACAATTAGAAAATTTAATTGGCGTAACTAATCCTGAGAGAGCAACAGGAAAGAGGGTGTCAGACTGCACACACCTGGAGAAAAGAGCAGACCTCAACCTCACCTAACGGGGTAACGTACCAGAGCTGTGGCTCCGTGGTTCACCAGTGGGAGGAAGAGAAACGGAGCAGGGAGGGAGTGGAAAGCTTGGGACTGCTGAATGCCTAGCTCTGGAGATCTGCTCTGAGAGCACAAACCTACATTTCATGGTGCTTTCATGAGACTCGCATGACTACAAGGTTGGAAAGTTAATACAGGCAGAGTTCCTGGGAGACTGGGATTCCGGCTGCTTGTGGAAAGCAGGGATCCATATCCGGCTGCTCTGGGACAAAAACATACCTGTGTGGCCTGCCCACTGGCTCAGGCAGTGGAGACAGGCACAGCAGCCGGGAGGCGGGGAACAACTCTTTCCTTCCCTAGGCACCAGTACCACTCCCCTGCCACCCTGACATTGCTTCAGGGGCTGAGCAGCTCCAAAATAGAGCTCCTGGACACTAGAGGGCGCCATATACAAACATGAAACGCCAAAGGAACCTTGTCCAGAGTAAACTTATTAATACAACTCCCAAGAAAGATTCAAATGATATGGACCTTGTGACTCTTCCTGAAAGGGAGTTCAAAATAAAAATCATCAACATTCTAATGGAGGTATGGAAAGACATCCAAGAACTCAGGAATGAATTCAGGTCAGAGATTCAATCGTTGAAGAGCACGATGGAGGGTATTAAAAGCAGGTTGGATATGGTGGAGGAGACAATAAATGAAATAGAAACTAGAGAAGAGGAATACAAAGAAGCTGAGGTACAGAGAGAAAAAAGGATCTCTTAAGAATGAAAGAATATTGAGAGAACTGTGTGACCAATCCAAATGGAACAATATTTGCATTACAGGGGTACCAGAAGAAAAGAGAAAGAAAGGAATAGAAAGTATCTTTGAGGAGGTAATTGCTGAAAACTTCCCCGATTGGGGAAGGAGATAGTCTCTCAGGCCATGGAGATCCACAGATCTCCGAACACAAGGGACCCAAGAAAGACAACACCAAGACACATAGTAATTAAAATGGGAAGCTCAAGGATAACTTAATAAATGATTCATATAAAAGTAGATGATTAAAGTTCTCCAAAGAAAGTTAAAAAAAAAAAAAAAACTGTTAAAAGCAGCCAGAGTCAGAAAAAATCACATACAAAAGAAAGCCCATCAGGCTAACATCAGACTTCTCAGCAGAAACCTTACAGGCCAGAAGGGAGTGGCATGATGTATTAAATGCCATGAAGCAGAAGGGCCTGGAACCAAGATTACTTTATCCAGCAAGATTATCGTTTAAATTTGAAGGAGGGATTAAACAATTTCCAGATAAGCAAAAGCTGAGAGAGTTTACCTCCCACAAACCATCTCTGCAGTCTATTTTGGAGGGACTGCTATAGACGGAAGTGTTCCTAGGGTTGGATAGCTTTCATCAGAAGTAGTAAAATCACAGTAGGGAGGGTGGAGCAGCTGACTGCGAGCAAATGCAAAATTATATTGACTATCCCCAAGTCAATCAAATGATAGACAAAAAGTACAGAATTTGATACCTAATATATAAAGAATGAAGGAGGAAGAAAAAGGAGGAGAAATAGAAAAGAACCTTTAGATTGTATTTGTAACAGCATACAGACTGAGCTAAGTTAGACTCTTAGATAGTAAGGAAAGTAACCTGGAACCTTTGGTAACCACAAATCTAAAGCCTGCAATGGCAATAAGTACATACCTATCGATAATCACCCTAAATGTAAATGGACTGAATGCACCAATCAAAAAATACAGAGTCACTGAATGGATAAAAAAACAAGACCCATCTATATGCTGCCTACAAGAGATTCACCTCAAACCCAAAGACATGCACAGACTAAAAGTCAAGGGATGGAAAAAGATATTTCATGCAAACAATAGGGAGAAAAAAGAAGGTGTTGCAGTACTAGTATCAGACAAAATAGACTTCAAAACAAAGAAAGTAACGAGATAAAGAAGGACATTACATAATGACAAAAGGCTCAGTCCAACAAGAGGATATAACCATTATAAATATATATGCACCCAACACAGGAGCACCAGCATATGTAAAACAAATACTAACAGAACTAAAGGAGGAAATAGAATGCAATACATGCATTTTAGGGGGCTTCAACACACCATTCACTCCAAAGCACAGATCAACCAGACAGAAAATTAAGTAAGGACACAGAGGCACTGAACAACACACTAGAACAGATGGACCTAATAAACATCTATAGAACTCTACACCCAAAAGCAACAGGATACACATTCTTCTCAAGTGCACATGGAACATTCTCCAGAATAGACCACATATTAGGCCACAAAAAGAGCCTCAGTAAATTCCAAAATATTGAAATTCTACCAACCAACTTTTCAGACTACAAAGGTATAAAACTAGAAATAAATTGTATAAAGAAAGCCAAAAGGCTCACAGACACATGGAGGCTTAATAACACGCTTCTAAACAGTCAATGGATCAACGACCAAATTAAAATGGAGATCCAGCAATATATGGAAATAAATGACAACAACAACACAAAGCCGCAACTTCTGTGGGATGCAGCGAAAGCAGTCTTAAGAGGAAAGTATACAGCAATCCAGGCATATTTAAAGAAGGACAAACAAACCCAAATGAATACTCTAAAGTCACAATTATTGAAATTGGAAAAAGAAGAACAAATGAGGCCTAAAGTCAGCAGAAGGAGGGACATAATAAAGATCAGAGAAGAAATAAATAAAATTGAGAAGAATAAAACAATAGAAAAAATCAATGAAACCAAGAGCTGGTTCTTTGAGAAAATAAACAAAATAGATAAGCCTCTAGACAGACTTATTAAGAGAAAAAGAGAAGCAACACACATCAACAGAATCAGAAACGAGAAAGGAAACATCACGACGGACCCCTCAGAAATACAAAGAATTATTAGAGACTACCATGAACACCTAAATGCTAAGAAGCTGGAAAACCTAGAAGAAATGGACAAGCTCCTAGAAAAATACAACCTTCCAAAACTGACCAAGGAAGAAACACAAAATCTAAACAAACCAATTACCAGCAAAGAAATTGAAGCAGTAATCAAAAAAACTACCCAATGAAAAAAACCCGGGCCAGATGGATTTACCTCGGAATTTTATCAGACATACAGAGAAGATATAATACCCATTCTCCTTAAAGTTTTCCAAAAATAGAAGAGGAGGGAATACTCCAAACTCATTCTATGAAGCCAACATCACCCTAATACCAAAACCAGGCAAAGACTCCACCAAAAAACAAAACTACAGACCAATATCCCTGATGAACATAGATACAAAAATACTCAATAAAATATTAGCAAACTGAATTCAAAAATATATCAAAAGGATTATACACCACGACCAAGTGGGATTCATCCCAGGGATGCAAGGATGGTACAACATTCGAAAATCCATCAACATCATCCACCACATAAACAAAAAGAAAGACAAAAACCACATGATCATCTCCATAGATGCAGAAAAAGCATTCAACAAAATTCAACATCCATTCATGATAAAAACTCTCAGCAAAATGGGTACAGAGGGCAAGTACCTCAACATAATAAAGGCCATATACGATAAAACCACAGGCAACATCATACTGAACAGCGAGAAACTGAAAGGCTTTCCTCTGAGATCAGGAACAAGACAGGGATGCCCACTCTCCCCACTGTTATTTAACATAGTACTGGAGGTCCTAGCCATGACAATTAGACAAAACAAAGAAATACAAGTAATCCAGATTGGTAAGGAGGAAGTCAAACTGTCATTGTTTGCAGATGATATTGTACATAAAAAACCCTAAAGTCTTCACTCCAAAACTACTAGAACTGGTATCGGAATACAGCAAAGTTGCAGGATACAAAATTAACACACAGAAATCTGCGACTTTCCTATACACTAACAATGAACCAGTAGAAAGAGAAATCAGAAAAACAATTCCATTCACTATTGCATCAAAAAAATAAAATACCTAGGAATAAGCCTAACCAAAGAAGTGAAAGACATATACCCTGAAAATTATAAGACACTCTTAAGAGAAATTAAAGAGGACACTAACAAATGTAAATGGAAACTCATCCCATGCTCTTGGCTAGGAAGAATTAATATCGTCAAAATGGCCATCCTGCCCAAAGCAATATACAGATTCGATGCAATCCCTATCAAATTACCAACAACATTCTTCAACGAACTGGAACAAATAGTTCAAAAATTCATATGGAAACACCAAAGACCCCAAATAGCCAAAGCAATTCTGAGAAAGAAGAATAAAGTGGGGGAGATCTCACTCCCCAACTTCAAGCTCTACTACAAAGCCATAGTAATCAAGACAATTTGGTACTGGCACAAGAACAGAGCTACAGACCAGTGGAACAGATTAGAGACTCCAGACATTAACCCAAACATATATGGTCAATTAATATTTGATAAAGGAGCCATGGACATACAATGGGGAAATGACAGTCTCTTCAACAGATGGCGCTGGCAAAACTGGACAGCTACATGTAAGAGAATGAAACTGGATCACTGTCTAACCCCATACACAAAAGTAAATTCAAAATGGATCAAAGACCTGAATGTAAGTCATGAAACTATAAAACTCTTAGAAAAAAAACACATAGGCAAAAATCTCTTGGACATAAACATGAGCGACTTCTTCATGAACATATCTCCCCGGGCAAGGAAAACAAAAGCAAAAATGAACAAGTGGTACTATATCAAGCTGAAAAGCTTCTGTACAGCAAAGGACACCATCAATAGAACAAAAAGGTATCCTACAGTATGGGAGAATATATTCGTAACTGACAAATCCGATAAAGGCTTGACATCCAAAATATATAAAGAGCTCACGCACTTCAACAAACAAAAAGAAATTATCCAATTAAAAAATGGGCAGAGGAGCTGAACAGACAGTTCTCTAAAGAAGAAATCCAGATGGCCAACAGACACATGAAAAGATGCTCCACATCGCTAGTTATCAGAGAAATGCAAATTAAAACCACAATGAGATATCACCTCACACCAGGAAGGATGGCTACCACCCAAAAGACAAACAACAACAAATGTTGGTGAGGATGTAGAGAAAGGGGAACCCTCCTACACTGCTGGTGGGAATGTAGATTAGTTCAACCATTGTGGAAAGCAGTATGGAGGTTCCTCAAAATGCTCAAAATAGACTTACCATTTGACCTAGGAATTCCACTTCTAGGAATTTACCCTAAGAATGCAGCACTCCAGTTTGAAAAAGACAGATGCACCCCTATGTTTTTCCAGCACTATTTACAACAGCCAAGAAATGGAAGCAACCTAAGTGTCCATCAGTAGATGAATGGATAAAGAAGATGTGGTACATATACACAATGGAATATTATTCAGCCATAAGAAGAAAACAAATCCTACCATTTGCAGCAACATGGATGGAGCTAGAGGGTATTATGCTCAGTGAAATAAGCCAGGTGGAGAAAGAGAAGTACCAAATGATTTCACTCATATGTGGAGTATAAGAACAAAGAAAAAACTGAAGGAACAAAACAGCAGCAGAATCACAGAACCCAAGAATGGACTAACAGTTACCAAAGGGAAAGGGACTGGGGAGGATGGGTGGGAAGGGAGGGATAAGAGGGGGGAGAAAGGGGGCATTACAGTTAGCATGTATAATGCAGGGTGGGGCATGGGGAGGGCTGTGCAACACAGAGAAGACAAGTACTGACTCTATAGCATCTTACTACGCTGATGGACAGTGACTATAATGGGGTTTCTGGGGCGGACTTGGAGATGGGGGAATCTAGTAATCATAACGTTTCTCATGTAATTGTAGATTAATGACACACACACAAAAAAAGAATGAAAGCTCTGGAGCCACACTACTTCCACCACTCTAGATTATATGCCCTCAGACAAAAACTTAACTTCTCTGTGCTTCTCTCTTCTCATCTGTAAAATGTGGATAAGGCTCATGTGAAGCTTAATTGCATACACTTTAAACAATATGACACACAGCACTCAACTCATGTTAGGTATTTTTTGTCACTACTATTGTATTGTAAAAGATGAATCACATTTACGAACCACTGCTTAGATAAATTATGACTACTAAGTCCCACTGCTTAGATAAATTATGACTGATAAGTCTTAAGTCAGCAGTTACTGGGAAATAAATGACAGTTCATAACTATTCAGTTGATGTGCATAATTTTAACAGCAGACTACTTTTCTTGGAAGTTCACTGGATTCAAAGTTTACAAAGTTTACAAAATCACTTTCTTTTGATATTGTAATGCAATGCTCTCAATAAAGTCCATTCCTAAAAGTTTTTCTGAAACCACTGCCAGTTTATCCCACATTGCAGACACCAGTTTTTTGAGGCAGTAACTTACAGGTCTTGTAACTAATCCGTTTATGTTATATTAACTGGAATTCATTATTGGATAATACTGGATGTTACTGAGAAAAGTTTTGTTATAACTGCCATTAGGCACTTGTGTTAGAAGGAAATTACTGCACAAACTAGTACTTCTTGGGGAAATATAAGTAAATAAGGACTATAAATCAGAAAACCCAGTCTCTAGTGTGAGCTCTGCCACTGATTTTTTTTACTATATTTTTCTAGAAAGTAAAGACACAGAAATACATATTTATGTACTTAAATCCCACCTAGCTACATAAAAGGAGTTAAAGAACATAAAAAATCATTTGAGACAAAAATCACTTAATCCTGAGGCTCATTTTACAATATATACCTATCCATACCTCTATTGTCTAGTTGCAGAGTTATTAAAAGGAGCCTGTATGATGGATAATGTATATGAAAGCATACTACAAACTGTAAAGCACTATCCAGTATTATGAATATTAACTTGGTATAAATTCCAGCCTGAATTATGACTACTTTTCAAGATAAATGGGTATATTTGAAGTCAGGGAGCTGGGTATAGTGTATTGAAGGATGGAAATTTCTAGTTTCTCTTGAAAAGAAATGTTTTTAGCATTAATAACAGCTAACACATATATGTTTATATATTAACTTATGTAATCTCCCAACAATTCTATAGGGTAGGATTATATCCCCATTTTATAGACAAGGAAAAGGACACACAAAGGCATTAAATAACTTACCTAAGATCACACAGCTAACAAAATAACAGACCAGATTAAATCCAAACTATTCTCTTTATCATTAGGCTATATAGTCTTTCATTGGTTACTGTGTCAATAAGTATACAAAACCTTAATTGATAATGTAACTGAAGATAATTCATTGAAAAATAACTAAGTTGTGAATAGTGTGAATTCTAGAATCAATAAATCTCAATGAGTATTTAACTTGATTCAAATTATATTGAAAATCTGATATAAAACAAAGTTTGAGAAAGCTTTAAAGTCCTAACTCAGTCAGTCATACAGAGCAAACACGAAATTCTCACTCCACTTACTTGCTTCCACAAAAGCTTTCAAAGCTTCTAGTTGTTCTGCCCCAGATAATTGTACGGCTTTTTCCAGGATCTGACGATACCTAAAACGATACCAAATAAAAATGTCAGAGAACATTATATATTCTAATGTAAATTTGTTTATTCATTTCTACTTACCTTGGTTTCTTTCATAGTGTCTAGGTTTGTAGTTTTCTTTCTAATACACCACAGAGTTTTTAAAGTTTGCAATCTATCACAAACACTAAACCTGTAATTCTATGGTGCCACTTCTTCCAGTTTTCTATATGATATACCACAGATGTTTTAAAAGTTTCAAGCCTCTCACAAGATAGGGTGAATCTGTAACTGTTATTAGATCAAAGGTGCCACTTTTTCTTAAAGTTCTAGTTCTGAATTCAACCTAAAAAGTCTATTTCCTTTCAAATACCTTAAAAGATAAGCCACATTTCCTTCAGTTACGTATTCCACAGACACACAAGGACATCATTTGATGTGACCCAGAATCTGTTTCTCTTGCTAGGGTTACCAACAATAGGATAATGTTGACTAGGCAATGAAACCAAATATTAGAGACTGAATGAATGTCTTCACGTACACAAAATAAACTTCACCACGCCAAATGTACTGATAGAACACCCTTTATACTGTCAATCAGTGCCTTTTTATTCTTTATTTGCATTCTACTCTAATAACTATTCTGCCTAATATTCATGACCAAATAAAACTCAAACCAGCACTCTAAAAAGGATGGGTAAATGCTAAAAACTGCAGCAATGACAATTATTAAACAATAGCAAGTTCCTTCCGAAAATGTAAACCCCATGAGGGAAAGGATATTTGTTTTATTGACTGCTATATATATTATTCATAGAAGGGTGCATCATAAGCACTTGAATATTCAACAACATTCGTAACATTTTATTTCTTAAATTGATAAGTGGGTACTATAAGTATTATACTATTATTTATCCCTTTTGTTTGTCTTAATCATATTTATTAAAAGCATTGGTTAATGCATTTTCCAAATCAAGTAGCATTGCAATTATTCAGAATATCATCCAGAATATAGCAAAGAAATAAAAATATATAAATAGGACCCAAACTCATTTAAATTTATTATTTGTATTATGTAGCACACACCCTCAAGTTACCATTCATTACTTACTGATTCTTAACTCATACTATTCTCACAACCTAGGTTATAGGATTTCTCAAAAACACAATTAGTCTATCTCAGAAACAGAATGAATCAAACTTTGTACAAAAGCAAGTATACTGACAGAAAACATAGCAAACTCCAACAAAAGAAGAGAGAAACTATTCTAAGACAGCAAGGAAATATTAAGCTTTAAAATAAAAACTGGTATTTTTAAAATTGCTACATTTGAGGGGTAAAATTGAGCTCTCTGAAAATTTATTTACATGAATTATTTCATTCATTCTCTCTTCATATACACATACACATAACATGTAATATTTTCCATATTCATACATTTACTTTATTGCCCTGGGCATGCTTTTAGTTAGTACATATAATAGTTTATTATTTCTTTTTTTGATTGGCTTGTTCTTCATATTCAATTAAATCAAGGCAAAGGCTAGGCCCTCTTACTCTTATTCCCATAGATTATTTTATACTAATAATATTACATTCAAATATGACACTGTCTTACTTGTAGAACTTTGCTGATTAACCCAAATTTTAACTCATAGTTTCATAACTTAACAATGAACTAATCTGTATTGGGGGCACATGCAAAAAAACCTTAAAAGTGGTAAAAGTTTTATATTAACCAAATTATACATCCTGCCAGGGCACTGAAAATTGCCTACTCAAACTCCCAACTTTCACAGATTAAAAAAGTAGGATGTAGAGTTCAGGCTAGATGCTGCCTTGCTCCTTCTCTAATATGTAAATTCTATTATCTAAGAATGGGAACCTACTTTTTAGCAGTACTAATATGCAATGATAAACCGATTTTGCATCAGGGATTCAAAAAAATAGCCATTTAATATAACCACATAAAATCATCCAAAAATGCTAATTGAGGACCTAGGCTTTTTAAGATGCTGTGAGAGATTTCAGGTATAATATTAAAAGACTTTTAAATAACCTTAGTCTTTGAAGATATGACATCTTTCACAGAATAGAACAATCAATCATAAACTTTATATGGAGCCATAATTTATCTGGAAAAATAAATGTAAAAAGTTAAATAGTATCTGAAGTATTAAATTACAATAAAACATAACAAAAGTTAAAACCAAACAATATAAAACTGTTGGAACTAATAAATGAATTCAGTGAAGTTGCAGGATGCAATATATAAAAATCTGATGTTTCTATACACTAACAACAAATGATTAGAAAGAGAAATTAAGAAAACATTCTATTTACAATTACATGAAAAAGAATAAAATACCCAGCAATAAATTTAACCAAGGAGGTGAAAGATCTGTACAATGATAACTAAGATACTGATGAAGGGAAATTGAAGAAGACACAAAAGATATTCCATGTTTATGGATCTGACGAATTGATATTGCTAAAATGTCTGTACTACCTAAAGCAATCTACAGATTCAATGCAATCCCTTTCAAGATTCCAATGGCATTTTCCACAGAAATAGAACAAGCATAAAATTTGGATGGAACCACATAAAATACTAAATAGACCAAAGCAATGTGAAAAAAGAATAAAGCTGAACACACCACATTCTCAGATTTCAAACTGTAATAAAGCTACAGCAATCAAAACAGTATGGTATTGGCATAAAAGCAGACACATGATCAATGGAACAGAAGAGAGAGCCCAGAAATAAACCCACACATATGTGGTCAATTAATTTATGACTAAAGTGCCAAGAATATACAATGGGGAAAGGACAGTCTCTTTAATAAATGGTGTTGGCAAAATTGGGCAGTCACAAGCAAAAGAATGAAAATGGACCACTACGTCACACCATCCACAAAAATTAACTCAAAATGGATTAAAGACTTGAATGTAAGACCTGAAACCACAAAACTCCTAGAAAAAAATATAGCAAGTAAGCTACCTGACATCAGTCTTAGCAATGATTTTTTGGATTTGACACCAAAACCAAAGGCAACAAAGGCAAAAATAAATGGATACATCAAACTAAAAACCTCCTTCACAGCAAAGGAAACCATCAACAAAATGAGAAGTAACCCACAGGATGGGAGAAAATACTTGCAAATCATGTATCTGATAAGGAGTTAATATCCAAAACATAGAAAGAATTCATACAACTCCATGGCAAAAAAACGGCAAATATCTGATAAAAAAATGGGCAGGGATCTGAATAGACATTTTTTCAAAGAAGATGACCAACAGGCACATGAAAAGGTGCTCAACATCACTAATCATCAAGGAAATGCAAATCAAAATTACAGTGAAGTATCATCTCATATCTGACACCTGTTAGGATGGCTATTACCAAAACAACAAGAAATATGCTCTGGCAAGGATGTGGAGAAAAGGAAATCCCCATGCACTATTGGTGGGAATGTAAACTGCTGCAACCACTATGGAAAACAGTATGGAGGTTCCTCAAAAAAACTAAAAATACAAACTACCATATGATCTAGCAATTCCACTTCAGGGTATTTAACTGGAAAAAACAAAAACACTAACTTAAAAAAATACATGAACCCCTACGTTCACTGCAGTATTATTTATAATAACCAAGATACAGAAACAACATAAGTGTCCATCAATGGATGACTGGATAAAGAAAATGTGTTGCATGTGTGTGCATGCCTGTGCATTTTATTCAGCCATAAAAAAGAAAGAAATCTTGCCCTTTGTAACAACATGGATAGACGCTGGGGCCATTAATGCTAAATGAAATTAGTCAGACAAATAAAGACAAATACCTCATGATCTCTCTTATATGTAGAACCCAGAGAAAAAACCAAGTTCACAGATACAGAGAACTGAATGGTGAGGGGTGGAGATGGGCAAAATGAGCAAAGGGGTCGACAGGTACAAACTTCTGATTATAAAATAAATAAATCATAGGGATGTAATGTATAATGTGATTATAGTAATACTGTATTGCATATTTGACAGCTGCTAAGAGAACAGAAGAACTTAAAAAGTTCTCATCACAAGAAAAAATTTGTAATAGTGCAAAAATCAAAAACGGATGTTCCCTCAAAATTAAGAATTTCCATCAAAAGTGAAAAAGAGCAAGCTACAGACAGAAAAGATATTTGCAATACAGGTATTTGGCAAGGAACTCCAATCAAGAATATATTAGACAAAATGTTTAAATAGGCACATCACTAGAGATAATATCCAAATGGCCAATAAGCATATTAAAAGTAATTCCACCTCAATACTCATAAGCTAAATGAAATTATAAGCACAGGTAGACACAATTATACTTCCACTAGAATGATATTAAAACCACTAACAAACCTGAAAGTTGGTGAGGATGAAGGGGAACTGAAATTCTCATCCACTGCTGACAGTAATGCAAACTGATCTACTCACTCTGGAAAACTGTTGACAGCATCTACCACAGCTAAATAAACATACGTCTACTCCATAACCGAAATATTGCACTCTTGAGAATATATCCAGGAGAAATGAATGTCTAGGTCCTCTTCAATAAAAAGTAAGGCCCACTAATAAAATGGAATTCTACAAATCAGTAAAGAACTTTTCATGCATGAATGAATCTCACTGATGTTATGCTGATGAAAAAGGACAGACACAAATGGGTATACACTGATTCTGTTTATGTATATTTCAAGAACAGGCAAAACTAATTCATGGGGATCGAGGTCAGAATAGCGGTTATCTCTGGGGGTACTGACTGGGAAGGGGCATGAGGGAACCTCTGGCATGCCAGAAATATTCCCTAGTCTGATCTGGATAGCTGGTACATTATGTATGTATGTGAGAAAATTTATTTATTAATCTTATGATTAATGTACTTTATGTCATGTACTTTATATATGTATATACACATATATCTTAAAAGAAAAAGTATAAAGTAGAAAAAGAGATTTCAAGTGAAGAGGTAATATTTTAATTCAGACAAGAGTAAAACCAAAATGGGTTAAGATTAGTCAGAGAACACTTCGTGCATAATAATAGCTCTTTATTGAGCACTCAATATGCACTTGATTAACTGATATGGAGAACATGACAAGTAGCAAATATTTTTTCCTTAAAAAATATTATGGATGAAAAGAAATTTAATTAAGATACCTTGCATCTATCCTATCCATTTATCATCAACAAATGTTTATTGAGCATCTATTTTTTCTATGAACTAAAGTTCAGTATGTCAACTCCTAATTTCTTGGTGCTTGAATCTGCAGGTAAATAAAATATATAAACACGAAAATGTACCACAGTTGCTATTTAAGATCAAAATGAGTGGAATAGATATGAATGTGTTAACAGACCATTTGCTCACAACTAGATGACTGGACCAACCCTGCCTCAAAAAACAGCATCAAAAGCTGAAAGAAATGCACCCCCCACCACCACCAAATAAAAAGCAATAGCATAAAATCCTAACAAGAAAGAGAGAGAAAAGAGAGAATAAGAATACAAAGAACTTCTGACTGAAAGCATCTGCTGACTGGATGCACAGCTGAGAAGCAGAGTGGCACATTTGGTAGGCTCTGCCTTGGGTGTTCTGCCAATCTGCTGGAAAACACTGAGAGGCAAGTTGCAATTTCTGGCCAACTAATAAAGCTAGAAGAACAGGAATCTGAGATTCTTGCTTGCCAAAGGAGGAAACACAAGCACTTTGGAAATAAGATTACAAATTCTATTTCATGGATCATCTAGGTAAACCAAACAGTTCTGAACCTCTGATCCTGGACTGTTAGCATCCTCAGGTCCCTGGCAGAAGGAAATGAAAATCTTCTCTGAAAGGTAACATTCTAGGCCTACAGATGTTTCTAAAAATATATTTTTAAATAGTTAGTCCAATGAAGGAAGATTACCTGACAATATGAGTTAGAATCAACAAAAGTAACAGACACTACCAACAAACAGTGACTCCAGATACTGGAGCTATTAGGAAGACTGCAATATAATCATGCTTATCATGTTTATGGAGATAAACCCAAGCTTTTAAGTTTCAGCTAGAAACTGGGAATCATGCAGAGTCATTTGAAAAAAGAACTACCAAAAACTACAGAACTAGAAAACACTGTAACCAAACTTAAAAACCCAGTGGAGTTCTTAAGAGCAGATTAGACACATTTGAAGAACTGATAAAGTAGGAGGCAGGTCTTTAGAACCTACTGGGAAAACAGCATTGAAATGGTAAATACAGAAGACAAAGTTAGAGACTTAGGGGTCACAGTAAGAGGGCCAAACAGGGGTTTCACTGGAGTCATAGAGGAGAAAACAGAATGGGACAGAGGCAACATTTCAAGAGATACAGCTGAAAACTTGTCAAGATCATGAAAAAATCTGAGGAACCACAATCAGGATAATGTGGTATTGACTAAAAGAGGCCACAATTCTTTCACTCTCTATCTAAGCTCCTTTGCAATGTGACTTTGAAGCTCTTCGTATCAAGAGGAAGAGTTTATTTTCCCAACCTTTCATCTTGGGCTTGTTTTGACTAATAGAATTCTGCAGAAGTAAAGTACCTGTTTTGAACCTAAACCTCAAGAGGAGGTTTGTGTGCCCCTTCTTCTCTTCAAATCCTATTGCTGCCACATGAACAAGCCGGGCTAATCTACTGGATAATGAAATATGTGGCCTGGTCACCTTCACTGCTCCAGCCAACACAGAGATGCAAAGCTGCCTACCAGACTTGCAGCTGACTAGACACATGTGGAAACCCATGTGGAACCAAGACCATGGGGAGCAGAGACCCACCCAGCTGGGCCCAGTCCAGAAAGCCAACCAATAGAATTCTGAGTGAAATAAATATTACCTTAAGCCACTAAATTTAGGGGCTGGCTTATTTCACCGCAAAAGCTAACAGACATAGACATGTCAAAACAAATCCACATAGATACATCATAACGAAGTTGCAGAAAATTAAAGACAAAAATCTTAAAACCAGGCAAGTGTAAATAAAATTTTTTGAGAGAAATAGTTTCCTAACGATGTTGATCTTAAAGCATTCTAAATATCTCAACTTAGTATTAAGTGGGAAAGAGTGGGGGAAGACAGGCATTCTACACACACGCAAAAAAAAAAATCACTATCTGAACTGTAGTTCAGTTTGACGAAAATCATGTAAGGCCAAAAGTAGATGTGTTTGAATTAAGGGCTATGAGTCAAGCAGAAAGGCTGTATTCTGGCTTTGCCACTAGCTCTGAGGCTAGGCCTCGAAGCAAGGTATTACACCTCTGTACTTCAATTTTCTTATATGTAATGTAAATAACATTACTTACTAAGGATTTAAGAATGTTAGTAAAGGTGTGTTTGGCATACAGTAAACACTAGATGTTAGCGAACTTCATTTGAGATGGAAACCACTAGGACTATTGTGTACGGGATTAAAACTGAACCAGAAAATCTGAGTTAGAGCCTTTGAGATTATACAGTGTATCCTCAGGTAGGTGTAGCTTCTACTCTCAACTCTTAGAAAAGTCCCATGGCCCTGTAAGGAAGCCTCAGCTAAAGTACTGAACGACAGACCATGTGGAGGGTGAGAGACCCAGCCAACACCAAGATGTTATGTGAGTCAGTTTTACCCCTACCAGCCCCAGCTGAGCTGCCAGCTGTATCTGCACCTGCATGTGTGAGTCCACCAGATTAGACAAGCAAAACAGCACAGTCAACCCAAAGAATCCTGGAAAATAATCGCTGTTTTACACTACGAAGGTTTTGGCTTGTTACACAACAATGAATAACTGAAATGCACTTTTTAAGAAAGGTATTATTGCTTATCTGCAATTCAGAGCTGGGGAAGTAAATGCTCGCTTAAGTATCAGAATTCTGCAACTACCTGAAAAACTATCTTTTCTGATAGCTAATACATTTACTTTTCTTCAACAAAACAAAAAAAGGTATGCATGGGAGAAAATAAAGCAATGCATATGGAAAAATATAAATTTGTTTTATTTTCATCCAAATCTATAAAAGTTACATGCAAAAACAATTGAGCGGGAAGACGTATTCAACTTACTTCAAACACAACAAATAAGTCAATCAATGTATGTATCTAATAACATATGTACTAACTGCTTAATAATAATAGTAATGACCACAATCTTGTGGCACTTTCCAAGTGTCAGGTATTACACTTATGCGTACACTGATATATGTATATATACACACACTCATTTTTGTCCTCAGACTAGAGTAAGTCCTATTATTATCATTTTCCCAACAGGAAAATGGCAACACAAAGTAGTAGGCAAGCCCAAGATATTCAGACAAATTTCCCACTGATAAAAGTAGATTACATTTACCACCAGAGAAAAGGCAGCACACCTACATAAAACACAGTCACGGTTTCAATGGCCAGGTGAAAGAAGTTGTAGCCCATTAATGTAGATCAAAGTGATGTTAGCTGTCAGGATGTACATATTAAGATCAAGTTGAGAGGCATACTTCAAACAGAATGCATGTTCATTTAAAAAAAAAGTGCTGTGAAATCTACAAAGAGAAAACGGACAATATTTATATATCATTAACACTGTTAAATAAAAGGACAGGCTCTAGAGTATAAGAACAAAGAAAAAAACTGAAGGAGCAAAACAGCAGCCGACTCACAGAACCCAAAAATAGACTAACAGTTACCAAAGGGAAGGGGACTGGGGAGGATGGGTGGGAAGGGAGGGATAAGGGGTGGGGGGGAAAGAAAGAGGGCATTATGATTAGCAGGTATATAAGGTAGGGTAGGGGGGCACAGGGAGGGTTGTACAACAGAGAAGACAAGGAGAGATTCTACAGCATCTTGCTACACTGATGGGACAGTGACTGTGGTGGGGTATGTCGGGGGGGCTTGGTGAATGGGGGGGGGTCTAGTAAACATAATGTTCCTCATGTAATTGTAGATTAATGATACCAAAATTTAAAAAAATTAAGTCTTTTAAAAATGTATTTTATAAGTCATGTCCTTAATAAACTGAAGAACAACAACAACAAAAAGACAGGCTCATGTCACAACTTTTAACTTGGAGTGGACCTAAGCCTCTACATAAAATCGGGACAAAATTCCTAAACAATCCAGATTTCTGCAAACATCACTACTCGAGATTCTGACCAACATTGGGAGGACATTGTGCCTATGTGACTTCTGAGCTGGTGGCGGAGAGATAGTACCCAAAAGACAAGGACCCATAGAAGATGGTCCGAGAGATTCTGGTGACATTGATAGGCGGCCATACGTCCTAAGCCCCCGATAGCCTCAAGAAGCCATCTCCCCAGAAAATTCTTAATCAAGGTTCATTTAAATTTCCCTCATTCAAAAAAAAAAGAAAAAAGGAGAGAAAAGAAAAGGTCCAAAGAAAAGCCTAAATTCGGTGAGGCGCCAACGACGATGGAAAGTGGCACCAGGCAAGGTTACGAAGGCCGTGGGAGCAGTCGTCTCTCAGACCGCGCTTCTACAATCTTTAGGAGGCCAGTAAGCATGTTATCAAAGACCGAACAAGTTGACAGTCGCTTCAGATTGATGGCTCCGAAGGTTCTCTGCCCAAGGTCCCCTCCAGCTTTCTGGGCTCCTCAGGCCCGCCCCCTCGGTGGTCGGGCCGGATCCTAGCCTCACATCCGAAAGCCGCCATCAACCCAAGGAGAACAAGTCTGTTACTTCCCTCCCCTCCTCCCCTGACCATGGAAAATACTTACTTGCCCGCCAGATCTTTATGAGAGCCGCTCGAATTCATGAGCTGAGCCAAATCCTGCCGCACGGCTGCCGCCATCTTTCTTCCAGCTCAGCGGAGGATGCCGGGTTTCTCACAGCCGAAAAGAAAACGAGTACAGTCCTCCAGGATGCAGCCAGAGGGAACCCGAGATGCCACTGAGAAGCGCCTGTGTGGGCCAGAGCGCCGGGTGTGGGAGCCAGCGCCGGGTGTGGGAGCCTGCTGGGTCCACCCAGGGTTGAGTGACGGGAAGCTCAACTCCTCAAGTCCGAGGCCCGCCCAGGCTTCTCCCACCGGGCTCCGGCTCGCACGCTCCCACTTCGGATTGGCGGATGAACTCCAAAGGTGTGCGTTCCTTGTGCAACTCCAGCAAGTGCCGGGTGCGCAAACTATCGTCTTTTTGTTAAGTTCCGTGTCACACGTATATAGCATATCGTTCCCCGTTCTTTAAGGCAGCTCTTTAAAACCACTTACGCTAAGGACTGGGTTGTTGTTATTTCCAACTCACCACACACCGGTACTTTCTGTAAAATACAATTTTAAAAAGTCCGCATTCCTCCTCCTAGTCTCCACCTTTTACATAGGTTGATCATGCATCCCAGTTTGTCCAGGATGGTGCCATTTTCCATCAGTTGTCCCGGCGTAATTATTAATAACACGCTCTTTCAAGAAACTGTCCCATTTGGATGACAAATTATATGGTCACCCTTTTAAATGTACTTACAGAATTTCTACTAAAAAGCAAATAAATGTCCTTTCTTGCACTCACAAAAGAGCCACCATATCATTGATTCTGCCCTTGATTTTTTCAATTTTCCTGGAGACCTTACCATCTAACTCCAGAGAGTTTTCCTCCTCCCTTTTTAGAGCTGGAGAGTATTACATATAATGAGGGTATGCCACAGTTGATTAGTCCTTATAGCTAGACACTTAAGGTGTTTTTAGTCAATCAACCAGTACTTCAACAAATAGCCTTGTATATGTATCATTTTATATGTGTACAGGTAGAATATATTCCAAGAAGAGAGTAAAAAACTAAACATGCTTACAATTTAGATAGATACCGTCAAATTGCACTTCACAGGGATGGTACTATTTTGTCTTCCTACCAGCAATACGTAGGAGTGCAATTCTCTACATCCCTGCCTACAAAGGATATGAACATTTCAAATTTTTGCCGTCTTCATAACGTGATATAAAACAAGTTCCTTCAATTGGGAAGGGGTAAGAAAAGACGACCAGAACAAAGATATCCTTTAAGAAAGATTGCCCACATAAATTCAGATCTCATTTCCTTGGCGAAGAACATGGTCACGTGACGATGCTAGCAACAATGAGACTGGAAATTTAATTTTCAAATGCCCAGTTAAAAGGAAGGATGGTTTTCAAGGGACAATCAGCAGTCTCTACTACAATCTGTCTTTCTGACCATCTAAATACCTGCGTGTATTCTTTTTCTCACAACAGAACTCTCTCACCCCAAAAGAAGAGAGTTCAATTTCCCATTCAGTTTCTACATCTGCTCAAAATCCAGGATGTCTAATGATGCACAATCCTCTCCAACAGGATGGGATATGGCTTTTCGTGGTCCAGAAGCATATATACTATAAAACAAATTATCTGCTTATGCCCATACATGTCATACAAAACAAAAGGGGAGCAGGAAAAGTATAAACACAGTTAAAGCTCAGAAAAGGTAAGAATGGGAAATACACATTTACTTGTCCATAGCAATGGTGAAATCCTGGGCAGGAATTATGAACACCCACTACCCTAACAGTGGAGTAAATTCCTTGGTTAGATGCTCTTGAGAGGATCTCCACTGTGCATTGCATTCTGCAGGCCCAAGCTCTGCCCTCTGAATTATAAATTAACTGGATAATGGAGAGTATTCTCTCTTTCCTTGGGGCTCTAATTGAGGGATTTTGTAGACCAGGTTTTTTCAGTGTTTGGGGCATTTGTTTTTTTTTTTTAATATAATGTCACTGAATATTCAGTAAACTCTGCTTCCAAACAGTTTGAAGTGTCAACAGACACAACAAAAGTTGTGTCTAGGAGCAGTTGTTAAACCTACCCTATTTCATGGCTCCCGCACTCAACCGTTAACATCTTTTTTAATGACGACAGACTTGAAATCACCTGACCAACGGTCTTAAGTGAGAAGAGAACTCAATTAATTTGATTTTTGCTTCAGCTTATCTTTGTTTTCTGTATTTTGTTTATTTGTGTTTTCCAAAAAATCTTAATGGTTTATGAGAAATCACTAAGCCAAGTCTTCTCTTCTGCTATTTAGGGGTATCTAAGCAGTTAAGCAGTTGGCTTTTTCTCCTTAGCAAAGCCCCAGAATTTCTGGACCTTTATTTCTCTTTTTACCCTGACTTCAAACTGCTTGTAATACCTTGCTGAAAGCAAAAAGAAGCAGAAACACACACAGACTTGCTCTTTCTAGATACCGCCACTAGAGCTACAAGCTAGAGAGGAAGACTGCCTTCACATTATTGCAGGCAGCAATTTTATGAAGTTTTTGGCATGGCAAGGCCCCCCCTTTCTGGACTGCTCATTATCACTGCCCAGCCTGTAAGAAAATACTACATATTTTTAGGTTTTACTTTAGCAATTAGGAAAAACAAACCTACATGGTACTGAAAGCTTATTCTCACTTTTCAGCTGCTTAGCAAGAAGTTAGATAGGCACATCTGAATTAACAAATCCTAGTTTTTTTTACTATGCAAAACCGTGGGTCCCAATCACAACCTACTGAATCAAAATTGTCATGTTAAAATCTCTCTAGTAATTCTTGCACATTAAAGTTTAAGTAGCACTGCTCTACAATGTCAACACCACTGGTATATGGACTCTTCTCACTAAACTCTTGTCTAATATGGCCATTTCCCTGGCCAGGAAACTCCATTTTTACAAATGCAACTAGATGGTCTCTATCCCTTCACAGTTTCTCTATACAAATGCAAAGAAAGTCATCCTGGGAGCCTTTTTCTGGAGCATCTCCCATGTGCACTGCTCAAATATGCCTCATTATAGAAGGAAAAAAGAGCACAGGTGATTGTATATATTCTGCTGTTTTCAGAACACCAATCTTTACATTTATTTCACATGTTGCTGGTGCTGCATGACAAAATTGTTCTAGAATCATCTTGTGGGGTTCCCACCTAAGACCTGGAATCAACTCTTTCACCAAGAAGTCTTTGTTCCTTTAGTTGATTTTAGGAATGATATTCACAGATTACAGTATGTGTGCTAGCAGTGCTCATGGCTACAGTATTGGTCATTTGGGGACCTTTTCATAGGACAGAACTAGGAAATATATTCATACTAATGGATTCATACTAATAATTCTGATTCCAATTAGGTGATTTTATTTAACCTCTTCTGTATTCTACCTGTATCTACTTACTTCCACATCCAGAATCCTGATTCACAAGTTCATAGATTATAGAATCAGAATATTCCAAAATTACTCAGTTCATTCATCCCACATTATATACACAACAGCCTCAGAATAACAATACTAATACTTACCACCCCCAATATGATTGCTAAAAAGAATTCAATATTTTTCTGCTGTTGCACTCCCCATTTCCTCTCATTTTTAATAATTGTACTGTATCTACATTGTGAGTACATATAGCCATTGCAAACTATACTTTCTTCCTCTTAGTCCTCATTTAGTCTTAGTTTTATAAGTAATATATATTTAATGCTCACCATCAGCTCTTATATTGAAACCTCTCTAGTCATTTTAATTGTCTGAAGCTAGTTGTTTAACAGGTAGCTCAGAATGGGTTTGTGGAAACTATAATCTTGTGTGTTCTTGCATTTTGGAAACATCTTATGCTTTTTATGCATGAATATGGGTTGTGTTAGAAATAATAAACCTTGACTCTTCTTGAGAATCTTAAGTGTGGTACTCCCTTTTCTTGTGGCATAAAGCATTACTGAAAAATATCTATTAGAATCTAATTCTCTTGCCCTTATAAGTCACCCACTCTTTTTGCCTAAAAGCCTCCTTAGTTTTTTTCCTTCTAACATAGAATAATTTTACTAGACTATATGTTGGTGCTGGTCATACTGGGTTCGTATTCTCAGGTATACAGTGTGCTCTTTCGAAATGTAGTTTCATTTTTCTTTCAATAACATTACCCTTAATTATAATTTTTTGTATGAAAAGACTATTATCTTTATGATAGATCTTCTTGACCTGTCTGTAATATTAGTCACCTTTCCTCAAAATTTTTTTATTTCTTTTTTCATGTTTTTTTAATTTTTAGAAGTTTCCTTCTTTAAAAAGGGGTGGTTGGGGGGAGAGTGGGAAAAAATGTCCTTTTCATTCTATTTCTCTTAAGGCATTATCTTTTTTTTTTTTACCCTGGTTTCCTTCTCACTTAATCTTTATTTCTAAAATGATATTTTTATTTATAATTCTTTCCTGAGTTCTGCCTCTCGTTCTGGGTGTTTCTAATTATTCTTTTTATGTTGTCCTGTCATGTTCAGTATTGTTTTCTTTTCAGTTTAACTGGGTGGAAAGTGTTTTAGGGCTTTAAAAAAAAGTAAACCACAAGTTGTAAAGTAAGTTAGTCATAGGAATGGAAATACAATATAAGAAATATAACCAATAATATTGTAATATATTGGTATAGTAATGGGAGAACTGTACTTCCCCCCTCTTATGTATATAACATAATATGTATATATATATAAGCATCTAGTAATGTGTATGATTACTGAGTCACTACATTATATATCTGAAGCCAATAAAATATTGTATATCAACTTTATTCCAATAAAAAAAGAAAAAAATTAAATAGGAAAAAAATTAAAAAGGATTTCATCTTCAGTTTAACGATTACCCTCCTTTTCTGACATTCACTATTAGTTTTTCCTTAATAATATGAGAACAAGTTTTCAGCTATTTCCTTCCTTCTAGACAAATTAGTCCTCCATTGCCTCTTTATTACACCTCAATAGATAAGACTCTTAAAATATTTTCACTTCCACAGCCTTCACCACTAGTTGAGACCGTGAGAATATATTTCTGCCCCTTCCAGCCCCACCCAATTCCTAGGTTTCACTAAAATAGGCTGATACTTTTTTCCATTTCAGCAACTATTTGGTTTTCATTTGCAGTATGTCTCTTCTATTTTAGGAGTCCTTAATTTACCACTTGTGCTATTATAATTCCCAGTTATAATGTCATTATTCACTGACATTACTATATAAATTCAAAGTAAATTACTCACCACAAATTCCCCTTTTCTTCATCTTCCATGCCTTGATCTGAGGTCTCTGTTCTGATTATCTGATTGTTTGGTAGCATTCGCTCTTAAGTGATCCCTCAGATGCTGTGCATGAGTAACATATTTGTGAATCTGTGCATATTCACAAATGTCTCTCTATAGTCCTGACAGTTGAATGGGATTTTGGTTGAGCTGCTGTCATTTTTCCTCAGTGACCTATAAATGTTATTTCACATTTCAAATTAGATTCCATGCCAGGATTTCAAATTAGAAATTCATGTCAGTGGTCTCTCTCTACATCCCTCCCTGCTTTCCATTCTCCCTCCCTCCCGCCTTTCCTTCTTTCTTTCCTTCCTCCTTCCCTCCCTCCCTCCCGCTCTCCTCTATTCTCCTCCTTTTTCTTCTCTCCTTTTCTTTATTCTCTTTGAGAGACTAAATATGCAAACAAAGCCAAGAACATATATAAAAATAAAACTCTAACCACTATCTGCTGCAACCATCCCAGGATGCCAAACAACTCCTGTAGCAATCAGTCCCAAATAGCCAGCACTTGATCAACTGACAGCTCCCTAATTTTTCCCCCACTTCTAACTTAGCACCAACAAGAGAAAGCTAAACAAGCTCTCAAAACCAATCACATAGGATACCCCATTTCTAGTTAGCCTGCTGACATCTTCCCCATGCCAACAGCCTCCAATCAAGGCATACCTGAATTTCCCACTATAAAGCATTGCCATTCCTCTACCTGCCTTTGAGTCACTGCCAGACACAGGTGATGGTGGCCAACTCCCTTTCTGTAGAATCTCTGGATAGCCTTTGCTTGTTCTCATTTAGCTGGCTGGTCTGTTTATTTCTGCACCTTTTTCTTCCAATTCTTCATCTTTCCCCTCTTCCTTCTTCTCTCTCCTCTTTCTTCTCCTCTCTTCCCCCTACCCTGTCCTCCTTGTTCTTCTTTTTGTAAGCTGTTTTTTCCACCTGAAAGTTTTTAAGATTTTCTCTTTAAAGGAACTTTCCTTGGATCTGCCTAGATATGTCTTTTCTCATTGATCTTTCCTGTAACTCAGTGAACCCTTTCACCTGCAAATGCCAAGTCTGTCTTTAGGCCAGGGTAATTTTCTATTATTACTTGCTTAATTATTACCTCTTTTATTTGTTCTTTTCTTTTCCTCTAGAACTCCAAATAGTAATATATCAGTTCTCTTTATCTTCAAAGTGACTTGACTTTTTCACCACTTTTTTTTTCTTTACCTGTCTGTAATATTTCCTTGGATTTCAGAAAGATCACAATTTCTCCCTTTATATATTTTGCTCTGTTTTGAGATATTTTTTCCACTTTTCAGAACAATTAGCAAGATTCAATCATTCTCCTTCAGTGTACCTTCAGTGTTGTGTTTTAAAAATAATGGTTTTCATATGTTTGTGTAAAAATGTTATAGATGCTTTATTGATCATAGCCCCAAGTGAAAACAACTCACATGTCCATCATCAAGAAAGTGAATAAAAATGTGTGGTATACTCACTCAATAGAATACTACTCAGCATTAAAAAAAGAAAAACTTACAGACACATGCAACAACATGAATGAATCTCTAAAACATTACACTGAGTGAAAAAAGTCAAACATCAAAAAGTACGCATAATGAGGTTTTGGGTACATGAAGTTCTGAATCAAACAAAACTAATCTAATGGTAATAGAAGATAAGAAATTTCCTGGGGAGGGGGAAATAGGTAAGAGTGGGAATTTACAGGAAGTAGCACAAGGTATTGGAAATGTTCTATATAGAGCTGGGTGTGTGGTTTACATGGGTAAATGGATTAATCAGAGCTCATCAAACTGTGAACTTAAAATTTGTGCATTTCACTGAACACAAAGCCTCAATTTAAAAAGGGAGCAAAATCATGCTTTTTTGTTTCATAGTCTTGTGCATTTATGTGTATTGCATCTAGTCTTCTTAAGAGCTTTATTTATGTACTTATTTATTTATTATTCACGTTGTCTTCTGTCTTCTCCAGCAGTTTCAAGAGCTAGCGCTCTTCCAGCCTCAGCGGAGAAGTATCAGCACAACTGTTGTTTCCCCAAATCTCCTCTGTGTCAGGATAACCAGCAGGTCCTCTTAAGAACAATGCCAGTGTACATACTATCCTTCCACTTGGAGGTCCATGGGTCTTTCCAGGATATACTCTCTCCATTGTCCAGTGCATGCTGATCCTTTTCCCTTTCTCTCCATCTCTATACTCACTGTAACTTGAGGCTTCTTTCATGCCATCAAGTGCCCATTGTGCCTACTGAGGCTTCATTCGTGCCCTTCAAGTGTCTGTGTGCTGGTTCCCAAATATTCATGTTTCAACTGTGATCCTGTAGTTACACTGGAAGTGGAACAGAAGGATGAGAGAGATGTGATAGCCTGATTCATTTTTGTAAACTACCTGGTGCCAAGAACTGTTTGCCTTGTACTTAGTAAGCAATCAAAAAATATTTGTTAATTGAGTGAAAAACACACCTGGGTAAACAGGAGACCTGGAAAATCCCAGCTTCATTGAATGTGATGTTGTTTCCATCTAAACCTCCTCTCTCTAGAGCTGGCACTGAAATGAAGGAGCATACCAATCCAAATGTGAGTAGGAACTAATGTCAGTAAGGTGGACAAGATGGTCCCAATCTGCTGCCAACTGTCGGGACAACCATAAACAGGTAATGAAACTCAGTTGCAAAGCAGAGCTCTGAATCCTGGGGAGACAAGTAGGAAGAGGTAGGTTGAGAGAATAAGTAGAAAGGCTCTCTCGGTAAAAACCATGGTCCAACAAAGGGGATAATCACACTCTCTTAATAAAATAACACTTGGATGACTTCCAGCTTCTGCTCTGAAAGCTTTCTAGAAAGCTAAAAAGAGCACTGCTTCCACCATCACCTTAATAAGCTAGGTGGGTAATCTACACAATCACAACTTGTGTTCAGCCAGTCAGCAAGCTGAGGTCACACGGCAGCTGGCCAGCCTGAAATCCAAGGAAAGATGGGTGCTTCTAAACACAGGTGAGATGCAAGCTCTGGGTCATCTGAAGAAGAACATGAGAAAGAATATGGGGCAGCCATACAAACAGCAATGAATAATTCTGTTACATGTTTAAATAAATTACTTAAGACCGAGTGTGGACTGGCATGCTTGTAGAACCCTATGGGAGTCAATCATAAGGGTAGTTCCCATCTACTCATAGACTCTTCTCCAGAGAAGATATTTTGAAATAATAATACTACTTACAAAAACTACCGAGTTTCTAGTCTCTTTAGGCAGAAGTCTTATTCCTCTCTTAGTTGGAAAGTTGGGCCCATTCTTTACATTTAACTCTTTGGGTCCAGGTCCAAATGAGCAAAGCCAAGAGAGAGGAAGCACTTTCCTCTCTCAGTGTGAGCCCTTCTTTCAAGTTTTCATATTTTGTCTCAAGATTTGACTTTTCTTAGGATGACTGGCACTGGTGGTATTCACTTCCTTCAGGAGAAACTCAACCTTTGATGACAGGATGGTTACACCCCTAGCAGAGCAAGTACTTACTGTAGTCCCTCCTTATCCACAGGGGAACATTCCAGGATACCTAGTGGATGCATGAAATTGCAGATAGTACCAAATCCTATGTTTTTCCTATACCTACATACCTATGATAAAGTGCAGTTTATAAATTAGGCACAGTAAGAGATTAATAACAACAACTAATAATGAAATAGAGCAATAATAACAATATACCTTAATAAAAAATTAAGTGAATATAGTCTATTTCTCTCAAAATATCTTACTGTAGTGAACTCACCTTTCTTCTTCCTATGATGATGTGAGATAACAAAATGCCAGTGTGCTGAGATGAAGTGAATGATGTAAACATGATGATAAACATAGCTACATAGCATAGTAAGGCTACTACTGACCTGACCCTACAACCAGAAGGAACATCACCTGCTTCCCGACCAGAGATAACTGAAACCACAGACAGGGGGACTGCTATGCATCAGAACATTACAGAGGAGCCTCTACTTTTATCCTTTTAATTAGAAAAAAACAGCTATTATAAAAGCAAAGAAATCTTATTGTCACCAGAAAAAAGTATATGAACTCAGGCTGCCACCAACAGATGCTTTTATTTTTTATTGAAGTATATAGTTGGTAAATAATCTTATATTAGTTTCAAGTATACAACACAGTGGTTCAACAGTTACTCATATTATTAAATCCTCACCCCACTAGTGCAGTTACTATCTGTCAACATAGGAAGATGTAACAGAATCATTGGCCATATTCTCCATGCTGTACTACCATCCCTGTGACTAACTTTGATTATCATTGAGAATTTTTGTGGCCCATTATCTCCCTCACCTTCCCCACCCACCCATCCCATTTCCTCCCCCTTGGTAACCACCAGTCACTTCTCAGTTTCCATGAGTCTCCTGCTGTTTTGTTTTGTTTTTAGATTTCACATGTAAGTGAAATCCTGTGGTATTTGTCTTTTTCTGCTTGGCTTATTTCACTGAGCATAATGCTCTCTAGATCCATCCATATTGTTGCAAATGGCAAGGTGTCTTTCTTTTTTTTGACTGAATAATATTCCATTGTGTATGTATACCACCTCTTTTTTTATCCATCATCTATTGAAATAATAGATGGATTATTTAGCAACTTAGGTTGCTTCCATATCATGGCTATTGTAAATAATGTGGCAATAAACATAGGGGTGCATGAATCTTTTCCAGTCAGGGATTTTGTTTTCTTCAGTTAATTAGAAGTGGAACTACTGGGTTATATGGCATTTCTAATTTTAGGTTTTTTTTAGGAAATCTCCTTACTGCTTTCCATAGTGGCTGCACCAATTTGCATTCCCACAGATGGTGTAAGAGAGTTCCCCTTTCTCCACATCCTGGCCAGCACTTGTTATTTCTGGTCTTTTGGATAGTGGTCATTCTGACTGGTATGAGGTGATATTCTCACTGTGGTTTTGATTTACATGTCCCTGATGATTAGCGATGTGGAGCATCTTTTCATGTACCTGTTGGCCATCTGTATTTCTTCATTGGTGAAATGTCAGTTCAGGTCCTCCACCCATTTTTTTAATCAGTTTTTTTTGTTTTTTTGGCATTCAGGTGTATGCATTCTTTATATATTTTGGATGTTAACCCCTTATCAGATAAATTGTTTACAAATGTATTTCCCCTATACCGCATGTTGCCTTTTTGTTCTGCTGATGGTATCCTTTGCTGTACAGAAGCTTTTTAGTTTGATGTATTTCCACTTGTTCATTTTTTATTTTGTATCCCTTGCACAAGGAGATATGTCCAGGAAAAAATTGCTCATACTTATCTTCAAGAGATTTTTGTCTGTTTTCTTCTAAGAGTTTTATGACTTCATGACTTATATTCAGGTCTTTGATCTATTTTGAGTTTACTTTTGTGTATGGAGTTAGACAGTAATCCAGTTTCATTCTCTTGCATGTAGTTTTCCAGTTTTCCCAACACTAGTTATTGATGAGATGGTCTGTTCTCCATTGTAAATTCATGTTTCCTTTATCATATATTAATTAACCATATATACATGGGTTTATATCAGGGCTCTCTATTCTGTGCATTTATCTATGGGTCTTTTCTTGTTCAAGTAAAATACTTGTACTTGTTTTGATTACTGTAGCTTTGTAGTATAGCTTTAAGTCAGGGAGTGTAATACCCCAGCTTTGTTATTCTTTCTCAGGATTGCATTAGCTATTCATGGTCTTTTGTGGTTACATATGGATTTTAGGATTATTTGCTCTAGTTACTTGAATAATGCATTGAATCTTAAAATTGCTTTGGGAAGGATGGCCATTTTGATAATATTAATTCTTCCTATCCATGAGCATGGGACAGATTTAAATTTATTTGTATCTTCTTTAATTTCTCTCATCAGTGTCTAATAGTTTTCAGAGCACAGGTCTTTCGTTAGATTTATTCCTAGGTATTTTATTTTTTTGATGCAATTGTAAGTAGAATTGTTTTCCTGATTTCTCTTTCTGCTAGTTCATTATTAGTATATAGGAATACAACAGATTTCTGTGTAATAATTCTGTATCCTGCAACTTTGTTGAATCTTATTAGTTCTAAGTTTTTTGGTGGAGTCTTTAGGGTTTTCCATTATAGTATCATGTCATCTACAGTTTTTTTCTTCTTTACCAATTTAGATATCTTTTATGTCTTTATCTTGTCTGATTGCTGTGGCTAGCACTTCCAGTACTCTGTTGAATCAAAGTGGTAAGAGTGAACATCCTTGTCTTGTGCCTGATCTGAGAAGAAAAGATTTCAGCTTTTCACCTTTGAGTATGATGTTAGCTGTGGGTTTGTGCGTTTGTTGTATATAGCCTTTATTTTGTTGAGGTACATACCCTGTATACACATTTTGTTGAGTATTTTTATCATGAATGGATGTTGAATTTTGGCAAATGCTTTTTCAGCATCTATTGAAATGATCATGTGATTTTTATCCTTTTTGTTAATGTGGTATGTCACATTGATTGACTTATGAATATTGTACCAATCTGGCATCCCTGGAATAAATTCCACTTGGTCGTGGTGGATGATCCTTTTAATGTATTTTTAAATTCAGTTTGTGAATATTTTGTTGAGGACTTTTGCATCTATGTTCATCAGGGATATTGGTCTATAATTTTCTTTTTTTGCAGCATCTTTGGGCTTGGTATTAGAGTGATGCTGGCCTCATAGAATGAATTTGGAAGTATTCCCTTCTCTTTCACTTTTTGGAATACTTTAAGCAGGATGGGCGTTAGCTCTTCCTTAAATATTTGATAGAATTCAGCTATGAAGCTATCTGGTCTTGGATTTTTGTTTGTTGGGAATTTTTTTATTACCAATTCGATTTCATTATTGGTAATTGGTCTGTTCATATTTTCTGCTTCTTCTTGGGTCAGTCTTGGAAGGCTGTACTGTTCTAGGAATTTTTCTGTTTCTTCTAGGTTGTCCCATTTATTGGCATATAATTTTTCATAGAATTGTCTAATAATTCTTTGTATTTCTATGGTGTAAGTTGTAACTGTTCCTTTTTTTCTAATTTTGTTTATTTCTCTTCTCTTTTTCTTGATAAGTTTGGCTAGGGGTTTGTCTATTTAGTTTTTCTTCTCAAAGAACCAGATGTTGGTTTCATTTATTTTTTTCCATTGTTTTATTCTTCTCTATTTTATTTATTTCTGCTCTTATCTTTATTATGTCCATCCTTCTACTAACTTTGGCTTTCATTGGTTCTTCTTTTTCTAGTTTCTTTTGTTATGAATTTAGACTGTTTTTTGGGGATTGTTCTTGTTTCTTAAGGTAGGCCTGTATTGCTGTGTATGTCCCTCTTAGAACTGCTTTTGCAGCATCCCACAAAATTTTAATTTTTCTGTTTTTGTTTTCATCTCCATGTATTGCTCGATTTGCACCCACAGATGCTTTTAGTGGTTGATTTTAATTTTTCAGGTGGTTTGACATTATTTATTACCTTATAAGTGAAAAAATTTAGGGTGTGCTCAAAGTGATACTGATCTACATTCTCTTATTAGAAATCCTTTGATACCAATGTGTTGATGATATTTTGGATTTTAGAAAAGAATATGCATAACAATTTTTAAAACCCTCTCTTTTTTCTTTTAAAGCCTACTTTAGTGAAGTATAATTTACATATTAGAAAATGCATCCATTTTTTTATATATACCCTGTGAGTTTAGGTCATTGTATAACCTCATGTAACTACCACCGCAATCGAAGTAAAAAATTCTTCATCATCTCATTAAGTATTTTTCAACCCCTTGGCCATAATCAAACACATTCATATTTCTGTACTGACACATATAAATATTCATAAAAATTAGTATAAAGAGTATCAATACCTTATGTCAAATTGGGCCAGGTTTTCCTGCTAAATAAGTTTGTCATAAGCTTCTAGAAACCTTAAAATTTTCAAAACACTTTGGATTTTGATATTTTTGATAAAGGATTATTGATCTTTTTTAAAAAAGTGTTATATGCTAATGAAAAATACGATAATAACAGATTTATACACATTGGCTGCTTATATACAGACATACTGGACTATGACAAATAGACTCATGAGCAAAGGATGGACTATGACAAATAGACTCATGAGCAAAGGAAACTGACTCATCTTTTAGAAACTAAAATATTTTTTTAAGAAAATTTTATTAACTAGTGTATACTTTGTACCTAGCAATATACCTGACATAGGTACCCATTAGTACATTTTGTTTCGTCTCCCTATTGATAATTCTAACTCATACCTCTATACTACTATCTGTTCATTTTTTGTATTAATATTTTCCTCAGAAACTACTCTTCTTTATTTGAAGAGCTCTAATGTTTTCTACTTGTTTATTTTCTGTCAATTCCTCTAGAACTGTGCTAATATGTAATCATCAACCACACATGGCTATTTAAATTTAAATTAATGACAATTAAATAAAATGAAAAAAATCCATTCCTTAGCCACATTGGCCACAGTTCAGTTGTCTGAGAGCCACAGGTGGCTACTCTATTAAATAGTGTGGATATAAAACAGTTTCACCACTGCAGAAAGTTACACAGGATAGGGTTGCTCTGTCTTGTTCACCATGTTACTCCTGGTGCCTTACACAGTGCTTGGGATTCAGTAGATGATCAACAAATGTTTGCTGAGTAAATTATTTTAGTTCATCTGGAAAAACTGTCATGCAAATATAAAGCAAAGATTCCCTTTGGAAATACAGTTCTTTAATAGCAGTGACTCTTAGGAGCCAAAATTCCTTCTTTGAAAAAGTAAGAGATTAAGTTATATTTTTGGCTTTATTCTAGTTTCGATTATTAATAGCTTTCAGTCATTGAGCGCTTAACATATGCCAGGCACTGTTCTAAGTGCTTTCCACATATTACTTGATTAACCCTCACAACAACCTAATTATGTGTATACTATTCCCAATGTACAGATGAAAAACTGAGACAGAAGAGGCAGGTAGGCTGCCCAAGGTCATACAGCTATTAAGTAGTAGAGCCTGAATTTGGGCCTAGTCAGTCTGGCTCCAGAGGCCAAGCAATTAACCACAACACTAAGCTCTTCATGATTATTTTAAATAAGGGTCATTTAGTCTCTCTTTTCCAGGATCTAAAACTCATTTTTCTTTTTCCTTATTTGATTGCTTTTATCTAGGACACCCTAAAAAATGTTAAATAATAGTTGCTATAACCCTGCATCCTTTGTTAGGTCCCTGAGTTCAATGTGAATGCTTCTGCCATTACACTCTAATGTATGATGTTACTGTTCTTTCTGACGATATCTTGATCCAGTTAAAGAAAGATTCTTTTATTTCTAGTTTGCCACAAATTTTTTAAATTAAGAAATGGCCATTGAATGTTATACAATGCATCCCTAGAGAAATATCATTTGGCTTTTTCTCCTTTAATAAATTACAGTAATAGATTTTAAAATATGAAACCACAATTCTCGGAAAAAAATGTACTTTGTTAAGATATGAACTGTTTTTGTTATCATACTACTAGACTTTATACCTTACTACGCAAAGTCATAATGAGAACAGAATCCCTCCTTTCCCACACCACTTTCCTTGGTGCTGTTTGTCTTGGGTTTTGGTATTAGAGTTACGTTAGCTTTATGGAATAAACTGGGGATTTTTTTTCCCTTTTGTGGGATAATTTTCCTAGAATCTAGCCGGGTTTGGGTACCGCATCTGACCCTTCTTCCATCCAGAGGTGACCTGTAACACCACGAATCATTTAACCATGAGGAACTTTTTCTCACATTAGCTCTCCAGCCGCCTCATAAACTGAACTTACCCACTGATCCCCAACAGGCCTGCATGTCATTCAATTTTCTCACGTTCCTTGCACAGGCCACAGACCTTCCCACTTCCCACGCTTTTGCTAATTTCATGCCACTTGCCTTGCCAAATCCCAAGTGCTGAGGTATTGGTTGGTGTTGATTATGGCAGAACGGAACTAACATTTGGGGCAGGGACTGTGTAGTTTCTTGACACCCCTCACTTTATTTAGCCCTTAGAATCCTGGAACTCTGTTATTTTCATTTTGTATATGGGAAAAGAAACGTGACAAATTGTTAGACACTAATAAGTGAAGGTTCCAGAAGTTAAAACGACGACTGCTTGATTCCAAAGTGATTGCTGCTTCGACTGCAACCTTAGTCTCACCCTCCTCCATTGCGTTCCTGGCTAGTCTCTCGCAGTGACTTGTCTGTCCTCCGCGCTCCATTAGCGATTATAGACTGTACCCCACCATTTGACATTACACTGTTTTGTATTTTTCTATTGTTTCGTCTGTGTAGTTCTTTTCACACAGAACAGTAACTGAATAATAATCTCTTAGTGCCTGTTAATCCACCTCCACATTTGGTTGTCTTTTTCCTTATTTTATAAAAAGGACACAGGGAAAATAAAAGAAGGAAAAGGTGACTACGTACAAATAATTTTCATTATTTGTACGGGCTCCGGCTTAGGTGTATATTACAAAAAGTACTTTTCAAAATAAGTTTGATTCTGCGTGGTGTCCCAGGGGCTTTTGGCGACCCCTGCAAAACGAGTTCTTAAAAAACGAAAAGCTGGCATTTGTGAAATACTGGTCACCTCCCCCCACCCAAGCACATCAAACAGCGGCGGAATGCTGGAAATCGCACCTAGAGCACGGACTTCTATCAAGGGAAGCTGGAAGATGAGGTAGTCTTTCCCAACTGCAGGCACGATCCGCTCTTCCCCCGCCAGCCTCAGCCCGATGGAACATTCCCTGCAGAAGCTGTGATAGAGCGCCCACTCCGAGTCACGTGGAGCCGGAGCGTACTCCCCGCGCCTTGCGGAATGACGCGACTCGGGTTGCCAAGGGGAGGGGCCGGGCGCCGCGGAAGGGGCGGGGTGAAGGAAGCCGGCCGGGGAGGCGGAGCGGCTGCAGGGGAGGGGCGGGCGGAGTGGGGCGCGCGCGGGTGGGGAGGGCCTAGCATATTATGGGATGCGGCGGTGGAATGGCGCTGGGCGCGTGATTTTGAACAAACCCGGGTCTGTGTCTCGGAGGCGCCGCCGCCGCCGCGGCTGCTGGGAGCCCTGGGAGAGCGGTGTAAGGAGCAGGCGGCGGCGCCGCCGGCTTTAGTGAGTGTCAGCTCCTGGGGTGGGGGCATCTGCGCGGGCAGGCGCGAAGGGGGCGCCAGCCCCCGCCGCGGGTGGTGGCGCGGGCAGAGGGCGCCGGACCGCCCCCTGCGGGACCCCCGGCTGGTGGGTTGTGGCGGAGAGCGGGAACCTGCCGTGTGGGGGCCGCCGCACCCCATCCCCGGGCCGCAGCGGGCGGGAGGATCCCCCGGGCTCAGCCCCTTTCCGCCAGCACCCGGGAGGGCGGCTGTCATCCAGCAGGGCCGTCTCTCAGCCGGCAGCCCGCCCTTCCCCGCGGTCTGGAGGCTGGGCTCCGGCGGCTGTTGACACGCACTTTGCGCGGCCGGAGAAGCCGGCGTGTTGGCCCCGGGTTTCTGGGAACCGGTTTTGCTGCTGTGTCATTTTGTACCAGCCCCTCCTTTTCTTGCTGCCCGCCGCCCCGTTCTTTCTACGCCCCTTTGTATCGTATCTTCTTCGTGCGTGTCCGTTTTCCTCGCGAAGCCCACCAGCTAAATGTCAATATTCCCGAGGTGCACGGGGGAAGGGAGCGGGCCGAGACTTAGGTTGGTCAAGCAACGGTAAACACCAAGCAGAGCGCGGGTGGACGGGACTGGAGGTGGGGAAATAAAGTTTCAAGATGAAGAAACTGGGACGACTTGATACCTACAGCGTCTAGCAGGCTGCATGTAGAAACGGCGACTGGGCTAGGTGGTAGATAGCCCTTGTTTAAGCCTGAATCTACCGACTTTCATATGGAGTTGTCATTCAAGCAAGGTAAGGAAATGTAATGGGTTTCTCATCTTCCACCTCTTTGCTTTTAGAGTAACTTTTGAAAAAGACAGTAGAGCGGCCCTGTTCGTAACCTTGAAATCAATTTGCTTATTTCATATAGGTCTTTTAGAGCTTATGCTATAGTTGAATGGTAAGCATAGAATTCAGCTTTTGAATGGGTGATTATCAAATTTTTCTGAAATTATGAAAGTTAGCCAATTTAAGTTTTTTTTTTAAAAAGAATTCTGGTTTTGTCAGAAGCCTTGCAGCTAATGGTTCCTTGTTATTTCTTAGGTGATTAAGAAATACTCGTTCTCATTTAGTTATTTATTAAACTGCATAATGAGAGGAGCTGATGGGGAGGAAGGAGAACTCTGGGGTCTTTTGGTTCTAGAGCAAAGTGTTTATTTTCTCTGTATTGGACAAATGTATCAGCCGTAGATGAATTATTTTAATATGGTGACGTAGATCCTGAAAACATTTGGCAAAGAATTTTAATTTAGAGGTATATTTTCTGTATTTTCGAAATTGTTCATTCATGAATATGATCAATACATTTTAAACCTTAGTTGCTCCTTGACATCTTAAACCAGTAACAAGTTGGCAGTCACAGTGTTCATGGACAGAAATGATCAGATGAAATTCAGTGGAAAGGAAAATAGTTCAGACCTTTATTTTTAAAACTAGATGTTTTGAGCACAGTATCAGCACAAGGATAGGTGCCTGTAATTTACAAAGGTTTCAGCGAGGTCGGTCATGCATATGGAAATAATTGTCAAAGTAGTGCCTACGGTGGAGGAATACGTCAAAGGTGGTTGAATGACATCAAGCAAAGGTCTTGATCATGTTTTTAGTGTCTGAAATGGATGTAATGGATAAAACGCATTCCATAAGTTCTCTCAAGTTGCTTTTCTGAAAATGAAAGAGTTTGAGTTCTTTATTGTCCTTATGCCACCTTCCGCAAGGCTTTTGCTTTTCAAAACAAAAATATGCGGGACTTGGGACTTCGCAGGTAACGCGATTTCCTTTTGCGTTGCTGAGTGCTGGCAGAAGCATCGTGTTCGTGGTGGGGTGAAGGGTCTCGGCGCGGGCTGTGTGCATTTGTATCTCCCTGTGCGTTTGAAGGTTGGCGGGGCGGGCGGGAGGCTTCCCCGGATATGTGGGTGTGCGCCTCTGGAGAGGGGAGGGCCGGGGAGGGGAGGAGGAGGAAGAAGGGGGAGGTTTCTGGCGGCGGCGGCGGCGGCGGCGGCGGCCCGGGCTCGGGCTGTCGGGGAAGCTGCTGAGCTGTGATGGTGATGACGAGGTGAAAATGGCGGATCTTTCGAAATACAATCCCGGCCGCTGACATACCAGAGGCGGCGGCAGCGGCGGCGTTGCCACCGGGGCTCCGTCCTCGGCCCCTGGGTCCCCTGTAGCGCTCTAGTTCGGGCAAACTGGGAAAGGAAGCGGCTGGCCGGAGCTACCGTGTGCAGGCAAAACAAGCACCTCCCGGGCTCGGAATTGCCCGGGACCTTCTGGAGCCCCCACCTCGGAGCCGAAGGGAGGAGAAAGAGGCAGCCGCTGGAGGTAGAAGAGAAGGGGGTACCCGAGGGCTTCTCTGTCTTGAGATCTCTTCTTTTGGTGGTGGTGGATGGGGGAGGAATTGCGTTGTGGATCAAGGAAAGGCTAGTCCGGAGTGCAAAGAATCAGAAGCCTCGTAATGACATCAACATTATTCTTTGAGTGTTAAGAGGGCTCGAGTTTGCTCTTATACCTAAGGCTGCTGCTGAGGCCTAGAGGAACCGCTAGCAGTTACCATGATTTCCTGATTTGATATTTAAAATATCCACTGTGGCTGGTATTTGTTTGATGATGTTCATCAGTTTATGGGGTTGTAATTTTTTTAGGGAGGCGGAGCATTGACATTTATTCGGCATTTAAGCTCTATGTCTTAGGTCGCAGTCTAACTTGTTGGGGTGTGGATGCACACATTTTTTGAGCATATGGACCAGTTTTGTAACAATTTAAAATGTCTTTTTTTTTGTAATGGCTCTGTCATCCATAGAGTGAACCCATTACCTCTGCAATTTGGCAAATTACAATTGAGATACTGTCAGTCATATTTCATACTCATGTGCAGTACCCCCCCTCCAACCCCCTATCCATTTCACGAGTTAAGAGAATAAAGTTATGGAAGATTTTGCACTAAGTAGATTTTATAATCCAAGTGAAATACAGCTCTGGGATCTCTATTTTGATTCACGAGTTTTACCTTCATTGTTAAGAAGGCAGTTGTGTTGGCTTGATGGAAGCACCTTATGTGAGTACATTAAGTTGGTAAAGATGAATTGAGACTTCTGTTTTATTTTGAATACTGGACTTGCTAGTCCTTTGTTTAAAGAGCTGGAGAATTGCATTGATCGACTTTATGACAGTTACAGTTTAATTTTGTTAGGTTACCTAAAGATCCATGTATGTTTTCAGTTATGCTGTAGATCTCTAAGGAGTCTGTCTGCTTATATACAACAGTAGTGTTACTAAAAGGTTACATGTGAATCGATTTTTACACATTAATTTGGGGCAGTCTGTTTTTTTCCCCCCAGCATTTGTAGTAGAATTTTGAGTCAGTGATACTATGAGCCTGAAAAGAGATGTCAATATTTAAGAAATGCTCACTGGTGATGTTTATGATCAGTAGTAAGTTTTCTTATACAGGTTTCCTACAGAGATGATATACAATATCATACATTATATAGTTTATTCAGATAGGAAATATTTGTATGTATCTATGTATTTGGCTTGGACATTTGGCTTTCACTAACTAGAAGAATAAGAGGCCAAAAAAAAAAAAAACTAGGAGAAATAACAGAGGTACTCAGAAGGTTTAACCATTTTTTTAAAAATCATTTGTCTAATGTTCTTTACATTAAACAATAGGGATTTGGCCCTTTTTTTTTCCTTATAGCTTTTATGTTGCAATACTTTGGTCCATGTCAGCTCAGCTGCTAGTTAGTAGTAAGAGTAAGAATTTAAAAAATAAAATAAAGAGGGAGATTTAAATGTTTTTAAATGCCTTCTTCTTTTAATCACAGAGGGCGGTTGTTTGTGACTCTTTTGTGATTGGCCAGTTTTCAGGTTGTTGTGATTAGAACAATTGTTTCCTAATAATTAGAAGTGTGTTAGAAAGAAATGAAGAGTTATGCCCATGGAGATAGTCCAGTGTCTTTTTTCGGGGAGAAGAGCATTACAGATTTTCAGTACTTTTTTCAAATATTACTGTTGGGTCTCATTGTATGTCTCATACTATGCTAAGGTTATGGGATAAGGCAGTATCATTGCCTCAGGAAACTGTCAATTTAGAAACTGTCAGAGGTAAAGTTGGAAGGATGGGTTGGTTAAGGCTTTAATGCAGAAGGCCTTGAGAGTTACAGAAAAATTTTAAGTAGGAGAGTGACAGCCTCAGAGACACACTTGAGGGATAAATCCTGTAGCTGTTATGTATTATGTGTTGTAAGTTAGAGGAGATGGAGGTAAATTTACCATAGTAGGCTCCAAGCTTTAAGAGATTTGGAAGTTCTTGGTTGCAAACGGGAAAGAGACATTGTGAATGTGTAATCTGCATGATATATGACAGGTTAATTGTTCAGTGGATAGACATCAAAATTGACAAGATCTTATACCCTGCTGTTTGATAGAATATTGAATGCCATTAAAAAAAGAGAAATCAGTTGCTAATTTAAAGAAAGAGGAAAATAATTTTCATTTGAGTTACCAGATACCACATAACTGTCTTCACAGTAACCCTGCAACTAAACTGAGGCTTAGAGAGATTATTGCTTAGAGTCACATGTTGAACAACTAGGAGAGCCAACATTTGGAAATCATCTTTCTGATTTGAATCCCTATGTTTTTACCACCATGTTAATCTTAAGCATGCCTTTCAAGGGAAAAAAAACATTGTACATAAATATACATTTGGTATGCTTATTGTTTTTATGCAAGTATAAAACAAATATATAAATGAAATAGAAACAAAACTATAAAACCAGTAAAACAATTTAAATTTAGGTTGATGGATGATATTGTTCTGCTGAAATGAAATCTTTCTTTGCATAGTGAATATACCTTGGCAAGGTGTGCAGTTTTTTTATGTACTATATATCCTATGATAACCCAATTCCTGTACCACTTTTTTGTGATTGAATGCTGCTTGCAGTGCTTTACCCCTCAAGTCACAGGTTAGGTGGTTTGGCTTTCACTTGGCATAAATATATCATTTACCTTATAAGATCCTTCTGTGCCTTTTTCTTTCTTCTACCCTAATTCTAGTACCATTGATTATGAGTATGATGAGGTGGTTTTCCAGATGATACAGAATATACTTCTTAAAATATATTACCAAATACAAATACAAACTTTTCAAATCCTCCTCAGGACTCACAGTTTAGAGTCCACTGCTTCTAGTTTAGCTTGAAAAATGTAGTTCTATATCTAGGTTTTGAGTGGATGATATTAAATTTTAGAAATCATGGCCAAAATCCAAATGGTATAGTTAACCAGTTAGCTGGTGGTAAGCTCTAGGTACAAAAGTATAGTTCTTAAACATCAGATATTTCTGTCTGAACACCTGACAAATTACTCATCGGTAATATGGTGATAGCCAACCACTTACTTCATATTATTATGTGCTGGAACGAATACAGTTCACCCAAGTTGTCTTCTACCTATAATTAAGAAAAGAACAGTGTTTTAGCACTGGTAATATTCTGTAAGAAACTCTTTAAAAATGTGTGAAAGCATAGAGTCCTTGTCATTTCTGTCTTTCATTATTTTTTATTTTATATTTAATTCATTTCTTTTCATCATCACTGTCCTATTTATCTGTGTCTTAAACTAACTGGCCTCCCTGCCTCCAGTCCAATAAAATATTGAGATAAAGTTAATCCTCCCAAAGTACAACTGTGGTCATGCCATTCTTTTATTAATTTCTAAGCTCTGTCAGGGCAAGGTTAATTTCCATAGTGCCCTCCATAAAGTTGGAAAGCAGTATTTGTTAATTAAATAACTGATAAAAATCATAAGCTAGTTAAAAATGAAGAGAACTATGTGGATTTTAGGATGGAATGTAACTATTGAGGATATTGGTTAAAAGCTAAATCTGAGTATCTGAAAGTTTACTTGAAAAGGAGTTTCTTGATCTGTTAGTGTGTCTTATGATGATGTGAGTTTATTTAATTTGAAGTATTGTGAAGTCTCAACATTGTACAAGCTTACCCTACTCAAATAGACAAACCATAGTTATCTTTCAGAACCTAGTGTAAGTAATGCTAGAGTTTTAGATGACACACCTTCTCCATGACTCATTTATGCATTTTTCAGGTTTGTTTTGAGAAATTTACAGGTTTATTTGCCAGCTCTGTATTCTGGGGATAAGGGATAAAGTGGTGATGACAGACAAGTCCCTGTCCTCATGGAACATTCTAAAGGAGGGACAGACTATAAACAAAGACTTTCTGATTGTGGTAGATGCTATGATGGAAATACCAGGGTAATTGAATAAATAGAATACCTAGGGCAGTAAAGATGAGAGGGGGTTGCTGTCTTAAATATATATTATAAGCATAGTACAATTGAGACATTTAGAAATCATTAAACTTTCTGAAATGAGTGAAATCTTTAACATTCATTAGACTTAAACCAGCCAACTGTGTTCAACTGTGAATGTTGAAACTCAATGTATTGGCTTCCTGAATTGTACTTTGCCTTCGGACTTTGTTTTATGAGCTAAAATATTGGCAGCATGGGGAATGCATTATATGTTCTGTATTCTCTTCCTACCATACCTTGACAGGTAACCGTTTGCACAGATGAGGTGAACTAAAGTGTCTCAGTGCTGTTGGCTTGTGAAGATCCTCTGTTTTCTTGGAGTGGTCCTCAACACAGGGGTGACAAGGTGGCATGTACTAGTACATATCTTCCATTCCTAAGGGATAAAATTAGAGTGATGATTCATGTAACTAGATGGCCAAACCCTTTCCTGCAATGCCCACAAGCTCCGTTTGAAAGTTTTTCTTAGCGTAGGCCATCGTGCCCTGCATGTGACCCTGATTGAAACAGATATGGATGTCTAATCATAAAGCAGTTCTCATAGTCTGCTCAGCAGCTTATGAGGTGTGCTGGCTGCAGAACTCTGCACAGCTCCATATACTACATAGAGACTGGCCAAACCAATCAGACCTCTTCTTGTTAGAGGTTTGAACTTACTCCTAGTTCAAAGACATACTCTAGTCCTGTAACTCCTAGTCTCTTTTAAGAAGACCAATAAAAAGATGTATTCTTCCTGATAAACAAAACTTCAAAATATATGAAATAAAAAGCACGAAAGAAGAAATAAACAAATCCACAATCATATTTGGGGATTTCAACAGCCTTTCTCAGTAGTTGATAGAAGAGGAAAATATAAGCGTATAGATGATGTGAACAACATCATCAACCAGGCTGACCTAGTTGACATTTATAGGACACTCCCCTAGCGACTGCAGAGCGCGTATTCATTGCACGTGCACATGCAGCACTCACCAAGACAGACCATATCATGAGCCACAAAATAAGTCTCTAATTTAAAATAATGGATATGTTATAATGGATTGTATTCTCTGACAAATAAGAGGAGTAAATTAGGAATCAGTAATAAGACAGAAAACCCCAAATATTTTGGAATTACATAGCACACTTCTTTATTTTCCATGTGTCAAAGATGAAATCACAGGAATCTTTGGAAAACATTTGTAACGAATGATAATAAAAATGTATTGAAATCCAAAGAATGCAACTAAAACAGCATTGGGGGAAGTTTTTAACATTAAGTGCTTCTTTTAGAAAGAAGAAAGCTTTAAAATCAGTGATTTAAACCAAGGATTGAAAAAAGTTTTTCTATAAAGAGCCAGATAACAATTATCTTAGACTTTGCAGGCCATGTAAATCTGTCTAACATAGTGAAAAAAATGTATGTGTGTACATATTTCCAATTATTTAAAGATGTAAAAATTATTCTTAGCTGGTTAAGCAATATATAAACAGACCGTGGGCTTGATTTGGTCTATAGTTTAGAGTTTGCTGAACCCTGATCTGTGCTTCTATCTTAAGCTTCTAGAAAAAGAACAGATTAAGCCTAGAGTAAGCAAGGAAGGAGATAGAAGTAACAGTTAAATAAAAAATGGACAAAGAATTAAGAAAATCAGTATGGCCGAAATGGTTCTTTAAAAAGAAAGATCCATAAAATTGATAAATCTCCAGCCAGACTTATCAGGAAAAAAAAGGAGAGAAATTATCAAGTGAGGAATGAAGAGTTGACATTTCTATAGGACATTAAAAGAATATTATGTATAACTTAAATAAATGTGGCAACTTAGATGAAATAGATTCCTTGAAGGACACAAACTGTCATATTAGAGGTTACTTAAGAAGAAACAGATAACCTGAATAACCCTATGTCTAATAAAGAAATTGAATTTATAGTTAATAACCTTCCCACAAGAGAGCTCTATTTCTAGATGTCTTCACCAGTGAGTTTTAGCAAACCTTTCGGGAAGAAATAGTAACAATTCTATCCAGATATTTCCTGAAAATTGAAGAGGAGGGAACAAACCCCAACTCATTTATTATCCCCAGACAGCCACTACAAGGAAAAACAAAAACAAAAAACTACAGAACAACATCCCTTATGAGCATAGACAAAAATGCTTAAGAAAATATTAGTAGGCTTATGGCGAGCTGCTAGCTGCCATCTCTTGCCTTGTATAAGAACTTGGGTTCATTGTAATTAAATATCAATCTAATTACTTGAGAAAAAAATATTAGCAAATAGAATTTGGCAATATATACAAAGTATAATACATCATAAGTAACTAGGGTTTGTTTCAGGAATGCAAAATTGGCTTAGTAATAAAAAATACGAATCAGTACAGTTCACAGAGTAAGAGTATTTTAGCCATATGATTATTTCAGCAGTTGCAGGAAAAGCATATGACAGAATTAAATAGCTATTTATGATATTAAAAAACTCCACAAAATGGGAATATAAGTAAGCTTCTTCAACGTGGTAAAGGGAGTTCATAAAAAACCTACAACTAACAGGTAAGACAAGGCAAAAATATCTGCTCTCATCACACTGGGGGGTCCTAGCCAGCACAGTAACACAAGGAAAAGAGAAGACAGGCAGATTGGACAGGAATAAATACAAACATTAGTCTCAGACAGCAATAGATTATCTCTGTAGAAAATCCTAAGGAATTTACATCGAAAGGCTGTTAGAATTAATAAGTGAGTTTAGCTAATTGTAGGATACATGGACAATATTTTTAAAAATCAGTTGGATTTCTGTGTACTAGCGATTGAAAAATGGAAAAAAAAGCCATTTATAATACATCAAAAAACATGAAACAGGGATAAATTTAACAAAATACGTGTATAGGACCTGTACACTTGAAGTATAAAACATTGCTAAGATAAATAATCAGAATCACATAGATAAATAGATTAAATAGAGAAATATACTGTTGGGAGAGTTTTTCATTGGTCTGCATTTCTGCACCTCTTGCAGGAAAGGCAGTAGGGGTCCTTTTAAATGATCTTTTCCAGGTGTTTGTGTCGCATACAACCTTAGATGAAAGAAGTAGTGACTCCTGCTATAGCAAAGGGCTGATTTGTTTATGGTCCAGTATAAAGAGGGTACTATCTCCCTCTGGACAAAGGGCAGGTGTGCTTTAGTCCATCACAAGTGATTCCAGTTCCCTGAGTTCAGAGTTCCTCAGTTGTGATGCAGACATCCTCTGCCTCGGCCTCTCTATGTCCGCCCTGTGGACTTGGAAGCAGCAGGAGAAGTGACAGACACATGATGCGAAGTTCCTTGCTGTGCTGTGAATAGTAAGTCCTGTGTTTCTGACCTAGGACTACTGTGTGGCTTGCCAGTGTCCATGATACAAAAACAAGTTAACTTGGTTAGCTTGCAAGGTGGGTCTAAAATCCCAGACCCCTTGCCATCTTGACAAGGATGGAGCGCTGGCAGACATGGCTTTCTGAAAGAGGCAGGTTAAAGGCCTTTTGGGCTGGGTTAGGGGATGTGAAAGCACTGTGGCATCTGGCAGTGAGTGCTCTCACTGAAGTGGTGGACAAAGATGGCAGGGGCAGGAGGTGTAAGAGTCCTCCAGTGTTCTACTTGTTAATGAATGTTGAGGGGCTGAGCTGAGAGAGAGCCCAAATGATTCTTTGGTTATTGTGCACTCCATGGCCCTAGCTGAAAGGCAGTGTGACTGGAGCTGCTGAGTTAAGGAGTCCCTAAAGCTGAGAAAATGGTGTCAGAAATTGGTGTTCAGTTCAGCTGTAAGTGTGGGTGCTTGAAACTGAAAGTAAACGCACTATCAGGCCACAGGCCACTATCTCTCTCTGTGACCTGACTATTCCCTCCTCCTACACCTTGACTTCAGGTGCTTTAAGGAGAAAGGTGAGGAAGGGTTGGACTGATGTCTCCCTGTCCTTTAGAGGGACCAAAGGCCATACTCAGTGTGTCTGAATTCATTGGGGAACTTCAGGGAGAGAAGGAAGTCTTAACTTTTACGGCTCTGTTACATACTGGCACCCAAGTCATCTTTCTACCTTGTTATGTTGGGAATGGAGTGTTCAGATGTAACTGATGGGGCTTGGGCGAGGTTTGTAGCAGGGAAAAGAAGCTGACTTAGCATTGTGGGTAGGACCCACTGTTGTTGTATACCAACCATTGTGGCTTCCATTGATGAGGGTGTATTTCGTGTTGATGTTTTTAACATACCTATACTGTAAATGCCCCTAAGTGTCAAAGAGGATTCTGCTGATCAGGAGGAGCTACATATAGATGCATACTGGTACTTTGGGGTCCTAGTGATCCCTTTGAGATACAAATTATTGTGACTCATGATTATGCAATATGTGTAAAGAACTCATTCAACTCAATAAGAAGACAAAACCCAGGATCTTTAAAACATGGCAAAAGATATTAACAGGCACTTTATACAGAAGATTAAGAAATAGACAATAAGCATAATAAAATACTCAATATGATTGGTCACCTGGGATTAATAATTAAAACCACAATGAGGTATCACCTCACACCCACCAGAATGACTAAAATTAAAAACACTGACAATACCAACTGTTGGCAAGGATGTAGAGCAGCTGAAACTCTCATATATTACTGGTAGGAATATAAAATGGCCCAGCCAAGTTGAGAAATAGTTTGGCTGTTTCAAGCATAGTTAAAAATAAACTTAGCTTATGACCTAGCAAGTCCACTATTAGGTATTTATTCAAAAGAAAGGAAAGTAAGTATCCATAAAAAACTTGAGTTTGAATGTTCATAGGAGTAGTATTTGTAAGAGTCCCAAACTAGAAACAATCCAGTGTCCACCAATAGGTGAATGGATAAACAAATCATGGTAGATTCATACGATGAAGTATTACTCAGCAGTAAAAAGGAGCAGAATTATGAAGTGCCAAGAGTAAAGATATAAATAAAGAATAAAGATAAATCCCAATGTGTTGAGGGAAAAGCTTATACTATAATGATTCCTTGATATCATAAGCACATAATATATGATTCCATTTATGGGAAGTTCTAGAATAGACAAAAATGCAAAGTAATCCATAGTGATAAAATAGATCAGTGGTAGTGTAGGGTAGGATTTTGGTGTAGGGACTGACTATAAAGGGATAGATTTATTTTTTTGTGTTTTGAAACACCAGTGGTAAAAATTTAAGGCATTGTAATTTTGTGATTTAAACTGTGAATTTTGGTGGTGTAAAATTCCAACCCGGGCTCTACCATTTACTAGCTATGTGACCTTGGGCAAATATTTAACCTTTCTAAGTTTCTTCATCTGTAAATGAGGGTGATAGTGGTACTATCTCAGAGTTGTGAGGATAAACTACACTATGCCATCATTAGTAGATAGTAAGCACTCAATAGCGATGATTAATTTTGGCAATATTAGTATTGGTCAGTGCTAACAATTATAATCTGCTACTCAGTCTGTTACTCTTAATCTTGGAAAGAGTATTGCATTGCTATGTTTTTAAAAAGGGAAGAAAGAATTGCTGATTAGGTTCCTATGGATCCTTGATGTTGTATGGGTAAGTAACTTACTGCTATTTAGTCAGTCATGAGAATGATGTACTCTCTTAAATATGTGAAGATGATGGTATTGACTCCTTTATTAGTCACCTGGGAATTGCAAATTATTAGAAGTTATGCATAACCTTTGGCTAAAAGCATCAAAGTTCTGATTTGTTCATAACCTGCTTTATTATTGTTGCCATTTTTTTTCTTGGAGATTGGCTGTATACTCCTAAATGGTTCTTTTTTTGATATTTTAAATGACTGAGGAGGATTTAAGAATCTTCTTTCCAAATGAGGGTTTCTTTGATATGAAGTTGATTGATCAAACTTGGGCCATATAAGCCCTTTGATCTGCAGTTGATGAGATAGATTACTCTAGAAACTCCTTCAACATCGAGTATTTAATGGATTTTTATAAATGTAAAGTACCCTCATTTGGGACCTAGCTCACTGAAGATTTGAAGAAATTTTCCAATATCTATTTGTATTTAAATCTTCATTTCCTTGTGTAAATCCTCAGTTTTCAAGTCTGTCAATAGGGGAAAAAAAACTGGGAAGAAGTAAGATGATCAGACATGTCAAAGATTTTAAAGTTTCAAGAGCATGCCTTGGAAAGGAGTTTCCTGTAATTATGTGACTTCCTGTTGCCTGAATGCAGTATACTTTTGGGTTGAGGAATGGTGAATGAGAATGTTTGCTTCTAGTTATATGTCCCATATGACATACTTTTCAGGTTCTTGAAGATTGAGGATGTGTTAAAGTGGTTTAACCCAAATACCCATGAAGTGGTTTAACCCAAATAACCATAATACCAAATATCCTTCATTCAGCTATATATCCATAAAAAATCAATTATTTTGGCATTTGCATTTTTCTGGAATAATTTTTTTCTTTAATCTGTTTTGAAACCTAGTAATGTACTCATTTTTCAATTTTTATTGCAGCGCCTGATCAACTTTCTAACAGGAGAGCGATCATGGAGGTGGTGCCAGCTGAGGTGAATAGTTTGCTTCCAGAGGAGATAATGGACACTGGTATAACTTTAGTGGATGATGATAGTATTGAGGCTGTTATTGTTTCATCCCCAATTCCCATGGAGACAGAACTGGAAGAAATTGTCAACATAAATTCTACTGGTGACTCTGCAGCCACGCCCATTTCCACGGAACCAATCACAGTGTACAGTAACCACACTAACCAAGTTGCAGTGAATACCACAATTACTAAAGCAGATTCTAATACCACAGTGAAACCAGCTTTTCCAAGTGGCCTTCAAAAACTTGGTGCTCAGACTCCTGTGACTATATCAGCCAATCAGATTATTTTAAACAAAGTATCACAGACATCTGATCTTAAACTTGGCAATCAGACCCTTAAACCAGATGGACAGAAGTTAATTTTAACAACTTTGGGCAAGTCTGGTTCACCAATTGTTTTAGCACTACCCCATAGCCAACTACCCCAGGCTCAGAAAGTTACAACTCAGGCCCAGTCAGGAGATGCTAAGTTACCACCGCAGCAAATTAAAGTAGTTACCATTGGAGGGAGGCCAGAGGTGAAACCTGTCATTGGTGTCTCAGCATTGACCCCAGGAAATCAACTGATTAATACTACAACTCAGCCCTCTGTGTTACAGACCCAACAGTTAAAAACAGTACAGGTAAAAAAAATAGGGGGCTTATTAATTAAAATGCATGTTAAAAATTAAATTGATTCGTAGTTGTGTTTGTAGGGTGATTAAATGCATAGTTGTTACTGAATTCTTTTGAATGTTGCTTTTAGTAATTGTATGGTTTTTTTGTAAGGTTTGATATGTCTAATGCTTAGAAAATTTTTGCTAGAGAACTTAGAGCAAACTTAATTTCGGTTAAACTCCAAATTGGTGTATTTATAGCTTTTTCCTCATGTTTAAATGCATTTTATTCTTAGTAGGAGTTTGATTATATGAATGTTCTGCTGGCATTAAGATGACAGAGCTGCTGCTGGGCTGTCATAAAATCATGCAGACATATTTTTTTCAGTTAACAGATGGCCAAAAAAACTTGCTGCTCTGAGAAACCCTTGGAGCCAGTACATAAAGGCCAGTGTGTGCCTCTTCTTTGCAGTTTACTGTTGCCATTACTGATGTTTGCAATGTGGAAGAGGCAGTACGATGTGATGGAAGCTAACACATAGGCTTCAGAGTTGGGCCAACTGGATTTGAGTCACCACCGTGCTACCCTACCACCTTGTAGAACTTTGGACAGGTTACTTATCTTCTCTGACTTTTTGGCTATAGCTGGAAGATGACTATTGATCATGATGAAATACATAGTAAAAGATAGTACGTGATACAGTTCTCAAAACTTTGAGGATCTTGTTATTAGTATGAGTAGGACCTTAAGAAAGAAGGTTAACAGAACATATATTAAGTGGTTTCCAGTTTTTCATGCCCAGTTAGGCCTTGGTCACCATTGTTCTAAGAAATACAGTGATACACTTAATGACCAGGTGAAGTTAAGTGCATTCCTTTTTTGAAAGTTGCCTTTTAGAAAAAGGGAGGAAGCATGAGTTAAGAGGTATGTAAAGAAGTAGAAAGTTTGGAGAACTATCCACTCTCTGCTGGTGCTAGAAATAATATTTTGATTATTATATTGGCAGTATAACTAGAAACTTAGATTCCATGGGCTTTTTATTTAAGAATTTTGTGAGATTTCTCAAACCTTGTAATTTACCCATGTTCCTTGGACCACTCTTAAGTTAAACATTTAGTGCTGTTTTCTTTCTTTGTTGTCATCTCTCACTTATCTCTAGCTTCCTTTTACTTCTTTTGATGGTGAATCTCTTGAATGAGAGGTCCTATCACCATCAAGCAACTTGTCCTCAACTTGTTCTTTCAAATCAGTTTTGAAACTTGTTTTTATTGCTTTACCACAGCTTATCTGGCTTTGGGATGTATATCATAATCATGTTCACAAGAAACTGATAATGTAAATCAGAATGTCATGCTTTTCATTTACAAGTACAATGTATCATACTGTTTCAATGACTAGGTCGCTTGTTCTACTAGTTTTCTACTATAATCCCCTAAGTATTGACAATAAAAGCAAAGGCTGGGATCTAATTCTTCTAACTTCTTTTATTGTTGTTACTTTTATAAAACCTAATTCTATTAAAAAGGTACTTCTATTTTTAAAAAAACCAACAAAACAAAAGAAACTGCATTTAGAATATTGTTCCACTTGTCCAGTTGTTTTTAGGCAACACAAATCTTTCCAACTCAAAAATAATCTTCAAAGCTCTGAAGCACAGAAAAAAAACCAGACAGCTATACATCTAAGTTTCCTTTTTAAGCAGCAGAATATTTGGTCTAGTATTACACAGTGTATATGATTCTCTGGTTCTCTTTCTAGATAGTCCTTAGCATTGTCTTAAGTTTAATCAAAGTACTGAACTGTTAGGGTATGGACAGCAGGTAAGGGTGGAAGAATGATACCCATCTTGAAAAATGAAGGAAAGGTGAGAGTGGAAGCCAGAGGCAGTAACAAAGAGGTATAGTTATACTTAATTAGAGGTCTAAACACTTTCCCATGTTTCTTGTGTGTAGTAGATAAAAGTAATAGGTAACTAGCAGTCTGAACAGCATAACTCCTTACTAGTTCCTGAATCTATACAACACAGTGCCAAAAGTGAACTGCGTGTATTATTTGATCACATATTTGCCTATCTTATTTTGTAAATTTCCTTTCAAAATTTTTGTTTTAATCTGATTAGTTTGTTAAAAATGATTCTTTATGCTTTGCTTTACTTAGTAAAGTGATTTTTAGTTTAGAATCCATTATGCAAAAATCATGCTTCCTTAGCGGAACTGGAAATTGGTATTTTTAGCAATGCTCCACTAAAGAAACAACCACAAGGGGAAGTTGATATTGTTCATTTGAGTAATAATTGTGCTTTTGTTTGTGTTATTTACATTTTTTTCCTGATTGGTGAGTATTCATATAGTGATATGATTGTGAAAAATTAGTTAAAAATGGACAAATACTTTCAGGCTCCTAATCTTTATAGCTAAGATTATTTATTGCAAGACATGAATTTCTAAGAAGATCAATATTTCTGCCTCTTGAGATTATTAACACTAAATCAATAGATGACATATTCTAACTTACTTTAGAGTTTTTTAGGCCTACAAACAGTTGAAAATATATTACCTTTATATCTCCCAAATTGTACTGTTTTTTTAAAGTACAATTATGGGTTATCTAGGTTTGTCAGAGTCTTGCAAACTCTATTTTTAAATATAGTAATAGATCTCCTTGTTTTGTTTTTTTTTAAAGTGATTTGTATTTCATGTATTTTTTTGTTGGTAATATGTTGAGTATAAGAAAATAATATAGTCTGTAAGAAAATGTGTTAATTTAGTTTATAATTTGAGTATAAAGCTGATATTTATGTAATTCTATGATCTGTTAAAGCTTCTGGTATATTTCTGTCATTCAGGTTGGTCATGTTTGTTTATTTTGAGTCAGTATTTCCAATAATAAATAGTACTTCCAATGCCTCAGTTTTTGCCAAAAGATAAAAATGATACTTCCTGCTATAAAAATCTTCGATTTTATCATAGCTAAATTTCTGCTTCAACTTTCAGAAGTATCTGTGTCTTTGCATACATTGATAATTTCAATATAAAAATATTGGTAACTGTACCTTCCTTGATTTGTGGAGAATTTTAGTTCAGGTCAACAGTATGCCAATATATAACCTAAAATCAGAAATGAGTAAAATATAGACCTTCTCTTCAAGGAATTTATAGTCTAGTGAACAGTATTTTAGTTAAGTAATATTTCAGAGGCTTTGCCTTCAGAATAGTTTTTGTTTGTCAAACTTGTCTTGTTATATCTAAGGCATAGACTTGTTCAGTTTTTTGTTTATCTCCCCCTGCTAGATAGACCTAAAGCTGAAGATCTAATCATAAGCCTGTCTTTAAAGTGTATTTATATCTTGCTTTTAGGGGCCATTGTAAATACATTTACAGGTGGCTTCATTATTTGCACTACTTTCTTAATCTACTCCATCATTTTTATTATTGAATAATTTTTTATTTTGAAAATATTGGTATGCCATACTGTTTTATTATCATCAAATGTTTATTGTTAAATAAATATTCATAAACATTATTTTAAAATACTAATTTGTCTTTCATTTTAGGCATATATCCCAGAGACTAAAATAAGGATTTACAAGAAAATGCCAAAGTATTACTATATATTGGTTTAAGGAAGTGCTCATGTTAATATGTTGTCAAGTGACTGCATTTTAAATGTTTTTCACATTAATACTTAGATATATTTTGTTAAGTGAGCTGGTTTCACGTGTGCATCAGTATATCAGTCTTGTCTAATTTTGATTGAATAGGTGTCTTATAGAAACAAATGGTCTTCATAGTTATTTATATATTTCAGATTGCTAAGAAGCCTCGAACACCAACTTCTGGTCCAGTGATCACGAAGCTGATCTTTGCAAAACCAATTAATAGTAAAGCAGTTACAGGACAGACAACTCAAGTATCACCACCAGTCATTGCAGGTTATATTTCTTTATAGTCTATTGAGCTATATATTTGCCTTCCTTTTAGGTTTAAAAAAAGCTGTTCTGCCATCTTCAAATGTTTTAGGGCAATGAGTATAACTTATTATAAATCAAGCTGGTTAATGAGAGATATTACATTTACTAAATGGGTGCATCAAGCAAAATGCCTTATCGCAATCAGTTCATTACTTTAATTTCTTTAATTTTTGGTAGAATTTTACCATGAGAGTAGCAAAGTCTTAAACTCATTAATACAAGCTAACATTTATATAGTGTTTACTGTGTGCCCTGTACTGATCTTAGCTTTTTACATATAGTGAATTATGTAATACTCTGGCAATCCTGTGAGGTAGGTACTATAACAGCTCCATTTTGCCAGTATGTAAACGGAGGCACTCAGCAAATGACTTGAGCTGGGGTTTGAACTCTGGCACTTTGTCTCTAGAGCACATGTGCTAAGTCTAATAGTTTTAAACTAATACCCATGAGAGTATAGTATATCATGGTTTCTGTTTGAATTTTTGGGTTCAGTATTTTAATATGCTCTGTATGCAGTTTTCTATGAACAGAAGACTGTCACATCATTGTAATTACTTAAGTGATAACAAAATTTTAGCTAATTTACCAGCAAATTCCATAGTGTGGCCCAATTCTTTTATTATACACTTTAAAATTTGTAATCGCCAATAACTAGAGCACTTCAGAAATCTTGACTTCAGGTATTTCATTTTCTTTATATTCTAGTTTATCTGCCTTTGTACTCCCACACTAGCAATTCTTTAACTTTGAAATCTCTGATCCATTAACCCTTCTACTTTCTCATAATAATCACCCTCTTCCTGTCCTCAGATTCTTCCTTACTCCATTACTTGGAGTCCATGGCCCATCATTGTCACTCCCTTGCAAACACCACTGATTCTCTTTTCAGGTCTCTTTCTATAATTGGCTTGGTGAAGTCCAGATCTCCTCTTACTGCTTGCCTGGCAAGCAGCTTAATACTGCTAGAGAAAAATCACACCTGTGACTAAAGCCATGGTGACTACTCCTTAATTCAGTGCTATACTAACCTTACTCTTTTCACCAATTAAGAGTCCATTTCCAACTTTTGTTGTGCTAATAGCTTATGGAAGCATCTCTGATGGTAGACTTAATTGAGACTTTCAAATACTAATTACCCTAGATGTGTATTCTTGATGAGGGTACTTCAGATGTTAACTAACCATCCCTCGGGTATATATTTAAAACCACCTGCTATGGTCTTTGATAAATTTACAGACAAAATGTACAAAAATAAAATAATTTATTTATAGACTGTAACAGTAGGCAACTCTGAAGTCAATGGCAGTGATTTATCATTTTTCTGAGACTTTGAATTGTATGTAGTGAGACTTCTCATTTTAACAAGTGGGAGAAGGTGTGGAAAGATTATAGTTTGAGGCAGTGCTGGGTGAGTGAATGTTTTATTTCTCTTTGGGCCCTCAGTAGAGATTTGTAATGGTGTAGGGGGACTGGTGTCTTGAGGGCTGTCATGGAAGGCAGGTTATGGCTCCAGAGGAAAGATTGGAAAGGGTTTGGATTTGGAATTATTTCAACAAGTGGGCTTCAGTTGGCTGAAAGTTAGGAAAGCTTGAATTTATTGCTGAAGAAGGTGCCTCTAGTCACCTGGGAGGTTTTGGGTAGGTAAAGGGAGTTAACCAGGAGGAATATCTCCGTGCAATGTTCTTTACTTTTTTTTGAGTTTGAGAGAATCCCTTAAATTTTTTAATTATGTGGGGAAATTTGAGTGAAACAATTGTGGTTTTGCATAAGTGTCTGAATGGATTTTTGGTTAATGTCAAGATTTCACCTCTCTTATATTTAACTATCATGGCTCTTTGGGTTGTTTATAATGTGTTGCACACCCTAATCATAGCTTCTTCTCCTTTTGATTATAGACCCACTTATTAGCCCTACAAAAATGCATAGAGCTAGACTTCTATTAAATTTCACTAGAATTGCTGGCATTAAATTTGGAGGGATAATTTCTACTTTTAACTAGTTCTTTATAGCCAGCCTTTTAAATTCATAAAAACCAAAATTTAAACCACCAAATTAGCTTTCCTGTTGAATTGTCTTTTATCACAAGGAGGTTCCATCATCTTCATCTTGTAGTTAATGATCTTTTCAAAGTACATTTAGATTTTTTTTTTACTGAGTTTTGGCCTTCTCAGTGACTGATGTTTTTTTCTCTCTTTTAGTCAAGATAAACTTATGTGATTTTTAACAAAATGTAAATCTGATCTTGTAACATTGCTTAGAATTTTCTTGGCTATATCCATTTCTTATGCATTTCTTGGCTTCAATCCATCAGGATTAAGTTCAAATGCCAATGCTTTCTTAACATTAAAGACAATTATGATCTAATACATACCTTTTTCATTTTCACCTCCAATCAGCTTAGACCTAGTTATTTAACTTATTTTAAGAGATTATAAATGGACCGTGTTTTCTCAGGACTGAGGATCTTGGCATTGTTCCTTTTACCTGGAATGCTTTCTTTGCTCTTCCTAATGGCTAACTCATCCATTTTATCTTTAGATTATCTCTACTTTTCTTAGACATTTCTGACCCCTGCCTAGGTTGAGTTAGGTATCTTCCTCTGACCTTTGCATTTCCATTAAGCTTAATTATACCTACCAAATACTTTAATAAGACTTCTGTTATATTTTACACAGGCTTTTAACTTTTCAATTAGTCACACTGTATTATAATACTTGATGTTCTTGTCTGTCTGCCCTTCTACAATGACAATTTTCTTAATGGAATTTTTTTTGCTTTGTTTCCCATCTATTGTTTTTTAATTAATTAATACGTATTTTTAAAGATTGTAAAATATACATTACATAAAGTTTACTATTTTAGTCATTTTTAATTGGTCTATTCAGTGGCATTAAGTTTATTCACACTATTATGCTACTATCACTGCCATCCATCTCCAGAACTTTTCTCGTCTTACAGAACTGAATCTCTACCCATTGGATAATAAATTCCCATTCCTCCCTTCCTCTCATCCTCTGGCAGAGACTGCATCTCTGTCAATTCAACTACTACATATTTCATATAAATCGAATTACACAGTGATTGTCCTTTTATGACTGGCTGATTTTAGTCAGTATAATGTCCTCATGGTTCATCTATGTTATAGCATGTGTCAGAATTCCTTTCTTTTAAAGTGTAAATAATATTGCATTGTATGTATGTTGAATAAATATGTGTATCATGGAAGCAGTGTAGTGGTATGGAAGGAGCTAGTGGAAAACTTGGCTCTTACATTGATATTTTCTGTGATCTTGGGTAAATATATTACCTGTTCATCTCAGTTATTTCTATAAAATATTGATACCAACCACTTCACAAGACTTCTGAGATGGTTAAATGTTATACAGAGGTCCTTATTATCAGATCTTCCGTGTTACAAGGTTGCTACAGCAGAGTGAACTTCATCAATGCGAAAATACTCACTAATGAATTAATCTCTTACATACTTAATCATCACTCGGATATACTAGTTCCCTGCCCCAGCCTTTCCCGTCTGGAGCCTTCTTGAATATGTGTCTTTTGATTCTTGGAGAACACCTGACAGTAGAGGGCAAATGCTTTGCAAATTGATTTCAAGGTGAAATTGTATAACTTGCATACTTGTTTGAATCTGTCTGTGGAGCTAAGAATAAATAGGGATTTCTAGATTAGATAATCAGGAGAAATGATATCTAGATGAAAAACAAGCCAGCCCCTCAAAAAAAAAAACTTGAATTTTAAAGGACATAGAAGGATTCTTGGGAAAATTGATGGCATCCTGAAATATTTTGGCAGAAGTGACCTTTTACATGCTCATGTTTTACCCATCAAACAATCTCATTGTGCCATTATACAAATTTTCAGAAGTCTCTCCCCCTGCTCAACAGTTCATCCTGAGACTTAGCGTAGTTGTAATTATAAATTGGATTTTTATTAAATATAAGCAAAATAAGTTCAAGCTTTACTTTTAGTTTTCTTTGTTATTTACAATGAAATTTTTGTCCCTTTTTTAAATTGTTTTAAAAGGGCCACTCTAAGTGGCTTTTTTGTAGTATCAGTTATTTTCAGGGATTGAGGAATTTCTGAAATCTATGTAATGCTAATAAATAAGAAATTATAGTAATAACCATAAATGTTGAGCATTTTATAAAACTTTCATTATTGGTAATTTCTTAACATGATGGTTTTTGGGGCTTCAGGCTTATCTCACCCACAGGTTTTGGTTTTGGAAAACAGAACAAACATTACATCAGGTAGGCACAACACTTCAGGGTAGCCTTCTAAAAATTTTTGGTGTACTTTCATTTTGTTTATATAGAATTGACTGACTTAGTTATGATTAAAAAAAACAAGTATTAACTGAAATTCCTTAAGAACTATGTCAGCGAAATAAACGTGACTGTGTACTACAAAGAAATTGAAAAAATTGCGTTTAATATATTTTTAAAATTCATTAATGTCAGGTAAAACTTAATTGACCTTTAAAAAAAGAAATTATTTATACTGTAGCATTGTTAACAGAAAAAACAGCCCAGAAACCCGAAGTGCTAGTTCTCTTTTTTCATCTATAGTGAAAGTCCCTTCTTTATTCTTCTTTTCCTATTTCTCTCTTCCTCCCTCTTTCATCTCTAGTTATATCTATAAGTTAAATCAGAACATCTAAGCAGGGACTTTAGTTATTTACCTTTTTTACTTCCTGGGTGTTTGATTTCCCTGGATTTGATTACCCAGCATCTATTTAGAATGTGATGAAGGAAGGTGTCAACTTTCAACTCAATCCTGTTGAAACAGTCATTTTAGTTGGAAATTTTTATTGTAAATTCTTTCTTAGTGATGAGCTTGAAACTTTTGTTTCTATGCATTAGTGCTGTGCATCTGGTATGATACAGATTATCTCTAATCCTTCATACGCTTGGCTTTCCTGCTGTGATAAACAATCTCCAAATCTCAGCAGATTAAAAAAAAAACCCAAATTTTGTTTTTTTCATACTTCATGATTATCTACATGTCCATTACGGATTAGAAAGGGGACTCTTCTCATCATAGTCTCTCAAGGACCCAGGCTGACAGTGGAGTCCATTCTCAGGTACGACAGAGGAGAGAGCATTGGAAGGGCTTGCACAGGCAATGAATGTTCTGGCCCAGAAATGACAAACATCACTTCTAATAATTTGTTGGCCAGAACTAGTCCTGTGGCCCTTACCTAATTTCAGGAGGTTGGGAGGCAGAGGAAGGCAGCTCTACCATGTGTCCAGAATGGGGGAGAACCAGAGTACTTGGTAAATGGCACTAATGACTATCACACAGTTTTTCAAGAATTTGGAGATGTGTCATGTCTTTGTGTTTCTCACCTGGGAAAAAATTCCTAACACTTCAGCTCAGTGTGATGTGATTTCCAATTCCTTAAGCCATCTGGACACAATGCAGTTTTTCTATGTTCCTGAAGAGTTCCTGAAGAGTATTGTCCAGAAGGGGAACACACGATTCCTGTATTTCTGTTGGAATCTGGCCAGGATGAAATTTTTTTTTCCTTTTCATAGTTTAAAACCAGACAGTATTAAACCAGACAGTGTTCACATTAGTTCAATAACTATCTGTTTTATAGTTGTGGGTTTAAATTGTATCCTGAATTGTTTAACATCAAAGAACAAGATAGCTGTACCCTCTACTGTAAGAGTATAGTAGGGACCAGAGACTGAGGTTTTAAGACTTAGATTCAAGTACTGATTTTCAGGAGCTGTGTTATACAAGGGCATGTTGTTTAGTTGTCCTGAACCTATTCTCTGGTAGACATAACTTAACAGGATTGATGGGAATGTGAGCACAAGTGTTTTCATGGTCTTTATGTAAAGTGGTATGATACTAAGTGTTGCTAAGAAGCATTGTTCTGTTTTATTCTGCTTGGGTTCACCATAGTTGATTAGGGACGTACTCCAGTGTTTAAGTTAATCAGTGGGAACATATGAAATGAACATATATATTACAGTCCTTGTGTGTATAGATAATCCTCACATACATTTTTCTATTATCGAAAAAAACCAAACTGATGTGCTGCCTCTCATTTGCAGGTAGGGTTCTTTCACAGTCTACTCCTGGGACTCCATCAAAGACCATAACAATATCTGAAAGTGGTGTTATTGGATCAACTTTAAATTCTACAACACAGACACCAAATAAAATAGCCATCTCACCTTTGAAATCGCCAAATAAGGTAAAAAAAAATTAGCCACAAATGCCAAATATTGTGGTTAATACCTTTATTTTCTTACTAGTCACTTCAGATACTTCAGTTTTAATGTATTCCCTAAGCAAGTAATAGGCATTCAGTGAATATTGGATTAATTTAGTAGTCAAGGATATATGACAGATAAAAACGTACTCCAAACACATAGGAATCAAGTAATCTTTTTGCTTGCTAAGATGATTTCCATGGCCCACATAAAGGTGGGTAAAACAAAAATCTTTTGAATGAGGTACATTATGAATGTGTTTAGTTCTTCTTCATTTAATATTTGTGCAAAATTACTGCCTTTGGGCAAGTCATTTACACAGTGACTATATAAATATGGAATGTTAAATGCAACTTTCTGGTTTTTTTTAAATACTCTGTGTATTCTGCTTAAGCTTTCTTGGGTTTTATGGAGATCTGAGCTTTTGCTGAGTAACGGAGTACCCAGAATACTAGAAATTGCCTTAAAATGCAGGCAACCATATTACCAGCATATTTATTTTTAAGCTTAAGTATGTACAATTCATTCAGAGCATTTGAAAGCTTTTCATAATTTGTTTTCATTTTAAGGTAGCAAGGTACCTATCATTTACTCTCAGGTCAAGTAAGTAGTATTAGCTCACTTTCCTAAAACATGCAGATGTTTTATACCAGCATAATGTTTTGAATAAGGTATGTTTTAAAGAATACATTCAGGTGGAAAGCCAGTCGTTATTTTTTAAGGTGCCAACCTTGTGATTCTGGAAACATACTGCACTTTATACTTGTCTTTTTCTTAATTTGGTACTGTTCATAAGTAGAACAGACCTTAAACATTTGCCTTAAATTTTTTTTTTAAGTTGAGCTATTGGTTTCTGTTTTAATGAGACTTGAATATAATGTATAAATATGATGTCTCTTGCAGTTTATTAAAATGGAAGTCTACCTGCATAATAATATAGAGAATTATTTACTTAAATGGAATGAATTCAAAAGATATTTGAGTGCTTACTATGTGCTGTGTGATAGGCCCTGGGGATAAAAGCATGAATAAGACAGTTTTTCATTTCAAGTAGTTCTCAGAGAAGTGAGACTTAAACATTAAGAATTGCCCTGCAGAGTCCTAATGGTCACAGGTAGCTTGATGAGTTCTGCTGTGAGTGTCGGGAAGGTCTGTACAATAGAGGCTGTTCTTCAAAGGCCTCAAAGTTGGTTTGGGTCTTAGCTGTGGGTGAACAGAGAAGGCTTCTGGACTGAGGTAATACCTTACACAGAAGTATAAAAGTATGGCCCTTTCAGGGAGCTGTGTTGTTTTGGTAATGTGAGAGCCAAGTGTGCTAAGGTTAAATGGAAGGTCTTGTGACCTTCAGGAAAGTTTGTATTTTATTGTTCTTAAAGACTTTCTGTGGCTTCCTATTGCTTCTAGGACAGTGGTTCTCAACCTTCTTCTCTGCGGGGACCTTTAATAAATACCAATGCCTGGTTCTTATCCCTAGAGCCTGTTTTAATTGGTCTGGAGTTGGCCTGGTATCAGAATTTTTTTAAAGCTCTTTAAGCGACTCTAATGGGTAACCTAGATTAAAAACCTCTGCTTTAGAATAATGAGAGATTTGTGTTTTTTAAGAAGATGACTATGGTGACACTATGGAAGATAGTTTGGAGGAAGGTAAGCCTGCACTCTGGGAGACCATTAGTCTGCGATTCTCAACTTTGGCTACATTTTGGAAGCAAATGGGGACCTCTTGAAGAAACTAATGACTGGGCCCTATCTGACTCCATTTTTAAGTCAATCTTCAGGCTGGGGCCTAGATATTAGTTTTAATATTTTAAAATCCCAAAGTATAGGCCAGGGTAGAGAATTGCTGAGTTAGATTATTATAGTATTTCAAGTTTGAGCTAGACAGTAGCTAAGGGATTAGGGAGGAAGAAAAGTGTCAAAAGAGGTTTAAGACATAATGATTAGACTTTGGGATCTTGGGGTGGGGAAGAATGAAGGATGGCTCATAGATTTCTGACTTAAATAACAGAGTAGATGTGGCACTGTGGACTAATATGGCTGGTATTTGCCTTTACCTGTATACCCGGGGGCATACAAATAAGAACTAGGTTTATTTTTCTCTCACCCCTGACTTTAGCCATGACATGTTGGATCTGCCTTCCCTGCCTCATGACAAGAGGTCATTTTTAACTATAAGGACAGGCTTATTTTGGTGATTAAATTCACACGTATTAGAAGTTTAGTCAAAAGTTTACATCAGTTGAAAACTTTTCCCTTCAACTCAGACTTTATCGTGACTTGTACCATGTAGTGGAGAAGAGGAGTGTGATCTGTTTCTTTACCCTTCTGTCTCTTTCTCTGTTCTGCTTTTGATTTCTGACTGGAAGTAAGATTAGAAAAGACAAGACAAAGTTTTATGTGACTGGTGTCTTGCCGATGGGTTTCAGCCCCAGGCAAGTTTGCTATGGATTCAGTGTGACCAAAGAAATGACAGTAGAATGTTCTTGGGGTGAAAGGATTTATTACCTGGCTTGTTCTGGTGGTAGGTCGAACACTAGCGTCTCTGCCTTCGCCCAGAGCACTGGGCCAAGCTCTCTTTTAGTGCAATAATAGCTTATTGCCTAAAAGTGTGGAAGCAGTAGCCTAGCAACAGGCCAGTTACATCATCAAGTGGTTTAAGTTCACTGAGGATCCTGGCCATAGGAACCCCAACTTGTCCACACTCCACCCCTCCAGGATTCTCACCTTACAGTCTACATGCTTTCAATCTTCCGTAATGGTCCCAGTGCGAGAAAGCTGGAGCACTGTAAACGGATTCCACAACAGCAACAGAGGATAACAACAACTTACAGATAAAAACAAAAATTAAGAAGCAACAAGATTTTGATATGGGTAACAAAAATTATAATAATCCTCAAGCCAGAGGAAGTTCCCAATCCACAAAGACCTTAGGGGCAATAAGACACATGTTTTAATGACACCAACATAGGCAAATCGTCCATCGTGTAGGATGCATGCAAGAGAGTGGTCCTGTGTTATGACTGTATCAGGAACGGGGTCCTGTCCAGGTCTAGTATACCATACTTTTACTCCTTTCCCCATGGGGGTTACTGAAGGGTCTCTTTATAGTGCTACTGGAGGTGCATGCACTGGCCATAATGATAAAAGAAAACTCCCCGGTAAAATGCTCCTACCTTCTGGCCATTCAGGATATACTACTGTGATCTTTGGGGGCCACTCTGCTATTATTTCAGGAATACACAGGAGGCCAGCTTCCAGGCCATGTCCCCAAGGTGCCAGGAAAGCCAGCCATCGTTGGTCCATGTGTCAAAAGGTCCAAGACCACGTTCACTTAATGGAGTCTCCAGGGTTTAGTGCAGTTGGTGCTGGCAGCAAGATATTATTCTGGTGGCCGAACCTCGGCTTCAGTGATTCTTCCTTGGTTTGTACTTGCAGATGTATAGGAGAGACAGCTATATGTGTTAACTTATCTATGGGGCTCAGAGCTCCTTTTCAGGGTTTCTTGTTCAAACACCATAGCACAGTCCATAAGTGGACTGACCATCCCTGCAGACTATTGGTATCTGACTTTAGTCCAGATTTTAACAAGCCATTGTGCCTCTCTATCATGCTTGCTGCAGTATGATTGTATGGCACATGAAACTTCCATTTGATTCCCAACTGTCACACCCATTCTTGCAGTGTATGTCCAGTAAAATGGGTGCTCTGATCACTGTCAATTACCTGTGGTCAGCCATAGGCAGCAAAGAGACACTCCAGGCCTCTTTTGTGCTGTTGCTGTCATTTGTCTCCATATATTGCTTGATCTCTATTTTAATTTGGTCATTGGTCCATTGATTATTTAGGAGCATGTTGTTAAGCCTCCATGTGTTTGTGAGCCTTTTTGTTTTCTTTGTACAGTATATTTCTAGTTTTATACCTTTGTGGTCTGAGAAGTTGGTTGGTAAAATTTCAATCTTTTTGAATTTACTGAGGCTCTTTTTGTGGCCTAGTATGTGATCTATTCTGGAAAATGTTCCATGTGCACTTGAGAAGAATGTGTATCCTGCTGCTTTTGGGTGTAGAGTTCTATAGATGTCTATTAGGTCCATCTGTTCTAGTGTGTTGTTCAGTGCCTCTGTGTCCTTACTTTCTGTCTGGTGGATGATCTGTCCGTTGAAGTGAGTGGTGTGTTGAAGTCTCCTAGAATGAATGCATTGCATTCTATTTCCTCCTTTAATTCTGTTAGCATTTGTTTCACATACGTTGGTGCTCATGTATTGGATGCATATATATTTATAATGGTTATATCCCCTTGTTGGACTGAGCCCTCTATCATTATGCAATGTACTTCTTTATCTCTTGTTACTTTCTTTGTTTTGAAGTCTATTTTGTCTGATACTAGTACTGCAACACCTGCTTTTTTCTCCTTGTTGTTTGCATGAAATATCTTTTTCCATCCCTTGACTTTTAGTCTGTGCATGTCTTTGGGTTTGAGGTGAGTCTCTTGTAAGCAGCATATAGATGGGTCTTGCTTTTTTATCCATTCTATTACTCTGTGTCTTTTGATAGGTGCATTCAGTCCATTTACATTTAGGGTGATTATTGAAAGATATGTACCTATTGCTATTGCAGGGTTTAGATTCGTGGTTACCAAAGGTTCAAGGTTAGCTTCTTTACTATCTTCCTGTCTAACTTAGCTCGCTTATTGAGCTATTATAAACACATTCTGATGATTCTTTATTTCTCTCCCTTCTTATTCCTCCTCCTCCATTCTTTATATGTTAGGTGCTTTAATCTGCACTCTTTTGTGTTTCCTTTGACTGCTTTTGTGCATAGTTGATTTTATATTTTGTGTTTAGTTAGTATTTGGTTGGTCTGCTTTCTTTGGTGTTGTTTTATTTTCTCTGGTGACATCTATTTAGCCTTAGGAGTGCTTCCATCTAGAGCAGTCCCTTTAAAATATCCTATAAAGGTGGTTTGTGGGGGGCACATTCCCTCAATTTTTGCTAATCTGGGAATTGTTTAATCCCTCCTTCATATTTAAATGGTAATCATGCTGGATACAGTAACTTTGGTTCAAGGCCCTTCTGTTTCATTGCATTAAATATATCATGCCATTCTCTTCTGGCCTGTAAGGTTTCTGTTGAGAAGTCTGATGATAGCCTGATGGTTTTCCTTTGTAGGTGACCTTTTTTCTCTCTCTGGCTGCCTTTAATACTCTGTCTTTATCTTTGATCTTTGCCATTTTAATTATTATGTGTCTTATTGTTGTCCTCCTTGGGTCCCTTGTGTTGGGAGTTCTGTGGGCTTTTGTGGTCTGAGAGACTATTTCCTTCCCCAGTTTGAGGAAGTTTTCAGCAATTATTTCTTCAAAGACACTTTCCCTTTCTCTCTCTCTTCTTCTGGTACCCCTATAATGTGAATATTTTTCCATTTGAATTGGTCACACAGTTCTCTTAATATTCTTTCATTCCTGGAGATCCTTTTATTTCTCTCTTCCTCAGCTTCTCTGTATTCCTGTTCTCTGATTTGTATTCCATTAACGGCCTCTTGCACCTCATCCAGGCTGCTTTTAAGTCCTTCCAGAGATTGTTTTATTTCTGTGTTCTCCCTCCCAGCTTGATCCTTTAGCTCTTGCATATTTCTTTGCAGGTCCATCAGCATGGTTATAACCTTTATTTTGAATTCTTTTTCAGGAAGATTGGTTAAATCTATCTCCCCAGGGCCTCTCTCAGGGGTTGTCTGGGTGATTATGGACTGGACCAAATTCTTCTGCCTTTTCATGGCGATAGAGTTAGTCTTAGGCAGGTAGTGCGTATGTTAGCTGGGAGAACAAATTCCATTCCTGCTTGCTGGTTGCTCTGCCCTTCCCCACACACCAGAGCAGCCTTCGGGGTAGCCCAGAGCCCTGTGGGGAGAAGCAGGCATACCAGGTGTGCTCTCCTGCTAGAATAGCGCCCCTTCGTACCCTGCCCCAGTGAGCTGTGGGCCGGCGGCAGCCCCAGGTCTGGCTTGGGCGGCTGTGCACTGAGAGGAAGCTCTGAGCAGCTGCTGTGGGTGCAGCCACTCCCAGGCTGCTCTGCCGGGGCCGCGCATGAGGGGGAATGTACGGCAGGCTGCTTATTGCCGTGAGGGGCTTCAGGGCACTCCAGGCCTTTTTTGGTTGTCTGCTGGTCTGCACAACGTGTAGGAAAAGCAACCAGAAGTCTAGTAGTTGTGTTCACACAAGGCATGGCATACTGATATCCTTCTGACACAGGTAGAGGCCCAATACAGTCTATCTGCCACCTGACGAGGGGTATAGGCCCCTTAGCTATTGTCCCATGTTGCTGAGGAACTCGATGTAAGTCCCTTTTAGAGCATACGACACACTTTTGCTGGGCTCGACTAACTTCTTCAAAGGTCAAAGGCAAGCCCCATCAACGGGCTACAGCTCACATTGTCTTTTGCCGTATATGCAACAAATGCTGATGTAACCATTGAGCTATATCAGAGGCAGGCTTTCCTTCTAAACAACGTATCTGGGCCAATTTATCTGCTTCATCATTTCCTGGGGATGCCAATGGCAAATGACCTGTCACGTGATATACTGTAATTGTTTTAGTCTGACCACAGGCCCATAAGTCTTGCCACAATTCTTGCCCCCAAAGAGGTTGGTGACCAACCAGCCAGTTGGCATGGCACCAGGTTGGTAGACACAAAGTCAAGCTCCGATAGACAGCCCAGCTGTCAGTGCAGACAACTATAGGGGAGGGTCCTGGTTGATCACAAGCCACATAGCCGGCAACTCTGCGCATTGACTGGTCTTCCCCTCACCCTCTTCCATCCATATTGTCTCAGTCTTAGGATGGAAAGCTACAGCCCTCCATTTTGGGAGCTGCCCATGACTGGAGCCGTCTGTGGACCATGCATCTTCAGGAATAAGGGCTCTTCCCTCCCGATGAGGACTCTCTGCTACTAATGGTTGTAAAGTAAATTCTTCCTGCTTTTCACTAGTATATGTCACCGCCCCCAATAAGCATTGGAGTTCTTCACTCAAGGGGCTACTAGGGAGGGCACTATGCTGCTGTAGGTATGCATACCACTTGGCCAGTGTGGGTGTTTGTGCCACACCATTCCTTGGCTTTTGGGTCCAGTCTCTTACCCACCCAAAGATGGAATAGGTGGTTACCTTTATTGGCGCTATTCCACTGATGGGTTCTGTAGTCAGCAAGGCATGATACATAGCAGCCAGTCTTTTTTCTGTCAAAGTGTATTGTAATTCTCCCCCTTTCCAGAATTGTGACCAGAATCCAACAGGTTGGCAAGTTCATTCAAGCCCCTTGCAGAGACCCCAGCCATAACCATCTTCGGTGACATGAACATCCAGCTCACAGGGCCTTGAAGGGTCTATTACACTCAAGGCCTGCACGGCCTTGACTGCCCGTTTGGTGTAGTAAAGGCAGATGCACACGTCGCATCCCAGTCCCACCTGACGCCCTTTCATACCAACCGGTATAAGGGCTTCAGAATTTGTGCAAAGTGTGGGATAAACACTCTCCAGTAGCCTAGAAGACCCAAAAACTCCTGTAAAAATGCTACAGTTGTAAGGGTAGGAAAGGCCTGGACGTTATCTATAACTGCTTCTGGTGTAACTTTGTTCTTACCTGACCAGACAACCCCTAAGAATTTGACAGACAAACCAGGTCCCTGAACCTTGGTACTGTTCACAGCCCATCCTTTCTCCTGTAGATGTTGCAGCAGTCTAGATGCTGCATCTTCTAGATCTGAAAGAGAATTGGATGTGAGCATGACATCATCAATATAATGGTACAGTTGCACTGTTGGTGGTTTCTCCCATGTAGCCAAGTCCTGAGCTACAAGTCCATGACAGATGGTGGGGCTGTGGAGGTATCCCTGTGGGAGGACAGTGAAAGTCCATTGCCGTCCTTCCCACGTGAAGGCAAACTGTTCCTGACCTTCCTTCTCAATGTTGATGGAAAAGAAGGCATTAGCAAGATTACCACATAATGGTATATTCCTAGTTTGTGGCTGAGGGTACCCATCAGGTCTGTAATAGAGGGGATAGCAGCATGCATAGGGGGTATGACTTTATTCAGTTCTCTGTAATCCACAGTCATATGCCAGGAGCCATCTGGCTTTTTTACTGGCCACACTGGTGAGTTGGAAAGACTATGGGTGGGCTTTATAATGTCCACCTTTTCCAGTTCCTGGAGGGTTTCTCCAATTTATTTATGCTCTCCAGGCAGTTTGTATTGTTTGGTGTTAGTCACTCACCGAGGCATAGACAAAGCTATGGGCAGGGGCCCAGCATGTCTCCTCAGAACTGCCTTCACCACACATACTCTCAGTTTGAACTCACCTGCAGTAGTCTGCAACCATAGACCCTGCAGGATATCAATCCCCAAAATATACTCAGGGATGGGCAAGATATATACAGTATACTCTTTTGTGGGTAGATGCCCTATTCCCAAAGGGATGTGGGCTTTTTTCACTCTGATAGCCTTACTCTCGTGTCTGTCTATGATAGTGGGTGTCCCGGGGAATTGCTCAGGGTTACCATGAATCAGTGAACATTTAGCCCCTGTGTCCACCAGAGCCAGGACACATTGTATGTTTACTGGTGACCAATATATAGCTATTTCAACATGTGGCCTCCAGTCCCACCCCGGTCCCTCAGGGCCGATACATCGACCTTCCCCTCAGGTGAACCATGTTTCCCAATCATCTTCCTGTGTTGGCTCGAGTGAGGTTGACTCGCTCTCCAGCAGGAAGTCTTGCAGTAACACAGGCCGGACTCGTGGCTCTGTCTCTGACCTCTGTGTCTTTGGTCTTAATGGCTGGAACTGCTGCTCTGGTTTCAGCTGTTGCCATAGCTCCAGTAAGATCCTATTTGACTTCACGTCTTAATTTCCTTTCATCTGCTCCTGCCTTTTCAAATCAACCCACATCTGGGTCCTCACGACCTTGATGTGGCCCTTTAAATTCTTCCTTTGAGAAGCAGAATGTATTTCCTTTTGTGCTTGAGCCTGAGTATAGGGGTGGAGCAGAGTGCTCCACGACCTGGGGAGGGGACTGCGCCTCTCCTTGGGAAACCCTCAGCTGCTGTGTCTTTATTTTCTTTACAACCACTGGGTGTGCTTTCAGTAGAGGAGGGGTCAGTGCCCCTGGCACCACCCCTTCATCCTTCCCCAGCTCCTCCATTTCCAGGGCTGATGACACCTTTCTCTCCCCTCCCCCAAGTGCCTCCTCTGCTACATCCTTTACCTTTTCTACAGTGCTTTACAGTAGTGCCAGCTCAGTCTTCAGCAGCTCTCTTACCTTCACCTCATTGCTTCGCAGCTGATGTTCTTGTGCCACCTCCACCTCTGCTTCCCTGAAGAGTCATCTTTTTCCTTTATGGCCTTTTCCTCCTTCAGACCACCTGGCAGTGCTGCTGTCTTGTTCTGTAAGAAATCTTTTACCTCTTCAACGGCACCTCTCTGCCAGCATTCTCGTGCTGCCCCCTCTCGTATCAATGCCATTTCCTTCTTCAGGGAATCTGCAGCAGTTTGCAGCTTGCGTTCTCATGCTGCCATTTCTTGGGTCTTTTTCAGGAGCATGTCATTCTCATCTGTAGATTTTCTTAATACTGTGAGAAGCAGCCAACCCACAGTCCCCACTGCCTCACAGGTACTCCGTCTCTCAAAAGACCTACTTACTATACCAAGGGCTACCCCTACTGCCTCAGGTATCACCTCCACTTGCCTCTGGTCCTGGGGTGTGGCCCAGCCCTCTAGGAGGCAAACCACCTCAGACCACTACCCATTCGGGAACAGTTCACTATCTCCCCATTCAAAGGGGCAGCCCACTGAAGCACCCCTCCCATAAGGGCCGCCTATCTCTTTCCTTGGTCAACAATGAATCCTGCCAACTACACCAGTTGTCTTGCGAATGGGTTTCAGCCCCAGGCAAGTTCACTACGGATTCAGTGTGAGCAAGGAAATGACAGTAGAATGCTCTTGGGGTGAAACGGTTTATTACTGGGCTTGTTCTCTGAGCAGTAGGTTGAGCACTAGCATCTCTGCCTCTGCCCAGAGCACTGGGCCAAGCTCTCTATATAGTGCAATAATACCTTATTGCCTACAGATGTGGAAGCAGTAGCCTAGCAACAGGCCAGTTAAATCATCAAGGGGTTTAAGTTTCAGTGAGGATCCTGGCCATAGGAACCCCAACTTCCCCACACTGCAAGTATTATTCTTCAGGTGCTAGTGCCCTCTGTGTGGCACATGAACAAGTGTGGACTTTTATCACACTTGTACATTTAAGAAGATTTTTGGAGGCCCTTGTGGTTATGTCCATGTTGCCCAGTTCCCTGTCATCAGTATGCTGCACATTCCAGCTACATTTGTCAGTCTCCTCCTGGCTCTCTTTTGCCTCTTGTCATCCATGCTTCACCCTGTTACTTCTGAGTGCCCTTACTCTGGAGGCACATGCTCCATCAAGATGTATTAGCCTTTCTACAACATCTATTTGATTAATGGGAAACCTAGGGACCTCAGTAGTAGAAGTAGAAGACCTCAGTCCTCTGTGTCCTTCCTCTACCATTTCGACAGCTTCATCAAACCTCTTGCTTTCAGAATTCCCCTGGCTGGTACCAGTTTCTATGTTCATATATCCCCTAACTCCTAGGGGTATGTGTCAGGTTCTCCCAAGAACTCTTTCACTGCATTCAATTCTGACAGCTACACCAAGATGGGCTTAAGAGTTTCTTTATCTCAAAATGTTGTCAGCTAAAGATTCAGATGTCATTTTTCCTTTCTTATCATTGTCACCCAGTGTGTCCCAGAAATTTTCTTGGAGAACCCCTGCCTTTGTTTTCACTGAGTTATAAAACTCTAGCATTCTGTGTTTATGAGTTCACTTCTATTTCTAATCTCTTTTGTATCATTTGCAATAGGCAAATGATATTAACAGCCTCAAGGCTATCTTTTAGTGGTTCTAGCATGGATGTCTATCCTTTTTTAGATTGTGGGGAGGTTTATCATTTGTAGTTCTCGGTTTTGGAGGCCTCACTTCAGCCACATTTCAGATAGTAGAAAATATCTAATTATCATCTTATAACAAGAGAGGTAATATAGAAGGAATAGCTTATTCCGGCAAGTGCAAATTGTTTAGTTCTTGAGGTGTTTGTCTTTGAAGTCCCCACTGATTACCTAGAGGAGGATTTTCATTTGGAAACTGAATGTTAGCAGTGGCTACAACTATGTGTATGGGTGAAATCAGCCAGGGAGCATGAGATTGTTCACAGAGTGAAATGAAAAGCAGGACTGAACTGCAGAATATTAGTAGCAGAAAAGGGCCAGTGGAAGACAAGAAATGGTAAGAGTGGTTATAGGAGAAACTAAAAAAAGTAGGAATGGGGGATGCTTTCAAGAATGATACTGGACTACAATTTCAAATGTCAACTAGGAAAGAATAAGAATTTACTTGGGATCTATTTGCTCCGATTGTCAGAGTGGTTCAGGCATTACCCCCACCCTTCCTTACCTGTTAACACTCATGATCTGACCACCAACTGCTGTGATTCTGCCAGGACTTCTCTCATCATTTATCCCTGTTTATATTGGGTACCATCAAATGCCAAGACTCCTCCATCACCTTTCTTCTCCCACATCTAATCTCCTTGAGGCTGTTAATACCTTCTGTCCCCTTTCCCACCCATTCCCAGCTCTTGAAATCCTTTCACTGCCCTCTCTGGAGTTCATAATAAAAATAATCCCCTAAATCCTCAAGCTCTTCACTGAATGTTCCTTTTATTATATTACTCTAATGGATACCTGGCGCTCTCCAAAGATACTGCTTTCCCTGCAGACTTCTTTATGTGATGGCTGTTTTTCTCCTTCAACCCTTATACCACCGAAACTGAAAGTGGGGGTGGAGAGGATGAGTGTCTTCCTCACTTCTCACTACTGTCTGCAGACTGTTCTCATTCTCTTCCCCATCTTTGAAACCAATGTTACCAGCATTGTTGTGGGATACTGGGTATATCTAATGTTTTCTCATTTTACTTGGTATTATAGTTGTCTCTTGTTGTAGGACAGAGTTCTTCCATTGTATTTATTTCTGAAGTAATCCTCAGTTTCCTTAGTATTAGACATGCAAATAAGTATTGAACCAATGAAAATGTGATCCTGCATGGTTTATTTTCTTATTTTAGATTTTAGCAATGTTGTTATCCTCTGCTTTCTGACATTTAATGTGTCTTTTGTCCTATAATCTTATTCTGACCTTTTACTGTTATTTTTGTCATGGCATGTATTTAGGTTTATTTCAGAAATACAATGTGGTTTAACATTGATAGGAAAAAGAACAATTATGTGAATATATACAGTACATCTCAACACATGCAGAAAATTCCTGATAGAGGCCAACTTGCATTTTGGTTAAAAAAACTTGAAATGATAAATATAGGTTACTTTCATAATGAGGAAAAATATATTAACCATATAATGGTGCAGTGTTGAAGGGGCATACCCGCTTTTGACACCTGTTCAATTCTGCTGCAGTTTGAGTTAATGCAGTATTGCAAGAAAAAGAAATAAATGGTATAGGGTTTCAGAAGAAAGTAAAAAATTGTCACAGTTTACATATTACATTATTATATACATGTAAAATTTAAGATTCTGCTATTGAGCTATTAAAATTAATGAATAGTTTTAGCAAGATTATTAGATACATGGTCAGTATTTAAAAATCAGTATTTCTAGACCTTTTACATTTAATTTAATTGTTGATATGGTTGAATTTAAATCTTATAATTTACTAGTTATTTTCTCTTTGTCCCACTTTTTCTTCTTCTCTCTAACTCTGTTTATTTACTTTTATTGAAGTATAGTTGATATACAATCTTATATTGGTTTCAAATATACAACACAGTGGTTCAACAGTTACCAATATTATTAAATCCTCACCTTAACTAGTGCAGTTATTATCTGTCAACATAGCAAGATGTTATAGAATCAGTGAGTATATTCTCCATGCTGTACTACCATCCCTGTGACCAGCTTAAATTGCGATTGAGAATTTTTAGCTGCCTTTACCCCCTCATTCTCCCTACCCACACACTCTAACCTCTGCCCTGTGGTAACCACCAATCACTTTTTAGTGTCTGAGTCTGCTGCTATTTTGTTCCTTTTTTTTTGTTTTTGTTTTTGTTTTTATATTCCACAGATCATATGGTGTTTGTCTTTCTCTGTCTGGCTTATTCATTTAGCATAATACCCTCTAGATCCATCCATGTTTTGGCAAATAGCAGGATTTCTTTTTATGGCTGAATAATGGTCCATTTTATATATGTACCAGATCTTTTTTTATTTTTTCTTTATTTTTGTTAAGGTATCATTGATATACAATCTTATGTTCAGGTTTCACATGAGCAACATCATATCTTCTTTATCTACTCATCAATTAATGGACCCTTGGGTGCATCCATATCTTGGCTATTATAAATAATGTGGCAATAAACATAGGGGTGCATGTACCTTTTCAAATTAGGGGCTTTGTTTTCTTCAGGTAAATTGCTAGAGGAGTGAAATGAAGGGTTCTATGGTATTTCTATTAGTTTTTTTGAGGAACTTCCATACTGCTTTCCACAGTGGCTGTACTAATATACATTCCCACCAAGAGTGTAGGCATGTTCCCTCTCTTTAACTCTTTTTTTGCCTTTTTGGTGAGTTGAATAATTTTTTTTTCCTATTTTATCTCTACTGTTGGCTTGTAATAGTCTAAATTCTTTTTTTATTTACTGGTTGCTCTAGAATCTTATTGTATTTTTTTATTTCTAGCATTTCTGTCGCCTCTTTCTTATTGGTGCCATGTTTGCTGCAGTTCCCCTCTGTTCATTGTGTGTTTTCTTTGTTGCTCACTAGGTCTGTTAACATATTAATCATAGTTATTTTAAAGTCCTTATCTCATGGTTGCAACATCTAGGTCATCTCTGAGTCTGCCTCTCATTTTATCACTAGAATGGCCATCTGGATTTATTTTAAAATTTCTGGATATTTACATTCAGGGTGGTAAAACCATATTCTATTAAAGGCAGGTGACTTTGCACAAAGATTGAAGTCAGGCTGTTCATTCATGTCAAATCTGATCAGAAAGACTTCAGGATAGTTGATCTTTTGGATAACTAAAGTTCAAGAAAGGTAAAGGTTGCAGAGCTTAGGTTCTGGAAAAGTAGATCAAATAAATGAGGGTTAGGAACCTCAAAACCCTTTCTTTCCCACTAATTTGGCCTCAAAATAAGTAAATGTCCCTAAAATGTAAAGCCTGGTCACATTTTATGTAATGTTGATAGGTACTTTTATTCCTCTTAATCTCTTTATGATGAACATGAATATGGACATCTTTGAATACATCTTAACACTTGTCAGTTTTGCTCTCCTACACAGGGGAGTGCTCTTACTTTTTGCCTTTATTTAGCAAATAAATCTTTCCTATTTGCCTAGCCTGTTGTTAGTTACTGAATCATCACATAGACATTTAGAATGCAGATGGTAGATTCCCAGGTAAGGGCTTCTGAGGGTAAGCTATGTTCAGATGGTTTAAGAAAAAATCCTAACTTCTCTGTTTTCTATGACAAGTATAACTTCTTGAACTCTTTCTACTTTCTTCCTACTTTAGCTTGGGTAGAATTCTATGGAACTTTTATAAACTTCAGAGTCAACATTTTACTGTAGTTGCTTTACCATTAATCTGTTCATCTCTCCACCCATTAATCATTTTATTTTAAAAATGCATTTCCCAGAAATTTGCATGTGTTGAATATACTTCTTCCCAAATACTCAAGTACCATTGCCTAAAATTCATGATTTGTTAAGAGGGTATTTTTCCTTTTTAGGTAAAATTTACATATCCTGAAATATGTGAATCTTAACAGTACCACTGGGTGAACTCAGATAAAATGCATACATCTATGCCACCCAAACCTCTGTTAGAAAAAGAACATTATGATCACTTTAGGAAGTTAATGAAACTGTTTTTTCCATTTCCAGATATATCAGTATAAACCAGGCACCTATCATTTGGTAGATTTTGGTATAAAGCCTTTTGACATATTTCCTAGAAATTAAGAAACAAATGACTGCAGATTATTAAAAGTTCTTTACTTGTAAAGAAAAGTTCATGTAAGTTCCACTTCTTTTCTTTCTACTAAACTGAAGGGAGAGTTAAGTAGTTTGATGGTAGAACATAATGTGAGTTACAGTATAAAACTCAAAAGGAATTAAAAATATTAATCTATATTATTATAATGTTCATCTGTTCATATGTACTTATTTGTCAAAGTGTTTTTCAGTGTTTATATTTATTAAAAAATAAGAATACAGTTGGTGCCATACACTCACTCTAGCAATATGTAATATTCATCTATGGATACAGTAAGTAATCTTTAAAAATGAGTCCCATCATCCATTTTATTAAGAGAGACATTCCAGCAAAATCTTTTTATATTGTGATAGTCACAATTTATAATATATCTGTTTAAGTGCATACAATAATTATATTAACTTGATGAAATTATTTGACACTTAGAGATTTACATAGGGTAATAAATAATGCTTGTAAAATTTAAATTTATGTACATCTTTTAGAGAATTATGATAAAAAAATTTCAAGCATAAAAACATCACAGTAAAGTAAAATTTTTAGAGGACAGGGAATTCAAATACAAGTTCACAGAGGAAAAGGAATAATACAAATTTCTGACTGCTAAAGGATGGTTTATTTGTATTTTAAAAACTAATTGGAGTGGATTTTCTCAAAATGGCAGCATGAGTAGGGCAGTGGAAATCTCCTCCCAAAACCATATATGTTTTGCAAGTACAGCAAATACAACTATTCCTAAAACAGAGACCAGAAGACACAGTACAATATCCAAACAGCATCTACATCTGTGAGAACTCAGCATCTCATGAAAAGGGTAAGATACACAGCCATGACCCGGTGGGACCTGAGCACTTCCCTGACCCCACCTCACCGGCGAAAAGAAAAGAATCAGAGTGGGAAGGGAGTGGAGGCACAGGACTGCTAAATAACCAACCCCAGTAACCTGTACCAGGGGCACAGACACACATTGCATGGTGTACTGGATATTAAAGAAATGGAAAATTAAAATGCAAGACTGAGATTGCAAACAGGTCCCCACAGCCAGCTGCCCTGGGACAGAAGAAAAGTGGGTGCTTTAAAAGTCTTAAAGGGACAAGGATTTAACAGGTGGACAAAATCGTCCTGGCACACTCAGCCCAACAGGCAGGGAATTTTAAGGAACTTCAGGCGCCCCAATCCCCCAGGTGGCAATGCAGCTTCAAAGCCCCTCATGGCGATAGGCAGCCTGCCGTTCATTCCCCCCTGCTGGCACTGCAAGCAAACCGGCTGACTCGTCATTGCTGTGGACCAGCCAGGAGCAGCCTCTCCCACAGCAACCACACAGTCTTCTCCCAGGATGTGGCATGATATATTTAATGCAATGAAACAGAAGGGCCTTGAACCAAGGTTACTGTATCCAGCACGATTATCATTTAAATATGAAGGAGGGATTAAACAATTCCAAGATGTGCCCCCCACAAACCACCTCTATAGGATATTTTAAAGGAACTGCTCTAGATGGAAGCACTCCTAAGGCTAAGTAGATGTCACTAGAGAAAATAAAATCACAGCAAACAAAGCAGACCAACCGAATACTAACCAAAGGCAAAAAATAAAATCATCTATCTACAAAAGCAGTCAAGGGAAACACAAAAGAGTGCAGAATAAAACACCAAACAAATAAAGAGTGGAGAAGGAAGAATACAAAGGGAGTGAAATAAAGAATCATCAGACTGTTTATAATAGCGTAATTAGTGAATTCAAGATAGATGGTTACATAGTAAAGAAGCTACCCTTGAACCTTTGGTAACCACGAATCAAAAGCCTGCAATGGCAATAAGTACATACCTATCAGTAATCATCCTAAATGTAAGTGGACTGAATGCACCAATCATAAAAAACAGACTAATAGAATGGATAAAAAAAGCAAGACCAATCTATATGCTGCTTACAAGAGACTCACCTCAAACCTAAAGACACACACAGACTAAAAGTGAAAGGATGGAAAAAGATATTTCATGCAAACCATAGGGAGAAAAAAGCAGGTGTTGCCATACTTACATCAGACAAAAATAGACTTCAAAACAAAGAAAGTAACAAGAGATAAAGAAGGACATTGCATAATGATGAAGGGGTCAGTCCAACGAGAGGATATAACCATTATAAACATCTATGCACCCAACACAGGAGCACCGACATATATGAAACAAATCATAACACAATTAAAGGAGGAAATAGAATCCAATGCATTCATTCTAGGAGACTTCAGCACACCACTCACTCCAAAGGACAGATCCACCAGACAGAAAATAAGTAAAGACACAGAGGCACTGAACAACACACTAGAACAGAGGAACCTAACAGACATCTACAGAACTCTCAACCTAAAACCAGCAGGATACACATTCTTCTCAAGTGCACATGGAACATTTTCCAGAATAGACTACATACTAGCCACAGAAAGAGCCTCAGTAAATTTAAAATGATTGAAATTTTATGAACCAACTTCTGAGATCACAAAGGTATAAAACTAGAAATATACTGTACAAAGAAAACAAAAAGGCTCACAAACACATGGCTTAACAACATGCTCCTAAATAATCAATGGATCAATGACCAAATTAAAACAGAGATCAAACAATGTATGGAGACAAATGACAACAACAGCACAAAGCCCCAACTTCTGTGGGATGCAGCAAAGGCAGTTCTAAGAGGAAAGTATGTACAAATCCAGTCTTGTTTAAAGAAGAAAGAACAATCCCAAATGAATAATTTAAAGTCACAATTATTGAAACTGGAAAAAGAAGCACAAATGAGTCCCAAAGTCAGTAGAAGAAGGGAAATAATAAGAATCAGAGAAGAAATAAATAAAACTGAGAAGAATAAAAAATCAATGAAACCAACAGCTGGTTCTTTGAGAAAATAAACAAAATAGATAAACTCCTAGCCAGACTTATTAAGAGAAAAAAGAGAATCTACACACATAAACAGTATCAGAAATGAGAATCACGATGGACGCCACAGAAATACAAAGAATTATTAGAGAATACTATGAAAATCTATATGCTAACAAGCTGCAAAACCTTGAAGAAATGGACAACTTCCTAGAAAAATACAACTTTCCAAGACTAACCAAGGAAGGAATGAAATCTAAACAGACCAATTATCAGGAACGAAATTGAAGTGGTAATCAAAAAACTACCCAAGAACAAAACCCCCGGTCCAGATGGATTTACCACTGAATTTTATCAGACATTTATGGTAGACATAATACCCATTCTCCTTAAAGTTTTCCAAAAAATAGAAGAGGAGGGAATACTTCCAAATTCATCCTAAGAGGCCAACATCACCCTAATACCAAAACCAGGCAAAGACCCCACAAAAAAAGAAAATTACAGACCAGTATCCCTGATGAAGATAGATGCAAAAATATTCAACAAATTATTAGCAAATTAAATTCAAAAATAAATCAATAGGATCATACACCACGACCAAGTGGGATTCATCCCAGGGGTGCAACGATGGTACAACATTCAAAAATCCATCAACATCATCCACTGCATCAACAAAAAGAAGGACAAAAACCACATGATCATCTCCATAGATGCTGAAAAAGCATTTGACAAAATTCAACATTCATTCATGATAAAAACTCTCAACAAAAGGGGTACAGAGTGCAAGTACTTCAACATAATAAAGGCCATATATGACAAACCCACAACCAACATCATACTGGACAGTGAGAAGCTGAAAGCTTTTCCCCTAAGATAGGTAACAATACAAGGATGCCCACTCTCCCCACTGTTATTCAACATAGTACTGGAGGTCCTAGCCACGGCAATCAGACAACACAAAGAAATACAAGGCATCCAGATTGGTAAAGAAGAAGTGAAACTGTCACTATTTGCAGATGACATGATATTGTACATAAAAAACCCTAAAGAATCCACTTCAAAACTACTAGTACTAATATCTGAATTCAGCAAAGTTGTGGGATACAAAATTAACACACAGAAATCTGTTGTATTCCTATACACTAACGATGAACTAGCAGAAAGCAAAATCAGGAAAAGGATTCCTTTCACAATTGCATCAGAAAGAATAAAATACCTAGGAAAAACCTAACCAAGGAAGTGAAAGACCTATACCCTGAAAACTACAAGACACTCGTAAGAGAAATTAAAGAGAGGACACTAACAAATGGAAACTCATCCTATGCTCTTGGCTAGGAAGAATTAATATTGTCAAAATTGCCATCCTGCCTAAAGGAATCTACAGATTCAATGCAATCCGTATCAACATACCAACAGCATACTTCAATGAACTGGAACAAATAGTTCTAAAACTCATTTGGAACCACAAAAGACCCTGAACAGCCAAAGCAATCCTGAGAAGGAAGAATAAAGCAGGGGGAAATCTCGCTTCCCAACTTAAAGCTCTTCTACAAAGTCACAGAAATCAAGACAATTTGGTACTGGCACAAGAACAGAACCACTGAGCAGTGGAACAAAATAGAGAGCCCAGATATTAACCCAAACATATATGGTCAATTAATATACAATAAAGGAGCCATGGATATTCAATGGGGAAATGACAGCCCCTTTAACAGCTGGTGTTGGCAAAACTGGATAGCTTCATATAAGAGAATGAAACCAAATCATTATCTAACCCCATACACAAAAGTAAATTTGAAATGGATCAAAGACCTGAATGTAAGTTATGAAACCATAAACCCTTCAAAGAAAACATAGGCAAAAATCTCTTGAACATAAACATGAGCAACTTCTTCATGAACATATCTCCCCAGGCAAGGGAAACAAAAGCAAAAATGAGCAAGTGGGAGTATATCAAGCTGAAAAGCTTCTGTACAGCAAAGGACACCATCAATTGAACAAAAAGCATCCTACAGTATGGGAGAATATATTCATAAATGACATATCCGATAAACGGTTGACATCCAAAATATATAAAGAGCTCACGAACCTCAACAAACAAAAAGCAAATAATCCAATTAAGAAATGGGCAGAGGAGCTGAACAGACAGTTTTCCAAAGAAGAAATTCAGATGGCCAACAGGCACATTAAAAGATGCTCCACATCACTAATCATCAGAAAAATGCAAATTAAAACCACAATGCGATATCACCTCATGTCAGTTAGGATGGCCACCATCCAAAAGACAAAGAAAAACAAAGTCTGTTTGCGAGGATGTGGAGAATGGGGAACCCTTCTACACTTCTGGTAGTAATGTAAATTAGTTGAACCATTGTGGAAAGCAGTATGGAGGTTCCTCAAGAAACTCAAAATAGAAATACCACTTAACCCAGGAATTCCACTCCTAGGAATTTACCCTAAGAATGCAGTTTCCCAGTTTCAGAAAGACATATGCACCCCTATGTTTATCACAGCACTATTTACAATACCCAAGAAATAGCTAAGTGTTCATCTATTGATGAATGGATAAAGAAGATGTGGTACATATACACAATGGAATATTATTCAGCTATAAGAAGAAAACAAATCCTACCATTTGCAACAATATGGATGGAGCTGGAGGGTATTATGCTCAGTGAAAGAAGCCAGGCAGAGAAAGACAAGTACCAAATGATTTCACTTATCTGTGGAGTGTAAGAACAAAGCCAAAACTGAAGGAGCTAAACAGCAGCAGACTCACAGAACCCAAGAATGTACTAACAGTTACCAAAGGGAAAGGGAGTGGGGAGGATAGGTGGGAAGGTAGGAATAAGGGGAAAGGGGGACATTACAATTAGTATACATAATGGGTTGGGTGGGGGGCACGGGGAAGGCAGTACAACACAGAGAAGACAAGTAGTATTTCTACATCTTACTACACTGATGGACAGTGACTGTAATGGGGTATGTGGTGCGGACTTGATGTGGTGGTATCTGGTATCCATAATATTGCCCATGTAAGTGTACATTAATGATACCAAAAGAAAAAAAAGTAATAATAATAAAAATAAAAATAAAAAACTAATGGACAACTGGTATCAAATCACTATGTTTATTTGATTCCATTGAATGCATTTTTTTTCAAATGATGTGGCAGTTTTATTTTAAAATGTTAATTTTTATAATAGGCTAGAAATTATAATAAACTGAATGGTATTCTCAATCTCCCTTAAGGTTATCTCCATTCCAGCCAGCTGAAAGGGAAAAGACATGGAAAAGCATATATGGGAGGCTTTCGTGGCTCAGACCTGGAAGTATGCATCTTGCATCATTCACTTCACTAGCTCAAAGTCAGTGGCATAGCCTTACTACAGGGAAGGCTAGGAAATACAATCTAGTCATGTGCCTAGGAAGCAAAAGAGAATATGGGTTTCGTTAACTGCATGCAGTTTGGAGCATAATCATACATATATAGCATAATGATGCCACATTAACACAGATGATTCACATTAGTTAGGCAAGACACTGGGAATGAGTGTTTAACAGTGGCTTTCATCATTTATTGAGGTCTGCGTGTTCCCTGTGCTAAAGCTGTGGGTGTTAGAGAAAAGCTTAGTGGTTGAGCAGACAAAATTGAATTCAACTAAAACAATATGGACTAATGAAATAGGTGCTAAGTTGTATAGTACAGGCAAGGTGATACGTAACTAAAGAGAAAGAAGTAAGTCCTGGTATTCCTTCATTCACCATCCAGCAATTATGTTTTGAATGTCTACTGTGTGGTAGGGGCTATTTTGTTTGTGCAAACAATGGAGAGCAAAAACAGACATGCGGACCTTAAGTCTGTGGAGGCACAAGAGGGAGTATGACAGAAATTAATCAAATAATTACAGAAACATACAAAATTGCAAAACCAAGAAAATGCACATGATGGCATGAGAGCCTATATAAGGGGCATGACCTCCATTGGGGTGATTAAAGAAGGCATCCCTGAGCTGAGGCTTTGGGAAGGTGTTCGTGAGGGTGGCTGTGAGCCACAGGAGTGAAGAACTTCAGGTGAAATAGATGGGATGTAAACATGGGACAGTAAGACAACTACCCTGGTGGGAATTAGTAATGTTTTGGAAAGAGTAGAGAGCAAATAAAGATAGGGTTAGATTATGGATAATTTTCAAAACAAAGCAAGTTTAGGCTTTATTTTGTCATTAAATGGAGGCCTATGGAATGTTTCTGAGGCAACAAGAGATATAATCAAGTATGAAAGTAAACTTAGTAAGAAAAAAAATTAGTTGGACATTCACAATGTCTGTATGGTGGATTCAAGGCAGATAGAGAGAAATCATAGAACTGAGTTTGAATTTGTTTTGCAAATACCCTGGCAGGAAGTGATATTTACACTGTAAAGTATTGAAAAGTTGAGATAACCATTTTTGTGCAGAGGTTTCAGAAGCTGATAGCTTTTGTTTTTGATTTACTGTATCTTTGTTGGGGGTGGTTTTGGTGGTAATGAGTACAGTTTGAGCAAAAGGAGTCTATTTTACTGATAACTGTTGACCTGAATTGTAAGATTAACAGAGTAGGTATTGAGGTGACTGCACGTTGTAAGCTTCATTGATTCTGTTCCCTGAATTCTTGGTTTGTATATAGCAACTCACAGCAGTATTAGCTGGGATAAAGGAGCAGAAGGAAGTAATGAAAATTCATTTCTCTTTTCTATGTTATATTACTTTTATTTTATAATCACATTGACCGAATACCTATGGAGTCCTGTTGCCATATTATTAAAACTTATTTTCTATAAAACTTTTAAGTATATTACAAAGTTAGAATAGTGTAATTAGCCCTTCATCCAACTTCAGAATTATCAACTTACCTCGTTTTCATCTATAATCCTTCTCCATTTAGGGCTATTTAAAAGTAAATTTTTAAAAAGTAAATCATGTTATATCCTCTGTAGATAATTCATGTATATAAAAGATATGGTCCACCCCCTTTTTTTTAACTTACCCATGTTCCTTTAATGCCTTTAAATACCTAGCCAATTCACATTTCTCTGTTCATCTTACTTTTATACTATATTTGAATTTGGAATTATGATAAGTTTGTGAATAATTGATATTTTTCTTAGTTTCTTCATCTTCCTTTTTTAATTTTTCTTTTTCTGTTTTTTTCCCCCCTAAACAAAATTGGGTTGATTATATCCTACAGTATTTCATAGCCTGTATTTTGTTGGCTGCATCCCTATGGTGCAGCTTAGTTTCAAGAATTTCTGAAGTGGAACCCACATGCCCCTGTATCTTTAGACATTAACATGTGTTTTACAAATATTTTCTCCCAGTCTGTGGCTTTTTATTGTATTCTCCTAAAAGTGTCTTTTGCAGAGGAGAAATTTTTAGTTATAATGAAATTTGACTTACCAATTTTTTCTTTCATGGATTATGCTTTTAGTTTTCTGTCTAAAAAGTCAGTATCACATCAAGGTAACTTAAATTTTCTCCTGTATTATCTTCTAAGGGTTTTCTAGTTTTGTTTTATAGTTTTAGGTCCACTGTCCTATGTGAAAGGTGTTAGATCTGTGTTGAGATTCACTTTTGTTGAGAAAACTATCCCCATTTGTTGAAAAAAATACCTTTCTCCATTGTATTGCCTGTGCTCTTTTGTCAGAGACCAGTTGACTCTATTTCTATGGGTCTACTTCTCAGCTCTCCTGTTTAATGTCATTTTTAGACTTTGCAGATCTAATTCATTAAAAGACCTCACATAAACTTGTATTTTAAAACAATTATTCATGTCCTTGTGTCTTCTGAATTCCTGTGAACTCTAATGCCCACTGGGTGGTTGTCTTTTTTCCTTTGTAAACTAAAAAAGCCCTCAGCATATTAAGGAATCACCCCTTTGTTACTAATGTGGTTTTTCCCAGTTGGCTTTGTCTTTTTTTTTTGTTGTAGAAATTTTGCACATTTAATTAGTCAGAATACTATAGCATCTAAGAGTATGAATTTTGAGTTTTTGAGCTGTGCTTACATAAGTCTTTTTTATTTCAATATTTTAAAATAGTCACCCATTTAAAAAAATCATCATATGGTTTCATTTTATTTATTTAAAATATTCTTTTCTTACATAAACATTCTTGTTTTTTTAAACCTTATGAAATGGTTAAATTAATGTTAGCTTCTATGTCATTTTTATATTGACTCATTTTCATGACTTATCTTGCAAGATTGGTATCTTTTTTTATTGTGATAAAACGCACATAATATAAAATTTACTATCTTAACCATTTCATGAGTACAGTTCAGTGGTAGTAAGTGCATTCATATTGTTGTACAGCCATCTCCACCATCTATCTCCAGAGCTCTTCCCATCTTGGAAAACTGAAACTCTATAACCCGTTATATAGTAACTCCTTATTCTTCCCTCCCTCCAGCCCTTGGCAACAACCTTTCTATTTTCTGTCTCTGATTTCGGCTATCTCTGAGTACCTCATGTAAGTGGAATCATACAATACAATATTTGTCTTTCTGTGTCTTCAAGATTCACGAGTAGTATAACATATGTCAATTTCCATTGTTTTTAGGGCTGAATAACATTCCACTGTATGTATATTCATCTGTCGGACACTTGGGTTTCTTCCATGTTTTAGCTATTATGAATAATGGTGCTATGAACACAAGTATAAAAATATCTGATGGAGATCCTGCTTTCAGTTCTTTTGAATGTGTATCCAGAAGTGGAATTTATGGGTCATACTGTTTTGCTATGTTTAACTTTTTGAGTAGCCACCATGCTATTTTCTATAATCAGTGTACTATTTTACTTTATGTATTTATTGGCCATCGTATATATTCTTTGGAGAAATGTCTGTTCAAGTCCTTTGCCCATTTTTGAATCAATTTGTTTGAGTTATAGAAGTTCTCTCTATGTTCTGGATCTTAATCCCTCATCAAACACAGAATTTGCAAATATATTTTCGCATTCTGTGAACTGCTATTTTACTCTGTTGACAATGTCTTTTGAGGCACAAAATTTTTAAATTTTCATGAAATGCATTTGTCTATTTTTTCTTTTATTGCCTGTGCCTTTGGTGTCTCTCCAAGAAATCATTGCCAAATCTAATGTTGCAAAGCTTAGCCCTATATTTTCTTCTATGAGTTTTCTAGCTTTAGGTTTCACATTTAAGTCGTGGATCCCCTTTGAGTTAATTGAGTTAATTTTTGTATGTAAGATGTTGGAAAAGGGTCTGACTTGATTCTTTTGCATGTGGATATCCAGTTTTTCTAGCGCCATTTGTTAGAAAGTCTGTCTTTTCCACATTGGATGTCTCGGCATTGTTGTCAAAAATCATTTGACCATTGTATGTATAGGTTTATTGCTGGACTCTATTCTATTCTATTCCCTTGGTCTGTATGTCTGGCTTTATGCCAGTGTTGGTTTTATTTTTTTAGGTTAACTCTTTAATCTATTTGGAGTTGGTTACAAGGAATGAGGTATAAGAATCCAGCCTTTTTTCTGTAGACCAAATGACTAATTCATGTCATTTACTGAATAGCTCGTCATTCTCCCTTGATTCGAGATGCTAACTTTCATCGTGGATTCTTCTGTATATGGGTTCTTTTGTCTAGTCTTTCAATCTTTAGCACTTTGTTCCTAGGCCAATCCCATTCTATTTTATTTATGCTGTGTTGATAATATAATTTAATCCTTAGTAGGACTTGTTTCTGAGTTTTATAAGGTTGATACTTGTAAAGCAGGTTGTCTAATTTTTCCTAATTAGAGTCATTTGACCTTGCCTTGAGTGTTTCCTTGGATACTAATATATCACATTTAAATTTCTCATCCATGTTACTGTAACTCATAAATATAAATAAAACCTATGTTGAGTTACTATCCATGAAAAAATAGCAAATGAATGCCTTACACCTATTTCATAATATTTCACCAGTCAGTAAATCAGTGCTTAAAGTTCTGGTATCCATCTCACAGTTTGAGTCTGTCACTAGTCTTATAATACATGTACTATTCATTGCTTCTCATTTTTTTCATTTGTCTCTTTTAGCTTGAAAGCATTTTAAAGTTTTCAGATTTGCTTCTTGATAGATTTAATGACATAAAGTTTGAGAGTTAGGATAATGGAAAAGCATAGTTTGTGATGATCAACTCTATAAACATTCTGTCACAAATTTTTAAAAAATATATTAATATGGACCCCTCTGAAGTCCTGATTTTGAATGATACTACAAATCTCTAGTAATCAAGTATGGTTCTGGCATAAACACAGATATATAGATCAGCGAAACAGAATAGAGAGCCCAGAAATAAACCTACGCATATATGGTCCATGAAACTCCTGGAAGAAAACATGGGGGGCAAGTTCCTTGGCATCAGTCTTGGCAATGATTTTTTTGGATTTGGTACCAAAGCACAGGCAACAAAAGCAAAAATAAACAAGTGGGACTACATCAAATCAAAGAGCTTCTGTATAGCAAAGGAAACCAACAAAATGAAAAGGCAACCAACAGAGTGAGATAAGTTATTTGCAAATCTTGTATCTGATAATGGGTTAATATCCAAAATATATAAAGAACTCATACAATTAATTTTAAAAACTCAAACAGTCTAACAAATCAGAGGAACTGAATAGACATTTTTCTAAAGAAGACATACAAATAGCCAACAGGTACATGAAAAGGTGCTCAACATCACTGATATCAGAGAAATGTGAATCAAACCCACAATGATATAACACCTCCCACCTGTTGGAATGGCTGTTATGAAGAAGACAAGAAATAACAAGTGTTGGTGAGGATGTGGAACAAAGGGAACCCTTGTACACTGTTGGTGGGAATGTAAATTGGTGCAGCCTCTTTGGAAACTAATATAGTGGTTCCCTACAAGACTAAAAATAGAATTAATATCTGATCCAACAATTCTATTTCTGGGTATTTATACAAAGGAATCAAAATCACCATCCTGAAAAGATACTTGCACACCCATGGTCATTGCAGCATTATTCACAATAGCCAAGACATGGAAACAACCTAAGTGTCCAGTGACAGATGAATGGATAAAGAAGATGGGGGTCAGGGGGGCATATGTGTACACAGTGGAATATTATTCAGCCATAAAAAGAATGAAATCCTGCCTTCTGTGACTGACAATAAGTCAAACACAGACAATACTGTGTGATCTCATGTATATGTGGAATATAAAAAGAAAGAAATGAACTTGTAGATACAGAGAACAGATTAATGGTTGTCAGAAGCAGGGGTTGTGGCAAAATAAATGAAGGTAGTCAAAAGGTACAAACTTCCAGTTACAAGGTCAGTAAATCCTGGGGATGTAATGAACAGCATGGTGACAATAGTTAACAATACTGTATTGTATACATGAAAGTTGCTAAGAGGGGAGATGTTAAAAGTTCTCTTAAAAAGAAAAAAATTGTAATTATGTGCAATTATGTTAATTGTGGCAATCAATTTGCAATATATATACATCAAATTGTTACATTGTATACCTAAAACTAATACAATGTTACATCAATTATATTTCATTAAAAAATTAAAAACATAAGCCCTTCCCTCTCATAAAATTATGCCAAAAATTAGCTGTCAGTTACCTAGATTCAATACTGAGTTTTAAGTCATATTTTATGTAGAAATGCATGTGAATTGCTACTTTAAGAGATTTTACAAACGTAACTTTTATGGTGCATGTTGCTTGAGATTCATTTTGTCTGTCCTACCATTCTCTATTACAACTTCTGTGAAAAAACTACTTCCTCTAGGGTATCTTTACATGATTCTGTTGCCCTTCTCTTAGCAATAATATATACACACATAAAAAGTTTCCCCCACCAAATGCTGTTGTTAAATAAGTTGGGGAAACACCATATACCATACCCATCCAGGAAATTTATAATGCTCATTGGTGTATTAAAAGCTCTGAGAAGTCCTGTATCAAAAACCTTTGTTTAACTTTGCTTACCTTAGGATTTCATAAATTAACTTTACAAAAATAGGCCATTTCATTTAGTATCTAATCCTGAAGAGCTAATGTTTAATGAAATAAACACAGTTTAGCAAACACTACCCAACCAGTGTTAAGGAAAACAATATTCTGATTTTGCAGCAGATTAAGCAAATGCCATCTTAATATCTGTTCAAAACAGCACAATTTATAGTGATATCCCAAAGCATTATATGAATTTCATTTAGTGATAATGTTCTCCCCTATACAAAAAGAGAAACAACCTAAAGAATCAGGTTGCTTGCTTGCCGGAACACAAGACAGAGACAAACTGGAACCAAAGCTCGTATGTCCAAACAATGATTTCTTGGCTATGTTTACAGACAGAACCAAATTGCAGGTTTTGAAAAACAACAACAAAGCATATTTATATGGAATCTTACAAATTTGGTGTTTTGGAATATTGGCTGAACATTTGTCTATGTATCTACCTATCTATCATCTACAACTTCACCAAATAAAATAAGATTCCTCATTTGCATAAGAGAAGAATGTTCTATTCTTCATTTTCTTTTAAGTTAATCTTCAATTAAGCAAGGATTTGGTATTTGCTAACTGGAAAATAATGATCAAAGAAATTTGTCTTAAATGTATAATTATGATACTAATCTGTAAATAGAAATTGTTTAGGAAATAGTACAAATAAAAGAAAAATCTTTGAAGTCCATGTTTTTGAGGGCAGCCACCAATACATGTTAAATGTAGCTATTTTGAATCTAAATTAAGATGTTTTTTAACCTGGTTGTCAAGAGTATTAATCAGGATATAGAAATAGATGAAGATTTTTCTGAATGTACATGAACTGTTTTTCTAGTAATATGATATGCTTGGAGAGGCATTCACGTGGAGTTTCTAGGCCACTGTACTTCAAGGAAGAGACCGACTTGTGAATTCTCAAAGCAAGGAAGTGTATTTGAATACTTTGTCTTTTGCAAAAGTAGTAACTGTTATATATTACTTGGTATTTTAGGTGTTTTAAAACTGTAGATTAATCAGTGGTTGCCAAGAGTTCAGAGTTGGTGGGGGGGAGAAAGTGATTACAGAGGGTGGTGCAAGAGAGTTTCTTTGTGGCAATGGAACAATTTTGTATCTTACGGTGATGTTAGTTATACAAATCTATACAGTCTATACATCCAAAAAAAAAAAAGCACATGCGAACTGTTGAAATCCAAAGGTCTGTTTTATAGATGAGTTAGTAATATTGTATAAAATGTATGTTTCCTGGTTTTGATATTCTGTGGTTATGCAAGATGTTACTCTGTTACTCTGTTGGAGGAAGGGTAGAAAGGAACTGTTAAATTGTGATTTCTTGTGAGTCTAAAATTATTTTAAAATTTAAGTCTTTAAATGCTATTTATACTTCCAGTCATTATATTAACTGATGAAAAAATATTTTGATCTTAGAGGCAGATGTGCAGCTTTAGTTCTTAACAGAGTTCTTGAAGACTGGATGCTGTTTATTTATTCAATCATTTAATAACTATTCATTGACAGGCTACAGTGGGACACATTATATAATGTTTTAGGAGAATGAGCTTTGGAGTTAGATCTGGTTCAAAGCCTGGTTCTGCTGTCTTTCAGCTGTGTGACCTTGAGGCAGTTACTTAGTCTCCCTAAGCTTCAGTTTTTCCATCTATAATGGGCATGATGATGATACAAATAGCAGCTCACATTTCTTGACTATTGTAATATGTGATGAGTTATTATTTACACTTTATATAATTTAACTCATTTAATCTTTACAACAATTCTATGAGAAGTCCTCACATTTTCAGATGAGGAAACAGGCACAAGAGAAGTTGAGTTACTTGCACAAACTCACACAACTAGGAAATGTTGTAGCCTACATTAGAACCTAGGCAGTCTGGATTTCCTATTTTACCTATGTAGAACTAGCTTGTTGCAGACTGACTGTCCTACCAAGAATAACTAAAAAGCAGAATAAAATATATTTAAAAAATATTTTTGAAGGCATTGGAGACCTACCAAGTGTGTGAGGACATCAGAGGCCACCTTCTTCTTGAAGTGAAGCCTGGAAAAGTCAGCTGCATATTCAAGGTGATGCTTCACCTTAAAACATTTGCTGATTTGTAAGTTGTGGCTCAGAGACAGAGGGTGAGCAGAAAGAGGCTCAGTGAAGTTGAGGCACTGAGCAGGTCTGTCAGTCTTATAGTTCTCATGGAAAAAAATTTGGGTTCAGTCCCCAACATAGGGAGGAACCCTGTAAACACCCAAGTTAGGCCATTGAACTTTTACCTTGGGGAAAAGTGAATGAGAAACAGACAAGACCTCCTGAAGATTGAAGCTCAGCTTCAAATCAGCTCAGTTTATGTTCGGTTTAGTACATAAACTGCCCCTGCTCTTAACTGCCTGCCAGAAGCCAAAGTGAATTCTCTTGGGAGGAATATAGCATTATTCAGAGCTTCAAATTATCTCCTTTTCATAAACAATGCCTGGCATTTAATCAGAAATCATCAGGCATACCAGGCAACCAGGCCAAATTATTGAAAACCAAGAGATATATGTATTGATGTTATCAGACTCAGACTTTTAAAATAACAAAGATTAATAAATTCATAAATTTATTTGACAAGATGAAGAATTTCAGCAGAAAATTGGTAACTATAAAAAAAATCAGATGAATACATTCAAACTGAAAACTTAAATCTGAGCCTAACAATTCGGTAGGTGAGTTTTATCAAAGCAAATTCGATACTGATGAAGAAAGGATTTGACATTTTTTTTTTTGAGAGGGCATCTCTCATATTTATTGATCAAATGGTTGTTAACAACAATAAAATTCTGTATAGGGGACTCAATGCTCAATGCACAATCATTAATCCACCTCAAGCCTAATTCTCGTCAGTCTCCAATCTTCTGAAGCATAGCGAACAAGTTCTTACATGGTGAACAAATTCTTACATAGTGAATAAGTTCTTACATGGTGAACAGTACAAGGGCAGTCATCACAGAAACTTTCGGTTTTGATCACGCATTATGAACCATAAACAATCAGGTCAAATATGAATATTCGTTTGATTTTTATACTTGATTTATATGTGGATCCCACATTTCTCCCTTTATTATTATTATTATTTTTATTTTTAATAAAATGCTGAAGTGGTAGGTAGATGCAAGATAAAGGTAGAAAACATAGTTTAGTGTTGTAAGGATTTGACATTTTTTAAGTAACAAAGTAGAGAGAATTTTTCATCAGCAGACTTGTACTTGAGGAAATCTTAAAGTGAGTTCTTCAGGCAGAAAGAAAATGATCCCAAAGGGAAGCATGGAAATATAGGAACAACAGAAAAGGTAAATTTGTGGTTATATCTAAGTGAACATCTTGTGGAGTTTAAATTATATGCAGAATTAAAATACTAAACAGCGCAAAGATGGGGCAAGAGTAAATATTATTAGTGTTCTGTGATTCATTGGGTGGAATATGAAATACTAATTTAATTCCTACATTTACATTGTAATCTCTAGGCAAACTACTAAAAGAGCAGTATCATAATGTATAAATAAGCTAATACAGGGGAAAATGAAATAATAAAATATTTAACTCAAAAGAAGGCAAGAAAGGGGAGAAAAAGGAACAGAAGAGGATAGGTATTTCAGATAGGAAATGGTACAGTGGTAGATTTAAATCCAAATATTTTACTATGTTAGATGTAAACAGAGATAATACTGATTAAAAATATGGTCCTAACTGATCTTTTTTTTAAAGACCCAATTATATCCAGCTTGCAAGAGCTGTAGCTTGAAGTTAAGGATACAGAAGAGTTGAAAGTAAAGAGATGGGAAAAGCTGTACTATGCAAACTTAACTAAACCACCCCCTGTGCTGTGCCATGCTATGCCCAGCTCATCATGTAGTTTCTAGATTTAAATCAAATAAACTTAGAGTTTTAAAAAGCACTCACTGCTGTGTATTCATGCTAAATACCCAGTAAATTTAACCATTATGTTTCAGGCACTTTGTTTCTTAATATAGTACCTTTTTTTCCATTTTGAGCTGATATAGTCTCTTCCACCACTATGTATGTTTGTCTCATAGTTTGCTTGATTTTTCAGTAGCTTCTGTATATACACATTTTATCCCATAGGCTTTATATTTTCATTTAACTCACTGATGACTGCTATGGTTATGGTCTGTCTGTTATCTTTATTATTTTTTTATTGAAGTATCATTGATATACAATCTGATATTGGTTTCAAATGTACAACACATTTGTAGTTCAACAATTACCCATATTCTTAATTCCTCACTCCCATTAGTGCAGTTATTGTCTGTCAACATAGGAAGATATTATAGAATCTACAGAATCATTGGCTATATTCTCCATGCTGTATTACATCCCCGTGACCAACTTATATTATGATTGAGAATTTTTTCGCCCCTTTATCCCCCTCACCCTCTCCACCACTCACCCCAATCCCTCTCTCCCCCCATGGTCACCACCAGTCCCTTCTCCTTTTACCTTTATTATAAGTCTGCCTTGTGGTGCCTCTCATTAGCCTTTGCCTAATGAGAGGATGTGAATTATTTTATGCTGAAGTAATCTCCTTTGACTATTACCTGTAAGGTTTCCAAACTCAGTAACATTCTCCTCTTTCTTTTTTTCTTTTTTCTTTTTTCCCAGGCTTTAATGAAAGTGTTCAAATTCTTCAAAATTATTTTTTCATAAATTATTATCTACATAATGAATATAAATTTCCTCTATCATGTCAATTATCTTTTAGCATTAGGTCTTTTTGAAGAACAGCTGGGGATGTAATTCTAATACTATAGAACTAGTTTGAGAATCTTGTGTGGACCTTTGCTTTGTATGACAGTCTCTGTTGTACATTGGTTAAACATCAGTTGGAGACATCTTAAAAGACGTTTGTTGTATTCTGCCTCTAATGTTTCATTTAGCTTTTGGGAAAGTCCCACTGTTTTTTGTCAGACTGAAGGAAAAGATTACAAATGATTAAAATGATTATATTGACTCAGATCTGAATCACCAAAGTTGGCCACTTTCCCTATATAACCAAAATTGGGATAATTTTGGACTGGATTTGGCCTCTTATCCATACATTAATGGGTACATGTGTATCTGTGGAGTATCATATGCCTTTCAGAATTGACTAGATTTAATGAGGGTGCAAGATGAGCTTTTGTTTTGGGTTTCTTTCTCCTTTAGAATACGTTAAAATGAAATTTGTCATAGTTAATTTGGTGAATAGCAATAAAGCTAAATTTCTGTGTCATCTTTTCTCTATGTTGAATATGAGGCTTAATTCTGGGAGTTTTAAAATAATCCTTTTTGCATAAGGTTTGCCTGGTAATTAACAAAACTGAATATGTTCTTGTAATTTAAGTAATAATTTTTTCATAGCAAGTCATCTGACCTGGACTACCAAGAAAGTTAACTACTTAGAAATGGAAGGCAGAACTCATTAATTTTGGTTTCACTCCTGTATTCATTGCTATTCTTTTCATTTCTCTTTGAACAGGTTGTTTCTTTTAACAGCTTTTGATGAAATACAGGAGCACACTTTTTGCTTGAGTGATTGTCATAAGTTAAAAGGAGTAGGAAAGTTAAATCCAAGATTAATGATAGCCATGTTGTATTGTTTAATAGGCAGTGAAATCAGCTGTGCAGACCATCACTGTTGGAGGCGTGAGCACATCACAGTTTAAGACAATTATTCCTCTGGCAACTGCTCCCAATGTCCAGCAGATTCAAGTGCCTGGAAGCAAGTTTCATTATGTCCGACTTGTTACTGCCACCACAGCCAGTAGCTCAACCCAGCCAGTTAGTCAGAACCCCAGTACAAACACTCAGCCTCTTCAGCAAGGTTAGTAACCATTTTTTAAAAACACTAATTAATGCTTTGGAAATTATTAAAGAACATTGGTCCTTTTGCTGAAATCCTGATTAAGTACAGCATTTCAGCTGGGAGTTTGAATTAGCAGCTGTTGCAGAAAGAGAACAATAGAATCATAGTCATATGTAACTATACTATCTCCTTCTGCCAGAATTTGGTACAAATGTGCTCTGCTACTAGCTAACCATAAGTATTGATCAGTTTGTGGGTCGCCATTTCATTGCTGGTTTAAAAATCTACCATTTATGCTAGTGGGATAAATTTAGTTGGAACCAGATTATTTATCTCATTTCCTAAACTTCGAAGCTGCTCGATAGGGATTGGGTCAGTGGAATGACCAGTAGGCAAGATATAAATGATAAGAAATTTATATCACTTTCATCCTTTCCTTATTTTAAATCTGTAATTGCTAATAAACGGCAATTAAAACATTTTGTTATTTTGCTCTATTGTACTTTTCCTGGAGGATAATCCTGTTTGTAGTCCTTTCATTTTCTGTTTAACCTCTCCTACTACCTGATATACATACACAGACTCATACATATAACCTTTCTGCATATTTATGTACTTTAAAAAAAAATCAAATGGTGTGAAAGGATCAGGACGGTTAGGGCCTAATTTTTTTCCTTGGAAGACTGTGCATATTCCATCGATGTCAAAAAGCAGTTGATGGCAAGTGAATGATTTATTGTCTGCTGGATGTGAATAGAAGAATTAAAGATTATGTGTTTACTGATTCCTTTTATTAAGGGATCAGAGGGTTAGACCTATCTATTATTAATAGCTAGTTTACCTAAGGGAAACTAAAAAATCAAGATTTTTTGTGAAAGAAAAAAATCAAAATTTTTAAGCTATTGATAGAAAATGGAGAACACATGAAGGAAACAGGATTATTGCTTGTATTCTATTAAAATTAGGCATATCAAGTAATTATATTTTTTAATCACTTTTTAAACTGATTTTAGAAGAAAATCTCTTAATAGGAGAAAAAATTAAACTTAATGAATTGCTGACTAAGGGAGTCAAGCTTTATATCCTCTCAATATTAACAGGGTCTTATGAGACATGCTGTAAGTCCAATTTACTTAGATATTATGATATAAAGCAGCAGTTAGACACAGTTGGGTTTTTTATGTGTCTGTCTGTTTGTATATAGTACGTTGGGTATCCATTCCCAGGGTAACATTAACACGAAGGTACTCGCTATCGAGAATAAGCCTTTGGTGGGAGTAGTCAAGGGAGCCGTAGGTCCAGGAGGAGGGGAAGGATGGGGTGGACAGTTCATCATCATAGTGTGTTTACTGGTACCATTTTTTCTGACTTTGTGTCTGTCTTTCTGCCTCTCTCCCGCTCTCTGTTCTCTTTGCCATCTGGAAATCCCTTCCCACACCAGGTGCCTATTTCTTTTCTGCTCTCCACCTTCAGCTTTCCCTCTTCCTCCCCTCCAGGTCTCTGGCTCCTTCCCTTTCTCTCTCTCTATACCCTCTTCCTCCTGCATACACATACCACCCATGTGATTTCCTGTATATCCACCCATATTTTTCCCTTTTTGTCATTCTCTCCTATCTCATATCAGATCTGGGAATATATTATAGGTATTTTATAGAAATGATTAACTAAGTTTACAGTTTTGATTAGAGACACATTAAATATAGTTGCTCTAGCTCATCTAATGTATTAGTATGCCTTTGTAAAGGCCTAATATCCTCTGAGAGATTTACTTGTGCCAAAGGGAATTGGGCTCATCTTGTACATTGTCCCACCAAAGCCATAGAAAAGTATTCACAGGCTCCACCATGTTATTTCCTGGCTGGATGGCAGACAACACAGTGGAAAGATGCAGCAGAGTGCTTGGTTAACCTCTTTAGAATGTAATCTCCTACTGTCTTTGTGAGGAAGGAAATCAATTTAAGAAATTAAAAAGCCTTAAACACTTGCAGGTATGGTTTTTGAAACATGGAAGGAGGCTGTTCTAAAAGGATTGTTCAGAATTCTTCTTAAAGACTGAAAAATAAAAGATTATGCCAGCCTCTATGAAACTATAGTACTAGTAATGTGGGATGGTGTTCAAAAGTTGAGAAGGAAACATACAGACTGTTGACTTAGTTATGTAGCATCAGTATAACTCCTGACCCCTTTCCCTAGGTTATTTATAGTGTTCTATTTCCTGACCACTTCACTCTACATTTTCTCATTCCCCAGATTTCAGTTAAAACTCAGCATGCAGATGCCAAGCTAATATAAACCTAGATTTCCCAAATTTTCTAGGGTGTGCATGTATGTGTAGCGGGGGTGGGGGAGACAGTTATCCTTTCTTTGTTATCCAAATAAGAATCTTTGGAGTCTCCCAACTGATGTAAGGGAGGGCAGGCCACACACTCCTATTATTTCAAGACCACCCAGAAGTTATTATCTTCCTCTGATTGCTGCACTTGCTTCAGGATTGCTGCTCTCTGTGCTTCCGACCAGCCAGCATCACCCTGCAGAGCAAGTGGTGTAGGGAGTCCGCTCTTCTATGTCCCAGGCATGAATGCAGGCTTTTAATTCCTTTTAATTCCCCCTTTAACTCTTCATAGTATTGCTGAAGCCAGTCTGCAGTGGTTATTATAACTTTATTGAAGTTAAAGTAACTGAGGAGAATCAAAACAGAACAGGAAACAGTTTTAAAGCAGGTATCAAGTGTCACTGCTCTTAAAATTCATGGGCATATGCTCTTTTTGTGTAACAACTTTATTGAGATGTACTTCATGTCTACCATAAAATCACCCTGGTTAAGCATACAGTCTAGTGTTTTTTACTATATTCAGAGAGATGGAATCACCACCACTAAGCATAGGCTTTCTGGCAGTCTCTCACCGTCCCTGCTTCTCCTTAGCTTGTCACCTTGCCAGAGGGGCTTGCTCCCCTTTAGGTCAGGGCACTCTCTAATGTTCACTCAGGACTCAACTTTCTGTCTTCAGCCATAACCCGCCCAGCCATTCTATCCAGGGACGTCTGTTTTTGTTGTTGTCCAGAATAGATGAAATCGCATCATCTCAACCTCTCTTTCAGACCAGGCTCTATTCTGAATAAAATAAATAAATAAAAAAACCCAAAGGGATCTCCTTTCTGTCTTCTTAAATCCCTTTTCTACACTGTGAAAATAGAAGTAAGCAGTTTTAAAAGTTGTACTCCTTTTGGTCCAAACTACAAGTCTCATGCCAGCCTCTCTCCTGAATTTCATCATAGCATTTCTCTATACCAGGATTCATCTTCCCTTCAAGTCAGTTTATCCTTGAATTTTTAGTTCTAATACCTGTCGTTTTCCTAATCACTTGACAGCCACACAGTGACTTCCCTTTTCTTCCCTTACACCTGTAACTGCTGCCATCAGCTGGTGGATGATTCCTGGGCCTTTCACCCCCGTCACATCTCCTTTCCATCCCCAGTGCTGTCACCCCAGATTAGACCCTCATCTTCTGCACTCTTCTTTCTTGTTTCTTGCAACCCCATTTCTGTTCTATACACTGCTGCCAAATATAATTTCATTTTTGTCCTATTACAATAATATTTCTGTACTTCAGATTCCTCAGAAACTTCTCATTGCCTACTGAATTAAAAATGCATACTAAATATCAGATTCTACCCTCATAATTCAAGGTCTTCAACAAAATGGCCACATTCTGCCTTTTTGCCTGGGCTTGCTGACTTTAACCCTAGTTCCAGCCAAACTGGTCTTTTCAACATTTTGTGAAATGCTTTGCTACTTGCCAGCATCAGGCCTCCACTTGTGCTTCTGCCTCTGCCTGGACTGTCCTCCTCTCATCCATGAGCCTGTCCACTGATCAGGACCCATCTGGGGCACTTATGGCCCCCATACATTCTTCGCATATTCTCATCCTCTGCCAGTCAGATGTATGGTCTGTCACCATTGACTTCCATAGCACTTCTTTTTTAACAGTATTTATTTTATAAAGGTACTTGTCTAATCTGCTCTACTTGAATGTAATCTCTCTGAGCAAGTGTCTTGTACTTTAGTTTCCCTGAACACTGTCCACAATACCATTTATGTAGTAGTAATGGTTGTAATAATAACAGCAAGAGTGACAATAATAGCACTAACATTGCTCACGCATTTACTATTGGCTGGCCACTGTTTTGGTAAATTTTCATGAAAAAACATATTTAATCTTGTACACTGTAAAGGAGATACTATCCCCACGTTGCAGACAGGAATACAGACAAAAAGAATTTAGTTAGAAAGCAGCAGAATTGAGATTTGAACCCCTCAGGGTCTTATGATTTAAGAGCCCATCTTCTTTTTTTTTATTAAAGTATTATTGATACACAATCTTATGATGTTCAAATACACAATACCATGGTTCAGCATTCACCCATATGATCGAGTCCTCACCCCCTCCAGTGTAGTCACTGTCCATCAACGTAGTAAGATGTTACAGAGTCATTAACTTTATTCTCCATGCTGTACTACCATCCCTGCAAAACCTATATTGTGATTACAAATTATTGTGCATCTTAATCCCCTTATCCCCACGCCCTCACCCTTTCCAACCCCTCCCCTTTGGTAACCACTAGTCCCCTCTCAGTGTCTATGAGTCTACTGCTATTTTGTTCTCTCTGTTTTGCTTTGTTTTTATACTCTGCAGATAAGTGAAATCACTTGGTATTTGTCTTTCCCTGTCTGAAGAGCTCATATTCTTAACCTTCATGCTACACTGCCTTTTAGTGGGTATTCTGTAGAGAATGAATTATACAAGAATGGTATTTTCTCTGGTTTGAATATAAACAGAGTAGTTAGAAACAGTGGAGAACAGCATTGTTTCCCAAGCTTCTAAATTTTTCCCAAGTTTTTTAATTTGTTTAACATTTCATCTGACTGAATTTAGTAGTGAATGTATAAATCATCTGAATAAAGAATGAAGTATTTTCAGTGGACCATCTTAAATAACAAATACTCTCTTATAAAGTAGACAGACTATAGCTACCTTAGATACAAGTTTCTGGTAGATGGGCTGAGGACTTCTGAAAGGTAACAGTCATGATTAAAGATTGTTCCAAATAGGAAAGAAATAGAATTCTTTAAGCTCTTTCATGAGGATATCTTGAGAGAACTAAGTATCTTAAATGTTTTTAATACTATTGTCTATAAATGAATTGTCCCTTTTCCCTTCCTTTTTAAAAAGCAAAGCCAGTGGTTGTTAACACTACTCCAGTGCGGATGTCAGTTCCAGTTGTCTCAGCACAAGCTGTCAAACAAGTGAGTATCACGTGACTTCTTTTCTCAGTCTCTCTCAGACAATTTACTTTTAAAACTCAAAGTTAAGATTTAAGTATGAGAGATTTATGCTGAATTGAGAAGCTGCAAAAATTAGTTGTAATTATCCATGTACTTCCTTTCTTTAGGTTGTTCCAAAACCAATCAATCCAACTTCTCAGATAGTTACTACCAGCCAGCCACAGCAACGGCTCATCATGCCTGCCACACCACTGCCACAGATCCAGCCCAACCTCACTAACCTGCCACCAGGCACTGTGCTGGCCCCAGCTCCAGGCACAGGGAACGTGGGTTATGCAGTGCTTCCAGCTCAGTATGTTACTCAGGTATGAGGAAAAAAGGAAGTCATTGCATTCCAATAAAGGATAATTGGGTTTAAGATGTCTAGTGCTACCACATTCTGAAACTGCTCAAAACATAACTCAGTATTAAAATGGCTCTTATCAAAATCCTGAGATGTTGATGAAAACTTCTGAGTTTATTTTTATATATCTTTTAGCATTGAGAAATATACAGCACAAATCAAATATACAAGTCAGACAATTTGGAACTGATAGCAGCAGTTTGATGTGAGGGAAAGATCATGGTGAAAGAAAATAAGTTGAAGATTAAAATCAGCAGAGTCCTAATGAATTAGAAAGGACTCTGTAACAAAGCTCTTCCTCATCAGTGAAAATGAGGCCACTAGTGTGTTCTTGGAAAACAGACTGTGAGATACATTTTCAGGTGACGTACCTTCAGAAATCTGTCCAGAGTCAAAGCCATGTGTCAGCCAGCTGGCGGGCTTGGGTTGAGAGTGCTGCTTCTAGGAAGCAGGTGGAAGTTTTCTTTTCCATGTTAGGCTCAAGCAAATTAGCACCACATTCTAAACTGTTGAATTGATCTACTCAGACTATAAGGGTGACAAACAAATCTGTGTACCTTAATGAAATGTACTTTAGTATTTGTTATGTGTTACTGATTAAAAAGTGAATGTTCACTGTTTTTCTCATTAGCATTTCTTTTCTTATCAGTATAAAATAGAAACTTAATTACTGTGCAAGTGATCTCTCATTCTCTGTAACTTGTGATAAATGATCAATATAGTACCTGTGTTATTTACAAATAGACACATAGCATTTTTCTAGCCCATAATATTATAAGTTATTGCAGTACTTTCAGGGCATTTATCCAGAACTTCCTCATGCTGATACACTTACTGGTCTATGAAAAAGATTTCATATATTTGTGCTGGGTAGTACTTTAAAACATTCATATTGTTTTCACCTCTAGTCTTAGTTTGGGTCTTTGGAAGAGATGCATGAAGTTTTTATGAAACTATATGAAATTCCCCATACTACTTTTCCTATTTTAGTAAATGGCTTTGTGTTTCTTCCTGATCATTATATCTGAGAGTATTGTCCATTTTTGCAAATATGGTCTAAAATTACCTTTCTTTACATCTAGCTACAGCAGTCTTCTTATGTGTCTATAGCAAGCAACTCTAACTTTACCGGAACACCTGGTATCCAGACCCAGGCAAGGCTTCCATTCAATGGGTGAGTATTTTTAAAAATGTAAGTTAAGTTATTGGACCAGATTAAATGCAGCATCAAATGTATATATTTCAGAATACATTTATTTATGTGATTTTTTTTTCCTCAAGGCCATGTGAGCATGCCTCTACAGTATTTTTTATTTAGAAATACTTGAAACAGAAGAGTTATAGGAATAGTCAGAAAACTCCAAATAATCTTTTACTAGGATTCACCGGTTTTGTCACATCTGTTTTATTATGCTCTTTCCCTTCTCTCTCTTGTATCCTGAATATGTTTTTAGAATGATGTTAGCTAGTTTTAAAGTTATGTTAGGTCCTTGCTTGCTTTTTGTTTGTCTGTTTTTTAATTGGTTAGCTGCTGCCCTTGCACTATTGGTTTAGAAGCAGTGCTTAGTTGATTACAGGGACCCAGCCTACCCCTCCCTGCCCAGATTCCAACTGCAAACACCCATTTCCCCTCACTGCCTCTTATAATTGAGCCCCAAACATTCTAAGGAGAGGTTAGCTTTGGTTCTCTCAGAAGGAAGAATATTTTTTGTGGAGTGCTCTTCAGAAGTTATTGGTAACTACTACTACTTTTATTCTTTAAATTCACATCTTATCTCCCTACCTCTCTTTTCATTTGACAACCTGCTTTTGAACTTAATGTAAAGGGAACAACATAACAAACTGTTATGAGAGATGAATACATTTGTTAAAGCTTTATTTTAGGAGGAATTTATAGGTTGGAGACTTTTCTGATTTTTAGTAGTTACCTTTAATTGATTAAAATGAATATCTTTTTTTGTGTCTGTAGCATAATCCCATCAGAGTCTGCCAGTCGGCCCAGAAAGCCCTGTAATTGTACAAAATCGCTGTGTTTAAAATTGTAAGTCTTTTTGCTACTGTTTCGTATTTGGTATAACTGGAAATGCTTTTAAAAATAAACAGAGTTAATTAAAAATTCTTAAAAGCCAATTTTATAAATCTGAGTAATTTAAATGGGTATACAAGTGAATGTCCAAGCACTCGCAACAGTGTAAAAGTACTCTTTCATTCATTCAGAAAGAATTCTAGAATCTTTACCGTAGATGAGGCAGTGAGAGGCACAGCAGCATGAGCCAGACAGAGCATCTCTCCGTGAGGCAATGAATTTGATCTTATTGATGATCTTTTTATTTGGTGTCCTAAATGAGGTAATACTTCGGGTAGTTCTAAAAATGGTTGGGTGCTTAACTGGCTGATTACTACTGGACTAAGAGCTTTGATGTGAAACACTTAAGTGAAAACCAATGGTTTTACAGGCTGTTTAGACTCCAAAGAAGCATGACTGTAGTTCAGGTGAGCAGGTTCCACTAATAAAAGATAGCCCATGTGTTTCCCTTTCCATGATTTTGAAATAACCTATTTTGAGGGTATATAAAATCACATAGCTCTCATGTTGACAGCAGCTACCACTGGAACTAAATTTGTAAATCAATATTCTAGGAGCCTGTGACTTTAACTTTGAGCCGAATCATATGGTTGACAATCAGTATATTCTTAACTCTGTTAACTAGGTAGCTCTGAGTACATATCTAATGCTTTACCACATATATACAGCTATTTAAACAGATAATTTCTAGTTTTGTTTGTCTTAAAAATGACTTTTCATATGACTTGCACTGATTTTTATATTCCAGATATTGTGATTGCTTTGCAAATGGTGAATTTTGCAACAACTGCAATTGTACTAATTGTTATAATAATTTGGAACATGAAAATGAAAGGCAAAAAGCAATAAAGGTGACTTTTTATTTCATTTAACTGACAAAAATTTCTGGTTTCCCTTTTTTTGTAGAACTCAATTGTTCTACAAAGAAAATGAATTCCCTTTGTAGTGTTTAATCTATTGTGGTTTAACTTAAGTTGACATTTGGTCTGTTTTGATAGGCATGCCTTGACAGAAATCCAGAAGCTTTTAAGCCTAAAATAGGGAAAGGAAAGGAGGGAGAATCAGATCGACGTCACAGCAAAGGATGTAATTGCAAACGATCAGGATGTCTTAAAAACTATTGTGAATGCTATGAGGTGAGATGCTGGTTTTGGAAAATAAACTAGCTATCTTTTTTTTTTTTTGGTATCATTAATCTACAGTTACATGAGGAACATTGTTTACTAGACTCCCTCCTTCACCAAATCCCCCTGCACAGAACCCATTACAGTCACTGTCCATCAGCGTAATAAGATGCTGTAGAATCACTACTTGTCTTCTCTGTGTTGCACAGCCCTCCCCGTGCACCCTCCAACATTATACATGCTAATCGTAATGCCTCCTTTCTCCCCACCATCCTTTATCCCTCCCTTCCCACCCATCCTCCCCACTCCCTTTCCCTTTGGTAACTGTTAGTCCATTCTCGGGTTCTGTGAGTCTGCTGCTGTTTTGTTCCTTCAGTTTTTTCTTTATTCTTATACTCCACATATGAGTGAAATCATGTGGTACTTTTCTTTCTCTGCCTGGCTTCTTTCACTGAGCATAATACCCTCTAGCTCCATCCATGTTGTTGTAAATGGTAGGATTTGTTTTCTTCTTATGGCTGAATCATATTCCATTGTGTATATGTACCACATCTTCTTTATCCATTCATCTACTGATGGACATTTAGGTTGCTTCCATATCTTGGCTATTGTAAATAGTGCAGCAATAAACATAAGGGTGCATCTGTCTTTTTCAAACTGGAGTGCTGCATTCTTACGGTAAATTCCTAGAAGTGGAATTCCTGGGTCAAATAGTATTTCTATTTTGAGCATTCTGAGGAACCTCCATACTGCTTTCCACAATGGTTGAACTAATTTACATTCCCACCAGCAGTGTAGGAGGGTTCCCCTTTCTCCACAACCTCGCCAACATTTGTTGTTGTTTGTCTTTTTGATGATGGCGATCCTTACTGGTGTGAGGTGATATCTCATTGTGGTTTTAATTTGCATTTCTCTGATGACTAATGATGTGGAGCATCTTTTCATGTGTCTGTTGGCCATCTGAATTTCTTCTTTGGAGAACTGTCTGTTCAGCTCCGCTGCTCATTTTTTAAATGGATTATTTGCTTTTTGTTTGTTGAGGTGCATGAGCTCTTTATATATTTTGGATGTCAACCCTTTATCAGATCTGTCATTTATGAATATATTCTCCTATACTGTAGGATGCCTTTTTGTTCTATTGATGGTATCCTTTGCTGTACAGAAACTTTTCAGCTTGATATAGTCCCACTTGTTCATTTTGCTTTTGTTTCCCTTCTCTGGGGAGATATGTTCATGAAGAAGTCGCTCATGTTTATGTCTAAGAGATTTTTGCCATGGCTAGGACCTCCAGTACTATGTTGAATAACAGTGGGGAGAGTGGGCATCCCTGTCTGTTCCTGATCTTACAGGAAAAGCTTTCAGCTTCTTGCTGTTCAGTATGATGTTAGCTGTGCATTTATCATATATGGCCTTTATTATGTTGAGGTACTTGCCCTCTATACCCATTTTGTTGAGAGTTTTTATCATGAATGGATGTTGAATTTTGTCGAATGATTTTTCAGTGTCTCTGGAGATGATCATGTGATTTTTGTCCTTTTTGTTTATGTGGTGGATGATGTTGATGGATTTTCGAATGTTGTACCATCCTTGCATCCCTGAGATGAATCCCACTTGGTCATGGTGTATGATCCTCTTGATGTATTTTTGAATTCGGATTGCTAATATTTTGTTGAATATTTTTGCATCTATGTTCATCAGGGATATTGGTCTGTAATTTTCTTTTTTGGTGGGGTCTTTGCCTGGTTTTGGTATTAGGGTGATGCTGGCTTCATAGAATGAGTTTGGGAGTATTCCCTCCTCTTCTATTTTTTGGAAAACTTTAAGGAGAATGGGTATTATGTCTTCTCTGCATGTCTGATAAAACTCTGCGGTAAATCCATCTGGCCCGGGAGTTTTGCTCTTGGGTTGTTTTTTGATTACCACTTCAATTTCGTTGCTGGTAATTGTTCTGTTTAGATTTTGTTTCTTCCTTGGTCAGTCTTGGAAGGTTGTATTTTTCTAGGAAGTTCTCCATTTCTTCTAAGTTGCCAAGCTTGTTAGCATGTAGGTTTTCATAGTATTCTCTAATAATTCTTTGTATTTCTGTAGTGTCCGTCGTGACGTTTCCTTTCTAGTTTCTGATTCTGTTGATATGTGTTGATTCTCTTTTTCTCTTAGTAAGTTGGCTACGGGCTTATCTATTTTGTTTATTTTCTCAAAGAACCAGCTCTTGGTTTCATTGATTTTTTCTATTGCTTTATTCTTCTCAATTTTATTTATTTCTTCTCTGATCTTTATGTCCCTTCGCCTGCTGACTTTAGGCCTTATTTGTTCTTCTTTTTCCAATTTCAATAATTGTGACTTTCGATTACTCATTTGGGATTGTTCTTCCTTCTTTAAATATGCCTGGATTGCTATATACTTTCCTCTTAGAACTGCCTTCTCTGCATCCTACAGAAGCTGGGGCTTTGTGTTGTTGTTGTTGTTGTGGTTTGTCTCCATATATAGCTTGATCTCTATTTTCATTTGTTCGTTGATCCACTGACTGTTTAGGAGCATGTTTTTAAGCCTCCATGTGTTTGTGAGCCTTTTTGTTTTCTTTGTACAATTTATTTCTAGTTTTATACCTTTGTGGTCTGAGAAGTTGGTTGGTAGAATTTCGATCTTTTTGAATTTACTGAGGCTCTTCTCTGTGGCCTAGTATGTGGTCTATTCTCAAAAATGTTCCATGTGCACTTGAGAATAATGTGTATCTTGCTGCTTTTGGGTGTAGAGTTCTGTAGGTGTCTATTAGGTCCATCTATTCTAGTGTGTTGTTCTATGAGTCTGTGTCCTTACTTATTTTCTGTCTGGTGGATCTGTCCTTTGGAGTGAGTGGTGTGTTGATGTCTCTTAAAATGAATACATTGCATTCTATTTCTTCCTTTAATTCTGTTAGTATTTGTTTCACATATGTTGGTGCTCCTGTACTGGGTACATATATATTTATAATGGTTATATCCTCTTGTTGGACTGAGCCCTTTATCATCATGTAATATCCTTCTTTATCTCTTGTTACTCTCTTTTTTTTGAAGTCTATTTTGTCTGATACTAGTACTGCAACACCTGCTTTTTTCTCCTTGTTGTTTGCATGAAATATCTTTTTCCGTCCCTTGACTTTTAGTCTGTGCATGTCTTTGGGTTTGAGTTGAGTCTCTTGTAAGCAGCATATAGATGGGTCTTGGTTTTCTTTCCATTCTGTTACTCTGTGTCTTTTGATAGGTGCATTCAGTCCATTTATATTCAGGATGATTATTGAAAGATATGTACTTATTGCCATTGCAGGCTTTTGATTTGTGGTTACCAAAGGTTCAAGGTTAGCTTCTTTAGTATCTTTCTGTCTAACTTAACTCACTTTTTGAACTATTATAAACAAAGTCTGGTGATTCTTTGTTTCTCTCCCTTCTTATTCCTCCTCCTCCATTCTTTATATGTTTGGTGTTTTATTTTCTGTTCTTTTGTGTTTCCTTTGCTTTTGTGAGTAGTTTTTATTTTTTGCCTTTAGTTAGTATTTGGTCTGCTTTCTTTGCTGTGATTTTATTTTCTCTGGTGACATCTGTTTGGCCTTAGGAGTGCTTCCATCTAAAGCAGTCCCTTTAAAATAGCCTATAGAGGTGGTTTGTGGGAGGCAAATTCCCTCAACTTTTATTTGGGAATTGTTTAATCCCTCCTTCATATTTAAATGGTAATCGTGCTGGATACAGTATCCTTGGTCCAAGGCCCTTCTGTTTCATTGCATTAAATATATCATGCCATCCTCTTCTGGTCTGTAAGGTTTCTGTTGAGAAGTCTGATGATAGCCTGATGGGTTTTCCTTTGTAGGTGACCTTTTTTCTCTCCCTGACTGCCTTTAATACTCTGTCCTTGTCCTTGATCTTTGCCGTTTTAATTATTATGTGTCTTGGTATTGTCCTCCTTTGGTCCCTTGTGTTGGGAGTTCTGTGGGCTTCCGTGGTCTGAGAGACTATGTTCTCCTCCAGTTTGGGGATGTTTTCAGCCATTATTTCTTCAGAGACACTTTCTATCTCTTTTTCTCTCTCTTCTTCTTCTGGTACCTCTATAACGCGGATATTATTCCATTTGGATTGGTCGCACTGTTCTCTTAATATTCTTTCATTCCTGGAGATCCTTTTATCTCTCTCTGCATCAGCTTCTCTATGTTCCTGTTTTCCGATTTCTATTCCATTAGTGGCCTCTTGCACCTCATCCAGTGTGCTCTTAAGTCCTTACAGAGATTGTTTTATTTCTGTATTCTCCCACCCAATTTTATATGTTAGCTCTTGCATATTTCTCTGCAGCTCTATCAGCATGGTCATGACCTTTATTTTGAATTCTTTTTCAGGAAGATTGGTTACATCTATGTCCCCAGGCTCCCTCTCGGGGGTTGTGTAGATTATTCTTGACTTGATCAAATTCTTCTGCCTTTTCATGGCAATAGAGACAGTTGTGGGCAGTTGGCACATGTTTCAGCTGGGAGAACAAAGTCCCTGCCTGCTTGCTGGTCACCTTCCTCTTTTGCAAGAATGGCGACCCCTAGTGGCTTGTGCTGGGCTGCTGGTGCCAATAGGGCCTCTCAGTCTGGCCTGGGCGGCTGTGGTGGAGGCTCTGGGTGGTTGCTGTTGGCGCAGCAGCTCCAAGGCTGCCACCCTGCTATGGTGGGTCGCACCAGAGGGGGAATGGATGGGTGGGAGCTCAGAGCCGCGCTCCCTCCCTGGGGGTTAGGGTGCCCAGAGTTCCCCGGGATTCCCAGCTGCTGGGCTGAGTGTGCCGGTACGCTTCTGTCCAGCTGTGAGGCCCCTGTCTCTTTAAGACTTTCAAAAAGCACTTGCTTTTCTTTTGTCCCAGGGGTGCCAGCTGCAGGGATTTGCTCACAGATTTTACTGTTCCGTTTCCCTAATATCCAGCACACCACGCAATGTGTGTCTGCGCTCCCGATGCGAATGACTAGGGCTGGGTATTTAGCAGTCCTGGGCCCCCCCTCCCTCCCTGCTCCAACTCCTTTCCTCCCGCCGGGAAGCTGGGGTTGGGGGGCATGCTCTGGTCCCACCAGGCCGCAGCTTGTATCTTACCCCCTTCATGAGGCACTGAGTTCTTGGCAGATGTAGATGTAGCCTGGCTGTTGTACTGTATCTTCTGGTCTCTTTTAGGAATAGTTTTATTTGTTGTATTTTCAAAAATATATATGGTTTTGGGAGGAGATTTCCGCTGCCGTACTCACACTGCCATCTTGGCTCCTCCTCTAGCTATCTTTTGAAAATAACTTGAGAAAGGGCATACTATAAAAGTTTATTTGAAAATTTGGGAGTTGCTTTGCTATTGCAGTTTGAAAATATGCATATTTGGCCCAAGGGCCCTAGTTTGAGGAAGACCATCTGGCCTCCCAGGCAGGGCTTGGTTTTGCCCTTCCACCTGGGGGTCTTATTAGTTGATTTACCAGTCATAACTTCATGGTCATTATACCCAGATGTATGCAATCAGAGCACCAGTTTATTGATTTTTCAATAAAGAAATAACATCAAAGTGACTTGGAAACACTGTAGCAGTGGTCTTCAGTTGAGGGGCTGTACTACTCACTCTCTCCACATGAGCTACAAAGTAGCCTGCATTCCAAGGCTCGATTTTGCCCAAATGCCAGCAGTACCCTGTTGAACACCGCTCTGTGGAAACTAAATATGTGAAGACATTTGTTTTGTGAGCATAAAAACAGGAAAGGAAGAATATGGAATATTGCTGGATGAGGTTATTTATTATTGTGAGGTGGTTGCATCAGTTTTCACCATTTCACCATCCCATTCAACAGGCTGCTTTGATTTTTGGGCCAGGTGTCTTTTCTGGAGAATGTAGTTCAACCTCTACTTTGACAATTGTCATGTAAATCATCCCTTTCTTGTTTCAGACAAAGTACTACATAGTTTATGATTTTTATTTTCAAGTTTAAGTATAATAATCTAGTTACTCCCAAGATTAATTAAGGTTATTGTAATTGATTTCATGGTGCACCTGCAACTTTTCACTGACAATCTCTTGGGTTGAGTCATTCCTGCAGTTGTCTCTTCTCCTCTATTATATTTCACTTTTTCAGATTTCATATTCAGAGGGAGACCTTCTTCTATTTAGTTTTGGCAGGAGGCCTGCCGTGTACTTGGTAAAGTTATACCAAGGACCACACTCTCCCCTGGGGAGGTCTGCTCTGCTCCAAGAGCAGCTACCTACAGTCCAGTGACCCTTCTATGCAAAAGCTGTCATAGCTAAGATTTTCTCTAGTTGTGTTCTCTGTGTAATGAATTCTTCATTTACATATTTCAAAGGTCAGTTACATCTCTCAAGAAGTATTGTAATGGTTTATTAGTCCTAAAGTCAGTAAGAGTGAATTGCATATAATCAAAATATGAATATAATCAAATATGAACTGTATAAAATCAAAATTATTTTTTGAACGTCTCTTAAATAGTATCTCAGAGCCCAGCAAATCAGTTTTTCAGCCAATGTTGGAAAAAAAGGACTCAGTAGGTGGCTTCTGCTCATAGATCAGATCATACAAAAATTACCATGGATATGTAAGCTGTAAGACCAAATCCACAGAGAGAAAATGAAAATTGATGTCAAGATGGGTCAGAAGAGCAAGAAGGGAAACCCTCTCATGCATATGGCACACACACTGGTTTAATATGGACTATCTAAGAGTTTGGGGAATCTGGAGAGGGATTCAGGGAGGAGGTAACAATGAAAAATAGCATCCCTGAAGTCCCTTAAACATGATAGTGTGTGTGTGTGTCTGTGTGTGTTTGCATAAATGGGAGGTCAGCAACTTGTTAATGATGATTTGATTGTGGTAGTTGGTTTCTAGATGACCCTTATTTTTTAATACTGTAATGTATCCTTCATATTCTTTATAACAAACATGTTATTCATATCAGGAAGAGAATCTTTAGTGAGGGAAAAATTGACATGGAAGGATTCAAACACAGATATCATGTAGCCACTCTCAGACTTAGAATACCTGACTTATCTACTTGCATAGTTAGCCCACTTAGTGTTTGTCAGCAAGAAATGTTTCAGTTTTATCCTATATCACTTGACCAGTTAATTCTATCATCTGTTGACTTGATGATATAGTCTACATATAGTAATGATTTTTGGATTGTAATTTGAAAGCTTTTCTTTTGTAAATCTTTTAGGCAAAAATAATGTGTTCCTCAATATGCAAATGTGTTGGCTGTAAGAATTTTGAAGAAAGCCCAGAAAGAAAGACACTGATGCACTTGGCAGATGCAGCTGAAGTTAGGGTACAGCAGCAAACTGCTGCAAAGACTAAGTTATCCTCTCAGATTTCAGACTTGCTCACCAGGCCAACACCAGCTTTGAATAGCGGAGGAGGAAAGTAAGTCAGTATTTTAATTTCTTTTTTATAATATGACATGAATATTCATTTTTGGTAAAGTTTCTTTTTTGGGGGAAAGTTGAATTAATACTTCTGGTTGTTGCAAACATGATGCTTGCATTTTCTTTCTACCTTTAGTTACTTTTAAAGAAATTTAAAGGTAACAAAAACCATGTGAGGTATTTTGCACAGTTCTAAAACACACAATAATACTTTAGTTCACTGTGCTTAATTTAACTGGATTTCTTCTTACTAACCTGAAGTACTTGTACAATTTGACAAGCCCCTTAGGAAATATATATACCTCCTATCTCTTACTGGTATCTTACCTCTTAGTACCAGTACACCTCTTTAACGGTGGTAGTCACAATACCCATATTTTTGCCCATTCTTACTTTCTCTTGCCTTTCCCGTGCCCTTGTAGTACTTCCCCCACCCTGTTGGAGCACCTACCGCACACTGGAACAAGGTAGCTCCTTATTTCCCTTGACTGCTGAGCTCGAGTAGGAAAGCTGGAGCTTTAAAGTCCTGCTGACCTGAGTTTAATACTTTCTGTGCTCTGTTGTAGTTTGTGAACTCACAAGCACTTCATCTGTCTGAGTCTCAAGTTTAGTTACCCTGCCAATCACCTGTATCAGGCAGCCATGAGGAGTAAAGCAGCTCCCCCAGCGTGTAGCAGGCCAGATGCAACACAGCTTGCTGACTTAGTTGTATTGGAGTTTGTTAGAGATTATTAAATCTAATATCTGTGTGATGATTAAAAATATTGCTACGCTAAGATACAATTTTTCAACTTGGGAAAATGTTTATGGTATTATGAAGTATAAAAGAACACAAAGTTATACACTATACTCAAAACTAAAAACTATTAAAAAAACTATGACAACATGTTAATACACTTCTGTCTTTGGCAAAAATTTAATTTTTTTCTTTCATTTGTCTATAATTTCCAAATATTATAAAATGAACATGACTATTATATAGTATTACAAATTATATAACATTATTGTAACATTATTATATTTCCTAATTTAAGGTGCTTTTTATATTTCAAAGATTCCCATAGAAGTGAATAGCATCCTAGATTCATAGTTACCCTCTCTTGTCATAGAAGACCTTAATTTCAGACTTCACTTCTTTTGTTTAAAAGTTTCCTTCTGTCAGATTGCTGTTACTTATGGGCTATTGAGTTGGTGATTAGATTGCCTGATTTTATCTCTGAAGGCTTTAAGACTTGGCTCCATCTAGCAAGCCTAAGGACAGATTGCTCTAATTTAGTATTCAGTAATTCAGGTCTTTATGGATGAAATTCCATATAGAGAACAGCATTTGGTTTCCCCATTGTTTTGTTTTGCTTGTGATGGAGCAATGCAAAATTTCGGTGTGCTTTTTGTTTACAAACCACATGTGGGACTGTGAGGAGAAGCTGTATTTTCAGTGTTGTCCAAGAGATAGTGCTTTCAGTTCCCAGCATCATTCATTTATTCAGCAAATATCCACATGTTCTAGGTAACAAGGAAACAGCAGTACATAAAACTAAGACTGTTCTCAGGGAGCTTACCTTCAGGAATTGGGAGGACTTTTGTTATAAAAATATCTGGTCAACATTTAGAATTACATCTTTTAGTTAACCAGATAATCTTGACAAGGTAAAAATGTATTAGGTAAAATGTTTACTGTCTGAACAATATTTTTAAATAGTAATAAATTCAATAAATAAAAATACTAGAAAACCATAATAAAACTAGCTCTAACTTTTTGAAGGTCTATAGAGTATGCTTGTATTCACTGCACAAATTGTGATGTTCAATGTGCTGATGAATCGTGAAAATGTCAACACAGAGTTCCACATGAAAGAATGTCATCCACTTATGCTGTTATTCAACACCATCATCATCTCTCTCTCTCTTTCAAAAATCATTTCAGATTGCCATTTACATTTGTAACTAAGGAAGTAGCTGAAGCCACGTGTAACTGCCTTCTTGCCCAGGCAGAGCAGGCAGACAAGAAGGGAAAATCAAAGGCAGCAGCCGAACGGATGATACTTGAGGAATTTGGACGATGTTTGATGAGTGTCATCAACTCCGCAGGAAAAGCAAAAAGTGACCCTTGTGCCATGAATTGCTAACTCTTGCACAAAAGACTGATATCTTGCACAAAAGACTGATACATGGAAGGAACTGTACAGAATACTGAAGGTGCAGGGACACTTCATTTTCTCAAAGATAGTTTAACAATTATTGTATTGTTAATCCAGGCCTTGTGAGACCTAAAATTATAATACTGAAAGAAGAAATTTTAAATGAGGAAATGAGTACATTCTAAATCTTAGTTAAATCTGCTTTATGTCCCTTCTAAATTGAATTTATTTTTCTTTATTGCATTATATAGATTTTTAATTTGCTTGGGTTTCTTAAGAATTAGATGTTCTATCCTTCTGATCCTATTGACAAAGAACATTTATAAATTACTATAATTTATAATGTATGGCCTTGTATGCATTTGTTCCAGTAGAAAAAGCCAGAGAAGCATTGGTCTTACTCAATCATTCTTTGATACTAGACCTAGACTATACACAGATAGAATATCTACATAAACTAATTCTTATGAAACATATTCAAATGACATTTGTATTTAGAAAAGCACTATCTTTTTGGAAAAATCAACTTTTTAAGGTGGATTCTGGAATAATATCCTATTGTTACTTTGGGAATGCCAGAAGGGGAAGTAATCTGTAGGCACACTTTTAAAATAAAAAGGTTATTGTTTTTTAAAAAAACATATAGTGTCAAGGGACAGTAAATCTCAAAGTTGGGGCAATGTGTTTCTCTAATAAGGAGTGACTAAGAAATGCTCTCGGATGTTTCCGTTTTCTTTCAAGGAGGTGGTATGTATTTGAAATGGTAATAAACTGTCAAAGTGATTACTGGGTACTAGTAAAGTGAGAGGTGTGTATGAATAGTAAACATTATTATGTAGTGATCATATAGAACCTTACATAATTATCAGGTATAAAATTTGGGTTGGCTGCAGAAATAATATTGAAGCTCTGCGAGATGAATTTAGGAAAGGATTTTCAACTGTACAGTTTTCTTTATACACTTTGGAACTAAGAGATTTCAATCCAATATAGGACTCTTACTTGACTGAAATGGGCCTCCTGACAAAGGTTTCAAATTATAGTGGGATTTCTTTTTATAAGGGAAGCTTAATATGGCATTATTTTTAACCAGTGATTTGGTAAGCTGATGATATGAGTGTTTTCATATAATTACAAAATAACCTAAATCATTTTCAGCAATTCAAAATTCAAAAGCTTTATGAATTTAAGAGACTGTTATAGTAGGACTCTGGATTTTTTGACAAGGAAAAACCATTCAGGCCTTTTGTTAGGTACTGTGATTCTCAATAATTAATTAGTACATGACTGTTCTATTTCCTACAAGGAATCTCTAGTTGTATGTATGAAGTGTGTATATATGTTCATATGAACACGCAAGATATAGGCAATCGAAATTAAGTAATCCAAAAGAAGATTCCGTTATTCATTAAAGTATCTTCCTTTGAAATTTGGATTTATAAAATCATAGTGCAGTAACTCTAAATGTAGATAGTACAGACATTCTTAGCACCTCAACTAGTACGTTTAATTGAAATTTGTATAAATGTAAATTAGTGTAAGAGGATAAAATAATATCTAATCAAGTTATTTTTCAAAAGATTACAAAACCTTTTTGGTCTAAACCTAAACTGTTCGTTTTTGTACATATTCTATGTTTAATTCTAATGGCACCTTTGTGATATGTATTTATATACAGTGTGCAGATGTTTGTGAAATTTGGATTACAATTGTAGATTATGTATGACAGCATTGCTTGAGAATGTTTTGCTTGTAAAAATTTGAAGGTGCAATCAAATGCTACTAGTTTTTCTGATTTTTCAAGAAGCTATCTAAAGTATTAAGCGTTTTCCTTCCTGTGTAGTACTTACTAAACTTTTTTATATTTAGGCATTTGCTTAAAATTGCTGAACAAATATCCACATTAATTCAACAATTTTAAAAGACTATTTGGGGAAGGTTGAGTATATAATTTTTTAGCTCTATTTACATCCCAAAGTAGAAAGATTAAATTTATATTTACTAGAGCTATTCAAAGAATACACTTTTCTATATTGTAAAAACAGGACAGCAAAGTAAATCATACAGAAAATAAACATTTATACTATTCTGTAAAAAAAATAAGGTTTTGCATTTTTTCTTTAATAACTCCATTTTTAACTATTAAACACCCAAGAAACCTTTTCAAATATTTGAACGTAAGTAAATTTAACATTACTTCTGAAAATACACAACTAAAAAATAAATCTATCATTTGCCCAATTATCATTAACATAAAATGTCTTCTTTTTTCCCCACTGTCTCTTTTAAGGGCAGAAACTCAGTCTACTCTTACCTTTCTTTTTAATGTTTCTTTTTTTTTATGGTGAGCACCTCTTTCTTAGTTCCTTTTCTCTCAAGAGCTAAAAGCAACCTGTAGGTCTTATCTCTGGATTGTCTGGGAAACAGAACCTTAATGTTACAGGTAATAAAACAAGCAGAGAAGTGACTTGAGAAGAGACTACTGCTTTAGGTTCCCCATTCTTTGATATAAGGAACTGACATTTTCTCAATCTCATGTAAAATGTGAATAAAAATACCATTAGTGAAGTTTTCTATTTTCATTCTTCTGTAACAAATAGCTAAAAAACCCTGAATATTTGTTATGTAAATGAAGCTTCAAACCAGTACCTCCAGCCCTACCTGTGATTATATTGCTGGTCTTAAGCATTTTATGTAGGAATTTTGGAGCAGCAACCCAAGTGAGAGGGAAGCCAATTAGCAAGAAAACCTTTACTATTAGAGTTATTTTCTATTATGTACTTTTGTTAGGGTTCTTTAATGCACATTTTGCTATTATTGGTGTATCTATAGATATGTAATATATATTGAATTTAATATATAGATATAAAATTATCTATTATTTATGTGAGCTTATCACCCAAGTAATTTTATAAAATGGAGTTATAAAGTCTTTTTTAAATTTAAAATTTACTTTTAAATAGAAAGTTTTATGAAAGCTTTTAAGGCATTTTTAGTTTTACCCAAATACAGTAAGAAAATACGTATATTCAGGTTAATGTTTACTAGAAGACCACAGACTTTAATGCAACTCTGTAATTTATTATATTAGTAAATGAGATCTGGCAGGCAGTAGATAAAAAAGAATACATCATGACCAGGTTGTGTTTATCCTAGGAAAAAAGATTGACCCAACATGTTTAAAAAATCAATGTAATTCACTGTATCAACATAGCAAAAAAAAAAACTATATGATTATCTCAAATGTTGCAGAAAACTTTTTGAATATAATAACTGAACTACATGCCTTAAAATGGTGAATATTATAGCATGTAAATTTTATCTGAATTTTTCCCCCCCAAAAAATGCAGAAAAATCAACTGACAAAAACCAACACCCATTTATGGTTAAAAAATAAAAATAAAGTTCTTCAAACTAGGAATTGAAGGGATCTTCAATCTGATAAGAGCATTTACCAAAAAGCCTACTAACATCATATAAATGGTGGGGACTATTTCCCAAGAGGAACAAAGCATTCCTATTCAACTTTGTGTTGGAGAGTTGTGTACAATACGCAGAGGAAGGCGGGGACAGACTGGAAACAAGACACCTATTTCTGGATGTGACTACGTATCTTAAAAAAAAAAGGCTACTAGAACTAATAAGTGAGTTTAGCAAGGTCAGTATGCAAGACTATTTCTACATAGTAGCAACGAACGTTTAGAAACTGAAATTTTTAAATTACCATTTGCAGTACCACCACAAAACATGAAATGTAGTAACAATATGTTCAAGATTTGTATGTGAAATGTAGAAAATACTGTACCTTCAATTGGAACATTCAATATTATTAATATGTCATTTCTTCCCAATTTTATCTATATATTGAACATAATTCCATTCAAAATCCCAGCAGGAATTTTATAAAAATCAACAAGCTGATTATAAAATTTATATGGAAAGGTACAAGTAGGAGGTCCAGACATTTCTAAAAAAGAAAAGTTTGAGGGCTCCCACTTGACTTAAAGACTTACATAAGGCTAATCAAGACAGTGGGGTATTGGTAAAATGTTAGGTCTATGAATCAGTGGAACAGAAGAGAGCCCAGAAATATATGTATAGGCAGTTTTGACATAAATTCAAAAGTAATTCACTGGAGAAAGTTTTTAACAAATGGTGCTGGGATATCTATATGAAAAAATAGGAACCTCAACTTATACCACACACCAAGATTAGCTGAAAAATGGATCATCACTTAAACATTAAAATCTAAACTTAAAAATATCTACAAGAAAACCTAAGACAAATATTTGTGGTCTTAGGTAAGGAAAAGATTTATTAGATATGAAACTAAGTAAAATCCCTAAATGCCCTTCCCCAGTCAAGGAAAACAAAAGCAAAAATAAGCGCGACTACATCAAACTAAAAAGCTCTGCACAGCAAAGGAAACCAACAAAACAAAAAGGCAACCTACTGAATGGAAGAAGATATTTGCAAGTGATATATCCAATAAGGGATATATCCAATTGGATATACCCAATCAAAGTGTTAATCCAAAACAAAAAACTCATACAACTCAACTCCATAAAAACAATCCAGTTAAAAAATGGGCAGAGGACCTGAATAGACATTTTTCCAAAGAAGACAAAGACTGCCAACAGACATGAAAAAGATGCTCAAACACCACTAATGAGGGAAATGCAAATCAAAACCACAATGAGATAATCACCTCACACAAGTCAGAATGGCTAGTATCAAAAAGATGAGAAGTAATTAAGTGATGACAAGAATGTGGAGAAAAGGGTAACACCTGTACACCCTTGGTGGGAATATAAAATGATTCAGCCACTATGGAAAACAGTATGGAGGTTCCTCAAAAAATTAAAAATTGAAATGTCATACTGCTGAGTAATTCCACTTCTGGGATGTTACCCAAAGAAAAAACACTAATTCAAAAAGATATATGCCCCCCTATGTTTATTACAGCATTATTTACAATAGCTAAGATACAGAAGCAACCTAAGTGTCCATCAACAGATGAATGGGTAAAGATATAATTCATATATACAATGGAATATTGCTGGGGCTTACAAAATAAATCCTACCATTTGCAACAACATGGATGGACCTAGGGGGAATTATGCTAAGTGATGTAAAACACATACTATATGATTTCACTTATATGTGGAATCTAAAAAAATAAAACAAATAGACTCAAATACAGAGAACAAACTGGTAGTTGCCACAGGGGTTAAAAGATGGGATGGGTAAAATAGGTGGAGATAAAAAGGTACAAAATTCCAATTATTTTAAAGTAAGTCATTGGGATGAAATATACAGCATAAGAAATACAGCCAATAGCATTGTAATACTGTATGAAAGATGGTAACTACACTTATGGTGAGCATTTCATAAAGCATGTAAGTATTGAGTCACTATGTTGTACACCAGACTTCAGTAAAAAAAACTTTTAGAAATATATTTTAAGTATGATCCTAAAAAAAAATTATGAAAATTAATAATGTCTGATCTTCATAACACTATAAGAAAGTGAAAAGCCAGACTGGGAGGAAATACTTACAAAATACTCTGATAATGCATTTATGTCCAGAATATTTAATTACACTAAAAAAAAAAAAAACTTTCCAAAATATGGGCAAAAGATTTGAACAGACATTTCACCTAAGATTATGTGGATGGCAAGTAAGCCTACGGAAAGATGCTTAGCATCATTGGGCATTAAGAAAATGGAAATGTAAGCCACAGTGAAATAGTACTGCACACTTACTAGAATGGCACACCTAATTCAAAACAAAACCCTGACAATACCAAGTACTGGGGAAGCAAAGTAACTAGGACTTTCATACATTCCTGATTGGAATGTAGGGTGGTACAGTCACTTCACAAAAACAGTTCTGGTAGCTTGCTACAAAGCAAAACATGTACTTACCATATGACCCATTGTTGAATACAGCACATTTTTACTTACGCTTCATCAGTTGGACATTGAAGCTTTTTAACTTCTTGGCTATTTTAATGCTGCTATGAAATTTGTGTGTCTTTATGTGGACATGTTTTCATTTCTCTTGAGTATATGTCATAGAATTGCTGGGTCATATGGTATCCCTACATTAAAACTTATGAAGAACTGCTAAGCTGTTTTCCAAAGTGTCTGCATCCCCACCAAGAGCATATAAATGTTTCAGTTTGTCTGTGTTCTTGGCAATACTTGTGATTATGTCCTTTTTATTTCAGCCATTCTAGTGGGTATGAAGTGATATCTCATTGTGGTTTTGATTTGCAGTTCCCAGATGGCTAATGATGTTAGCATATTATTCATGTATTTATACGCCATTTGTATATTTCCTTTGAGGAATGTCTATTCATACTCTTTACCCTTTAAAAAAAATTGGGTTATTTGCCCTTTATTATAGAGTTATAGGAATTCTTTATATATTCTAGGTATGGCCTTTATCAGATATGATTTGCAAAAATCTTCCCCCATTCTATGGGTTGTCTCACTTTCTTGATAGTGTCCTTTGAAGCATAGCTTTTAATTTTGGTTAAGTCCAGTTTATTTTGTTACTTGTGTTTTGGGTGTCTTATCTAAGACACTAACACCTAATCCATGTCTCAAAGGTTTGCTCTATTTTCTTTTAAGAGTTTTATAGTTTTACTCCTTACATTTAGGTTTTTGACCCACTTACATTTAATACATTTGCATGTGGATATCCAGTTGCTAAAAAACAGGAAGGATACATTTCTGAAGGGAATGCTTGTTTTCTCCGAAGAAGAAAAGAACAGAAGTGCTGAGTAGAAATTCTAAACTAAATTACCCTAATCAAATATAAACTAATAATCTATTTTAAAATGTCACTGTAAAGCATATTATAGGAAGTAAGGCTGATTATCACACTCAAAACACTCTCACCAGGGCTAGAGCAGTTAACTGTGTAAAGGCAGTATGAGATATTCTTATCTTCAATGTTTGTCCAATTTAACATTTAAGGAAATAATGCAAAACACATATTTCTTAAAATACAGAATATATTAGAATAAATTAGTCAAATGTCACAGCAAAGAACATAAGACACTATAGGTATAAACCTAGCTCTAAGACGAGGACAAAACTTGGATTTATATAAGCAATAAGTTAAAGGTGATAATTTACAAACAGGCTTCTTTTAAATAAGGTTTATCCTGGTGTGTCTAAAATCATTCTATTGCAAAAAAACCAGAATATTCAGACTTTTCAGCAATAGCTCTTGTATAAAATAGCACAATTCTGGTTATATTTCAAAACTTGAATCTTTGAGGTAGAACAAACAAATATATCAAAATATACTATTTCAATTAATAAAACTTAACTTTTACCTAGTTGTTAATCTTTTGCAATTGAAATTTTCATATTAAGATCAGCTGTACTTTGTGAACATTTTCTCCATGACAAAGAGAGTAGATGTTTTACATACACAGGTGAATAATGTGCTTATTTCTTTTCTCCATTAAAATACTCCCCATTTGTGAAAGTACATACACCTGTATGTTTTCCTATTTATCTTATCAAATCTGGGTGTGAAAGAATGGAGAAAATTTACCTTGCTTTCCATGTTCAGATTAAGCTTCTCAATTTCTGAAAAACCTCATTATATAATTAAGACAAGTATTTTCATACCAGGTCTCAATTAGACCATCTTTCTCCAACTTAATAATCACATGCCATGAATTTCCATTATTCATGCCACACTGGAAATGTTTCATTAATTTAGCCTCCTTGCAAATACAAGTAGACTTCAGAAGGAGCAAAAGTTGAAATAAAGGCTTCTCCTTATGCTCTGATGAGCAGTGGGCTCTTCCACAGGCATCAAGGAAGTATCCACTCTATTATCCAAAAGGAGTATTATGCATTCCAAGGATAAAGGATTGTGGAGATTACATCACCTACACACTTCCCATACTACTGACCAGGTTTGTGCTACAGACCCAGCTTGGCTGCAGAACAAAGAACCATCTCATGGCTCATGTATTTACCTTCTGCTTGATAAAACCTCAGTACTTCTATTTTAGGGTACTCTGGCAAAAAAGGATTTTTTTATTTATTTGAATTTAGCCTAATTTTCAAACCACATCTTAGTTATCACATGTAAGTAAAAATTACATTCAAGCTTTCATAGGTATTCGTTGACATTCCTAAGAGCTATAACCCAAAGCTTTTTAGAGAATGTAGTCTATCAATAAAAGGAGTCAATGTTTTGGTGACTCTTAGTTGTGTTATTCTCTTGTTTTTAAAGTACAAAGAACAAGTTAAAAAAGTGTATGTCCAGTCACATTACTCAGTGTTAACAGTAGTAAATTCAAAGACAGCATCTGTTAGCTAGTCTGCTCCTGACTTACTGCTTTCTACATTTTGAGTAATTCTGAAATGCTGTAAATCATACCAAAGTATGAGATTTTATAATATGCATAATTAGAAATTCTAGTAAGTTGGAACTGCAAACTTGTCCACTGTGCAAAATGGTCAATTTATAAAATATTGTAAGTTGAACCTTACAATAAGTGTTGACCATTAATAAAAATTTTAATGTATTTTAGGCCCCTCATTTGAACGGATATCCATCATTACTTAGCAAATGCCTGTACTGGTATTAGCAAAACTTGAACATCTGAAATCCTGTAAAGATGACCTGGGGCTCCTTGATGAAGTTTTCATTTCAGGTCTTTCTGAATGGTGTTTTAAAAGGTACTGAGCTACATCTTTAGCTCTGATCTCTAAGAAACAGATTATTATATCTTTTAGTAACTTTACAAAGTGATTGATGGCATACACTTCTCCATCAAAGATATGCTCATCTAAATCTATGAAAAGATAAATATGCCCACAAAGCTCATGCAGTATTTTCTGTTGAAGATACAATTCCCTCTGTTTAGGAAGTAGTTCATAAACTGCCACTCTTGAATGGGTTCTTAAAACTCGCTCACAGATATTTATGACTCGACATAGACTTTCTGAAGGGAAATGCAAACCATTCTTCTTCTTAACACATAACAGTGACCCAATTTTAGAGGCTCTGAGATCCGATGCATACAGTGCACTGATGCAGTCCTCACAAGTCAGGAGAGCTGATAACTTATTTGCAATATAACCAGCACAGCAGGTGAGATTTTGCATATGATCTGACAGGTCTAGTAATGCCTCACTTAGTGAACAATTAGACCAGTCTTGGCAAAAATCCTCTTTATGAAAAAGCGTCTTTATAATGGTGACATCATACTGACGCTGAACTGTCCGAAGGGCCAAGTCTTTCCTCCGAGCAATTGAAATGTCAAGGATGCTTACTTCACTAAGAAAAGTTTCGTCTTGTAATTTGTACCTGGTCTCCAAATTATGGTAAGCTTTCTGGAATGCCAGACAGGTAGGGTTAGAACTGTTTACTAATACCTGTCTAAGCAACCTTAGGAATAATTCCAGATGATCTTGACTGAATTTATAAGTCAGAAGATAGGGAAAAGGCAAGACCTTTGGGAAAACATAATTTTGGTAGAGCCATTTTAAGCTCTCAGCATTAAGCAAAAATCCCAGGAATCCTAGTTTTCGTTTACCTTTAATTATTTGATTATTGCTAGTGTCAGATAATGTAACAAAAATAGTCTTGGCTTCAATTAACACACGATTAATTTTACTGAAAGTTTCAGGCAATAGAGGTCCTTTAAGTCCCTTTCCATAACAATTTCTACTATTAAAAACATCAAACAGATTGTTGATTAGGCGTAAAAAGTGGATGGTACCAATACAGTTTTGAAAAGGAGGCAAGCCTAATGATAGCAAACATTCTAATGCGCTGGCCACGCTCTCACTGAAGAGCTGGGCAGCAAAATTCATTTTCAGTACGTGGTTTTTCAAATTTGCAAGTTTTCTTGGGATTCTTTCCATATTTGCTAATTCCTGTTCCTCTAGTGCTACTAACTCCACAAGGTGCTGCCAGTGAGCTGTGCCATTAATAAACTGAATGCTTTGAAAATTCTGAAATGCGTTTCTTATTAATCTGAGCAAGTGGCAGGAATCAAAGAAGTATGCAATCTGTTGACTAGAAGATGAAGGATGCTGAAATGTACACTTCATGTTGTCTCCGTCAATATGTATCCCCAATGCTTTTGCCATCTGAACACTATGAGCTGTAGCATCAGACGTAACGGCCAGAACAGTGATCCCTATGTCACTTAGTTTGCCAATAGTCAGACGGAGCAGTTGAGCTTGCAAATATCCAGATGCCCTGTTTACAAAAAAATAACCCAGAGGTGTTCGCCAATGACCAGAAACACCCACTGCCATTAACAAAATAGTTTCTGAGGCGAGCGGCATTTCATCAGCATCAAGTTTGCCAAGACCAAAGTCCATAAATCCTTGCAAATGGTGACTGCTGGGGTCCCACTGAAGTTGCTCCTTGAGAGAGATGCCTTTTATTATCAATGAACAATATTGATAGAGCTGGTCTCCATTCTCTACTCTTTGTTGAAGAAAAGAAAAAATGTTGCTGTTGAAACCTGGACTGGGTTTGCATTTGGATAACCATCTGGAAAATACGAGAAACAAAAGGTAAAACTCAAATGAAGAAATAAAGGGAAAATATCTTAAATGGTATGAAAGTAGCCTCAAGTCCCTACAGAAATAAAGCCAAGTAGTCAAGTTCTATATTTTCAAGCATATAGTTACTGTAAAATAGTAAGATAATAGAGAAACTTAGAAATGCATAGTATTTTAAGGTGCAAACATACCACAAATTGACCTTTAATTTCTCATATACTTCTTAAAAAAGTATACATACCAGTTACCGTGTTTTAATTAATGTGCTTATAAATTAGAAATTACATCATAAACCAGTCTTACCTGTAAATTCACTAAAATGAGATAACTACTGAAGGGGAAGGAAACTATGAGAACATCTAGCACCTCAACCCCATCGTATTGATCAGGAAACTGCAACAGAGGGAGAAGCCAAGCCGCTTGCCCTTACTGTGCTGCCAGGTAAGCCCAAATGTGAAGCCCAGTGTTCCTGGGGTCCCTTAAGTGCTTTTCTCGCAGCTCCTTACAGTCTCAAAATCAGGCCCTTTGGTACAATTAAGGAGTCTTAAGGAGTCTACATCTGTTTGCCCCTAGCTACTACTTTAGGAGTTCTTGTATAGTATCCCTGCTCTCCCCAGACTGTATTTATTCTTTCCTGTTACTGTCAGTGTCCATCTTCAGAATTCTTTTCACTCAGTGCTTATTCACTCTTTCTAAATGTTGTAGATCAGGAAAGGAAACAGTCAAGTTTAGTAATTACCTAGATAAGACTAAACGGAGTATGAGATGGAAACTGAGGTTATTTATCTTAACTTTTCTAACACAAATGACTTTTTTTGGGGTTAAATATCTGATTTGGGGGCTATATTCGAGGTTGCCAAAACTTCCTCCTGGACAGTTGACCTCTGTTTGAGATTTTAATGTACCTCCCTAAGTATTTCAAGACAGGACTTTTGAAATTTTTTGTTGCAACCTGGAAATTTCATAAACAGAATTTACCCTTACTACATGTCATGTACTTTTTTATATATATGCACATACACATATACATATATGTGTGTGTATAATTAATGCCAACTATGAACCATTAAATTGATTTCAAGAGGCACTGATGGGTTTGAAAAACACGGTTACAGAATGCAAAAGACACACTTTGACTATCAGTAGCTTATGACCTGTTGAGGAGACTAAAGTATTCATCAGTTGTTTATATTTTAAATTCAGACAAAATAGTAACACAATGAAAAAACAGTACAGTGAATTTCTACAAGGGTGCTACTACAGCCCACCCATATGCTGAAAACCCTTTGCAAATGTGTCAGCAAAGTCTGTTTAGAACTTTCTTTTGTATCAGGATTCTAAAATGAATACCAAAGATACTGTTGCATATGCATCGAGTAATGAAAATACTTAATGCCTCTATGTAAACGTTTTATTTTAAATAGGTTTTAAAAAGCTTATGTCTCTATGTAAACATTTTTATTTTAATTAGGTTTTTAGAAACTTATGTTCTTTGATCTTGATTTTTAAATGGAAATCTAAATGGCATCTTAATGTTCACAGCTACTAGGATATCTTGAACTTCAGGGAGAAAGATAAGTAGACTTGTTGATTTATTTTTAAAAGTTTTTGTAACTGAGAGTAAAAATACCCAAACCCAATTAGTGAGTTAGAACTCTAGGGAAGCAACTGATTTCTCTCCTAAACCTTTATTCCCCTCAATATGAAAAATATATTTTTTATTATAAAAAAATGACAAATTCATTTTTTAAAGCAAAACAATATAGAAAGTGCAAAAAAAAAAGTAAAAATCACTCTTAGTCCTCAAGGATATTCTCCCAGATCTCTTTATGTATACACACTTACATAATTTTTAAAAATTATACTCAATCTATTTACTTAATAGTAAAGTTACTTATTTTTACATGTCCTTAACTATTGACACATTTTAAATGTATATACAGTATACCAGAGTTTGATAAAACTGAGTAATTTAACCAACCTGTATTGAAGTACATTTAGGTTGTTTCCATTTTTTTTTTGACAATGTAAATAGCACCACAAAGTGCGTTTGTGTACATACAAACACATTTACTCTGCCTGGGAGAAACGTAGTCCTGAAGAGCTATAATGCCACTCCTTGAGTGTTTTTTTTTTAAGACTATTAGCTCCTTCCACTGTCTTGTTTACTAATTTACTACACTGCAATGAATTCAAAAATAAAAAATTTGAAACAGAGAAAATCTACTAAGATCATACTAGATATATTAATATCGTAAAAAGGAAAGCTGAGGATGTTATGACATCATTTCAAAGGATTTGTGAAAACAAGCTACCTTAAAGACCCAAAGAACTAGAATTATAAGCAGCAAGACACTGGAAAGATTCTGGACTTTAAGAATGTAGGGTAAACTGAAAAAGGATCCAACATTAGTACAGAGAAAACAAGACAGGCAGATAAGAATTAGAGAAAGATACAACAATTAGAAATTGATAAAGTACCTAACTGAACCAAAGGTTTTTAAAAATCTAAGACTGGCTTGGTTTGTCATCATCTAATGTTACCATGTAATTGTTCTCCATCAACATGGAGGGAGAAAACAATGATTCACATTTTCTCCTTTCTCCCTAAACTTCTAAATTCCTCCTTCCCCAACTCTCAGCTATTATGTCACTCAGAAAACTGAAGCAATCTAATAAAAACTCATTTTCCTACCATCAAATCTATTAACCTACTGAATCTGTATCTCTACCTTCCTGTTTCAATGAATGAATGAAGGCCAGACCTCTCTCCACAGTAGTGTTAGATGTTATCCTCCTCATTATCTTTTCTCTTGTGCATCACCAATTTTCTTCTAGCTCACTCCCATGAGCATGCAAATATGCTGGAAAATCTGCCATCTCTACAAACACCCTTCCCTCTATGTTCTCTGCACCTGCAGACCCATTTTTCTGCTTCCTATGTAGCAAAATTCCTTGAAAGAGCCCATGACCATTCTCTGTTTCTTAGCCTTCCAGCCTCTCTCAATCCCACTTCAGCCAGGCTTACCTCCCTACCACTCCACTGCAACCGCTTTTGTTTAGGTCACCAGTTACCTATAGCCTGCAAAATTCAATGATCAATTCCCTGTCCTTACCTTACTTGATTTCCCAGCATCATTTGCCATAGTGGACTTCTAGCTCCTTGAAATACTTTCTACACTTGGCTTCCAGGCTATCACAGTCTCCTGGTTTTCCTCCTGCCTCACTAGCCACTCCTGATCAATAAATATTTATTGAATAAATGAATATTAAATATAATTATAGATATATAATAATTGAGATGTTTAAAGCAGATTTAACTTTTTAAATGGGAAAATAAACAGAAATATAATCAAATATGTGCTGCTCTGTAGACATCAACTTGAGGTCCATTCCATTTGTTTAAAATCCTAAATGACCATTCAGTAATTCTTTCATTCCACAAATATTTATCAATGGACCACTGTGTACCAGACACTGTGCAATCAACAAGGGGTAGGAATATAAGGTTGGGGCAGATAAAGAACCAGGCACAGTCTTTATACTTGAGCAGCTCAGAGCTGAGTGAGGAGGACAGTGTAGTGAGATTCAGTTCTGTATTGTGTGTGAGAAGAGAGCTTAATCCAGAATTGGTGGAAGAACAGGAGGCCTGGATTCTGAAAGAATATGGTATCTAATTTGAGCCTGAACAGTGAGGAGTAATCACCAGGACTAACAGACAGGGAGAAAGGGCATTTCAGGCAGATGGAATAGTAAGTCCAGGAGGCAAGAAGAAGCAAGGAACACCTTACATGGGGAGCATGGAATTAGAGAGCGCAGGGAGGGAGGCAAGAGATAACCTCAGAGCCCTGCAGAGGCTGCATAGAGGGAGGCTCATTAAAGCCAGTGGAAGGACTTGACTTTTAGTTTGCATAAACGGGAGGATGATGCAACAGGAAGTGACTATTATGGGTTGAATTGTGTCCCTCCAAGAAGATATATCGGAGTCCGACTCCCCAGTACCTCCTATGAGACCTTATTTACAGATAGGGTCTTCACAAAGATATTCAAGTTAAAATAAGGTCATTAAGGTAACCCTAATCCAACATGACAAATATACTCATAAAAAGGGGGAACATGGACACAGAAACACACATGCATAACGGAAGACGTGGGGAGACACAGGAAGACCACTGTTTTCAAGCTAATCAGGAGAGAGGCCTGGAGCAGACCCTTCCCTCACAGCCTTCCGAAGAAACTAGCCCTGCTGACACCTTGATTTTGGACTTCTAGCCTCCAGACTCTGAGGTAATAAATTTCTGTTGTTTAAGATAGGTGAATAAATAGGCAGATAGATAAGAAAGTAAATAAAAGAGTCTGTAAAACTAATTAAAAAAACAGTAAAAAATGAGTATTAAATTCTAAGACATTACTATAAAGTCGTGTTATCTGCTTTACACTGTAAGAATTATAAATATATCTATGTATTTGACCATAAATCTGACAAAATTATTTATAAAAACCTGGTCCCTGGACCACCTGTGTCAGTTAACAGTACTTACCAAAAAATGCAGATTTTTGTGCTTTACCTCTAACCATCAGTTTTAATATCTGACTGTCCTATGACTGAAGTATATTAGAAATTCCAGTATTTCAAGATTTGAAGTTTATCACCCAATACCTCTTAACTATTTGAAAGATGCAAAATATTTGTCAGACCAAGTATCTTCATTTTGTTGGCGAAAATACCACTGTTGTGATAATGTGCAATTAGCACCTAGAAGTTTTTTAAAAGAGAAAATGGACATAATAAATAAGTACCAACACTAATAATATGAGAATAAAATATTTGTTTAACATCTAAAAAGTAACTCACTTACGTCCTGAGGATGGAAGAATGAGGCAGTTTAAGAATCTTTCTTACGTAATCATAGACTTTGCTACTGCACAAGTAGAGTGTGCATGCAAACTGTTTCATTTCTGTGGAGTATTCAGCTGTTTCTCTCCAGTTATACAGCTCCCACTTAAAATCTGTTAAAAATAAATTTATCCTTTGTGATAATGTGAACAGCATGCTAAGTGCTTAGTAAATATCTTGATTAATCATATTAGCTAAAAATTGACAGAGCACTAATAATGTTTCTGAAATCATTCTAACACTTTATATATATATATATATATTAAATTATTTCAACCCCATTTAAAAAAAAGAAAAAAGAATGTGTACAGTAACATTTTCAGTTATAGATCATAATGAGCATTTGTATATAAAATGCACTGGGCATCAAAATTCAAGTATAAATACAACCACACTTTAACTGAGCTTGTTCAGAGGTTAATACCCAATCTTAGAGCCTTTTGATCAACTTATCTTATTCATCTTGGATCATTCACTATAAAGAGGAGAAAAAATGTTTCAACTTGAATCACTTCTGTGATAGAATGATTCGTAAGAAATATATTATATTTGGTGACTCAGATATCCAAAATATATTTCTCAGATATATTTGGTCTTTATCCACAGGTCCTGAAAAAACTTCAGAGCCATAAAGAAAGAGGGTGTCTTGTTATGTTAATGAGGAGGCTGGGACCTCACTCAAGGGTAGGGGCTGGTTGCCAGGGAAACCAACAAATGACTACAGAGTGGGAACTTTCAGCCCCCATCCTCCAGCCAACCCCTGGGAGGGGAGAGGGAAGGGGGATTGGAGGTTGAATCAGCCAACTACCAATAACTTAGTCAATCCTATGTGAGGAAGCACTCACAGAAACCCTTGAGAAAAGCATTTTGCTCTCTTTTTGGCATCCTGCTTACCTGGTGGAGAGAGATTAACTTGCATGCTTGGTGAACTAGAACGCTTCCACATGCCACCTAGCCAAGCCCCACGCTAGGCCCCAGGCTCCATACGGATAGAAGTTACTTTACTTGGGATCTTGCCCTATGTATCTCTTCATCTGGCTATTAACTTGTATCCTTCACTAAATCGGAAAATATAAGTGTTTTCCTGAGTTATATGAGCCATTCTAGCAAATTAACTGAACCTAAGCAGGAGGTCCTGGGTTCCTCCAATCTGCAGCCAGTTGGTCAGAAGAACAGGTAACAGCCTGGGGCTCTTGACTGGCCCCTGGAATGGGGGTGGATGTGGGGATGGAAGTCAATCTTGTGGGACTGAGCCCTTAACCTGAAGAACCTGGTGCTGTTTTCAGGTGGACAGTGTTGAATTCTTGGACACCCTGCTGGTATTCAAGAATTGCTGAGTGTCATGTGTGGGAACACACACACACATGAACTGGGTCCAGGAACCTGAATGGAACTTCTGTTCCCCTTTTGGAAAAACACAAAATATTTTCCTTTTTTGGAAATAACCACTCTTTTCTTGAAGCAGGAATGCTTCTTTGTTACCAGAATGTAATTCCAAATCTCTGCTGCTTTCATCAGAGTAAGTTGGCAATTCTTATTTTGCCCCTCTTCAAATATCCTGGTTCACAAAGAAGACTAGGTAGTCTTCCAATGAACATCTATCTATAGTATATTTTAGAAAAAAATTTGGAGACATACAATTATCAAACAGAAAGGGATTTTCTATATTATCAAGTTCAACTCCACTGCAAAAAGACTTTAGTGATAAATTATGTAGCAGTTAAAACTGTTTATACACAATATACAGTAAAATGGGTAAGTGCTATCATAAAAAGTAGAAAGTAATCTAAGCTGGCCTGTGCATACAGTAAAATAACAAATTTGATTAGATCTATACTGTTGGAATTCAACCAAGAATTAGGAGAAGTGCAAGTTGCAGCGCTCCAAAATGTTGAGACTACAGACTATCTACTGTTAAAAGAACATATGGGAGGTGAACAGTTCCCAGGAATGTGTTGTTTTAAATTGTCTGATTTTTCTCAAACTATTCAAATTCAGTTAAACAATATCCATCTTATCATAGATAAGTTTTCACAAAAGCTTAGGGTGCTAACTGGTTTTCTTGGTTTCACTGGAGATGGCTGGTAATTGTAGGTCTGCTTTGGTTATGTAACTGTATTCCTATTATGTTAATGTAAGCGATTTAATTAGTAGTTTAAAACCTATACATGCTTAAGTTACTCTACAAGAAGGTATGTCAAAGAAATAATCAATCTTCCCATGTTTTCTTCCGTCTGCTACTTCTGTAGCTTTTTTTCTTCCTTCCTAATTACAACCCTTAAATAGAATTCATGCCTCATATCGAATTTACCAAGTATCATAATTCCTCCAAGTGGTAAAGATACCTCAAGACAAATGCTGGGCATAAAACCCACAGGGCATAAATCTGCAAAGAAGTAAAAAGCTAACCTCTTCAAACAGTATTGCTTCTCTCTCACTTACCAACTTTACATTTCCCTGTCTGGCCCTGGAAGATGACTGGTTAGCCAGAGACAGGTAAGATTCCTCAAGGGAGGAACAACCTAAGACAGGCACAGTCACAGGGGGGCCATCAGGTGAGAAATTGGGAATCAACAGAGGTGAGGCTTAGAACCTCACCCCCCCTGTTTTGAGAGAAATCTTCAGCATCCATGGATGTTTTGTTGCCCTTGTCTAGCTTGGATTAATACTTAGCTTATAGGCACACACCTGATCATCTACATTTGCTTTCTTACAGCACTAAACTATGTTTTCTACCTTTATCTTGCATCTACCTACCACTTCAGCATTTTATTTAAAAAAAAATAATAATAATAATAATAAGGGAGAAATGTAGGATTCACATATAAATCAAGTATAAAAATCAAATGAATATTCATATTTGACCTGATTGTTTATAGTTCATAATGCGTGATCAAAACCGAAAGTTTCTGTGACGACTGCCCTTGTACTGTTCACCATGTAAGAACTTATTCACTATGTAAGAACTTGTTCACCATATAGGAGCTTGTTCGTTATGCTTCAGAAGATCCGAGACTGATTAGAATTAGACTTGGGGTGGATTAATGACTGTGCACTGAGTCCCCTGTATAGAATTTTATTGTTGTTAACTGTTAACAACCATTTGATCAATAAATATGAGAGATGCCCTCTCAAAAAAAAAAAAAAAGTGGAAAGTACAGTGCAGGGTATAAACCATATTATCTCATATCTGCATAGTATGATTATGTGATATTTTATCATTTATATATTTCTTTGCTTTTCCTATAAAACATTTTAATATTGGAAAACAAAAGGATCTTGGCAATTTCCATTCTTGCTTACTCTGAGACTTTTAACTTTTCAGCTAAAAGCACATTTCATAAGCAACAGCAAAGTAAATAATAATATTTCAGAAAAATTAAGAGCTATTTTATAAATATTACAGGCCACTGGGGAACATACCTGAAAACTGTGCTCGTAGCAGACACTCTGTTTCTTCAGAAAGTAGTTTCTCTTCTACAAGCGCGTCAATTAACCGTAAGCTCTTTCTCTTCTTGATCATCCTGTAGTTTTTTACAGAAACAAGTCTTTTTTTGGACACTTGTAGCATCTGTTGCACCTCAGCCAGTTTCTCTGCACCTATAGTCAAAGGTCTCTTTAAACTGTAGTTATGGTCCTCAGTAGCAAACTCTGGAGAATTATCAGGAAGTGGCTGTTTTAGGATTTTCTGTCTAGCTTTACCTTTAAGATGTACACCTTGAAGAACCTATGACAGAAATACAAGATTATTTTAGGAATTATTACACAGAAGATTAACTATAAAAATACGAATGAATGCAAAGTACTCACCTGGTTGCTGTTTATGAGTTAATTATAAAAGAAAAGATCATAAATTGCTGATTTTTTCAAATGTATAGGCTATAGGATCATGTAAATGTTTTTTTTTTTTGGTATTTTTTCATCTACACTGAAATAGCAACATGATGCTGAAAGTTTCTGAAATGATTATAGTTCCTAGAGAAAGGTGGACAGTGAGTTCTGAGTAGCAATAACATGGTTTAATGGAGAGGACAGAGAAGTTATTTGCACAAAAAAGACAAGCAGAGTGGACAGAGCATGGGCTTAGAATTAAAGACTGCCCTGGGTTTGAATCCCAGCTCCCTCATTTCTTAGCTGATACTTAACTTCTACAATCTCTCATCTCCTCATTTGTAAAATGTGGATAATAATACAGAGTTGATTTGAGACTACAATAAGATAATTTATGTAAATCTCCTAGTACAATGCCTGGACCATTGTGGGTCTCAATAAATAGTAACTATTATTGATTTTACACAAAAGCAAGTCAGTTTATCACAAAGTAAATGGGTAAGTATATGTGATTTGAAAAAGAAGTCAGAGCAGTTAGAGCTACACTAGTCAATAGGAAGCTCTTGGAACTTTGGATTCAACATCAACTATATCCTGACTAGAATGAGACTAAAATCAGACTTCAATGAGTAAGAGGAAAATAAGAGTAGTATCAGGAGAGAACAGGTAGATAATTACTGCAAACTGTGTAGTGACTACCCATATACACAAGTGTGGCTAAGAGGTAAAAGGATAAAATAAAAACAGTCAAAAGAAACATAAGAATGTAACACCAACACTGGAGACTTGTAGAAAGTCTTCTATTTTCCATATATACCTCTTTCTATATTAATGCTAATAATTAGGTACATTTTTGGTCAAGATTAATACATTTTTGGAAAAAAAGTAGGTAATTTTGAAATATTGTGAAAATGTCTCAGACTTACACAGAAGTCTGAATTCTAAAGCTGTTTATATCCACTAGTTGATTTTTGTGATCAGTTTAGTAACCTTTATGTATGTCTAGACATATTTTTTGAATTTATACAACTTATTTTTAAAAAGCTCCAAAGCAGTAGTCATGTTATATAGATTTTAAAAAACAAAAATAATTTTGGTATTTTTTCATCTATACTGAAATAGCAACATGATGTAGCAATAGTATGATTATGTGATATTTTATCTATTACTGGATTTAAGTTCTAGCTTTGTTTTTTTTTAAATCTCTAGGTTCTAGCTATGTGAGCTATCTTGATTTTTAAATGCTGTGAAATTTAATTTATACCTAGATCAAGTACCTTGTATAGAGAAACAGAAGGCACAGCTCCTTTTTTCAGCTTTCTTCTTATGCCATATGACTCAAAGTCACTTTCTTGAAAATGTTTGGAACACAGTATAGCACCTGGACCTGGGATCCAAATCTTTTTGCTTCTGGGATCCACACGATTAACAGCCCTGATCCATTTTGAACGCTGTATGGTATCAGTTGGAAATCTGCAGCAATAATATTAAAGTCCATTAACATGAAAATATTAGAGTAATACTACAGTAGTATTACATAACCATTTATTATTTAACTGTTTTATAGAAACATTAAGTCCAGTTAAAATTTAATCTGATTTCATTTTTCAACAGTCTGAATTTTTTTAATACAAAAGTTCAGTATCTAGGTGACCTCATCTGTTTCCATTTTTTGTCTTCACTGCTTAAACTTAGCAGAATCTGCTTAAATATTTAATGTGTGTGTCTTTTCCTTTCTTGTGGTGACTTTAAACTGTGTCCACAAATGCTTTGGTATTCCCTCTGTCAAGGGTTGGAGCTTAATTCCCCTCCCCTTGGGCGTGGGCTAGAGTTAGGATGCTTCTAAGGAACATAAAAAAAGCGGAAGTTACAGTGGGCAGTGAAACTACATGATCTAAGGCACTGAGGCTCCCTCCTTGCTTTACTGAATGGTTTTTCTCTGGGGTAATTATCTGCCATGTTATGAATAGCCCTATGGAGAAGTCCACTTGGCAAGAAACTTGAGGCCTCCGGCCAAAGGCAGTTTTGAGTGAGTCTTTCTGAAAGTAGACCCTTCAGCTGTAAGCAAGCCTTCAGATGATTGTAGTCTTCTATATTTTGACTGCAGTCTTATGAGACACCCTGTAATACCAAGCTAATTCATTCCTGAATTCCTCTGACCTTCTGAAATTATGAGATGTTTCCACTGAATTTTGAGAAAAATTTTCTCACCAGAAAACAAGTACATTTCCTACACTCAATTTTCCTATTTTGCTTTGAAAGGCACCACTTTTTGCTAGCCTTGAAAATAAAAATTATCCTGTATCCCACTATTTTTCAATCCCAGTCAAATTACTGTACTTACTAATGCGTGAGGAAAAAACTCATGAAATATAAAGAAAAACACAAAACTTTTTCTGCATCCTCTTCTTTGATTTATCTTGGAGCCAGATCTATAGGTAGCTGTATGACTTTTGTGTATTTTAATGTAGGCTTTAAAGCACATAGTTGTTAGCAGCTGAAACTGGTGAAAATTTTAATTTTTGTCAGCTAATTGTTAGGAAAATAATATAGCAGTGTGGTAAAACATAATTCTGAGATACTCTGTCATCTTAAGAAAGAACGCTGAATTGGAAAACCTATGTTTAAGCCTCAATTATCTTTTATCAGCCACATGGTATTAAACACATTTCTCCATCTTTGAGCCACCTCACAGGGCTGCAGTAAGAGTGCATGAGATACAAATACATTCTAAAGCACTTTATACATGATAAAGTACTACCAAAGTTTGTTCTTTCACATGAACAACCAACTCTACTTTCGGGACTTTCATTTTTTTGTTGCAGGAAGATGATGTTACTTGATCAAGCAACAACGTACAGGGAATTGCTTTTCCAATAAAAGTGAGGCAAATCTATCTTTTCACTGGGTTCATTCCTTAACTAATAATAGCACATGTTTATGAGGAACCTCTTCCACAGCTTAGGTGTAGTCTTTAACCATGTAAGGATCATCAAAAGTTGGCTGGTTACATTACTAGTCTCATCCTCTGTGGCAGCTTCGCAAGTGAGTACAGCTATCGAGTCTCTTAGCTTATGGCATAGCCTGGAGCCCCTGAAGTGGTTACATCAAACCAGTCCCAAACAGCTTTGCTGGTTGGCCCCAAAGTATTAAACCAACATTTCCTATGCACAAAATGACATGAAAAGGATTGGGAAATACTGTCATCTAACCAGCATTACTAATTTAAGTTCTGGATAAAATTAAATTGGTAATAAGCAAACTACTTTTAAAGCATTTATCTTGTGCTATATATGTGTTTTAAAGACTGTTTTAGCCTTACAAAAACCTCTGCAAGACAAGTTTTTATCCTTTTACAGAAGATGAAACCAAGACCAGAGCCAAGTATAGCAACCAGTACTCAGTTGAAACTGGAATTCATGTCTCCCTCATCTGAAGCCACCTCTGGCAGAAGAAAAATCACAAACCAATCATCTTATATACACAGTAACAAACTGGTTTATATTGTAATACAGAATTTGTTTTTCTTTCTCCTATTGATTATGCCTTTTTATACACCACTGGCAACGAGTTACCTTTGGCTCCCTGCACATCAAATATTTTCCAGAAAAGTGGCTAACAAAACCCTTCTATAGTGGTTACCTCTGGGGAAGGGGAGAAAGGATTGAGAAATTACAAGGCAAAAAGTTAACATCTGCTTAGGTACACCAGTGTTTGTCAAGTTTTACTTTTTGCCTACTAGTGTGTTTGAAATGTTTCATAATTAAAATTTAACAATAGAATGCATTACAGTTCAGGCAAAAACTCTTATAAATTATCATACATATTTACTCTGTTATGAAATAGTTCCTAAATCTCTTTACACCAACAGAAAGAAAATGAAATCAAAGTGTCACTTTTAATTTTTAACTAGACCCACTTTGTATTTAGCCATTTATGTTTGACATAGCACCAATATTCTCCAAGTTTTCACACCTTTGAGTCATTTTGATTCATGCTTTTCAACCAGAGCCCCTTGTCTTTGTCCTTGCAACTTCTTCAAAACTCTGGTGATGGTTCTGGGGGATGATGAGAAAGGCTTCAGAGGAGGTAATATCAGAGCTAAAGCTGAAGTGTCAGTAGGAGTTTGCCATGCAGACAAGTGGCCACGCCAAACAGATGCAAAAACAGAGATATAAAACAACTACTTGGATCCACTGGTTGGTAAAGCATTGAAAAATAAATTAATCAGGAGGCTTGAAAAGAGGTACAGAGGTAGCTGGGAGTGATTAGATGGGCTGAAGAGGTAGCTAGAAGATAGATTACAAAGAGTTGTGTGCTAATAAGACTTGAACCCATCCTTCAGGTTGGTGATCACCACAGGAGTATGCACTCACATACTGAGATCTGAAGAAAATATCAGAATTTATTTTTATGAGTTTTTGCCCCATCCTTTTTGTCAGTGTTTTATTAGTGCAGTGGTGACAGGTATCGGGCTACAGTAGGTTGAATAGTCAATAGAACTTAGGGAAATAAGTGTACGCTCCTATTCTGAGGAGCCTGGTTATAAAGAAGAAAGTGGTTGGGTAGTTTTGAAGTACACATAGGTTTTAGAGTTTATGTGTCTCAAAATGGTAGCAATGTGAGCATTCTCACTGACATTAGTCAAGCAATCACTTACAGAGAACAGTTTAAAACAGAAAGAGTACAGGAGCTAACTGATTAACAAAATCCCACAGAGAAGGGAAAGGACACAGTTTTAACAGTTTAGATGGAGGAATCAGCCCCATTTAAAAAGCAAAACAATGACTACAACATGACTACCATACACAGTTGAAATTCCTTAACCTCATTTTAATTTTTTTGAATAATTTCTCTCCAAGCTGCTTTTCCCACTCCTGAACATTGTATCTGCACTTTCCATCCCTTCACGGTTTCCCATGCTATTCCTATTTAAGTGCTATCCTCAACCCACCCCGCCTCCCAGTCCAGGTAAGGTTCAAGGACCAACTCAGGTACCACCAGTCTTATAAAGTTCTTTTTGATTTTTTCATAAAAATTATGCCAATGGTTTAACTCTCTACATTGAAAAGCTGGTTCGTTTTAAAGTTAATTTATTTTGTTTGTGAGGATCTGTTTTACTCACTTTTCTACTTCCCACTGTGCCTTGAACATGGATTTGAAAGACCTATATACCAGTCTGGATCGTAGATGTGGGTTCAAATTAAACTGGTCTGAAATCTGCCCCATTCTTGAACCAAATGAAACTTCCCTGCCATGCCAGATCCAGCCAGAATAGGACCAGCTTTGTAGAGCTCAGCTAATAGTACTACCAACTTGCAATTACAGGCAGCACTGTTCTTGCGCAAGCCACACTCTTAATGGCAGCACAGGCCTTCAACGGTTCTCCGAAACTACCCTCCCTCTTTCTCGCCTCATGTTTAGTAATAAGACGACCCAAAAGAAGCGGAACGCCTGTGGAGTAATCACTAAAGGGCTAAGGTAAGAGGCAGGCAATGAGAATCAGCAATTTGGAGGTAAACACCGAAAGGGAAGAGCCGGAAGAACCTTAACTCCCCAAGTTCCCCCGTTCCTGCCCCCCGGCCCACGCTACGCACGTCACGCCACGTCACGTCGACGGCGCGACGCTTTGCCCGTCCCCGTCCCACCCTGGCCTTCTGCCCGGTGGGCAGTGCCGGCACTTCGTTGGCTTGGAGGTTGCTCTCACGCACTGGTGAAAAGATAGGCCTCGCTCCCGGCTCAGCACGGTGTCTCGGGTGCTGCAGCCCACTGCCGAGCAACTTCGGGTCATCTTGTTACGTGGGGCTCCACTTTCGGTGTTCCCGGAACAGCATGAATCACGATGAACTTGGCTCCGCCCGTTGACTTGGCGGCTACGACCTGTATTTGCTGGGAAGGCGGGCTCTTAAGGCGCAGGGTTCCCACCCTTCCTCTCCGAGGATGCTGGCGCTTGTTGCCGTGGCCAATCACAAGCCACGTCGTGTCGCAGCATCCAATCGAAAAGTCGAGGCTCGTTAAGACGAGCTCTTGGGAGCTCCTCCTTCTTTGCTTGAGTATGGTTTGTAGATTTTGCTGTAACAGACTTGTCCTCCTCTTAGTTAAATCCAATGCCATCGCGCTTCTTGTGATATCAAGCCTGGGAATGGGAAACGTCGAGGAAGGAGCAAAGCTGAGACGAATCCTGGAGAATGCAGCTGGGTCTCCGGATGCGAGCTCTGAAAGTGACTGGAGGATAAGACGGGAGGAAGGGATAGGCAGAGATAAACGCAGTGTCCCAGAAATACTGGAGACAAAATTGGGCCCAAAATTAATTATTTGCTGAGAGAAATATCATTTCCTTACATTTTATGTGGTAGCTAACTGATGGGAGGATAACCTAGGAGTTGTTGGTATGGTTGGTCATAGTTACGTGACCCCAGAGGAGCCTGAATGAGAGCGTCTAATAGGGTACGTAGGCATTTAATTCGACGAACCCTTGCAAAACCTTTTGCTCAGTGGGGGAATTAAGGCAATAAGGTAAGTATTACGGGGGCTCCTTGGGAAGCTCACGGACTTAGTGGGGACTCCTTAATAGCAGTACTAGACAGGCAGGGCAATGGTTTTGGTTGGTATGTGGGGTGTCGTGGATAGCTTTCAGGAGTGAGATCTTAGAACAATTTGTTAAAGCTCCGTATGTTTACGGTGTGAGAATTCAGTTTTCAAAGAAGAAACAATGGAGCCAAGGTTATTTCTATTTTGTATCTTCAAGAGTTCCTTAGCATATTAAATGAATTGTTTCTTGCTTAACATTGAGACCCATTGTAGAAAAATGTTTGCAACTTTTGTCATTTCCTTCTCTAGCTCGCAAGAATAAATGCAGCATTTTCATGCAAGATTGCCTTTTCTCCTTTTTACTTTGTCCAAATTACAGCCAGAAGGATTCATGCGTAGGTATTATTTATTCGCACATTTCCGCTATGGTATTCTTACATCTTATTTAAATGAAATTAAGAGTTTTTGCTTATGTAGCTTTCTTAAAATTGACATGACTTAAGGAGTCCATGGATTTGGGAAAAACTGGTCCATAGGAGATGTGCTTGCTTGGGTGTAAGATGTGTAAAGGGACCTGGATTTAAATCACTGTCACTTGGTTAGACTATTAGAATCTTCTCTAGTATTCAACCAGTTAAAACCTGAATGCCACTAAATAACAGTTTAACTAAATAATTGTTTTCATTTATCTTTAAGGAAAAATTAGTTGCCTTATTTCTTTTGTAACTGATTGAGAGAGAACTCATATACCATACATTTAACCCATTCGAAGTGTAATTCGGTGGTTTTTAGTTATATTCATGAGTTGGGCAACCATCATAATTATAGAACATTTTCATCATCCCCCCCCAAAAAACTTCCATTCTCATTACCAGTCATTCTTTCCCCCCAAGTCCCTGGAAACCACTAATCTTTCTGTGAAGATTTGCCTGTTATGGATACTTCATGTAAATGGAATCGAAAACTAATATGTGGTCTTTCGAAATGGATTCAAAACTTACACGTGGTAACTGACTTCTTTCATTTAGAATGTTTTTAAGGTTCATCTGTGTGGTAGCATGTAGTGGTATTTAATTTCTTATTGCCAAAGAATTCCATTGTGTGTATATACTGTTGCATTTTATTTATCCATCAGTTAGTGGACATTTGGGTTGTTTGCGTTTTGAGTGGCTATTATGAATAATGCTGCCATGAACATTTGTGTAAAAATTGTGTGTGGACATATGTTTTAATTTCTTTTGAGTATGTATCTAAGAAATGGAATTCATTTCTTTGGAGTATATACCTGGGTCATAATGCTGACTCTTATCTTTAACCTCATGAAAAAATGCCAGACAGTTTTTCCAAAGTGGTTGCACCATTGTATATTCCCACTAACAATGGATGAGGGTTCCGATTTCTCTACATGCCCATGAGTGTGAAGTGCTGTCTCGCTGTGGTGGTTGCCCTGTTTTTAAGGATTCAAAATTTGTAAGGATCCGGCTAGAGGGTGCTCTTTAAGTGCAGAAACAATATCTAAGGTGGATTTGTCTTTTCGGTCCTTAGTAGACTTAGATATGTGTATTTCTGCTATGTCATATATGTTCCTGAGAAAACCTCATATTCAGAAATTGTGTATTTGAAAGAAGCAGGGCTTGTGGGAAAAATAGGGTTAGGGTTGACTACTCAAAACCTACTCAATTTGATAATCTCTAAAATAAACAGTGATTAGTACCTGGGAAGTACTCTTATGCCCTCTCACCCCATTAAAGGTAACTTTAAATGGACACTACCATGGGGTGTATTAAAAGATCAAGGCTGGTGGGTGCTAGACATTACAGGTGGAAGTGGTGCTCTGTGCTAATAGGCCGCTATTAAATTGGGTTTGAAAATAGTGTAACTTGCTGAGAGCTTGGGAAGAGGGGTGCAGTTGGGGAGGGAACCCCAGGTACAGACACTGATTTTTCATTTCTTAAGATAGAGTTGGAAGTATCCCTGCTGCCAATTCAGTTTCAGAGTACAGAGAAAAAGAGGGCTTTTTTTCTTTTCTGCTTAATTGGATTCCAGATACTGTGGCTTTCCTGGGAAAGATGAAACAACGTGACTGTCATTATTCTGAGGGCAAAGTGAGTTACTGAAAACTGCTATGCTGCAGAAGAGATTCACTTAAATGTGCTTTATTGTTTAAGTGGTTAAATGAAAATAGCCAACTCACTTTACAGAAGCCTCCAGGGGTCACTGCTCTAGATATTCTTAATGTCCTTCCGAACAGGAAGAAGTATACAGTCCCTTATAAATGAAATCTTTTATTTTGTTGTATTTATGTTCTTTACATTTGCTTACAACTTTTACATGCTTTCTGTTGCTATTTGTTACTGTTTTACTGGTGATACTGCGGTCAGTTTGATCATTGTATTATATCTTTGTTTCCTCTAAGTTCATATCCAGTGATTAAACTTTTTCACTGCTGTTCACATAATGAACCGTTGTGATTATTGAATATGTAAATGAGGATATGTAAGCTGTATTAAAAATGTTATTTGCAAAAGGCATTGGCTATTGTACAAAGTAATTTAAAAGAAAATATCTCTTTTCAGGATTATATTCTTGGAGATGTTGGGAGAAGAATCCTGGGTCTTGGAAGGTAATTAATTACTCTAGATATGCAGGGGAGGTGGTATATCTTTCTGTTTTTAAATCTATTAAATATTCTGGAACAATAGCAGTGACTTGGAAATGGAGGATTTTCCAAGTAAAAATTGGATTCATGAACACTTTGGTGAAATGTAATTGGTCATTTGAGGAAAAATAACAGCTAATGTTTTATTGAATGGTTACTTGCAAGGCATTGTGTTAAACATTCTACGTACATACACGAAGTTGTTTTAAGACAATATTTTCCACAACAACCCATGAAAGCAAATAGTTTTTTTGCTTTCTAGAACTGGTATTTTCCTTGTTGAAGATCTTCCCTTTTGTTAGATGCTTAGCTATTTCTACTGGAATCTTTATTTGTTGTCCTGTTACAATGAAATGTATTTCTAGTAACTGATTTATATTCTTGCTCAGTTTTTCATCCTTTTAGTTTTGTGTTGTTCTTTGTTTCAGAAAACCTTGGGGTTTTGTAATTATTAGTGGCCAAATATAAAGACAGTTCGAACCTTTCTCCAAAATTTCAGACTTTTTCAGCTAATTCATATGTTGTACATTTCCTTTTTGGCTATAAATTGTGACCCTCTGTATTAGTCTCTTATTGCTACATGTAACAGATTACCCAAAATCTAGTAGTTTAAAAAAAACAAACATTCATCTTGCAGTGGAAGGATGGGGAGCAGAAGGACCTCAACTACCAAACTGTCCCACTTGGCAAGCTTCAGTTCCTTGATGGCTATAGGTTGAAGACTTAATTCTTCTTCACCATGTGAATCTCTCTGTAGGCTTTCTGAGTGTCTTCATAGCATGACAGTGGGCTTCCCCCAGAGGGAATGAGCCAAAAGAGAAAGGCCAAGATGGAAGCTTGTCCTTTAAAAATTAGTCTTGAAAGTGACAATAATATCACTTCTCTTCTACTTTATTGATCAGAGACCAATCCTGGTATGGTGGAGGTAGGCACAGTACCACAGTGTGAATACCAAGAGATGGGGGACCATTAGGGACCATCTTGGAGGTTAGCTACTACATTTTAATTAAATAAGCTTTTTTTAAAACCTGTTCCAATTTCCTGAATCTAGAGATTTAATATTTGGTCCTCAAGTCAGATATTAGAAATATGAGAACATACATATCCAAATATGTGCTTTTTTATAAGGTACACAGTTTCTTTCTTACCCATGTACAAGGCCCAGAGAGTTTATAAGAATGTTCATTTTGTAGTCAGAGTACTCTATCTTGATCACATATTATTTACCTTGGACCTGTTTCCCCTCCTACAGTTCCTCCTAGGTGGAGGCAGGTAGAAAAGCTGGTTGGAACTAGATGATGGGTAGAAATTGAGTATTCCCTACCCCTAGTATTTTGCTTGGGGTGCAGACTGTTGAGAGGTTTTTAGTCCAGTTACCTCTAGGAAGTTACGCCGATGTTTGATGTAGAATGGAATAAAGGTGGACACACGCAGCAGCAGCATTAGAGCAGTTTGCCCCTCTCCCCAGAGCTTGATGTTTATCCAATATGATATACTTCTCTTCTGCTGCTTACCTGACACCTCACCATGGGCTTCTCGTCCTCTTAGCCAGCAGAACATAGACCTTGTCAAGCATCAAAATGTTCCTAATTGGCAGCATTCTAATTAGCGCCTGAGATTTGTAATCTTTTGAGTCTTTCCCCTTTTTTACTGTTTAAAAGTTCTTTGTTAGCAGAGACAACTCTCCCCCTTTTCCTTTAGTTTTAGTGCTTCTGATCATTGGATACCTTATTCAGTAACAAAAATATTACATATAAAGCAAGGTATAGTCAGTTTTAGAAGGTATGAAGGTATGGTACCTTTTCCATATCACTCCTGATGTTGAAGACGATGACACTTCCAAGTGAGCATAAAGGTAATTGGTGCAAACTAGATAATAGGTACACTTGAAATTATCTTTGCTATGAGTTTTTTCCAATTGTAGTAAAATTGGAGATCTTTTCTGTTCAACATGAGAGAATTGAAATTTATAGAAATGTGCATTTACTATATATTTTTTTAAAAGGGCTACGTGATGAAAACCTAGTGACTAGACTTTAAGTTGAAAAATAATAAAGTATAAATGTCCAATGATTAAACTTTCTCCACTGCTGTTCACATCATGATTTGTTGTGATTAATGTATGTGGATGAGGACATAAAAAAAATCATCAGGCTGATAGATATGATGTAGTTTTTGTACACTGATTTCCATGTTAATATTTTTCATTTTAGGAATAAAATTGAAGTGTGCTTTTCTTAGAGAACATCAGATTTACCTGATCAAGAATTCAAAAATTTATATAATAAGGTAAGAGATTTGTAAATTTATTAGTTATGACAAAAAAATCAGATCTGAGCAAAAAACCTGACATTTGAGCATAATGTGGATATTATACACAATTATATCTCTTTTCCTTATTCTTTCAGCTTTCAAAGATAATATGAATATAATTTCAAAGATAATAGAATTCTCCAAATCAATAGATTTGGTTCAGGATAGGCAACTGGGAGCAGGGTGTGGGGATGGCAGGACTTCTAACCTTGATAGTCATTTTTTTATTTAAAGTAATGATGTAATCTTTTCTGCCCCTGAAATTCTTAGAGATCATATGTTCCATGGCTTAAATTTTTTGAACTATTGGGTATTCTTTAAATGACCTGTTGATAAGTCAATGGATGACCATCCTATGACTTAAGCTATGTAAAAAACAGTAGATAAGCAGGTGGTCAGAAGCTGAGAATCTCAACTCTAATATCAGATTAATTTGTCATTAATTAGGCATATTATCTTGGGTTGTTTCTCAAATTTGAGGAATATAAATGGGAAACATTTTTTGAATACTCAATGTTAAGATAATTTTCTATTTTTAAAATTTCCAGAAAGTTAATATAAATTTTGTTTATAGCCCTTAATGAAAATATTTACAAAATAAATACATTCTAAAACATCATTAGTGGGATGGATGCTACTGTTCTGCAGCAGTTAACATGATACTGACTGCTGTGGAATAAGTTGTGAACATATATGGTCCTGTGCTTGTGAAAACTGTTAAGGTTTTACAATCCAGACAAGAGTCATCCAGAACTTTACTCTTTTGCAGATCTTAAGATTAGGGGAGGGGACTGAAATTCTCAAAAGGATGTCTTTGGACTGTGCAAATCCTAATTTGAAGAATTTTGTATTAAATTATCTTCAGCATTCTCCTAAGTCCAATGAGTAATGCAGAGTCTCAGAACTAACATTTCTTTGAGAAAAGCATCAGTCTTTATATGATCTAGGATTATGATTGGTTAGTCGTTAACTAAATTGGATTAGAAGTTGACTGTTTTGTGAGCTGATACTTGTTTTCCTTTTTAGATACAGGTAGCCCTTACTTGCACTGTTCCAACATGCATGAATATCAGTTTTCATATTTTAAATAATACCAATCCCTCAACAAGGTTGGAATTTCAGTTATTACAAAACTAACAATGAACTGTTTGTTCACAAAGTTTGCATAAACTTTGTTGCTAGCTTTTTATCCCACAAATCATTTTGCAAATAAAAGATGTGCATCATAATCAGTAACCCGATTACATCACTTCTTTCAAAGTCTGTTGGTGATTGGTCACTGAACATCAATTAGTGTATAGACAGTAAAGCATGTAGTTGTATTTCTTCCTTGTCTCCCAGTGATAAACCCATGTGCCATTTTACCAAAATGGATTATCAAAAGGAAATTGGTCAACAGAGATGATGACAGGGCAGCAAAAAAAAACTAGAAATTGTAACAGTGGAATTGAAATTGGATATGGGTTGAAGATTTGATAATGGCAACAGCAAAACAACGTTAAGATGAGACCTATGGCTACATAAAGCTACAGTATGAACCATATTAAAGAAGTCTGATGAATATAAAAAGGTAAAGTTGCTTCAATATCATTCAGTTTAAATTATAGTAGGAACTGAAAGCTGCTTATGGTTGAAATGGAGTGTTTAATTCTACTTTGGATTGAGGACTATAATCAAATTCCCATCAGTGGCTAGCATTCAGGCCAAAGTGTTGAAGTTAGTTGCTGCATTGAAGAGATGATAATTGCAAAGAGACTGAAAAAGAATATTTTATTGACAGCCTGGTTTCATCGTTTCAGAAATTGGTATGAATTGATTATGTTAAGCTGACTGGTGAAGCTGCAAGCTCAGATAAGGATGAAATTTGCATCTGTATTCCAAGAACTACAGGCAGTCCTCACTTTGTACAGTAGTACAAGACTATATTGTACAAAAATCTGCAGGATTTGGATGGAATGTAAATGAAGTTATAGACGATACAGATGACCATGGGAATGTTGATACAGCTGCCAATCAAGACTAGATGTGCAGCCGGAAGAAATTAGTGAAGGTGAATATATAGTTATAAATGAGGAAAGCAGTTGTGTTGTAAAGGATGAACATGTCTCAGGAAGTGATACAGGTGAAAAATTTTACATAAAAGGAACTCTCGGAGCTGCTTAATGACATTGAAAACACAAAGCTGATCTAGACTTAGAAAGTAGTATGACAGTTTGCCAAGGCATGGAAAAGATGCTCCATGAATAATACAATGAGAAGACAGCAAACATTGTTCAAACTGCTCTTGATAGATGTTTTAATGAAATAAAACACTATAATTGTAAATGTTTCTAATATTTTAAATATTAGTTTTACTATTTTTTTATGTTTATATTGAACATCAGTTTCAGTATTTTGACAAAGTTTAAGGTCACAGAAGAACCACAGATTATTAATCCCATAGATTAAGATTGCCTTACGTGGTTTCAGCTTGCATAGTCAAAACAGGAACTGTCTTGCATTCAAAAAAAGGTAGGAAATCTATATTTAACCAAATACAAAGACATCAAGTTTAGAAATAGCTGTGTTTTTAGCCTCATGACAACCAGTAACAACTTAATGTTACATTTGTATGGTACTATATCATGTCTCTAAAATAAAAATATATCATAATGTCTTATATTTGGACTTTGAGTATTAAAACATTTGTAGGCAAAATTGTCTTAGTAGAATAGGGGTTGGCAAATTTCTGTAAAGAGCCATATAGTATTTAGGCTTTCTGTCCATATGATCTCTGTGGTGACTAAACTGAGCTCTGTACTAGAGAAACAGGCATAGACAGTACATAAACCATTGCACATGGCTGTGTTTAAATAAAAAACTTTATGGAAACCAGAATTTGAATTTCATATGCTTATGTGAAATATGTTTCTTTTGCCATTTTTACCTCACAGGGCCTGCAAAAGGAGGTGAAGATAGGGAAGTGTGCAGTTTGATTTATACAATAGGAAAATGTAGTACAATCGCATTAAATGATACCAAACAATAATCACTGCTTGAATCATTGAGTTATGCATAAGTTACTCTAATTAACCCCTTTTCTATATCAGTGCACACTTCCACAGGAAGGAGGGGGGTATCTTTTGGGGATGGGCAGTAGGGACAGTGTTTACTGTTGACTCAAATGACTTTCCATCTTTTAAGTCAGGGATATGTATTGGCACCCCTTTAGGTAAATTAGTCCTTGGAGCTATACATAAGAATATATAGCCTTTTTTCAACACTAGGAATTAGCTACTGTAGTCTAAGTAACCTGCTTGATCTGGTCTATTTCAGTCCTAGGAGTGAACTTTATTTTTTAAGTTGAACAGCAAGTGTAAGACACTAAAAGGTGGAAAGTGCAGTGAGTACAAAAATGTGCCTACTTTCTGGTACTTCAATAGGAGTGTTTGCCATACTTTATGTATAGAAGAAAAGAACATTGTTTCCAGTGAAGGCGCTTATAAAAGGCTTTAGGACAGACAGGCTGCTGACCAGTGTAATGCGAAGAGAATTGGTACAGAAGTTAGGAGATCTGGGTTGAATGCAGCTTCTGGTACTTTTAGCAAGTGAGTTTCCTCCGGCTTTATTTTCTTCGCTGTAAAACAATTCCTCCTAAACCAACAACGACATTCGGCAGCACGCCAAGTTGACAAGCTCTGGCGAAACCAGTAAAATTCCAATGACAAGGAATTGCTAAGAGATCTCAAACAGTACATAAGATATTACCTGGAATACCATACCCCAGCGTGTCTCTTTGGACATACCAAAAGCATGTCCACACCAGCCTTTAGGTATGACTAGATCTTTTGGTTTTAAAGTTCTCAGGAAGCAATACAGTAGAGCCAAGTAAGCAATTTTACGGGCCAATTTACACTCACGAGTCAGCTTATAGCAATAAAGCCCTTGCAGCCTGATTGCTAGGTAGTTTGGTGTTGGCAGCGTCTCCTGACGTCTCACAAAACTAGTGCTACGTGGTGTTCCTGCGGTCCGTGCCGTTCTTCCGCCAGATAGCTACACCCAGCAGGATTTTTCTATTCAGCGTAGTCCTAGCCACCGCACCCCCGTTCGGCACGCTGCCCCTGAGACCCGAACCCCAGCTTCACCACCAAGGTAGAAGCAAGTGCCCGCCGACCGGGCCACACGCTCCGCCCCCGCTCCCGGATGTGCCATGACGGGCGAGGCGCCGGGGTGGGCGGGGCCAGGCGCCTCTCCCGGAAGCGCCGGTTGTCCGGCCGGGCGGAGCTGCGGCTGCCACGTTGGAGCGGAACGTGGAGGTGGTCCTGGGCCGGGAGGAGGGGCAGTAGCGAATGCTGGGAGAGCCCGACGGGCGCCGAGCTAACGCAGGAACTGCTCAGCGAGGGTCCCCGCCAGGTGTGTTCGCCTGTTACCTCCTATCCTCTTCGCCGGCCCTGCAGCCTTGAGGTAGAGCACGGGCCAGACCTGGGACCGCAGCCTCGGTCTCTGCTGGGGCGCGATCTCTTGTGGCGGCGCGTCCCTGGTTTTCGTGTAGGGCCCGGCGGGACAACGCCTGGCGTCACGGCTGCTTCGGGGATCGTGCCAGTCCACATCCGCCAACGTATTCACTGCTGGGCAAGAGCTCCCAGAAGCTTGCGACAAGGTGGCCTGCCACGGCCGGAAACTGGGGTCTTAGGTTAGCAGACCTTCAGACCCTTGTGCACAGAGGTCCGGTCCCCAAAGGCGAGGGAAGGAAACAAACCTCAGGATTACTTTGGTTGACTTTGGTTGGTTAGAATTTTTTGTTTTTATTTGAACAGTTGCCAGATTTAAAGGTTCGTAGGTTTTAACTGAAGGCTACTGTCATTTAACCAGGATTGGATTATTTTAAGGTCAGTAGTTGCCAATCGCAGCCTGTACCTCGAAGGAAGTTTCATTAAGTGTTATGTTTTTGCAATAAATTATAATAAGAGGTTAAATTACGGGGCAGGTGTAAAATAAGTAAAAATATTGCCTGGGCTGTGAGCATTGCAAACTTGTCTGTGAACTAAAGGAACTTTAATTTTACGTAGGTCTTTGCGAAATTGTAGTGACTGTGATAATCCTCCTAAGCTTGCGTCTCCTAACTACAGAAAATTTAAATTTTATTGTTGTTAGCGATTGTAACTATTTAATCGATAGAGTATTATCCTTGTATCAGACTACCCTACGTTTTGCTTTAGAGTTGGCTAAATTTTCCCCTTTTTTGGTGGGTCTTCTGTGCCATTTGTTTTTCATTGTCCCTTAATTACAGCTGTGGGGAAAGTTTTTAGATTAAGAACTTTTGGATAGCTTGAAGTGTTTTTGTAGTTATGAATTTATGTTGTACATATCCAGGGTTATTTGGGAAATGTGAGATTTGGAATGGATATATAATTATACTGTTTAATTTTTACATAAACAGGTTCTTCTCTGAAACTAGTAAGAATAGAAAGAAATTTGTGAATTGTAAAGAGCAATGATTTTTAATCTTTTGGCCTTAAGCGCCCTTTTGAGGACCTAGTGAAAGCACCGTATTATTCCCAGAAAAATGCATTTATACACATATATAGGATTTTTTTCTGTAGTTTCATGAGGTTTACAAATCCCAAGTTAAAAACCCTAGTAAGGTGCTATTAAGTTGATTTTTATTGTATTTAGAGATGTCATTCTTAAATAAGTTAATTTCGGCTCAAAAACTTTTAATTAGTCTCCAGATAAGTATGACACTATTGAGTAAAGTAACCAATGTATAATTGCTTCTTTGATTTGGTTTTGGTTGAATGAGACGGGCCTAGAGCATTGATAATACTAAAATAAATGCCCTAGAACAAATGGGCCATCCATAATGATATATTTTGCCCACACTAGAGGGATTTTGTGCCAGCTAGCATCTGTATTCCTTCACGGTTTGGGAGTCAGTTTTCCACCAGTTTTCCACTTCTATTACTTCTTTCACTTTTTTTTCCCCTAAGGTGTGGGTCAGCTTTATATGTAGCATTGTTAGGTTGGTATTTTTTAAAGAATACTGCTGTTGGGTTTTAGCATTTTTTTCACAAAATTAGCATTTAGAAAATGAACAGGAAGAAAAAAGTTTCCATTTAACTACATGCAGAGAAGTTGGATGAAAAAATAAGATTTCTAGACTGGGACATAAATTTTCTTCAGTAGGTGATTCTTGAAGATTCACTGGAATAAACATTTTAAATCGGGACTCATAATTGCTGACATTAATAGGCGTTTGTTTGCTACATGCCAGGCACTGTTCTAAGTAGTTTGCCTAATACTTCTTTTAATTCTCACAACAACCCTGTGATATAGATACTACTTTCATTGTATTTATTTTACCAAGTGGGTAGCCAAGACACATAGGTAAAGTTACATGCCTAAAGTTGGAGCTAGGACATGGGTGGAACTGGGATTTTAAATAAGGGTTTGGCTCGAGACTTCATACACTTCACTGCTGTACTGTACAGAATGTCTTGTAAATGGCATATGTGAACAAGCCACTATCCTCACAGTTTTTCTTTTTATATTTTCAGAATGATATGTTCACTGTAAAATAGTCTTGTGTGAACAAGTCTGCATAGTGTGAATTTTAATCACAAATAACATTGAAAAAATTATGCAAAGCTTTTAAAGCAAGTCTTGCTTTGGAAGTATATATGGCCTACTTTTAGCCTTCATATGTTGAAGAAAATTAGTTACAACTAAATGAACATTTCTAGGAGAAGGAAGTACACATGCATCCAGAAGCTGTATTTTCATAGCTTTCTTAGTAGTTTTGAGAATGATTGCAATAGGTAGATTATGGTACTATTGTTTAATTAGATTCAGACCACATAATGTAGTTCCAGACCATTGAAATACAGTGATTTTTTTTTAAACAGTTTATATTGAAGCCTTGTGTTCAGTACAGGTTAATAAGTGAAACTGCTTCTGGTGGAACACTGAGTGCTAAGGACAAGTAATAGACTTTTAGAAAAGCTTTGAATTCCTACTTACCTATTTTATGTTCTTGCACATTTGTCTCTTTCTCTTAAAGTAAATGTTACACAATAACTAAGTGTTCATTAACTATGTAGCCCCTTGTTGTACCTTTGCTCTTGGAAATACTGTATGTAATTCTGTTACAAGTTTTTTTTAGCATATATAGCTATTTGGTTTTTATTCGTAGAAATTATTCTTAAGGCATTTTATAAAGACACCTTTTTCCCCTAACAATACCTTTCCCAATCTTTTAAATAAGAAATGCTCTTTTAAAGTTATTTTACCCCTTAAACAGTTAAGAATTTGAAAATTAAGTTTTTTACCTGATATTAGTCTCTCTAGCTCATAGCCTATTTATATTCCTCTAAATATAAACAGTTAATCAAGCAAAATTTCTGTGTACCTCACCCTGTGCTAAGCAAATCTGAGTCCAAAAAGAATAAAAATTGTAATATTGTTAGTGACACAAGATGACATATAAAACAATTGTTAAAAAGTCAATGGTAAAAATATGTAAACGATATATACCAATAAAATGTTATAAAGTTTTGTTCAGATAGAGTAAGACACCTTGTTGTAAAGTGCTTAAAGTGTAGTACAAATATAAACAGTTAAGGGATTATTTAGATCAGTGTGGATTGGATCACTAGTGTAGTTGTCATGAAGGAGCTGGAACGTGAGCTTATCGATGATGGCTGAGCGGAAGAGGCTATTTCATATACACAACATGTCTTAGAACACAGGGATTTTTCCCCCTTTTTTTTTGCAGAACAATCTTAGGAAACTAGATGTATCATTTTCTTGAATCTCATGGTAGTAATAATTTTTTTAAGTACGTAGCATATTAAAAGTCCTGTTAGTCTATATACATGAGGCACTGTGTATGACCCTTTATTAAAATATAGTATCTCATTTAAACCTAAAAGCATCCCATAAGGTAGTCCCTCTTATCCCTGTTTTACAAATGTAGAAACTGGGGCTCAGAGAAGTTAAATAATGTGTCCAAGATGTCAAATAGCAGAACCAATATTCAAATGAAGGATTGACTCCAGAGGCCCTTCTTTTAACCAGGTGATTCAGCCTCTTAATACAGTTTTGTCTAACTAGCAGAGTTTCTGAAATACATTCTTCTCTTAATTTCATCATGTATCGTAGTTGCTTTGCCATTATTTTGTCTAAATGTTAATATTTCTTCTATTATTAAAATTAAATACCAGGACTTGTTGAAGTAACAAATGAGAGCTTGGACTCTCTAATTAAACTTCTGAGTTCAAATCTTGGCTTTTTTCCTTGCTAGCATGTACAAATTATTTAATCTTCCTGTGCCTTAATTTTCTCTCTGTAAAATGTTCTTTAAGTATAAACTGTGTGATTATATGCAACTCAGGGTGTATTTTTATTGTATGGCCCTCTTAAGGAAACTGTTAGAGGATGAACTTTACCCTCTAGAGATGAATAAAAACTGGCAAGAGTACTGTTGGAGAGCATTAAGCATATTTAACTGTAGACCTGAGACTAAAACAAAAGTAGGAATAAGGAAAAAAAGAATAAAATACACATGTTAAGTATCTGATAAAGTGAGAATAGTTGTAAGACTTAAATATTAAGAGAACTGGAAAGTAGGAAGAAAACTAAAGGTAGGGATAAGTTTATGAATGTTCTCATCTATAATAGTTGGGAGTCAAAGGACATCATTTAAGGCTGACAAGTCAGTTAGTAGAAGTATAACCATATTTAACAGTACAAAGGTAAACACTGAGAAAGATCATACAGTTGACTGTGTAATACAAGAGGGGCAGTAAGATTATACAGGTTAATTTCATTTGTGCTCATAATAGTTATTGTATAAAGAAATAGAGGATTAATGTTATTAAATAAAATTATTTTAAATTATAAACATAAAACCTGAAACACATTTTGGAACAAAAATGTAAATCCTACTTATCAGAAAAGTTAGAAATACAAAAAAGTAAATAGACAATAATTAAATTATTTTTCAGAATTATAAAACCAAACAACAAAATAAGAAAGAACTAAGAGCAACTATGTCTGCCATATCAGTAAACTTTAAATTGCCTTATTAGCTAATCTATTAAGATTTTCAAATTGGATCACCAAGCAAAACCTGATTTTTTTGCTGTATTCAAGATAGCCAGTGAAAACAAACTGATTGAAAGGGCAAAAGTATACACACAAAGGCAAATAAAAAGAAAGTGAAGGTATTGATCTTAATATGAGACAGTTCAGGACCAAAGGCATTATTAAAGACAAAGGGAATACTTCATAAAGCTACAATGTGTATTCGACAGTGAACATTTAACACTGAATATCTGTCTACCAAATAACTGTGTGTTAAATAACAAAGTAACTTTTGTAAAGCAAGTTTGAAAAGATACAGAAGAAAAAGACATAAATGCATTAGAGTGGGAGACTTTTAATTCACTCTTCTCAGTTCAGGACAGATCAAGTGGGGAAAAAGATTATAGAAGACCAAACTAGTCAGTCAGTTGCGTAGAAATAATTAACAAATATTGAATTTGACCCTGAAAAACAGAATACCCCTTCTTTTTAGGTCTCATGAAGATTCACATAAACTCCTATATAGGCCTTAAAGAAAATGTCAATAAATTTCATAAGAGAGAGAGAGTAGAGAAACATCACAGCATAGTAAAAATAAAGACCCCTCCACCTGGATATTAAATGCAAACAACTCTTGGATCAACAAAGAATACAAGTGAAAATAGAATGTATAAATAACTACAGAATGGAAACACTGGGAATGTATGGATCTAGCTAAAGCAATGCTCAGAGAAAATTCAGAGCCTTAAATACTTATAGGAATAAAGAAGAAATAAAAATGAGTGAGTTAAGCATTTTGCTCAAAAAGAAAAAGAACTAAGTAAACCAAAAGAAGGTGGAAGAAAGAAATTAATAAAAATAAAAGCAGAAATTAATGACTTGGAAAATAAAAGGCAGAACTAGTAGATAAATTGGCTTGTTGAAAATATTCAGTAAAGCAGCAAGTCCCTAGCTAATCAGTTTTAAGGGGATGGTAGGGGGAAACAAAACAAGTGTACCTCATAAATAAGGACTAATAAATAACCACAGACAGCAAAAATGAAAAGAATCGTGAGTCTATGTTTTTCAAGTCTAAACAACCAGAAAATCTGTTTTTTAAAAAACAGATATCATAGGAAAATATAATTTACCAAAAACTGCTTTGAATAAAGATAATTCAAATAGATCAGTTTCCACAGGAGAAATAGAGAAAATTAGCAAAGGAGCAACTTCACCCCAAAAAGCACCAGGCCCAGATGTTACATGGGAGAATTTGAAATCCTTAAACTATAATTCCAATGCTGCTATTGAAACTGTTCAGAGCATAGAAAAAGAAGGAAAACTCCCACATTTCTTATGAAGGAAGTATAACATGGGTATTAAAACCTGACAAAGATTGCACAAAGGAAACCTCAGCCTCCATCCCACTTAAATGACTCTAGAAGGAAAACTATGTTAAACAATCTAGCAGCAGAGAGGTTTATTCAAGGTAAAATTGAAAAGATGGTTCAATATTATGAAATCTATTATTTATTGATAGACGAAGGAGAAAAACCATATTGTCATCTCCAGTTACCTAATGAAAAGTATTTGACAAAATGCAGCACTCAAGTCTTTATAAATAGCATTCAATAAAACAGTAATCAATGGCTATTTGCTTACATTATATACATTTATATCTATGCATATATGTATATTTCAGATTCCAAAATCATGCTCAGTGGTCATACAGTAGACTTTCCCACTAAAGCAAGAAAAAAGACAATACATCACACTGTTTTCACTAATTATTTAATATTGTATGGCAAATACTAGCCAACTTAGACAAGAGAAATTAGAGGGAATACCAATTTGAAGTGAGGAGGTAAGTATCACTTGGCACATGGTAAGAGTGTATATGTAGAAAACCTACCAGAATCTACTGAAAAACTACTTCAAAAAGAGTTAAATAAGATAGCAGGATACAAGATTAACATAAAGAAATCATTAGCCTTTATATAAAAAGAAGACTATAACAGAAAAAAAAGAAGCCATATTTACAAACAAACAGACCACTTAGAAATGTGCAAACCTAAAATGTCAAAAAATTTAAAACTACCAAAAGATAAAAACAAAAAGTTAAATTACAGGACACCATGTTCTCAACAGGAAGATTAAACATTGTGTCAGTTCTCCATAAATTAATTTATTAACAATGCAGATTCAGTAAAAATACTAATGTTCTGTTTTTCCTGGAATCAGAAAAGTTTATGTAGTAAAAAGTAATAGCAAGGAAAACAGGGTTGGGGGGTAAAGCAATGAATAGGGATTATCAAAATACTCATATAAACTAAAAGAGTAGAGTGCCTAGTATGTAAATAAACAAATGAACATAAGGATGGAAATCCACAAATAAACTTAAACATGTAAAGGAGTGGAAATTCTAACCTACATCCTAATACCTAGAGGAATAGAAACCTAAATAGTAAACCCGGAAATAAAACTAAACGTAGGAACATACAATATGAAGGTGATACCTAAATTTAGTAGGAAAAAGGTAGACTTTTCAATGTATGGTTATGTAGTAATAAGAAAAACATTAACTTTGAACATGTTGTATACCTCCAGGTGAGTTGAAATTTAAATGTGAGAATAAACCATAAATGCAGTATAGCACAGAGAAGACAAGTAGTGACTCTGCAGCATCTTAATATGCTGATGGAGTGACTGCAATGGGGTGTATGTAGTGACCACAATGTTGCTCATGTGAAACCTTCATAAGATAGCATATCAATGATGTCTTAATGAAAAAAAAAAAGAATAAGTCATAAAAAAAATGTGGGTGAATTTCTTCATAACCTTGGCATGCAGAAGACTTTTCTAGCTGATCAAATTTCAGAAACAATTTTTTTTAAGTGATAAATTTGACTATAAAAGAAATAAAAATCTGGCACATCCATACAGTGGAATATTTTTCAGTGCTAAAAAGAAATATGAGCTATCAAGTCACAAAAAGACATGTAGAAACCTTAGTGCCTAATGCTAAGTGAAAGAAGCCAGTCTGAAAAGCCTACATATGGTATGATTATAACTAAATGACTTTCTGGAAGAGGCAAAACTATGGAGACAGTACAAAGATCAGTAGTTGCTGGAGGGAAGGAGGAGGGACAGAGGAAGAGATGGATGAATAGGTGGAGCAGAGGATTTTTAGGGCAGGGAAACCAGTGAATGGTACTATAAGGGTGGATATGTGTTACTATGCATTTGTTAAAACCCACAGACTCTATGGCACAAAGAGTGAACCCTGATGTTAACTATGTGAACCATGCACTTATTTGATATATCATTAAATGTGTCAGTGTTGGTTTGATTATAACAGATGTACCACTGTGGGGCAGGATGTGGATGGTAGGAGAGGCTGTGGTTGGGAGTTGGGAAGAGCAGTTTGGGAACCCTATACTTTTCACTCAATTTTTCTGTAAACCTAAAACTGCTCTGATATATAAATTTATTTTTAAAAATCACAATCTTGTGAAGGTAAAATATCAATAAAAAATCAAAAGACAAAAATCTGACAACCTAATAGAAAATTGGACAAATGATATAAAAAAGGATAGACAGAAAAGGTAACAGAGAAGAAAATAGGATTCCCATAGCCATATTAAAAAATGCTCAACATTATTTATAGTATGAGAAATGCAAATTATAACTAACTAGAGCTAACATTTTACCTGTTATGTTGCTAAAAACCTGTAAGTGTTACTCTGGTAAGGCTATAGGGCAGCAACTACGCATACATTACTTTTGGAAGTGTGAAAAGTTCCTGGTGGAGGGCAAGTGGACAGTTCCCATCAAAGTTAAAATTACATTAACCCAGCCAGCACTTTTACTTTTGAAAGTTGATAACTCTCCTTGCCCATGAATGAAATAACATGTACACGTGGCCATTTATTTCAGCATTGTTTGTAAAAATAATAAAAGATTAGAAACAACTCAGGTGTTCACCTGTGGCAGACTAACTATATATCGTGCAGTGAAATACTGTGCCATGTGAATGTATTTATGTAAAATAACAGATCTTCTTGAAAGCTATAGTACTTACCTCCTGAATTTTTCAGCCAAAGTAACTTAAATGGAGAATATATAAACTGGTGTTATGTGAGTTTGTAGCTTGGAGTGAGCAGTTATACAATTTTTTTCTGCCTTTAAAATCTGTGGGCTATTTACTGTATTCATCACTGTAGTTAGTCTCTTTTAATTTAAAATTAATTTTTAAAATTGTTCTTAAAATTGAGTAATCCTATACCAGAAGGATGGACCTTGTTTATTTTGTGCCTTTCCTTACCCCTGAAACATTGTTGTCTGAGAATCATATTGTAAAGCAAGATTAATTCCTCAGATGCTGCCCTGTATTGCTTTTACAAGTCTTTTTTTCCAGACTGATTTTTCAGCTGAAGGACTATTATCTGTAAACCATTAGAATAACCTATTTTTGTATCAAAATAATTTAACAGGTTTCTCTTCTTTCTAATATTGAACATTCCCAACAAATGATGCCCAAACCAGTTTGATTTATTGGGATTCTGGCATTACTAATGACGTAGTGGTTTGTCCAGTATATTTCTGTTAAAAAATGTTCAATGTATTTCTATGTAAAATAGTCTCTTTACCAGGATGAAGTTAAAAGAAGTGGATCGTACAGCCATGCAGGCATGGAGTCCTGCCCAGAATCATCCTATTTACCTAGCTACAGGTAAGTTCAGCAGAGAGAAGATAGTATTAGTTATCTAATTTCTTTTCTGCCATATCTGACTTGTTCAGACCTGTCCTTAAAGATACCATTCAAGTTTCTTCTGTAGAAAGCAAGCCTCCCCCTACCAGCTGAGTTCAGTGACCTTCTTCTGTGTTCCCATAGCACTTTGTATGTCATAGCAGTAGTCATGGTATATTAAATTTATGGTATCTTCCCCACTTCATAAGAATTGTTTTACTTTCCAGTGTAGCACAGAGAAGGCAAATAGTGAATCTGTGGCATCTTACTACACTGATGGACACTGATTACATTGGGGTATGGGTGGGGACTTGATAATATGGGTAAATGTAGTAACCACATTGTTTTTTCATGTGAAACCTTCATAAGAGTGTATATCAATAATACCTTAATAAAAAATTTAAAAAAAAAGAATTGTTTTACTTTCATTCTTCCAGTATTAAGCAAAACAGGTATCATGTAAAAAAAAAAGGTTAATAAATATCAATTTGAATAAGTGAAGAACCATGTTGATGCAAACATTTTTATATAAAAAGAATTGGAATTATATCATTTGTGAATATAAGTAGAGTAAATAATGGGACTATTTTTACAGAGAGCTTTTAAAATATCTACAAAAATCACTTGCACTGCCCACTCTTACAAACCTTATCTCTGAGCCTTGTGTCAGAATTTTATTGCTATAGTAATTGAAGCATCTGCTCATGGCATAAGTGCTGAGATTTAAGCCACTAAGGCAGCATTCATGAGTGAGATAATTGAAAAACATGCATTTAATTTCTGTTTTGTTTTGTTTCTCTGAGTCTTTTATTTTTGCATGTGTAGTTACCACAAATGTATTTTCTACAGGAACATCCGCTCAGCAGTTGGATGCAACGTTTAGTACCAGTGCTTCCCTTGAGATATTTGAATTAGACCTTTCGGATCCATCCTTGGATATGAAGTCTTGTGCCACTTTCTCCTCTTCTCACAGGTATGAGATTCAACTTTAAATACACATGATTAATTATATATTATGGGTGATGCCTAGTTTCTCTTTAATATGCCATTATTAGAAACTGCAAGGAATACCATCAGTGACATGAAATAGTTTATGAAACAATATATGAGTGAATTTCTTTGGAAATAAGAGAATTGTCTATATGTTCTGTTTATTTTTTTTTATTGTTGACTATTATGTATATGATAGGAAGGAAAAGCTCTAGTTTTCTAGTATTTTTTGCCTTATGAAATAGTAGAGTTACTACTCTTAAATTCTTTATCTCCCTTGTTTACAAAAAAGGTAGGTATGACTAGAAAAAGGAGTAGTTGCATGAATATTAAGATGTTGATAGTAATTGTCTCTGAATGGAAGATTATTTTTGTTTTCTTGTTCTTATTTTATTTAAAAATATATTTCACAGAAAATTTTGTGGACATGATTTCTGAAATAGTAGTATTTGGATCACCTTTCCAAGTTCTTACACCCTGTCATAATGTAAAGAAAGGACACTTTCACTGGAGTAGTAAAATACGCTTTATTGCCTCAATAGCTGGCAGATTTTGGTAAAGAGATTGTACCTTAGTTAACAGAGTACAGCTCAAATAATGGAGTCTCATGGGGCCTCATATTCTTCAGAGCTCTCCCACTGTGATTGGAACCCCAGGTGTCTTTTGTCTTGGCAGGTTTTCTACTTACTACCATTTGTGTCATCATATACCTCTGTGCCACTTTCATATTTCATCTCTATGACAAACTGGCATGTTTTATGTACCACTAATAGAGGTACTTGTCATAATAGACATAATTTTGATAATAGTTTTCTACTGTCAGAATACATTATTTTTCTTAGAAAATTTCAGGTGACTCTCTTAATATCTTTACTATTTAACAGTACTTGTTAGTGAATACTTCTGTAGTCATATAGAATCAAGGGAAGTGGTTGATCAGCTATTTTACAGATGGACCAAAACATCTTAGTAAGATTAACTAACTTGCCCACGGTCTCATAGATTATAAGTGGTAAAACCATTCTTAAGCCCCTATTTTTTGACACACAAATCAGTATACTTTGTCATACTATATTATATCTACAAAGAGTTTTAAGTCTTAAAGATAACAAAATCAAATATGCACATATGAATATAAATAAAAACTAAAGTGTCATTTTACCAAGTCATGCATAATTATCAGGAAAAGAGGAGAAGCAGTGTTTTTGGAGCATTTACGAAAACATACAGAACTAAATGTGTTATTTCAAATTTTTTTCTACATTTGACTCTGAAAATTAGTTACTTTACTCATTTTTCTCTTATAGGTACCACAAATTAATTTGGGGGCCTCATAAGATGGATTCCAAAGGAAATATCTCTGGAGTTCTGATTGCAGGTGGTGAAAATGGAAATATTCTTCTTTATGATCCTTCTAAAATCATAGCTGGAGAAAAGGAAGTTGTGATTGCCCAGAATGACAAGCATGCTGGCCCAGTGAGAGCCTTGGATGTGAACATCTTCCAGGTTAGACTTGTGATATTCATAGTTCTTGAGATGTGTGCTGCTTACTAGAATTAAGTATATGAATCTACTGTGCCTCAATCTGGGAATTGAAAGTTAAAAATTTGTGTTTGTGCAGGTTGATGAGTGTGTATATTTGTTTGGAAAAATGAAAGGTTTAGAATTGGGTTCAGGGTACATAATACTAACTTCATGGGAGGGTATCAGGCTGATGAGTTTAATTCTAGAGGTCTGGAGATGTCCTGTCATCTGGGCATTTTTTTCACATTTTAAGTAGGAGCCTGAAAGGTTGGAAACCTTGCCTTTTAGAAGTTTGCCCTAGTTCAGCATTAGACTGATGCTATGGTATCTAAGTTAATCCACTTTTATTAATTAAGAAAATTTTACATTCATAATGAAAGAGATTATGCACAAATATAGTACAAATTTAATGAATAAGCAATGAAGGGTCTTTCTACTATTACCATCATAAACATTACTAAGTATTAATTATTAAATGTACAGGTTAATAAAGATCTTGTATTAATATACTAGAGTATATAAAAAACAAAAAATTAATATTGTTTAAAATAGTTGTTTTTCTTGTATTATAAGCAGATACATTGCATATAGAAATACAGAAACCTAAATATCTTCATTTCTGCAGTTATAGTGTCTACTCTAGATGAGATAGCTTGTTCTTTTGTTACTTGGATTAAGCAGCTGCTGATTTTTGTTTAGTGTCTTGTATTGCTGGCTACTACCATAGAATTCCTCTGTTTTCATAGTTATGTGTCAGTTGATCAGAGAACAGTTTACGAGAGTGAATAGTAAAGTACGAAGGTCAGTATATGAAACTCATTGTCTTCCATACTTGATATCACAGTGTAAGGGTATTTTTGAGCCTAAAGGTGTACAACAGAAAGGACTAGAAATACTGCCACCTTTGACTATAAATGAACTAGGAACACATGAGAATTTAAGACAAGATTTTATGAACCCTCACGTGCCCCACTCCAGAAGCTGGCTTTAAGAGATCCTGAGATAGATTGTTTTAGGATTGTTTTAGGGCTGTTATTTGTCTGAAAGCAATAATTGATGATCTATTTTTGTCTTCCACAGACAGATCCCCGTAAAGAAATCCAGAACTAAGAGCTGTAATCCCCATATGATTACATGATTTTAAGAATGTATCCATACATACAATTTTTTTAATATCTTGTATTAAATTGTCAGTAGACGTGTTATCTTTTTAGTTAAACAGAATATTATAATATATCTCTAAAAAACTGTTTAAATTTCAGATTGTTATACATAGTATTTGGTTATTTTTCATTTTGCACCTTTAATTAGGTAGAAAAATTGTATGCCCTTCAACTGACAGATCGTTCCAGCTCCAAAATGAGTCATCCTGAGTTCTCTTAATTAATTATTCACGAGTGCTATTTAGTTATTAATTATTTCTTACTGCAGACTAATTTGGTAGCCTCTGGTGCTAATGAATCTGAAATCTACATTTGGGATCTCAACAATTTTGCAACTCCAATGACACCAGGAACCAAAACACAGGTATTACATTGATTTCACTATAATCAAAAGAACGAAAATAAGATCTTCTATACTTACTTGTTTATTTTCCTTTCATACTAACTCATTGTTTAGATGTCACTGGTTTTTCCTTCAGTGTAATAAAGGTTTTCATTAATAAGTGTTTCTTCAAAGAATCAGTGAGTCTTTCAACAAAAAATATTTATTCAGTGTCTTAGCTCCTACCAGATACTGCTTTATGTACTAGACATACAGTAGTAAATAAAACAGATAGCTCTTTAATAATTTCCTTACAGTATTTTATATCATATAGTATTTTAACAATATTCAACCTTAGAATAAAAATCATAGGCTGTAAAGGAAATTTATTTAAAAACAAAACACCTCAACCCTTTTTCTATGTATTTCTAATAAGTTGAGAAAGATAAGTCCTCCCCTGCCTCCTGAGTTTCTTTATGTTTTATAGACTACTCAATTTGAGTAGCAATTACATGAGCCCTAACATTTTGGCAGTCTGAGATATAGCATAATTATAGCATATGGTCTACCATTTATAAAGACATTTTTCAAATGGTCTAGGCTGAAACTTTTCCTCTGCCTTATTGTCCACCATATTCACCAGCATTTACTTTGTGGTCTGTTATCTATCTTGTAGCAGTTGCAAAATAAAGAAACATTGCTTGATTTATAACAGGAGTATAATGCCTTATGAGAAAGACAATATTAAACAGGTTAAATATTTGAATTGGCATATATCTGAGCTTTAAAACTGTATCGTACATGTTGAGAATTTAGGAATGTAAAGAAAATTTGTGGAATGAATAGATCATATTTTTAAGCAACCCATTTCTAAAAAAGAAGGATCATATTTTGTAGTTAAATTTAATTGTAATTGAGAAAAGATTTTTAATAGTTTATTCCTTTATAGCCCCCAGAAGATATCAGCTGCATTGCGTGGAACAGACAAGTTCAGCATATTTTGGCATCAGCTAGTCCCAGTGGCCGGGCCACTGTATGGGATCTTAGAAAAAATGAACCTATCATCAAAGTCAGTGATCATAGTAACAGAGTAAGTATATGACTGATTTGTGATGAACATGTTATATTTCTGCTGTAGGTATTCTAATATTGGTTATCAGAGTAGGCAACAAATCAAATTTCCATAAAGTCAAATCCTGTCTTTTCATGGACCAGTCATGTTGGAATGAGAGATTTTTTTTCCTTGGAGAAAGTAATAAAATTTCCAATATACCGTGTTGGGTATTATTATTGATGAAGACAGAAATTGGCTAATTAAGTTGGCTAATGTATTCCATGATATGTTGGTTGTTTTGTTCTGCTAGCTTTTTCAAAACATTATAGTTTTTAAATTTATCTTAAGTTTACTCTAAAATGGTACAAATTTTTCCTGCCAGTAATTTTATGACAGTGAACTTGTGGTTTCCAAATTCTAGGCTTCAGCGCTTCTGATTAGATACTGCTAAAGCAAGCCTTATTATATTCTCCCATTTGCCAAGTATGCTGCTTTATAACACATTAAGTTTTTGACCATACAGATTCCTTAGTATTATGTCATTATGTGCTATAAAATAATTTATAGAGCATCATTTAGTCTGTTTTTAATTCTTTGAACAGTTGTTTAGCCTGACATTTTCAAAAATGAGTTTGCCTAAATCAGAGAATATGTATATAATTTTAAAACAACAATAACAACAAAAAGCTATTAAGAAGAGTATTTCATCAGGCTACTGCTTTTCAATGAATCAGCAGTTTTGAAACAAGTTTTAGTGGAGTAAGGCATATAATAAGCATTTCAGCTATCTTCTGAAACACTTAATATAATCTGAACTTTTAGGTAATTCTCAATAATGTTAATTTATCCCATGTGAATATTGAAATGGTAGTTGTCGCTTTAGACATTTTGATTTTTCTGATAAAATAGAGGAAAGGTATGGTTATTTTTGTTAAAATCTTTTAAATGTTTATTTTCATTTCTGGTTCCCTCTGGTTACAATTTTGACAGAAAAATTCATTTTTTTGGTATAGAATTTTCTGGCCTAGAATGGTTTTGTGTATCAAATAGCTGGGTGAATTGAAAACATTTAAACATTTTAATTTTTTAGACTACTGTTTAAGACTGACGAAATTTAATAGTTTGGGGGTTTTGTTTGTTTTTTTAATAAACTAAGCCTGAGCTGGTATTTTCTGCTGTTTCTTTCAACAAAGGTGTATTTCTCAGGTTCATTTGGGCTTTTTGCAAAGTAATAGGATTGATATAACGTGAGCCTTACCTATCTGCAGATGCATTGCTCTGGGTTAGCTTGGCATCCTGACGTTGCTACTCAGATGGTTCTTGCCTCTGAGGATGATAGGTTACCAGTGGTGCAGATGTGGGATCTTCGCTTCGCCTCCTCTCCACTCCGTGTCCTAGAAAACCATGCCAGGTATCATACTGTTCTTCTAAAGAACTTGATTTGTTTTTAAAAGCATATTTACTTACTACTTTGAGTTATCAGGTAATTTTTATTAAATTAGGAACTACTTTGTCTCTGTCTATAAAAATTAATGTAAATGATTTATTTTTTTTAATAGTAATTTGATTTTCTGTACCCAAAAATCTAGCCAACTCATGTCATAACAATACAAAAATGTATTAAAGGATTTTCTACTACTTATTTCAAGTAATAAAAGATCAAAATTCTAGGATATCGTGGCACTTTTGGACAACTCTTGATGTTACACGATTTGATCTTTATTAGGATTATGATATAAAAGTTTTCCATAATATTCAATGTCAAGCAATGGTTGAAAAGTCTTATTTGTAAGTTTTTATTTTTATTTAAGAACAAACATTTTTGAGAAATTAGGTGGTTCATTCTGCTTTTTAATAATTTTAATAAATGTGTGCATACTCTAAAAAGCTAAGAGTTTTCTTGTGTTGGTTTTAGCACAATTTAAATAGTAATTTGGCAAATTTTCTGTCATTGACATTCAGGTATATATATGTTCAATATTTTTAAGCAAGAAACAAATCTCTTTTAATGTTACAGTATTTTCTAAGTACTCTGGGCTCTTTTCTTCTTTACTATTTAGAGATATATAGACTAAATTTTAAATCCTTTTTCCCCCTGTGTAGTAGATTTGTACACTAAGAAGTCTTAAAGTTTGGGATCTCTCATTGCTCTCATTGAGATTCTTGTAAAGAAGAGAGTCTGGTTAAAATGTAATTCTATTCGGATGTTATGTTTCAATCAACTTTTTAGTAAGGAAGGGATGATTTTTGAGAAGTTTTAATATTTTTCTGATGTTAGATAAGGTTTTATTCATTCATTCAACACATGCTTATTGAACACATGCTCTTACTATACTAGGATTCAGTAATAGATAAAAATTTCTGCCTTGGGGGCTTACATTATAGTAGGAGGAGAGCTAACAGTTGTACAGCAGGTAAGTGTGCAAGCACTTTATAAATGTTAGCTTGATTAATCCTCAGAACAAACCCATGGTGTCAATACTATGATTCCATTTTATAGATTGGAAACAAAAACTCAAAAAGGTTAAACTTAGCTTAGGTCACATAACTAGTCGAGTGCTGACTTCCAACTCAATCATTTTGATGCCAGAGTCCATGTTCTTAAACACTATATTCTACTGCCAATTTTAGGAGTGGTCATCATTTAGCAAGCCAGAAAACAATATTGTGTGCTAGGAGCAAATCAACCTAATTCTCAATTTCTTCCCTCTAATAAATTTAAGAGTTGGATTATATGATCTTTAAAGTCTCTTCCATCCCTACAGTTCTGTGATTTTTTTATTTAATACTTAGTAAGAACCTAAACATCTTTAAAATGTGATTAAATATATGGATTTCTTTAAAAGGCATTCTTGACATGCCTTGACATTCTTGACATGCATGATCTGATTCTAAAGCAGGGAGGCAGTTATAAAGTACATCAGGGATGCAGTTAAGGAAATCTGAATAGGGGCTATATATTTTAAAGTATTGCATATTAAATAATAAATATTTTCAATTTGTAATTGTGGTTATATAGGAGAATGTTCTTACTCCCTGAGGTAAGTGTAAGTGTATGATGATAGTATAGAGAGAGAGCGAAAGGGAGAAAGACAAAGTAAATGTGGCCTAGTCAGTAAATCTAACTGAAGAGTATAAGGGTGTGCACCACACTGTCCTTACAATTTTTACAACAATTTTAACTTTTTAAAAATAAAATGTTGGAAACAAAAGACATTCTTACATAATCTGGGTCCTTTTCCTCATTCTGAAAGGAGAATTGGATTGTAACAAATATCATCAAATTAAAACAACTTTTTGGTGAAAGAAAAACACTGCTAAATGTACACACTGATAATGAAGCTTATCTTTTGAAATTGGAAAAAAAATGCATCTTAGAACTGCTGTAACTGTTTTAGGAGAATTGAAGAGTATTGATTTGTTTTTGCTCTAAGAAAGACAAACTATTCTAGCTTCTGGTATTTTTCTAGTAGCTAGAATTTAAATTCTAGTGACTGCTATATTTCTTCATTTTGGTAATGTTAACTTTCCTTCATCCATCTCTATAAACAACAAAGGCATGAATATAGGAAAGACCAACTATTGATAGATATTTTTCTGGATGATGGGATGCGGGGACTTTTTTTTCTTTATGCTAATCTGAATTTTCAGAACATTTACCAAAACATGTTAACTCTGTTATACTCGGAATAAAAAAATTCAAAAGTTATTAAAACTCAAAAAGAAGAATAATGTTAGATCTTTGGTATTTACATCTGTAAAACTTCTCTACAGAGAAATTTAAAATTTTTTCTTTGTATTAAAAAACTTCATATGATAGCAGAACTCTGATAACAAAAATTAGAAATGTAAACAAAAAGAAAATATGAAATAGTTACATTTCCTACTCATCCTTGTAAAGATTGTACATATCTTTATATGTACATAACACCATTTGTGCAAAAATTTAATGTAATTGTATATTTTTATGCAAATTTATGCACATAGTTAACCTTTTTCATCAATTGTGAACACTATGTAATAGTAAAAATTAGATTATACAGCATAATTTTTTAAATTTTGGTATCATTAATCTACAATTACATGAGGAACATTATGTTTACTAGGCTCCCCCCTTCACCAAGTGTCCCCCACAAACCCCATTACAGTCACTGTCCATCAGCGTAGTAAGATGCTGTAGAATCACTACTTGTCTTCTCTGTGTTGCACAGCCCTCCCTGTGCCTCCCCCCACATTATACATGCTAATTGTAATGCACCCTTTCTTTTCCCCCGCTTATCCCTCCCTTCCCACCCATCCTCCCCAATCCCTTTCCCTTTGCTAACTGTTGGTCCTTTCTTGAGTTCTGTGATTCTGCTACTGTTTTGTTCCTTCAGTTTTTTCTTTGTTCTTACACTCCACATATGAGTGAAATCATTTGGTACTTGTTTTTCTCCGCCTGGCTTATTTCACTGAGCATAATACCCTGTAGCTCCATGCATGTTGTTGCAAATGGTAGGATTTGTTTTCTTTTTATGGCTGAATAATATTCCATTGTGTGTATGTACCACATCTTCTTTATCCATTCATCTACTGATGGACACTTGGGTTGCTTCCATTTCTTGGCTATGGTAAATAGTGCTGCGATAAACATAGGGGTGCATCTGTCTTTTTCAAATTGGGCTGCTGCATTCTTAGGGTAAATTCCTAGAAGTGGGATTCCTGGGTCAAATGGTATTTCTATTTTGAGCTTTTTGAGGAACCTCCATACTGCTTTCCACAATGGTTGAACTAATTTACATTCCCACCAGCAGTGTAGGAGGGTTCCCCTTTCTCCGCATCCTCACCAACATTTGTTGTTGTTTGTCTTTTGGATGGTGGCGATCCTTACTGGTGTGAGGTGATAGCTCATTGTGGTTTTAATTTGCATTTTTCTGACGACTAGCCATGTGGAGCATCTTTTCATGTGTCTGTTGGCCATCTGAATTTCTTCTTTAGAGAACTGTCTGTTCAGCTCCTCTGCCCATTTTTTAAATGGATTATTTGCTTTTTGTTTGTTGAGGAGCATGAGTTCTTTATATATTTTGGGTGTCCACCCTTTAGCGGATCTGTCATTTATGAATATATTCTCCTATACCATAGGATACTTTTTGTTCTATTGATGGTGTCCTCTGCTGTACAGAAGCTTTTCAGCTTGATATAGTCCCACTTGTTCATTTTTGCTTTTGTTTCCCTTGCCCGGGGAGATATGTTCATGAAGAAGTCACTCATGTTTATGTCCATGAGATTTTTGCCTATGTTTTTTTCTAAGAGTTTTATGGTTTCATGACTTACATTCAGGTCTTTGATCCATTTTGAATTTGGGGTTAGACAGTGATCCAGTTTCATTCTCTTACATGTAGCTGTCCAGTTTTGCCAACACCAACTCTTGAAGAGGCTGTCATTTCCCCATTGTATGTCCGTGGCTCCTTTATCATATATTAATTGACCATATATGTTTGGATTAATGTTTGGAGTCCCTATTCTGTTCCACTGGTCTGTGGCTCCGTTCTTGTGCCAGTACCAAATTGTCTTGATTACTGTGGCTTTGTAGTAGAGCTTGAAGTTGGAGAGCCAGATCCCCCTCACTTTATTCTTCCTTCTCAGGATTGCTTTGGCAATTCGGGGTCTTTGGTGGTTCCATATGAATTTTTGAACTATTTGTTCCAGTTTGTTGAAAAATGCTGTTGGTAATTTGATAGGGATTGCATTGAATCTGTAAATTGCTTTGGGCAGGATGGCAATTTTAACAATAATAATTCTTCCTAGCCAAGAACATGGGATTGAGTTTCCATTTGTTAGTAGTTTTCAGGGTATAGGTTTTTCACTTCCATGGTTAGGTTTATTCCTAGGTATTTTATTCAATTGTGAATGGAATTGTTTTCTTGATTTCTCTTTCTATTAGTTCATTGTTAGTGTGTAGGAACACAGATTTCTGTGTATTAATTTTGTATCCTGCAACTTTGCTGTATTCCGATATTAGTTCTAGTAGTTTTGGAGTGGAGTCTTTAGGGTTTTTTATGTATAATATCATGTCATCTGCAAATAGTGACAGTTTGACTTCTTTACCAATCTGGATTCCTTGTATTTCTTTGTTTTGTCTAATTGCTGTGGCTAGGACCTCCAGTACTATGTTGAATAACAGTGGGGAGAGTGGGCATCCCTGTCTTGTTCTCGATCTTAGAGGAAATGCTTTCAGCTTCTCACTGTTCAGTATGATGTTGGCTGTGGGTTTATCATATGATGGCCTTTATTATTTTGAGCTACTTGCCCTCTATACCCATTTTGTTGAGAGTTTTTATCATGAATGGAAGTTGAATTTTTGTCAAATGCTTTTTCAGCATCTATGGAAATGATCATGTGATTTTTGTCCTTCTTTTTGTTTATGTTGTGGATGATGTTGATGGATTTTTGAAGTTGTATCATCCTTGCATCCCTGAGATGAATCCCACTTAGGCTTGGTGTATGATCTTCTTGATGTATTTTATTTTATTTAATTTATTATTATAATTAGATCTTTACAATCAATGTTATCTTTTCACCATCTGTGTTTTGTTAATGTGAAATTACATTGTACTTATAAGCAAAAGTTGGTTGCCTAGGGAACAATTATATATTCAGTTTAACAGAAATAAAAGAATATTTGTCTTAAAATGCAAGATTGTTTGGTACATAGCCTTTTGCCATGCGTACATTATAAAAATTTTTATTTTCGGAAGTGAAAATTACTTGTGCTGTTTGAGCTTTAAGGGTTGGAATGTTGAAGTATAATATCAGCTCCTTAAAGAATAAGCAAAGTCATTTATTATATGTTTACCCCACAAGAGGGAATTTAGATTTACAGTTAACATGAAAATCATGTACCAGATGTCTGCAAGAATTCTTCAGCCGTCCTTATCCAGCTTCTCTTCACAGTCCTAATACATATAGCTTTGAAAAGACCTGGTAAGGATTTCTCCTTGGCAGCCTCACTTTCCCACATCATGGAAGTACAGGTTCGCACATATACATAACATGATGATAGAAAATAAGATATAGTAAATTAGATTTCTAAATTTTGGTTCTAAGTCTCCTTGTCGATACCAGTAGATAAGTATGCAGGCAGTAATACTACTCAAAGAAATGCAGACAGCAAAAAATATATTCAGTGGTTTTGGAGGTAGTTGAGGGAAAACAAAAGCACTAATCAGCGTTACTAGAATCAATAAGGATGTTAAGCTGCCAACAACTAAATTGATGATTCGATCCTTGGCCGACGTCTCTCCGAACAGAGGTCTGTTGTCCATGCCCCCAGTGCTGTAGGTCCTGGTAGAAAAGTCCTCCATCTTGGGGCTTCTTCACTCTCCCCAAGCCACTCAAAACGGAGCCAGCATTACCTCCCGCGGTCTCGGCCCCAACTCCCAGCACCGTCGACTCACAAAGCACTCATGGCCGCAGGCCGGGTATCCAGGATGAGGCCGCGGCGGCCCAGCCGCGCTCCCCTCCTCTCTTGATGTATTTTTGAATTCGGTTTGCTAATATTTTATTAAGCATTTTTGCATCTATGTTCATCAGGGATATTGGTCTGTAATTTTCTTTTTTTGTGGTGTCTTTGCCTGGTTTTGGTATTAGGGTGATGCTGGCTTCATAGAATGAGTTTGGGAGTATTCCCTCCTCTTCTATTTTTTGGAGAATGGCTCCAAAAAAGCCATTCTTTAAGGAGAATGGCTATTATGTCTTCTCCGTATGTGTGTAAAATTCCACGGTAAATCCATCTGGCCCAGGGGTTTTGCTCTTGGGTCGTTTTTTAATTACTGCTTCAATTTCATACAACATAATTTTTATTAAGGTACCATTGATATACAATCTTATGAAGGTTTCACATGAACAATATTATGGTTACAACATTCACCCATATTATCAAGTCCCCGCCACTCCACCCCATTGCAATCACTGTCCAACAGCGTAGTAAGATTCTCTAGAGTCACTACTTGTCTTCTCCGTGCTATACATTATGTGTACTAATTATAATGTCCCTTAATTCCCTTCTTCCTCTCTCCCCATCCACCCTCCCCATTCCCTTCCCTTTGGTAACTGCTAGTCCCTTCTTGGAGTCTGTGAGTACGCTGCTATTTTGCTCCATCGGTTTTGCTTTGTTGTTATACTCCGCAAATGAGTGAAATCATTAGGTACTTGTCTTTCCCTGCCTGGCTTATTTCACTGAGCATAATACCCTCTAGTTTCATGCATTGTTGTTGCAAATGGTAGGATTTGTTTTCTTCTTATGGCTGAATAGTATTCCATTGTGTATATGTAGCACATCTTTATCCATTCATCTGCTGATGGACACTTAAGTTACTTCCATATCTTGGCTGTTGTAAATAATGCTGTGATAAACATAGGGGTGCGTATGTCTTTTTGAATCAGGGATCTTGTTTTCTTCAAGTAAATTCCTAGGAGTGGAATTCCTGGGTCAAATGGTATTTCTATTTTTAGTTTTTTGAGGAACCTCCATATTGCTTTTCACAGTGGTTGAACTAATTTCCATTCCCACCAACAGTGTAGGAGGGTTCCCCTTTCTCTGCATCCTCGCCAGCATTTGTTGTTCCTTGTCTTTTCGATGTTGGCCGTCCTAACTGGTGTGAGCTAATATCTCATTGTGGTTTTAATTTGCATTTCCCTGATAATTAGCAATGTGGAACATCTTTCCATGTGTCTGTTGGCCATCTGAAATTCTTATTTGGAGAAATGTCTGTTCATATCCTCTGCCCATTTTTTAATCTTATTTGCTGTTTGGCTGTTGAGGCATGTGAATTCTTTTTATATTTTAGATGTTAACCCTTTATCGGATATGTTGTTTACGAATGTGTTCTCCCATACTGTAGGATGCCTTTTTGTTCTACTGATGGCGTCCGTTGCTATACAGAAGCTTTTTAGTGTGATCTAGTCCCATCTGTTCATTTTTGCTTTTTGTTTCCCTTGCCCGAGGAAATGTGTTTAGGAAAAAGTTGCTCATGTTTATATTCAAGAGATTTTTGCCTATGTTTTCTTCTAAGAGTTTTATGGTTTCATGACTAATATTCAAGTCTTTGATCCATTTTGAGTTTACTTTTGTGTATGGAGTTAGACAATAATCTAGTTTCATTCTCTTACATGTAGCTGTCCAGTTTTGCCAACACCAGTTATTGAAGAGGCTGTCATTTCTGCATTGTGTATCCATGGCTCCTTTATCATATATTAATTGGCCATGTGTGTGTGGGTTTATATCTGCGCTCTCTTTTCTGTTCCATTGATCTATGAGTCTGTTTTTGTGCCAGTACCAAATTGTCTTGATTACTGTGGCTTTGTAGTAGAGCTTGAAGTCAGGGAGCGTAATCCCCCCAGCTTTATTCTTCCTTCTCAGGATTGCTTTGGCTTTTTGGGGTCTTTTGTGGTTCCACATGTATTTTAGAACTGTTTGTCCTAGTTCATTTGACATAATTTTTAAGTTCACATTTTCTCATCAGAAGGTGACCTGCAGTTAGTTACTGTATAGTAAGGTTTGGGGGCATTTGTTTTCGTTTTTTGTTATGATAACACTGCACACAATATTGAATATCTTTATAATGATCAAAGAGCATGCACATTATTAGTTGCTTTCCAGAAATTCTATATGAAATTATACTTCCATTACCAGTGTGTGTCTCTGAAGCTTTGGCAGAAGTGATCTGGAATTTGGTTTTCTTAAGATGAGGGATTTCTTCATTTCTTTGTGTTTTTTATAGGGGAATTTTGGCAATTGCTTGGAGCATGGCAGATCCTGAATTGTTGCTGAGCTGTGGAAAAGATGCCAAGATTCTCTGCTCCAACCCAAACACAGGAGAGGTATGGGGAGGAACTGTTTCTCAGACTTACAGCCTTAAAAATATTTTATCTCTAGGTGAATAAGAAATTTTCCAAATGGTTTCTTTAAAGCATTATTATAATTAAAGACATGTGAAAGTAAATAAAGTATGTGAAATGTTAATCTAGCAGAGATTTTATTAAGAACATTACCTAATAGCTGTCTTCATCCAGGAAAATCAGTCATTAAAATAGTATATTTGAAATTAGTAACCATGTCCAATTCCCTATTTCCAATAAAAGGTGTTTACCTAAACTCAGAAATACTTGGTTTGATTTAACATGTGGTTTCTGGATATCAGTATCTTCAAAATGGGAGTTTTCAGGTTTGGGTCTTTTTCCTGGTTTACCATTCCTGAAGATCCTCTCTGAGTTTTGGAAATCAGTAGATGTAGGTTTTTAATCTCTCTTCTAAATCATACAGCAAGAATATAGTATTTCATAATGTAATATTTGTCATATGTTCTACCCATGGAATTTTATACATAGGAAATGTTACCTTATTAAATATGAATGTTATAAAAATTAATTTTATTTGCCTTGGGTCATGGGCTAAAAAGGTCTTCTAACTAGTTGAATGGTTTCTGTCTTTTTCAGTATTGGGCAAGATTTTAACTACAGTTTTTAAACTTTTGTGTTTCCTAAATTAAGATAGTTTGTTGCAAGTAATTTGCTAGTTACCCTAATGAAATATTAGTAAAAATAAGAGTATCTTCAATAGGTTTTGATCTGTACTATTACAGTAAAAATGAGCACTTTTCTTATTTGATTGTGGTTTAAAGTTTTCAGATGTGGTGATGTTGTAAAAATATAGAAACATTGAAGTTAGGGGAGATGAGAAAAAATTAATAAGTTTTACCTCATATGGTTTATAGACCAAAAAAAAAAAAATCCTGCATTATACACTGTGCCTTTCCAAGTGAATTAAAAATTCCTAGAGATTACTGTTCTGATTTTCTCAGTTATATATTTGATAAAATGAATTTTTGTATATGATTGTGTGTACTTGAAGGAATAAACTGTTAATGCATGCTACAACTAATTCAGTAGATTTTTTAATTCAAATGCAAATTAGGAACAGACAAGTGATTGAAATACCACAAAGTTGCCAGGCTTATCAACCAATTTAAGCATCAGAGATTAGTAGGCTAAGTATAAAATAAATTTTTGCTTTTTTTTTAAGCTAAATTGACTTACTTCTTAAAGACATAAAACCTATGTTCCTTTGAGCATTAGTTACCATCACACCAACTTTGAGTTAGCAGCAGTTATTACAGCATAAGGGTCTTACATCAACCATTGTTTTAAGTTTTTCCATGTTCCTTTCCTTCTAAAGAAAACTGTGTATGCAGAATTCTGTTTCAGTTTTGCAGTAATGAGAATGATGTGTGCTTTCTGTTTCAGTTCTGCAGTAATAAGAATGATGTGTGCTCTCTCACTTGACTAAAAGCCAGATTTCTCAATGAATTCTTCCTTCTCAAGATTATTTTTAAATTTGTTCTTCAGATAGTCTAAATATGGTTCTTTAAATCTTGGCAAGCAAAGCAGTTGGACAGACACCAATTTAGTGTTTACCAAGCTGGTTCTAATGGAGTGTTCTCGTCTTTCAGATGCTTCCACTACTATCATTTCAATGAAAACAGAAAAACCTCAGTTTTTAAGATGTATTTATTCCAAATGTGGTCAAAATTTTTAGTTGCATTCCTTTTGGCATAATAGACCATCATAATGGACTTTTATTATACTTCAAACATTTTCTGCATTTGTGTTTCCTGGCTAAAGACATTTTCTAAGAAAATATGTTTGATTAAGCTATACTTGCTGATCATATTTATTCAGGTATTTTAGCTATAAAGCAGCTATATCATTTTCTGACTTTTTTTTTTGCCTAGGTGTTATATGAACTTCCCACCAACACACAGTGGTGCTTTGATATTCAGTGGTGTCCCAGGAATCCTGCTGTCTTATCAGCTGCTTCCTTTGATGGACGTATCAGTGTTTATTCTATCATGGGAGGAAGTGCAGATGGTTTAAGGCAGAAACAAGTTGATAAGGTAATAATAGGAAATCTTAAGGTTTTTTATATACCTGTAATAATTCATTTTAGTATATAATTTTTGAAAATGGCCTTACTGATCAGTGCAGCTAATTGGAAAATTGTGATAAATTTTTCTTGTATATGGCTTGAAAACATGTATATGAGTCTTGTATGAGTCACAAATTCTCTCTTTTTTTTTTTAGCTTTCGTCATCTTTTGGGAATCTTGATCCCTTTGGCACAGGACAGCCTCTTCCTCCACTACAGATTCCTCAGCAGACTGCTCAGCATAGTATAGTGTTGCCTCTTAAGAAGCCACCCAAGTGGATCCGAAGGCCTGTCGGTGCTTCCTTTTCAGTAGGTGGATTTGTTTTTATGATCCATAAGTACAAAGGACTTACATTGGAAAATGTTATTAGATAACTTAGTTGGAAGAAGATTGAGTTTGAGATGTGTCTGGGGTTTTTATCCTTCAAAATGGTTTCTCAGGAAAAGTGGGACCTACTCCCTTTTTTCTGTTTTCTTTTTTTTTTATTGTGTAGTATATACATAACAGAACTTACCATTTTAACATTTTGTAACTTACAATTCAGTGGCATTAAGTGCATTCACATTATTTTGCAACAATCATACCATCCAACACCTCCTTCCCTTGTTACATTTATCTTTTTCTCATTCTCCTTCCTGCATTCCTTTTCTTTATTTTGGAGGAAGGTGTATCTGTATATCCTCCTTTCTTCTTTTGTCCCTTATTCCTATTTTTTTTTTTTTTAATTGCCAGTTTCTTTTTCTTTTTTTGGTAAAACACATAGCATAAAATCTACCTTCTTAGTTATTTTTTGGGGTACAGTGCAGTATGTTAACTGTATGCATAATGTCCTCAAGGTTCATCCATGTTGTGGTATATGACAGCATTTCCTTCTTTAAAAAAACTGAATCATATTCTCTTGTGTACATACCATATTTTCTTTCTCCATTCATCTATCAGTGGACCTTTAGGTTGCTTTTACCTCTTGGCTGTTGTGAATAATGCTGCCATGAATATTTATGTGCATATTATCTCTAAGATCCTATTTTCAGTTCTTTTGGCTATATACTCAGACATGAGATGGCTGGATCTTATGGTAATTCTATTTTTCATTATTTGAGGAACCTCTGTACTGTCCCATAACTGCTGTACCATTTTACATTCCCACCAATAGTGCACAAGGGTTCCAATTTCCCCGCCTCCTCACTAACATGTTATTTTCTGGTTTTTAGGTAACAGGCATCTTAATGGATGTGAGGTGATAGCTCATTGGGATTTTGATTTGCATTTCCCTAATGATAAGTGATGTGGAACATCTTTTCATGTGTCGGCCATTTCTGTGTCATCTTTGAAGAAATATCTGTTCAAATCCTTTGCCCATTTTTAGATTGGGTTGTTTGGTTTTATTTTTGTTGTTGAGTTGTAGGAGTTCTTTATATATTCTGGATAATAACTCCTTGTTAGATAAATGATTTGCAAGTATTTTCTCCCATTCTGTATATTACTTTTTCATTCTATTGATTGTTTCCTTTACCTACTGTCTATTTTTGGGGTTTTTTGCCTGTGTTCTTGATATCATATCTAAGAAATCATTGCCAAATTAATGTTCTAAGCTTTAGCTTTGGGAACTCAGGCTATCCCTTTACATTTTTATCATCGTAACAGATCATTATACACATCATAGAATTCTTTTTCTTTTTTAAAACTGAATGAATCATTTCCTCTGCAGTTACTATTGAGTTCTTGCCATCATTCTTCTATTAACCAGGTTCTGAACATTTCCTTTGGCCTCGTGTATTCATTTCTCAGGTCCAGGTATTGATCTCTTTATAAATCTCTTAGATTTCTTTCTTTCTTTTACATTGCTGTTACTTTGCCTAATTCTTCATCTTTCCATATTGAACTGTTACATGGTTGCATGTCTATCACTATCTTTTCTGCCTCCAATGTATACTACATATTCTAGATTAATCTTCCTAAAATAAACCTTTGATTATGTCATTCATATATCCATTCTTTGATTTATTTAGTTTTCTTATTCCTCCTGTTTGATCTTTTCTACTATCTACACTCGTACCTTTGGACTTTTGCTTTTGTTTGTGATTTTCCACATTCTTTACTGAATCCTAACCATCCATCTAGTTAGTTTCTTATCTAAGTAATTAAAACATTTATTATTATAAAATTACATATTTACAAGGTTTAAAAGAAAAATTGTATACAAAAGCTGCTTTTCCCACTCCTAAAGATAAATCTGCTTGAGGACAGAAACTCTTATTCACAGGTGTGTTTCTAGTGCCTATAATGGTCCCTGACAATAAAAGATGTAGGCTGTATATATCTTTGGAATGAGAAGTGAACATCATCTTCCTCCCCTTTCCCCACTTCCACTCACTAGTATTGGAGTATTATAAAGACAATAAATTATATTCCTTTCTTCCTTACATGAGTTTGGAATCAAATGAGAGAGATATAGACTCAAAATACAAGCTTTAGTTCTGTCATAGCTAAATTGGAAGCTAAAATTCAGATTTGCAACCATAGTGGACCTTCTAACTAGAACATAGGCTCTATGAAAGCTGGGCCTCAGTCTATTTTGTTTGCCTCTATATCCCCAGTAAATTCAATAAACATTGTTTTAGCTTCTGTCCTCTTTTAGGCAGTCTTACCAATCTAGCTAAAGGCAGATCTAAGTACTGTAGGGCTTTCTTTGAAGGTACCGGCAACTTACCTACACAGACTAAATAGCTCTATGAAGGAAGATGATACACAAAAAGAAGCCCTGAAGAACTGGTAGAATGATGCTGCATTTCTTCCCTGGAAAACAATGCCAGTCAGTCCTTTCCCAGGAGAGTGTGAGGGACAAAAAGAGGCAGGAAGTGTTTTTCTGTGCTCATCCTCTTACAGAGTGCAAATGAAAGTGCCCTCTCTGTGGGCATGAGGGGTGCAATGTCACTGTCCCCCTCAAACATCTTTGGGTTACTATTATTGAAGTTTTAGAAGTCTTATTCACTTTTATGATTATCTTTATAAATGTAAATAATTCACCCAAATGTCCATGTCTTGATATTTCTACTTTATATAGTATTGAAACTCTTATGCAATATTAAATTAGTGCGTTTATACTTCCAATTTTTATTTCCAAATTTTTGTGAATTACCTTATTATTTTTACATTGCTGAAGTTTAAAAAATCATTGTGTTCTATAGTAGTATTTAAGTTTTCTATATTTGTTTTCACTGATTTAAAAATCTGATGACTAACATTTGAATTATAATTATGTAATATTACACAGAACCAAGTAAATGAATAAACCTAATTATCTTGCTTTGAAACCTAGTTTGATTCTTGCTTCTGGTGGTATAGTTTTCCCCAACTTTCCTTGAACTTAGGGAAACCCAGTGGTTTTGCCCTTTTGTGAAGTTCCATATCATGTGTAGTATTATCTACTTCCCATTCAGAACTTATATATGCCCATTGTATCCAGTTTTATTTTCATGTTAATTCCTTTAAGGATTATGGTTTGTGTCTTCTTATGTTTTGGTATTTCCTACAAATCTCAATATAAACACTTTAAACATACTAGACATTTAATAAGATAAGTTTGTGTAAAGCACATAATTCTCCTTAAGAGTTCCTAAGTGTGAAGAACCAAGTGTGGGCTTGTGTTTCCTTCTTATATTTATTTCTTAAGAATATATTAATCAGATATTAACTGTCTTCTTGCTGCCTAGAAGACAGATATTGGGTACTGTAGGAGATAGAAGAATTAAGTAGACTCGGAGCCTTCCATGTAAGTGAAAGAGAGGCAAAACTTTGCATCTACCCTCCTAGGGTTTCCAGCTGGGCCTGAGAATTAAACTGACATCAGACAAACAGGAGAAAAGCATACTGATTTTTACATGTACCTGGGAGTCTCCATAGGGAAATGAAGACTCAAACAAATGGCAAAACCAAACTGCTTACATACTAGGTCGAACAAAGAATGGCAATGTGGGAAGTAACTAAACTATATAGAGAAACAAAAGAGAATCATTGCTACTTAACAATGAAGTTAAGTTTGTACAGAGGTCTGTTTGTAACAGAGCTCTCTCAGCTGCAACTCCCATTTCTGGTGATAAGAATGTTTCTTTCCTCCTGGTACAGGGGAAGCAGCTCTCACATGGGAGTTCCATCTCTTGCTTTAAGGAAAAAAGGAGGTCAGAGTGCCTTTCTTGCTCCTGCTCTTTTTCAAATAGTGTTTAGCTCAAAATAATCCTTATGCCACATGGCATGTTTTGGGGTGGCGTATTCCACCACCCTTTAACTCAAAGCCTAGAACAGAAGGTAAGGCAAATACATAGAACTAATAGTTGAATCAGAAGAGATATGTGATATACCAAGGGCATCTGGGTTGGAGGAGGTAGCATTTGCCCGGGCTTTGAGAAGGAGTAACATTGAATATATGGAAGTTAGTCAAACAAGTAGGTGAGAAATTGTGGGGCACAGAAAATAGTACATTTTGTCTAGAAGGTGGGTTGTGTGAAGAGGAATACTAATTGAAAGCTAGGGTCAGATTAGCATATGGGAGAGTGTATAAGCCAATTTTATCCAAAGTGATATATTTTGGCTACAGTTCTTTGTTAGTAGGTTTACAATAAGCACAATTTTGGGACACATTTTTGTGGCTCAAAATTTGTTCCCTTTTTTCTTTTATAGTTTGGAGGCAAGCTGGTCACCTTTGAGAATGTCAAAATGCAGTCTCAGCAGGGAGGAGAGCAGCAGCAGCACTGTGTGTTCATTAGCCAGGTTGTAACAGAAAAGGAGTTCCTCAACCGATCCGACCAACTACAGCAGGTTGTGCAGTCACAGGGATTTGTCAGTTATTGTCAGAAGAAAATTGATGTTTCTCAGACTGAGTTTGAAAGAAACGTGTGGTCCTTTTTGAAGGTAAAGTTGGTCTTAAAACAATTTTCTTTCATTATCTGCAAATGTATTCTTATATTCTAAACTTGTCTTCCTATTAAAGAGAACAATTCAAAGAATGTGATTTCAGGAACCTCATGATGAAATTAAAGAAGCATTATGAAAGCATATGACCTAAGTTTATTTCAAGACTTGTACCTTCTTTGCTTTGAAAAGCCCAATTTGAAGTACTTTTTTAATAAATAATAAGCAATATAATAGATGTACTTAAGCCAGGGAGACATAACATTCAGCAGAGCTATTTTAAAATTAGAACATAAGGCTTAGTATAATAAAAATAGAGTATTTAATTTCTGTAGTAGATGCAGTTAAAGAAAATGGGAAAAGAGGGAAGAGTTATAGGGGAGAGAGACTGGGGGCATTTCTCATGTTTTACTGAGTTGCATTTATGACAATAGAATAACAAATCGAATTTTCTAGTTGGTCATTTTGCCTCCACTTGAATGTCTATTTCTTGATACTAATTTCCCCAAAAAAAGAGATCTTAAATGCAATACGGTTAAATTCTAAAATTATAGAATTTATTTTTATATTTTGTAATTAAGAATTCATTTTGGAAGTTCCAGGATATTGAATGTTTTACATACTGTGAGTTTTACATTCATACACCTTTGGACATGATTTAGTTTGTATTTATAAAAATTATAGTTTAAAAGTAAACTGTACTCAACCAGGATAATTAATTTCTAATATACTTACTATTAAAAAGTAACTTGTTTTTTAAAAAACTATTATTTGGATCTTTCTTACAGTGAACATTCTAGTTGATATAGCAGATTTAGGTATTTTTAATAATTCTACTTGGAATTTGATCATTTCATTAGAAATCAGGCTTTTAAATGCACGTCTTTGTTTTAAGAATATGTCTTTTTTTAAAGGTAAACTTTGAGGATGATTCTCGTGAAAAATACCTTGAACTTCTAGGATACAGGAAGGAAGACCTAGGAAAGAAGGTAAACTTTTGGGAAAGTTAAAAGGCTCTCCTTCTACAAGTAAAATGTTTATGTAGTGGGGGGGGGTATTTTTTTAGTAAAGTTCTACGCAGATTTTTTCAAATCATTTAGTAAACATTTCATAAGAATTTGTGTTCTGTTGCCAAAAGTTTTTGATACACATTGTTAAATGTGAAACTCCTCATTATACCTGAATTGAGAAGCTGCCAGAACCACCTTTAATTCAAACTTGATCTAAAGAGCTGTGTCAGGTAGAATTGGGCCTTGAAAGATAAGAAGCTGTGAACCTTAAGCAATGAAAGTAACACTTCCATTTTAAGAGCATATATAACCAACCAGTGGTCCTGAGGGGAAAGGTAGAGGAAACAGTTAAGAGATCATCTGGTTCACTACTGGTTCACTAGCTTAAGTGAAAAATAAGGTACCATTTCAAGCAGTCACAATTTTCTAAGCTATTTATGCCTTTAGCCCACAGTTCCTAAACTGTGTATTGAGTTGGTCCAGCTAACATGTAACTAGTAAATATGGAGCAACAGTAATTTATTATATTGAACTGGAATGAACAAAAAGTCTAAGTGGTTTGATTAATATTTTGACTTAAAAAAAGATTCCCTTTTAAAAAGAGGAAGTCATATTCCAGTTTCATAAATTTCTCAGAGAGAGGCTTGATTATTATTCCGCAATGTTGACATGAATAGCAGAAGAAATATTTTGGATTCTTTCTGTAATTGTATTAGCCCCTTGCCATTCTTTGAAAATGACTAGTTTTCTGTAGCATTGAAGGGTTGTTGAATCCATGGTTCAGGTTGGATACTGTACACTCTAGGCAGTGCCAAGCACATTGAAGACTAACGCCTCTTTGATACCAGACAGACCTGGGGTCATACCACACCCCCATCTGCTTACTGGCCACATGTCTGTGCTCACTTCTTTAGACTTTTTTTTTTAAACTATTATTGGTCTAAACTTGTTGATGCTAAAACTTGTTTAGGTTTGCAAGAGATTAAACATCAAAGTCTTACTGCAAACCTGCTAGCAAAAAACAAGGAAATAGAATCTGATTGTCGGAATACTTATAATAGTAGTCCTTTCCATAGTGAGTGCCTGAAAAACTATTTTTAAGGCTAATTGTACATGTTTTATTTAAAACAAAGTAGAAGAAAACCTGCTTGTTTTGAGGCCAATTTTGTGATTAAATAGCAGAGTGAGATGACATGTGAACAATAGAACTCCATGTGATCAACACTAGAAGTATTGATAATGAGTTTGCAGATAACCATTCCTGATCATCTGTGGATTTTTGCCAGTGAGGATGCAGTAAGAGGTGAATATTTGCTATATGCCTTGAAATAGAATTCCATTTAGTAGGTGAGTTGTTTTTATTTCAGATTGCTTCAGCCTTGAACAAAGTGGATGGACCCGATGTGGTAAGACACACTTTAAAAATGGCTACCTTCTAAAAATTTGATTTAGGTCGTAACAAGTAAGGAGATGTAATTTAAGAAAGTAGTCTGTTTTATTGCTTTGTGATGTAATAATAATTGCTGATTGCAGATATTTTAATAAGTGAATAATTCTCGTTTTAAAACGGCATAAGTTTAGCTGGTAGAGCATACCTTTGCCTTGACGGTATTTGAGTAAAGGAAAAACAAAACCAGTGACTGCTCAGGTACTTAAAAGGTTAAGATTTTGTTGCTAAGGGACATTTGGTAGGAAAGGAACAGACGATCTTTGCATTAATTGCTCTTTGCTTTTCCTCTAATGGTGTTTCTCAAACAAAGTTACTTAGTGTTGCTTTTTATGATTGTTGTGAATGTTGTTGGTTGGGTCTTTTATATTAATCTGTTCACTAATAACCTTTTAATGTCACATTCTTCAACTTCCTCTGTAATTGTTTTGTGCACCAAAGACTCTTAAAAACTCTGACCAAGTAGCACAGAGTGATGGGGAGGAGAGCCCTGCTGCTGGAGAGCAGCTCTTGAGAGAGGTACTTATTTTCTTCATTTTTAATTACATTTGTTTATATCTCTTTGAAATATGGAAAATTTTCTTGACTACTTGTTCTAAAATAAATTGGAGTATATTGTGTTTTTAGAGATGTTTAAGATAGGAGTGTCTTCACTAGTTTGACATAAGTATCATCTTTGAAATCTTTAGTTTTCTGACCTAGCCCCCAGCTTAGCTGGTTTAAAATTAATAGTTGATGTGAGATTGACTTAATTTGGTCAGATGGATATCAGGATGTCAGACTGAAACTGGAGTTTATCAGAAATCTACACTGCATTGCTTGTGAAGTCTGTGTTTTTCTTAGCACATTAATGTTTAGGGCCCACTTATCGGTAGCATAGGCTTCTGAATTACTTTGAACTCTCCATCTGGGTAAAGAATATTTCACTAAATAAACTGATTGTCATAATTTACTGTAAACATGTGTCCTGAGTTGTAATTGACAGTTTTTATAACTAGTTAAAATAGAGTCCTTGTACACAAGAATTGCATCATTAATTTTTTTCCTTTTTATTTTCTGGATTTTTTTTAACCACTAATAAATAGTTCTGTAATTTACTATACTTGCTTTCTGATTATATTTCATATTGGAAAATTAATGAACAAATTCTTGTTTCTCATCTCATCTTTGACTTCTTCATTGTTCTGTGTGATATGGGGATATCCTAATAACTATGGAATATTACTTAAAATTTTTACTAAGCTCTAAAAATGATTCATCATTAGACTCTTACAGGATGATTATAAAAAACGTTTTCCTTAAAAATGGGTCTTCTAAGATTTATTTAACCCAAGAATAAAGGGTCTGGGTAAAATCTTACTGAAAATTTGAACTAACTTTGGGACTACCTAGACAGAATTACAGGATATATTAAGTACATATTCATTTATATGCAACTAGATTAACTATGCATTATCAAATAGAGAACCATTTGGAAATACAGCCATGAATTAATAAGTAAGAATAATGTGTATTTAACAAAACAGTAGTCATCGATGTGTATTTTCAGAGTATTTGAAAAAATTTTGTTTAAAGAGATAAAATTTTCCCCTTTATCTTGATGATACTGTTTATCAAACGTAGTACCGTATGTATTGAAGATACTCAGCATGTAATAAATTGTACATCTTTTGGCTTTACATATATATTTCAGAAGTCCAAAAATAAAGATTTATTAATGGTATTTAGAAAGCAAATTTGAAAGATTGTGAGTTAACAGAAAAGATTTTTTTGGTAAATTCATTAACATCAGTATCTGATTTATTCTTTGATGTGAATAACTTAAGTTCTAAAATATTTTTGAGCATTTAAATTCTAAAATGCTTCTCTTTAGTTGGGGGAAGAATTAAGATTGCAGTTATTCTCCTATAATATCAGCTAATTAAGCATAATTTACAGATGCTATGCTGTGCACTAAAATTACCCAATCCAAAAGTGCCCCTGACTTTGAGTACTAGGCACTTTAATTTGTATGTGTAGGGAACCAGCACAGAAGATAGGTATTTTATCTCATGCAAGACAGCTGTGTTTTTCTTTAAAACTTTTTATCTCTTTGATATATTTTATTTTTTTCTCTTCTTTTGAACTTTTATGCATAGAAGGGAAAGTATTTAAAGTACCCACCAGCAGTATTCCTTCATTGTATTTCTCTTATTCTAAAGAAAGAAAATACTGATTTTCTTTTTACTCAGCCTTACAGGTAGTTTCAGAAATTTATGGTAGAACTATATATGTTTTTACTAGTACCTGCTGTTCCAGATATGTCTAATTTAAGAGAATGTAAAGTCTGTAATTGAATGTGAGTATATTCATGAACAGTCTGTTTATATATTGCATTTACATAAGGACAATAACTTTTTTTAAATGACTGATCCAATTAAAAGACCCTGTAACTAAACCTAGTTAACAAAAACCTTTAGATGTGTAGAAGCAGGGTTTTAAAACATAAACATAGTATAATTAAAACCATGTATTTGACATGTTTCAAGCTGCTCTTATTTGAAGTATATAAGAAAACAAAGATTCTTCAGCTTCAATAACTTCTGAGCTACTAATAATGGATGTACACTTAAGTTTGTTTAACATTATTCCTGATGACCTTGGATTTAATTATGGTTGCATAATGGAAGTTAATGCTTACAGAAGTCATGGATCTTAGTGTCAACTTGGATCTGAGGACTTTTCTAGAGGAACTTGGAATGTTGTCTAGTCAGTAGATGAAGTCATACATAAGTTTTGTTTTGCCAGTAACTTACTCAACAGTTTCATTCTGACTAAATTGCTGCCCTTTCCATCTCCTTAGCTTATTAAAGAGGAAAAACAAGAATCTGAATTTCTACCATCAGCTGGAGGAACATTTAACATCTCCATTAGTGGTGGTAAGAACCTATTTGGCTTTGATTTCTAATTTTCTTGACCATTTGAAAACAGATAGTCTCTAAGTTTAAGTTAGAAATTTTTTGTCATAGGTGGCAGAGGTTTGAAAAGACCTCAGTTTTCATGTAGTTGTTTTGGAAATGGTAGTATGTTCTGACACCTATGTGATAGAAACGGTATAATTATCTTAATTATTCCAGTTCAAACAATCTGGAAAATGTGTATTAGAAATTAATCCACAAGTAATATTTATAAATTAGCATTGTGTCTTCCTTTACGTGTGCATGTAAAAATTAATATGTTTAACATTTTTTCTTGTGACAGAAACTTTAACTTGAATATATTTCCTTATTGCAGATATTGATGGTTTAATTACCCAGGCTTTGCTGACGGGTAACTTTGAGAGTGCTGTTGACCTTTGCTTACATGATAACCGAATGGCTGATGCCATCATATTGGCCATAGCAGGTGGACAAGAACTCTTGGCTCGAACCCAGAAGAAATACTTTGCAAAATCCCAAAGTAAAATTACCAGGGTATGTTATTTTAAAAATAGATAAACATTATCTGATTATGAAAATAATACACTAATATTATAGATAATTGAAATGCAGAAAACAGTAAAGAACAAAACTACCACCTGTAATTCCTTGACTTAGAAATAGTTTTTCCAGATAGTTTGGTGTGGTTATTCCAACTTTTGTTGTCTGCATAAATAATTTTTTAAATGAAAATATTCTTCATGTTTCTATTGCAGAAAACTTAGAACACAGAAAATTTTTAATTTGTCATAGCCCCTGATTCTTCCATCAGATTAATACATATCCTTTCAAATCTCTTTATATGTATTTGTAGAATTTTTTAAAACCAGGACCATGTATGGTGTGTTTATTTGCTTAGATATTGTCACGTATATTGTGAACATTTTCCCATATCATTAAGATTCTTATGGAAGTTTTTAAATTTTTTTACAATATTCTATATAAGAAGGTGTGACTTCCCTTATTTTGGAGTGTTTAGTTAGTTGCAGTATTTTTCTAATGTAGGTAAGATAGTGATAAACATCTTTGCTGTGCCTAAAGATTTGGTGCAAATTTCTAATTGTTCAGTGAGGCTATAATCCTAGGAAAACAGTTTCTGGTATAGAGGGTTTGAACATTTTTAAGCCCCTGCTTGATGTTACTAAATTTCTTTCCATAAGAGATGCCCTAGTGTTCAGTCCTACTAGCTGTCAGGTTCCCCAACCTTATCTTGTGCACTCTCTCCCCTTAGACTCTCACTTAGTAAATCCTGTCTTTTAGCCACTCTGGCAGCCTTTCAGTTCCTCACACATTCCAGGTGCCTTTTTCCCCAGGACTTTGTATCTAGTGTTCCCTTGGCTTGGAATGTTGTTGTTTTTTCCTTCTTGATGCAGTTAATTCTGACTTCATATCTTAAATGTCTGTATGTTCAGAAAGTTTTTCCTGATCCATCAGACCAAGTCATATCTTCCTGCTAAATGTTTTGATAACACCCTATACATTCTCTCCTCAACATTTTATAAGATAAATTTGTGTGGGGGTTTTTTTGTTTGTTTATTTGTTTTTTGTTTGTTTTTTTTTTGTGTGTGTGTGTGTGTTTTTGAGGAAAAATAATAGCATCTTTTATGTCATTTGGTTCAAAGATATACTTTACTTTGCTGCTCCTTTATTCTGCATGAAATACTGTGAATAGTAGTTTTCAAAAATATGATTCAATAGCCAGAGTTAATTTTTATTAATATACCAAACGCTTTTAATTCTCTCTTTGTTTTCCTTTCCTAAGCTAATTACTGCAGTGGTAATGAAGAATTGGAAAGAGATTGTTGAATCTTGTGACCTTAAAAATTGGAGAGAGGCATTAGCTGCAGTATTGACTTACGCAAAACCAGATGAGTTTTCATCCCTTTGTGGTAAGAAAATGAGCTTTATATTACATCTATGGCATGGTATGTTGTAAATAAAATTAATGACATATTATTAGAAATATTTATAAACTTACTAATCACAAATAAGAAAAAAGTTCTCATTTGATTGCTTTTCTCAGAATTATTAACCACATTACTTCACCATGTATAGTCATTGTATTTAATAATACTGTTTAGTGATTTTGGTTTCGGACAGACCAGATGTGGAACCTTGCCTCTGCCACTTACTAACTATATGACCTAGGAAAACTTACTTTCCAAGCATTGGGCTATTCATATGCAAAATGGCATATAATTAGCTCTCACTTAATAAATTCTGGCTTGATAAAATTAATAGTTATAGATAAAATAACATTTGAGTAGAAATTACCATCAAAGGCTATGACTAAACTGGTGGCTTAAGGAATAATAGTCATTATTTGCAAAAAGAAGCTTCAGTCTGCTAAAGTAAGAATGAGCAACCATTTGCTACTTTTAATGTATTATTAGAATACAAAAATTGTAAGATACAACTTTATTATCTTAAATAATTTATGGTACTAGCTACCATTGATTTTAGTCCAAACATGCCATATTTTAGTCCACTGCTTACAAAAGCACCCAATGTGATGAAATGGAGTTAAATGCTCATCAGGCCTTTTCTGTTCAAATATTGTTCCCATTTTTTATTTTTTCTAATATAGTTAATGGAAATTCATTCTATAGCTAGGTATAGACTCTTGTGAAAGTGTTTATTATATATAACTTGTCACACACTTCCATTCCCTTAACAAATAAATATTTACTGAGCATTTATATAACAAAATGATTTTGTTTCTACCTGCTACCCACTGGTTGTAAAGTTTAATCCATACTTCTGAAAATATTACTGAGCTGCTCATGACCTCATATATAGATTGCCCTGAGTACAGTCTTAGATTGTTTTCTTCTTGATCTATAGATCTTTTGGGAGCCAGACTGGAAAGTGAAGGTGATAGCCTCCTGCAGACTCAGGCATGTCTCTGCTATATTTGTGCAGGGAACGTAGAGAAACTAGTTGCATGTTGGACTAAAGCTCAAGATGGAAGCAACCCTTTGTCCCTTCAGGTTAGTATATTTGAATCAAAAGGTGCTTTCTTTTTACTGTTGTCTTACACAGTACTTATATCCTAGAAATAGATTTGCTCCAGAAGTTCATTGCTTTCACCCTACTTATTTACATTTTGAAAGTTATTTTGCTGGATAACTGTGTATTGCCATATTTGGAGGGTCAAAGTTTGAGATGATGGGATAGTAAAATGGAGTTGCAGTTGTTAGTGAGAACAACATTGTGATTTGGTAGTGTACTGGGGGAAGTAGATGATAAAAGCATGAAAACAGCCTTCAGGTTTACCTCTTTTCCCTCTTGTTCCTCTCTGTGCTTACAGTGACCCTGTCTGCCTTGAGCAAAGAAAAATGCAGTGTAGGGTACAGAATGAATGGGAGGATGGCCGGCACCATTTTGTAAACTGGCTGCCCCTACAGTTGCATCAGGTCAGCCAGAGGGCGGCCCCACCTATGGCAGCTACAGGTGCAAAGCATAGAGGTTTCTCCCTGCATGCTTGGCCCACTAGCCCTGGCAGTGTATACAGGCACTGCATTTGGGAAGCAGGAAAGACCTTTTTCCTCCTGACAGACACCAGCGCCTCTCCCCTGTGACTCCTGCCATCACTCCAGGGGCTGAGCAGCTCCAGAGAGTAGAGCTTCTGGGCACAAGAGGATGCCACCTACAAATATGAAATGTCAGAGGAACCTGGTTCAAACCAAAATCCCACAAACACCAGAAAGAGGGCCAAGTGAAACTGAATTCATTAATCTTCCTGAGAGAGATTTCAAAATAAAAATCAAAAACATGCTCATGTAGCTACAGAAAAATATTCAAGAACTTAGGGCAAAGTTCAGGAATGAGATACAAATGTTCAAGAATACAGTATATGAAATGAAACATAAAATGGAGGGGTTTAAAAGCAGATTAGATGAAGTAGAGGAGACAGTAAATGAAGTAGAAATTAGAAAACAGGAATGCAAGGAAGCTGAGGCACAGAGAGTAAAAAAGATGCCTAGGAAGGAAAGAATATTGAGAGAACTATGTCACCAACCCAAACAGAACAATATTTGCATTATAGGGGTACCAGAAGAAGAAGAGAGAGAAACAGGGATAGAAAGCATCTCTGAGGAGGTAATTGCTGAAAACTTCCCCAATGTGGGGAAGGAGATAGACTCTCAGGCCATCGAGGTGCACAGATCTCCCAACATAAGGGACCCAAGGAAAATAACACCAAGACATATAATAATTAAAATGGCAAAGATCAGGGATAAGGACAAAGTATTAAAAGCAGCCAGAGAGAGAAAAAAGATCCCATGCTAAGGAAAACCCATTAGGCTATCATCAGACTTCTCAACAGAAACCTTACAGGCCAGAAGGGAGTGTGGCATGATATATTTAATGCGATGAAGCAGAAGGGCCTCCAACCAAGAATACCCAGCAAGATCATCATTTAAATTTGAAAGAGAGATTAAATAATTTCCAGATAAGCAAAAGCTGAGAGGATTTACCTCCCACAAACCATCTCTGTAGTGTATTTTAGAAGGACTGCTATAGATGGAAGTGTTTCTAAAGCTAAATAGCTATCTCCAGAAGAAATAAAACCATAGTAAAGAAAGTAGACCAATTAATTACTAAGCAGATGGAAAATCAAATTAACCACCCCCAAAGTCAGTCAAAAGATAGACAAAGAGTACAGAATATGATACCTAACATATAAAGAATGGAGGAAGAAGAAAAAGGAGGGGGGAAAAAAAAGAACCTTTAGATTGTGTTTGTAATAATATACTAAATGAGTTAAACTGTTAGATAGTACGGAAGTTACCCTTGAACCTTTGGTAACCATGAATCTAAAGCCTGCAGTGGCAATAAGTACATACCTATCAATAATCACCCTAAATGTAAATGGTCTAAATGCATCAATCAAAAGACATAGAGTCACTGAATGGATAAAAAAACAAGACCCATCTATATGCTGCCTACAAGAGACTCACCTCAAACCCAAAGACATACACAGACTAAAAGTGAAGGGATGGGGAAAGATATTTCATGCAATTAATAGGGAGGAATGAATGGGAGGCATTCCCAGTACCAACAGAGAATCTCCATGGTTAAGGGAAAATGAAAATACTAGGTAAATGGGATCCTATGTAGCACCAGTATACAGTCAAAAGAGGAAGTAAAAAATGTGGGGACTAGTCTCAGGCACTGAGCAGCTATATTTTTAGACTTTTTCCTAAGCATTTAATCAGCAGAGTCTTGTGATATTTCAATTTCACGTCTTTTTTCTCTCTGCAAAGAGATTCTCTCAGCAGGGTAGAAGGGTTGTTGCTTTAAAGATCACTGTATTGAAACTGAAAAATCTGGTAGAAAATCAAGGTTTTCCTTCTGTGTGCTTCTGAGAGAAAACACAGTTGTTTCATACTTCTGAATTTGTGTACAGATAGATAGGTAAGGTAATCTTGTGTGTTATACCTGAAACTCCCCCTTGTTAAAAGAATTGGTATGAGAAACTCTGGGTTGAAATAATAAGCCTGTTGGAGGTTATGTCAAAGTTGTACTACTTTTACAGCATAGATAATATGATCTTTTCAGTCTTAGTCCCTCTTGGACCTACTGGAACCCAGTTTGTGCCTTCAGACACCTATGTGTCACTTTCACTTGGATACTTGCCTATTTAGCTCACAAGACAACTATCTGACAGTTTAAGGATGGTTAGGAAAAGGTGGTAACCTGTGCCCTTTCCATGAGTAAGAGACCTTTTTCTCCATACTTTTTCAGTTATGTAAGTGTTGGCCAATTGTTCTAGACCTTTCTAAGAGAAAGGAATATAGGTACTGTACTTTTAGTAGGTTTTGAAAATTTTGTGACTCTTGATCTTTTCTTGTTTCCTCTCATACACATCTTAGTATCTTTGTTCCTCCTTCACTCTTCTTTTTCTTATTTAGGATCTGATTGAGAAAGTTGTCATCCTGAGAAAAGCTGTACAACTCACCCAAGCCATGGACGCTAATACCGTGGGAGTTCTTTTGGCTGAGAAGATGAGTCAGTATGCCAATTTGTTGGCAGCCCAGGGCAGTATTGCTGCAGCCTTGGCTTTTCTTCCTGAAAACACCAACCAGGTAACTAGAATTGACCGTTTTTCTTCTTTTAATGTGTGAGTAAGGTGAGTCCAGTAGATAGCACTCTAAATACAAATATACTAGCAAGTGAAATGTTCTGGAGCAGTTAAAGTTCTGTCATCTGACTATAGGTGAATGTTAGTGGTAATTCTTAAAAGATCATTTTAGGCATACCCGGGTTATGTAACAGACAGGATGCTCTTTGGTAGATCCCTTTGCACTAAGGGGTATAGTATTTGAGGGAAATGATGGGAAAAGGACCAGTTTTTTGTTTCTTCATCCAAATGCTGATTCTGTATACAGGGTCCTTTGTAGGAATCTTTTATGTTGAAAAGCTATAAACATTAATATTTTATTGAATAAAAGGGGTTATAATTTTAAAATTCCCACAAATGCCACCCTGGATACAGATACTAGCAAAGAAGTTCATTCTATGTGCTATTTCAGTCTGATACCATCTGTGGGAGAGTATATATTTAAAGTAGTGAAGCTAGAGGGAACTGCATTCATTCTTAATTTACTGAAGTGTCCTTATTTGTTGTGTAGTAAAACTCAGGCTTTTTCATTATACTTGTTTCAATGCATTTCAATAAGTGAGTATACAGTGATGAACGAGATTGTCACCAAAGGAGTTTCCAAACTCAGAATGACTGTAGACAAGTAAACATGGGATTCAGTGATAGGAATCGTAGTGCAGTGAGAGCTTGGAAGAGGGAAACTTAAACTCTATCATGGAGCATAAGTGCAGGTCAGGGTGGAGTTTGAGAAAAGTTTTCCACAAGTAAGATATTTGTATCTTCTTCATGTGTCTGACAGAGCTTGATTTTGAGCCTCACAGACATTTCTTGTTTCTATACTTGGTATTGTAAACTTTGTTGTTTTTGATGGATTTTTTTCTAGGTAATCATTTTCAGTATTTTGTCTGCCATAGGGAATTATCAGTAAATTTACCTAGTAAAGATATTTATACCCAGGACGAAGGGTGTTGTGACTCTCTGATTGGTTTTGTATATACTTCATGTAGGGTCCAGCTCATCTCTTTCTAAATTGTTAATGGGTATTAGGTAGAATAGAAATAGTTGTTATCTTTATGATGACTCTGATAATAATTTCATATGACTTTTTATTTAATAAGGTCTCATTATTATATTGAGGTATTAGAACCTTTATTTTAAAGCTAACTTCATCTAAGACCTTTAGATCTTCTAACCTTAGAATTAAACGTTTTGTATTTAATACCATTCATAACCAACCACATGCATTTTCTATACATTAGTCTTCATGCTTTTCTTTAAACTTTTAAAGAAAATTCCTTGTGCAAAAATCAAAATTTTGATATTACTTTCTCCATATCTCAATAGACCCTTAGTATTTTCTGGGGAATATATCCTGAGACTTTGTGATATTATTATAGTATATAATTCACCTCCCTAAAAGGCATCAAGTTTACCTAGAAAAGTTTAAATGATATCTTTAAACCTTTAATGAGTGTATAGAAATGAATAATTTTTAAAGATATTAAAACGAGTTCTTGCTGAAACATTTTACCATTACTTTTTTGTTGTTGTTTGTTAATACCTAGAACATGTATATGGTCAGCTCATATTTACCGTAGAACCATATAGTTTTATTAATTTTCATCTCTTTCTTAGATCACCATTTTCTTCCTTCACCGTCTTTAGCAGATGATTCTAATTGGGCCCTTTTTTCCCCTAGAAAGACATTAAGTTGTATTTTTTAAACTACTTTTATGATTTGTGAGCATTACTCAACTACTGGAAAACAACAAAAGAGCAGTGATGATAAGTGACAGTGATCTTACATACTACCATGTGGTGGGCATAACTCAAATTCCTGCCTCAGCCAAATTACAAGTTACACTATATTATCATGGGCCTTTGGTGTCTATCTGGAATATTAGAAACCATCACATCAAACCCTAATGTGACAGAGTCTCTTGTAATATATAGCATTTCAACAGAAATCACATGAGTAATCTAACTTACTTAAAAAAATCAACAGCTGTCATACAGTTGGGTGAGCTCTAACAAATTTGCTTTGTTTTCTTCCATTGCTTCTTATAGCCAAATATTGTGCAACTTCGTGACAGACTTTATAGAGCACAAGGAGAGCCTCTACCAGGACAGGAATCACCTAAAATTCCTTATGAGAGGCAGCAGCTGCCCAAGGGCAGGCCTGGACCAATTGCTGGCCACACACAGATGCCACGAGTTCCAACCCAACAATATTATCCCCATGTGAGTAACGTGGTGCAGATTAAGTGGGAACATTTATGTATTTCTATTCAGATTGGTAGTTTTAGTTCCTAGGTGAGAACCTTATCTGCCTTGATAAACTAGACAATTTGTTGTTTTAATAGTTATACTTTTTATATTCTTTAAAGTAGTATTTATGATGTTTTTTTAAACATCACTTTAATCTGATCATATTTTAGATATAAATTAATTTAAGCTCTCTAGGGGAGATTTCTTATTTCCACACTTCTCTTACACATAAGAGACTGTTCTTGCAACTTCTACAATTTGATTCATTTGAAAATCTAATTAGTGGGAACAATTTTGTGACTGATTTGGTTAATTTTATAAAAAGTATTTTTAGGAAATCGTCTTATTTTTTGAGTGTTCTTTTCTGAATTGTCAGTATAGGTTTGTCTTCTGTATCAGCACAATAAAAAGACTTCTTTTTGGACAACCTGAATATTAGAGAAAAGTGAATGACTCCAGGTTTATGAAGTTGTAGGGCATGGGGAATCTGAAGATGATTAAATACTTTTTATTAATTAATGTGTTTATTTATTAAAATTACTGAATGTTTAATGGCATAAAATGTAGCCTCTTACTGTCTTTTACTACTTCATGTAGAAATATATTTCTAGACTAACAGATAACCTTCATGTTCTTAAATGAAAAGCATATTTTCATAAGTAATAAATGGTCTTGATTGACAATAAAGTTAATAGGTATTCCACCCATTTTAAAATGGAACCAATTGCTGATAGAATTGACAGGGTCTCTTTTACATTTCTTTGTAGCAAAAGTAAATATAAAATCATGAAAAAAACAATTTATGCTCTTCTGTCTATTGTACTTTTGATTAATACAGGTACTAATTGATTAGTACTTTTAATTAATACAGATTACACTTTAATATAACTGTAACTATCCAGAGAACTCTCTGTTTTGTTTTGTTTCCATTCATTTGACAAATATTTATTGAGGCTACTCTAAGTGCCTGTCTTTATTCTACCTGTTTTGGGCATTTTGAGAAACAAAATAGATTAAATTCCCTACTCATGTGGAGACTGCACTACACTTAAAAAGTCTGTGACATAGGTGGGACAAATCTGGATAGCTGGGAAAACTCAGAGGCGTAGAGGTCAAGCCACCAACCAAAGTTTTAAGATGTAAAGATTGAATTTTTCAACATTACATGGCTAGTTAATGAGCAACTTGGTATTAGAACTCCCAAGCACCTTAAGTTCGATCATGCTGTCTCTCAGTGTACTGAAGTAAGGCATCTTTTGCACTGGGAGAAGAGAATATTTACTCTTTGTGTCCCTGGATTTATCTGTCTTTCTGGAGAAATGTAAAAACATTAAAAAACTTTGTATATACTTTGACTTAGCAGTCATACTTTAAGAAAAGAAAAACAAATTCAATAATAAATTAAGCATTGGTTTTCTTGATTCAAGCTTATGATATGCTAAATGAGGACAGTGGCTTGTGTTTTTAAAGGATTGTTTACAGGAAGGACTAAAGGGATGAAAGGGAAGCCAGAGTAGTAGGACTTCCACAGCCACTTCAACCACCACCAAGCTATTAATTGTTTATATATTGGAGTTTCTACAAAAATTTACTTGACAAAAAAGATTGTGATGGCTTAAAAGAGAAATTTGAAAATCTCTGGACTTCAGAATAAGCAACATGGTATGGTGGAGCAAACACTGCCCTGGGAATCAGGAGACATGGAATCAGTCCAGCTCTATGACCAACTAGTTGTATGGACCTCAGCAAGCTCCTTTGTTTCTTGAGGCCTTGGTTTTCTCAATGGTAAAGGTTGGGGATTAGACTGGATCATCTTTAATATTCTCTGATTGTATGATTCTAGGTCTCATATGGGACCAAAATGATATTTTGACTCTAATGAAATCAGAAAAGGGAGCATATAAAAATGTGTTTACAGATCTAGTAGTAGCATGTATATTGTTAATGCTTCAAAATCACTTTTTTACTCAATTATCTTTTTTCTTTGCTTTGGAATGTCCTCCTTCCTTGTCCACTTAGAAAACTTAGCTTTTCTGCCTAATTCTTGACACTTGAATGGCAGTGTTCTCTGTGCTTTGATTAAGGTTTTCATATTGATTTTCCACTGCCTTCTTCCTGTTTTGTTGTGAATGTATGCTTGTCTTTTGGAATCCCAGCTAGAAGGCAATTGCCTGACTAATATAAGCTGTCTTGCTGGTCTTTTGTTGCTTTGCATCTGGCTATTAATGCCTTTTGGGTTTTTTTTTCCTTCTTTTAATATTTTCATTTTTTATTTTCTGTGATTGGTATTTCTTTGTTCAATTCAGGTTAGAATTGCCCCTACTGTTACTACCTGGAGTAACAAAACTCCTACCGCCCTTCCCAGTCATCCACCTGCAGCCTCTCCCTCTGACACACAGGTATATCCTTTATTACCTATCTTTGAGCAGAATTCTGCTCATCTTAATATATAGAGCTATTTATCCTCTACCCCCCTTTATCAAGTTCCCCTCCCTGCATCTGTCTGCCTGCTTATAGCATTTTAATGCTTTTAGGATACAAGAAGCAGTTTTTAGCCCAATTAATTTATTTTCTTATCCCTTTCCTTCTTTTGCTGTTCTAGAGCTAGGAAAACATCAACCAAGGATCTAACAATGGTTTAGATCTGATTTTACTGAAGATTTTATCTTTTTTCCTTCCTTTTCTTTGAGCATTGCAGAAATTGAACAGAGGCAAAAGTTCCCTTGTGGCATTTATACTTACATTTCCAAAGTGTGGAGTAGTGGATGGAATTTGGTAGAGATGGAAAATCCTGGTGCCTTACGATAAATAACATTGACACTATTTTATGAGGCTATCAGCATCTGTTGCCATTTATTGCAATTATTATTTTGGACCTGTCTGATCTTTAAATCGCTCCAAATATGTTGCTCAGAAAATGTGTTCTGGAGAAGATAGAATGTACAAAATGCAATGTTTCTTTCACAATAAAGTTTTAAAAAAATTTCATTCCCAGAGATTATGAATCTATCTAGTAAGATTCTTGGTTCCAAATGTAATCCTTGTTTTTACTATGTTCTCACTTCCTAGGGAGAAAATCCTCCACCTCCAGGTTTCATAATGCATGGAAATGTTAATCCAAATCCTGCGGCAGCTCAGCTTCCCACATCACAGCTTCCCACCTCTCCAGGTCATATGCACACCCAGGTACCACCTTATCCGCAGCCACAGCGTAAGTAATGTGACCCTAAAGTCCTTTCACAGCAATATGTCTCATCTAATGCAGTAACTATATACTTTGAAGCTCCAAAGTCATGATTAAATTAATTATAATATGTAAAGAAAGAACCATTATGTATAGGACTCAAATCCTTGCTACAGAGAAACATGGTTTCCCTGAATCAACATGATAGGGTACACTTCCTATGTCAGTCCATTCAGAACAGTTGGCTCCTGTTCCTGAGCCTTTACTAAGACCTGGTAAAGAGAGTCAATTATCCCATAATTTTGGTATAAAAAATAGAATTTTAGAAATTGTTTGGTATACTTTTCCTTTAGGCAAAATGACCATTTGGAAAAATGGCTCCAAGGGACATTTTTTGTTGTTTTCCATTTATCTTTTTTTTTTTTTAGAAATAAGCATTACTTTTAGGGCAGTTTCAGGTTCACAGCACTAAATGTTCAATTGTGTGGAAAGTACAGAAAGTTCCAGTATTTTGCCACACCCATGCACAACCTGTGAATATCTTGCACCGCAGTGGTCCCTTTGTTTCAGTGAGCCTACAGTGACATGTCATTATTATTCAAAGTCCATAATTGACTCTAGGGTTCACTCGTGGTGGTGTACATTCTATGAATTTTGTCAAATGTATAACAATGACATGTATCCACCATTGGCTTTTGTTTCTTTAGAAAAGATTTGTACTTGGAAAGTAAAATATCACCACTATTTTAAAATTTACATGAAGAGCAAAAAAATAAAAATCTCAAAGGGAAAAATTGTATGACTATTAACAACTATTACAAAAAGAAGAGGCCATTACCTTGTAAGAACTAATCTTAATGAGCCTATTCTACACTAAATAGATGTTTCTTATTCAACAAGAATCCCAAATTTGATACATCTTTTCACTCAAGTGCTCAATGAGAAAGTGCTGTTTTCAGAGTAGAGCAAGGTACAGTTCTCTAGATTGACTCTATAGAGGTTCATACCTACTCTTCATCATGCAGAATCTGATGGTAATCTAGATCTCTAATCTGGGTCCAGGTCTCTGCAGAAAACATTAGCTTTTAGCCTGATTAGCCTGATAGCTTACTAACCAACTGTGTACAGTATGTATAAGGTTACAAAGTAATTTGTCAGAGATCATGGAGATAACTGTTAATCTGGAACTGTGCTCAAAATCAGAATTTGAGTAGCTGAAGATTGTACGAAATGTTGGAGAAGATACTTGTTTCATAACAATAGTGTTCACCCTGCAATTCTCAGAGTGCAAGGAGCTTTTAAGCTTTTGAGCTGCCGTCAAACTCCTATAACTTTTCCTGTAAAGGGGGGTCCTTTCCGTGTGTATTTCCTGCATGGTTCCACCTGGTGGGTAGTAGGGGTCACTGCAGCCTTTTCACTGGAACAGGAAATTTCAGAAAAGGGTCGTAGTTCTTGGGTAATGATTCAAAGATTTTCAGAGCCAGCAGCAAATATTGGATCCAATGAATTGTAGTATATTTAAGGCATCTGAGCTATCAAAAGCATAACATATCATAATTTTAATGTTTAGTTGTAACTTACTGTTGTAAGAAGAATGATGTAATGAATTTCCATAGAATAAGATAACTTTAGTTTTCTGTTGCTGTCTGAATAAACTTGTAACTAATTAAAATTTCTGTTTCTTCTTGGTGTAGCTTACCAACCAGCCCAGCAGTATTCCTTCGGAACAGGGGGGTCAGCAATGTATCGACCTCAGCAACCTGTCGCTCCTTCTGCTTCAAATGCTTATCCTAACACCCCTTACATATCCTCTGCTTCCTCCTATTCTGGGCAGTCTCAGCTGTACCCAGCACAGCACCAGGCCTCTCCACCTACCTCCAGCTCTGCTGCTGCTTTCCCTCCTCCCCCTTCCTCTGGAGCATCCTTCCAGCATGGCGGACCAGGAGCTCCACCGTCATCTTCAGCTTATGCACTGCCTCCTGGAACAACAGGTACTCTGCCTGCTGCCAGTGAGCTGCCTGCATCCCAAAGAACAGGTCTGCGCTTGAAAGGGATTTGGTTTGGCTCCCTCCCTTATTTTTTTCATGAACACATGGGTGGATGGAGGGGAATTATTTCTAGCTGTTTGTAAACTGGATAATGCGAGGTGTTAATTGTTTTTATAACACATTCTAAACTATTTTTGAAAGTGTGATTCTTCCATGATGCGCTTCAGTTGCTAAATGAGGAAAGTTTTAAAGTTTCAAAATATAATCTGCCATTGAATTTAAAATAAATGGTAAGAACTTAATTGGCAAGATAAGTGGTGGTTGGGACCAAATTTAATTGACGCTAATTTCTTTACTGGAACAAAACTGTATTCTGTGTTATTACTGTGAAGTTTTCAATTCTTCAAATTATTTGTGCCTTAAACTCATTAATAGATTAATAATATAGGGTCTTAATAGGCTGTAAAAATATTGTAATTATATTTATTTATAAAGATGAGGAGGGATTTTGATATGATTATCTAAAGGAAAAAAGTGAGAGAGCACAACTCTGACAGAGAATCTCTCAGACAGCAGAAAGTCGGTATAGTAGTACAGTGAGTCTCTATTACAGTAATACCACCCTCAAATATTTTGGAAATTTATAGGCATACTTTTTTTTTGTCCAATAGTGCCTGAAATTTTCTATCTAAAATCATAAATTTAAATTGTTTCTATAATGAAATATACATATTTAGAATTGAACATGATATTAATTTTTTATGGGGAGGTTATATTATCTGATTTTCATTTTGAAATAGTAAAAGGGGCCTTAAAAGCATGTGTTATATGTTAAAAGATACCAGTGAATCAGGGTTAAGGACCGCTAACATAGTAGTTAAGGAATGCAGGCTTTGGAATTAGACTTTCTGGGTTTGTATCCCAGCTTTAGTACTTTCTAGTTCTATAACCTTGAGTAAGTTACTTAAACTTCTTTAAGCCTCCATTTCCTCAGAATAATTATAGTACCTGTCATAATCTTATGAAGAGGCCTTAATATATTAAAAGCATTTAGGGACAAGTAGTGCAAAGTTAACTGTGATTTCACAAAACCTCACTCAAAATTAGAGCCCTGTGCATTTTGGTAATTGAAAATGGTTTCCTTTTCAGATTGTAACTGATGGTTTTGAACTAGAAAGACAAAAAGATGAATGAGTCTCTTGCTTTTCTGCTAATACTGAGGTTGCTCCTGGGAAGTCCAGTTTATATTTTTTTCCTTTTACATGTTAAGCAGTAGCTTTCATTGCTGAAAACACTTGTCATAACATAGTATCTATTGAGGAAGTAGTCTTTTCTAATAAAGTCTTATGGATCCAGAAGTACATATATAGCTCCTCCTCTCTGATATGTGTTAAAGTTCAGAGTACTGAAAATCACACACACATGCACAGTATGTAGCACTCTTTACTACACATGTAAAATTTCTGTAACTTTGAATACAGATAACTTCAATAGGCTGATATTTTAGAGAGGAGTGCTAATTCAACTGCAGACTTAAAAAAATTACCTTAAAAACCTGGATGACTGAAGACAGTTTGCATTCTGATTAGTTAGGTAATAAGAGTTCTCAAGTGAAAGATGCATTTGAGTAAATCCCCTGCAAAAGGTGGTGCAGGGAAGTAGAGAAATTAATTATCAGTTATTAAACATTTATTAGGTATGTCCCAGCACTTGCCACATATTTTCTTATTTAATTCTCACAACCATGAGAAATAAGAATAGTTTTTTTTTTAATTGACATGAGGAAACTTTGAGTTTCCTATGAGTTACATAATGTCCTCGTGATTGCACAGTGATAGTCTCCAAGCTGAGATACAAGCCCAGGTCTCTCAAGTCTTCAAAGCCCACATTCATTCTCTACCAGATAGTCTAGTCCTGGTATAAGTGATAGGAATTGCTGCCAGTGTTAGAATTACAAAAGTCATTTAGCAACCTGTTTTAGTCATTTGTTGCTTCATCACCTAAGTAAATATTTGCATGGCTGTTTTTTTCTCCTTAAGCAAAATTATATTTGGCCATGAGATACAGTCTTTGCTTATATACAGAGTAACAGAATGTTCTAACGTGGCTGAGAAAAGCAAAGTGACTAACAGGAATAAGCCAAACAAATATTTTTCAATGTTTAGCACGGACTAATAAGCTAGCTGCTTTGTTACCTCTTGCATGTTAGTAATCCTAGTCCCCTATATTTTAAATAATGTTTCCTTTGTTACCACGTGTTATTTTTTGATTTCCTAAAAGTTTTGTCTAGGTTATTCAAATAATTGTGATTGAAGATTTTATCTTTGTTCCTACCTGTCTTAAATTATACCGTGGTTCTCTAGAAGACTTGGAAATCCACTTGTCCAGTGGATAATTCTTGGCAGATACTAGGATTTTCAAGCCCTCTAACTACCACAAAATGATGTGCCCACTGCTCAGAGAAACCAATGTTGCAATCATCAAAACATTCATTCAGTAAATTTCTAATGTGTACCTGTTCAGTCTATACAGAATTATAACAGGCAAAGGTAGGGAGGCAGAAAAGGACAGTACACTTCTAGTGAACAACGCATGGCTTTTTTATAAATTGGAACATAAAATTTGTATTTGGGTCAAATTTTGTAAAGCCTTACATACTAGAGAAAGAGTTTTATGCTTCACACAGTAAGAAGAAAAGGAGTTGGAACTGCTGAGGGGCATGCTCAAAGTGGTACTTGGGGGAGATTAGTCTGGTTGTAAAATAGCTAATGGGCAGTATGGCAGAATCAGAGGCAAGGAGAACAGACTGTCTCCCAGTTCTAGGTTTAAACTAGTAACAGCCTGAGGTAGGATAGTGCAACCTTATTTCTGTGGTGGCAGCACAGAGCAGTTTCCCTTACTTTACTGTCTAGGATAATTAGGATACTGCCTCTTCCTTTTTTTTTTTTTTTTTTTTGGTCCCCTGTTTAATGTGTACTTGTTACTAAGGAAGAGTACTTCCAAATATGAAAGCCTTAGAATTTTACTCAAAAAATTTGTTTTCTGATAAAATGAGCTTTAAGCTATTATAAAGCTGTCTTTGACTGAACATTACTGGCTTCGTTAAACAACGGAAAATTTAATTTACATAATACAGTTGACCTTGACATCCCCCATGCAGTTGAAAATCCATGTAGAAACTTTTGACTCCCTCAAAACTTAATAAACTACTGTTGACCAGAAGCCTTACCAATAACATAACAGCTAATTAATACGTTTTGTATGTTTTATGTATTATGTACCATGTTCTTACAATCACGTAAGAAAAAAGAAAATTTTTTTTCAAATTGTAACATCTCAGTTTTCCAATATTATTTACTGAAAAAAATCATGTATAAGTGGACCTGTGTAGTTCAAACCCATGTTGTTAAGAGTCAACTGTATAGTCCTAGGCTTCTTCACATAGAAGAGTCTTGAAAGTGCATAAAATTGCATATTTTCATGAAACAGTTTATAAATAATTTTTTAATTTTCATAAACATTCCTTACTCAAGTTGTAAGTACCTGGTTTAACACTTTAAATAAAGGAGCATGATAGCCTGCGTTACTTTTCTTTGGATATTCTCTTTTACCTTGTGTCATTGGAAAATGACCTCAAGGACTGATGTCTTTCTAAATTTTAGTTTTTAGTTTTGTGGCTCCCTTTTAATGTGACATGCTAGGCTTATAGGGGAAAGAGTAGGTATATGGTTAACAAGAATGCTCTATTCTTTCTGTCTCAAATTATCTTCCAGCCAAAAATCTCTATACCATCAGCACTAGTTTTTCAGTAAATTCAATGAAAAAGTATCTTAGCCAGTGCATAGATCCCATCATTTTGCCCCTGCAAGAATGCCTAAGAAGATTCCCAGTGAGAAATGGGATTTGAGTAAGGATGATATGCAACTCCACTCCTATACGTGAGACCAAGCCATTCCCTCTTCCTTCCCCCAAAGACCCTATGGAGGCCTAATCCCTACACTAAGGGTCTCTAGTATCCAGGGACATGCCATTTTCATTTTTTAGATTAATTTCCTTTGGTTTTTATTAATTTTTTACTATAATATTTTGAAAGACTCTAGTATGAATAAAAACAGGAATTATCTGTAATTCTACCATCCAAATACAACCACTAGTAATTTACATTTATTCCCTTCATGTACCTATAGGCACACATACATATAAGTGTATTCACACTGTTGTACAACCATCACCACTATCTCCAGCACTTTTTCATCAACCTATACTGAAATAACATAACCACAAAATAATCCCCATTCCCCCAAATGCCTGGTAACCACTGTTCTACTTTCTGTCTCTATATAATTTGACTAATCTAGGTACTTCATTTAAGTAGAATCATATTTGTCCTTTTATGACTGGTTTATATTTAATTGTCTTCAAGACTCATTCATGTTGTAGTATGTGTCAGAATTTCTTTCCTTGTTAAGGTTGAATAATTTTCCACTGTATTCATGTACCACATTTTGTTTAGCCATTCATCTGCACATGTGCATTTTGGCTATTGTGCATAATGCTGCTCTAAACAAGGGTATACAGAAGTCTGTTTGAGTTCCTGCTTTCAGTTCTTTGTGTATATATCCAGACATGGAATTGCTGGATGAAATAGTAATTCAAAGGTTCATTTTTTGAGGAACCATCATACTGTTTTCCCCAGTGGCTGTACCATTTTACATTCCCACCAGCAATTCATAAGAGTTCCAATTTCTGCATGTCCATACCAACACTTGTTTACTGTTTTTTTAATTCTAGCCATTTTAATGGGTAGGAAGTAATATCTCATTGTGTGCATGCATTTTTAAAGAGTTGACATCCTAATACACATACATACATACATAATTAATTTGACCTCTTAACTTTCATTCTTAATATTACACCATGAACCCTTTTTCCATGCCCTTTAAAGTCATGTCATCTTTTTAAAAAGAGTAAGAAAGAGATTTATTCCATCTATAGTTTTTTACAAGTAAAAGAGATTATCTCCTCTTTATAGTTTATGAGAGAATTATATACAAGATTAAACTATGTTGCTTTTATTTTTCTAAATGTTGACCTAGAGAATCATTTTGGACATCTACAATGAGCTTCCATAATTCCTTTTCCTGTAGATATTCAAGTTCCTTATGTTGCTTGCTTTACCTAATGTTGGTATTAAAGTATATTTCTATAAAGTTCAGATCAATTTAATTGTGTTTAAAAAGTCATATGTAACAAAGATGTAAAAGCAAAAAGATTGAAAGGGATTAGAATTATAGCTGAGACAGAACTGTTACTAAAGTTGATGAGATTTGAACAGGGATCTGGGCTGAAGTAAAATATATAGCTAAATGTATTGCACAGTTTGAAGTTAGGAGGAGTTGGGTAGGCATATATTTGGGCGGGGAGGGGAACTTTGATTATTGTGCAACTGGTACTTTCTGTTCAACAGACATTCCCACCCTCAGGTTATGTGGGCCAGCCAACCGGCTATATGTTCCCGTTGAGAAATCTGTTTGATTTGATTGTTTCACTTCTGCCTTTAAATTTGATTTGGTATAATTATAACTTTAGTGTCATTTTACCAAAGCATCATATGAAATTTCTCCATAAACTTTGCTGTGCTGCTAATAATTTGTGAAATCAGGATGCCAGTACCAACAGCTTAAGTCACTGCCATGAGGTCAGAGGAAAACTCTCATCTTCTGTTCTTGCCTCTCATGGGACAGGAAGGAGGGATTCTGCTCCCTGAGAAAAAGGGTCGAGGCCCAGGTGTTTCTAGTGCTTGTAGTTTTATAATTTATCAGCCCCGTCAGCCCAGAAACTGACGTCTGGTGCTGGAGTACATCATCACTGGTTGCAGATCAGGTCAGTCCTCTGTCATAATGCACAGAATGACTCCCAGGGATTTAGTAACTAGAGTGCCAGGAGGTCATCTCCTGCATGGGCAATTAAGTTGTAAAGTCATTATTTAAGTCAAAATAAGAAGTTATTTATAGTCAGTTATCTTTGATCGCTCCTTTCATTAGGTAAGCCCTTGAAGAAGTTGGCTTGTGTTTAGGAGCCATATTGTATGAAAACCATCTGTCTGTAAACTCCACACAGTGAGATTTCAAGCTGTGGGATTACTTCTCCCACCTCACAGTTTCTCTGGGGCATGTGCTTCTTGAATAGAGCGCATAATGAATTGAACTCAGTAATTAGTTGCTATATTCTCTTGGTTCCTTTCTCCCCAAGTGAAGATAGTTGAATTTCCCCTGAGTTATATGTGCATATGATGTACCTTCACTGCATTCCTTTGATTTGAGGCTGGTCCTGGCCTGACCCTAAATATCTGACAATTTTGGAATTGCTGTGTTGGTTTTCAGCCTGCTTTCCTCTTATCCACCACCAGAAACTTCAGTTCTCTTGAGAGAAGTGTAGTGATTTATGAAATGACTGGTGCTGAACAGTCTGCAGATCCGTATGTTTTACAGAAAAGACCATATAAAATGGTAGTATATTTACTGGGCCTCTTCTCACTTATGCACATACTCATGGTGGGACTCCAGAAATTACAGTTTCTGGAGAACCCAGACGCTTGGTACCTCCAAAATCCAGCAGTAAAGTGGCACCACTTTATCAGTATCATCTGACATGCTCTTCTTTAATAAGTGCATTGCTGAAGTTAGCAGTACAGTGTAGAAATCCTCCCATTTCTCTTTAAATGCCTGCTGCTTCAAAAAGGTTTTGACCTGCAGCATTGACATTACCTAAGAGCCAGCTGGAAAGATAGACTTTCAGGCCCTACCCTATACCTAGTGAATTAGAATCTGCATTTTAAAAAGATTTTCAGCTGATTTGGATTCACAGCTTTAAATAATACTAAAAATGGATACTCCATTGATAGTACTGAATTTCATTGATCAAATAGAAAAACAATCCATGGGAACAATTAGGGACATACTATTTTAGATAGGAAGGAACAAAATTTTCTTTTAAAAGCACAAGTAAGAGAAAAAAGTAGTATTTGAGAGTTAATTGGATCTGACACAATTAATTTGCTTTACCCCAAAACTGGTTACTTTCTTAATTAGAAGACGTTTATTGTGACTTGATTAAAAAGTAAATTTTATTGCTTTATAAAATTAGTTCTTTCTGGGGATCGATAGTGGGAGAAGAAACAATTGTAAAATTAGAAGTGAAGTTTAGAATGCCTTTGATGCTAATACTGTTTAAGTGACTTTTATATTTTGTCTACAGAAAATCAGTCTATGCAAGACCAGCCACCTATGTTGGAAGGTGAATTGGTTATAAAATATACTTTTGGGAATCTTTGAATCATTAGATGCAGTTAATGAATGTACTTTCCCAATAAATGCATGTGAACTTCAAAGCTGATGATATCCTAAATCTGATCAATGTAAATTTGACGTCTTAAAATCAAATCAACTCTTAATGCTGATTGAATTAACTTGGTGACACAAAAAGCTTTAAATCGTAAAGTCATGTGTTTTATATAGACATAAGACAACAACTACCCCAAGATTGTCTCATATGTAAGATATGAAGGTGATGGGAGAGGTTTGAATGATTAATCTATATATGATCAGAACTTTTAAGAATGTGTTAAGCAGATAGATAGGAGCAGGTGGTTTAATATTTTGTAATTAGTTCTTGAGATTCATTTGGCATTCTGTCTCCTAATAAACTTGTAGAAAATTATTTCCATTTTAAAATCAAGGCAAATGAGTACATGCTGGTTAGGAGATCTTGTTTCTAAAAATGTTTCTGTGACTTTATGTATGAATCACAGGTTCTCTGTTTTGCTAAGCAATTTTGTTGTGATTTAATATCGGGGCTATCAAAAAAGTGAGAGGTAGAATACTGAAAGAATGTTTAATTTATTGAAAGAGGAGCAATTTTTTGTCTTTACATATACACACACACGAAACTTAATGAAATTTAAAATGATTATATTGTGATGTAGAAATTATCTTGTCATTATTTCTGGCATGTTTCATTCCTTTTTTCTTTAAAGATAAGTTCTGCTACTGATGTCCATTTGTCACTTTAAGATGATAGGTTTTTTGGTTTTTTTTAAGAAGAAATTTACTGAAGTTGACAGTCATTTAGTTTTATATTTGCTGCCAGCATGGAATGTTTGTGTATGTCATTAAAAAATTAAATGTATCACAGGTATTTGAATGCCCTTTTCTACTTGATAAGTAATTCCTAAGGCTAAGATGAAAAAAATTACTGGGTTCTATTTTTTTTTTTAGTTGTTGGGCTCTATTTTTTTTTAACATTGTTTCTACCATACAGATGATTTGCTTGTGTTGAACTGTCCTCTTGGGAAATAAGAAGGTGCTACTTTTATTCTTTTTTGTATGTTGAACATTTAAAGCTCCCCCCCTTTTTTTAGCTTACTCTGGTGATTTATTTTTTATTAGGAGAGAAGTAATAACTGATCTTTGAAGTTTATATACCAATATAGACATAACAACTTCACTATCCTTAAATTTAGCACAGCACTTTCACTTTAAATGAAAATAATGTCAGTGCATCTTGACTACTAAGCCATAGCCTTGCAGTTAATTATGAGAGGCTGTGCTAGGGCTGTATAGTGATCCCCACAGCTCAGCCGGTAAAACTTTTGTGATGGTTACTTCAAGGTTAAGGTAGAATTTGGTGGTATTATATGATGGATACAATTTGGTTTTCATGTTTTCAAGATTCTGAAAGAAAATGCCCTCTGTTATCTGTTACAGGTCCTCAGAATGGTTGGAATGATCCTCCAGCTTTGAACAGAGTACCCAAGAAGAAGAAGGTACTAAAAAAAGATGTCCATCCAATTGTCTACAGATAGTCTGTTAATCATGTGGGCACCCAGAGCACACCATGCTTCCCTGCTCCTTTGAAAGGCTAGGCTTACTTACTGATACATTTAAAGTGTATTTCAACTTGCATCTTCTAATCCATGAAGGGAAGGAAAGAAAGTAGAAAACAGTTTAGTGGTATGAATTAAACCCTTTTAGAAGGCAAGATGTAAATTCCTAGTAGGTCTCTTTCAAAGAGTGGGAAACAAAATTTCAGGCTTCTCTGATTTTTGGGGGTTTTTTTTAGGAGTTATTTTGATCTTTGGGTTCCAATGGCAATTTGGTAATTACATTTTGAACTATTTTTGTCTATCACATATAATGTGAATGAAGAAATAGCCTTTTGTAGCCTTGTAGCTGAGCATTGTTTAGATGTCATTAACTGCTGAGAGCTGTTAGAGTACGAGATAAGGTTTTTCTTTCCTTCTTTCTCCCCAAGCCCTTTTTTTTTAACTCCTTGTGATTTCCTTTCCCCACATAATGTAATGAGAGGCCATAACATAAAATTGGGAGGCACTAAATGACAAGAAAACTCAAAATTTAGGTTAGTGATAATCAGAAATTTAATCTACTTTTAGTATAATAGAATTGACAGATAATATCTACTTAGTGGTTTAAGAAAGGGTATTACATCCTCATCACCCTACAGACACACATTTGTCATATCTAATTACAGATTGCTAGATATAATTCTCCAGATTTTGATACTCTCTTTCAAAAACACCAGGGTTTTGGCCCCCCTGTATTGGGAGTAAGCAAAGGGGAAACAGGTCTAAGTTTGCATTTCCTACCCCTCTTAGCCAGATTAGCTCTACTGTTATGTTTTATTCTAGAATTCTGAATAAAATTTCATTTGAAAACAGTATTCTATTACTATTTAAAAAGTATTTTTAACCATGGAATAGTCTTACTTTCCCTTATTTAAAGCTGAGGAAATGTTACTATTGTTTTCTTATACTTGGTATCTTTTATTTCCATCTTTTAAAAGATGCCTGAAAACTTCATGCCACCTGTGCCCATCACATCACCAATCATGAACCCTTTGGGTGATCCTCAGTCACAGATGCTGCAGCAACAGCCTTCAGCTCCAGTACCACTGTCAGGCCAAGCTTTATTCCCCCAACCACATCTTCCAGGTGGCCAAACCTTCCACAGCATACAGCAAGTCCTTGGGCAACCAGGGAAGCCACCATCTTTCTCAAAGCCCAATGTCGAAGGTGCCCCAGGGGCTCCTATTGGAAATACCATCCAGGTAATAGTAAATATGTGGAAGTAGAAAGGGGAGATAGCTCTATCGCAGTACATTTTTTTAAAATATGTTAACTTTTATGGTTATACCTTTATTAATGAACATTAAATTTAGTTTCAATTTAGACAACTAAATAGCCATTTTTTAAGATTGATCATTTATGTATATTATTTTTCAATTTCACAGGTATATACAAACTTCCTAGAAGAGGTTTATATATTTATTTGCTAGTGTATGTTTACAGTATTTTGGCATTTGCCGTATTTCATTTGAATTATTCAGTAGCCACAATTTAAGATCAGTTGAATCTGTATTTGCAGCCAAGGTTGCTAAGCAGAGCTGTTACCAAAGGTTTTTCCCTTTATAAAATAGAATGTAATAAGTTACATCTTTTCTTGTGTACGTATAAAAGCTAGTAACATATAGCCTTATCTTCAGGTGGAGATACAAATTTGCACCTGCTTTTCACATACAAACAGCTAGTTGGCAGGGTTCTAGACAATCAAAAATCTATCATATTTCCATACAATGGAAGACTTTGGGTAAAGACTTTGGGACACAGTTCAACATAAGAAAATGGAACAAATTTCTGACCAGTTATAGAACTAGTTCTTCTGTTTTTGTCTTCTACTCACTGAAATTAATTTTGTAAAACTGTTTCTATCATGGAATATGCTTTGGTGTTAAAACATCTGCCTAAGGAAGTTCTAACTGTTAAAAGTTGCATTATAAAAACCAGTGTTTTGATGGGAAGACTTGCTTCTTTTCACAAGAATATAAATTATGAAGATGCACTGTTAATTTTTTGTATGATTTTAAGTCTGTGTAGTTTGGAAAACTACCCAAGCATTCACTTTCATTTAGACCTGGCGCTCATGCTATACTCACTCATCTGGACCAGAAGATAGATGTTTTCAGCCAGGCCATAATACCCAGCTACCTGCCCACTTGGATATCTCTTAAGCACTTCACACTCAGCATGTCCAAAACCTAATAATTCATAGTCTTCCTCCCAGCTACTCTTCTTTTGTTGTTTCCTGTTTCAGTGAATGGCACCATAATCCTTTCTATTTAATCCAGCCAAAAACCTTGGAATCATCCTGATGCTCTTTCACATCTGTCCCAGATCTTGTTGATACTACTTTACAGTCTCTCTCAAATCCCTTTCCAGTCTGGTCCATGCTACCTGCATCTCCAGTCTTAGCAGTGTAGGGACCTCTAATTGGTCTGCCAACATCTACTTTGCTCTGTTTCTGTTCTGGTCTTGTCACCTCCTTGCTTAAAACATTACAGTTTCCCATTGTTGTCAGGATAAAGACCAAAATACTTAACATTGTCTGATAGCCCTCAGCTCATACTCTTTCTTGCTCTCTCTGCTCTAGCCACACAGGCCTCTGTTTGGTCCCCTTATATCATTCATGACCCTTCCTTTGTACATGTTGTTCTATCTGGTATGCTTTTCCTTCCCCATGTAACTGCTTGATTCCTACTTATCTTTCCAATACGAATCCCAGTTGTATTGTATGATGGTTCCACAGGTAAGTTAATATTAACTTACCACAGCTACTGGCTTACATACATTTTTTTAAAATTAAAGTGCCATTGAGATTTCCCTCATTTGTGGAGTATAACAATGAAGCAAAACTGAAGGAACAAAATAGCAGCAGACTCACAGACTCCAAGAAGGGACTAGTGGTTACCAAAGGGGAGGGGTGGAGGAGGGCAGGTGGGGAGGGAGGGAGAAAGGGATTGTGGGGTATCATGATTGGTGCACATGGTGTGTGTGGGGTCATGAGGAAGACAGTGTAGCTCAGAGAAGGCAAATAGGGACCCTGTGGCATCTTACTACACTGATGGACAGTGACTGCAATGGGGTATGGGGCAGAGAAACTTGATAATAAGGGTGAATGTAATAAACAATTATTTTTCTTGTGAAACCTACATAAGAGTGTATATCAATGATACCTTAATAAAAAAAAGTGTCATTGATAAACACTCTTACGTAGGTTTCACATGAAAACCTTTGTGGTTTCAACATTCACCTGTGTTATCAACTCCTCACACCCGCCATAGTAAGATGCTGCAGTCATTACTTGTCTTTGTGCTATGCTGCCTTCCCCGTGACCCACCTACATTATGTGCTAATCATAATGCTGCTTAATCGCCTTTGCCCTCCCTCCCCACGCACCCTCCCCCACGCCTTCCCTTTGACAACCCCTAGTCCCTTCTTGGAGTCTGTGAGTCTGCTGCTGTTTTTGTTCCTTCAGTTTTGCTTTGTTGTTATACTCCACAAATGAAGTCATTTGGTACTTGTCTTTCTCCATCTGACTTACTTCACTGAGCATAATACCCTCTAGCTCCATCCATGTTGTTGCAAATGATAGGATTTGTTTTCTTCTTTTGGCTGAATAGTTTTCCATTGTGTATATGTACTACATCTTCTTTATCCTTTCATCTACTGATGGACACTTTAGTGCTGCGGTAAACATAGGGGTGCATATATCTTTTTGAAACTGGGAAACTGCATTCTTAGGGTAAATTCCTAGGAGTGGAATTCCTGGGTCAAATAGTATTTCTATTTTTAGTTTTTTGAGGAACTTCCATAATGCTTTCCACAATGGTTGAACTAATTTACATTCCCACCAGCAGTGTAGGAGGATTCCCCTTTCTCTGCATCCTTCCAGCATTTGTTGTTCCTGTTCTTTTCTATGTTGGCCATCCTAACTGGCATGAGGTGATACCTCATTGTGGTTTTAATTTGCATTTCCCTGATAATTAGTGAAGGGAAGCATCTTTTCATGAGCCTGTTGGCCATCTGAAATTCTTACTTGGAGAAATGTCTGTTCAGATTCTCTGCCCATTTTTTAATCAGGTTATTTGTCTTTTGGATGTTGAGGTGTATGAATTTTTCATATATTTTGAATGTTAACCCCTGATTGGATAAGTGATTTATGAATATATTCTCCCAAATTGTAGGATGCCCTTTTGTTCTGCTGATGGTGTCCTTTGCTGTACAGAAGCTTTTTAGTTTGATGTAGTCCCATTTGTTCATTTTTGCTTTTGTTTCCCTTGCCTAAGAAGATGTGTTCAGGAAAAAGTTGCTCATGTTTATATTGAAGAGATTTTGCCTATGTTGTCTTCTAAGAGTTTTATGGCTTCATGACTTACATTTAGGTCTTTGATCCATTTCGAGTTTACTTTTGTGTATGGAGTTAGACAATAATCCAGTTTCATTTTCTCACATGTAGCTGTCCAGTTTTTCCAACACCAGTTGTTGAAGAGGCTGTCATTTCCCAATTGTATACCCATGGCTCCTTTATCATAAATTAATTGGCCATATCTGTGTGGGTTTATATCTGGGCTCTCTATTCTGTTCCATTGATCTATGGGTCTGTTCTTGTGCCACTACCAAATTGTCTTGATTACTGTAGCTTTGTAGTAGAGCTTGAAGTTGGGGAGTGTAATCCGCCCCCCCCCCACCCCACTTTATTCTTCTTTCTCAGGATTGCTTTGGCTATTTGGAGTCTTTTGTGGTTCCATATGAATTTTAGAACTATTCTAGTTCATCGAAGAATGCTGATGGTATTTTGATAGGGATTGCATTGAATCTGTAGATTGCTTTAGGCAGGATGGCCATTTTGACAATATTAATTCTTCCTATCAATGAGTGCAGGATGTATTTCCATTTAATGGTATCTTTAATTTCTCTCATAAGTGTCTTGAAGTTTCATGATATAGGTCTTTCACCTCCTTGGTTAGGTTTATTCCTAGGTATTTTATTATTTCTGATGCAATTGTAAATAGAGTTGTTTTCCTGATTTCTCTTTCTGCTAGTTCATCGTTAGTATATAGGAATGCAACAGATTTCTGTGTATTAATTTTGTATCCTGCAACTTTGCTGAATTCAGTTATTCTAGTAATTTTTTGGTGGATTCTTTAGGGTTTTCTATGTATAATATTATTTTGCGTGCAGTGACAGTTTAACTTCTTCCTTACCAATCTGGATGCCTTTTATTTCTTTGTGATTACCATGGTTAGGACCTGCAGTACTATGTTGAGTAAAAGTGGAAAGAGTGGGCATCCTTATCTTGTTCCCAATCTTAGAGGAAAAACTTTCACCTTTTCACTGTTAAGTATAATGTTGGTTGTGGGTTTATCATATATGGCCTTTATTATGTTGAGGTACTTGCCCTTTATACCCATTTGGTTGAGAGTTTTTATCATGAATGGATGTTGAATTTTGTCGAATGCTATTTCAGCATCTATGGAGATGATCATGTGGTTTTTGTCTTTCTTTTTGTTTATGTGGTGGATGATGTTGATGGATTTTTGAATGTTGTACCATCCTTGCATCCCTGGAATAAATCCCACTTCATTCCTGATGGATGATCTTTTTGATACATTTTTTAATTTGATTTGCTAATATTTTCTTGAGTATTTTTGCATCTATGTTTATCTGGGATATTGGTCTGTAATTTTATTTGTTCATGGTGTCTTTGCCTAGTTTTGGTATTAGAGTGATGCTCGCCTCATAGAATGAGTTTGGAAGTATTCCCTCCTCTTCTATTTTTTGGAAAACTGAAGGAGAATGGGTATTAGATCTTCTTTAAATGTTTGGTTAAATTCAGCGGTGTAGCCGTCTGGGCCAGGAGTTTAGTTCTTAGGTAGTTTTTTGATTACCAATTCAATTTCATTGCTGGTAATTGGTCTGTTCAGATTTTCTGTTTCTTCCTCGGTCAGTCTTGAAAGGTTGTATTTTTCTAGAAAGTTGTCCATTTCTTCTAGGTTATCCAATTTGTTGGAATATAATTTTTCATAGTATTCTCTAATTATTCTTTCTATTTCTGTGATGTCTGTAGTGATTTTTCCTTTCTCATTTCTCATTCTATTTATGTATATAGACTCTTTTTTCCTTTATAAGTCTGGCTAGGGGATTATCTATTTTGTTTATTTTCTCAAAGAACTAGTTACTGGTTTCATTGATTCTTTCTATTTTATTCTTGATTTTATTTATTTCTGCTCTGATCTTTATTATGTCCCTCCTTCCACTGACTTTGGGTCTCATTGTTCTTTATATGGTTTCATTAATTGTGAGTTTAGACTGTTCATTTGGAATTCTTCTTTCTTGAGGTAAGCCTGTATTGCTATATACTTTCCTCTTAGAACTGCCTTCTCTGTATCCCACAGGTTTTGGGCTGTTGAGTTGTTGTTTCAGTTGTCACAGTATAGTGCTTGATCCTGTTTTAATTTAGTCAGAGTTCCATTGATTATTTAGGAGCTTGTTGTTTAGCCTCCATGTGTTTGTGGGCTATTTTGTTTTCTTTGCATAATTATTTCTAGTTTCATACCTTTGTGTCTGAGAACTTGGTTGGTACAATCTTTTTGAATTGACTGAGGCTTTTTTTGTAGCCTAGTATATGATCTATTCTGGAAAATGTTCCTTGTGCACTTAAGAAGAATGTGTATCCTGTTGCTTTTAGGTGGAGTGTTCTGTAAATCTCTGTTAGGTCCATCTGTTCTAATGCATTGTTCATTGCCTCTGTCTCCTTACTTATTTTCTGTCTGGTTGATCTGTCTTTTGGTGTGAGCAGTTTGTTAAAGTATCCTAAAATGAATGCATTGCTTTCTGTTTCCCCCTTTAATTCTGTCAATATTAGTTTCACATATTTAAGTGCTCCTATATTGGCTGCACAGATATTTATAATGGTTCTATCTTCTTGTTGGGCTGACCTCTTTATCATTATGTAATATCCTTTGTTTCTTATAACTTTCTTTGTTTTGAAGTCTATTTTGTCTGATACAAGTACTGCAACTCCTGCTTTTTTTCCCTATTGTTTGCATGAAATATCTTTTTCCATCCCTTCACTTTTAGTTTGTGTATGTCTTTGGTTTTGAAGTGATTCTCTTCTAGGCATCATGTAGATGGGTCTTGCTTTTTATCCATTTTGTAACTCTATGTCTTTTGATTGGTGCATTCAGTCATATTACACATTTAGGGTGATTATCTATAGATATGTAATTATTGCCATTGTAGGCTTTAGATTCATGATTACCAAAGGTTCAAGGGCAGCTTCCTTACTATCTAACAGTCTTTACTTGCTTATTAGGCTATTTCAAACACAATCTGAAGGTTCTTTTTTTTCTCCCTTCTAATTCTTCCTCCTCCACTCTTTATATATTCAGTGTCATATTCTGTACTCTGTGTATCCCTTGACTGACTTTGTGTGTAGTTGATTTAATTTTGCATTTGCTTAGTAATTGATTGGTCTACTTCCTGTACTGTGGTTTTATTTTCTCTGGTGACAGCTATTTAGCTTTCTCTATTTACCATCTAGAGCTGTCCTTTAAGATACATTTGCAAAGATGGATTATGGGGGGTAAATTCCCCCAACTTTTGCTTATCTGTAAATTGTTTCATCCCTACCTCAAATTTAAATTATGATCTTGCTGGGTAGAATATTCTTGGTTGGAGGCCTTTCTGTTTCATTACATTAAATATATCATGCCACTCCCTTCTGGTCTGTAAGGTTTCTGTTGAGAAGTCTGATGATAGCATGATGGGGTTTCCTTTATAAATGATCTTTTTTCTCTCTCTGGCTGCTTTCAGTACTCTCTCCTTGTCCTTGATCTTCACCTTTTTAATTATTATATGTCTTGGTGTTGTTTTCCTAGAGTTCCTTGTGTTGGGAGGTCTGTGCACTTCCATGGCCTGAGAGACTATTTCCTTCCCCAGACTGGGGAAGTTTTCAGCAATTATTTCCTCAAAGAGACTTTCTATCCCTTGTTATCTCTCTTCTTCTCCTGGTACCCCTATGATGAGAATATTGTTCCATTGGACTGGGTTCATTGCACAACTCTCTTATTCTTTCATTCCTAGAGACCCTTTTTTCTCTGTGCTTCAGCTTCTTTGTATTCCTCTTCTCTGATTTCTATTTCATTTACCATCTCCTCTACCTCATCTAATCTACTTTTAAATCCCTCCATTGTATGTTTCATTTTCAGGTACTGTATTTTTCAAAGTTTCTGTCTCTTGAACCCCTCCTTGAGATCTTGAATATTTTTCTGTAGCTACATGAGCATGCTTATAACTTTTATTTTAAAAACTTTTATCGGGAAGATTGGTTATTTCAGTTTCACTAAGCCCTCTTTCTGCATTTTTTTCTTGAATTTTTGTTTGGACCAAATTTCCGTCTGTTCTTCATTATTAATTTTTTTTAGTGTTTCTTATGGTATAATAGATTTTTGTAGGAGCCACCCGCTAGTGCCCAGAAGCTCTAGTCTCTGGAGCTGCCAAGCACCTGCTGTAATGGGATTTGCTGGCAAGCAGAACTGGCTCCTTCTGGTAGGAAAGAGCTCTTCCCTGCCTTTCTGGCTGTAATGACTGCCTCCACTGCCAGGTCCAGTCGGCCGAGCACACACAGATGAGCCTCTGTACTTGCCCCCGTAGCTACCCTAAGCGGGGCCACCCTCCCGCTGGCTTGGTGTGATTGCAGGGGCAGCAGGTGTGCTGTACCAGTACCTGTTGGGAAGAAGGAACGGCTGGCTGACTACCACAGTGGGGGGCCTCGGAGCTGCATTGCTAGCCAGGACAGTGTGCGTCTGAAGCTCCTGAGAGTTCCGAACCTGCTGGGCTGAGTGTGCCATGATGATTTTGTCCACCTCCTCTTGCTCTTTGTAATCCTTGCCCCTTTAGCACCCCTCCTACTGCTGGGATGTCTTTCAAACTTCTCACCTTTCTTTTGTCCCAAGGGGGCCATTTGTGTGTACCTGTTCTCCACAAGGGCCTGGAATCTCAGTCTCTGAGTATTCTGCCCATCTTTGCTTTCCAACCCCACTAATCTGCAGAGCACCATGTAATGTGGTTTTGTGCTCTCAGAGCAGATCTTCAGGAGTGGGTGTTCAGCAGTCCTGAGCTTCTACTCCTTCTCCACTCCATTTCTCTTCCTCTGGCCTGTGGGCTGGGGTGAGGGAAGGACTTGGGTCCTGCTGGATCCCAGCTTTGCTACTTTACCCTTTTCTATGCGGTCTTCTCTTTTCCCCAGATGTAGGCAGTCTTATCTCCAGTGTTTGGGTCGCTTTTTCAGGATTAGTTGTATTTGCTGTGGTTTTAGGAGGAGGTTTCTGCCTCACTTTTCACACTACCATCTTTTCTCACTCCTGGTTTACATACATTTTTTTACACTTTTACATTTTCTTTTTTTCCCCTTTAGCTTGTAAATGACCTGAGGGCTGAGATCATTTCTGTTTTGACTCACCAGTGCATAGTCAGTGCCTGACTTACAATTGCCTAGTATTTTTTGAATGAATGACCTAATAAATCAAAACATCAAAAACATAAACATTCCTTTTTTTGTCTATACTCTCAGTAACATCATGTCTGTTCTCTCCTAACTTTTGGCTTAATATTGGTGTTTGATAATAGTCCAAGTTAACAACCTGGATAAGGAATGTTATCTTCACAAGTGAACCAAAGAATAGAATGTGAGGATAAACAAAAATGAGCTCAAAAGCAAAGCAAGCAGACATTCTAACCACCCTGCTTTGTAAAGGCTTTCTTTTATTTCCTACTGTCACTTCTAACCATTAGTTATATACAATACTGATCAACATATTTTCTATGATTAATCAAATACTCCAATCTTGTTTTTGAACATGAAGTTGGATGAAGCATGCCTGTACCTTCTACTGAATATCTGATTTTTATTTTTACTTACCCAGGTGATTTCACATGTTAATTTTTCGTTTGATTTTGAATAGCTTATCTCTAGGGATTTTTTCAACACAGTGTTTTAGGGCTTTGTGTATAGGTAGCTTCTGGTCATTTCTATTAATTTTATGGTGCTGTTTCTTGCAGCATGTGCAGTCTTTGACAACAGAAAAAATTACCAAGAAACCTATTCCAGATGAGCACCTCATTCTAAAGACCACATTTGAGGATCTTATTCAGCGCTGCCTCTCTTCAGCCACAGATCCGGTATGTATTTTTTTCTCATATTTTTCTTAATTAAAATAATCCTTTATGACAAACAACAACAAATGTTGGTGAGATTGTGGAGAAAGGGGAACCCTCCTACACTGCTGGTGGGAATGTAAATTAGTTCAACCATTGTGGAAAACAGTGTGGAGGTTCCTCAAAAAGCTCAAAATAGAAATACCATTTGACCCAGGAATTCCACTTCTAGGAATTTACCCTAAGAATGCAGCAGCCCAGTTTGAAAAAGACAGAAGCACCCCTATGTTTATCGCAGCACTGTTTACAATAGCCAAGAAATGGAAGCAACCTAAGTGTCCATCCATAGATGAATGGATAAAGAAGATGTGGTACATATACACAATGGAATATTAATTCAGCCATAAGAAGAAAACAAATCCTACCATTTGCAACAACATGGATGGAGCTACACGTTATTATGCTCAGTGAAATAAGCCAAGTAGAGAAAGACAAGTACCAAATGATTTCACTCATATGTGGAGTATAAGAACAAAGAAAAAACTGAAGGAACAAAACAGCAGCAGAATCACAGAACCCAAGAAAGGACTAACAGTTACCAAAGGGAAAGGGACTGGGGAGGATGGGTGGGAAGGGAGGGATAAGGGGGGTAAGGAAGGTTGCATTATGATTAGCATGTATAATGTGGGGGGAGGCACGGGGAGGGCTGTGCAACACAGAGAAGACAAGTAGTGATTCCATAGCATCTTACTATGCTGATGGACAGTGACTGTAATGGGTTCTGTTGGGGGTACTTGGTGAAGGGGGGAGCCTAGTAAACATAATGTTCCTCATGTAATTGTAGATTAATGATACCAAAAAAAAAAAACAAACTTTATGGAGCTCTTCAATAATTATTGCTTGAAGTTCTACAAGATATATATACAGTTACATGAGCAACATTATGGTTAGTAGATACCCCTCATTATGAAGTCCCCACCACATACTCCATTAGTGACTGTTCATCGGCGTAGTAATGTACTATACAGTCACTACTTGTCTTCTCTGGGCTATACACCCTCCCTGTACCCCCCCACATGATGTGTGCTAATCATAATGCCTCTTTTTCCCCTTATCTTTCCCTTCCCACCCACCCTCCCCAGTCCCTTTCCCTTTGGTAACTGTTAGTCCATTCTTGGGTTCTGTGAGTCTGCTGCTGTTTGTTTTTTCAGTTTTTGCTTTGTTCTTATGCTCCACATATGAGTGAAATCATTTGGTACTTGTCTTTCTCCACCTGGCTTATTTCACTGAGCATAATAACCTGTAGCTCCATCCATGTTGTTGCAAATGGTAGGATTTGTTTTCTTCTCACAGGTGAATAATATTCCATTGTATGTATGTACCACCTCTTCTTTATCCATTCATCTACTGATGGACACTTAGGTTGCTTCCATTTCTTGGCTATTGTAAACAGTGCTGCAATAAACATACAGGTACATATATGTCTTTTTGAAAGTGGGCTGCTGCATTCTTAGGGTAAATTCCTAGGAGTGGAATTTCAGGGTCAAATGCTATTTCTATTCTTGGTTTTTTGAGGAACCTCCATATTGCTTTCCACAATGGTTGAACTAGTTCACATTCCCAACCGCAGTATAGAAGGGTTCCCCTTTCACTGCATGCTCACCAGCATTTGTTGTTCCTATTCTTTTCTATGTTGGCCATCCTAACTGGTGGGAGGTGATAATATCTCATTGTGGTTTTAATTTTCATTTCCCTAATAATTAGCAATGTGGAGCATCTTTTCATGTACCTGTTGGCCATCTGAATTCTTCTTTGGAGAAGTGTCTGTTCATACCCTCTGCCCTTTTTTTAATAGGGTTATTTGCTTTTTGGGTCTTGAGGCGTGTGAATTCTTTATATATTTTGGATGTTAATGCCTGGTCAGATATGTCATTTACAAATATATTCTCCCATACTGTAGGATATCTTTATGTTCTGCTGATGGTGTCATTTGCTATACAGAAGCTTTTTAGCATGATGCAGTTCCATTTGTTCTTTTTTTATTTTGTTTCCCTTGCCCAAGGAGATCCATTCAGGAAAAAGTTGCTCATGTTTATATTCAAGAGATTTTTGCCTATGTTGTCTTGTAAGAGTTTTATGGTTTCATAACTTACATTCATGTCTTTGATCCGTTTTGAGTTTACTTTTGTCTATGGGGTTAAACAATAATCCAGTTTCATTCTCTTGCATGTAGCTGTCCAGTTTGCCAACACCAACTGTTAAAGAGGCTGTCATTTCCCCATTGTATGTCCATGGCTCCTTCATTATATATTAATTGACCATATATGGTTCGGTCTATATCAGGACTCTCGAGTCTGTTCCATTGGTCTATGGGTCAGTTCTTGTGCCAGTACCAAATTGTCTTGATTACTGTGGCTTTGTAATAGAGCTTGAAGTTGGGGAGTAATCTCCCTAGCTTTATTCTTCCTTCTCAGGATTGCTTTTGCTATTCAGAGTCTTTTGTGGTTCCATATGAATTTTAGAACTATTTGCTCCAGTTTGTTGAAGAATGCTATTGGTATTTTGGTAGGGATTGCATTATGTCTGTAGATTGCTTTAGGCAGGATGGCCATTTTGACAATATTAATTCTTCCAATCTATGAGCTTGGGATGTGTTTCCAGTTATTGGTATCTTCTTTAATTTCCCTCAAGTGTCTTGTAGTTTTCAGAGTATAGGTCTTTCATTTCCTTGGTTAGGTTTATTCCTAGGTATTTTCTTCTTTTTGATGGAATTGTTTTCCTGATTTCTCTTTCTGCTAGTTCGTTAGAGTATAGGAATGCCACAGATTTCTGTGTATTAATTTTGTATCCCACAACTTTGCTGAATTCAGATATTAGATTTAATAGTTTTGGAGTGGATTCTTTAGGGTATTTTATGTACAATATCATGTCATCTGCAAACAGGGACAGTTTAACTTTTTCCTTGCCAATCTGGATGCCTTTTATTTCCTTCTGTTGTCTGATTGCCATAGCTAGGACCTCCAGAACTATGTTGAATAAAAGTGGGGAGAGTGGGCATCCTTGGCTTGTTCCTGATCTTAGAAGAAAAGCTTTCAGCTTCTTGCTGTTATGTATGTTGGCTGTGGGTTTGTCATATATGGCCCTTATTTTGTTGAGGTACTTGTCCTCTATACCCATTTTGTTGACAGTTTTTATCATGAATGGATGTTGAATTTTGTTGAATGCTTTTTCAGCATCTATGGAGGTGATCATGTGGTTTTTGTCCTTCTTTTTGTTGATATGGTGGATGATGTTGGTGGATTTTCAAATACTGTACCATCCTTGCATCCGAGGAATAAATCCTACTTGATCATTATGGATGGTCTTTTTGATGTATTTTTTAATTTGATTTGCTCATATTTTGTTGAGTATTTTTACATTTATGGTCATCAGGGATATTGGTTTGTAATTTTCTTTTTTTGTGGTGTCTTTGCCTGGTTTTGGTGTTAGAGTGATGCTGTCCTCGTAGAATGAATTTGGGAGTATTCCCTCTTCTTCTCCTTCTTTGAAAACTTTGCAGAGGATGGGTATTAGGTCTTCTCTAAATGTTTGAGAAAATTCAGCCGTGAAACTATCTGGTACAGGGGTTTTTTTCTTAGGTAGTTTTTTGATTACCAATTCGATTTCCTTGCTGTTAATTGGTCTATTCAGATTTTCTGTTTCTTCCTGGGTCAGCCTTGGAAGGTTGTATTTTTCTATAATGTTGTCCATTTCTTCTAGGTTATTCGGTTTAACATATCATTTTTCATAGTATTCCCTCATGATTCTTTTTATTTCTGTGGTGTCCATAGTGATTTTTCCTTTCTTATTTCTGATTCTGTATATGTGTGGACTGTTTTTTGTTTGTTTGGTTTTTTTTTTGGTAAGTCTGGCTATGGGCTTATCTATTTTGTTTATTTTCTTGAAGAACCAACTCCTGCTTTCATTGATTCTATTGTTTTATTCTTCTCGATTTTATTTATTTCTGCTCAAATCTTTATTATGCCCCTCTCTACTGACTTTGGGCCTCATTTGTTCCTCTTTTTCTAGTTTCATTAATTGTGAGTTTAGACTGTTCATTTGGGATTGTCCTTCTTTCCTTAGGTAGGCCTGTATTGCAATATACTTCCCTCTTAGCACGGCCTTTGCTGTGTCCCACAGATTTTGCGGTGTTGAATAATTGTTGTCATTTGTCTCCATATATTGCTTGATCTCTGTTTTTATTTGATCTTTGATCCATTGATTATTTAGGAGAAGTTATTAAATCTCCTTGTGTTGGTTGGCTTTTTTGTTTTCTTTGTCTAATTTATTTCTAGTTTCATACCTTTGTGATCTGAGGAGCTGGTTGGTAAAATTTCAATCTTTTTTAATTTACTGAGGCTCTTTTTGTGGCCTAGCATATGATCTATTCTTGAAAATGTTCCATGTGCACTTGAGAAGAACGTGTATCCTGTTGCTTTTGGATGGAGTGTTCTGTAGATGTCTGTTAGGTCCATCTGTTCTAATACATTGTTCAATGCCTCTGTCTCCTTACTTATTTTCTGTCTGGTTGATCTGTCCTTTGCAGTAAGCGGTGTGTTCAAGTCTCCTAAAATGAATGCACTGCATTCCATTTCCCCTTTTAATTCTGTTAGTATTTGTTTCACATATGTAGGTGCTCCTGTGTTGGGTGCATAGATATTTATAATAGTTGTATCTTGTTGGACTGATCCCTTTATCATTATATAATGTCCTTCTTTGTCTCTTTTTACTTTCTTTGTTTTGAAGTCTACAGCATATATTTTTAAAGTCTGTGCAAAAGTAATAAAGCTAGCATTTATAGTTTGCTTTACATATAAAAACACTTTATTGGTTTTTATGTATAAATTTATTTAATCCTCACAACAACCCGTAGTAGGTAGCTTTGTCATCTTTATTTTACAGATGAGAAAACTGAGGAAAAATCAGGTAACATCCCAGATCAGAGTCAGCATTGTAACTCAGTCTGGCTGTAGAACTGATGCTCTCAACCACTATGCTGCACTGCCTTTCATCAGTACACCTCGTGTATGGCAAAATTAAGAGAACATGATAGTGTTAGGCAAGAAATTTTCTTTTGGGGCTTCTTTCAGAGCTTACTTCAGAACTTTTAGAGGTAGTAGATCGATCATCTTACCTGTGACTTTGCAAAGATCTTAAAAATCATTAAATATTTTAGATATTAGAGTTGTATGTGTACCTAAAGCAACTGATTTTCCTTAGTTTGCTTTGAGGATGCCTATGTACTGGCAATAACAAAAATTACACAAAGCTGGTCTTGTTTTTAGATGACATTTCAATTTTGGCCGACAAACATTGACTATACTTATTTAACAACTGTCAACTTGTGTGCTTATAAAATAGCTTCTGGAATTTGTTATTTCATCAAACATTGAATATTAACATGTATAGTCTTCTGTTGGTGTTTTAAAGCAATTCGTTATAAGAAACGCATCGGATCCGTGGATGGTTTATTGCCCTTTGTCTAGCTTGGATTAACACATAGTCCACAGGCACACACCTGATCATCTACAATTGCTCTCCTACAACACTAAACTATGTTTTCTACCTTTATCTTGCATCTACCTACCACTTCAGCATTTTATTAAAAATAAAAATAATAATAATAATAATAAAGGGAGAAATGTGGGATCAACATATAAATCAAGTATAAAAATCAAATAAATATTCATATTTGACCTGATTGTTTATAGTTCATAATGCGTGATCAAAACCGAAAGTTTCTGTGATGACTGCCCTTGTACTGTTCACCATGTAAGAATTCGTTCACCATGTAAGAACTTGTTCGTTATGCTTCAGAAGATTGGAGACTGACAAGAGTTAGGCTTGAGATGGATTAATGATTGTACATTGAGCATTGACCCCCCTATACTGAATTTTATTGTTGTTAACAACCATTTGATCAATAAATATGAGAGATGCCCTCTCAAAAAAGAAAAAAAGAAACGCATTGGGAAAGCAGAGGCAATGAAAGGTTACCATAAACCTTAATACTGGGAGTGATGGGTAGACGAAGCTAGGAACAAAGAGCAATTGAAGCTGAAAGCTAAGTATTCACTGTTTCCTGTGCACATCTCTAAATATGCCACAGTCATTCAAATTAGAGAAGTCCTCATAAAAATGTGGGAAGACTCCAGTCCTCCTTCAGACGTGAGTCAGTGCAAAGAGGTTAGGAAATAACATAGGTCATAAATTTTTGTTGAATTTAATGTCATCTAGGTTATCATACCGTCTTCCTTCTGCACCCACATAAGCCCTGGACAGAAGAGAACCACTAAAGGAAACCTTTTCCTGTAATATCTGTAACTAGTTGAGGGAGAAGTTCTAATATCCTATCCTGGTCAGCTGCCCCCACCCCCTGGGGTAGGGAACCTGTAGGTAGCTAGGTGAGATTAGCTTTGAACAGGGACTATTAGGGTTCCCCTCCACACAAGCCCATTTTAGTCAGTAGTTGGAATCATTTTTATAGTATGGCTTTCTTCCTGTTTTCACTTTAGTTAACATCCAAGTGACACAAAGTAATTTTGCAACACAACTTAGTTTGTAATGTTATCCTGAATGGCTTCATCTCTTCCTCTGTCTTCTGACACACTGACATTCCTTCTTCACACACACCAAGAACACATCAGCATCAGAGACACTGTACTTGCTGCTGCTCTGTGCCTGGAACTCTTCCCCTCAGTTTGCATTGCTCACTCCTCACTTCTTCCAGGCCTCTGCTCAGATGTCCCATTAGCCATCAGGCCTTTCTTTACCACCTCCTATTGCCCACACTTCTAACCCCCTTACCCTGTTAGCTTTTCTTCATGGCACTCATCACCATCTGACATACAGCATATTATTTATTTAGTATCCTTCCCCCACCCAGTAGAATGAGTCCTGACACAGAAGACTGTGTCCCCAGCATGGCACACAGCAGGCATTCAATAAATATTGAAAAAGTGTCACTTCTAAGGCTCTTGCATAATCTATATCACTAAGTTAATCACATTGTAATTTGAAACCTTTACTTTTAGAATAGTTTTCTGTTAATATACTCCCAAGTACTAGGACTAGGGGATCTGGGGGGACTCCTTAATTTGGGAGCTCATTTTACTACTTTCCTCTTAGTAATTTTAAGTCACTGGAAGATGCTTTCCCTTTTTTCTTGGTGTTTTAAAGGCTCAGAAAGAGGCAGGATGAAACATATCAAATGTGGCTTTAAGTATATAAGTAATATTTTTGAAAGTTTAAAACAAGATTCCAGCTCACCTGTATATTTGCATTTACAATAACTGTACTTAGACCTTCCTTTCTGAGTACACTGACCCTGTGCTGCCTCCAGATGGCCCTCCTTCTTGAATGTGGCTTTAGTGCAGTTGTACACACATACCCCTTGTATAATGAGTTTGCAATCCCTGTGAAGTTCAGCAGTACTCCAGTTTGCATACCAGAAGGAAGGGTTTCATCCTCTCACCCTCCCCTGTTAATAGATTACTCATCATCTCTGTCCTAATAATCTTCAAGTTTCTGGGCCATAGTTGCCTACACTTCTTTATAAAATGAATCCATTCAGTAATATTACTGTAAGGTTTAATGATACAAGATAGGGCAAGTTCTGTGGATAATGTGCAAATATAACATACCTGTTTTTCCTCCCTTGCAGCAAACCAAGAGGAAACTAGACGATGCCAGCAAACGCTTGGAGTTTCTGTATGATAAACTTAGGGAACAGACAGTAAGTTTGTGGGAAAAAGAAAGATTTGTGATAATCACTTATTCCTAGTTGCTAGTAAAATAGGTATCTCCTTAGCACTCAACATGTGCTCTGCTTGGGAGCTAAATTGTGACCATTAAGAATGGGCTTTGCTCTAACTGAATCTTAAATTTTATTCATTGGGAATGAGGGATTAGGGTAGAGTACACGTGTGTGTGTGTGTGTGTGTGTGTGTGTGTGTGTGTGTGTGTGTGTGTGTGTTGTGACCATTAAGAATGGGCTTTGCTCTAACTGAATCTTAAATTTTATTCATTGGGAATGAGGGATTAGGGTAGAGTACGTGTGTGTGTGTGTGTGTGTGTGTGTACACATGTGTGTGTGTGTGTGTGTGTGTTGTGACCATTAAGAATGGGCTTCGCAATAACTGAATCTTAAATTTTATTCATTGGGAATGAGGGATTAGGGTAGAGTACGTGTGTGTGTGTGTGTGTGTGTGTGTGTGTGTGTGTGTGTAAGAGAGACTGGCTTTTATTGGCCCTAAGGTAACTGGCCTTCTGTTTGTTTTATTTGTCCCTTGAATTAAGAGATCAGAGAGTAGGTAAATACTGTTTTCCAGAAACCAGATCTATAATCTTTCTCATAGTCTAAGACTCCCAATCCTTTTCTGTCTAGAACACCTAGTACACAAAGGTAAGGCCACATATAGCCACAGATGAACAGATTAATGTGCTATAACTGGAAGTTTGCCAGCAGTAAGGAGTAAATGCTGTGTCTTCTGTTCCCTTGTCCCCACCTCTCCATTCCTTTCTAGAATGGTTTTGTTTTATTGATGAAAGCTCTAATGTAGGAGAGGGAAAAAAGAAATGGAACTTTTCAAGTATTTTTGCATTTCGGCATTCTTCTTTCCCATCCCCCATCAGTCCCATCAGAGAAAGATAACCATTTATCTCATGAGAACCAAACCAAAGGAAGTCAATAGCAGTGGACATAGTGTGGTCCAAGGCGTGATCCAGAGTAAAATCTTCCCTCAGAAGTGTGGACATGTAAGCCAATTAATGACATTGTAAGAAATTCTAAGTTTTATGGTTTTAAGAGATGATAGGGTTATAAAAAGCGGTTAAGAATTGAGTACATGATGAGAGCTGTTACCCTACCAATGAAAGTAGGTAAAGAGTTCAGCATCTCTATTACAGACAGATGACTCTGAGATATGATTAAGAACCTTTAAAGTCCTTCATGTGCATAGGAAAAATTTTTAAAGGTGTTGGACTATAACAATTGAAAAATTAAAGCTCTTAAATGTGGAAATGTTAGCATTTCAGCTTGGGGGAGGAAATCTGGCTTCTTTTCTATAAGAATACACACCTGACTTATCATACATGTTTAATTCATAAATAATTCCCTTACACAAATCATTTTGTCCTGCTTCTGTTTATAACTTAAGTGTTGCTTGGTCCAAGGAACTATTTTCAAGAAATGCTAAATAGTTTATACATTTTTTATGTCTTTTTCAAACTTCTTCCAAATTTCCAGATTTAATGTTTGTAGAGGGTCTCATGGGAAATTTTTCCTTAATTTAATTATTTCTCTTGGTTCCTCCTTTATTTCAGCTTTCACCCACAATCATCAATGGTTTGCACAACATTGCAAGGAGCATTGAAACTCGAAACTATTCAGAAGGATTGACCATCCATACGCACATAGTCAGCACCAGCAACTTCAGTGAGACCTCTGCTTTCATGCCAGTTCTCAAAGTTGTTCTCACCCAGGCCAATAAGCTGGGTGTCTAAAAGGACAGCTTCACTCCCAGCCAATATTGCCGTTTTCCCAAAGAAACATGTTTTAAAAAAATGATAAGATATGGACCAATCTTCATTAGCATGTTTCCATAGCAGCCAGGCCAGAGCACTTACACTATTTCTGCAGATATACTCACCTCACAACTGCTCAAAACCCTGGTACTTTCTTTTGTTTTACTCTTTTATTGCCCATGATGATTTGCCTTTTCTGCAAATAGTGTATTTCCTGAATTATACATAGTGTGTTTTCCTGAGGTCTTCTGATAAAATGTGGCTTTGAAAACCTCAGTATACTTTTTGGAAAAGGAGCATCTGGTTATGCATAAATAAAGCAGAGCTAAAACTGAATTTCATGTCCTCCCTACTTCCTCCATGTCAATCAGATTAAAGTGTGTAATCCTATTTTATGTGTATGTAGTCTTTTTTAAAAACAGCTGCTCACTGGTTTAATCCCTGTTTTTTGTGTGCTTGGCTTTACTCTGTCCTATACAAATAAAATCTAAAGGTTGTTACATAGATTTTAGCAAATATTAATAAAAATTGGGATCACTAGCTTGAAGTATTTAAAGGAAAAGACTGGGCATTTTCATTCTGTAGAATGCATTGAACTTTTTTCTATTAATAAATGTTTTCAATATTCTGTTTGAGTTTTAAGATTGAGTTGTCTCCATTTTGTATTTAGAAATTTATTCATCCATTTTTTAAAAATTGCCTATAGCAGTTTAACTTCAGAAAGAAAACTTAATTTCTGTCAGCCTCCTGAATTAAAACCAGACTTTTCTTGGCCAGTTTTTCTGTCAAGTAATTTTATTATGATCTGTCTTAAGACCAGTGTGGTAAGCAAAAGATAAAGGTCCCCTGGAATCTTGAGGAAAATTATATACTAGTAATTTTTTTTGTTGTCTGTGAGTTGGCAAACAAGAAAATAAACACTATGACTACTGTGGAGATAGAGGTGCTGTTTCAGGGAGTATAGTTCATCAGGCCTGTTGCACCCTCAGTGAAAGAGTTTGCAAGAAACTCTTAATTTCTTTTGCTGAGATTACCTATCTACCAAATAAAACCCCTCTTTTAAAAAGTAACTAACTCAATTCTTAGCTCAAAATAGTTCTATAAGTAAAAAAAGGAGGAGTTTAATAGCATGTCTGAGCATTGGAGCATCAAAAATGGGGTGATATATCAGCACACTGGGAGTTTAGGAGTCTGGGTCAGTTCTGTCACTCACTGAAGTAGCAACTTGGCCTACTGGACCTAACCCCACTGTGGTGTCAGCCCAGGACCCATCTGAATGGCAGGCTGGCTTCCAGTAACTTTTTCATTGATTGCCCTTTATACAATTTAGGATTGTATAAAGTTAGGATTTATATTATATTTATAGTGATGGAGTTAGGATTTGTGTTATGGCTGCATGTGGACCCTGACATACATATATACATATATAAATAAATTTATGCCCTTTATACAATTTGGGATTGTATAAAGTTAGGATTTATAAATATATATATATTTATTGAGCTACAATTTGTGTTATGGCTGCATGTGGACCCTGACATGACAATGGCATAATTGGCAGCATTTTCCAAAAAAAAACAAATTCCCAGAAGATGAGAAACAAGAGTAGACAGCAGTGTAGCACTAGCCAATCCCAAAGATTTTGTGAGTAGGAGTACAAAAATGATTTGCTCAACACCCAAAAATCAAATAACCTGATTAAAAAATGGGTGGAGGATATGAACAGACACTTCTTCAAAGAAGAAATTCAGATGGCCAACAGGCACATGAAAAGATGCTCCACATCACTAATTATCAGGGAAATGCAAATTCAAACCACAATGAGATACCACCTCATACCACTTAGGATGGCAAATATCCAAAAGACAAGAACAAGTGCTGGCAAGGATGCTGAGAAAGGGGAACCCTCCTGCACTGTTGGTGTGAATGTAAATTAGTTCAACCTTTGTGGAAAGCAATATGGAGGTTCCTCAAAAAACTAAACATGGAAATACCATTTGACCCAGGAATTCCACTCCTACCCCCAAAAAAAGATCCCAGATTCAAAAAGACATAATGCACCCATATGTTTATCGCAGCACTATTTACACTAGCCAAGACATGGAAGCAACCTAAGTGTCCATCAGTAGACGAATGGATAAAGAAGAGGTAATACATATATACAATGGAATGTTATTTGGTCTTAAGAAGAAAAATCCTACCATTTGCAACAAATGGAGCTAGAGGGTATTATGCTCAGTGAAATAAGCCAGGTGGAGAAAGACAAGTACCAAATGATTTCAGTCATATGTGGAATATAACAAAGCAAAACTGAAGGAACAAAACAGCAGCAGACTCATTGACTACAAGAAGGGACTAGCGGTTACCAAAGGAAGAGGGTTGGGGAGGGTGGATCCGGAGGCAGGGAGAAGAGGCTTAAGGGGCATTATGATTAGCACACAATGTAGGTAGGTCACAGGGAAGGCAGTACAGCACAGAGAAGACAAGTAGTGACTCTAGAGCATCTTACTATGCTGATGGACAGTACAATGGGGTGGGAGGGGGACTTGATAATGGATGAATGTGATCACCCATTGATGGGGATGGCCTTTGTCTTCTCACATGTCTGAACGCAGAATGGGAAAGCACCTTCCCCCACGTCTGAATGCAGCATGGGAAACCACCAGCTTGAGAACAACTGGTGCAGTCCTTGGACGTTATCTGCCCATAAAAGCATATCTTGTCCTCGAAAACGAGCCAGGACGCCTCACACTGAAAACAGGGAGACCTTGAGGACGTGTGAAAACACTGGCCCTGCTTACTGGGCAGATTCTAAGAAAATCAACAAGGTGCTCTGGCCTGTCCGCGCTGAGAAGGGAAAGATGAGTATAGCACTTGGCTGAGGTCCGAGAAAGGCAGTATAAAAGTAAAGGTGCTGCACCACATCGGGGCTGCAGCCATTGTGTGTCTGTGTTGTCTGTGTTCTTTGTTCACTCTCATGTCACCCGAGCGAGCAGCACACAACATCTGGCGCCCAACGTGGGGCACGCATGGACGACCCCACGATGGGGCAGGACCCCACAACCCTGAAGAATTTGGAGAGAGGATGCCAGGGGTGACTTGGGACCCAGAAGAAGGGCCAACTTCGGGTAAGCCGACACCGCGATAGTTGAACTTCTGGAAAAAACAAGGAGTACTAATGGGGAGCTCCCTCACTTAAGAGGGAGTATCAACAGCTCATACAAGGACTTCTGCATTCTCTTGGTGTAACTGCCAAAGATAAGCTGTTGAAAGATTTATTTGCCAGGGTCCAGAAACATTGCTTTTGGTTTCGCTTTCAGTCAGAGGTGCAACTAAATAATGAAGCCTGGCATAAGGTTGTTAAAACTCTTCACCAGGCTCATCAACGGGAACACGATGCCTGCTACTTTGTGGTCCCTTTGTAGCTCTATTTCTCAAGCTTTGCTACTGTTAGGAATGGACTCTGAGAGAGATGCTTGCTCTGCTATCTCTGATAGGCGTAGACCTCTATATGAAGATGTCCCAGAGGTTTTGAGTTTGCCACCTCCCCTGACGAAGGTGGGGGTGGGTCTGATCAAGAAAACAATAGTTCTAGTGTGTCTTCTGCCTCTCATTCTGATGTTCAGAAGCTCACGTGTATATTGATGGAGTTTATAGAGAAACTGACAGTAGCTGCCACTCCCTCCAAACTTTCACCCTCTGCTCCGCAGCTTGCTGCCTTTCCCACTTTTCTCCTGCCTCCGCCACCGCTGCCAGCATCTGGACGCTCCTTTACCGTTCCCAAGGGTCCTGGTCCTGGTGCTTGTGATGAAGATCTCCCACCACCTCCTGGTTTTGTCTCTCCTTCCACCTCTCATCATACACCCACTAGCTTTTCTGTCTTCCCAATCACTAGACGAGCAATCCCTCCTAACACCCAATTCCCTCAAGGAAGACTTGAGGCAAATTATCTCCCAGTAACATATAAGATCCTGAAAGAGTTAAAACAAGCTGTCCAAAATTATGGCCCCCAATCTCCTTTTGTATTAGGCCTACTTAACACTGTTTATGCAGAAAATTTGCTGCTTCTCTTGGATTGGGAAAGTATCTGTAAAACTGTTTTGGAATGTTCACAATGGTAACAGTTAAAAAGTTGGTGGTATGAGGAAGCTACCTCACAAGCTAGGAGGAATGCCACTCGGCAACCTCCTGGTCTGGTGGAGTCTGTACACTCACCGGGACAGAGTTTCATGCGTCCTTGGAAGCTCAAGCTAGACTTAGTGATTTGGCCTTAACCCAGGTAAAGTCCATAGTGTTAAAATCATGGATGAAAATTGAAATCTCAGGACAGATAGCCCCTTCATTCACAAAAACCACCCAAGGTCCTTTAGAACCATATACTGATTTTTTATCTCATTTAAAGGATGCTGTTTTCTGCAGCTTACGAGATACTCCTGCAGCTAACACGCTTCTTCAAGTATTGGCGTTTGAAAATGCAAACCCAGAGTGTCAGAAAGCACTTTGCCTGTTAAAAGCTAGCGGCGCTCCGGTTGATGAATTTATAAGAGCCTGTGCTGGCATAGGTGGAGTTGCTTATCAAGCTGAAATTCTTGCTACCGCAATTCAGAAAGGTACTCCTAAACTAACTTGTTTTAATTGTGGGAAACCTGGACATATAAAAAGAGACTGCAAGAGTAAAAAATATAATTTCGCACAAAAAGCATCTAAGGTGCCTTTAGGGTTCTATAGATGCTGCGGGAGAGGAAGGCATTGGACTCAGACATGTAGATCCCGCACTGATAGGATGTCAACCCTCACCCCCCACCGGGAAATGGTGGGGAGGGGCCTCGGTCCTGGCCCCCGCAGAACAATACAGGGTCTCCTTCCCTGTCAGCAATGGGGTGGCACACCAAATGAGCAATTTTCCAAATTAACAGTGTCCAATCTTCGGGCAGCCACCCTCGGCAGTGCTGCTGCTGATCTTAGTTCTGCTCAAAATTATACTTCATCCCCCGGTGGAGGAGTGTACAAATTATCAACAGGTGTCTTTGGTCCCATCCCTCCAAAGACTGTGGGACTGATTATCGGCTGTAGCAGTTCTACCATGAAGGGATTATTTGTGCATGTAGGAGTGATAGATGAAGATTACAATGGAGAAATTAAAATTATGGCAAGTGTTTCCCAAACACTACATGTTTTCCCTGGAGAGCGTGTAACCCAACTGTTGCTTCTTCCTTATGTAACCTTCCCAAAAATAGAACATTCCCAAAGTGGGGGGGACTTTGGAGGGAAATTTGGGGGGAAACAATTAATGACCAGAGACCCACTCTGATCTTAAAAATACAAGATATAGAATTTTTAAGACTAATTGACATTGAGGCTGATGTCTCCATTATTTCTTTAAGTGCATGGCCTACATCTTGGGATAAACAAAAAGTACAAATTACCTTATCTAGGTTGGGAAGTACCTGAGATGTCTTTCAAAGCTCTTCACCCATGACGTGTCGGGCCAGAGGGACAAACGGCTGTTGTCTCTTCTTATATAGTGGATATCTCCATCAATCTATGGGGCCGAGATATACTTAAACAATTTGGAGCTTTTCTTAATATTCCATCTTTGTCCCCACAAGCCAAGAATATCTTGATGAATATGGGATTTGATCCTTTCACCCATGCTGATCCACCACAAATAAATCTCACACAAAAACCTTTAAACTAAAGGCCACTGCCCACCTGTTTCCTTGAGCATTACAGCTAGAATGGGTCCAACATGAACCTGCCTGGGTGGAGCAGTGGCCGCTTCCAAAAGATAAACTCGAGGCTCTAAAATCTTTAGTTCAGGAACAGTTGGAACTTCAACATATTGAACCATCTGTCTGCTCTTGGAATTCACCAGTATTTGTTATAAAAAAGGCTAGTGGCAAATGGAGGCTTCTGACAGATTTAAGAGAGGTTAATAAATGAATTAAGCCTATGGGTCCTCTACAATTAGGAGTGCCCTGCCCCTCTATGGTCCCCAAAGATTGGCCCTTAAAAGTGATTGATTTGAAATATTTTTTTGGCATCCTTCTACAAGATTCAGATAAAGAAAAATTCACTTTTACTGTTCCTAAATATAACCATGATAGGCCTACAGCCAGATATCAGTGGTGTGTCCTGCCTCAAGATATGCTCAGTAGCCCAACCTTATGCCAAGAATTTGTAGACAGAGCCCTCTTGCCAGTTAGACAACAATATCCTCAAATTCTCTTGCATCATTATATGGATGATATTCTTTTAGCCGCACCTACTGTATCTATGCAACAAGAAGCTTATCAACATCTATCTCAATTGTCCTTGCATAACTTATGAATAGCTCCTGAAAAAGTACAGCAAAGCCTTTGTATACCTTGGATACATTCTAGAGGATGCACAAATCAAACCTCAAAGGACTTCGATTAGACGTGACTACTTAAAGACCTTGAATGATTTCCAGAAAGTTTTAGGTGACATTAATTGGTTATGTCCCTCCTTAGGCATCCCTACCTATGCCTTGCAGCATCTATTTCACACTCTAGAGGGCGCCCCACAGTTGGATAGCCCTCGCTCCTTTTCCCCTTTGGCTGAACAAGAACTCCAATTTGTTGAACAACGTATTTCAGAAGCCTTTCTTTCACGCCTAGACCCCTCATATCCTCTCTCATTGTACATTTTCCATACTCCTCACTCACCTTCTGCTGCTAGGCCAACCTCGCAGTCTTTTAGAGTGGATTTTTTTACCTAACAAAACAAAAGGCTGGTGACATGTCTTAATAAAATTGCTTGCTTAATTCTTAAAGGTCATCATCGATGTCATCAACTTCAAGGTATGATCCTTACCAAATTATTTCTAATTTATCCTCCTCAGAAATTTCTCAGTGTCTTGAGTTCCACCTCAATTGGCAGATCACCTGTGCTGATTTTCAAGGTATATTTGATAATCATTATCCTCCTAACAAACTATTTTTCTTTTTAAAGATTCACCTAATGGTGCCTCTCACCATCATCGCTTCAATCCCAGTAACAGGCCCTACGCTTTTCACTGATGCTTCCCGTTCTGGAAAAGCTGGATATTGGTTAGAGAATAAACAGAAATTGTTCTCTCTCCATATGCCTCGGTACAACAGAGCGAATTGTTTGCTATTTTCTTAGCTCTTCAAGATTTTCCCTGCCCTTTTAATATTGTCAGTGACTCTCAATATGCTGTGTATACTGTATCTCCCTGTTGGCTTTTACACACTTGTCCTCCTCATTTGCTTCACAACCTACTTTCCTCCGGTCACTCTTCTGCGCTGTCCAGTCGTTCATTCTCCATCGCCTTTCACCTTTTTTCATCACTCATGTTCATTCACTTCCAGGTTCATTCTTCTCTTTCAGGTCCCCTTAGTTACGGAAATACTAAAATTGATTCTCTCCTAATAGGTACTATCCAAGCAGCAACAGAAGAACATGCCTTGCAACATACTAATGCCCATGGTCTACGTTCTCAGTTCCATATCACACGCCAGCAGGCCCGTGAGATCCTCTGCTCTTGTTCTATTTATCACTCTCTTAACACCCCTTCTCTCCCACCAGGATGTAATTCCCGTGGTCTTTACAAGAACCATATCTGACAAATAGATGTTTTTCAATTCCTTCCCTTTGGGAAGCTGCGCTGCATTCACCACACCATTGACACTTTTTCTCATTTTCTGTGGGCAACCCCTTCACCTTCTGAAAAAGCCGATACCATCATTCAGCATTTGTTATCCTGCTTTGCTGTTATGGGTCTCCCCCGAACTTTGAAGACTGATAATGCCCCTGCATATATCTCTAAAAAATTATCCACTTTCCTAGAACATTATCATATTCAACACATTACTGGCATCCCTTTTAATAGTCAAGGTCAAGCCATTATCGAATGTGCCAATAGAACATTTAAAGATTATTTACATAAACACAGGGGGGGAGATACAGGAGATTCCCTTATTACCATGACCCCACAGATGCTTATATTTTTACAAAGTTTTATTTACTCTCAATTTTTTGAATCACTGGGATGAGCTCCCTAAAGGTTTGGCAGCAGAAACACATTTTACCCCCTCAACTACTCATTCTTCTGTTTACCAACCTGTCTTTTACAGGACTCTGGAAGGACAATGGCTCCCTGGACATATTTTACATTGGGGACATGGTTATGCTTATGTTTCCACAGGAAACCAGTGTGAGTGGCTACCTAGCAAATGCCTGAAATTGCGCCATGACCAAATGTAGTAGGGATGAAAATTTTCTACGAGAATTCCAAGACCTCAATGTCAGGGCTCAGATCCATACTAGGGGAACTAGACAGGCTTCGGTCCCCACCTGGGGGGCAGTTAAAGAAACTCACCCAAGAAGGCAAACGCATTGTTTGACAAGCAGGCCAAACATTGACACCTTCCTCCCTCTTTTTGGTGATGATGGCCGTTGTCACATGTCAGGTAGGTGCAGATCATGTATATTGAGCCTATATCCCCAAACCCCCTCTTTTCCAGGCTGTCTCATGGGGAGACCCTGAGGTTTTAGTGTATACGAATGAAACACAATGGATGCCAGGACCTTTGACCCTCTTCTGCCTGCACATCCCAATGAAGAAGGGAAACCCACTGGAGGAAATAACAATTCTTGTTCTTTCCCCTTAGGGGCAGAGGGTATGCCCCTCTGCATTGGAAAAGGATCTCATTGTCTTCAAACATCATATGACGCCTGGGGTCTCAGATATAATCATTCTCATCTCACCATGAGCACCTTTTTGCTATCTGTAAAAAGCTTTAAAGGAAATAGTACCACAGAGAGACACCCCTCTACACTTGTCTCTTTGTGCCTGATTCCTGAAGTAAATGCTGAGATTTCTCATTTACATGGACCTGATGTAGAGGGCATAACCCAAAAATATTAATATCCAGTACAGAAGCAAATAATCAATCTTTCTCCATTATTGATTGGAGTCCTCATGGTGATTTTAGAACAAAATTTTCCCAAATACCTCTCAAGTGGCATAAAGAAAACCACGGCATCTCTGCCCAAGCTAATGAAACTATTATTTGGCATGAGGCAGGGCTGACTCCCCCTCTGTCTCATTTGAATGGATCAGTAATGGTTCAGGGACATATTTGGAAACTGCTTGCAGCCCTTGAAGCTATTAAGACATGGAGAGGAAACATGTCATATGAGAATAACTCCATTAAAATACATTTACATACTAACATCACTAAAAATATTCAAGCATGTATACGATTGCCTTTTCTCCTTCTAAAGGGCTCAGTGATCTGGCACCCGGAGAATGGATCTTTAAATTGCACCTCGGAGTGTCAGCTCTTCACTTGCATCAATGCCTCTCTAACTTTAAATTCTAGTTCCAGAGCCTTTATTTGCTTCGCACACGGACAGAACTCTGGCTCCCGGTGAATCTCACCCGCGCTTAGAGTGAGTCTGCTAGAATAACACAATTATACCAATTAGTCACCGACCTCACTGGCAGAACAAAGCGCTTTGTAGGAACACTTATAACTGTAGTTTTAGGACTTACAGCTATCACTTCTACAGCAGCAGTAGCAGGAGTAGCTCTACAAGAAAGTCTCCAAACAGCAGATTTTGTGCAAAATTGGCATTACAATTTCCACTTATTATGGCAGCAACAACATGATATTGATATTCATTTGGAAACAGATATTCAAAATCTTAAACAAACAGTCTCCTGGCTTGAAGACCAGATTCGCGTACTTACTATGCAGTCCTCACTGAGATGTGATTGGAATTCCACTCAGTTCTGTGTAACCCCAATCCCATATAATACGTCATCAGAATGGGCTAAGATAAAAGATCTTCTTTGGGGGCACAAAAACACATCTGCAAGAATACGAGAACTTGAAACCCAAATAACCAATACCTTTACCCAAGAACTTCCCAAATTAAGTGGAGAAGATATTTTTAAAGGAATAGCTCAAGGGCTCTCTGACCTTAACCCTGTATCACAGATTAAAGGTGCTTTTGCTTCCTCTATGCTTAGCTCAGGAACTTTGTTCTTACTAATATGTTTCTGTCTCCTTGTCTACTGCTGGTGGAAACGAAGAAAACAGACCATGAAGCAAAATGCTCAAGTTATGTCTGTCTTTCGACATGTTCGATCTCAGCAATGTAATATTTAAGAAAAGGAGGAGATGATGGGGATGGCCTTTGTCTTCTCACATGTCTGAACGCAGAATGGGAAAGCACCTTCCCCTACGTCTGAATGCAGCAAGGGGAAACACCAGCTTGAGAACAACTGGTGCAGTCCTTGGACGTTATCTGCCCATAAAAGCATATCTTGTCCTCGAAAACGAGCCAGGACACCTCACGCTGAAAACAGGGAGACCTTGAGGACGTGTGAAAACACTGCCTCTGCTTACTGGGCAGATTCTAAGAAAATCAACAAGGTGCTCTGGCCTGTCCACGCTGAGAAGGGAAAGATGAGTATAGCATGTGGCTGAGGTCCAAGAAAGGCAGCATAAAAATAAAGGTGCTGCACCACATTGGGGCTGCAGCCATCGTCTGTCTGTGTTGTCTGTGTTTTTTGTTCACGCTCATTTCACCCGAGCGAGTGGCACCCAACACCCATAATGTGAATGCTGAAACCACAATACTGCTTGTGTGAAACCTTCATAAGATTGTATATCAATGATATCTTAATAAAAAATAAAAAAACGATTTGCCATTGACATCTGAGCAACTTTTCTCTCCTCTTTCAATACAGCATTGTGATGTTTTTTTTTCCACTGTGGAGACATTTCTCCATGTGGCTTATAACCTTGGAGAAGTTTCATATAAATGGACAGAGGTAAGAAGAGCTGAACACAAAATATTGTTTTGTCTCTGAAGTATAAAGATCATAGGAGATTATGGAAAGAAAGTAGTTTGTTTTCCTGAAGAAAAGCGAAACCACTTTCAAAATGTTTTCTTACTTCAAAAGTAGAGAAAAATTTCAACTTCATTTTGTAAACGAACCTGTCTTTAATATTTTCAACTCCAAAGACACTACTGTGTATACCTGTGCAATTCAGGCATCTCTGAATAAGGCTATTCTTATGTAAAGATCTGGTGGATGATAACAACTGATTGTTGTTTAGTTGGGGAAAGTTGTAGCTGAATGCTTGCCATTACTTCACATATATTGAGTGACCAGTTACTCTTTCTTGAGTCCCAAGATTGTTGAGTTTTGCTTATGTTTTGTGCTTTTAGTTTTTTTAAACCTACTTAATTAAAACAAGGAAAGGGATGTGAGGGAAATTGGTACAGGGGGCTGGGTGTTGGCCACGAGGTGTATCAACTCTGCTGTTGGTGGTGCTGTTTTCTATTGAACCTGTTCCTCTCCTCCATTCCTAATATGACCCTTTGGGCTGGGTGGGATGAGTACACCCTTCAGCACCATTTGGGAATCTTTATGTGTAATGGAATACATAGTTAATGGAGGTGGTGGTCATTTGAGCACACATTGTGGCAGCAGCAGAAAGTTGGGAACAAAAGCCCCACACCCGACTGGTGAGAGTCCAATGAGCCTATAAGTTCCTTTAGATTCAGAAAGTTCCCATGTATTCTGGAGGAGAGAATGCAGTGGGATTCCTGGCAGATGGGCCCTGATTAACGCCTGCCTGAAAGATAAAAAGGAAGGATGGTGTCTGGTTAACACTTCTGGTGACCACTTGTCTCCTGACCCAGACTTATGTTCACCTAAGGGTGACCAACTCTTAGCTCCTCTGCCATGCTGGAGGCTTCATTTGGACTGTCATGAAGATTCAGTATCCGGGGAGGTTACAGGTCTGAGTCAGTTCTGCGACTCATTGCAGTGACAATTTGACCTTGTGGACTTGCCCCTCAACTGTGGTAGCAGCCCAAGGCCCCATCTGAACAGCAGGCTGAGCTTCAGTAACAAACAGTGTATGCACGCTATGTATGCACGCACACTGCCCTCTGTTCCACTGCCCGGCGGCATTCCCAAACAACCCCTGGCCATCCTACAGGAATGTGCATCGAATGCTGAGGGTGTTACAGGTAACATCTCAGATTATTCTGTGTCTAGGCTCAGAAAATCTTAACTACTTATGGATAAATGCCCCAACTCTTTCAACCAAACCAGATTACAAAGTAAAAGAACAAAGCCATCAAATGAGCTTCATGTTTCCACTTTTTCTGCTACACTGTTGTGTCTACATTTCTGTGCTGCTACATTTCTGTGTCTACAGTAGTATCTGTGCTGCTCAGGGCCTTGGTAGCCATACCCATCACTTAGGCTCAGGTTGCATAGTGCACAGAAGTTGACAGTCAAGCTGTATATTCTTTAGTTTCCAGCTGTTTGCCTTCTCCCCCACCCCTCCACTGGGAGGAACAGAATATGTGGGTTTTAAGATGGTCAAGTAGATCTTGAAAAAGCTAATGGCAAAAGGAAGTAGACTTTCATGTATGTTTTTTGCACTCTGAATTCAAGCTTCCAGTGACCTGCTAAAGTACTTGTTTAGCAGACAATGTTAATGTTCTGTCTAAACCATTAGAATGACTCTACAAACATAATTACTTAGTAATGTGTGAGGTCTTTATTTTAATGGAGCTGCACTCCCTGTTGAATTTGAATTCAGTTTTTGGCTGACATGTCACAGACTTAGAAACCTACTGGTCATCATTCTTACTGCTGGTGCCTTATAAATTCCCAGTCTGTGACCCTTCTAAAAGCACTTTCTGTGGATCAGTGGGCTAAAGTGGGGTGGGGAGAGTGGGAGCCTAAGAAGCCTTGTGAAATAGAGGAAACCTTCCTATTTAAAAAAGATACAAGAGCTTGCATATTTTTAGTTCTTATATGTGAAGTTAAACCTAAGGAAACTTGTGTCTCAAACATATCTACCATTATCTTTTATACCTTTAAAGGCTCTTGTATTTCCCAGCTCTAGAGAGTAGCATTTTAGCACTGTTATTAACTTGGTTTCTTTACTACAGTATGTATTTATAAAGTGCTTTCTGCAGTTGAGTAGGGACTTCATACCCAAATGTGTTTCCAGGTAGGTAGTGTAAACTCAATCAGTAGGGAGCCTATCACAGGAACAGAATGAATTCACATTTGATTAGAAGAGGAAAGTTCTGGACCTTCTTTCCTGAATAGTAAAAGGATAGTGAGTGTAAGATATAATTTAAGGGAACTATTAAGGGTGACCAGTAAGTATGGTTTGGTTCATGATGAAAAATCATTTCATCTTGTACTTTGTCCAATAGAGGAACTACCCAATCTAGGAGTACTAGAGTGGAGGAACTGAGTATGAACAGATTTTAGTAGTAAAGAGGGAAAGTGACCTTCTCCTAAAAGTGACCTACAGTAATTTCCTTTCCCTCTGGAGATACTTCTAAATAATAGATGGCCTTCTCTGACTACTTTGTTTGCCTTAAGGAGTCTTTGCAAGAGAACAAAGCAGTTTTAACAGTGAAGTCAAGTCCACAAAGAATTCTGTCCTGGGCAGTACCACCTGGACACACTGAAGGGATCTAAGATCTAACCTGTACTTGAGCTAGGCACTTAGCTCTCTCTCACTCAGGCTTCACATTGGCCCAGAAAGCAAAGCTATTAACTCCAACTGCTTGGCACAACTATAAGCAGTAGGATCTGGGTCTTAGCCTAGTAGGCACATTTTTTTTCACAAAACCATAATTTTCCCAAAGTAAGGATTACTACTCCTACAACAAAAACCTGCATTTTGCTTTCTGATTTTGCTTTTCCACCCTCCTGTTAGGCTGAAGAGTCCTGGCATTTCCCACAAAAGAAGAATGTGGTTATTATATATGGGTCAATTTATTGACATTGTGTGTTGGCTTCTTTTCAGGTAGATTCTCTTTACATGGTGGGAAAGATAGCTGCTGGCAGCCCAAGCCTACATCTCCACTGCTTGTGATACACGAAGGGAAGAGAAAACTTCACAGTGTCTGAATACTGCTACAAAGACAGCTCCAGTTGCCTCGGTTTGGCTCTATGCCTACTACCTGATGAACTGCTGTGAACAGAGAGGTAAGATACCAGAATTGGCTGGCCAGGTAGTGTGCCCACCTAGTATGAGCCCAGTGATTTTTTTTTTGAGAGGGCATTTCTCATATTTATTGATCAAATGGTTGTTAACAACAATAAAATTCTGTATAGGAGACTCAATGCACAATCATTAACCAACCCCAAGCCTAATTCTCAACAGTCTCCAATCTTCTGAAGCATAATGAACAAGTTCTTACATGGTGAACAAGTTCTTACATAGTGAGTAAGTTCTTACATGGTGAACAGTACAAGGGCAGTCATATCACAGAAACTTTCAGTTTTGATCACACATCATGAACTATAAACAATCAAGTCAGATATGATTATTCATTTGATTTTGTACTTGATTTATATGTGGATTCCACATTTCTCCCTTATTTTTTTTTTGAGAGGGCATCTCTCATATTTATTGATCAAATGGTTGTTAACAACAATAAAATTCTGTAAAGGGGGGGTCAATGCTCAATGCACAATCATTAATCCATCTCAAGCCTAATTCTCATCAGTCTCCAATCTTCTGAAGCATAATGAACAAGTTCTTAAATGGTGAACGAATTCTTACATAGTGAATAAGTTCTTACATGGTGAACAGTACAAGGGCATTCATCACAGAAACTTTTGGTTTTGATCACGCATTATGAACCATAAACAATCAGGTCAAATATGAATATTCGTTTGATTTTTATACTTGATTTATATGTGGATCCCACATTTTTCCCTTTATTATTATTATTATTTTTATTTTTAATAAAATACTGAAGTGGTAGGTAGATGCAAGATAAAGGTAGAAAACATAGTTTAGTGTTGTAAGAGAGCAATTGTAGATAGATGATCATATGTGTGCCTGTAGACTATGTGTTAATCCAAGCTAGACAAGGGCAATAAAACATCCACGGATGCAGAAGCTTTCTCTCAAAACAGAAGGGGGTGAGGTTCTAAGCTTCACCACTATTGTTCCCCGATTTCTCACCTGATGGCCCCCCTGCAACTGTGCCTGTCTTAGGTTGTTCCTCCCTTGAGGAATCTTACCCGTCTCTGGCTAACCAGTCATCTTCTGGGGCCATACAGGGAAATGTAAAGTTGGTAAGTGAGAGAGAAGCCATATTGTCCTTATTTTTTTTTAAATAAAATGCTAAAGTGGTAGGTAGATGCGAGATAAAGGTAGAAAACATAATTTAGTGCTGTAAGAGGGCAAATGTAGATGATCAGGTCTGTGCCTATAGCCTAGGTATTAATCCAAGCTAGACAAGGGCAACAAAACATCCACGGATGCAGAAGATTTCTCTCAAAACAGGGGGGGTGAGGTTCTAAGCCTCACCTCTGTTGATCCCCAATTTCTCACCTGATGGCCCCCCTGCGACGGTGCCTGTCTTAGGTTGTTCCTCCCTTGAGGAATCTTACCCATCTCTGTGAGCCCAGTGATTTTAAGCCCCTTCAGAACCACACAGAATTGTTTCCTAAAGGAAAGAGTTCTCTTTAGAGAAGCAGGGAGAAAAAAGAATAGGCCGAAACAACCCAATACCTCCTGTAGATCACAAAAGGGAAGTTAGCAGTGCCAGAGTTCTAGACTGGAGGAAAGCCCTGGGTGGTCACAGTAAAAGGTTGCTAGGGAGTCCACTTTATCCCAATTACTATAAATTGTGTCTTCATGAGTGACACCTTCCCAAGCATCAAGGAACTGGGTTTTAGTGTCTTCTCTGCCACTTACTGCTGTTAAATCATGTCACCTTCTCCTGCTTCCAAGTCCCCATTTACAAAATAAGGGGATAGGAGTAATTCCACTCCTAGGGATTTACCCAAAGGAGACAAGATTGCTGATTTGAAAAGACATATGTGCCCCTATGTTTATCATGGCACTATTTACAATAGCCACAATATGGAAACAACCTAAGTGTCCTTCAGTAGATGAATGGATAAAGAAGATGTAGTACATATACCCAATGGAATATTATTCAGCCATAAAAAGAAAAGAAATCCTACCATTTGCAACAACATAAGTGGATCTAGAGGGTATTATGCTCAGTGAAATAAGACAGGCAGAGAAAGACAAATACCAGATGATTTCACTCATTTGTGGAGTATAATAACAAAGCAAAACTGATGGAACAAAATAGCAGCGTACTCACAGACACCAAGAAGGGACTAGTGGTTACCAAAGCGGAGGGGTAGAAGAGGGTGGGTGCGGAGGGAGAAGGGATTAAGAGGCACTATAATTAGCAATCACAATATAGGTAGGTCATGGGGAAGGCAATACAGCATGGACAAGACAAGTAATGACTCTATAACATCTTACTACATTGATAGCCAGTGACTGCAATAGAGGGGATGAGGACTTGATAATATGAGTAAATGTTGAAACACCTGTGTTGTCTTTGTGAAACCATCATAAGACTGTATATCAATGATACTTTAATAAGATAATTAATTAATTAAAATGAGGGAGTAGGGTTACATGGTCTCTTAATTTCACTGCCAGCTCTGAAAGTCTGTGATCCATCTACCTTTCCCATAGCATTTTCTTTATTTATTAACTACAAGTCTTCAGAAGGAATCAAAAACAAATTGGGTAAGCACCAAACCATTGAAGCAAATGGCATAAACAATGCAGGCCTACTTATATTTGAATACCTTTTTCCTCTTGTAGAGTTCATTTCATTTCTAATCTGTAGAAAAATCAGTGCAGCATTTTCCTTGGTTGAGAGTAAGTTAGGCAGGCATTGAAAAAGTGATTTGTAATGTGAGGGTTTGGAAGAAATATATTTTGCTTGGCCTTGAGGTCCTTAAGTAGTGAGTCCCCCCCAGTAATGATAGATGTTTCCATGAAATTAACCTTTCTACACACCTGTTTCTCACACCAAGCATGGGCTACATTCGCTTACACAGGATACAACGAACTAGTTTGCCTCTGGTGCTGCAAATCTGGGTCACCCATTTGACATTCCTGACCTCTGTTTACCAATGCCCCGTCCCTGCTAGAGAACAACAGGGCCTTTGCCTTTTACAACCTGCCTGTGGTGATTGACACAGCAGGATGAGAGAGAGGTCACTGAGGCCACTGAAACAGAAACAGTAACAGCAGCTAATGCTAAGAGATAAGTAAGAGCTGCTCTCATCTGCCATTGGAAACCAAAACAACTACCCTAAAAGAAATGGGGTGGGTGTTTGTGGGGGAAGGGGAGCTGGAAGAGATGTGGGTGAAAACCTTGTCAATACTCTCTTTCTTCTGTCACAATAACAGGGATTGTTCATTTATTTCCAAGAGCTGGGATTTGGGAGCCAGGAGAGAGAGACAGAGGAGGAAGGAGTTTGGTTTGGTTTGTGGATCTTGTTTCTAGCCAGATGTTGGTCAAAGGAGATGTAGTGTAGGGATTCACAAATATTAATGTGCCATGGCTAGGTCTTAAAAAGGATGATTAGTGATTTCTGCATAGCATTTGTTAGAGTTCATGGTATACACTTCTTGTAATAATTATTTGATTACTCTCTGCCTTCCCTCCTGGACTATTGAGTTCCATGAGCACAGCCATATACTCCACCATCCATGGAGCTGAGCTCATGCTTGGCTTCCAGAGGAGGCTCAATAAATAGATATTGAATGAAAGAATGTTAATTGATTCAAACTGAAGATAACTGGAAAGAGGCAAAGGGCAGCATATTACTGACAGAAGAGACAGGTTTGAGTTGGTTTCAGTGCCTCAGTGGGTTTTCATTAAGTAGACTCTCTTACAAAGAATTAGGGAGGAGCTTCAAACCCGGCCATCTCCCCTGCCCAGTTTCCTGCAGCCAAATTGCAGGACTCTATTAAAAAGATAGGAAATGTGGGAAGGGCCTTTGGCAATAAGGCTTAAGTTTTTATTAAAACCCCTCACTTTCTCCACATTCAAAACAATGTAAGTATTCATTTCAGAGGAACAGGTACCTCCTCATACACTGCCAAAATCGCAATGGGAAAATTTTCCAATACGTTTAGTACCAAAAAGGGGAAGCCAGCCTTTCATGTGATTGGATGAAGCTGAGAAGACTGATTTTCTACTAAGCCATGGTGTTCCTGTATCTTAAAACCAAACTTCCTATTATCTAGGAGGCTAACTTTCCAACTTTATGCCCTGTTGAAATCATCCTAATCCAAAGCCTGGCAGTGGTTTTCTCACCCTGGAAGCATGAAGACTGCACTTGAAATTGGCATCCATGCACCTCATCTAAGAGGCAACCTCCCCTCCCTCTCCCTTTAAATCCACAAGACCTGCGAGTGCATTCCTTCCTTGTGCCAAAGGAGTTGCCTTAAAAGATTACCTCTGATTACACAGAGCAGGTGATTTTATTTCACAGTTGCCTGATGCTGCTAGAATTCTTTCTTTGAAGGTCTGAATCCTTGCAGCCCACACAATTATGCTTCTTTTTCCAACCTGGGACTCCCAGATGCACCTTGGCTTCCTGGCCAGGCAGGTTTCATAACTGCATCAGGTCCATCTCTCTAGGATGATTAAAAAATAATAAAATATTCACAGAGTCTCATAACTGTTCATTGACACTTGAGAGCTATTACTTTTCCTTGTTTGAGAATCTTCCCCCAAACCCTTGGGCTCCTGGCTCACAATCTTTTCCTGCTAAATCTGGCCATCACCCAGTGTGATTTCAAATTCCTGAGGAGGTCCTGTCCAGCGCACCCCAGCCTCCTCAGCTTCAGCTGCAGACGCCTCGCCTATAACTCTGTGGCCTCACCTTGGAGTTTATCACTGGACTTTCCTACCACTATTACAAGTCTTAAGTCCCAAATCCCACTCTTGGAGCACAATGGCCTTGATTATCACTCCCTAACAAACAGAAATCCACTCTTCAACTTCTTTCAAAACCTTGGTACCTTCGATTCCTCCACTATCAGTGAGTTCTTAGCTTCCTTCTGGCCACATTTCCTTCCCCCTTCCCCAGCCTGGACTCCACATAAACCTCTTTCTCTCCTGCTCCTCAGTTACCTGGGCCCCCCATCCTCCCATCAAACCCCCATCCCTCCTTCAGTCTGGATATTCTGCTGAGTGAGGCTGTGTAACCCTAACTGTGCAGACTGACCCCTATACAAGCTTGTGAAATCCATTCTTAGTTGGGCCCTTAATTTGGCTCAACATCCTTCTGAGGGTCCTTGGTCAGCTTCCTCTCTCATTCTGCTCGGCAGCTCTTGGCAGCCTTCCTCAGTGTTGTCCAGCTCTCTGCCAAGTCCCCACTCTGCTTCCCCAGCAGCCGATTCGACCTTCGGAGCAAACAGACCACATGGCGCCTTCCTTCACATTACCGACTCACTATATAAGCTGGGTTTGCCCCCATCACCCTCATTTCCTGCCAACTCTCCAAGGAAAACTGTCCCTCTGTTCAGAGTTTAAACAACCATGTGATCACCTGATCCCATCATGTCTAACCCTCCCTCAGCCCTAGGACACTCTATGAAGTATCTCCTTTCTCATGGTTTTGACCTTTAGCCTTTCATTATCATTCCACTAGTCAATAAATATGTTTAAATTCCTCCCATCTAAACACTGAGACACACACTTACCTCTGCCTCTGTCCCTTTCCCCTTAATTACCAAGCATCTTGAAAATTAATCGATATAGGTATGCTGTGCTTGAATCCTTCTTATTCTTAAACTCACCTCTGTGTCAGGTCTGCTCCCATTACTCACTGAAAAGGCCTCAGCAAAGGTGAGCAATGACCTTTGTGTGCAGTGGGCTTTTCATCCTCCCTCCCGCCTAGCCTTTCTGTAACATGAATCCTGCTCTCCTACACTCAGCTGCTGTTCTACCTGTCATCTTTCTGTCTCAGTCTATACCACTGGCTTCTCTTTCTTTGCCACTCTCATAAATAGCAGTTCACCAGAACTCTATTCTGAGCCCTTTTCTTAAATTCCCTGGGCAACTGCTTCCATTGCCATGGATGTTACCATACTGAACTATGACTAAATTGGTATCTCCACCCTAGACCTTTGCTGGGCTCTAGGCCTATATAGTCAACAACCTACCCATCACTTTCACTTGGATGTCTAAAACAGGACTTCTTTTTCTTCTTTAACTTGCTCCTATTTCTTCACTCCCAATCTCAGAAGTAATAACTACAATGATGCTGATGGTTAATATTTATGGGTTACTTACTACATGCTAGATAGACTCTGTTCTAAACTTTAGTTGTCTCAAGAATATAGTAAGGTAGGTATTTTAATCCCCATTTTACAAAAACAGTAATAAACACAGAGAGCTTTGGGATTTCATTATGTGACATTGTCTTTCACCTGAATACCCAATCCAGAGATCCAATCAAGCATCAAATCCTATTGGCTCCTCCTTTTGAGCTTCTCTGTCTGTATCCCCTCCTCTCTAGTACTTCTTCTCCAGAACCTATGCCTCTTCAGACCCTCATTATCACTTGACCAGGTTCTTACATAGTTCCCTACTGGTCTCTGGGCCTTCAGTCTTAACTCTCTCTACTTCTAATTCAGTCATTCTCCACACCTCTTCTAGAGTGGTCCTTCTGAAATGTGCATTTGGTCATATGCTACATAAAGCCTCTCGGTGGTCCCTCACCTACCATATAGCTCCTTCCACATGGCACTCAATACACCCACCTGCTCTCACTGGCTGCCCACTGCATGCCATTTCAGCTTCACCTCCCACTGTTTCTTTACTTTCACTTCAGATATTCCAGATACCTCTCTAAATGCCAAATGTAAAAGCATTTGCTCACACTGTTTTCTCTGCCTGAAATGCTTTCTGCCACTTCTTTATCTAAGAGCCTCATTTCTAGCTAGGAGCCACATGTGGCTGTTGGGCGCTTGATATATAGCCAGGCTCAATTAAGATGTGTTGTGTTATAAGTATAAATGCTGGATTTCAAAGGCATAGTGTGAAAAAAGTGTAAAACTTTTAATACTTTTATATTGATTATACATTGAAAATATACTCTCTTGGATATATTGAGTTAAATAAAATATGTCACTAAAATGTATTGTTTCTACTTTTTAAATGTGGCTACTAGAAAATTTAAACTTAAACATAATAAATATAATGCTTGAATTTGTGTCATGCATTATACTTCTATTAGATAGCACTCCTTGAAAATCCTTACTGGTAAACTTAACTAAGGGGACAGAAGACTTTGGACACTGGAAACCTCAAAATGTTACTGAGAGAAATTAAAGAAGACACAAATAAATGGAAAGACACCCCATGTTCATGTATTAGAGACTTTAGATTGTTAAGATGGCATTACTAACTAAAGTGATGTCCACGTTTAATGCAATCCCTATCAAAATCCAAGCATCACTTTTTGCAGAAATAGGAAAATCCATCCTAATACTCATACAGAATCTTAATGGATCCTGAATGGCCAAAACGTTCTTGAAAAAAAACAAAGTTGGAGGTCTCATGATTCTTGATTTCAAAATATATTACAAAGCCACTTTAATCAAAACAATATGTACTGTTATAAAGACATACATAGGTCAATGGAACAGAAGAGAGTACAGAAATAAACCCTCAGTTACTGGTCAAATGCTCTTCAACAAGGGTACCAAGAACATTTGATGGGCAAAGGAGAGTTATTTATTCATTTATTTATTTTTATTAAGGTATGATTGATATGCACTCTTATGAGGGTTTCACATGAAAAAACAATGTGGTTACTACATTTACCCATATTATCAAGTTTCCACCCATACCCCAAAGCAGTCACTGTCCATCAGTGTAGTAAGATGCCACAGATTCACTATGTGCCTTCTCTGTGCTACCCTGTTCTCCCCGTGATCCCCCACACCATGTGCACTAAAATACTACCCCTCAAACCCTTCTCCCTCCCTCCCCACCTACCTTCCCACACCCCTCCCCTTTGGTAACCACTAGTTCATTCTTGGAGTCTCTGAGTTTGCTGCTATTTTGTTCCTTCAGTTTTGCTTCATTGTTATACTCCACAAATGAGGGAAGTCATTTGGCATTTGTCTTTCTTCACCTGGCTTATTTCACTGAGCATAATGTCCTCCAGCTCCATCTATGTTGTTGCAAATGGTAGAATTTGTTTCTTATGGCTGAATAGTATTCCATTGTGTATATATACCACGTCTTCTTTATCCATTCATCTATTGATGGACACTTAGGTTGCTTCCATATTTTGGCTATTGTAAAAAGTGCTGTGATAAACATAGGGGTGCATATATCTTTTTGAACCTGAGAAGTTGTATTCTTGGGGTAAATTCCAAGGAGTGGGATTACCAGGTCAAATAGTATTTCTATTTTTAGTTTGTTGAGGAACCTCCATATTGCTTTCCACAATGGTTGAACTGGCTTACATTCCCACCAGCAGTGTAGGAGGGTTCCCCTTTCTCTGCATCCTCACCAGTGAAGGGCCCCCACCAGTAAGATGGCGAACTTCCAGCTTCTCTTCTGGGTCCTCGGTTCCCGCCGGCATCACCTGAAGCCCAATCACCTCTTGCCCCCCTCCCAATCCCAGCACCTAGCCAATGGCCACCAGCCCCGTAGAAGTAACAGCACAATCACCCCATGCCCCTTCCTATATAACCCAGCACCTTTCCCTAATAAAACGGAATTCTCCGGTGAATTGCTGCTGTGTGTCGTTCCTTTCCTTTCACCCGGGAGATGGGACACCCCAACTGGGCCCCGTCTTCCCCCCGACACCAGCAGCAGCTTGCCCTCATCCCTCATCCTCTTTTTCCGGTGCTGGCTCATCACACTCACCACTCCTCTCTGGCCTTTAGGTAAGTTTTCCCCCGGAGTGGGCCACTCTTCCCCAAGCTATCACAGTGCCATTGACCGTGATCGTCTGGCAAGGCTCTGATGCTCGGAGACGAGGAGGGAACTCTCCCCGCCTCAAGCCTTCACGACTGCAGCAGACCCTCAGGCCCCCCTCCAACAGCCATGAATTGCTGCCTCCGGCCTTCACAGCTGCTGCAGACCCTCAGGCCCCCCTCCAACAGCCATAAACCCTGCCTCAGGCCTTCACAGCTGCGACAGGCCCTCAGGCCCCTCCTCCAACAGCTATAAACGAGGTCACTCCTTTGTGGATGAGAACGCTCCCTTTTCCCCCTTTGTCCTTCCATTCTGTCTGCCAAAATCCGTTCCGTCCGCCGAAAATTCCTAGTACTAGGTACCTCGTGACTCCGGCACTCTGCCTTCTTAGGGAAGTCTGGGTGACAACCCACACTTCCTAAGAAATTCCGACTCATATACGAGTTTCCGCAGACCACCAAGGATCATCGGGGACACCCTTTGTCTCCTTGCGGTCTACCTCCAGTCCGAGGATTTCCGTCCGTCTTCCCCTGTTTGTCTCCTTCTCTGTCCTTTAGCCATGGGAGCCTCCTCATCCCTCCCTGAAAGTTCACCTCTTGAATGCCTACTCAAGTATCTAGCCACCCCCTCCCTGATACCTGATACAAAACCAAAACTTCTCCGTAAATACTGCTCCCAAGATTGGCCGACATACCCCCTAGACAATAACAACCAATGGCCTGCAGGGAGAACTCTTGATCCTAACATCACTCGCAATCTCTTTAACTACTGCCAGCACCTGTAAAAATGGAAGGAGATTCCCTATATCGAAGCTTTCCTCCTCCTCCTCCCCCCGCCCCCACCAAGTTCTCCTAGCCTGCAAGCCGCCGCCCCCGCAGAAGCCTCCTGTTCACTCCCTTCCCCTTCTTCTCCTACAACAGCCTTTCTCCCTTCCTCCCCAACCATCTCCTCCCCCATCTCACCTCCTCCGCCTTCGTCCCCCACGGATTAAGCCTGAGCCTTTCAGCCCCCCTTTAACTATGTCCCGAGGGCCTCCTCTGGCTTTGCCCTCATTACCTGTTTCTCCCCTGTTAGAGACCGCCTTTGTCTTCTCACATGTTTGTAAGGAGAATGGGAAAGCACCTTCCCCAAACGCAGCATGAGAAAGCACAAGATTGAGAACAACCGGTGCAGTCCTTGAAAGTTATCTGTCCACAAAAACATATCTTGTCCTTGAAGACGAGCCAAGACTCCTCACTCTGAAAATAGAGAGACCTTGAAGATGTGTAAAAACACTGCTCCTGCTTCTAGCTATGCCCTTCCCCCACTTGCCAATGTAGCAGGAATGGAAAACAAAGAACATTCTGTTTATGCATTCCATAAGCAACTAACAGGAGCCCTGCTGTAGCTCAGTTAGTAGAGCATGGGACTCTTAACCTCAGAGTTGTGAGTTTAAGCCCAACTGGAGCAGCAGAGGCAAGCAGCTGGGCTGCTGGCTGGCGACGCATGGGAGCATCAGCCCTCCCAGTTCTTTCTATCTTTCTTTATTTTCTTCGCCCCCCTTCCGCACTTCAGGACCTGCTCGGCTAGGCGCGGCTGGACCGCATCACTCCCCCACAGACTGAGCCAGAACCCTTCAGTCCCTCTCAGACTCGGACCCGAAGGCCTCCCAAAATTATCGCCCTCCCCTCTGGGACGTAGCTTAGACAGACTCACTCAAGCCCTATTACAGTATACCAGCCTAGACCCAGAAATGCCTGACAGAAGACATGTCCTTATGACATACTTCCTAGCTCAAAGCTACCCCGACATTAAAGCTAAACTCAAAAAGTTAGAACAGGGCCCCGCTACCCCACAGACTGAGATCCTAACAGTGGCCTTTAAAGTCTTCCATAACCAGGAGGAGGAGAGAGAACACCGTAAACAAAAGGTTGATCAGGCCAATTTCCAAATGTTGGCCCAGCTGATAAAACCACAACCTGGGCGCCCTTCTACAAACAAGCGCCCCCCAGGAGCTTGTTTCAAGTGCGGACAAGAACGACATTCGTAAAGGGCATGCCCCTCCCCCAGATCTCCTACCACCCCATGCCCCAGATGCCACAAAAAGGGCCACTGGGGATCTGATTGCCCAGCCACCCGAAGGGGAGGCTGGACAAACAACCCCCATCCTAAGCCCGCCGTAGTGGGGCTGGCAGAAGAAGACTGATGGGGCCCAGGGCCTTCTCGCCCGACCATTTCCATCACTAAACAGGAGCCCAGTGTTACTTTAATAGTAGATGGTCACCCCATCTCCTTCTTCCTAGATACAAGAGCGACCTTCTCAGTCTTGCGAGAATACCGGGGCCCTACCATGCCTGCCATTACTCCTGTAGTCGGGGTAAGAAGTAAACAGATTTTCCCATTAAACCCCCTCCCTCTTTTGTGCACAATCCAAGACAATCCCATACCTTTCTCCCACTCCTTCCTAGTTATGCCCCAATGTCCCATCCCTTTACTAGGACGGGACATCCTTTCCCTCCTCCACGTTTCCATAACTATATCCACTCCCACAGCCCCCAGTACTCCCTTTCTGATGGCCGTCATAGCCGACAACCCCCCTCTATCCAATGAAACTCCAGTTCTGCCCTCATACACCCTGTAAATCCCAAAGCTTGGGACATTACAAGCCCCTCCGTACCTCTATTTCCTCCTGCCTCTATCAAATTACGTGACCCCTCTCAGTATATCTGTCAGGCCCAATATCCCCTAACCACTTCAGCCCTCATAAGCCTCCAACCCATCATTAGATCTCTTAAACAAAAATTACCTCAGACCCACTCACTCCCCGTTTAATACCCCCATATTAGCTGTTAAAAAAACCAACGGATCTTTCCGCCTCGTCCAAGACCTTTGCCTCATCAACATAGCTGTTGTCCCTATCCATCCCTTAGTTCCAAATCCATACAGCCTTTTATCACAGATCCCTGCCTCGGCATCCCACTTCTCAGTCCTAGATCTCAAGGACCCATTTTTCTATCCCTCTAGACCCCTCCTCCCAAGATTTTTTCATCTTCATCTGGACGGACCCATACACAAGACATTCTGAAAAACTCACTTGGACAGTTTTGCCACAAGGCTTCCGAGATAGTCCCCATATTTTTAGACAGGTCCTAGCTCAGGACCTCAAACAGTTTCATCATGATCATTCCGAGTCCACCTTATTACAATATGTGGACGATCTTCTACTCTGCAGTCCCTCGTGAGAACAGTCTCAACTTGACACTGCCTCCCTACTTAACCTTCTAGCTTCCAGAAGTTACCGGGTATCCCCCGTCAAAGCTCAAATCTCTTCCCCTTCTGTCACTTACCTCAGATTCCTCCTATCTCAACAAAGAAAGTCCATTACCTTAGACAGAAAAAGGCTCCTCTCTGACCTGCCCGTTCCCAAAACCAAGACAGAAATCCTTTCCTTTCTAAGCCTGGCTGAGTATTTTAGAGCGTGGATCCCTAACCTCTCCCTGTTAGCAAGACCCCTATATGACCTCAGCAAGAGCCCCCCTGAAGAACCATTATCCTCCTCACCCCGACACTCCTTCATTAAGCTCCATCGAGCCCTTGTAGAAGCGCTAGCTCTCCATCTTCCTGATTTGTCGAAGCCCTTCTCATTATACATTCATGAGAGGTCCAGTCAAGCTCTAGGAGTCCTAGGCCAATATTATGGCCCATCCTTTGCCCCAGTAGCTTATCTCTCCAAGCAATTAGACCCCACAGTTTGGATGGGCCCCCTGCCTAAGGGCATTAGCCGCTGGACAGCTCTTGCAGAAAGAAGCTCATAAACTGACATTCAGGGTGCCCCTTACCATTCTGTCCCCACATCACCTAAAAGATCTCTTAACCTACAAAAGTTTACAGACTCTCCCTCCCTCCCTCCAGACTCCTGACCTTACTGTCCTCTTTCCTCCAAAATCCCGTTCACCCCCTTTGCCATCCATACCCGAATCATGACTTTTTCCTCCTTTACTGCTCTCTCGCTTTTTTTCCTCATTCCTATTGTCTTCCCCGCAACCCCAGCCTCCTTTGTATGGCGATTCAAAGTCAGACAGACTTACACACACCATCAAACAAAAATTACTGCCCTCATTGCCACACCAGACTGCCCTCTGAAAAGCTGCTCTGAGCCTTTATACCTCCACTTTCCTCCCTCCACCGAAGTGTTCACTAGCAGCTACCCTTATTCTCCCTACCTCTGCTTCCTCTATGACCAAAAATAAGCCTATTGCAGGCGATGGCCAGACACCTACGGGAGATGTCCCTACTGGTCTTGCGCCATTCACTACATGAGTAACTTTCAGTACCCACAGTATTACTCCTCCAACCATTTCATGAAATATCCCAACGGCTCATTCTCCTTATCAATCCCAGATCCCTGGGACTCTCGATGGGCCACTGGAGTCACAGCCTCTGTTTACTATGGGGGGTCCTCGACCCCCCACGGTACCCTTCATATCTCTCAAGAGTATATTCCCTCTCAGTCCCAGATCTCTCAAGTTGCATCAGATATCAGACATTCTGAAAAAGTCATTATCCAAACTCTTGATGGTGCCTCTTCATCTTCTTATTCCTCCTACTCTTAGTTACAGCTCATTCAAAACACCACCATCTTTCTCAACCACACCCTCAACACTGCCAATTGTTTCTTGTGCGCATCACTACAGCGCCCACTGCTGGCCACCGTGCCCCTTAATATTTCCAACTACTCCTTCTATGCAGAAGGACAACCCCTCTGCCCCCTGGCAGACATACCCCTATGGGAACCAGAATACACAGATAATCTCACCATCCATCACTGTGTAGGCCCAACTCCACCCCCCTCCAGCGCACTTCACTGCCTCTCTATCTACACCCCTACCTCCAGCTCCAAGACTTTTATGCAACCAGGACACTTCTTTTAGTGTAATGGCAGTCTTTTCAACTCACTGCCTCCCAACTCTGATACACCCTGCATTCTCGTCACCCTAATCCCACAGCTTACACTTTACAGCATGGCAGAATTTCTTGAGCTCCAACCTCCCTTGCCCTCATGCACAAAAAGGGCTGCTTTCCTTCCCATCATGGTCAGTATCTCTTTGACCACCTCAGCCATTGGGGCAGGGTTTTCAGGGAGAGCCTTGGGTCACTGTCTATGGGCAATTAGAGATCTCAACGCCAAACTTGAGGGAGCCCTGACATCCACTGCCGATTTCCTAGCCTCTCTCCAAAGACAGGTCACTTCGCTAGCTAAAGTCACCCTTCAAAACTGGCGGGCCTTAGATCTGCTTACAGCCGAGAAGAGCGGCACCTGCATCTTCCTTCAAGAGGAGTGCTGCTATTACATCAACGAATCCGGCATTGTAGAAACTGACATCACCAAACTCACCGACCTTGCCTCCAGCCTCCACTCTGCTTCCAATTCCAACCCATTCTCTTCAATACTAACAAACCCCCTCCTTACCTGGCTCTGGCCCATTGCAGGCCCCATAATAATCATTCTTCTCACCTGTCTCTTCTTACCCTGTATAATAAAGTTCATCAAATCCCAAATCGGAAAAATCTCTAATCAAACTTTCAACCAGCTTTTACTCAGGAACTATCAGCTTCTGGCCACAGAAGATCCCTCACCCTCATGTAACCTCCTCACCACATGCTGAGATGGACCCCTCTCCCTGCTGCAAACTGTTCCTGGAAACAATGGCCGCAGACGCCTGGCTCCTGACACCCATATCCTCTTAGCACCATTGGAATCAACAGGTCCTCGACCTATGGTTACAGGGAACCTTCATTGATTTCCAACCTGAAGAAGTCCACATCTACTCGTCCTTACTGTGGGGAGTCCTATCAACCCTTTCCTCCCAATCCTCAAGCCCTCACTCCCTTCTCCACCCCCGTTCAGCAGGAAGCAGCCAGAGAGAAAGCAACGTCCACAACCCCATAGAGGAGAAAGGGAGGAATGAAGGGCCCCCACCAGTAAGATGGTGAACTTCCAGCTTCTCTTCCGGGTCCTCAGTTCCTGCCGGAACCACCTGAAGCCCAATCACCTCTCGCTCTTGTCCCAATCCCAGCACCTAGCCAATAGCCACCAGCCCCGTAGAAGTAACACCACAATCACCCCATGCCCCTTCCTATATAACCCAGCACCTTTCCCTAATAAAGCGGAATTCTCTGGTGAATTGCTGCTGTGTGTCGCTCCTTTCCTTTCAACCAGCATTTGTTGTTCTTAGTTTTTTCAATGCTGGCCATCCTTACTGGTGTGAGGTGATATCTCATTTTGGTTTTAATTTGCATTTCCCTGATGATTAGTGATGGTGAACATCTTTTCATGTGTCTGTTCCATCTGTATTTCTTCTTTGGAGAACTGTCTCTTCAAATACTCTGCCCATTTTTTAATTGGGTTATTTGTTTTTTGGGTGTTGAGGTGTGTATGTTCTTTATATATTTTGGATGTTAACCCCAAAGGAGAGTCTTTTCAACAACAAATTTTTTTAACTTAAGGTATCATTGATATATACTCTTATGGAGGTTTCACATGAAAAACATTGTGGTTACTACATTCACCCATATTATCAAGTCCCCCCATACACCACTAAAGTCACTGCCCTTCAGTGTAGTAAGATGCCACAGAGTCATTACTTGTCTTCTCTGTGCTACACTGTCTTCCCCATGACCCCCCACACACCCTGTGTACAAATCATGAAACCCCTCACCCCCCTTCTCCCACCTGCTGCACCCACACACCCCCAACCATTACCTTTGCTAAAAGCTAGTCCCTTGGAGTCTGTGAGTTTGCTGCTATTTTGTTCCTTCAGTTTTCCTTCATTGCTATACTTCACAAATGAGGGAAGTCATTTGTTATTTATCTTTCTCCACCTGGCTTATTTCACTGAGCATAATACCCTCTAGCTCCATCCATGTTGTTGCAAATGGTAGGAGTTGTTTTCTTCTCATGGCTGAATAATATTTCATCGTGTATATATACCACCTCTTCTTTACCCATTCGTCTACTGATGGAAACTTGGGTTGCTTCCATATCATGGCTATTGTAAATAGTGCTGCCATAAACATAGGGGTGCATATGTCTTTTGAATCTGAGAACTAGCTTTCTTCCATTCCTAGGAGTGGAATTCCCGAGTCAACTGGTATTTCTATTTTTGGTTTTTTGAGGAACTTCCATATTGCTTTACACAATGGCTGAACTAATTTACATTCCCACCAGCAGTGTAGGAGATTTCCCCTTTCTCCACATCCTTGCCAGCATTTGTTGTTCCTTGTCTTTTCAATGTTGGCCATCCTAACTGGTGTGAGGTGATACCTCATTGTGGTTTTAATTTGCATTTCCCTGATAATTAGCAATGTGGAGCATCTTTTCATGTGCCTGTTGGCCATCTGAATTTCTTCTTTGGAGAAGAGTCTGTTCATATCCTCCGCCTATTTTTGAATAGTGTTATTTGCTTTCTCAGTGTTAGGCATGTGAGTTCTTTATATATTTTGGATATTAACACCTTGTCAGATATGTCATTTACAAATATATTCTCCCATGCTGTAGGATGCCTTTTTGTTCTACTGATGGTGTCCTTTGCTATATAGAAGAGTTTAGTTTGTTGTAGTCCTGTTTGTTCATTTTGCTTTTGTTTCCCTTGCCTGAGGAGATGCATTCAGGAAAAAGTTGCTCATATTTATATTCAAGAGAATTTTGCCTATTTTTTCTTCTAAGAGTTTTATGGTTTCATAACTTACATTCAGGCCTTTGATCCATTTTGAGTTTACTTTTGTATATGGAGTTAGACAATGATCCAGTTTCATTTCTTGCATGTAGCTGTCCAGTTTTGCCAACACCAGTGGTTGAAGAGGCTGTTATTTTCCCATTGTATATCCATGGCTCCTTTATCATAAATTAATTGACCATATATACTTGGGTTTATATCTGGGCTTTCTATTGTGTTCCATTGATCTATCAGTCTGTTCTTGTGCCAGTATCAAATAATCTTGATTACAGTAGCTTTGTAGTAGAGCTTGAAGTCAGGGAGTGTAATCCCCCCAGCTTTATTCTTCCTTCTCAGGATTGCTTTGGCTATTTGGGGTCTTTTCTGGTTCTATATGAATTTTAGAACTATTTGTTCTAGTTGGTTGAACAATGCTGTTGGTATTATGATAGGGATTGCATTGAATCTGTAGATTGCTTTCCATAGGATAGCCATTTTGACAATATTAATTCTTCCTATCCATGAGCACTGAATGTGTTGCCATGGCGTCTTCTTTAATTTCTCACAATGAATGTCTTGTAGTTTTCAGGGTATAGGTCTTTCACCTCCTTAGTTAGGTTTATTCTTAGGTATTTTATTCTTTTTGATGCAATTGTGAATGGAATTGTTTTCCTGATTTCTCTTTCTGCTAGCTCATCATTAGTATACAGGAATGCAACAGATTTCTGTGTATTGATTCTGTATCCTTCACCTTTGCTGAATTCAGTTATTAGTTCTAGTAGTTTGGGGATGGATTCTTTAGGGCTTTTTATGTACAATATCATATCATCTGCAGTGACAGTTTAACTTCTTCTTTACCAATCTGGATGCCTTTTCTTTCTTTGTGTTGTCTGATTGTTGTGACAAGGACCTCCAGAACTATGTTGAATAAAAGTGGAGAGAGTGGGCATTCTTGTCTTGTTCCCAATCTTAAAGGAAAAGCTTTCACCTTTTCACTATTAAGTATGATGTTGGCTGTGGGTTTGTCATATATGGCCTTTATTATGTTGAGGTACTTGCCCTCTATACCCAGTTTGTTGACAATTTTTATCATAGATGGATATTGAATTTTGTCGAATGCTTTTTCAGCATCTATGGAGATGATCATGTGGTTTTTGTCCTCCTTTTAGTTGATATGACGGATGATGTTGATGAATTTTCAAATATTGTACCATCCTTGCATCCCTGGAATAAATCCTACTTGATCCTGATGGATGATCTTTTTGATGTATTTTCTAATTCAGTTTGCTAATATTTTATTGAGTATTTTTGCATCTATTTTCATTAGGGAAACTGGTCTGTAATTTTCTTTAGAGTGATACTGGCTTCATTGAATGAATTTGGAAATATTTCCTCTTTCTGTAGTTCTTGGAAAACTTTAAGGAGGATGGGTATTATGTCTTTACTAAATGTTTCTTAAAATTCAGCAGTGAAGCCACCTGGTCCAGGAATTTTGTTCTTAGGTAGGTTTGTTATTACCAGTTCAATATCCCTGCTGGTAATAGGTCTGTTCAGATTTTCTGTTTCATCCTGGGTCAGCTTTGAAAGGTTGCATTTTTCTAGAAAGTTGTCCATTTCTTCTAGGTTATCCAGTCTGTTAACATATTATTTTTCATAGCATTCTCTAATAATTCTTTGTATTTCTGTGGTATCTGTAGTGATTTTTCCTTCCTCTTTTCTGTTTCTGTTTATGTGTGTAGATGCTCCTTTTTTCTTGATAAGTCTGGCTAGGGGCTTATCTATTTTCTTTATTTTCTTGAAGAATCAGTTCCAGCTTTCATTGATTCTATCTATTGTTTTATTCTTCTTGATATTATTTATTTATGCTCTGATCTTTATTATTCCCTCCTTCTACTGACTTTGGGCCTCATTTGTTCTTCTTTTCCTAGTTTCATTAATTGTGATTTTAGACTGCTCATATGGGTTTGTTCTTCTTTCCTGAGATAAGCCTATATTGCAGTATACTTCCCTCATAGCACAGCCTTCACTGCATCCCATATATTTTGCAATGTTGAGTTGTTGTCATTTGTCTCCATATATTGCTTGGTCTCTGTTTTTATTTGGTCATGGATCCATTGGTTAGTTAGGAGCATGTTGTTAAACCTCCATGTGTTTGTGGGATTTTTCATTTTCTTTGTCTAGTTTATTTCTAGTTTCATACCTTTGTGTTCTGAGAAGCTGGCTGGTACAATTTCAAACTTTTTGAATTACAGAGGTTCTTTTTCTGGCCTAGTATATAATCTGTTCTTGAAAATGTTCCATGTGCACTTGAGAAGAATGTGTACCCTGTTACTTTTGAGTGGAGTGTTCTGTAGATGTCCATTATGCCCACCTGTTCTAATGTATTATTCAGTTCCTCTGTCTCCTTACTTATTTTCTCTCTGGCTGATCTGTCTGGTGGATCTATCCTTTAGAGTCAGTGGTGTGTTAAAGTCTCCTAAAATGAATGCATTGCATTCTTTTTCCCCCTTTCATTCTGTTAGTATTTGTTTCACATATGTAGGTACTCCTATGTACACTGCATAGATATTTATAATGGTTATATCTTCTTGTTGGACTGAGCCCTTTATCATTATGTAATGTCCTTCTTTGTCTCTTATTACTTTCTTTGTTTTGAAGTCTATTTTGTCTGATACAAGTACTGCAACTCCTGCTTTTTTCTTTCTATTTGTTATATGAAATATCTTTTTCCATTTCTTCACTTTTTGTCTGTGTATGTCTTTGGGTTTGAAGTGAGTCTCTTGTAGGCAGCATATAGATGGGTCTTGGTTTTTTTTGGTTTTTGTTTTCATTATCATTAATCTGCAATTATATGCAGAACATTATGTTTACTAGGCTCCCCCTTTCACCAAGTCCCCCCCCACAAACACCATTACAGTCACTGTCCATCAGTGTAGTCAGATGCTGTGGAATCACTATTTGTCTTCTCTGTGTTACACAGCCCTCCCCATGCCTCTCCCTATATTATACATGCTAATTGTAGTGCCCCCTTTATTTCCCCTCCCCCTTATCCCTTTCTTCTCACCCATCCTCTCCAGTCCCTTTCCTTTGGTAACTGTTAGTCCATTCTTGAGTTCTGTGATTCTGCTGCTGTTTTGTTCCTTCAGTTTTTCCTTTGTTCTTACATTCCACATATGGGTGAAATAATTTGTACTTGTCTCTCTCCGCCTGGCTTATTTCACTGAGCATAATACCCTCTAGCTCCATCCATGTTGTTGCAAATGGTAGGATTTGTTTTCTTCTTATGGCTGAATAATATTCCATTGTGTATATGTACCACAACTTTTTTATACATTCATCTACTGATGGACACTTGGGTTGCTTCCATTTCTTGGCTATTGTAAATAGTGCTGCGATAAACATAGGGGTGCATCTGTCTTTTTCAAATTGGGCTGCTGCATTCTTAGGGTAAATTCCTAGAAGTGGGATTCCTGGGTCAAATGGTATTTCTATTTTGAGCTTTTTGAGGAACCTCCATTCTGCTTTCCACAATGGTTGAACTAGTTTACATTCCCACCAGCAGTGTAGGAGGGTTCCCCTTTCTTCACAACCACACCACCATTTGTTGTTGTCTGTCTTTTGGATGGTGCCGATCCTTCCTGGTGGGAAGTGATATCTTGTTGTGGTTTTCATTTGCATTTCTCTGATGACTAGTGATATGGAGCATCTTTTCATGTGTCTGTTGGCCATCTGAATTTCTTCTTTGGAGAATTGTCTGTTCAGCTCCTCTGCCCATTTTTTTTTATTTTGGTATCATTAATCTACAATTACATGAAGAACACCATGAATACTAGGCTCCTCCCTTCACCAAGTCCCCCCACATACCCCTTCACAGTCACTGTCCATCAGCATAGTAAGATGCTGTAAAATCACTACTTGTCTTCTCTGTGTTGCACAGCACTCGCCATGCTCCCCCCACTATACATGCTAATTGTAATGCCCCCTTTCTTTTTCCCCACCCTTGTCCCTCCCTTCCCATCCATCCTCCAAAGTCCCTTTCTCTTTGGTAACTATTAGTCCATTATTGGTTTCTGTGATACTGCTGCTGTTTTGTTCCTTCAGTTTTCCTTTGTGCTTATACCCCACATATGAGTGAAATCATTTGGTACTTGTCTTTCTCCACCTGGCTTATTTCACTGAGCATAATACCCTCTAGCTCCATCATGTTGTTGCAAATGGTAGGATCTGTTTTTTTCTTATGGCTGAGTAATATTCCATTGTGTATATGTACCGCATCTTCTTTATCCAGTCATCTACTGATGGACAGTTAGGTTGCTTCCATATCTTGGCTATTGTAAATGGTGCAGTGATAAACACAGGGGTGCATCTGTCTTTTTCAAACTGGAGTGCTGCATTCTTAGGGTAAATTCCTAGAAATGGAATTCCTGGGTCAAATGGTATTTCTATTTTGAGCATTCTGTGGAACCTCCATACTGCTTTCCACAATGGTTGAACTAGTTTACATTCCCACCAGCAGTGTAGGAGGGTTCCCCTTTTGCCACAACCTTGCCAACATTTGTTGCTTTTCTTTTGAATGGGGGTGATCCTTCCTGGTGTGAGGTGATATCGCATTGTGGTTTTAATTTGCATTTCTCTGATGATAAGTGATGTGGAGCATCTTTTCATGTGTCTGTTGGCCATCTGAATTTCTTGTTTAGAGAACTGTCTATTCAGCTTCTCTGCCCATTTTTTAATTGGATTATTTGCTTTTTGTTTGTTGAGGTGTGTGAGCTCTTTATATGTTTTGGATGTCAACCCTCTATCAGATCTGTCATTTATGAATATGTTCTCTCATACTGTAGGACACCTTTTAGTTCTATTGATGGTGTCCTTTGCTGTACAGAAGCTTTTCAGCTTGATATACTCCCACTTGTTCTTTTTTGCTGTTGTTTCCCTTGCCCGGGGAGATATGTTCAAGAAGAGGTCACTCATGTTTATGTCTAAAAGATTTTTGCCTATGTTTTTTTCTAAGAGTTTTTTTGGTTTCATGACTTACATTCAAGTCTTTGATCCATTTCGAATTTACTTTTGTGTATGGGGTTAGACAATGATCCAGTTTCATTCTCTTACATGTAGCTGTGCAGTTTTGCCAACAGCAACTGTTGAAGAGGCTGTCATTTCTCCATTGTATGTCCATGGCTACTTTATCATGTATTAATTGACCATATATGTTTGGGTTAATGTCCAGAGTCTCTATTCTGTTCCACTGGTTTGTGGTTCTGTTCTTGTACCAGTACCAAATTGTCTTGATTATGGTGGCTTTGTAGTAGAGCTTGAAGTTGGGGAGCGAGATCCATCCCACTTTATTCTTCCTTCTCAGGTTTGCTTTGGCTATTCGGGGTCTTTGGTGGTTCCACATGAATTTTAGAACTATTTGTTCCAGTTCATTGAAGAATGCTGTTGGTAATTTCATAGGGATTGCATTGAATCTGTAGATTGCTTTGGGCAGGATGACCATTTTGACGATATTAATTCTTCCTAGCCAGGAGCATGGTATGAGTTTCCATTTGTTAGTGTCCTGTTTAATTTCTCTTAAGAATGTCTTGTAGTTTTCAGGGTATAGGTCTTTCACTTCCTTGGTTAGGTTTATTCCTAGGTATTTTATTCTTTTTGAAGCTATTGTGAATGGAATTGTTTTCCTGGTTTCCCTTTCTATTAGTTCATTGTTAGTGTATAGGAAAACCTCAGATTTCTGTGTATTAATTTTGTATCCTGCAACTTTACTGTATTCTGATATCAGTTCTAGTAGTTTTGGAGTGGAGTCTTTAGGGTCCTTTATATATAGTATCATGTCATCTGCAAATAGCAGCAGATTGACTTCTTCTTTACCAATCTGGATTCCTTGTATTTCTTCATTTTGTCTAATTGCTGTGGCTAGGACCACCAGTACTATGTTGAATGACAGTGGGGAGAGTGGGCATCCCTGTCTTGTTTCCGATCTTAGAGGAAATACTTACAGCTTCTTGCTTTCAGTATGATGTTGGCTGTGGTTTTTTCATGTATGGCCTTTATTATATTGAGGTACTTGTCCTCTATACCCATTTTGCGGAGAGTTTTTATCATGAATGCATGTTGAATTTTGTTGCATGGTTTTTCAGCACCTATGGAGATGATCATGTGATTTTTGTCCTTTTTGTTTCTGTGGTGGACAATGTTGATGGATTTTTTAATACTGTACCATCCTTGCATCCCTGAGATGCATCCCACTTGGTCATGGTGTGTGATCCTCCTGATGTATTTTTTAATTTGGTTTGCTATTTTTTTGTTGAGTATTTTTGCATTTATGTTCATTAGGGATGTTGGTCTGTAATTCTCTTTTTTGAGGGGGTCTTTGCCTGGTTTTGGCATTAGGGTGATGCTGGCTTCATAGAATGAGTCTGAAAGTATTCCTTCCTCTTCTATTTTTTGTAAAACTTTATGGAGAATGGGTATTATGTCTTCTCTGTATGTCTGATAAAAGTCTGTGGTAAATCCACCTGGCCCAGGAGTTTTGCTCTTAGGTAGTTTTTTGATTACCATTTCAATTTTGTTGCTGGTAATTGGTCTGTTCGAATTTTCTGTTTCTTCCTTGGTCAGTCTTGGAAGGTTGTATTTTTCTAGGAATTTCTCCATTTCTTCTAGGTTTTCCAGCTTGTTAGCATATAGATTTTTGTAGTATTCTCTAATAATTCTTTGTATTTCTGTGGTATCCATCGTGATTTTTCCATTCTCATTTCTGATTCTGTTGATGTGTGTAAATTCTCTTTTTCTTTTTATAAGCCTGGCTAGAGGCTTATCTATTTTGTTTATTTCTCAAACAACCAGCTCTTGGTTTCATTGATTTTTTTTATATTGCTTTATTCTTCTCAATTTTATTTATTTCTTCTCTGATCTTTATTATGTCCCTCCTTCTGCTGACTTTAGGCCTCATTTGTTCTTCTTTTTCCAATTTTGATAATTGTGTCTTTAGACTATTCATTTGGGATTATTCTTCCTTCTTTAAATATGCCTGGATTGCTATATACTTTCCTCTTAGAACTGCTTTTGCTGCGTCCCACAGAACTTGGGGCTTTGTGTTGATGTTGTCATTTGTTTCCATATATTGGTTGATCTTTGTTTTGATTTGGTCATTGATCCATTTAGGGACATGTTGTTAAGCCTCCATGTGTTTGTGAGCCTTTTTGCTTTCTTTGTACAATTTATTTCTTGTTTTATACCTTTGTGGTCTGAGAAGTTGGTGGTAGAATTTCAATCTTTTTGAATTTACTGAGGCTCTTTTTGTGGCCTAGTATGTGGTCTATTCTGGAGAGTGTTCCATGTGCACTTGAGAAGAATGTGTATCCTGTTGCTTTTGGGTGTAGAGTTCTATAGATGGCTATTAGGTCCATCTGTTCTAGTGTGTTGTTTAGTACCTCTGTTTCCTTACTTATTTTTTGTCTGGTGGATCTGTCCTTTGGAGTGAATGGTGTATTGAAGTCTCCTAAAATAAATGCATTGCATTCTATTTCCTCCTTTAATTCTGTTAGTATTTTTTTCACATATGTTTGTGCTCCTGTATTGGATGCATATACATTTATAATGTTATATCCTCTTTTTGGATTGGCCCCATTATCATTATGTAATGTTCTTCTTTATCTCTTCTTACTTTCTTTGTTTTGAAGTCTATTTTTTCTGATACTAGTACTGCAACACCTGCTTTTTTCTCCTTGTTGTTTGCATGAAATATCTTTTTCCATCCTTGATTTTTAGCCTGTGCATGTCTTTGGGTTTGAGGTGAGTCTCTTGTAAGCAGCATATAGATGGGTCTTGCTTTTTTTTCTTTTTTTTTTTTTTTGAGAGGGCATTTCTCATATTTATTGTTCAAATGGTTGTTAACAACAATAAAATTCAGTATAAGGGGGTCAACGCTCAATGTACTATCATTAATCCATCTCAAGCCTAATTCTCGTCAGTCTCCAATCTTCTGAAGCATAACAAACAAGTTCTTACATGGTGAACGAATTCTTACATAGTGAATAAATTCTTACATGCTGAACAGTACAAGGGCATTCATCACAGAAACTTTCGGTTTTGATCACGCATTATGACCTATAAACAATCAGGTCAAATATGAATATTCGTTTGATTTTTGTACTTGATTTATATGTTGATCCCACATTTCTCCTATTATTATTATTATTATTTTTATTTTTAATAAAATGCTGAAGTGGTAGGTAGATGCAAGATAAAGGTAGAAAACATAGTTTAGTGCTGTAAGAGGGCAAATGTAGATGATCAGATGATCAGGTGTGTGCCTATGGACTAAGTATTAATCCAGGCTAGACAAGGGCAGCAAGACATCCACGGATGCAGAAGATTTCTCTCAAAGCAGGGGGGGTGAGGTTCTGAGCCTCACCTCTGTTGATCCCCAAATTCTCACCTGATGGCCCCCCTGCGACTGTGCCTCTCTTAGGTTGTTCCTCCCTTGAGGAATCTTACCCGTCTCTGGCTAACCAGTCATCTTCCGGGGCCATACAGGGAAATGTAAAGTTGGTAAGTGAGAGAGAAGCCACATTGTTTGCAAAGGTTAGCTTTTTACTTCTTTGCAGATTTATGCCCTGTGGCTTCTATGCCCAGCACTTGTCTCGAGGTATCTTTACCACCTGGAGGAATTATGATACTCGGTAAATTCGATATGAGGCACGAATTCTATTTAAGGGTTGTAATTAGGAAGGAAGAAGAAAAGCTATAGATGTAGCATATGAAGGAAACATGGGAGGATTGATTATTTCTTTGACATATCTTCTTGTAGAGTACCTTAAGTATGTATAGGTTTTAAACTACTAACTAATTTGCACACACATATTAACATAATAGGAATACGATGACATAAACAAAGCAAATCTATAATTACCATCCATCTCCAGTGAAGCCAAGAAAACCATTTAGGCACCCTAGGCATTTGTGAAAATTTATCTATGATATGATGGATATTGTCAAACTCTACTTGAACCATCAGACAAATTAAGGCAGCCCATTTCTGGGATCTGTTCACATCCCATTTGTTCTCTTAACCATAGATAGTCTATAGTCATGAGATTTTGGAGTGCTACAACTTGCACCCCTCCCAAATCCTGGTTGAGTTCCAACAGTACAGATCTGGTCAAATTCGTTGTCTCACTGTATGCACATGCCAGCCTAGACATCTCCCTCCTCATTCCTCTGGCAAGTCCAGGAGACGGTGGGCTGGATGCAGCCACAACCGCAGCATCGTCCGGATCCCTGTGGAGGCTTTTTGATGATCATCCCCCGGCACAAGTCCTCCAGAGAGTGCTGACGCCAGAAGCTCCTCTTCATATCGTATCTTAGTTCATTTTCTGGGTATCCAAGCTAGGCCTTGATATTCTGCATAGAAACAAACAGACCCTTTGCCCACACTATGACATGCCCTCTATACCACTGTGCAGAACTCATTGGAGGTCAGCACACAGTAACTGATTTTTTTTTTTAATTAAGAGAAAGAAATATTATCAGAAAAGAGTACCTCCATAGCTGATCATCTGACACCATTTAAGTGATCAACATAAAGGATATTTAAAGCATGCATTAATCTTTGATTTACCAATAGTTTTATCCTGTTAAGGAGTAATCCCCCTTTTCTTTCTTTCTTTCTTTCTTTTTTTTTTTTTAATTTTTAATCTACACTTACGTGAAGAATACTATGTTTACTATGCTCTCCCCTATATCAGGTCCCCTCTAACAACCACATTACGGTTACTATCCATCAGCTTAGCAAAATGTTGTAGAGTCACTACTTGTCCTCTCTGTGTTGTGCAGCCCACCCTCCCCTTTCTCCCTCCCCCCCATGCATGCTAATCTTAATACCCCCCTTCTTCTTCCCCCTCCTTATCCCTCCCTGCCCACCCATCCTCCCCAGTTCCTTTCCCTTTGGTACCTGTTAGTCCATTTTTGGGTTGTGTAATTCCACTGCTGTTTTGTTCCTTCATTTTTTCCTTTGTTCCTATACTCCTCAGATGAGTGAAATCATTTGGTATTTCTCTTTCTCCGCTTGGCTTATTTCACTGGGCATAATACTCTCCAGCTCCATCCACATTGCTGCAAATGGTTGGATTTTTCCACTTCTTATGGCTGAGTAGTATTCCATTGTGTATATGTACCACATCTTCTTTATCCATTCATCTACCGATGGACATTTAGGTTGCTTCCAATTCTTGGCTATTGTAAATAGTGCAGCGATAAACATAGGAGTGCATCTGTCTTTCTCAAACTTGATTACTGCATTCTTAGGGTAAATTCCTAGGAGTGAAATTCCTGGGTCAAATGGTAGGTCTGTTTTGAGCATTTTGATGCACCTCCATACTGCTTTCCACAATGGTTGAACTAATTTACATTCCCACCAGCAGTGTAGGAGGGTTCCCCTTTCTCCACAGCTTCGCCAACATTTGTTGTTGTTTGTCTTTTGGATGGCAGCTATCCTTACTGGTGTGAAGTGATACCTCATTGTAGTTTTAATTTGCATTTCTCTGATAATTAGCGATGTGGAGAGCATCTTTTCATGTGTCTCTTGGCCATCTGTATTTCTTTTTTGAAGAACTATCTGTTCAGTTCCTCTGCCCATTTTTTAATTGGGTTATTTGTTTTTTGTTTGTTGAGGCGTGTGAGCTCTTTATATATTCTGGACATCAAGCCTTTATCGGATCTGTCATTTTCAAATATATTCTCCCATACTGTAGGGTTCCTTTTTGTTCTATTGATGGTGTCTTTCGCTGTACAGAAGCTTTTCAGCTTAATGTAGTCCCACTTGCTCATTTTTGCTGTTGTTTTCCTTGCCCAGGGAGATATGTTCAAGAAGAGATCACTCATGTTTATGTCTAAGAGGTTTTTGCCTATGTTTTTTTCCAAGAGTTTAATGGTTTCATGACTTACATTCAGGTCTTTGATCCATTTTGAGTTTACCTTTGTATATGGGGTTAGACAATGGTCCAGTTTCATTCTCCTACATGTAGCTGTCCAGTTTTGCCAGCACCATCTGTTGAAGATTTTGCCATTGTATGTCCATAGCTCCTTTATCAAATATTAATTGACCATATATGTTTGGGTTAATGTCTGGAGTCTCTAATCTGTTCCACCGGTCTGTGGCTCTGTTCTTGTGCCAGTACCAAATTGTCTTGATTACTATGGCTTTGTAGTAGAGCTTGAAGTTGGGGAGTGAGATCCCCCCTACTTTATTCTTCTTTTTCAGGATTGCTTTGGCTATTCGGGGTCTTTGGTGTTTCCATATGAATTTTTGAATTATTTGTTCCAATTCATTGAAGAATGTTGCTGGTAATTTGAGAGGGATTGCATCAAATCTGTATATTGCTTTGGGCAGGATGGCCATTTTGACGATATTAATTCTTCCTAGCCATGAGCATGGGATGAGTTTCCATTTATTAGTGTCCCCTTTAATTTCTCTTAAGAGTGACTTGTAGTTTTCAGAGTATAAGTCTTTCACTTCTTTGGTTAGGTTTATTCCTAGGTATTTTATTCTTTTTGATGCAATGGTGAATGGAATTGTTTTCCTGATTTCTCTTTCTATTGATTCGTTGTTAGTGTATAGGAAAGCTACAGATTTCTGTGTGTTAATTTTGTATCCTGCAACTTTGCTGTATTCCGATATTAGTTCTAGTAGTTTTGGAGTGGAGTCTTTAGGGTTTTTTATGTACAGTATCATATCATCTGCAAATAGTGACAGTTTAACTTCTTCTTTACCAATCTGGATTCCTTGTATTTCTTTGTTTTGTCTGATTGCCGTGGCTAGGACCTCCAGTACTATGTTAAATAACAGTGGGGAGAGTGGGCATCCCTGTCTGGTTCCCGATCTCAGAGGAAATGCTTTCAGCTTCTCGCTGTTCAGTATAATGCTGGCTGTGGGTTTATCATATATGGCCTTTATTATGTTGAGGTACTTGCCCTCTATTCCCATTTTGCTGAGAGTTTTTATCATGAATGGATGTTGAATTTTGTCAAATGCTTTTTCAGCATCTATGGAGATGATCATGTCGTTTTTGTCTTTCTTTTTGTTGATGTGGTGGATGATGTTGATGGATTTTCGAATGTTGTACCATCCTTGCATCCCTGGGATGAACCCCACTTGGTCATGGTGTATGATCCTTTTGATATACTGTTGAATTCTGGTTGCTAATATTTTATTGAGTATTTTTGCATCTACATTCATCAGGGATATTGGTCTGTAATTTTCTTTTTTGGTGGGGTCTTTGCCTGGTTTTGGTATTAGGGTGATGTTGGCCTCATAGAATGAGTTTGAGATTATTCCCTCTTCTTCTATTTTGTGGAACACTTTAAGGAGAATGGGTATTATGTCTTCTCTCTGTGTCTGATAAAATTCCTAGGTAAATCTGTCCGTCCCCGGGGTTTTGTTCTTTGGTGGTGTTTTGATTACTGTTTCAATTTCTTTGCTGGTAATTGGTTTGTTTAACTTTTGTGTTTCTTCCTTGGTCAGTCTTGGGAGGTTGTATTTTTCTAGGAAGTTGTCCATTTCTTCTAGGTTTTCCAGCTTGTTGGCATATAGGTTTTCATAGTAGTCTTTAATAATTCTTTGTATTTCTGTGGAGTCTGTCGTGATTTTTCCATTCTCATTTCTGATTATGTTGATTTGTGTTGACTCTCTTTTTCTCTTAATAAGTTGGGCTAGAGGCTTATCTATTTTGTTTATTTTCTCAAAGAACCAGCTCTTGGTTTCGTTGATTTTTGCTATTGTTTTATTCTTCTCAATTTTGTTTATTTCTTCTCTGATCTTTATTATGTCCCTCCTTCTGCTGACTTTAGGCCTCATTTGTTCTTCTTTTTCCAGTTTCGATAATTGTGATGTTAGACTATTCATTTGGGATTGTTCTTCCTTCTTCAAGTGTGCCTGGATTGCTATATACTTTCCTCTTAAGACTGCTTTCGCTGCGTCCCACAGAAGTTGGGGCTTAGTGTTGTTGTTGTCGTTTGTTTCTATATATTCCTTGATCTCTATTTTGATTTGTTCATTGATCCATTGATTATTTAGTAGCATGTTGTTAAGCCTCCATGTGTTTGTGAGCCTTTTTGTTTTCTTTGTAGAATTTATTTCTACTTTCATACCTTTGTGGTCTGAAAAATTGGTTGGTAGAATTTCAATATTTTGGAATTAACTGAGGCTCTTTTTGTGAGCTAGTATGTGGTCTATTCTGGAGAATGTTCCATGTGCACTTGAGAAGAATGTATATGCTGTTGCTTTTGGATGTAGAGTTCTATAGATGTCTATTAGGTCCATCTGTTCTAGTGTGTTTTTCAGTGCCTGTGTGTCTTTACTTATTTTCTGCCCGGTGGATCTATCCTTTGGGGTGAGTGGTGTGTTGAAATCTCCTACAATGAATGCATTGCAGTCTATTTCCCTCTTTAGTTCTGTTAGTATTTGCTTCACATATGCTGGTGCTCCTGTATTGGGTGCATATATATTTAGAATGGTTATATCCTCTTGTTGGACTGAGCCCTTTATCATTTTGTAGTATCCTTCTTTATCTCTTGTTACTTTCTTTGTTTTGAAGTCTATTTTGTCTGATATTAGTACTGCAACCCCTGCTTTCTTCTCACTGTTGTTTGCCTGAAATATGTTTTTCCATCCCTTGACTTTTAGTCTATGCTTATCTTTGGGTTTAAGGTGAGTTTCTTGTAAGCAGCATATAGATGGGTCTTGCTTTTTTATCCATGCTATTACTCTGTGTCTTTTGATTGGTGCATTAAGTCCATTTGCATTTAGGGTGACTATTGAGAGATATGTACTTATTGCCATTGCAGGCTTTAGATTCGTGGTTACCAATGGTTCAAGGTTAGCTTCTTTAGTATCTTACTGCCTAACTTAGCTCGCTTATTGAGCTGTTATATACACTGTCTGGAGATTCTTTTCTTCTCTCCCTTCTTATTCCTCCTCCTCCATTCTTCATATGTTGTGTGTTTTGTTCTGTGCTCTTTTTAGGGGTGCTCCCATCTAGAGCAGTCCCTGTAGGATGCCCTGTAGAGGTGGTTTGTGGGAAGCAAATTCCCTCAGCTTTTGCTTGTCTGGGAATTGTTTAATCCTGCCATCATATTTAAATGATAGTCGTGCTGGATACAGTATCCTTGGTTCAAGGCCCTTCTGTTTCATTGCATTAAGTATATCATGCCATTCTCTTCTGGCCTGTAGGGTTTCTGTCGAGAAGTCTGATGTTAGCCTGATGAGTTTTCCTTTATAGGTGACCTTTTTCTCTCTAGCTGCCTTTAAAACTCTTTCCTTGTCCTTGATCCTTGCCATTTTAATTACTTTGTGTCTTGGTGTTGTCCTCCTTGGATCCTTTCTGTTGGGAGTTCTGTGTAATTCCATGGTGTGTTCGATTATTTCCTCCCCCAGTTTGGGGAAGTTTTCAGCAATTATTTCTTCAAAGAGACTTTCTATCCCTTTTCCTCTTTCTTCCTTTTCTGGTATCCCTATAATACGAATATTATTCCTTTTGTATTGGTCACATATTTCTCTTAGTGTTTTTTCATTCCTGGAGATCCTTTTATCTCTCTCTATGTCAGCTTCTATACGTTCCTGTTCTCTGGCTTCTATTCCTTCAATGACCTCTTGCATCTTATCCATTCTGCTTATAAATCCTTCCAGGGATTGTTTCACTTCTGTGATCTCCTTCCTGACATCTGTGATCTCCTTCCGGACTTCATCCCACTGCTCTTGCATTTTTCTCTGCATCTCATACCAATGCTCTTGCATTTTTCTCTGCATCTCATCCCATTGCTCTTGCATTTTTCTCTGCATCTCTGTCAGCATGTTCATGATTTTTATTTTGAATTCTTTTTCAGGAGGACTAGTTAGGTCTGTCTCCCTCTCAGGTGTTGTCTCTGTGATCTTTGTCTGCCTGTAGTTTTGCCTTTTCATGGTGATAGAGATAGTTTGCAGAGCTGGTACAAGTGACCGCTGGAAGAGCTTCCCTTCTTGTTGGTTTGTGGCCTTTTCCTGGGAGAATAGCGACCTCTAGTGGCTTGTGCTGGGCAGCTGTGCGCAGACAGGGCTTCTGCTTCTTGCCCAGTTGCTTTGGGGTTTATCTCCACTGTTGCTGTGGGCTTGGCCTGGCTGGGGCTGTTCCTCCAAAATGGTGGAGCCCCGTTGGAGGGGGAGTGGCCGGGAGGCTATTTATCTCCGTAAGGGGCCTCTGTGCTCCCTGCTGCCCAGGGGGTTAGAGTGCCCAGAGATCCCCAGATTTCCTGCCTCTGGTCTAAGTGACCTGTCCTGCCCCTTTAAGACTTCCAAAAAGCACTCTCCAAACCAAAACAACAACAGTAACAATGAGAGAGGGAACAGAAAGGAAAAAAAAAAAGGAAAAAACACGCGATTTTTTTTTTTTTTTGTCCTCAGGTGCCAGTCCCAGGCACCCGCTCACTGGTCCTGCTGCCCTGTCTCCCTAGCACCAGGGTCCCTGTCCTTTCAAGGCTTCCAGAAAGCACCCACCCACTCATCCCGCAGGGAAGGAACGCTCGATATTCTTTGTCCTCAGGTGCTGGTCCCAGGCACCCACTCACCAGTCCTGCCGCCCTGCCTCCCTAGCACCGGGGTCCCTGTCCCTTTAAGGCTTCCAAAAAGCACTCACCAAAAAGAGAGAAAAAAAGCGGAAAAAAGCGCGATTTCCTCCGTCCTCGGGTGCCGGTCTCAGGCACCCGCCCACCGGTCCCACAGGGAAAAACGCGCGATATTCTTTGTCCTCAGGCGCCAGTCCCAGGCACCCACTCACCAGTCCCGCCGCCCTGCCTCCCTAGCACCGGGGTCCCTGTCCCTTTTAGGCTTCCAAAAATCACTCGCAAAAAAGAGAAAAAAAAAAGGTGGAAAAACGCACGATTTCCTCTGTCCTCAAGTGCCGGTGTCAGGCACCGACCCCCCGGTCCCGCAGGGAAAAACGTGGGATATTCTTTGTCCTCAGGCGCCGGTCGCAGGCACCCGCTCAGCAGTCCCGCCACCCTGCCTCCCTAGCACCGGTGTCCCTGTCTCTTTAAGGCTTCCAAAAAGCGCTCGCCAAAAAGAGAAAACAAAAAGGGGAAAAACGCGCGATTTCCTCCGTCCTCAGGCGCCGGTCTCAGGCACCCGCCCGCTGGTCCCGCAGGGAGAAACGCGGGGTATTCTTTGTCCTCAGGCGCCGGTCCCAGGCACCTGCTCACCGGTCCTGCCACCCTCCCTCCCTAGCAACGGGGGCCCGTCCCTTTAAGGCTTCCAAAAAGCACTCGCCAAAAAAAAAAACCGCACCAGTTTCTTTCCACCCACCGGGAGCCGGGGGGAGGGGCGCTCGGGTCCTGCCAGGCCGGGGCTTGTATCTTACCCCCTTCGCAAGGCGCTGGGTTCTTGCAGGTGTGGATGTGGTCTGGATGTTGTCCTGTGTCCTGTGGTCTCTATTTTAGGAAGATTTTTCTTTGGTATATTTTCATAGCTCTATGTGTTTTTGGGAGGAGATTTCCACTGCTCTACTCATGCCGCCATCCTGGCTCCGCCCCCTGGGGTCTTGCTTTTTTATCCATTCTATTACTCTGTGTCTTTTGATAGGTGCATTCAGTCCATTTACATTTAGGGTGATTATTGAAAGATATGTACCTATTGCCATTGCAGGGTTTAGATTCGTGGTTACCAAAGGTTCAAGGTTAGCTTCTTTACTATCTTCCTGTCTAACTTAGCTCACTTATTGAGCTATTATAAACACATTCTGATGATTCTTTATTTCTCTCCCTTCTTATTCCTCCTCCTCCATTCTTTGTATGTTAGGTGTTGTATTTTGGGCTCTTTTGTGTTTCCTTTGACTGCTTTTGTGGGTAGTTGATTTTATTTTTTGCCTTTAGTTAGTATTTGATTGTTCTGCTTTCTTTGCTGTGATTTTATTTTCTCTGGTAACATCTGTTTAGCCTTAGGAGTACTTCCATCTAGAGCAGTCCCTCTAAAATACCCTGTAGAGATGGTTTGTGTGAGACAAATTCCCTCAACTTTTGCTCGTCTAGGAATTGCTTAATCCTTCCTCATATTTAAATGATAATCATGCTGGATACAGTATCCTTGGTTCAAGTCCCTTCTGTTTCATCGCATTAAATATATTATGCCATTCTCTTCTGACCTGTAAGGTTTCTATTGAGAAGTCTGATGATAACCTGATGGGTATTCCTTTGTAGGTGACCTTTTCTCTCTCTCTGGCTGCCTTTAATACTTTGTCCTTGTCTTTGATCTTTGCTCTTTTAATTATTATGTGTCTTGTTGTTGTTCTCCTTGGGTCCCTTGTGTTTGGAGTTCTGTGTGCTTCCATGGTCTGAGCGACTATTTCCTCCCCCAGTTTTGGGAAGTTTTCAGCAGTTATTTCTTCAAATACACTTTCTATCCCTTTTTCTCACTATTTTTCTTCTGGTACCCCTATAATGCAGATACTGTTCCATTTTGATTGGTCACACAGTTCTCTTAATATTGTTTCATTCCTGGAGATCCTTTTATCTCTCTGCGTCAGCTTATCTGCATTCCTGTTCTCTTATTTCTATTCCATTAATAGCCTCTTACATCTCGTCCATTCTGCATTCAAGTCATTCCAGAGATTGTTTTGTTTCTCTATTCTCCCTCCTTAGCTCTTACATATTTCTCTACAAGTCCATCAGCATGGTTATGACCTTTATTTTGAATTATTTTGCATGGAGATTGGTTAAATCTATCTCCCTAGGTTCCCTCTCAGGGAGGATGTGTGGGTTATTCTGGTCTGGATCAAATTCTTCTGACTTCTCATGGCAATAGAGGTAGTCTTGGGCAGTTGGTGCATGTGTCAGCTGGGAGAACCAAGTCCCTTTCCACTTGCTCCTCGCCTTCCTTTCCTGGGAGAACTGTGACCCCTAGTGGCTTGTGCTGGGTAGCTGTGTGCAGACGGTGTCTCTGATTCTTTCCTGGGCCACTGTGGAGTAAGCTCTGCACGGTTGCTGTGGGCGTGGCCACTTTCAGGCTGCTGCTCTGCTATGGCAGTGCACGCCAGAGGGGGAACGGTTGGGAGGCTGTTTATTGCCGTAAGGGGCCTCAGAGCTTCCCTGCTGCCCAGTGGGTTAGGGTGCCCAGAGTTCCCCAGGATTCCCAGCTGCTGGGCTGAGTGTGCCGGGACACTTCCGTCCAGCTATGAGGCTCCTGTCTCTTTAAGACTTTCAAAAAGCACTCGCTTTTCTTTTGTCCCAGGCGAGCTGGCTGTGAGGACCCCCTCACAGGTTTTACTGTTCTGTTTCCCTAGTATCCAGCACACCATGCACTGTATGTCTGCACTCCCAGTGCAAATGTCTAGGGCTGGGTGTTTAGCAGTCCTGGGCTCCCACTCTCTCCCTGCTCTGACTCCTTTCCTCCTGTCGTGGAGCTGGGGTAGGGGTGTCACTCAGGTCCCACCAGGCTGCGGCTTGTATCTTACTCCCTTCATGAGGCACACGGTTCTCGCAGGTGTAGATGTAGTCTGGCTATTGTCCTGTATCTTCTGGTCTCTCTTTTCAGAATAGTTGTATTTGTTGTATTTTCAAAAATATATATGTTTTTGGGAGGAGACTTCCACTGCGCTACTCACGCCACCATCTTGGCTCCTCCCCCAGGTCTTATTTTTTTATCCATTCAGTGACTGTATGTGTTTTAATTGGTGCATTTAGACCACCTATAATTATGATAGATATGTACTTATTGTCATTGCAGGCTTTAGATTCATGGTTACCAAAGGTTCAATGGTTGCTTCCTTACTATCTGAGAGTTATGCTATCACAATAAAAAGATTCTTTTTTTTTCTCCTTTTTCTTCCTTCTCCATTCTTTATATATTAGGTATCATATTCTGTACTCTTTGTGTACCCCTTGACTGACTTTCAGGGTTGGTTGATTTGATTTGCATTTGCTTAGTGATTAATTGGCCTACTTTCTTTACTGTGGTTTTATTTCCTCTGGTGATAGCTATTTAGCCTTAGGAACACTTCCATCTAGAGCAGTCCCTCCAAAATGCACTATAGAGATGGTTTGTGGGTGGCAAATTCTCTCAGCTTTTGCTTATCTGGAAATTGTTTAATCCCTCCTTCAAATTTAAATGGTAGTCTTCTTCCTGGGTAGAGTATTCTTGTTTCGAGGTCCTTCTGCTTCATTGCATTGAATATATCATGACACTCCCTTCTGGTCTGTAAGGTTTCTGTTGAGAAGTCTGATGATAGCCTGATGAGTTTTCCTTTGTAAGTGATTTTTTTCTCTCTCTGGCTGCTTTTAATACTCTGTCCTTGTGTTTTATCTTTGCATTTTAATTATTATATGTCTTGCTGTTGTCTTCCTTGGGTCCCTTGTGTTGGGAGGTCTGTGCACTTCCATGGCCTGGGAGACTATTTCCTTCCCCAGATTGGGGAAGTTCTCAGCAATTATGTCCTCAAAGACACTTTATATCCCCTTTTTTCTCTCTTCTTCTTCTGGTACCCCTATAATCTGAATATTGTTCCATTTGGATTGGTCACACAGTTCTCTTAATATTCTTTTATTCCTAGAGATCCTTTTTTTCTCTTTGTGACTCAGCTTCTTTGTATTCCTTTCTCTAATTTCTATTTCTTTACTGTCTCCTCTATCTCATCTAATCTTTAAAATCTGTCCATTGTATGTTTCATTTCAGATACTCTATTTTTCAAAGTTTCTATCTCTTTCTTGAATCCCTCCCTGAGGTCTTGAATATTTTTCTGTAGCTCCATGAGCATGCTTATGATTTTTATTTTTTAATCTTTTTCAGGAAGATTGGTTCAGTTTCACTTGGCCCTCTTTCTGGTGCTTGTGGAATTTGGGTTTGTACCAGGTTTTTTAGATGTTTCATATTTGGAATAACTTGGTGTAGGTGGCACCCTCTAGTGCCCAGAAGCTCTACTCTCTGGAGCTGCTCAGCCCCTGGAGCTATGGTGGGGTTCCCAGGCGAGTGGTGCTGGTGTCTGTTTGGAGGGAAAAGCTTTTTCCTGCTTCCCAGTTGCAGTGCCTGCCTCCACTGCCAGAGCCAGTGGGCCATGCACACAGCGAGGAGTCTCTATGCTATGTCCTTGTATCTGCCATAGGCGGGGCTGCCCTCTGACTAGACTGGCGCAATGGCATGGCAGCTGGTTTGCAAGCTGGTGCTGGCCAGGAGGAAGGCCCAGAAGGCTGCATATCATGGTGGTGGACCTTGAAGCTATGTAGCCTGCCAGGGGAATGGAGGGCCTGAAGCTCATGAAAGTTCCTAACCTACTGGGGCTGAGTGGTTTGGGACAATTTTGTTCACCTGTCCTTTCTCCTGAGCAGCAAGCTCTGTGCAATCCTTTCCCCTTTAGCAACCTGCTCACTGTTTGGTGGTCTCTCAGAGTGCCTGACTTTCTTTTGTCCCAGAGCAGCAAGTTGTGGATACCTGTTCTCCACAAGCAGCTGACTCTCAGTATTTCCAAGTATTCTGCCTGCATTAGTTTTCCAACCCCCCTAATCTTCCAAGCACCATGTAATGTAGGTTCGTGCTCCCAGAGCATATCTCCAGGGCTGGGTGTTCAGCAGTCCTAGGCCTCCACTCCCTCACTGCTCCATTTTTCTTCCTCCCACTGGTGATCTGGGGTGGAGGAAGGGCTTGGTTCCCACCAGATCAGGGTTTGGTACTTTACTCTTTTCCATGAGGTCTGCTCTTTTCCCCAGATGTAGGCAGTCTGTCATAGCCTTCTTCCCTGTTACTCTTTCAGGATTAGTTGTATTTGCTGATTTTCCTGTTGTATGTGGTTTTTGGTGGAGGTTGTTTCTGTCTCACCTCTCACACTGCCATCTTTTCTTTTTTCTTCCCAACAAATGTTTTTTTGAAAATTGCCATGTGCAAAAGAATGAAGCTGGACCTTCACCACACACCATGTACAAAAATTAACTCAAAATGGACAAAAGACCTAAACCTAAGAGCTAAAATTATAGAACTCTTAGAAGAAAACATAGGGGGACAGCTTCCTGACATTGGATTTGGCAACAATTTCTTGGATATGACACCAAATGTATAGGTAACAAATGTAAAACTAGAAAATGGACATCAAAATAAAAAACTTTTATGCATCATATGACACCAGCAACAATGAAAGGGTAATCTATGGAATGAGAGAAAATATTTGCAAGACATTTATCTAATAAGGGGTTAATATCCAAAGTATACAAAGAACTCCTGTAACTCAACAAGAAAAAAACAAACAACCCACTAAAAATACAAATATACATACAAATGGCCAACAAACAAAGGACTAGAAGAGACATTTTTCCCAGGATGACATACAAATGGCCCATAAGCACATGAAAAGATGCTCTACATCACTAATCACTAGGGAATGTAAATCAAAACCACAGTGAGATATTACCTCATGTCTTCTCAAAAAGACAGGAAGTAAAAAGTGTTGGCAAGGACATGGAGGAAAGGGAACCCTTGTACACTGTTGTAAATGTAAATACAGCAGCTGCTATGGAAAACAGTATGGAAGTTCCACAAAAAATTGAAGGTAGAATTACCATAGAATCTAGCAATGCCACTTCTGTATATATATATATATATACCAAAGAATTGAAAGTATGGTCTCAAAGAGATAGTTGTACACCTATGTTCATAGCAGCATTATTCACAATAGTTAAAAGGTGTAAGCAACTCAAATAGCTACATCAGATAAATGAATATGCAAACGGTGATATAAGCATACAATGGAATATTATCTGGCCTTGAAAAGGAAAGAAATTGACATGCTACAACATGGATGAAACTTGAAGGTATTGTGCAAAGAGAAATAAGCTAGTCACACAAAAAGACAAACATTGTATATCACTTATATGAGGTACCTAAAATAATCAAACTTATAGAAATAAAGTACAATGATGGCTTCTAACAGGTAGGGAGAGTGAGAAGTGGGGGATTGTTTTTTAATGTTTTGGTTGTTTTTAACAGAGTTTTGGTTTTGCAAGATGAAAAGTTCTCGAGTCTAGTTGCACAAAAATGTGAATATATTACTTTAAAATGTTCAAAATGTTAAGATGTTAATCACATTTTTGGTAATTGTTTGACAGGATAAGGGTTATTGACCCATTTGCCTCCATCAGTGGGTGAGATGAACACTCATGGGGTCTTGACCAGAAGCTAAGAATACAAAAACCTTAGATGAGAAAAGGGATGGTAGCCCTGATGGCATAATATGCTACTGGGGATAGTCATTATTAGCAAGAGTATATCTGTATCTGTAGAAGTTTCACTCTGAGGCTAGGTCTGGAAAGGCCACTTCCCTTCAGTCATCCTTTTGTAGGCAGCATTTAAAAGACCTAAAGAGCTCTTCCCCAAACCCCCACCCTCAACACATATAAACATCCCCTCCTCCATCGTGAGTCCAACTGTCTGAAATGACTGAGCAAACCCAGTCTGACCCATTGGAGGGAAAGAGGAAAATGTTCATTCAAGATAGATTCAAGACAGAGTGGCTTATTTAATAGATAACACACTCAGAGACCAAGTAAAGAACTATTCTGCTGCCTCCCCTGGACTCTTTGTTTGTACACTTGATGTCTAATAAGAATTTTTTTTTTTCTGATAATGGACTGGACCTTCCTGCCCTTCTAAGGTAATAGGCACGATGTTACATTTGTTTGATTTGTCTTCCCTCCTAGGTGGGGTGCTCTTAGGACAGGCACCATACCTTATTCATCCTTGTATCCCCAGTGTCCACTAGTCCTGGCACATAGCGGGTGCCCAATAAATGTCAAACAAATGACTGAATGATTAGAGTGAGGGAGGGTGAGTCATTTCAATAATGCAGAGAGTGGCTTTTGGCCACACAACTAGTCCATCCCAGAGAGAAAGGACAGTCTGAACTAGAGAGCCACAGAGAGTATGTGGTCGGGTGGAAAAGGGAGCAGAGGGAGCATGAGAAGAAAAGTGGTTCACGATAAAGCCCAGGTTGAACAGGCTGAGGAAATTTATACCTCCCAGTTTCATCTTCTGTGGTCTCACTAGTCATAAACAGTACTCCCATCTCCAGGCAAATGGCCTCTCATTCTCTAATTTCAGCTCCATCTGAAGCACCAACATAATACTGGCTCAGTGGTCCTGATTCTTCAGCCACAAACCTTCACTTTTAAATTAGACATTATTTTATCTGGCTGATTGGACCAATTCAGGTCTGCTAACAAGAAGACGCCCCTGTATGCCCTTTCATGAAGTCACTTCTTTGTAATTTTCTCCCCTCTCCTAGAATCCTGGGAAGGATTCCTAACAATGGGTAATACCAAACCCAGCTTTTCTGTCAACATAACAGAGCCCCTTCAAACTCACTCACATTCATAGAATTGGCAAGCTGGAAGGCAAAGTGTAGTTGATTCCCTCCTAAGGAAATTTGTGCCTAGAGCGTGAAGTTGAGTCACAGCAAGTTAGATTTTGAACTCAGAGCCTCTGGCTTTCAGTCTTGAGCCCTTTTCTTCTGCTATCCGCCGGCAGATGCAGCCACACTTGTTTGCGAGGCGTCCAACTAATCCCTCCCAACAGCTGAGTGCAATTAGGTCTCTCCGGACAGGTTTATATTATCTGCGTTAGGAGGATAGGAATGAACAAAATTTTCACAGGTCAGTTTTCCTTCGAGCATTCTGGGTGATTTTTTTTCTAAAGTGCCATTTGCAATGGTGCTGGCATTAAGGTATTGTTCCATCAACTGAGGACTGAGGGGGCAGTCCAGAAGCGCGCTAATTAGCCGAAAATTTGCCATAAACGGAGCTGCGCGGCAGATGGGTGGTGCGGTGGCAAGGCACTGTTGTCTATTAACCAGCCCCCAAATCATTTCTGTATCATCTAATAGGCACTAATTGAGCACCTACTGTGTGTCTTGCTGCAGCTGCCTAATTAAGCGTTGAGAAGCTGCCTCTATCCCTCTAAAGGAGCCATACAAACAGGCAGAGGGACTTCATTCTCATCTGGAATCTATCCTTAACCTGAGTTGTGACTCCAGGCAAGTATTTTAAATACTCCAACACTGGTGGCTTGTGGCTTCAAAAAAAAAAAAAAAAGTATTTTCAAATGGGAAAAGTATTTTTCTTTTTTTTTGGAGCTGGAGACACACAACGACATCAACAACAGAAATGCTGTGAGCCGCTCGGCAGGCTCCCTGTCCCGGGAGCGACATCCCACCCAGCCCCAGGCGGAGGCTGCCCACCGCCCGCCCAACAGGCTCCGGGTTTAGCCCTTGCAAGCCGGTGCCGCGGAGGCCAAGAGGGCGCCTTTCCCTTTAAGAGCCCCACGGGCGATGCTGATTGGCTGTAGCTATGCAGGTCTCTCAGCCCCTCGGAGGCTGCCTCCCCCGCCGCTTCCCGGCCCTCCTCCCACACCCGCACCCCGGCTCCGCGCGCCTCCCGCCTCCCGCGCTTACCTCGTCTTCCTCGCCCGCGACAGCCCCGGCAGCGGCATGGGCGCTACGCCAGCAACAGATGCCGGGCGCCAAGATTTGCATCCTTAGGCCACGCCGAACACCTGAAGACGAGAGCAGGACCCCGAGAAGGGCTGGGAAGGAGGGGACAGGAGGTGAGGCCGTCCCTCCTAAAAGGCAGCAGCTCCCGCCCCCACCGGAGGGCTCCGAGCCGGCCGAGCGCCTTCCCGCTGCCGTTGCCGCCGCCGCCGGCGGGCCTCTCTCCCCAACCATGCCTGGCCCGGCCACCGGCGGGGGAAAGGTCCCCTTCCGCAACGCCAAGGAGGAAATCCGTGCGGGGGTCGAAGGCCCGGAGGGCGGCGGCGCCCAGGAGAGGCCGGGAGCGCGCGGCCAGCGGCAGAACATCGTCTGGAGGAACGTCGTCCTGATGAGCCTGCTCCACTTGGGGGCCGTGTACTCCCTGGTGCTCATCCCCAAAGCCAAGCCGCTCACTCTGCTCTGGGGTAAGTCGGCCGGTGCCCCTGCGCCGCGGACACTGGCGCGTGGGGTCGCCGGTCGCCCGTTGGCCACCGGCGGTGCTGAACGCCTCCGTGGACCCCTGACCTGCGATCGTCCCCCTTTGGGACGGACAGGTATTCCCGTCCAGGTATTGGCAACTTCTGCCTCCCCCGGGGTAGCCCCGAGTAGGCGCCTTTGCCGGCTCGGGATGCCCAGCGGGAGGGGCCCGGAGTCCTGCGGCGCCACCTCTGGGCGCAGAGGCGCGTGAAAGGGACACGCAGGACTCCGGCCGAACTGGGTTTCCAGGGACGGAGGAGTAGCAGGGTGATTGTGCCGCCCGTGCGGGGCCGAGGGGCACTCCCATCTGCCATTTTAAAGCTTAGGTCTCCTCCGCGGGCCACGGACGTTGGGGCCGAGCTCAGGACAAGAAAGGGAGTGGAGAGACCCGCACAGGTAGTTTTGATTACTGCGCACGAGATGGGAGAAGCTAGTTCCCTTCATGTCCCTGCAAGGCCCCTATCCCTGCCCCTCTTTGATCTTCTATGCTCACTTGCACTTCTGTGGCCCCAGGAGTTTCTTGGCGAGCAAACAGACGCCTCAGCTAGAGGGCTCTGCCCCCAGGACAAAGCTCTGACTGTAGCCGTGCATAGCCCCCTCCAGGCCCAGCCCCCTCGAGCCAGTGCAGGTCTGTCGCCGCACCTGTGGCTCTCCCCGAACCCTCCTTTCTAGCACCCCCACCTCTGTCGGCAGGGCAGCGAGCCCAGAAGTCTACCAGCCCTCCCAGTCTCTTCCTTTCCCCCTGACCCAAGGGGCTCGGTGCCTGCCCTGTATGATTCCAGTCACCCACCTGGGAACCACCCTCGCAGGCCGCCTGATCCAGTAACTTTGGGCCTCAGTCACCATAGCGGCAGTACCCAAGGCAAAAGTCATAGGCATTGATGTCCTGGGCAGAGAATTTGAAGAGGTAATTCAAGAAGCCCCTTCAGCTCTAGTTTCCAAGATCTCCAGGGAATGAGAGGCAGATGAAACACAACCTACTTTTATTTCCAAAGGAGAAGAGGAAGGAAGAAAGTAAGCCCTCTTTCTGCAAAGCTGCTTATTTGGCACAGTACCAACTTCAAATGCGTAGGCTGACGTTGGGACCACTTGGGTTCGAAGCCTTCCCTTGGAAGCCTGCGGCCCCTGCTCTTGGAAGCAAAGCCATCCAGAACGTGGGAATCTCTTAGCGATGTGTGGCTGAGAGAGGGACTGGGAAATTAAAGGACAGCGAGAGTGGCAGGGATCTTTGGGAATCTGACAAGCCTTTGAAGTCCCCTAAAAGCTCTTGGTAACCCCCTGCCTAGCCTCCCCCACTCAGTGTACTGCCTAAGTTCTGGGTCCTCTTGGCCATTTATCTTTGTTATGTGTTGGTTTAATTCTCTATCTCCCTTCTTCCCTTATCCCCACGTGACTAGATTGTAAGATGTTAGCCAGCACTTCACGGATACACCACCACTCTGTCAGCCAAATCCCTTGTTGCCTCCATGGAGCTCTTCCCTCCCCATCCAGGGGTGGGAATGTGCCACTGGACTTCAGAGCTCGCCTACCTCCAGGGAACTGGGGCTCAGCCTTAATAGAGAGCTCAGGGAGAAGAGAGCACTTAGACATATTGTCTTACATGCCTAGAGCGTCACAGGGCCTACGGGCTCTACTCCTTACAGCCACCCACCCCAGCTGGACCTGGCATCCCACCAGGAGCCCCAAGGACAAGGCCTCTTCTGCCCACCTGCCGTGTCACTTCTGCCCTTTCCAGCTGTATTCTGTGGTGGAGACAGAATCATTGTTCTCCAAGACCTTGGCCAGAGGCTATCTCTCAGTCCCATATTCCTCTAGCTTCTCTGGAGAAGTCAAAACATGGCAGTGATGCCGGGGTTCATGTTTGCGGAGTTGAAGAATGAACTTCCCAAACACTCAAGGTAGGGAGAACCAGGGAGAAGCTTTTATTTTTAGAGATAAAGTGAGAGTGATGCCAGGGTTCTTGTTCAGGGAGTCAAAGAATGAACTTCATGAACAGACAAGGCAGGAGATTTACAGAGAGTTTTTATTCAGATATAGAGAGAGCTTTATTCAAGAAAAGAGAAGCTATGGAACTCCCCACAGGAGCAGGGAGGGGCAAGGTTGCCATTTGGGGGCTCAGTGTCTAGGGTTTTATGCTTACTGCAGTGGGAGTTTTCTATAGATTCAGCCAGAGTGCTAGTTATATTTTAACCTATGTCTGAAGGTTTCCCGGACACCCTATTGTAAGCTAATGGGCCTAAGCACACAATAAGCTGTTCTATACCACTGGGTCCCTATGGGGAATAAGTTGTTACATTGTTTCAATCTCAAGCACCCTGTTTTGTAAGACTTTTTCCTTTTCCAGTGCCCACACTTTACTCTTAATTGAGCAGGAGTTATGTCCTGCTGCCTCCCTGTCTCAAGAGGACAGAGCTCCTGGCTCACACCAGGAGGGGACAAGAAAGTCCATAGTTGTTCATTGTCTAGGGAATTTATAGGGCTAGGAGGATGTTTGGGAACATGATAAAGGGCTAGGAGTGTGGACTTGTTAAGTGGTCTTAGAATGTTTATCCTCGATGAGACATTAAGTCTCTTTTCTCATCAGTCCTCCACGTAATTCTGCAAAATTAACATAAATTTACTGCAGATTCTTTCACAGAATAGCAGCTTTTTGGTCTGGGAGCATATCAATCAAGACTGCCTGCCCTGCCCTCAAGGTGGGCTGAGTTATTGTCTGCTTGCTAAAGAATTTAAGAACTGTACTTAACTTCCTGGGTTTTAAAAGGCGATCTTATCTTTAAGATGGAATCTTTCTTCCTTTTACTATGTTGTTCATGGCTGGGCTTGCTTGCCGTATTAGTGACCAGGTTGCAAATTACTTGATGAAGTCTAAAGGAGGAAAACAGCATATAGGTCTGGGCCTTAGCATGCTAAAGTGAATCTCACAAAGGCATGATTAACACAATAAAAAACCTGGGCTATGCTGAGATACTTTCCTTTATCTCGGGAATATTCAGACATTCCAAGCCAAGTTACTTCTGGCTTTTTGAGCTTTAACTGATAATTAATATGACCATGACTTTTCTTAATGTTTAACATGGAGTTTTGGTAGGGGTTCCTTCACGTATTGTTACATTGCTCTGACTATAATTAATCTTGCTTGTTTCCCCCCCCCCCCCCGTAGCCTCTTGCCCTCCTCTGTCTAAGCCTGTGGCCCCTGCCTCAGCAGGAATGTGGTTGCATCCTGGTGGGCAATGTTTCCAGATGCCATCCTTTTACTCCCTGCATAGCTTTCTGCCTTAGCTGCTTTTCATCAGCTCTGTTCTATGAATCTTGATTCCCTCCCAAAGTGTGCTTCATTGCCTTCTCCCCACAAAAAAGAGAAAAGAAGAAACAGGGCAGACAGCAGTGGATGTCGTAGTTTCAAGGTCTAAAATTGCAGCTTAGAAATGTTCCAGACAAATTAATGTCATCTGATGGACACCTTGTGAGAGTGAGTTAGGGGCAGGGACCAGCTCAGAGCAGTTGTGCTGATGGCTACGGTATATAGGGCAACTGGAAATCTAGGGGAACCAGTGGCTCAGGGTTAGTTTCACTGAAAGCCCTAGTGCCTTGACCCGCAGATTTCCTCCAGTGAATGCCCTTTTTCACCACTTCCACACTTGCTCTGACTAGCTTTGGGGTTGAATTCATGCACGCATGAGCTGCTCATCTATGTCTGGGCCCTGAGTTGTCAGGGAAATAGGTTTTGCCCAGCCATTGCTTGCCACTGTCTCCCAGGTGAGACTGCCTGAAAGCAGGAGGTGCTGATGCAGCACAGCCAGTGAGTGCAGAGAGTAATTGGCGGGGGCTAAAAAGGTGGCTGTGAGAGGTCTATCAAGTTGTGCAGTCCAACATCATCCACTGGCTAACCCCCGACCACTTTAGGACTGTCCTGGGGACCAGAGCAGGTTGTTTCCCCTCTTACTCTTGCAGTTTTCTGAGTGGGCAGGCTCAGAATGGAATACCCATGGGTCTTGAGGGATGACTTTATGAGTTTTGAGGACAGAATGCTCACTCTTACTGGAGGAACAATCCTCACCTGAAGGCCTGAGCTCACTTTGAGGGTTTTTTTTTGCCAAAGGGGCATTCATGGTGTCAGGACGGAAGAAGTCCTAGGGCTCCGTGCGAATGAGCTTTGCCCTGGCTGTTTCCAGGCATTCTAGCCACTAGTTTCCAGAAATGTCACGGACTTTTATGGTTTCTCTCTAAATGTCATCTGAGTCCCCTAAATGTGTCCCATGATGACATGATGGGTTTTATTCCTCTCAGAACAATTTCAGTGAAAAACACCAGGCTTGCAAAGCAGTAATTTGCCCTGCTCCCTCCCTCCCTCTTGCCCCAGGGCAAACATGACCCTTACAGCAACACAGGATTCTTTGGTACTATGTGGTTGCTGGAGTATCTGGACCACCCCAAGGGGCCCATCTTTGGCTGGAAAGCTGAGAGGCAGCACCATTCATCAGGCAGCCTGGGGGGAGGGAGCATCAGGAGAGGCTGGAGTTAGGAAGTGTTGGTCCATCAGTTCAAATTCTGTCCAAATCGAAGAGTGGCCTAAAGACGAGCTGTCTTCTGTCAGGCATCGGATAACCTGAATTCACGAATTCACGACTTGGGGTGGTCCTGATGTCTCTGTGGTTGGGCTTCTTTTTCCATCAAGTCCTAAAGTTGTGGAAGAGGAGCCCCAAGAATGTGTGGCCATGGGCTTCTGTCTTGTCCCCAAGTTTTCCAGGGTGAGCACAGCCCAGGAGACATACGGGAATGTGAATGCCTGCTCTCCTACTTCGTTACCAACTCAGTGGCATGGCCATAGACAGATTATCATCAGGAATCCTTGGACTTCTCACCTGTAAATGGGTATATTAATACCTCTTGCTCATGAAATTGTGAGAATTAAATTTGATAATATGTGTAAGTCACAGCACAGTGCCTGGCTCTTGGCTGGTGTTCAGTAATTGTTAACTGCCATTGTTGTCATGCTCCTAATCCAGGCTCTTTTTCTTCAGTAGAAAGTTAAAGGCCCTCTTGCAGCACAATAAATTCTACCAAGCTGACACAGAACTTGGCTTCTGTGCCTCTCTTGCATGGAAAAGACTGCTTTGGCTTTGGAAACAAGGGTTCTTTCTCAGAGTCCTCAGAGAGAAATGAACACAGATCCCTCCTGTCCTCTCTTCTCCCCCATTCCCTTTGCTTTCATTCTATCTTCCTCCTGTTTCTCTCCAAAAATCCACTATTTTGTAGATGAAGAATCTTTTTGTTCAGCTGACAACTCACCTGGTCTATAGAGTTTTCTTTGGGTTTTTTCAGCACAGCCAGTTACAATTACTGTAGAAACACGGCCCAGTAATTCCTCTAAATCTCTTAGGGCCTCAATTTTGGCTTGTCTTTTTCCCCATTTCCATCTTCCTGAGACATCTTTAAAAAAAAAAACCTTAAATGCTCAATTAAACTACTAAAAAACTGAAAAACATAAATGACTCTTCTTTTTAAATCCTGTAATTCCCAGCCTATTGTTGCAACTCTTGGATTTTTATTAAGTGGGCAAGCACTAAGAACCTTACCCAAGGCGGAGTGCAGCAAAACCAGAGGGAATAGCGTGTGCTTCTGCAGACTTTAATTGTCCCAGCAAGTATAAGCTAAGGTTAACATGATTAACTCAGTTTTCTCTAAAACTGGTCAAGGTCGCTGCCGAGTGCACTCTAATCATGATACGGGAGGTAGTGCTGCAGAGCAGAAGCCAGGGCCGGAACCCCCGCATGGCTACTTAGTTCAACTTCCAACGTGGCCCTTTCCAGTTTGTGAGCCTCAGTTTCCTTGTCTGTGAAATGGGGACAGTAATACTGAGGTAAAAGCCTGGAGAATGGGGCACACATGAAAGTGCCTGGTGGAGAGTCTTCACTGGCTACAGTCTGTTACTGCCTTCCATGATGGGGGCCACGGCCTGAAACCGGCACTGGCTTTGATGTCTGTCTGGGACTGGGAGCACTTGCAGTTCAGATACAATGCACAGCCTTTAAACCCAAGTGTTTGATATTGACTTTGCTGTAACACTTTAGTTCTCGCCTTATCTAGTTCTGTGTATGGTATAAAATTATAATAACTGCCTGAAAAAGCCATGGATAGATGTATGAAATGGTGACCCGGCCACCATGATGGTTTCTGTAAGGATTGACGGGAACGTCATCTTGAGGGGGGGTGTTCTCATTGAGCATTTATTTTGATGGTCCGTAGTTCTCCAGTGTGCAGTCTGCCTTTCCCTCTGCTGTGTCATGTTGCTATGGAAGTGCCGCACCGTGGGGTGAAGAGTGTGGGCTTTGGAGTCAGAGGGTCTGGGTTGCAGACCTCGCCCCACCAATTTGGCCTTGGGCAGAACACTCCCCTCTCTCACCTCAGCATCCCCAGCTGTGCAGTGAGGGTAAGGGCACAACATCAGTTGCAGCTGGAGTGAAATGAAACAATAGGGTAAAGAACATGGCCTGGGAGCTGGCACAGAGCAAGTGTCAGCCTTTGTGCCTCAGCCGCAGGCTCACTTCATGCTTCCTTCCTCTCCCGCCGTCTGTTCAGTGCATCCTTTGGAGGCTGAGCCTTGTTCGGCTCAGCCCACACCCCGGTTGTCAGAAAGCCCTCATCCTGGCGTGAAGGCAGTTTGTCTCCAGTTGTAGCTCCCTGGCAATGGGTTGATGTCCACAGCAACAGGCCCTAACTGTCCTCCCTAACGAATGCTGCCCTTTGTTCACTGTGTGCGTGAGTGGCCAGGAGAGGGATCCTCTGTGTACCTGCAGTCACATTCATTCATCCACTCATTCATTTTTCCCATTCTAATAATTGTCAAGACTGGCTGCATATCAGAACGCTTGGGAATCTTTCAAAATTTTCAGAAGCCTGGGTCCCTGCAACTCAGACTGGCTGAATTGGAAGCTCTCGGAATGTTGCTGTGGCTTTTTCTTTTAAAGTCATTCAGGTGCTTCTGATGCACAGCTGGGCTGAGAGTTATTATGTAATTCCATTATTCAATAATATTTATTACTCACCTGCTATGTACCAGGCACTGGCAAGCCAGTCAGAGAGACAGGTGCACACATGGTGACCGCTGAGGCAGCATGAGTTACAGAGCACCAGCCTGGGGGAGTTGGGAAGGCTCCCCAGAGGAGGAGGGAGCTGGACTGAGCCTAGCAGGAGGCCTGAGGCTGGCTGCTCACAGGTTTGGGTAAGATGGCATTGCAGCCACAGGTAACAGTGTGAGCAGAGCTCCTGAGGCAGGGACAGTGCTCGAGCCTGCAGATAGATGATGAGGGGCCAGATCCAGGTGAAGAAGACTCATCAGAACCAGCAGGGCCGGGAGGAGATGGGGCTGTGGAGAGGCTGCCCTTCAGTCTCCACCTGACTCTCACCTCCTCCTCTCAACCCGTCACACTGATCACCTATTTCTGCTTTGATGGAATGGTCTGAAGCGCAACCTCTAGACCTTGCGGTCGGATGAGTGAATCCCGAAGTATTTCAGGAAAGACCTTGGGGCAAGGTAGTCAGCACAGGTGTGCAGTGGGGCCAGCGCCTCCCTCCGGCTGGCCAGAGCCCTGGGGGTGGGGGTGGGGGTGGGGAGGGGAATAATGTCTCAGTTGGGCATTTGACTTCATAGACTCAGAGGTACTGTCCAGGCACTAAATTCCTGAAACGCCCGGAGGGTGTAACAGTACAGGCCTGCCAGACCCAGAGCGTGGTCCTGCCCTCATTCTTCCTCCATTCTCTACTGTTCCCTGTGCTTCTGAAAGGTACGTGTGTGTAGGGAGGTTGTGCTCACCTCACTTCCTCCCTTGAACCTGAGTTTAAAAAGCTGGTGTTTTAACTAGCCCTCATTTCCTCTTGCCAATGTCCCACTCCCCATTTCAGCAGCTTCCTGGGAAAGGTTGAGAGCTCTGCGGGGCCCAGCAGGCCGCGGCTCACGGATGAGCAGCAGCAGCAGCATTCCGGGGCTCATCTCTGACACCATCCCTGTGGAGTCAGGACCTTCATTTTAACAAAGTCCCCAGGCGCTTCATCTGCACGCTGAAGTCAGAAGCGCCCCCTCGAGTGCCACTGCAGGCTGACAGGCAGACAAGCTGGACCGGCGTGGGGTTCGGCTCCTCTTCCTTTTCCCTTTAATGGCCTCCTCACCTTTGCCTCCCCTCCTACCCTTCTGCCTCCTCATAGCTTATTTTAGAACATGTCAGGATCCTGCTTCTGTTGCCAACAAAAGGCTGTTGCTAAAATCTTTTCAGCCAGCTGCAGCAATGTTTAATTCATGGCCTAGAAAATTAATTTTGTTTTCATGAATAGAGCTGGGGAAAAAACAGGAAGGCTCTGCGCATGGTCCTTGGGAATTCAGCTTGTCTATTTAACCCATGAACCGGTACAGGTGAGGAGACTTCATGAAAGGGCTGCCTTCCACGAAATGGTGAAGCACATTTTATCAGGGTCCTTTGGCCACACGTAGCACAAAACCCAACTTTAATTGGCTATTGATAAGGAAAATTTCTAACTTCACTGGTAAAAAATCCTGGAGTAGGGTACTTCTGGCATGGCCTCATGTCATCAGAGAACAGGATTCCTCATCATATCGAGTTTTCTTCATGGTTATGAGATGGCTGCCAGAGTTCCAGGCAGCACATGCAGTCACAAAAAAATCCTAGAGAAGGAGAAAGAGGCTTCCCCTTGCTCAGGTCTCATCTCAGAGAAAATCTTCCCTGGTCATCTTACAGCTGATGTCCCCTCAAGTCTCATTTCCCAAGTCCCAAGTCCCTCATTAAGCAAATCACTGGCAAGGGATTCAGCCTAATTAAGGTTGGCCAGTGGGCCACATGGGGTGGGGTAGGAGAGTGGGAAAAATGAGTAGCTTAGATGGAAAATGAGTGGCTTAGAGGTTTTCTGATGTGACACACTTTCCCCAGACTGATAAACAGTTTTCTGTGTTGGTCATTTTCTTCATCTTGCCGGTGACCCCTCAGTGAAGTCATGGCCAGATTTCTGTTCTCCTTGCTTCAGATATTACATAAAAGGTCACTTAAAAGTCTACTTAACCTCACCTAGCAGGTACTTTTTTTTTGCACAGACAGCATAGGAAGAAGCATCTTACTGAGGGGGAGGTTCCTAACTAATTGATCAAGGAAACCAAATAATAGCTTGTGGGTAGAGATTTTGAAAAATCTACTTTAACATGCATACGTGGGGCAAATGTATAGAGCAGGATTGTGGTGTAGCCATTTTGTAAAAGCTTCAAGTCAAACACTGCATGTAAAGTGCTGATTTGAGTGCTTAATTGGTGTCACCAGGGTGGTTGTTGGGTGGCTAGTATTAGGAGCTGGTCATCACTCTGCATACCTGTAGGTGACATTGCTGTGGTAATCAAGGTCTACAGTCAGGGCTTTAGACATTACCTGAGATTGCCCTTGACATTGGGGAAAATGGCAAATACCAACAGACTTGGAAAGGAAATGAGACAGAATGGGGTTTAGAGCTCAGGTTTAAATTAATTTTCTTCCTGCCATCCATACAGTGGCAATTTGGCTGTGTCGTTTTTAGCCTTGCTCCCTGAAAGACAAGGCTTGTAAATGCAACTTGTGACCCAAATGGGCAGGGCCATCTCCCGTAGCATCCTTCACCTCATCTTTGAAAGCAAGCAATGAATTACTTCTGGTCTTGAGCCAGGCACTCTGTAGAAAACAAAGACGCAGTCTCTACTTTCCTACCTTTTAAAACTCAAACAGCTGTGATTTCCCCCCAGTGCTGTAACCCACTTAATCTCCTCGTGGCAGGGGTAGCTAATGGAAAATACTCCTCTTTAAAAGTTCCACATGTGCAATTAGAGATGAATTTCTGAATTTTAACAGTCTTGTGGAGTAAGTTGTCAATCCACTCCTCTAATAAGTATGTTCATAAGGAACTTTGCAGGTGGTTACAATGAGGCTCTATTCTCCGCCTGTGACTCACTTGAGTGTCCCAGAAAGCATTTGTTTTGCCCTGGAGTCTCTATATGCAAAAGGAGATATTTATTAGCAAGTGTGAATAATGCCGACCTCTCTCCCTACTTCCATCTATTAACCCCAAATCCATTGTGTTTGGATCAGTAGCTTTTGAAAAGTGGGTGAGTCATTAACATTTTTGAGCTATACTCAGATTACTCCAGGGTCATGACTCCGCCTGGAGCTCTGGGGTGTTAAATAACTACCGCTGAGTATAAACTAAGCAGTATGGCATGAACCTAAACTTGGCAGAGCTCCCATGAGGACTGGCATAAACCACAGTTATTAGAGCTAATAGTCCCTCAGGCACAGAGTTGGTATTCAGAGTATACCAGTTTGGCGCTACCAGTTGTTAAAATGCTAAATAACTGGTGTCTTCCCTGGTACTCCTGGAATTTCCAACAGTTCAAAAACTAAAGGGTCAATAAGTGGGAGGCAGGGCTTAAATCTACACCTGTTCTGATTGGTTGTTGCCCTACGGGTTATCAAATATTTTTAATATTACCTCTGCTTATACATCCTTGTTATCATATAATCTTCAGCATCTCTTTCAGCAGTTCTATTCTAATCGAATGAGAACTTAAAAAAAAATCCATCATTCTGGCTTAAATGTAAAGCCCCAAAACTATGTAAGGAAAGGTATTAGAGCCCAATCTAAATTCTATACGTTTAGGTAACTCACCTATCCTAATAAAAATGACTTTTGTGGTAAAGGCAACATGTTTGAAAGGCAATTTTTATTTTCTGGTTTATAATTGCCTTTACAAAAGCTTTCCCCCTAAATGAACTGATACTAATTTTATCATCAGAAAAAAAAAAGACATTGTAAAAATAAGACTGTAAATTTCTTTCCTTTTGGTGTTGGGAGTTCGGTGGACAAGATGATCACACCTAGCTTATTGCTCACATCCCATAATGTTGTAAATGGTGTCTATGCTTTCCGGCTGCCCCAGCGTCAGGGCCACTCAAACCATACCTGAGGCTTGATACAGGGAATTGTTTTAATGGTGGAAAATTTCAGGCATACACAAAAGTAAAGAAAATGGAGTCTGTATTCCCCCACACACCCCACTCACCTGGGATTGTTTTCTGTGTAACTCTGTACTTTGATATGTAATTCCAGACACACAGGACAGTTGTGAGGGTAGTACAGGGAACTCTCATATGCTCTACCCAGATTCAACAGTTTACATCCTGTCCATTGGCTTCATCCTATCCTTTACGTGTGGGTGTGCACATATGTGCATGTGTTATTTTTCCTGAGCCATTTGAGAAGAAGGGGGAGACATTGTGCCCTTTATCCTAAATACTTCAGTATGTGTTTCCTAAAATAGAAATACAGCCTCAGATCAGTAATACCAGAATTTAACCTTGGTGTTAACTGATCCACAGGGGCCAGTCAGATGTCATCAGGCATTCTAGTAATGTTCTTTGTAGCTTTTTTCTTTTTTACCTTTTAGGTGTAAAGCAAATTCCAGACACTTGTATCTGTAAATACCTAAGTATTGAGTATCATTGAGGTAATTCAGGCTACATCATCCACATAGAATACCTTAGGGCCACCTTCCCCCACCTACTGCCCCAGCATTTTTGGGGAAAACTGCTTTGAGAGGCTGTTTCTGAAAGCAGAAATAGGTGGAAACTGAGAAGCAGGCAAAGGTAATGAGCCAGTAAGTACTTCTCAGGATGGTCTGCAGACTGTCGAGGTGCCCATTGCATGGCCAGATTCCGGAGCTCTACCCAGACCTACAGAATGAGAACCTCTAGGAATGGGACTCAGGAATATGCATTTTCACAGGCAGTGCAAGTGGCTCTTATACCATGTGGGTTGGAGGCATTTGGTTCCAGGACCAGGTGGCCTAGGAGTGACACTGTGTCCCCAGCAGTTTGACATTGCATCCCTCTGCCCTGACTCAGATGTGTTGCATGGCCCTCTATTATAGTGCCTGAGATTCATAAGAGGCAGCCTTGAGGAATGTAAATAGCTTGTAGGTGGGCTTCCCTTAATAGAAACCCCTGGTCTGTGTGAATTGCCTTCAGCACACAGTTTCTCCTAACACAAGGCTGGTACCAGGAGGGGGTGGGAGGTGCACTCGATGGAGGAGAATACAGTGGAAGGAGATCTGGAATGCTTTGTGGGGCTGCAGCAAGCTTCCTGGGAGTAGGGGTAGGAGATACGCTTGGATTATCCCTTAGAAGCCTAGGGGTGACGCCATGTGGAAGAGGTGAGAAAGACTTATGAAAAACCCTAGGCGGAAGCCCTCACCTGCCAGGGAGAGTGCTCTGAAACCTCTCTGGTAGGACTGGTGTGAGGACTAAATTAGGGGCAGCAGCTGCCTGTCCAGAGCCAGCGGCCTCTGTGCAAGCCCCCCCGCCCCACCACACCCCCTGCCCACCCAGGACTAGTCCAGCACTAGGAGGAGCAGTGGTCTCAGCACTTCCAGAACCAGACTAGCACCTTGGTGCTGCGAAGTCCACTCTGTAGCAATGTCTGGATCCAGTAGATTTGTTCCTTCTAGGCCAGTGGAGCCCTGTTCTAAGGCCCCTTTCATCTCTGAGGGTCCATAGCTGTAGAATCATCTTCATTTGCGGCAGAGCAAGCACTTCTCAGATAAGTTATATGCCCCTGCTTCTCGGTTGGTGGGGACTTGCAGCTTGGCCCAGGACAAAACACCTTTTAGGGGGCATCCTGGACCCAGGCTGCTCTGTGCCCCAAGATACAAGGGCCCTTTGTGAATGTTTCTGACCGACCAGCAAATGATAAAGGGTGGGAAGATGCCGGACTCTAGATGGTAGTGGAGTGGCTGCAGCGGGGGTTGATTCTAACCTGCATTCCACAAGCATTGCCATGTGACATGGGTGGTCTTACTGGCCAAGGGGTGGGGGGCCCTGCTGACCACCCTCACCTAGGACAGGAATCCCAGTGGATTATTTTGGTTCTTCAGTTGTTGGATCTTTCGTCTTCATTCTCCTGGAAAGGGGGGATGCCCTTCCCAAGTCCCTTTGTCTTTTTTAGCACAGTGGTTCTCAAGCCATAGCTGGGGCTTGTATGTAAATCTCCAGGCTCACTCAGCCTTCCTTAGGGCAGCCCTGGCTGGCTTTCTCTCATTCAGTAACGTGAGTGCAAAGGGGCGGCAGAGAGCCTTCCAAGATCAGCCAGGCCTGCTTCTAAGGACCGACCAGGTCTTCCTAGGAAGAAATGCAAACCACTGAGAGCCAAGCTTCCTTGGTGCTGCGGCCTGGCAGCCCCTGACATCAGGAACCACCTCTGGAGAAGCAGGGGTCCCAGCCGGCCTCCCAGGACCCAGGCCTCAGGGCTGCCAGGTGCTTCTTAAGTCTAAAGGTTGGAGGGAAGAATTTGGACTCATAAGTTTTCACTGATTAGCTAAAGTGTTAATCCCCCAAGTCTCTCCCTGCCCAGGGCCATTCTTGAGCATATTAATTGGTATGAAAAAAATGTTTTGAAGAGCAAAAGTTGTTCTGCAGGCATTGCCGTGAGGATGCTGACCGTGCAGATTGCTGGTGTTACCTGCTCAGGTTCAGGAGCAGAGCAGGAGCTCTTTGGGGAGGTGCTTTCCTGCACTGCTTGGGAACAGGTAGCCTGAGAGATTTCAGTGTCTAATTAAATTTCGTTTTCCATGCATCTAGGGACATGCACCTAATGGGGGCCAGGTGCTGGGAACACACAGGTAAGCAAGCCATCATTCCTGCTCACAAGATGCTGGTGATCTAGAAGGGGAGACGGACTTAGGCCAGTTACAGTTCCACGTCGGGAGGAGTGCGGGGTGGAAGCAGGCCTGAGCTGAGGGCAGGTCGCCAGAGGGGCCTTGGCAGCACTTCTGGTCCCCACAGCAGTAACCCTGGGAAGCAGCTACAGGGCCACAGGGTCTTAATGGGAGTTCTGAGGAGCAACGGCACTCTGACAACAAAGTTACTTCCTAACTAATTTAGAGGGAAAACTGACCCAGTGAATTAATTCATTTGGGGCAAAATCTGACCTGAACTATCCTTTTAGTCTGAATATTCATATTGACGTGTTTGATGACAGACCCACCACAGGCATTACTACAGAGCAGTGGCCCCCTATCGCCTTTTTAAAATCAGAAACATTCTCAATTTTGAAGTACACCTGACCGTAAGGCTTTGAGAAGGGACTGTGGACCTGTCCTGGAATCATCTGCCTCTCGCATTTGAGGAGAGGACTCATTTGCCAAAGGTCACAGAGTGGCTGAGGGGCACTGAGGGTTTGCAGGAAGGTCCTGACTGCTGAGCCCTGCTGGGCACCCTCCAGGGACACCACCCAAGAGGCACTGACCTGCCACTCAGCAGATATTTGGGCGCTAGGCACACAAGTAGCTCTGGAGAGATGCTGGATTGGGGTCTCATTGCTCGTGGTGCACCTCTGGTGGCCAAGATGTACCCTCGTGTTGACAGTGATAGGGATATGGGTGTTGGCCTCTCCCGTGGCCCTGGGCTGAGCCACCCTCACTCCAGTGGTGTCAGGTACTATTTAATACGAATGGTGATTTGGTGCCTCTCTGCCTACAAGATACACTGTTGCCTTGTCAAAAGCTGGCCCCCTGGGTTATCTCTCACTGCTTGTTTTCCCATTGCTTCTCACATCTTTTTCCCATTCCTGGCTTCTAGTCTGTAAACCCTAAGGTCTCTTCAGGCCAGTGGGAAAGATGTGTTTGTAAATCATTCTGGAGTGTTGCAGTGAAGGCAAATAGTGAATCTGTGGCATCTTACTACACTGATGAACAGTGCCTGCATTGGGGTATGGGTGGGGACTTGATAATATGGGTAAATGTAGTAACCACATTGTTTTTTTCATGTGAAACCTTCATGAGAGTGTATATCAATAATATGTTTAAAAAGTTAAAAAAAAGAAGCAAAACAGGAAAAAATAAATCATTCTGGAGTGTTGTAGGTTGGAGCTAGGGTCAGCCTTATGTATAGGTAGGAAGGAAGTAGCCAATGCTGAGCAGTGATTTTAAGGACACAGGCTTTAAATGGCCCTCAGATTACCATCCTCAGCTGTCCTAGCAATTGGAGCAGGGGTTCTGGATGCTTCAGGGGTTTCATGGGCCCCCTAAGTAGATTTTGTGTGTTTTGTTATTTTTCTTCCATCGGGTTCTCAGCAGAGGCTGTGACTTTAGAAAGGTGAGCATCGTCTAGCCTGAGCCTCATCAGGCATGCCAGCATTTCCCAAAATGATAAGCAGGAAATGAGCATTCATTCATATGTTATCATCAATTATCCCTTAGTGTATCTACAGTCAATTTAATCAGTTTCATGTGTTAGGATAATTAACTTTTGATGGGATGTAGAGAAAACCTGGGAGTCTCTGGGTTCAGTAGGTCTCTATGGGGTAGCTCTTTGTGGAGCCCTGCTCCAGTGAGGAGTCCCCTTGGATAGTGGGACAACCCAAGGATGAAAAGTAAAGGGTGTGCTTCCTCAGCTTGGCTGTGATCTCCTCACAGGGGGAGCAGTGGTGGTACCTCTGAGGGCCTTCCCCTGCCTCTGCTTAGCTCTGCTTGTTAAAAACACTCTGGTGATTAAGAATCTTAAGGACCCAGTGTATTTGTTTTCTATTGCTGTTATTACAAATGATCACAAAGCTGTGGCCCTGTGCGAAGTGCTAAGACTGGGGACAGGGAAGATAGGGAGAAGGTGACCAAGACATTTTCCCAGAAGCAGAACAAGCAACGGAATTTACATGGCCCAGTGCAAAATGAGAATACAGGGCCCTTTTTCAACAACTGTTAAGAACTTCCAGTTGGAGATAGCAGAGTATTTAACCAAGCATGGGACCCTTCTAAGCATGCAGCCTTGTGCTCTTGCCCCAGTCACACCCCCATGAAGCTGCCCCTGTCCAGAATTAATGCGCCCTGTTTGTGCCCTTGGCACTGTGCTATCATGAATGATTTTTGAGGCCTGTTTCCCAGCCAACTGCCAAGATGATGGGCCTTGGCCCAGAGGGGGCTCACTTTCTTACCACAAAACTTGTCTTGACTACACTGGATGTTTGAGCTGTTTGAGAGGCACTTGCTCCTAAATGCTGCACATTCCAGGGGTGGGAAGGGAAAGGGGGCTGAGGAGGAGAAAAGAGACTCTTAGAAACTTCCTATCCCATCTGTGTGGCCTCAGATAAGCAACTTAGACCATCCCCACCTCAGTTCTTCATTTGTGCAATGGAGGTCATGTTTCTGACCTCAAAGTGACATCATGAGGCTTACTGGTGAAGGTGCTCTGAGAGAGGGCCTGGCAAGGTTAAAAAGAGGACCCTCCAACCCTCCACTCATCCAGCAGGTCTCAGCCAGAAGGAGTGGTCATGGAATCTGCAGAAAGCATGGGGACTAGCCAGCTTAGTATGGCCGGCCAAACAGCTGTTCTTCCACTTGTCTCCTTTATCTGCCCTCAGTGCACACACCCACTAGACCTAGGGAGGCGCTTCCCTCTGCAGGACCTGAGAATCTGGAGACCTGTGCTTCCACAGAGCAGCCCACTCCAAATCCATCCCGCAGGGGGCTTCCGGCTGGGCTGAGGGAGACAGGAGGGCATGGGGAGAGAAGCCCCGTGAGAGAAAAAACGGACGATTGTGATGCAGTGAATTCAGGGGATGGCCACAAAGTTGTTCTGACTAGTGCTTGCCACCTCTTTCCCGGCAGTCGATTCACTGGCACTGCTGGCAAGAGGCAGAAGTGAGGGCTTTGGGCCCCATCAGTTCTGCCCAGCAGCCCTGTCTGAGGCTGAGCTGCTAATTAGCAGTGAAGAGACAAGCTGTGGAGGGAGGGAGCCAAGGGTCCAAACCCCTTGGCCTAGAGAGTTTGGAATGTTCTGGAGGAAATAAACTGGTTCCTGCAGAGAGCCAGCCCACGGGCGAGCCCCAGGTAGCCAGGTGGGCCAGAAGTCATCAGGTCACGTGGGTTTAGTCTCCACTCTGATTGCTGCCTCTAAAGCTGTGCTGATGGTTGAATGGAAAAGTCTCTCTTCTCAAAGCTGATAACCTCACTTTTAATTGGAATCCTGGGAGGACAGAGTGGGTAGAGAAGTGGGCAGGGTAGCAGAGAAGCAGAATGATAGGAAGACTGGGTCAGCTTAACTGTTTCCTCAGGCAGTAAATTCCAGTGAATTCCTTTTACCTGCTGGAGGAAGCAAAGGATGGAGGGAGCACCCAGACCTGGGGCCTCTTTCTTTCTTTCTGAAGAATTTTATTTTATGTCTTATAAATTAAATAATACTTGTTCATTGTAAACAGCCTAGAAAATGAAAGCATGCAAAAGAAAAATGTTTGCTTGTATGTTCCCATTTTAGAGGCACCTATTGTTAACATTTTGGGTTATATCCTTCTGGACTTTTTTCTCTGTGTGTTATAATCTCACTGTCTGCAATCACACTACAATCCTGTTTTGTTACCAGCTGTTTTTACTTGTCACATCACATAGTTCATGCCCATAGATGTGGGTCATGGGTTTTAAATGGCGGTATAATATTCCAGAGTTTGGATGTACTTAACCCCTTACTGTTGGAAATGTAGGCAGGCCTATTGCAGTTGCTCTTTTCAGCAATGCTACATCCTGGTAGCTTCCTCTTCAGGCACATCCTTAATTGTTTCCTCAGAATATATTTGTTGCTGCATTTCCATAGGGTACATTTCTGTGTTTATTTTTAAGGTTTTAGACCAGAGGTTATCAACCAGGAGGTGACCCCTCCCCCAGAGAGGACCTTTGGCAGTGTCTGGAGACATTTTTGAATGTCACAGCTGGAGGGAAGGTTGCTACTACAGCTACTAGGTAAAACCAGGGTACTGCCAGGCATCCTACAATTATAGGACAGACTCTTATTTCAAAGAATTATCAAATCCAAAATGTTAATTAGCACCAAGGTTGGGAAACTCTTCAGATGCAAGGATGTTCACCCCTCCACCCCACTCTGGCTTATTGAGATGTTTGTTTAAGTTTAAGGTGTACAGTATGTTGGTTCAGTACATTTATATATTGCAAAATGATTACCACCATAGAATTAGCTGTCACCTCCATCCTGTCACATAGTTATGATTTCTTTTTTGTGGTGAGAACATTTAAGATACAGTCTTAGCACCTTTTAAGTATATTGATTCAGTATTATTAGCTATAATCTCCATGCTGTGCAATAGATTCCCAGAACTTATTAATGTTAGAACTGAAAGTTTGTACCCTTTGATCAACATCTCCCCACTTCCCCACCTCCCAGCCCTTGGTAGCTACCACTCTACTCTGTTTCTGAGTTTGACTTTTTCAGACTTCACATGCAGGTGAGACATATATTTGTCTTTCTCTGTCTGACTTACTTCACTTAGCATAATGCCCTCAAGATTCATCCATGTTGTTGCAAATGGCATAATTTCCTTCTTTCTCATGGCTGGATAATATTCTGTCATATACACAGATGGATATTTTTATTCTTGCTAATATTTGTAGTACTGGAGCTTCTAAACCTCTTTGAGAAAATGAGGTCGAGGTATTCCCTTTAACTAGTGTCCAGCCACAACCAACCCAACCCCATCCTGTCTGCCACTTGCAGAAGGACATGAGGGCTCAGGCTGTTTTGGAGTAGGGAAATGACTAATGTGAGCCACTTGGAGCCTGTCCTTGCATTTAGGAGAGAAAGAAGGGCAGGATGCCCTGTGAGGAGGTGTAGAAATGGGAGAGGCAGAGAAGGAGTGGGCAGGGGAGGTGCAATGCTGGACAATGGAATCCTTGTTGCAATGAAAAGAGGATTGTATGTATTCTTCAGGGACCTGAAGACCATTCCGGGCACTAAGGGCCCAGGCAAGGAGAACACAGGCCATTGCGGGGGGCAGGAGGAGGGAGCAGATCAGAAAGCCCCTATTGTCTCCCCTGAAGCTAGCAAAGGGAGTGTGAAGCCCTGAGTCCTGGGGTGCTGCTCAGGGCCCCCACCCCATCAAGAGGGACAAGCATTAGCGCTCCCCACACCATAGTTAACAATGTTATAAAATCCAGAATGTGATCCTGTCCATGAAATCTCCTGCTCGGGTAAACCTATGACACTCATTGAAACTAGCTACTTCATTTACTCACCTTTGGTATGAGTTAGTCATTCCTTCATGACACAAATGTTTACCAAGCACTTACTAGATGCCAGGTACCGTGACAGGCAATGAATAAAGTAGACACAGTCCCTGGCCTCATGGAGCATAGAATCTCCTACAGTGTAACAAGCAGTGTAAATGCCATGAAAAGGGACAGACAGGGTGCTGTGGAGCACAGAGTGGGAGCATGCTGTCTAATGTGGGTGTGGGGGGTAATGGGGCGGGGGTCCAGTGCCAGAAGAACTTCTAAGAAGTGATGTCAAAGTCAAAAACTGAAGGACCAAATGGAGTTTGCCAAAAGCAGAGGAACATAGACTTCTCTCTGGAAGTCTTTGAAAACAAAGTACAGAAGGTTCTGTCTTCCCAAGGCATTCAGCATGGTCCTACATGAAGGAATGTAGCTGGATTAAATATGCCTTCAAAAATCAAGCTCATTTTCATTCATATTTTTTATCATTATGAATATTTGCACCACGTAGAGCAGTGAGTGGAGTAATACAGCAGACACTGTTACTGCCACCACCCTGGTCCAAGGCACCCTGGGTGATTCTCCTCCAGCAAAGTCCCGCAGCTGCTGCCCTGGCCCCCTTTGTTCATTCTCAACACAACATCTAGAGTGGTCCTATTAAAGTGTAGCTCTGATCATTTCTCTTCTCTGTCTCAAAGCCCTCCCATGGTTTGTGCAATTTCAAAGCCCCAGAGGAAGGAGAGAGAGGTCAGAGTGTTTATTTCTATGGCTCCCTCTCTGCAGGACTACAGTACAGCCAAAGCCATGGCTGTCTACGTAAGGCCACAGCCCCATCAGGCAGCTGCTCTCCCAGGCTGCAGCAGCCCCTTCCCTTATAATCAGGAGGCCATGGCTTCCCACTTTGTCAGCCCTCATGGGGCTGCAGCATGCCTTGTTGGCCCTTTGTCTTCTAAGTCACCCCTTTTATGTGCACCATCTGTTTCCGGCTGGGACCCTGACTGTTAATGCAAGTCTGGTTCAATAATCCAAGTAGGAAATCATTAGGGCCAGAAGAAACACAATGGTGATGAGAATGGAAAAGAGGAAAAAGATTTGAAATGATTCCACAACGAAAACTTTTTTTGCACATTTACCTCATGTGGAACGCTGTTTTCAGTGTTTTACATACTGATCCTTAAAAAATACCTTTGATGTAGGTTACCATTTATCATCCCTATTTGACGGATGAGGAAACTGAGACCCAGCAAGCTTGAAAAAGTTGCCTGGGGTTAAACATGACACATTGGCTCCAGCACCCTTCATCTCTCCACTGATCACCACTCAGTCCTGTTACCTCCGGCTGTGCAGGAGAGATGGGAGGAAAGAGAATCAGTCTGAGGTGGTTAATTTAGGCAGTCAGAGGGTGGCCATGCCATGAGCTGGGGAGAAGTGCAGGAGAAGGAAGAACTTTGGTCTGCAGGCTTGAGATCTGGAGTGTGAAGATGGTGTTTCCAACCTAAGTGCAGGGCTTTGGGACCTCCTGCCCTGAGGGAATGGTTTGGACTCTGGCAAAATTGAGCAGACCTCACAAAGGGGCCCAGCAGCTTCTTGGAGGTCAGAGAACTGGGGCCAGCTGGCCTTGGTGTGCCTGCTGTCTCCCACACAGTGCCTGCTCCAAAACCAGAAAGCACACTTCAGCCCACAGACTGTGTGACAGAGGCCGGGCTGCCCTGCATTACTGGTCTTTAAGCTAACTCAGAGTGGATGCTTAGGCTGGGCTGCCCTGCATGAATGGGGCTTACCATTAGGCAGGAAGAGACATTGACCACCTGGCCACTCACGTGCCCTGATCTGTCCAAGAGCTGTGGAAATACTCAACTTTGCAGACTGAAGCTAAGATCTACAAAGACATTTTTTCCCAGGCTCCATCTAGACCTCCAATCTGCCTTCACTGGGCCTCATTTGAGAAGGCTCCTAGGGGAGCCCTGAGATGCCGTGAGAGACTTTCCTTGGAAAACAGCCTTAGGGAGAAAGGGGGAAGGTTCTCCCTTCATCAGAAGCACATGAAAGGTGATTGAATTAGTCTCTTTCCATGTTGAACAACAGAAATCGAAACAAACCAGTTTTAGTACATAGGCACGTATCCCCTCAGGTAGCTGGGAAATTCTCACAGAAGAGATGGAAGAGCTTCAGAAACCAAGATTTCAGACCCTGAAACTCAGCCTTGAGGCCACCAGGTCTCCCTCCCATCTCTTGGCTTTGGTTATTTCTGCTTGATTTCATCCTGCAGATAGATGCTCTTATTGTGGTGGGGAAGATGGCTCTAATTCACTTCTTTTTAGCTTAGCAGCTCAAGGAGAAAAAAATCATTCTCCCAGACTTTGTTGCATTCCCGGGAAAGGGCTCTGATTGCTCATTTAGGGTCATGTGGTAGAATGAAAAAATTGGCCACAACATGTTGCCCTGATTCCATTGAGAGATAGAATTTATTTTTCTACCTCTTGAATCTGGTCATGGCCACATGATTTGCTTTGCCCCATTGGTAATATGACACAAGTGGAGGTTTGAAAATTGCCTGTGCAGGTGACTTCCATTGCTGGGAACATTTCTGTGTGTGAGGAAGCACAGGCTAGCCTGTTGGAAGATGAGAAATCACATGGAGAGAGAGGGTGGCCATCTGAACTGAGGGCCCACACGTGAGTGACCCATCCTAGACCATGCCAGACCAGGAGACCCACCCAGACAACCCACAGAATTGTGAGAAAATGATAAATTGTTGCTTTAAGCTACTGAGTTGTGTGGACAATGTTTGTTAAGTAGTCAAATCTAATAAAGGTGAAGTACCTGTTCAAGCATTATTGACAAAAGTGTGGGGTGCTATAGTTGTTAAGGGTGGGACAAGAGCCCTTCCCCCACACCTCCTCACTATGGCCAGGAGGCTGCCCTGTAACCAAAGAAGGACGGTTGGGCAGACCCAAAGGATACTGCCACTGTCTACTCTAGTGGTGCAGGAGCAGAAATGGCTCAGCGTCTTCTAGCCTGATCTTTCTTCCTGCATTCTTGATTTTGGCTAATGTTACCATCACCCATCCAGGCACTCAAGCCAAAAATCTGTGTATCCTCACAGACTCCTTCCCTTCCCTTTCAACTCCCACTTTCAGTCACTGTATTCTACTGATTTTACCATTGAACTATCTTGATTGTGTCCCTGGATATTCTTTCATTTTTCAAGACTCAGCCTGGACTTTACCTTCCCAGGAAACTTTCCTCAAACTCCAAGTTGGACTACATAACTCTCCTTAATGCATATCTGTACCTTCTGTATTAACTCCTTATATGGCTGGTTTTGATTATGGACATGTCTCCCTCCCAGGACGAGAAGTTCCCTGAGGGTAGAGACTATGCCCTGCTCACAGGATGTCGTAGGATGTGGTAGTGTTCATGCAATACATGTGTGTGGAGCTGAACTGAGCTCCTCTAATGCATTTTTTTCTTGTTTATTGACTTTAACAGTAGGAAGAAGAGTAAACTCAAAAGCCTTTTGTCCCTGAGGGATTCAGGGAGAAGCTGGTCAGTAGTGGACTGCAAGATTAATGAAGAGATTCAGGAAGCATGGTGTAGACAGACTTGGTGCCCTGCAGTCTGATGGGTTTGAGTTGGAATGATAGCTCTTCTCCAGCCTCCCCAAACCATGTGATCTTAACCAAATTTTTACTTCTCTGAGCCACTGGTCCTATATCTGCAAAAACAGGGTAATTGTATTTTTCTTGTGGGGTTGTTGTGAAGGTTGAGTGAGATAAAATCGGTATAACATCTGGCACATAGCTATACTATATTATATCTTAGTGAAACTTGGTTTCCTTTCCTTCCTGAAATGCCACCTGCCTTGCAGTAGGTTTCCCCAGAAGTGAATCCTGAAAGAAGTACAGATAGTTTATTCAGGAAAAGAACCCAGGAAGGTGAGGTAAGTAAGATGGGGATGAGAAAGAGGTCAACCCAGGGTATGTTAATATAAATCAGTTACCACTGTAAGCAACTGGGGTTCCATCTCTCTGGGGACATCTGGGAGATTGTGTAGATTAGAGCATGCCTTAGTGAGTGAAGAAGTAGAGGGCATTTATCCACCAGACTCTGCCCATCATTGGCTGAGAGATGCTCTCAGGGACATTAATACCCAGCACTTCTGCTTCCTGCATTGGGAAAAGTTCTCAGGCAGAAAATCAGAGTAGTCTGCACTAAGAAGCCAATGGCACATACATGAATGAGAGCCAAGGAGACACTAACAGCATAAGCATTCTGCCTTTTAACTGAAAGAATATTCTTAATTCCCATATTTATTCTCATCTTCTACTTAGCAAATACCTTATTGAATAAGGAGGATTGGGGATAAACACAAGTGGACTGCTTTCTGTGATCACAATGAGTGGGTGAGATCTCCAGAAATTCAATAGCTTTCTTACTATACTCTGGAAGTATAGTAAGAGCAGCTAAAGAGCTGTGAACATTGGTTAAGCAGACTCTCAGCTGCAAATCCTCAACCCTTAGGGTTTTCAGGAATTCCTGCTCCTGCAGGGTTATTGAAGAAAAAGGGGACAGGGAAAGAGAGGATTACATGGAGGAACATGCCACAGATATTCTCTTTTATATTTGGATATGACAAGAAGTTTTCTGTAAGAGTATGGGAGGGAGATAAGCAAAAGTATTTCAGTTAGGTATTTTTCTGAGCAATTTTTTTTCCAACTTTCAGACTTAATAGAAATTTCAAACATATAGAACAGTTGCAAGAATAGTACCAGGAACTAATCATTGTCAATTATTTCTGAGCATTTTTAATTGCTTGTGCAGTATTTTTAAGTGACTTCCTACCATAGGAAATCTTTTACCAAAAAACATGTACTGAATTGGGGCAAATTGCCACACTTGTCAAGGTTTAACCAGTGGAATACTGAAATGCAGTTTAAAGGCTCACAGACCTTCCAAATTCTATTGATTTTATTTCAGTCTGAAAATATTCCAGTCCTCTATAAAGTGGTGAAATACTTATGGGCTTTGGGAAACACTGCTTTTCTTGGTTAATATCCTTTTCCCTTAATAGTCTGCTCCAGTGCAGTAGAACTTTATTAATTTATTAACTATCAGAATACTATTAAAAGACAGTGTTAGGCTATATTAAGCTGAAAAGCTTCTGTACATCAAAAGACACCATCAATAGAACAAAAAGGAACCCTACAGTATGGGAGAATATATTTGAAAATGACAGATCCGATAAAGCCTTGACGTCCAAAATATATAAAGAGCTCACATGCCTCAACAAACAAAAAACAAACAATCCACTTAAAAAATGGGCAGAGGAACAGAAATATAGATGGCCAACAGACACATGAAAAGATGCCCCACATCACTAATTATCAGAGAAATGCAAATTAAAACTACAATGAGGTATCACCTCACACCAGTAAGGATGGCTGCCATCCAAAAGACAAACAACAACAAATGTTGGCAAGGCTGTGGAGAAAGGGGAACCCTCCTACACTGCTGGTAGGAATGTAAATTAGTTCAACCATTGTGGAAAACAGTATGGAGGGAGGTTCATCAAAATGCTCAAAACAGACCTACCGTTTGACTCAGGAATTCCACTCCTAGGAATTTACCCTAAGAATGCAGCAATCAAGTTTGAGAAAGACAGATGCACCCCTATGTTTATCGCAGCACTATTTACAATAGCCAAGAATTGGAAGCAACCTAAATGTCCATCAGTAGATGAATGGATAAAGAAGATGTGGTACACAATGGAATACTACTCAGCCATAAGAAGAGGGCAAATCCTACCATTTGCAGCAACATGGATGGAGCTGGAGGGTATTATGCTCAGTGATATAAGCCAAGCGGAGAAAGAGAAATACCAAATGATTTCACTCATCTGAGGAGTATAAGAACAAAGGAAAAACTGAAGGAACAAAACAGCAGTGGAATCACAGAACCCAAGAATGGACTAACAGGTACCAAAGGAAAAGACTCAGGGGAGGATGGGTGGGAAGGGAGGGATAAGTGGGGGGAAGAAGAAAGGGGGTATTAAGATTAGCATGCATAGGGAGGGTGGGAGAAAGGGGAGCGCTGTACAACACAGAGAAGACAAGTAGTGATTCTACAACATTTTGCTATGCTGATGGACAGTGACTGTAAAGTGATTTATAGGGGGGACCTGGTATAGGGGAGAGCCTAGTAAACATAATATTCTTCATGTAAGTGTAGATTAATGATAAAAAAAAAGAAAAAGGGGGATTACTCCCTGATAGGAGAAAACTAACTGTAAATCAACGATTAATGCATGCCTTAAATATCCTTAATTTTGATCACTTAAAGGGTGTCAGATGATCAGCTATGGAGGTACATTTTTCTGATAATATCCTTTCTCCTAAAATAAAAAAAAAAAAGCAGTTTCTGTGTGGTGACCTCCAATGAGTTCTACACAATGGTATTAAGGGCATATCAAAGTGTGGGCAAAGGGTCTGTTTGTGTTTATACAGAGGATCAAAGGCTAATTTGGCTACCCAGAAAATGAACTAAGATACGATATGAAGAAGAACTTCAAACATCAGCACTCTCTGGAAGAGTCATACCAGAAGATGATCATCAAAAAACCTCAACAAAGATCTAGGTGATGCTGCAGTTGTAGCTGCATTCATCCCACCGGTTCCTGGACTTGCCATTGGAATGAAGAAGAAGATATCTAAACTGGCCTGTGCATACAGTAAAACAACAAATTTGACTGGATCTATACTGTTGGAACTCAACCAAGAATTAGGAGAAGTGCAAGTTGTAGTGCTCCAAAATCTTACAACTACAGACTATCTACTGTTAAAAGAACATATGGGATGTGAACAGTCCCCAGGAATGGGTTGTTTTAATTTGTCTGATTTCTCTCAGACTGTTCAAGTTCAGTTGGACAATATCCACCATATCATAGATAAGTTTTCACAACTGCCTAGGGTGCCTAACTGGTTTTCTTGGTTTCACTGGACATGGCTGGTAATTATAGGTCTACTTTGGTTATGTAACTGTATTCCTATTATGTTAATGTGTGTACGCAATTTAATTAGTAGTTTAAAACCTATACATGCTTAAGTTACTCTACAAGAAGATATGTCAAAGAAATAATCAATCTTCCCATGTTTTCTTCCATCTGCTACTCCTATAGCTTTTCTTCTTCCTTCCTGATTACAACCCTTAAATAGAAGTTGTGCCTCATATCGAATTTACCAAGTATCATAATTCTTCCAAGTGGTAAAGATACCTCAAGACAAATAAATACTGGGCATAAAAGCCACAGGGCATAAATCTGCAAAGAAGTAAAAAGCTAACCTTCTCAAACAATATTGCCTCTCTCTCACTTACCAACTTTACATTTCCCTGTATGGCCCCGGGAGATGACTGGTTAGCCAGAGACAGGTAAGATTCCTCAAGGGAGGAACAACCTAAGACAGGCACAGTCGCAGGGGGGCCATCAGGTGAGAAATTGGGGATCAACAGAGGTGAGGCTTAGAACCTCACCCCCCCCCCCCGTTTTGAGAGAAATCATCTGCATCCGTGGTTTTATTGTCCTTGTCTAGCTTGGATTAACACTTAGTCTACAGGCACACACCTGATCATCTACATTTGCCCTCTTACAGCACTAAACTATGTTTTCTATCTTTATCTTGCATCTACCTACCACTTTAGCATTTTATTAAAAATAATCATAATAATAATAATAAGGGAGAAATGTGGGATTCATATATAAATCAAGTATAAAAATCAAACGAATATTCATATTTGACCTGATTGTTAATAGTTCATAATGCGTGATCAAAACCAAAAGTTTCTGTGATGAATGCCCTTGTACTGTTCACCATGTAAGAACTTATTCACTATGTAAGAATTTGTTCACCATGTAAGACCTTGTTTGTTATGCCTCAGAAGATTGGAGACTGACGAGAATTAGGCTTGGGGTGGATTAATGATTGTGCATTGAGCATTGAGTCCCCTATACAGAATTTTATTGTTGTTAACAACCATTTGATCAATAAATATGAGAGATGCCCTCTCAAAAAAAAAAAAAAACAACAAAAACAAAAACAAAAGACAGTGTTAGAGCTGGAAGGGGTGTTAGAGATTCTTCTAGCCCCATTGTGTAGTTAAGCACACTGGGTACTAAAAACACATTGCCTTGACAGTCTCAAGGCAGTGGTTGGGGCTGGAGCCCCAGAATCTTAACTCCAGACTTAGGAGAATCCTTCAGTGAAAATCAGCCTAGTGTATATAAGGGGAGCCTGTGGAGCTCTTTGGAACCAACTAGGACCCAGTGCAGGTATGGTGAGTGAAGAGAGTGAGACCCCAGCCTCCAACCTCCAGCCCCCATCAGATAGCCCTCTTTTCTCCTCTATCAAATGTATTGAGTTTCTGCATAAGATTTTCTCTTAAGAAAGGGCCTTAGTATTAAAATAAGAAGTTAGGCTGCTGATGTTTAAAGATGGGCTTAGTATTACCCAGCAAGTTGATATCAGAGTGGAAGTGAGGACCTGAGCCTTCTATCTCTATCCAGAACATGTCCATCCAGTTCCACTTTCAAATCATATGCCTCCTCTTATTAATCTTGCTTTACCTCTTCTTTTCAGGGGAAAATCACTGCCTTAGAGGAGCAAGGAGCAAAACTCATTTTAAAAAGGGATTCATCTTATCAAAGGATAACATCATTTTTCCAGAGTCCTCTCTCTCCCATTCATTCTTCTACATGCACCTCTACTCTTACACTTACCAAGACTCCCATGGCATGCTTCTTGAGCCATGACATTACTCTTATTCCCCTTTCCAGATCATCAGTGTTTTCATAAAAATACATTTCATTACAGATAATTCACATAACTAGTGTTCTGATTCATAATGTCCAAGCTATCAACTTTTGGAAACCTTACCTTCACCTTTCACCAACTAGCTTTATGCAAGTTGACACCTTATTTTTATTACCCTACCCTTCCTAATTGTTAGCCAGACTTTTCTTTATTACCTAGTAGAGAATATTGTTCTGTATTTGAGTAGTTGTTCTAATAGCTATTTTAGGCCAATGTTATTTTTCCTCAGTCAGGTAATAGGTTTCCAACTTGCCAGACCGCTCCCACATACAATGGGCTTCAGTGTCAAACACACTTAGGTTCCCAGCTCTGCCATAAACTAGCAAAGTCTCTTGGCAAATCTTGAGTTTCAATTTTTTTAAAATCTGTAAATGGGAGTGATAATTATTCTATTTATTTTATTGGTCATACTAAAATTCAGAAAAAATAGTTAAAAGAGTATCTTATATGTAATAAGTATTCAGTAGGTATTATTTTGATATAGAAACAATTTTTAGTTCATCTCAGTCAAATAAATGAGAAAGGTCCAGTCTTTAAAATCTCAGGGTTTTTTTTCTTGTGAGGTCCGCACTTGAATCACGTAATAGAGTTATTTTTCCTTTAAAAAAGTATACATATGGGTGAACATTTATGCAACATGGCTGTAGATAACCTGATGAACCAAAGGGTCCTTTGACAGCCTGATCATTGCTTCATTGCTGCTAATATTCTTTTTGATAAATTCCATCATTATCTTGTGAAATGGGATTTCAGAGTGATACTCCTTTCCATATATCTATAGTATCCATCAAAGAATGAAGAAGAAAAGAAAATGTATCAAAGACTATTTGTACAAGAATAGGGAGAGGTAAGGAAAGAAGGAGAGAAAGCCAGATAGGCACATGACAAAAACGTGTAGAAAGACTATCCCCAGCAAATCCTCTGGCAGAATATAGTAAGAGATCTGCTTTCAGCCAAGATGGAGTAACAGGAACTGGATTTACCTCCCTGACTGAAACAACAGAAACCAGTCAAGATGTATGAAGGGCAGTTTTCAGATATTGGACATCAGGCATCATAGGACAGAGATCCCTGATAAAGGATACAGAAATAAGGTGAGCCCTCCAGCTGCTGCGGCATACTGCCTAGAGAAGATCTTCAGCCTGTAGAGCAGGGAGTGGGAACCAAGTTGATCCTGGCAATCTCCTTGAGTTGAGGATATAGAGGTAGGAATTCAGGGAAGCCAATGCGACTGGAATTCACAGAGAAGAGGACAAGAGACAAGAGGGTTGTGCAGAGGGAGAGTGAGCTCTGGAGACGTTCAGGGAGTCTACCTCAAGCGTTCTAGCTAGGTAGTGATCAGTGCATTCATGTAAGGGAACTACCCAGGGTTAGAGAAGGAACCAGCAAAAGGGAACAGGAGGAATATTTTCAGGACTCAGGGCTGGAAATAGTTTGTGTTCCCATCAGTCATGGTGGAAAACCACACAATCCATGGGGCATTGGGTAGAGTACTTAGAGTGATATTGCCTCATTAGTGGGGTAAAATTAGCCCAACCATAAAGGGTGCTCTACTCCCACCTAACAAAGCTTAAAAAAAAAGAAGCCTTGAAGTACAGAGTTTCAGTTTCATAAAAAGAAAATGGTTCTAGAGACTGGTTGCACAATAACATTAATGTACTTAGCACTACTGAACTGTTATTCACATGGTAAAATTTGTGTTGTGTATTTCACCACAACTAAATATAAAATAAAACAGCCTACCAAAAAAAAAAAAAAAAAAAGGAAGCCTCAAAAGGACCAAATTCTTTCCAAATAATTCAAGAATATTTATAGGAACACAAATATAGCTGAGCACCTAATAAGGCAATATTCTTAATGTATGATATCCAATCAAAGTTTACAAGGCATGCAAAAAGAAGGAAAATACAACCCATAATGAAAAGAAAAATCATTCAAAAGGATACCTTTGTAGAATTAGTAGACAAGAACACTAAAATATATCCTGTATGTTCAAGAAGGTAAAGGAAAGATTGAGCATGAAAAGTAGACATGGAGGATTAAAAAAAAGAAGACCACAATCAAATTTATAGAGATAAAAAATACAATATGTGAGATAAAAAATACAGTAGGTGGAGTTTATGGCAGACTAGACACTGCAGAGAAAAGATTAATGAATTTGAAGACATGGCTATAGAAATTATTCAAAATAAAGCACATAGAGGAAAAAACTAAAAGAAAAAAGAACAACATCAGTGAGCTATGAGACAATTTCAAATGGACTAATAAAGTTTAAATGGAGTCCACAAAGTAGGAATGGAAAAGAAAAAGTACTGAAGAAATATTGAAGAAATACAGGCCAAAATTTTTCAAATTTGATCAAAATGAAAAATCCACTGATACAAGAAGCACAACACAGCTCAAACTCAAGAAATATATATATTTAAAAAACCTATATAAACATCAAAATGAAATTTCTTAAAACCAGTAAGAGTAAGAAAATCTTAAAGGCATCCAGAGAAAAAGAGTACGTATCACCTGCAGAGGAACAAAGGCAAGGATGACAGCAAACTTTTTGTTGGAAATGCTGTGAGGCTGAAGACAGTGGAGCAACACCTTTAAAGCATTAAGAGAAAAAAAAAATGGTGTCATTTGAGAATATTCTATCCAGCAAAAATATCTTTCCAAAAATAAGGGTAAAATATGCTTTTAAACATACAAAAACCAAGAAAACTCATTACCAGAAGACTTGCACTATAAAAAATGTTAAAGGAAGTTCTTTAGTTAAATGGAATATCTACCAGTTGGAAGTCTTGATCAATCTAAAGGAATAAACAGCATCATAAATGGTAAATATATGGCTAATTATGAAAGCCTTCTTTCTTATTTAAAAATATCTTTAAAATCTTTACTGTCTAAAGCAAAGATAATAACAATGTATTTTGGGGGTTAAAACATACATAGAGGTAAAAGGTATGAAAATAATTGTACAAAGGCCAAGAAGGGGAAATGAAATAGACTGTTCTAAGATTCTTATATGATATGTGAAGTGGTATAACCTTTGAAGGTAGATGATGATAAGTGAAACATGTGTACTGTGAACACACAAACAAAACAAAGAGTTCTTACTAGTAAACCAACAAAGGGGATAAAATAGAATCAGGAAAAATGTTCAATTAACTCAAAATAGGCAGAAAAAGATTAAAAAGGAGAAAAAAGAACATTTGTACAAATAGAAAACAAATAGCAAAATGGTCGATTTAACCAGCCATATTAATAAGAGCACTCAATGTAAAATTCTAAAGCAGGCTGTCCAATAGAACTGTCTGTGATTATGGGAATGTTCTTTATTTGTGCTCTCTAATACCCAGTCACACATGACTATTGATTGAGCACTTGAATGTGGCTTTGAACTGAATTTTAAATGTCATTAAATTTTAATTTACTTTAAACAGCCACATGTGGTTAGTGGCTTATTGGATAGCACAATTCTAAATACCTCAATTAAAAGGAAGATATTATCCGATTGGTTAAAAAAAACAAGGTCCAATTATATATTGGTAAAAGGAACTCTCTTTAAATATAAAAACAGATTAAGTGTAAGAGGATGAAAAAAATATATCATGCAAACATTAATCAATAAAGGCTTATATATTAATTAATAAGATATTAAGAGGACATAAGCCCTCAGAAGACAACCATTTCATTTAGTCATCCTTGCTAGTACACTGTTGCTGCAGAGGCAACTGAGGCAAGAAGGTCAGTGTTTTGGTTTGGTAGGACTGCTATGATGAAAAACCACAGACTAGGTAGCTTAAATTACGGAAATTTATTTTCTCACAGTTCTGGAGGCTGGGAGTCCAAAATCAAGGTGCCAGCAGGACTGGCTTCTCCTGAGGCCTCTCTCTCTGGCTTACAGATGGCCGCTTTGCTTCCTCTCGCTGCCTCTTCACATGGTCGTCCTTCTCTGACCCTTGAAGTCTGTCTGTGTGTCTGAATTGCCTCTGTTTATTAGAACACCAGTTAGATTGTACCGGGCCCACTGTAACAGTCTCATTTAACTTACTCAGTACTTTAAAGGCCCTGTCTCCAAATACTGTCATATTCTGAGGTCCTGGGGCTTAGAGCTTCAATATATGAGTTTGGACGAGACACAACTCAACCCATAACAGCCAAGGACACCTGATCACAACTGTCCTCACAAGAACTGTGTCTCTGGGCTTCCGGGGCACTGTATAACTGCCTGGAGCAGACAGTGCCCTCCCTGGCCTTACGATAATTGTGAGGCAAAGCCCAACCCAGGAGAGGAGGGGCGGAGGCTGTGGGGCTATGGCCCCCTTTCAGGACAGTCGTGGAGGAAGATGGAATGGGGACGAAAGGAATCTTCTGTCCACCTAGAATCTTCTGTTGCTTCTCTTGTTTCTGTTGAACCTCTGAGATGCACTTTCTTTTTTGTTAATTGAAGTATCATTATACATTTTTTCCTCTTGAATTAACAAAAGGAAAATGTCAAACAATGTTGCTTCCACTGATGTCCAGGAGAAGAACCAGTTCAGAATGCTGACCCTTCCATAAGCCCACCAACTGTCCCCACTCACAACAAGCTGCCTCTTGTTGCCACAGCAACACTCCTTCTCAGCTCACGTGGAGGTGCTAGTTCTGGCTTTACTTTGTTAAATGTTAGGAGACTGGAGCTAGTTCATCAGTTTCATCTCTAAGGTGCAAGGTTTCTCAGGGAGGTTTGAAATTTGGAAGAGTAGAAAGAGAAGGAGGCTGCAGAAAGGTCCTGTGGGAGAGAGTGCTCCAGGGGCCCTGAACTCATGATCTGTAAAAGAAGTTTTAGAGTGAGTCTGTAGAGCAATTTGAAAACAGATGGATTTCCTGAAATCACCACAGTGTTTCCATGGCGACATCTCAGCTGACTCTGTCAGTTGCTACAAAGCGTTCTCTCCTGGTGTGGACAGAATCTCGGTGTCAATTGGAGGGAAGGGACCCAGGGCAGAATAAACCAGAATAACCTTAGAAAGGAGAACAGGAAATTTGACTTAGCTATTAGGACCTTAGGAAGATTATCCTGAGAGTCAGCCCTCCCATCGTGAGGGGAGATGTCAAAGGTTGCCCGCTCTTATGATTTTAATGGGAATAGTGGTGTAGATGTGGTTGGGATAGCTGTGACCCCTTCCTTCCTGCCTCTAGGCATTGAAAACCAGAGGACACCTGTCAACCTGTAATTCACGTATTTGATAAAATACAGAGTACCTCACAGTGACTTCTACCAGAAGTATCTGTCATGCTGGCAAAATGCATGCCCATCACAATGAATGTTGATGCCTACGTTTCCTGTGATGGATCTATAGCAAATAAAGGCTTATATTCCTAACCTCCAAATGGCTAGTTGCTTCTTTTCTCTCCACACTTTTGTTATGTGTGCTGTGCTGAGTGTACTATGTTAACTGTTAATGCTAAGAAAAGGAATGAAACCAGGCATAGGGCCTTCCCTTGGGAGGATTACAATCTTGGTGGGATGATGAACACTGGCCAGACAAGAATAAATGATAATACAAGGTGACATATGTTCCACATTAGTGGTGCAGACAGCTCCATAGGGATTCAAAAGAGCAGCCTTTGGGGTGCAGTGATGGGGGGGAGTTTCGTGGAGGGGGTGGGACTTGAGCTGGGCTTGAGTGTGGGCAGGGCTGGGTCACAGGATCTTGAACACAAGTGAGCGGAGTGGCAGGAGCAGTACGGGGACAGGAGTGAAGGGGGGCAGTTCAGGGGAAGGGAGCAGACTTACTTGAGAAGAAGGATTAATGACATGGAGAGTGGAAAATAAAATTGGCAAGGGAGTCGGGGCTCAGGCTGTCAGGATTCTGGGGGGCACAGCAGGGAGTTCAGACTTCATGGTGTTGGCAGTGAAGGATTGTCAAAGGGTTTAGAGCAAGGGAGCTGTTTTTTGCAAAGTGATGCTCTGGGATTCTTGCTCTGGCAGCTCTGTGTGGGATGGTTTGAAGGAGGGGAGAAAGAGCAGAAAGATTGAATGGGAAACTGCTTCAGGGAGGATGGAGGTTGAGGGAACAGAAGAAAAGGGATGAGTGGATGCATGGATGGATCCCAGAGATGCTGAGAATAAATAGATGGTAACTGATCGGGCCTGGCAGAGGAGGCAAGGGAGAGAGTAAGGGTCAACAGGAAAGGAGTTCATACCTTTAAAAGAAATGCTGCCTGCCAAGCCCTGTGTTAGTCAAAAAGATATGAGGAAAATTCTTATGTAGCACACAACCTGGTAGGAAGAGACAAGTGTGGTTATAGGCGTTAGGCTATGTGGAGTACAGTGGTGGACTCACAGGAAGGGGGCTGAGGTCTGGGGAAGGGAAGGAGGGCTTTATAGGAGTTGATCTTGAGCTGAGTCTTGAGGGGCTGTTTGAGAAAGAAATATGTTTATTTGACTTCATAGTTTATTCTGCGGTGAAACAAAACATCTAAGTGGGAAGCATCCATTCATTCCATTCATTGTTATGGAGGAACTGCTGGATAAGGCTGCCCCAGGGCAGAGACTCCACGAACAAAGAGATGAATAGGCCAAAAGACAGCATTCATTCTGCATTCAAATATTTGTGTCGAGAAGCCCCCTACTCATCAGGTGCTCCTGTGGGTGTTGGGAATGCAGGAGTGAACAGAAGGGATTCAATTCCCTGAGCACTGGGAGGCTGCATTCTACTTCACCACTTACTCAAATAGCAGGCAGAGAAGTAGGCTGTGGTAAGACAGGTTCAAGGGAAGTGCTGAGAAAAGGCTGTGAGTTCAGACTGGACCATTGGGAAGCCAGACTGGCACTCATCAGCAGCAGCTGGAGTTGTCAGCCTGGAGCAAAGGGTTCGGTTACCCAGTGGAATGAATCCAAATGTCTGGTGTGCCTCACAGTCGTGAGGTGCTGTGCTCATCGTTACGCCGGGGCGGCATCTTTGTGACAGCTGAAGCCGGGCATGCGCAGAGCTGTGTGGTGTGTGCCCACCAGGGTGCCCTCCCAGTGGAGCTGCTCACTGTCAGCCCTTCTTTTTTGGGCTCTGCAAGTGCTGGGTGCCCGTGTTTGCTCAGGAGCTCAGCAGAGGTGGCCCACCACGACCCAGCGAGCAGCGCGTTCACCTGCTCCAGGCCCGTGTCCACAGAGCCCATTTCCCTGGCAGCAACATGCAAATGCTGTCACGCTGATGCAAAGCTTACCTACTGGTATGACAGAGTGGTCTCTGGAGACAGAGTGGGTTTTATAGGTTGAATTGTTTCCCTCCCACAAATGTTGGAGTCCTAACTCTCAGTACCTCAGAATGTGACTGTGTTTGAGATGGGGTCTTCACAAGATAATCAAATTAAAATGAAGTAATTAGGGTGGGCCCTAATCAAGTGTAACTGGTGTCCTTATAATTAGAGGAAATTTGGACATAGACACACACACAGGGAGAACTCCACTGCAGATGAAGGCAGTGACTGGGGAAGGTGCTTCTATAAGCTAAAGAGTGCCAGCCATTTCTGGCTAACCTCCAGCAGCCAGGGCAGAGAAATGGAGCAGATTCTCCTGCCATCTTGTTGACACCCAGATTTTGGGCTTGTAGCCTCCAAAACTATGAGATAATAAATTTCTGTTGTTTAAGCCACCCAGTCTGGCACTTTGTTATGGATACAGTGGGTCAATAAGCCTGAAGTCTTTCAAGTCAGGAGCCTGTGGGACCCGTTCCCACTGCTGACCTATGCCACACTGTCACAGTCCATGAGGTCCCTTCTCTGATGCCGTTGAAATGGTATGTGCTTGTTTTTGGTTATGTGCTCTGAGAGTCTCAGTCAGAAATTTAATTGTGACTGACTGGCCCTCAGCAATTTCAGAGTGCAGGTCAGCCTGTGTGTATGTCCAGGTTTCCCAGCTTGGTGATTTTTCTGAGGATTCTCATTGCTTGGTGGAGCCTGTGCATGTGACCTGCTGGACAAGTGTTATATTTGTGAGGAAGGCAGTTAAAAAAGAAAAATTCAGTATGTCTTTGTGGTGGTGTTTGGCAGGATTTACAAGGATACATAGCATTTTAATGAACTGAGAGGGTTTTCACTTACACTGATGGCATGAAGGGCAGAGAATCATTTCTGATTATCATTGCCAGCAGCTGACTGCTGGGGCTGAGGCACAAGGAAGTCATGGAAACAGATAAGTTAAGTAGGTCCTCTGGGCAAAGTGGGGATCAATAACCTGTTTTTAGGAAGTTTTGGCAAAGCTTAGCTCTGGGGAGTTGATCTCCTCCCATAGAGACGGGAAGACCCAGGGTTCTGCTGGTCCCTTCTTCCCACACTCCCTGGCCTCTGCAGGGGGGAGCAGCTCTGTCTGGTTCGCTGTTCTCCTCCAGAACCCTCCAGAACGTCTCTACCTGCTCCTCACGGGGCTGCTGTCATTAATGCAGTCTCTTGGGAATGGGACTCAATTACTTCACCTGCTGACTGAACTATTTTCTCATTTACTTTCTTGAAAGAGTCTCAGAAGCAGCCTAATGAACAGCATATCCAGGATTACCTTAGCACAGCCATTAATGAATTCTGCACTGTAAAAGTGTTTGAAATTGATGGCCTTATCTTTTTTTTAAATCTGCATTCTGTTGTTATTTTTCATTGTCAGGACTTTCCTCCCCTGAAGTTTATATATGTATTTAGGATGTTCTAGTTCAAGCTGAAGGCTATATATTAATTTTGTTCATTCTTTACAATACCTCTGTGAAGTAGGTACTTCAGTCATCCGCATTTTCCAGGTGAGGCTCTACCAGGTGAGCGACTTGATCAGGGTCATATAGCCACTGAATGCTGGAGCCAGCAGCCCGACTCCAGAATCCGTGATCTTAACCTCCCCACAGCACAGTAAGCAGCTGGGGATTGCACAGCAGTGCTGGGGGTATAGGTGAGTCAAACCCTCAAGCTCCAGGGAGTTTTAGTATGACTTGGTGACTAACTGGAGTGGAAGGCAGGGAGGCGGGGGAACGCACAGGTGGGGAGCGTCGGGAGGGGATCACGTGACACACTAGGAAGGTTGCATTTCCCCTTGGGGAGGGCAAGGTGCCATGGGAGGGCTTTGGGAATGAGAATGAATTGTGTTTTTTTGTTTGTTTTTTTCAAGTCAGACGAGTGATGTGCCAACATTGTAACAAGGTTTGAGGGAGGCAAACATCACACATCAGGCATGAACACCGAGTCACCATGCTCACGGATACAGGAGCTGGGAGTGAAGGTCTGGCCTCCTGTTCGGGTAGCTCAGTGTGGTGGTCCTGTGGAGGGTGGATCTGAGGGGCCAAGAGTATGCAAGAGACCCAGGAGGAAGGTGTCGGTGAGTCCAGGTGAGAGGTGGTAAGGGCTACACGTAGGAAAGCGTGTGCGGACCGAGAGGATTTTGAACTTGACAGGTTCTGACTAGAGTGATGGGTTGGGAACAGGCAGCCTTACCAACACTGAGTGTTTAGTATGTGTGAGATACGGTTCTGTGGCATATTTTAACTCATTTACCAAGAACCTTAAGGGGGTTCTTGGTATACACATGAGGATGTTGGTATACAGAGAGGCTGAGTGACGTGGCCAAGCGGCACTCTCAGAGCCAACAAGGGACCAACCAGGACTCATAGCCTGGCAGGGCTTCTGGTCCCAACACCGGCTCTTCATCAGCATGCTGCACGTCTCCTGAGGGGGCCCTGGGGTGGCGGGAAGGCACCCAGATGCCCCCAGCTCCCACTCTCTCCACTACCAAGTGACCGGGATGGTGGTGCCACTGACCACAGGTTCCGGAAGGGAGCAGAGAAAGGTGCTGGATTCTGTACGACACGTGTCCGGGCAAGGTGCATGTGGGATTCCCAGCGGAGGAGTGCGGCTTGGGCCCTGCCTCCAGGAGCCTCTTACACTGAGCCGCCTACACTAAATCATTATACTGCTTTACATTTAGATGACAGATCCATAAAAGGAAAAATTGGTGATGCAAGGTCTAAATTCTCTCATAATCTGAAGTGATTCCTCTCTGTTTCCAGTCTACTGGACGGCAGATTAAAATGTGAAGGTTTGACAAAAAAGCAACCTAGCTGTGCCAACCTTTGGTGTCTCAGGCATAAAATTAAATTTAACATTATATTACACATTTGAAGACTTGTCATCCTAAGGCTGGCCGGACAAATATGATTTAGAGGGTTAGGTTTCAAGAAATTAAGTAGGAGAAATAAAATATGGAATAAAATAATAGTAGAGATGACACATTTAAAAAATGTATAGGATGGTGTTAAGCAGTCCTTTTTGATCACATTGTTTAATATCCTCCCCTTTTGTCTGACCAGAGGACTCCGATGTGTTGACAGGTTCTCCTACTATGATCTGGAAATTCAATGACTTGACCCCTGTCCTGACCACCTCTTTTCATCTCTTTCAGCTCTCCTAACTCTCTATCTTCTATTAATTGTGTCCTTCCTGGGCCTTTAATCTGCACATCTCCACTTCATTTTTCTTGTTAGCTGCATTGTTCTAACTGTGGCTATGGACTAATTTCCAAGCTCTGAAGTAAAGGTTAAGATCCGGCTCTTTCCCTCCAGGCTATCTGAGAACAGCCTTTATCCAGACACTCCTGCACCCTCAGCTTTGGTCCTTGTGTCCGTCGGTGGTGGGAGTTTGCTGTCTGTCTTACGCTCTGCTCTTCTGTGCAAAGAAGGGTGTCTGCTCAGGCAGTTCTGTGTCCTGGTCTTTGAGGCTTTTCGTTTCTGTAACTATAAGGAGTGAAATATAGGTCAGCCTCACAGATGCCAGTGTTAAAAATAAAAGTTTCATCCCCAGGCTCTGCAGGTTTGTAGACTGGCACGGATTCCCCCCTTTCTACCAGCCCCCCTTCTAAATTGCTTCTTGGAGCTTAGCTGATGCCTCCCTCCGTATAAGAGGGAACCTGAAAATAGAAGAGGAGCTGAAATTATCTCCCTTGGCAGACTCCATACCAAAATGTGAAGACTGCCTGAATGGAAGTTGTGAATAGAAGTACTAAGCAGGCTTCCTCCCAGTTGTAGGGTGAGGCATTCTGACTGCTGGTAAGGGGCTCCTGGATGGAGCACAGCCCCTCTCCCTCCACCGACCGCCCAGCACGCCTCTCCCGCAGCAGCCCAGTGGCCAGGCAGTGGGGTTCTTCAACATTGATGAAAGGACCTCCAGTCTCACCTTTCTCAGTCCTAGTCCTCGAGTTTGAACTGTAACAATTTTCAGCCCTTTTTCTGTTATATTAAAATTCAGGAAGTGAAAAGCAGAGCCTCTTCATTTATTTTTCATGACCGCACATGTGTCTCCTCCTACGCTCCCATTCATTCTCCTCCTCCTCCCTCTCCGAGTCTGATTTCCCCATTTATGTTTTTTGCCTTCATTCCAGTTTGCCCTTCATACTCCTCCCAGACCAGGAGCTAAGTTTTCCTCCATGTGAAAAACCTGGGGCCTCTGAGAATCAGAGTCTTTGGATGGGTCCTCACCACTGCCCCCATTCTCAGGGCCTCACTTTTCAGGCCAGTCAGTGCTTTATCTGGGAGCAGATCCTAAGGAGCAAGGATAGTCTGACATTTGGGCTTTTCATATGCGTCTGTGGCGCCTTGGCAAATCTCAAAACCAGCTTCTGCCGGCCTTCCACAGCCGGTATCAATGTCACTTTTTTGCTGCAGGCCCTGGTGAGCCTCCAGGGGAAGCCTTCTCCCAGGGTTTCAAGGAAATGTAATATACCCTGTCTTGTCTTTTCATTGCTCTAAGTGGGGTTTTCTCAGAGATTTCTATCAGGACGGTATGTGCTGGCTGCTGTACCTATAAATAGGAATGCCAGGGAGAGGAAGACAGTGGAGGGGTCAGGAAGATGGGAGAGCATCTGACACACATGAGGTGGGTCAAGCAGACCCATATGCGTACCACGTTTTCTAAAGCTCTACTCCAGGCCAAATTAAATGATTTCTTTGAAAGCAGAGGAGGGCTCAAACAAGAGAGGCTCGGATGACGCACTGTGATCATAGCCTTCCCACGCCTCACTCCGCCAAAGAAGAGGGCCCAGGAAAGGGAAGCTCCCCCTGTTGGAGCCTGTTCTCTTGAGGAATCTAGGGCACATTGCTTTGTGGGTTTGAATTCAGCCCTACCACTGGCTTCTTTGTGACCTTGGGCAGGTCGCTGGGCCTCCATTTCCTGGTCTGTGAAACGGGACCATTGGGTGGACAGGGGGAGTGCTCCTCAGCTCTGGTTGTACAACAGAATCACTGTGGAGCCTTAAACTATACCAGCCTCCAGACACTGCTGATTAATTTGCTCTCAGATGAGGAGGCCTGGCTTGGGTAGGTTTTAAGCTCCGCAGCTGGTTCGTGCATGCAGTCAGGGCTGAGAAGTGCTGCCTATACCAGTGTCCCTCAAAGTGGAGTGTGCACTGAGTCACGTGCAGTCCTGTTAAAATGCAGCTGCTGACTCTAGGTTCTGGTGGGGCCAGAGGCTTGGCCCTCCTAGCAGGCTCCTGGGTGAGGCTGGAGGGGCTGGTGCGCAGACCATGCTCTGAGCGGCAAAGGCCGGCATGGTCTGCAGGCTGATCATACAGGCTTCTTTAATTATACTTGTGGTGGAAGCAGGGCAGGGAATAAGTGAAAGAGACATATTTTGATGGTAGTGTTTATGAGATCCCTTTTGTCACTGGGGCAAAGTGATGTTGTCTTTGGAAAAATGTTTATCTGGTGGGTAGGGTTCAGTTTATATCTGTTTTTAATGCTGAAGGAGGTTTATTTAGGGAAGAAAAGGAAAACAGTTGTAGCTGTATTCAGACACACACAACAAGATAGAAAGGCAGTGAATGAATGGGTGCTCAAAGGGTGAATATTCTCTGTTAAGTGAATCTTAGGGTTGGGAAAGTCAAAGGGCAACAAATGTGTGAGCCTCTGTGGGTTCAGTCATGGTGACTATATAAGAAGAGGGGCAGGTTTTATTCTGCTGGGGTTCAAGGTGAGGCTCTTGTTTCCCAGAGCAATGCAAAAGCCAGCAGATTCCATCTCCTCAGTCCTATCTTTTCCCTGTGTTAAGCAGCCATTTGCTCCAATTATTCTTGAATTATAGTGACAGCTTTTGCTTTATGCAAGGTTTCAAATCATCTGAACCTGGAGCAGAAGTAAAATTAAGCCTTTCATGCTCAGAACATTTCAGCTGGCTGCTTTTAAAAGGCTCTCTCATCTCCCCACCTCTTCTTACCTCCCCAGCCCTCCAACCTTACTGTGAGCGGCAGACACCAGGTTGGAGTGTCAAGATTCTGCATGCTTTCTGCACAATTACACATGTATTTTAAAGTCAAGGTCAGCCTTAGAGACATGTTGCCTGCAAATTACCTTGTTTTTTCTAATCTTTATACAACTGAAAATTCCCACACATCAACAAATTCTCCTGGTTTACCTTACATTTAATTAAGGTTAAATCCTTCAGACCTGTGGCAGTGATTCTCTTGATCACAGAATTATGGGGATATTTTTTGCTTCAGAGCAGATACCTAACAGAGCTGTATTTCTTGCTAAAATCCACAATCCAGGATTTTGTCCCTGCCTTATTTTCAGAGATGCCTCCAACTTGAAATTTAGGGGAAAAGAATGTTTTTCTAATGAAGATACTTTGCAATATAGAGAAAGGAAGAGGGAACTAACCAGACAGGGAACACAGGAGTGAGAAAACACCTGATTTCAGCACACAGGAAATAGTTTGGATTGTTCTTGTGTGAAACAATAGATAATGAGCTTCCTTAAAGGGAGTATTGAGTTTGTCTTTCATGTGGTAGGAGTGATTTTCTCACCCACTATGGCAGAATGGGTATTCTGAATTATTCTTTCCTCAAGAGGAAGGGATTTACCTCCCGCCTGTCCTGCCCATGGCCAAACGCCCCACCCCCAGTGAGATGTTTACCTGGAGACAGGCACTCACCGATGGCTCAGCACAAGGGAGCACCAGGGCCTGGGAGTGAGTGAGCCCAGGATCTTGGTTCCATTAGCTCAGTGCTCTGAGAAAGCTAACAAGCTAACACAGGCCTCCAGTGTTTTTTGTGATGACCTTAGAATTTGGAATTTGCGAAAGTAGTCCTTTATAGGAATGTTTTTCAAATTGCAGGTTCAACCCATTTTTTTTATCAGTTATAAAATCAATAGTTTGCAAACAGCATTTTAAAAAATGAAATAGAAGAGAATAGGAAATCAGAATATATCGCACAAATAAGGGCTAGTAATATTTATGTGTGTACTCGATGCAAATGTTTTTACTGAAATCATGGAAAAGAGAATTTCAAATACTTTAGAGTTGTATATTCCTAGGCCAAGAAGGCAAAGATATTTCATCTTGTATTCCAGCTTTAATGTTTTATTTTGTAGTGGCTGGCCAGGATACTGTACTGAAAACAATTCAAAGGTGGTGTCTAGACTCAGGTCAAAAGTGCCATCATAGATTAGCAATGTTCAACATCGCTTACAGCAGGAATATGGGGCCACACGGTCGGTGTATCTGACATCCCTGTGGAAAGGCCTATGCAAGCAATAAAGGTAGCTGCCACTAGGCAAATTGCAGTGCCTGGTTTATTATTAATTGGGTCAACACGCTTTCCTGGGTGTGACTAACCTTAGGAGATGGAAGCTATACCTGTGTGTGTATATACATGTATATGTGCATGTACCCATACACATGTAGATACATGCATACTTTATTATGGTTTTTCCATTACAACTAACCTCATCAGAATGAAAAGCATAGTTACTATTTGCTAGTGAGATAGTTTAAGCCATTTCAACTTAGTAAGTAGTTTTGAAAGATACTTTTTAGACTAATCTAATTGATTTCCTTATAGAAAGTAAAAGTTTTCCTTGTTAACTCTTCTGCTCAAACACAGACATTTGTAACTTGCATTTGAAAACTGCATACACATTTGAAAATTGCATACACAGAGAAGTTACCTTCCTGACTGGTGTTCCTAGGGTCTGGCTTTCCTCAGTCCTGTGAGACCCTAAGATTTAGTGAAATGGAAAGAAAACATTTAAAGCAATACCAATAATCAGGGCCTCCTGACACACAATAACCATATGAGTGTCCCCATGAAATGGAGAGTGCAGGTGTTGTCCTCAAGCTCCTCCCCCTGCACACACATCTGCTCGTGCATTTATTCCACAATTCTATTACTACTGTGGCCTTACTGTGTGCTTCACACTATGCTTACATGGCTCTCTGCTAAGCACTTAGGACACAGTGGAAAGCAAAACCAGACCTGGCCCCCATTCTCATGAAGGTTGAAGACGGGTGGGAGATTCAAATAGTTACAAAGATGAATATATTAGTGGGGTGGGAGGAAGGAACACAGATCTAAGAGAACATAACAGAGACACCAACCTAGACCAGGGCCTGCTCTCTGTGCATGTGTCACTACGGTCAGGACCTCTGGGGAGATGTATCTTCAGTGTTTCTGCAGAGCTTTAAAGACCTTTGTCCACAGATCCCTTGGCAAACAATTATGCTTGAGCTTAAACATGAGATTGGCACTGCATGAAAAATGGGTTCGAACCCTTCCTACCTGCCCACCCCAGACCTTAGTATCAGTTCTTCCTCCTCTTTGCCTGTAGTACTTTATCTTAAAACAGACACAATCAACTGCCTTTTGATCCCACAACTCTTTTTTGCTACAAGCCATTCTGTGGCGGCAGGCAGACGGAGAGCTGTCCTCCTCAAGACTTGAAAAGGCTCCTCATGTCATTCCTGGATCTTTAAGAACATTTTTCTGGAGTAATTTGATTAGCCTTGATGAACATTCTCAGCCATTGTCCCCACCCCCATCACATGCTTAATCTTCACAAAGTGTGCTTATTTGCTTCTAATTTCAAATTCCTTTTTAATCACCTCTTATGTATGTGAACCAGTAATTTAAAAAAATTTATATTGAGGTATGAAACAAGAAAATGCACAAATCTTAGTGTATAGCTTGATGAATTTTGAGTGAACCAGTAATTTTTAGGTAGATTTATCGGATATAGTATCTCTTCATGTGTTGCTCCCTGAGACTGTTAGGTGCCTCTTCCTGGTGTCTAGTCTCTGCACTCACCTGCCTTTAAACAGAGAATGGAGGGGTGGGTCTCAGAGCCATCAGCATGGGAGACAATGCGGTACAGAGCTCAGGTGCCTTCAAAGGGCTGTTTCATACCAACTCAGGCTTTCAGCCACCTTCCGTGATAATAGTAAGGAAGCAAACATTTTCGTGGGCTATGTGCCATCCATTGAGCTGTGTACTTTATGGGCTGTTTTTAAGTAATCCTCACTATGATTATATGAGGCAAATCCTAATATTCTGCTTACTGATAGGGAAACCAAGCCTTAGAGACCTTTTGTAACTTGCCACAGTTACACGGTTAGTAAGTATAGAACACAGATTTGAACCCAGGAAGTTGATTCCAGTGTTCTTACTCTTAGTCACTATGCTTATTGCCTTCCCAAATCAATATACAGTCTGCTTAGGGGTAGAAAGCCTGAAGTCATTTCAGATGAATAGCTCTCGAGTCAGCATGGGGCCAAAATGGACAATTTTAGACACCACATAAGGCAGTTCTTTAATGATTTCTAGGGCAGTGATTCATATCTTACCATCACAGCTTTCCTTCAAACAGGAGTCTGTGGCATAGTTAGTTGGACGCCTTAGAGTGAAATTATATTATGTTGGCCCTTAGGGCCATTTCTCTGAGTCTAGCTAGCCTCATGGTGTAGCTTCTGCCCTGCAAGATGGATGTTATGTTTTTGTAATATGAAGATAGATACTCAGCAGTTTCTAAGAATGAAACATTGCCCATTTGGCCCAAATTGTGTTGCTGTCTACTTTTCTATATATGTACATGTTTTATTTCCTTAAATAGGCTGTTAGCTTCTTGAGAACAGTGTCCTTAGTGACTCACATATCATGGTGAATAATCCTTATCGATGAGAGCGATGATATTGACAGAAGCCATGCTGCCTCCTCCCTCTGGCCTTTTCCACTGAAGAGTGTTGCTCACTGAGTACATGACTGGCTGCCCATTAACTAGCCTGCAGTCTGATGATAAATTTAGCACATTGAGTTCTCTTTGTTTCTTCCCATTTTGCTTTGTTCTTTCATCAACCTCTGTAAATTCACTTGTACTGTAGGTTCTTGGGCTCAGAATTTTTGGGATCCTATATAGCAAGGCCCATATTCTATATCTAAGTATCTACAGATTTTATAATATATTTTAAAATTCCACTTTGCTGGAATAATAAATATGCTTTACAGCATTTTCCCCACATAGCTCAGGGATTGCAGCAGATGTGTTAATGCTCAGCCAGGCAGGTGTTATAAATAAATATAATTGCCTATTGATTATTTGAACTTAAAATCCTGGCATCCTTGGCCTGGCAATGTAGAAGTAAACACAGCTGAATCTGATGTCCTCATCTAGCAGACCCAAAAAAAAGGGTGGAAATAGTGAAGGTACATTTTTGTGTCCTCTCGTGCCACCATGCCCTGTGCTTCCTGAGTCAAATAAGCCCTTATGTCTCAGTCTGGCAAATTGTTCCACAGGCAAATGTTTCCCTTCTGGTTTCTGGAGAGTAGAAGGTTCCTTCTCATAATTTTTCTCTCCCCCTAGTTTGGCTCTGTCTAAATTCTGGTCCCCATTTAAGACTTTGAAAGTTGAATTCCCCTTTTAGGTTAAAATGGGCCTAATAAACTGATTAAATTCTTCCCAGCCCTAAATGCCTTGCTGATTCTGGGGGAGTACTCCTTTACACAGTAACAGGAGCAAAAGCTTCCATTTGGATTCCCAGGTGATTCACTTTTCCCCAGCAGTGTAATCTTCCTGTCTTCACAAGTCACTGAATTTGTCCTTTTGAGATTAGCTACACTGTGGTCTCAAGCATCAGCTCTTCCTTTCTCTCTTCGTGAAGCCATAGGCCTGCACCAAAACCTTCCAGATGGGTGCTGGGTTCTTAATGTACCTGCTCCACATTTCCACCTTCATTGGTATCGTGTTTTCTCCCTGTGCCAGTGACTGGAATGAGGTGCCCTGGGAAATGCCTGCATGGAGAGAAGGACCCACAGACAGTTTGACAAATGGCACATTGTTGGCTGGCCTAGCCCTGGTTATCCATATTTAATGCTTGCAATTATGGGCAGCTTTGCAACAGCTGGCATAACAATGATGATAGTTGGCATCTTTTTGAACATGTACCATGTGCCAGCAATGATGTTAAATACTTGAATAAGCATCTCATTTAATTTTCACAAAATCCTGTGAGGAAGCTACTGTTATCATGACCACTTTATGTAAGAAGAAATTAAGTGAGTTTGGAGAATTTAAATAGCTTGTAAGCGGTACGGCTAGCATTTAGACCCAGTGGGCCTAGTCCTAAAACCCCACAGCAGAGTGTAAGTAAAGGCCTGAGCTTTGGCACCAGGGAGTCCCAAGTCAGAATGTAGGCTCAGACCTTCCCCAGCACTGAGTCTCAGGGGGGTCAGTCCTTTACTTTCTCAAGTGCCAGGTGCCTGACTTGTAGCTGTAAATACTGTCATCCACCTTTCAGAGTTATTGTGAAAAGTATGATTAACGTAATGAAGTGCTTCACACTGTGCATGGCACATAGTAGGTACTCAATCTATGGTAAATATTATAATTCTTCTTAACTTATGCTCGACTGTGCTTAACTGTCTGCCACTTACTCTGTCATATCGTCTTCAAACATATGCTTTCTGTTGAACTATGCTTTAGTCCCTTGCCTCTACCTTCTCAGTCACCTTCTAGTTGTCCAGATTTTTGTGGAACATGTAAAAATACTTGAAAGAAGGACTTGTGGTATGGAGTGGGCTAATCAGTCAGTGTCGCTGAATCTCTTAAAAATTGAAGTACAAACTTGATTGATTGAAAAAAGGAAATTCAAGTCCCAGTTTAAGTTTATCCTTGATAATCCATTCTGGTGGTCCAAAATATGCCATTGTGGGTCTGGGTGTGACCTGTGAGATGCCTTCACAGCCCTAATGGGTTCCAGTGCAGAGTCTGAAAACCACTGCCAGACCTTCTCTATTGTGAGATGGACACATTCAGGCTGCCTTCACCTGATGCCCAAAACATGCCCTTCATGTCTCCCCTTGTTTTGATGCTATTATGAAAGCCAAAAAGAAAAAAAAAAAAGGGCAAAGTGCACATCAGAGAGTGGGAATTTTCTCCAGAAAAGAGAGATTTTACATCATCCCGTCTCACCAAAAGCACTGTCATCTTAATTCACTGAGAGGCACACCTCAGATGAGGAGAGCTCTAGCCCGGTTATCTGGGGTGTCTTTTTGGATAATTTCCTCTGGTTCTCATTTTCCTGCAATCTAGTATTGCTTCCATAATTTTCTAATTCAAATACAATGGAAACCACTCAGTCCCCCAATTTCTTTCATGTACTGCTCAGCATGTCTGACTCCAGTTGTCATAGGAACTCAATTCTGGTCCCTCAGGTTGTGGGCAGCAGTTTCACAAAGCAATTATTACTAATAAGGAAAACTCATATAGCACTTATTTTAGCCTGGCACAGTTCTATGCTCTGTATAGGTTATTAAGTAATTTTATTTTCACAACAACTTTAGGAGGTAGGTACTATTAATAGTCCTATTTTGCAAAGAAAGAAGGGGAAGTATAGATCCAATAGCTTACCTATGCTCATGGCTGGTATTTGATCCTACGTAGCCTGAATTTAGTGTCCATCCTCTTAACCACCACTCCATACTGCCTCTTACCGACCTCAGTTACAAGCAATCCTCTCTGATACTTTCTAATCTACTCTGTATTACTTTATTTTTTAAATGATGTCTGGGTGTGACTCTCGAAATGCTTTCACAACTGTAACAGGTTCCGACATGAAATTTGAAAACCATTGTTTAGATCCCCTGGTGGCCGAAACACCTCAGTTATGTCTTCCCTTGTTCTGATGCCATGCTCACCCAGCAACTCAGTGCTGAGGACTTGGCCTGCCATGGTGGTCTGCCTGCCAGGAAAGAATGTGTTCATTGTATGGACTTCCAGTATCCCCATGAATTAGTAAACTGCCTGTGGTTTAGGCTGGATAATGCAAATCTGCCAAGAAATGGGTCCTTGAGAAGTAGAGTGAGTGGATCAGACAGCAGTCTCAGCGAGGCCCTAGACCTTGACAAAATCTTCAAGGTGCACCCAGTGGAATCTTCTGTAGAACAGCCTGCAAGATCTCTTTCTGAGGTGCTGATTCCCAGCACCGAGGAGGGGCCCTGGGAGCATGATTTAAACTTGCATGGCACTGAGCCTCATTTATTCCCATCAGAAATAGAGCTCAGCACCCTTGTTCTTCATTTAATGTATGTCTTCGTGACCTCACATATCTTTCTGCAGAAAAGAAATTAATGCTCCTTTCCTACCTCAGCTTTATTATGCTACATGAATAAATGCAATGCATCCTCTGCAAATAATTGGCTGAAATTCGATCCCTTTCCCTCTCAGTCCAGCCACTCTCTCTCCTGAGATGGTACCCAATGGGGCCATGTATTCATGCATTATGCATCTCCATGATCATGCATTAAATTCTTGAGAACTACCAGGTGATACCTAAATTCTTCAAGCATGTTTGGTTATGCTAAATAATTGATTGCATCTTTTATTTATAAAAATTTACTTGCTGGAAGTTCAGACGTAGGTTCTGCCAACCCATCTTCTCTATTAGATTTCAACTTCCAGGCATGAAGTCCAAAACGTCACCTACAGATTTCTGTCTTTGAAAGTTCTTAGGCGGGTAGCCAGGTAAAGTCCTGCATTCCAGACAAGTGAGACTGGCCTGGAGCCAACAGACACCTGTGCTGACCTCACGGGCATGGGGATAAAGCTTGGCAGGGCTTTACATGCCTGGGAAGACCTATTTCCAAGTTCATAGCCTCAATAGCTGCTGTGTCTTAAGTGAAGAGCAGCTAGGACTTTCTGGGCCTGGATAAACATGATCGTGTGATAAGTAGTAAACCCACCTAGTTTGTCCGAGTCAGAGGATAATGTAAGCAAAGAAAAATATGGGATAATCATCTGGGGGAAAAGAAAAAAGCACAAAGGGAACCTTTTCTGTCTTTTGAACACTGTATTCCGGAGAAATCATAAAGAGACAAAATAAATGTAACTCGCACATCCAACAAACACAATTAATGATGTACTAAAAATATGACCTTTTATTCCCCTGTTGCCCTTTTAAATTTTATTTAATAGGAGAAGGTTGATGTGAAAACTCAGCAAGCCAGTGACTTTTTAACTCCTTATTAGGAAATAGGCAGTACTCATGTCATTCTAAGTTGCAGTCTGTCTCAACTCAGAAATTAGAATGTCCAGCCCAAGGTGAGAATTAAACCTTTGAACCTGATTCGGTGTCAGCCCTTTCTCATCTCAAGCCAGCTGGCTGGGGTCTGTTGTAGGGGAAGGGCTGGCGGGCAGATGGCAGCCTTTCTGTGGTCTCTGCTTTATGCTTGCTTTTTTTCCTGCTTGTAGTTCTGACCGCTAGCTGGTTTCTGAGCTCCCCAGGACTGGATGGCAGCTGGGGGGTCAGGGACGAGGAAATCAGGAAAGCTGGTTTCCCCCTCACTGAGCCTGGCTGGAGTCTGACGTAGTCCCTCCCTTGTTGGCATTGGGATAGGTTCCCCAGAGACCCCCATTACCTCTCCTGTGGTTCTCTGGGCACAGGGAGATACATCTTTATCCCAGGAGGGCCCTTCGGATTTCTTTCTAAGACTTCAGCAATCCAGTGCCCACCTCCAGCTTCTTGCTGCTGGGGTCTGTCTGCCCCTCTAGGTGGTCCTGTGAGACAGGATACAAGCTGACCACATCCAGCTCTCTCTTCCAAAGGACCACATTTTGTCCACAGGACACACTTTACCCAAGAAACCTCACAAAGGCAGACCAGTCCCTGCATGCCCCCCACGCTGCTGTCACAGCCCACTCAAGGTGTTGAAAGCCCAAGTCTGGGACAAGGTAGGTGTACCATTTCCCAGCTGGTTTTTAAACTCTCCAGGTGTTCCACACACACCTGCTTCACTGGGCTTGAGATGAAGGAGATACAGCTCCAGACCCTCTTTCCTTGGGGGCATTAAAGGGGATACTTACAGCTCATTAACAGCTCTTCTTTTAGAAAGCTCTTCACCTCTCTCTCTTGCCCTGCATCCCTTTTTTACACTCATGATCCTTTTTCATACCCTTGATCGGATGAGGCATCCAGGAGTGATGGAGCTGGATCTTGGTAATTTCCATTGTGAATTCTGTATAAGGAGGTTTGCTTCACATTCATGTCTGTATCTGATATCTTTATATTGGTGCCTCAGTCAAAACAGAGACAGAATCTAGTATCTTAATTCCATAGACAATAGAGAAGAAGGTTAAAAAGAATGAGCATTTCAGCTGTCTGTTGCTGCCTAACACTGAAACTGAGTAGCTTAAAACCACGCTGTTGTATCATTTCTCACGGTTCTGGTTGGCTGGGCTGCTCATCTGCCACCCTCACCTGGGTCCCCCACCCCCACAGAGGTGCTCAGCCAGAGGGTCAGCCTTCACCCACATGGCTGGCACTTGGCACCACTGTTCTTATTCTCATGGCTTCTCTTTGTCTGGTAGTGAAACCAGCTTTCTTTCATGGTGATCAGGGCAGTGTTTCAAGAGACCAGAGCTGAAGCTATAAGGCCTCTTGAGGCCTGGGCTCTGGATATCCCACAGTGTCATGATCATACATTCTGTTGGGTGAAGCAAAAAATCAGAAGACCAGCCTAGATACTCAAGAGGTGGGAAAACAGACTTCCACCATTAGCATGGACAGTCTTTGGCTTTCCCAGCTTCACTGCAGAGAATTCTACCTCTGCCAGCTCTGGTTCTAGCCTTTTTCTGAGCAGATTTGCAGTAGAGGATTAGGGGAGGATTAAAACGAGTCTGTTTTGGTTTGATTGGCTTATATTTGGAAGGGTAAAAGGAAAGGGAAAAGGAAAGATCCAGGAAGGGGAAGAAAAAGGAGAGCCGCCTGTGGGGGCCTTTGGGAAAGCACCTGGGGAGGGGACATAGGCTGGGAGGGGAGTCCCTGGCTCATCGACCAGACCAGGCTGTCTCAGGAAGGTACAGGCAGTCATTACCTCTGCGTGTACTGGAGCCCGAGACGCTCTGAAGCTCGCTGAAAATGGGCCTCTTCACAGATCAGATTCCTCTTCTCCCCCTGCCCCCTGGAAACACTTCCCACCGCCATGCGTTCTCTCCTCTGACTTTGTGCCCTCAAGGATGGCGACAAGGAGAGGTGCAGGGCGCCAGCCAAACAAGCCCATCTTCAGATATGTGGCTGCAGGAAGAGGTGAGTGGAAGGAGCAAGGGAACCAGGGAGATCACCAGCTCTATTGCTCTGCTCTGCTGCTCGGGGTTTTTCATTTTTTTAACCACTTCTGAAGGCTCTTCAGAACTGGTTTCAAGCCTTTTTTTTTTTTTAAGTGTGGATGCTTTCTCTGTGTTTATCTGGAGTCTAAGTTGAAAGGGCCTGTGTTTCCCATCAGATGCCCCCAGGAGGATGGGAGCGGAGGCTGCTGACATTGGAAGGGCAGGTCACTTTGCTGAGAAATGAAGTGCCCCAGGCTTGTTTTCAACCAGCAAAGGTGAGCAGGCTCAGACAGCAGATTGTTGAAGCTGATGAGCAGCACCCTTGGGGGGAAGCTCAGAACCTTTACTTGCCTTCTATTTTAAACAAACACACAGAATCTATAGAAAAATGTATTTTTCACTTTCAGAGAATAGATATATGCCTGCCTTTAAGAGAATATCCATGCTAAAAAAAGCATTTTAAAAATGTGGCTTTTCATTAGTCACCAGGCTGAGCATAGGCCTTTACAGCTGCCCCCAACCCCCACCATCTGACACCCTCCTAAATTATTCTGTAGCCCTGTGTCCTCTTTAAAACCTTCTCCCACCTGAATCCTAAGCATATTTCTTTCAGCAGACACATGACAGTACAGCCTTTGCAGCAAGGCTGGTGCGTATGGAGCACGCCTGAATTGTTTTCCCCTTGGCTGCCCTCCTCACAGTCCCCACAGCCCCGGGCTGGGTCACCTCCGCAGCCAGTCCAGCAGGCTGGAGGGCTGAGCCTGTGGTCACGGCCTCGCTGCTCCCTGGCTGCCAGTAGGGGGTGTTGCATCTACACCTCTGGGCACCAGTATGATGATACGGCCAGGCTTCATAATTGTTAGAAATGTAAAGCTGGAGGGGATTTTAGAAACTATATAATCCACTGGTTTCCTTTGCCCATGAGGTACCTGTGGCCCAGAGAGGTGAGTTAATGGTGGAAGGGGGAACTACAACACGGGCCTCTGGACTTCCGTGCTGGGATACCCCCACCCTCCCATTCTCCCTCTCCTCTGCACAGGCCCTCGTGTGCTCTCAGATGTCTTACCAGTGTGGAGAGGAAAATGACTTGCATGTGGAACTACTAGAAAAGAACAGAGGATGCCAAGGTGCTTGCTACTATTTGCCAAGGAAATCACAGTTTGGGGCTCTTGGCATCTGGCCTCACAGGAATAGTCAACTCTTAACTAGCAGGGATGAAATTAAACTGTTTCTTTTAAAAAAAATTATTATAGTTAAAAATAGCAGACTTGTGGAAAAAGTTACAATTTATTACAGACCATCAAAACATTCACCTATCCTATGAGAGGCAATATATTATAGTGTCAGTCTTCAGTTCAGTTATTACTAACTGATCTTGTACAGTTTCCCAAACTTCACTTTGCCTCATCTGTAAAATGGGCTAGTAGCATTGGTGAAGATCAAGGCATATAACATGCTTATCTTAGGCCATGTTATATTCCAAGTGCTCAATAAATGCTAATAACAATAATAATAATAGTAATAATAAAAATGGTAACTCTTTGGCATTTATAACTGGGAAATGCAGTGTAGCTCTATCTACTGTAAAGGAGAAATGCCCCTTGTCCTCACTAGTTGGATATGTAACTATTTGGAGGAGCTTCTTCACCATCTTCCAGTCTTCTCTCCACAGACTGAAGTTGTGGCCGAGGAGTTAGCCAGGATGGGGAAGTGGGTAGTGGGTGTGGAGGTGTGGGAGGCGTGAGTGGCTATATAGTCTAAGCTTGTGCTAAGAAAGAATTGAGTAGAAGAGGAAGCTTTCTGGAATGTGTTCTTCTCCAACTGGAGAGTCTTCTTACAGGCAGAAAACAAAGCCAAGGAATGAACAGTAACATTTTTTTTTTTTGAAAGGGCATCTCTCATATTTATTGATCAAATGGTTGTTAACAACAATAAAATTCAGTATAGTGGGGTCAATGCTCAATGTACAATCATTAATCCATCTCAAGTCTAATTCTCGTCAGTCTCCAATCTTCTGAAGCATAACGAACAAGTTCTTACATGGTGAACGAATTCTTACATAGTGAATAAATTCTTACATGGTGAACAGTACAAGGGCATTCATCACAGAAACTTTCGGTTTTGATCACGCATTATGACCTATAAACAATCAGGTCAAATATGAATATTCGTTTGATTTTTGTACTTGATTTATATGTTGATCCCACATTTCTCCCTTTATTATTATTATTATTTTTATTTTTAATAAAATGCTGAAGTGGTAGGTAGATGCAAGATAAAGGTAGAAAACATAGTTTAGTGCTGTAAGAGGGCACATGTAGATGATCAGATGATCAGGTGTGTGCCTATGGACTAAGTATTAATCCAGGCTAGACAAGGGCAGCAAAACATCCACGGATACAGAAGATTTCTCTCAAAGCAGGGGGGGTAAGGTTCTGAGCCTCACTTCTGTTGATCCCCAAATTCTCACCTGATGGCCCCCCTGGACTGTGCCTGTCTTAGGTTGTTCCTCCCTTGAGGAATCTTACCCGTCTCTGGCTAACCAGTCATCTTCCGGGGCCATACAGGGAAATGTAAAGTTGGTAAGTGAGAGAGAAGCCACATTGTTTGCAAAGGTTAGCTTTTTACTTCTTTGCAGATTTATGCCCTGTGGCTTCTATGCCCAGCACTTGTCTCGAGGTATCTTTACCACCTGGAGGAATTATGATACTCGGTAAATTCGATATGAGGCACGAATTCTATTTAAGGGTTGTAATTAGGAAGAAAGAAGAAAAGCTACAGATGTAGCATATGGAAGGAAACATGGGAGGATTGATTATTTCTTTGACATATCTTCTTGTAGAGTACCTTAAGTATGTATAGGTTTTAAACTACTAACTAATTTGCACACACATATTAACATAATAGGAATATGGTGACATAAACAAAGCAAATCTATAATTACCATCCATCTCCAGTGAAGCCAAGAAAACCATTTAGGCATCCTAGGCATTTGTGAAAATTTGTCTATGATGTGATGGATATTGTCCAACTGTACTTGAACCGTCTGAGAGAAATCAGACAAATTAAAGCAGCCCATTTCTGGGATCTGTTCACATCCCATATGTTCTTTTAACTGTAGATAGTCTATAGTCATAAGATTTTGGAGTGCTACACCTTGCACCCCTCCCAACTCCTGGTTGAGTTCCAACAGTACACATCCGGTCAAATTCGTTGTCTCACTGTATGCACATGCCAGCCTAGACATCTCCCTCCTCATTCCTATGGCAAGTCCAGGAGATGGTAGGCTGGATGCAGCCACAACCGCAGCATCGTCCGGATCCCTGTGGAGGCTTTTTGATGATCATCCCCCGGCACAAGTCCTCCAGAGAGTGCTGATGCCGGAAGCTCCTCTTCATATCGTATCTTAGTTCATTTTCTGGGTATCCAAGCTAGGCCTTGATCTTCTGCATAGAAACAAACAGACCCTTTGCCCACACTTTGACATGCCCTCTATACCACTGTGCAGAACTCATTGGAGGTCAGCACACAGTAACTGCTTTTTTTTTTTTTTTTACTAAGAGAAAGGAATATTATCAGAAAAGAGTATTATCAGAAAAGAGTACCTCCATAGCTGATCATCTGACACCCTTTAAGTGATCAACATTAAGGATATTTAAAGCATGCGTTGATCTTTGATTTACCAATAGTTTTATCCTGTTAAGGAGTAATCCCCCTCTTCTTTCTTTCTTTCTTTCTTTCTTTTTTTTTAATTTTTAATCTACACTTACGTGAAGAATACTATGTTTACTATGCTCTCCCCTATATCAGGTCCCCCCTAACAACCACATTATGGTTACTATCCATCAGCTTAGCAAAATGTTGTAGAGTCACTACTTGTCCTCTCTGTGTTGTGCAGCCCACCCTCCCCTTTCTCCCTCCCCCCCATGCATGCTAATCTTAATACCCCCCTTCTTCTTCCCCCTCCTTATCCCTCCCTGCCCAACCATCCTCCCCAGTTCCTTTCCCTTTGGTACCTGTTAGTCCATTTTTGGGTTGTGTAATTCCACTGCTGTTTTGTTCCTTCAGTTTTTCCTTTGTTCCTATACTCCTCAGATGAGTGAAATCATTTGGTATTTCTCTTTCTCCGCTTGGCTTATTTCACTGAGCATAATACTCTCCAGCTCCATCCATGTTGCTGCAAATGGTTGGATTTTTCCACTTCTTATGGCTGAGTAGTATTCCATTGTGTATATGTACCACATCTTCTTTATCCATTCATCTACCGATGGACATTTAGGTTGCTTCCAATTCTTGGCTATTGTAAATAGTGCTGAGATAAACATAGGAGTGCATCTGTCTTTCTCAAACTTGATTGCTGCTTTCTTAGGGTAAATTCCTAGGAGTGGAATTCCTGGGTCAAATGGTAGGTCTGTTTTGAGCATTTTGATGCACCTCCATACTGCTTTCCACAATGGTTGAACTAATTTACATTCCTACCAGCAGTGTAGGAGGGTTCCCCTTTCTCCACAGCCTCGCCAACATTTGTTGTTGTTTGTCTTTTGGATGGCAGCTATCCTTACTGGTGTGAAGTGATACCTCATTGTAGTTTTAATTTGTATTTCTCTGATAATTAGCGATGTGGAGAGCATCTTTTCATGTGTCTCTTGGCCATCTGTATTTCTTTTTTGAAGAACTGTCTGTTCAGTTCCTCTGCCCATTTTTTAATTGGGTTATTTGTTTTTTGTTTGTTGAGGCGTGTGAGCTCTTTATATATTCTGGACATCAAGCCTTTATCGGATCTGTCATTTTCAAATATATTCTCCTTTTTGTTCTATTGATGGTGTCTTTCGCTGTACAGAAGCTTTTCAGCTTAATGTAGTCCCACTTGCTCATTTTTGCTGTTGTTTTCCTTGCCCAGGGAGATATGTTCAAGAAGAGATCACTCATGTTTATGTCTAAGAGGTTTTTGCCTATGTTTTTTTCCAAGAGTTTAATGGTTTCATGACTTACATTCAGGTCTTTGATCCATTTTGAGTTTACCTTTGTATATGGGGTTAGACAATGGTCCAGTTTCATTCTCCTACATGTAGCTGTCCAGTTTTGCCAGCACCATCTGTTGAAGATTTTGCCATTGTATGTCCATAGCTCCTTTATCAAATATTAATTGACCATATATGTTTGGGTTAATGTCTGGAGTCTCTAATCTGTTCCACCGGTCTGTGGCTCTGTTCTTGTGCCAGTACCAAATTGTCTTGATTACTATGGCTTTGTAGTAGAGCTTGAAGTTGGGGAGTGAGATCCCCCCTACTTTATTCTTCTTTTTCAGGATTGCTTTGGCTATTCGGGGTCTTTGGTGTTTCCATATGAATTTTTGAATTATTTGTTCCAATTCATTGAAGAATGTTGCTGGTAATTTGAGAGGGATTGCATCAAATCTGTATATTGCTTTGGGCAGGATGGCCATTTTGACGATATTAATTCTTCCTAGCCATGAGCATGGGATGAGTTTCCATTTATTAGTGTCCCCTTTAATTTCTCTTAAGAGTGACTTGTAGTTTTCAGAGTATAAGTCTTTCACTTCTTTGGTTAGGTTTATTCCTAGGTATTTTATTCTTTTTGATGCAATGGTGAATGGAATTGTTTTCCTGATTTCTCTTTCTATTGATTCATTGTTAGTGTATAGGAAAGCTACAGATTTCTGTGTGTTAATTTTGTATCCTGCAACTTTGCTGTATTCCGATATCAGTTCTAGTAGTTTTGGAGTGGAGTCTTTAGGGTTTTTTATGTACAGTATCATATCATCTGCAAATAGTGACAGTTTAACTTCTTCTTTACCAATCTGGATTCCTTGTATTTCTTTGTTTTGTCTGATTGCCGTGGCTAGGACCTCCAGTACTATGTTAAATAACAGTGGGGAGAGTGGGCATCCCTGTCTGGTTCCCGATCTCAGAGGAAATGCTTTCAGCCTCTCGCTGTTCAGTATAATGCTGGCTGTGGGTTTATCATATATGGCCTTTATTATGTTGAGGTACTTGCCCTCTATTCCCATTTTGCTGAGAGTTTTTATCATGAATGGATGTTGAATTTTGTCAAATGCTTTTTCAGCATCTATGGAGATGATCATGTGGTTTTTGTCTTTCTTTTTGTTGATGTGGTGGATGATGTTGATGGATTTTCGAATGTTGTACCATCCTTGCATCCCTGGGATGAACCCCACTTGGTCATGGTGTATGATCCTTTTGATATACTGTTGAATTCTGGTTGCTAATATTTTATTGAGTATTTTTGCATCTACATTCATCAGGGATATTGGTCTGTAATTTTCTTTTTTGGTGGGGTCTTTGCCTGGTTTTGGTATTAGGGTGATGTTGGCTTCATAGAATGAGTTTGGGAGTATTCCCTCTTCTTCTATTTTGTGGAACACTTTAAGGAGAATGGGTATTATGTCTTCTCTGTGTGTCTGATAAAATTCCGAGGTAAATCCATCCGGCCCTGGGGTTTTGTTCTTGGGTAGTTTTTTGATAACCGTTTCAATTTCTTTGCTCGTAATTGGTTTGTTTAACTTTTGTGTTTCTTCCTTGGTCAGTCTTGGGAGTTTGTATTTTTCTAGGAAGTTGTCCATTTCTTCTAGGTTTTCCAGCTTGTTGGCATATAGGTTTTCATAGTAGTCTTTAATAATTCTTTGTATTTCTGTGGAGTCTGTTGTGACTTTTCCATTCTCATTTCTGATTATGTTGATTTTTGTTGATTCTCTTTTTCTCTTAATAAGTTGGGCTAGAGGCTTATCTATTTTGTTTATTTTCTCAAAGAACCAGCTCTTGGTTTCGTTGATTTTTGCTATTATTTTATTCTTCTCAATTTTGTTTATTTCTTCTCTGATCTTTATTATGTCCCTCCTTCTGCTGACTTTAGGCCTCATTTGTTCTTCTTTTTCCAGTTTCGATAATTGTGATGTTAGACTATTCATTTGGGATTGTTCTTCCTTCTTCAAGTGTGCCTGGATTGCTATATACTTTCCTCTTAAGACTGCTTTCGCTGCGTCCCACAGAAGTTGGGGCTTAGTGTTGTTGTTGTCGTTTGTTTCTATATATTCCTTGATCTCTATTTTGATTTGTTCATTGATCTATTGATTATTTAGTAGCATGTTGTTAAGCCTCCATGTGTTTGTGAGCCTTTTTGTTTTCTTTGTAGAATTTATTTCTAGTTTTATACCTTTGTGGTCTGAAAAATTGGTTGGTAGAATTTCAATATTTTGGAGTTTACTGAGGCTCTTTTTGTGAGCTAGTATGTGGTCTATTCTGGAGAATGTTCCATGTGCACTTGAGAAGAATGTATATCCTGTTGCTTTTGGATGTAGAGTTCTATAGATGTCTATTAGATCCATCTGTTCTAGGGTGTAGTTCAGTGCCTCTGTGTCCTTACTTATTTTCTGCCTGGTGTATCTATCCTTTGGGGTGAGTGGTGTGTTGAAGTCTCCTAAAATGAATGCATTGCAGTCTATTTCCCTCTTTAGTTCTGTTAGTATTTGCTTCACATATGCTGGTGCTCCTGTATTGGGTGCATATATATTTAGAATGGTTATATCCTCTTGTTGGACTGAGCCCTTTATCATTATGTAGTGGCCTTCTTTATCTCTTGTTACTTTCTTTGATTTGAAGTCTATTTTGTCTGATATTAGTACTGCAACCCCTGCTTTCTTCTCACTGTTGTTTGCCTGAAATATGTTTTTCCATCCCTTGACTTTTAGTCTATGCTTATCTTTGGGTTTAAGGTGAGTTTCTTGTAAGCAGCATATAGATGGGTCTTGCTTTTTTATCCATGCTATTACTCTGTGTCTTTTGATTGGTGCATTAAGTCCATTTACATTTAGGGTGACTATTGAGAGATATGTACTTACTGCCATTGCAGGCTTTAGATTCGTGGTTACCAAAGGTTCAAGGTTAGCTTCTTTAGTATCTTACTGCCTAACTTAGCTCGCTTATTGAGCTGTTATATACACTGTCTGGAGATTCTTTTCTTCTCTCCCTTCTTATTCCTCCTTCTCCATTCTTCATATGTTGTGTGTTTTGTTCTGTGCTCTTTTTAGGGGTGCTCCCACTTAGAGCAGTCCCTGTAGGATGCCCTGTAGAGGTGGTTTGTGGGAAGCAAATTCCCTCAGCTTTTGCTTGTCTGGGAATTGTTTAATCCCGCCATCATATTTAAATGATAGTCGTGCTGGATACAGTATCCTTGGTTCAAGGCCCTTCTGTTCATTGCATTAAGTATATCATGCCATTCTCTTCTGGCCTGTAGGGTTTCTGTTGAGAAGTCTGATGTTAGCCTGATGGGTTTTCCTTTATAGGTGACCTTTTTCTCTCTAGCTGCCTTTAAAACTCTTTCCTTGTCCTTGATCCTTGCCATTTTAATTACTATGTGTCTTGGTGTTGTTCTCCTTGGATCCTTTCTGTTGGAGGTTCTGTGTATTTCCGTGGTCTGTTCGATTATTTCCTCCCCCAGTTTGGGGACGTTTTCAGCAATTATTTCTTCCAAGATACTTTCCGTCCCTTTTCCTCTCTCTTCTTCTTCTGGTACCCCTATAATACGGATATTGTTCCTTTTGGATTGGTCACACAGTTCTCTTAATATTGTTTCATTCCTGGAGATTCTTTTATCTCTCTCTATGTCAGCTTCTATGCGTTCCTGTTCTCTGGTTTCAGTTCCATCAATGGCCTCTTGTATCTTATCCATTCTGCTTATAAATCCTTCCAGGGATTGTTTCACTTCTGTGATCTCCTTCCTGACATCTGTGATCTCCCTCCGGACTTCATCCCACTGCTCTTGCATTTTTCTCTGCATCTCATCCCATTGCTCTTGCATTTTTCTCTGCATCTCTGTCAGCATGTTCATGATTTTTATTTTGAGTTCTTTTTCAGGAGGACTGGTTAGGTCTGTCTCCTTCTCAGGTGTTGTCTCTGTGATTATTGTCTGCCTGTAGTCTTGTCTTTTCATGGTGATAGAGATAGTGTGCAGAGCTGGTACAAGTTACCGCTGGAAGAGCTTCCCTTCTTGTTGGTTTGTGCCCTTCCTCACCTGGGAGAATAGCAACCTCTAGTGGCTTGTGCTGGGCAGCTGTGTGCAGACAGGGCTTCTGCTTCCTGCCCGGTTGCTATGGGGTTTATCTCTGCTGTTGCTGTGGGCGTGGCCTGGCTGGGACTGCTCCTCCAAAGTGGTGGAGCCCCGTTGGAGGGGGAGCGGCTGGGAGGCTATTTATCTCCGTAAGGGGCCTCTGTGCTCCCTGCTGCCCAGGGGGTTAGTGTGCCCAGAGATCCCCAGATTCCCTGCCTCTGGTCTAAGTGACCTGTCCTGCTCCTTTAAGACTTCCAAAAAGCACTCTCCAAACCAAAACAACATCAGCAACAATTAGAGAGGGAACAGAAAAAAAAAAAAAAAAGGAAAAAACACTTGATTTTTTTTTTTGTCCTCAGGCGCCGGTCCCAGGCACCCGCTCACTGGTCCTGCTGCCCTGCCTCCCGAGCACCAGGGTACCTGTCCCTTCAAGGCTTCCAAAAAGCACCCGCCCACTGGTCCCACAGGGAAAAACGCGCGATATTCTTTCTCCTCAGGCGCCGGTCCCAGGCACCCGCTCACCAGTCCCGCCGCCCTGCCTCCCTAGCACTGGGGTCCCTGTCCCTTTAAGGCTTCCAAAAAGCACTCGCCAAAAAGAGGGGAAAAAAAGGTGAAAAACGCACGATTTCCTCCGTCCTCAAGTGCCGGTCTCAGGCACCCACCCACCGGTCCCGCAGGGAAAAACGCAGGATATTCTTTGTCCTCAGGTGCTGGTCCCAGGCACCCGCTCACCAGTCCCGCCACCCTGCCTCCCTAGCACCGGGGTCCCTGTCCCTTTAAGGCTTCCAAAAAGCACTTGCCAAAAAGAGAAAAAAAAAGGGGAAAAACGCGCGATTTCCTCCATCCTCAAGTGCCGGTCCCAGGCACCCGCTCACCGGTCCCGCCACCCTGCCTCCCTAGCAATGGGGTCCCTGTCCCTTTAAGGCTTTCAAAAAGCACTCGCCAAAAAAAAAAAACAAACTGCTCCAGTTTCTTTCCACCCGCCGGGAGCTGGTGGGTGGGGCGCTCGGGGACCACCGGGCCGGGGCTTGTATCTTATCCCCTTCGCAAGGCGCTGGGTTCTTGCAGGTGTGGATGTGGTCTGGATGTTGTCCTGTGTCCTGTGGGCTCTATTTGAGGAAGATTTTTCTTTGTTATATTTTCATAGCTCTATGTGTTTTTTGGAGGAGATTTCCACTGCTCTGCTCACGCCGCCATCTTGGCTCCCTTGAACAGTAACTTTTTTTTTAAATTAAGGTATCACTGATATACAATCTTATGAAGGTTTCACATGAGCAACATTGTGGTTACAACATTCACCCATATTATCAAGTTCCTTCCCCACCCCATTGCAGTCACTGTCCATCAGTGTAGTAAGATACTGTAGAGTCATTACTTGTCTTCTCCGTGCTGTAGTGCCTTCCCCATGACCTACCTATGTTTTGAGTGCTAATTATAACGCCCCTTAATCTCCTTCTCTCTCCTGCCCCACCCTCCCCTTTGGTAACCGCTAATCCCTTTTTGGAGTCTGCTGCTGTTTTGTTCCTTCAGTTTTGCATTGTTACACTCCACAAATGATTGAAATCATTTGGTCTTTCTCCGCCTGGCTTATTTCATTGAGCCTAATACCCTCTAGCTCCATCCATCCATGTTGTTGTAAATGGTATGATTTGTTTTCTTTTTATGACTGAATACTATTCTATTGTGTATATGTACCACATCTTCTTCATCCATTCATCTGACAGTAAATTTTTTAAAGCTAGTAATCTTTTGGATATTTTTTATCAAGTAATTTGTGCAATGGTTAGCATTTCTACTACAGTTATTTTGTTTTGTTTTGTTTTATAATTTAGGATAATGCCTGCAAAAGGTATATATACTTCTAGATAGTGGATATTCTTTGAGCCAATTAAATTGCCCCTATGTGTATTTTGTAACACACTTCAAATACTTAAGTTTTGTTTCAACTTAATTTAGTCTTGTCTTGTCCATGACCGTGTTTCCCTCTGCAGCCCCTCCTCCCTCCATACCACTGATAACACCTTCACTTTGGTCCTTCTCCTTCCGAAGTCCAATCCAGGAGTTGTAGAATGCTTTGAGCTCACAGTATGTACACGATGTCTTAAGGGAAAGGCCCCACGTAAGTCAGATATGACCAGAAGGGCAAGCATGAAAATAGTGCCACTGATTTTTTTTCTGGTAGCACATGATACAACACTGAATAATTGCTGAGTAGATTTGACAGATTGGGAATTGAGTTCATTGGGGAGCTAGGGAACTTAAAAACCAGGCTACCTGCAGGAAAATTTATGAGGGGATTACTGTGTGCAGCCACCAGTAAATAGAGCACCAGGAACCCGGGCTGAATTGATGATCTTCCACCAAAGTGGGACCTGCATCGACTGAGCAAAAGTTTCTTGAGTCAAAGTGATAGGGTGAGCACTGTGATGAATAGAGTGGAGAAAAATGAATATCCAGAATCTCTAGGAATGGAACCAAATCGCAGGGCAATAGTATTTTCACTGCATTCGTGGTCAAAAAATTTGAACATGGTGTTCATACGAGAGGCAATACAACTAGAAGACAAACTCTTGGGAAAGGATTCAGCCTTCCTGGTAATTACAGGAACTTAAAGCACAAAATAATGCAATGCCAGCTAAACTGGTAAAAGTAAATTATAATTACAAAAATCGAAATCTGGCAAGGCTTCTGAGAAAACTGTATTCTCATACTGATGTAAAGTAATACAATATTTCTGGAAAGTAACATGCAAAGTGTAATGAGCCTTGAAATATCACATCCTTTAACCTGGTAAACATGTGCTTGAGACCACATTCTTGAGAAATACTCAAAAGAAGAAAAATAGGGGGGAAAAAGAACAGAAATAACATTTAAAAATACCTAAAAATGATTAAAATAAAAACATACTGTGGTGTAAAATGAAATATAGTATTACTCTTAGGAATAATATATTTGTGTATTATTAAAAAAATAGAAATATTGATAAGAAATAATGTAACAGAGAAGGTAAATAGTGACTCTGGCATCCTACTATGCTGTGGGACAGTGACTGCAATAGGGTACAGGGGGAACACGATAACATGGGTGAATGTAGTAACCACATAGTTCTATCATGTGAAAACTTCATAAGAGTGTATATCAATAATATCTTAATAAAAAAAGAAATAATGCTAAGTGAAAAATAGTTGAACTCAAATTTTATGAATATTATATAGGTACATTAAAAAATAAAGCTGAAGCAACAATAAATCTAAGAAGAGAGTATTTAATTGTGTTACATAGCAGGGTGAGAAGAGAATTTGATTTTTCTGTTGCTTTGATGTTTATCTCTCGCTATAAAATGGGTTAAAAACATAATTTTAAAGGCTGCACTCTATATAATTCATATTTAATATAATCATATAATGTTATATATAATTTATCAAGGACAGAAAAAAGGTAAACCCTTATACCTCCATCATGTGCTTTCTGACAGCTGCACAGATCTCACACACAAGCTGGAAAAGCACAGAAATGGCATCTCATTGCTGCAGAAATTCTCTGCTGATTATGCAGAGAGGGAATGCGTCATTACCAGGAGCCTTGAGTGACTGCAGGAGAAAATCACGTTGAGTTAGCTATCCAGTCGGCTCACCTGGTGCCGGAGCTCTACCTGCCTGGACCTGGCGTGTGGACTGTATTGGTGTTTTTGGAGGTCAGCCTGGGAGAAGGGAGGAGGCAGAGTGTTGGCTCCTTTCTCCTCTTGTAAGAATTTACCCCCTTAATTAAGCCAATACATTTCAGCATCACAGGCCTCCTTTTCTTTCTGGTCTGATCCTTTGTGGCCCACAGGTTGGCATCCTCTGGTGGTTATTTTGTTATCCACCTCCCACAGTAACAGTAATCCTTGTAAAATGGAGCCACACATTTCCTCTAAATAGCTAAGGAGTTAGACACAGACTTCATTTTGTTTAATAGTGGCCATTTTTCTTTTTGTCCTTGCACCTGTGTAAGGGCATTACATCTCATAGGTCCCACCCTTATTTGCTTTTTTGCAATAGCAAATAAGCCTGAGTCTCTGTACATTGACACAGAATTTTGCTTACATCAAGCAGTTCTCAAGTAGAGGTGGTGGGCCTGGTCAACACCATCTGCTTTTGCAGGAAGATTAGGTATGTGTGGGAGACCCAGCATGGAGAGATTCACATGGCCACCCTCAGGCATGCAGCACAAAATGCTTCCTTAGCATGCGCCTCCCAACAGGAGAGAATGGGCAGGACCTTCGTGAGTTGCTACCTCAGAAGTTGTTACAGAATTCTCAGGTTTTTCCAAATTCTTTCTTCCCTCTTTCCTATATTTTTCTTCCACAAATTAGAGGCTTCAGTATAATAAGGTAACATTTACTGAGTGTGTTGCTATGCATCAAGCATGCTTATAATTGCTAAGGTTAATTATATAAAATTGTATAATTTTATAATCTTTAATCTTTACAACTACCCTGTGAGGTCAGTGGGTATAGGTATGATCTTCATTTTACAGCTGAAGAAACAGCCATGGAAAGCCTAAGTAACTTGTCCAAGTTTGTGCAATGGTAACACCACGCTTCAAACCCAAGCAGGGTTTGGACTGAGGTGTGGGGTGTAGAGCTTGACCCATTGTCCTGTCATTTACTCTGTGATTATACCAAGTTGCCTAATTGCTGTTTCTTAGTTTTCTCATTTGTAAAATTGCAAGAATATTAATAGGAATTAACTCCTCAGAGGGTTGTTGTGATGATTAAATGTGTTAATAAAATCCTCAGGACAGAGGCTGGTGCAGAGTTGCCTTGGTTAATAAACGGTAGCCATTATCATCACCATCGTTGGTGCCAGCCCTGGGAACCACTGCTCCACCTCCTTCTCCTAGGCTGGTGGTGATGGAAAGAGCATTTCTAGCCAGTTCCCAGGAGCCGCCACCGCTTGTCCAAAACCGCACTTTGAGAACCACTGTGGAGGATATGGACCTGTCCCTTGCTCCATGTCTGTCCCTGAGCTCTGTCCCTGGAGTATTTGTACTTCCTGTCTTTGCCCAGAGGGAGGGGACGCAGGGACTGTGCTCCAATTTACAGGGCTCCCAGTGATCACATGCTGTCTCTGAACCTAGCCGGGTGCCTGAGTTTCAGCAGGATCTGACAGTGACAGTGCAGCCGGAGGAAGAAGCTGCCCAGAAGGCTGGGCTTGTGAATGTCCAACACACAGCAGGCACAGAAGCCTGCCTGGCGGAGTGGCCCCATGAATCAAACTAGCACGTGACTTTGGAATTAACAGGAGACGAGAGAAAAGACTCTTCTTCCCTAGAAGAGTATGTCCTTTGAGCAAAGATGGAGGTGATGAAGGAAAGGGAAGAGAGGAGGGAGAGGGACCCTAACTTACAACATTCATGATTGAATTGTTGGATTTGTGAGAAGCAAAAGCTGGGGGCAGCTTGGTTTGAGGCAGGGAGATGACAGCTCACCTTTTCTGAAGTAAAAGGTGATGCTGCATACACGGGGAAAAAGTAGGAGCTGCAGTCATTTTACTATCCCCGGGAAGGGAAGGAGTGAAAAGTAAGTCGGCCTATTCGGGGTCCTTGAATTTATGTGGCTGTGAGATCTGACTTCTCTCTAGCCCACTTGCTAGCATGCGGTGTGCGACGGGACTGCCCATACAGGGTTGCAAGCCCAGGAATCCATCCTCATGGAACTGCGTGGCCTTGGAGCACCCAGAGATGCTTGTAGGGAATGCACAGGAGCTTTGAGAAGAAGGGTTCCCCTTCTAGGCTGCGAGATCAGAGCTGGGGTGTGGCCCCAGGAGTGGTCTGTGCTCTTAGTTCCTGTGGCTGCGATGGTGGCTGTTTCCAGGGGTCTCACAGTCCCCAACTGTGTGCTGGAGTGGCTCCCAGCAAGTCTCATTGCACTCAGGCAAAAAGGTCTGGAAAAAGTTTCCTCTGGACTGGTGGGAGGGAGCAGAAGGGGGCTGGTGCTGTCTCCAGGTGGTCTGCTCTGCTCATCCAAGGCCTGCAGGCCCCTCAGAGCTGCCCTAGCCTGGCTGGACCCATGCCAAGCCTTGACCCACAGCTGTGCTCCACACCTTGGATTCCTGACGAAGGCAAAATAATTCCTGCTTCCCGTTACAACCAGCTGGCTACCTCACCGGGAGAACTCTGCTGTATTGTCCACACCCTCTGTCCCCAGATTTTTGCTCTTGAGAATGGCAGACTTGGTTGGTCCTCCGCATATCATAGAATTGAAAGTGAAAATGACAAGAAAGGAATTGAAAACTAGTAAAACAGACTAATGGGGTGCAGCACCCCAGTCTGTTGGTTGATGGGTCTGGAGGCCTCCTGTACCCTGAGCAGGAAGGTTAAGCTTGCTTTGAGGAACTGTCCTTAGAAGAAGCAGAATTCTAGAGAGTAAGCTTTTAGTGTTCAAGAAGATGGTGGGGCATTTAAAATTTGCTCTCTTAAACATATCCCTTCCACGCTCTCCCCTTTTGTTAATTCCCAGAACGGTTACTATTCCACTGACAAGTTTTCTTGCTCAGACCTCCTGGCTGCAGAGCTGTGTGCTGGTGCACTTGGGGGAGGGTGAGATCCAGCCGGCTGCCGCTCTTGGGCAGCTTATGGGGTGAGCTTATCAGACACAATATAAATACAAGAAAAAGTAATCGACCGGGACCCCAACCTGGTGTGCAACAGCCACCCACCCAGCCTCCACGCTGGCTCAGCCTCCACACTCCCCCAAATGGCCCCCGTGGCCCTCGTCACCACCAGAGGTGCAGCTTCTCCTCGCTTCCAGGAAACCCTACCACACCCTTCTAGCCCAAACAAATCCCTCTGCCTTCTGAACAACAACCTACTCATCTTTGCAGACTTGGCAATTTGTCACAAACCTTTGGGATGGTGCCTCTTGGTGGTTTGAATTCTTTAGTTTCAGTGTTGCAGTTTCGGATTTTGGAGGCTCAAAGATGGTTTCTTCAGTTAGAGGTGGATTAGTGAGGCATGGATGGAGAGGCCCTGGCCACCTTGGCCACCAGAGCTTCTGGCCCTTCTCCAAGCACTTCCAGGCTCCTCCCCTCCCCCTGCCTGGGAAATTCCCATTCCTTCTCAGAACACCCAGGTCAGAAACCACATCCTCTCTGCAGCCCTCTGACTCCTCCAGACAGACACAGTGACTGGCCAGGAGCTCTTCATCTCCCTCCTGGTTTGCTTTCTCACTCCTGAGGCTCAGAGGGTCTCACCAGCAGAGATGAAGCCCCTGTCAGTATTGCTTCCAGGGACCAGAGCTTCCAGTGCTGGTGCACAAGTTATGTGCCCTTTCAGATCTTCATACTTTGTTGTGCTGGGGGATACTTGGCTTTATTTTTATTTAAAAGACTGTTTCTACTCTTAGAAAAAAACATAGGCAGAAATCTCATGGACATAAACATGAGTGAATTCTTCATGAACATATCTCCCCAGGCAAGGGAAACAAAGGCAAAAATGAACAAGTGGGACTATATCAAGCTAAAAAGCTCTGTACAGCAAAGGACACCATCAATAGAACAAAAAGGTATCCTACAGTATGGGAGAACATATTCATAAATGACAGATCCGATAAAGGATTGACATCCAAAATATATAAAGAGCTCACACGCCTCAACAAACAAAAAGCAAATAACCCAATTAAAAAATGGGCAAAGTAGCTGAATAGACAGTTTTCTAAAGAAGAAATCCAGATGGCCAACAGGCACATGAAAAGATGCTCCACATCACTAATCATCAGAGAAATGCAAATTAAAACTACAATGAGATATCACCTCACACCAGTAAGGATTGCCATCATCGAAAAGACAAACAACAACAAATGTTGGTGAGGTTGTGGAGAAAGGGGAGCCCTCCTACACTGCTGGTGGGAATGTAAACTAGTTCAACCATTGTGGAAAGCAGTATGGAGGTTCCTCAGAATGCTCAAAATAGAAATACCATTTGACCCAGGAATTCCACTTCTAGGAATTACCCTAAGAATGCAGCACTCCAGTTTGAAAAAGACAGATGCACCCCTATGTTTATTGCTGCACTGTTTATAATAGCCAAGATATGGAAGCAACCTAAATGTCCATCAGTAGATGAATGTATAAAAAAGTTGTGGTACATATACACAATGGAATATTATTCAGCCATAAGAAAAAAACAGATCCTACCATTTGCAACAACATGGATGGAGCTACAGGGTATTATGCTCAGTGAAATAAGCCAAGCAGAGAAGGACAAGTACCAAATGATTTCACTCATATGTGGAGTATAAGAACAAAGGAAAACTGAAGGAACAAAACAGCAGCAGAATCACAGAACCCAAAAATGGACTAATAGTTACCAAAGGGAAAGGGACTGGGGACAATGGGTGGGAAGGGAGGGATAAGGGCAGGGAAAAAGAAAGAGGGCATTACAATTAGCATGTATAGTGCTTTGGGGGCACGGGGAGGGCTGCACAACACAGAGAAGACAAGTAGTGATTTTACAGCATCTTACTATGCAGATGGACAGTGACTGTGAAGGGGTATATGGGGGGGGACTTGGTGAAGGGGGGAACCTAGTAAACATAATGTTCTTTCTGTAATTTTAGATTAATGATACCAAAATAAAAACAAAAACAAAAAAACTTTCAGTCTTTAAATGACTGCATTATTTTAATATGGTAGAATAAATACCCCATTCCAAAAAAAAAAAAAGACAGTTTCTCAGAGATGCAGTTCTTGGCTTGATGTCACTTTGATGTCCTTCCTGGACAAAAGGGATTAGAAATCTTCACTGTGGAAGTTGTAGCCTCTCTCTTACTATTTGGAGAAGTATCTTAAACACAAAAACATGTGCTGTAAATGGAATTAGTCAACCTTGCCTATACGTAATCATTACCTAGAGAGCTTTAAAAATACCAACTGCTAGGCCCCATCCCCAGAGGTCCAGATTTAGCTGGTTCAGGGGGCATCCTGGGCTCCAGAGACTTGGAAGGCTCCCTGCATGATTCTGATGTGCCACCCAGGTTAGCAACAGCTGCTTGGACGGGCTTCTCTGCAGGAAGGAAGAGACCCTTCACTGGTAACACCAGGGGACAAGCAAAGTCGGGCAAGAACTATGAGAACTAAAATATGTTCATTAAAGGGGGAAAAAGGACAGTTAGGCAAAAACAGGCCCTCCGCAAGTAAATTCAGGATGATGATTGTTAAATGGCCTCAGCTACTGGACCAGCTGAAGATGGGAAGAAGATGCGGAGGAGACGAGAGTCTTGCTCACTCAAAAGCTTAAGGCAACGAGGGGAGGCTGAGAGAAGGAGTTTCCCAGACCCAGGGAAACCCCAGCTGGTAAGGGATTTACCCGGAAGTGAGAGCAGTTTGGACTGGCTGAAGGGGGAAGACTGGAAAGAGCATTACTTCTCAAAAGAACCAAAAGGAATCCAAAGCCTGGAGCAGCCCTTGTCCCTGGGAGATGAAGGGAAAAGTGTTCACAGAGGTGGGGGTGCATGGGTGAACTGTAACCCCTGGTTCGGGGAAACCACAACCCAGGAGTGGGGCCCCAGGACTCAAGAGAGGGTCTGGACAAGTGCCTGAGTGTTTGAAACATGTCCAACTCTGCACAGCCCCAAAGACACCTCTCACTGTGCTCTCTCTGGTTGGTGTCCCTTCACGGACTATTCCAGAGACAGTGTAGGCTGTATGTACTCTCTGCGGTTGGACAGCACTCTGGCCCTGTTCGCTGCTCAACATTGTTGCACTAAATCCCCACATTCCTTAGTGAAGTTTAGGAGTTCACTTGAATCCAGTGATGAGGAGCTTGGAGGTGGATGAGTCCGTCTGATGGGGAAACCTTTCCTTGCTTGGATGTGGACCCAAGAGCCTCAAGATGTGAGAGGGGTGGCCCTAATGCACTTCTGTTTTATCCTGTGATGACTGTAAAGAAGATTAGACTCTGCTGCATAAGAGATGGGACAGTCTCCACCCCATGCGATGAACCCGGGAGCAATGAGGGTGCCCTTCAGAATTTCGAAAATTCAGAGGAAAAAGAAAAGCTGTCTTTTTTTCTTGACCAATTGAGACTGATTTGTGGTAGCTCCTGGGAAAAAGGAACAGGATGAGGAGGGTTTTGTCCATGACAGAATGTGCCAAGAAGCACATTAACTTCGTCAGCAGGCTTCCAGTAGGCTTGACCCAGCCCAGCCCATTTCAAACCAGATTGTATCCCATTAGTGGCTGTGAAACACTTCAGTTTGGATTGTAACCAACATTAAAAATTATAAAATAGAACAGAAAATATCAGTACATTGCATATAATAAGATTAAGAATTGTTCTTTGAAAATTCTATTTTACTTGTGTGTGTTCTGCATCTCAGTGTGCAATGTATTTTACCGCAAGTCTCTAAAAAAAAAAATAAACATCTGCCTCCTTTATAAGCAAAAGTAAAAATAGCTAGTCTTCTCAGTTTTGGAGTTCAGGTAACTTGTTTGCCCTATTGGGAATATAATATTAGCTTGGCTGTAAAAATTCCAAGGTTAATTTTTGCTGACAGGAATGATTGTTTTCGTGGGGCTTGAGTTGAATTTGCATTCAAGATTTTGTTCTGAACTTCAAAACCCTTTGCCCTTGAGCCCCTTCAGCTCTGACAAAAGCCTACATTGCATGTGAAATGGAAAAATGTTTATTTCTAAAGCTCAGCGAAAGTATTATTTTTTTAGAGCAGTAGAATACACCAAAGTCTTGATAGATTACAGGAAAACATTGGCCTCCTTATTGTGAACTATTCTGACTTGGTCTTTGTTTTTTGTTGCATTAGGCCTTCAAGAAACCCCTGTTAAATTCTTCCTGGACATTACCTTAACTATAAGTACATGATCTGAAATGTAAACAAAATGTGTCCACTGTTTCTTTGTATGGGAGAGGGTGAAAATTCCCTCTCAGCTACCTTTCTTATGCTCATTAGAAAAAAATGCCATGTATGGTTTTTCTCAGAGACAGTCCAGCCCAGTCCAGCCTGGAGGACGGGTTCTGGGGCCAGAATGTCTGGGCTCTTATCTTCCTGCTGCCACTGGCTGCTCCCATCACTCATAGTCACAATAACAAGTTAGAAGGTTATTTATCATCTACCTACTGCTGTGCAGCAGGCACTTGACACTCCTCATCTTCAATCCTAAAAACAATCCCTCCAGATTTGTTTTGTTCTCCCCATTTTAAAGATGAGACTCATCAAGGCTCAGAGAAGAGCTAAACGTAGCCATATGGATATTTTTTTCATTCCTTTTTGTCGACTTTGTCTTTACCACTTATATAGGGCCTGCCTATTTTTGGCAGGAAGGAGAAGTATGCATATTTCACTTTAATCACATTAGTGTCGTGAAACCAGCACACAGCAGTGTAACCCATTTTTTCTTGGGCGGGCCCTTTGTGTGCTGACGCTAAAATCTGCTGTTGCTGTGTTAATGTGTGATGCAAAAGAAGAAAGAGAAGATTTAGTATTTGTGTATTGACTCTCAATGACATTTGCTTTCCTCAAACTTTAATATGGACATTTTCAAACACAGAGAACTTTAAAGGATAATACTTTAAAGGATAATACAGTGAATGCCTGCACATCTACTACTAGATACAACAGTTATGAATGTTACCATATTTGCTTTAACAATATAATTTTTTTCTCAGTCATTTACAAGTAAGTTGAAGGTGTTATGCCTTTTTATCCTAAATAATTCCACATGCGTACCCTAAAAATAAGGGCACTATCAATACTTAATAACCTAATATCTACTTTATTTATATCCAGATTTTTCTAGTTGTCCTCAAAATATTTTATAATTGATTTTTTTAAAACTAGGATTCATTCAAGCTTATTGCATTGCATTTGTATTTTGTTCTGTTTTTAGAACAGACCCTCGCCCCGCCCCACAAACCCCATTACAGTCTTTGTCCATCAGCGTAGTAAGATGCTGTAGAATCACTACTTGTCTTCTCTATGTTGCACAGCCCTCCCCGTGCCCCCCATTATACATGCTAATAGTAATGCACCTTTTCTTTCCACCACCCCCTTATCCCTCCCTTCCCACCCATCCTCCCCAGTCCCTTTCCCTTTGGTAACTGTTAGTCCATTCTTGGGTTCTGTGATTCTGCTGCTGTTTTGTTCCTTCAGTTTTTTCTTTGTTCTTATACTCCACAGATGAGTGAAATCATTTGGTACTTGTCTTTCTCTGCCTGGCTTATTTCATTGAGCATAATACCCTCTAGCTCTATCCATGTTGTTGTAAATAGTAGGATTTGTTTTCTCCTTATGGCTGAATAATACTCCATTGTGTATATGTACCACATCTTCTTTATCCATTCATCTACTGATGGACACTTAGGTTGACATTGGCTTTTTTAAGAGGCCAGGCCAGTTTTCTGTAGAATGTCCCACATTTTTTATTGTTTCCTTTTTTCCTCTATTTTCTGTAAACTGGGAGCTAGGTCTGAATATTGAAATTTAGTTAAATATTTGAAGTTAGGCATGTTTGGCAACAATGCCTCAACTATGATGCCACATGTTCCTGTCTACCACTGCAAATGCACCTGTTGTCGAGCTCCTCTGCTCTCGCTGCAGTTTCATCTCTTGGATAAGTGCCAGATTCCACCATTTGAAATTCTCTTTTCCCCTTTACAGTTAGTAAGCGATCTGGTGTGGTGCTTTGACACTATAGGGATATCCTGCTTCTCAGCAATCCTTGACCTCATGATTTTAGTGTCTATTAGTTAACTAGGGCTGCCGCAACAAAGTACCAGACTGGGTGGCTTAAGCAACAGGAATTCATTGTGTCAATTCCAGAGCTCAAGGTGTGGACAGAGTGGGTTCCTTCTGAGGGCTGTGAGGGAAGGGTCTGTTCCAGGCCTTTCTCCTTGGCTTGTGGATGGCCATCTCCTTGTGTTACTTCACATCACGTTTCCCATATGTGTGCCTACACTGCAGGCAGCTCTGGAACCGATGGTTCTCTGGTGATGTCACAAGTTGAGACAAAGCGCCAGCTAAGCACTTGATACAGGCTGCCACCAGGGAGAGAGCAAAACCTTGGGCAGGGAAGTTTCCTTGGCAGGAGGGTAATGCCAGGAGGAGACTCGGCTGTGAGCTGTTAGGCACCGACAGTGCTGGCAGTCAGGAGAATGAGTGCCTGTGTCTTGGAGAGTTGGGGCAGCCACAAAGCATCTGGGCAGCTGGGGATTGTAGAAGGGTGATTTTCCCCCAAATTTGCATTTATTAGCTGGCAACTGTTCCAAAAAGAGCGTTCCCTCATCAACTGGAAATGGATTATGGCACTTTCTGAAGAGATAGTGTAAGTGCTTAAATCTTCCCCTTTCAATCAACGAATTTTCAAATAAGGAGTTGATATAATTCAGCTATATTTATGGTTGCCTTAGTGTCTGGGGCCATCGTGGGCTTCTTCTGCCATAAAAGAATTAGAAATTGTATTTTACAACTGTGTTGGGATGAGATAAATATAACCTAGGCTGGATTCATTATTATATATTTATTATTCATGTTTTTCCTTCCAAAGAAAATGTACCATGATCTTTTGGCACTGTGTCTACTAAGCCTAATGGATAAGTTAGCCTGGTTATGCTTTAGATCAGGGGCCGGTCAGGTAATAAATGAAGGGGGTTGATTCTTAGTGCATGTATGTGTATGGGGTGAGCTGGGGCAACTGTCTAAAAGGAAGAGGCATTTGGCTCCTGGAGAAAGTTGCCATGCAGGAAAGTGAGGTAGTCTGGTATTGCAAGATCTTTCCATTTTTCAGGAGAAGACAAAAACAGAGATTTTAAAAACTTGAAATCATTGATTTTTAATTGTTGGCTGCCAGTTGAGGAGTCAGCTGCCAGTTGAGGAGTTGGCTAGCTGTGAGCCTCCCCAGTGACTGATGTTAACATTTCCATATTCGGTACCTTGCAGAGAGCCTGGCTCATGGGAAGTACTTGTGTATGTTTGCCAAGGAATGAATGAATGAACAATTACTTTTTTCTAAGGCAGCTTATTAAAATTAGGTTGGATTTTATGTATCAAAACCAGTGAAGATCAGAAAAGTAGACGCTAGATTGTGCTGCAAAGAAAAAAGTCTGCCTGGGTTATTCACAGCCATTTCCAGAGTCTTGGTGGGAATAAAAATATTTGAAGAAAACCCTTGACAGAGTTTGTAAACTAGGTCAGGCTGCCTCAGTGATGCAATCACTGATCAGAGAATTGAAGGGGATTTCTTGGTATCTTGATGGATATTGTATTATTACATTTTTAAACTTTTTTTTCTGCTTAAGGCAGAAGCATTATTGTGGTAAAAATAATCTTGCAATGTCTGTGTTTTGTCATTTTTTCTTTTGGGGGTACCAAGAATGCCTCACTACTGAACAGTTTTCATCCTTTGCCCGTGGTTGCTGCATGGAGGGATGTCTGGCCAGAATCCTCTGTGTTCTTCCCACACATGAGAAAGGACATTTCTCTGGTTAAAAGAGAGGGTGAGGAGAATGAGGTCCTTTAGGAGAGAAAGCAGCGTCTCCCAGGAGGCTTTCCACTCAAATTCCCAGCTCTTTTGGCTCAGACATAAAAGCAACAGTGGTGCCCTGGGCATCTCATGGCAGAACTTTTCCCCAAAATGCCCATCCTGACCCTCTGAGAGTCCGGCTGTCCAGTCTTTATGCTTCGCTGCTGATAGGTGCCTGCCAACTCCTGCTTACACCTCCTGGTCCTAGGCTTCAACCACGAGCTGTGTTAATCCATTTGAGAAATTGCTTATTGGAAAAAAAGAAAGAGCGAGGTGATGATGGCCCATAATTACCCAGATCATTCAGATGATGAGGGCAGATGTTACTCTTTTTTTTTAACCTTAGTCTTCCTGCAGAGGGACCAACATTTTTTAGTTCAGTTTCCTACCTGTGGTCAGAGGCATTAATGAGTGTGCATGGAGCTATAGCATATAAAATGTATGTACATACATACCTCTTTGTGTTCACACACACATAAATACATGCTGCCCAAGAGAAAGTCAAATGAATAATTAATGAGAAAGGAAATTCAGTGTACCCATAGTACAGTAAATTGTTCTCTTGGTACTCATTTATCTCTAATTCTAATTTTGTTGTGTTTTGAATTTGATCATTTGAAAGAGGGAGAGAGATGGACAATGGGAGGTAGCCTGAATCATGAACTCTGAGTGTATTTGCTCCTCCCAATTCACCTGGGAGAACCTGGAAGGGATAATGATCAGGGTCAGAAAGTCCCTGTTGAGACCTGGGCATCCTGGTCCCTGAAGACCCTGCTCCCTGGTCACCCCGCCTCCACCAAGCAGTGGTTGCCTAGGATAAGAATAATGGTGTTTTCAATAATGTTTACATAGATATTACGATTTGCTGAATACCTTGTATAGTGTTTCATTTGTCTCACAGTTGTTTGAGATAGTCTTTTGTTTGTTTCATGGATAAGAGAACTGAGACTAAGAGTAAGATGGTATCACCCCCACGCCCCCCGCCCCCCAGGCTGGGACCCGGCAGGTGGCCAGGTTCCCTGTGCGCCCCTTCTTCTCTGTGTGAGAAGCCAGCCTCCCCCAGGAGTTGTTCCACTGAGCTCTGCTTCCCATGCCCAGTGGATGACTTTCCCCCTCCCCCGAGAGAAGCTCTGTGTTCCTGGAGGGGAAGGAAGAGGCTTTGGAGAAGGAAGTACCAAGGCACAGAGGGAGGCCCAGGTCTAAGCACTTGCACGCTTTCAAGTGGTTACCTCTCAAGGACTTGCTGTGGTGTGTACCGAACAAATATTGGTAAATAATACAGTAATAAACTAACTTTGATTTTGTGTGTTTGTTGCATTTTCAATAATGTGGTAAGTGATTGGCAGCTCCAGATACAGGTCTTCTTCACTTGTGCAGCCTTCCCACTTGACGACACACACTGCCAGAAGAGGACTGGAAGCAGAACTGAGTTTCTTTGACATGTTCTTAAGAACACAGGAAAATAACTCTTGCCCTCCCTTCCCCCAGCCATTCGGTTTGGTCAACTTGTTTTACACACTTTCCTTCAGGAGAAAGGCTGTCAGCACCCTTCTGTGATGGTTAAGAGCTCTGAACGTTATTTGACAAATTCTTATTCCCACCTAGTGATCTCTTTGCTGTAATACGACAACCCTCTTCCACACAAAGGCGTGAGGGTGGTGCTGCCATGCGCACCTGATCTCCGGGCCTGGTTGTTTCAGAAGCTCAGTTCTTGTGTCTTTGTATTTTGGAACTGTTGTTGTGATGTTTTGAAGGCAATCTTTGTTTGATCTTTTAAATTTTAAAATCTGCCTTCAGTACACTTTTTCACTCTGTAGCTGACCAATGAAAGACAGCAGGAAGGGAAGGAAGGAAGAGCAAGCAGAGGGAAGGGGGTTGGGAGACAGGATTCCCATCCCGGGCTTCTGTGACTAGAAAGTCTTTTGCCTGCATCACTAAACCAAAAGGAGAAGCTAGATTTCCTTGATCCTAGATGAGCCTCCGCAGGGAGTACCGGCTGCCTTGCAACTCAGCGCACCGCCTGCAGTGGCGTTCCCTGGATGCTGGTGGGAATCCAGACTCTGGCCCTGCCACACCTGCTGGGTTAGGATCTGCAGTTTCATAACATCTCCGGGTGATTTGTGAACACATTCATTTGAAAAGTACTGTACTTGCCCATGGCTCTCATACCAGGCTGTGCAGCTGTGTCACATGGGGCCCCAGAGTTATAAACCCTGCTTGTCAGCATAAGCTTCCACAATATGTGTATAGATTTTAAAGCTCCTCCGGTAATTCTGATGCAGCTAGTCCAGCACTGCTGCAGTCCACAGAAGCCAGCCTGTGGGCACAGAGCAACGTGTGAAGGGAGGGCATGTGTCTGCAGGGGCACCTGGACAATATCCAGCATACTTCTTTGGTTTCAGCCCACCTGAGTCTGTCTTCCACGCTTTCACACCTGTCATTCTAAATCTGATCATATGAAAGTCTTTAGTGCTTCTCCATTGTCCTCAAGGTCAAATATATAGTATATCTTAGCATCATATGTAAGTCCCTGCGTGTTTTCTCATTTCACTGTACCCCACACCTCCTCCCCGGAGCCGGACCAAACCACCCTCCACTGCTCGCAGACACAAAGCCTTCCTGCCTCCATGCCCTTGCTCACCCATTCCTGCCCAGAAGGCCAGTCCTTCCTTTGAGAGCTTATCCTTCAGGTGCCCCTAGCACTGTGCCCCCCCATACTGATCCCATCACCCACGTACGATTTGTTTAATATGCATCTAGAGACTGCCCACACGTAAAGGGACTGCGTCTTGCTGGACCTGGATAAGAGAAGTTTTGATTGGTGATGGGAATCAAGGAAGAGGGACCAACACCTAGAGGGCTTAAGAGAGAATGGGAAGCAAAGAACTAATCTGCAATTAAGGGACAATCCATTTAGTAAGTTTTGCTGTGAAGGAGAGCAAGGAGATGGAATAGGACCTAGATCCGGGAGTGGAGGTCAAGAAAGGTTTTTTAACATAAGAGAAATAACACTGGTTGTAGGTTGTGGGAATAATGTGGAAGGAAAGTATTGTTGACTCTGACAGGAGGGGAAATTACAAAACAATTGAGTAGGGTGGAGTGGATGAGATGCATGAGGGAGAGCCAGCCTGAAAGGGAGTACAGACTGGCCATTGGTGGTCACAGGGAAATCATAGGGGGCACAGGCCCAGATGCTGCAGGGTGGGGGGAGGTGGTGGAATCTGAGGAGGTCTGTTATTCTCAATGAAATCAGAAGCAAGGTTACACAGATGAGGGGGGAGGAGAGGTGTTGGAGCAGGCATGAGATAGATGTCTAGGAGAAAGTTTGAGCAAATGGACCTGAGAAAGGCAATATGACTGCTGGGTAATGTTAAAGTCCAAGTGAGCTTAGTGATCATGAATTTCAAAGTGAAACCGATTAGTACAGTTACGTAGCTAAGTTAGCTGCACAGGTACCAGCAGAGAATGCATGGAAAGACACATGTGACCCCACCCTTCTGGAGATTATGTTTTAGAAGGAAAGAGGGCCTTAGACCAATAAGTGCTTATTTAACTATAATATAATGATTGCCATATTGGAAAACACAGAGCAAGACAGCATCTCACAGATGCCTAGTGTAGCCTGGGTGTCCAAAGTGGGCCCCATATATACAGAATGAGGCCCTGGAAAAGATTCGAATTCCTGCCTTCTATTTTGTTTGAATTACAAGTAGTGTGGTACAATAGCAAAGGAGTATCGAGTTAGGTTATAATTTTGTTTCTCTGTGATCTACTATGACTTTCATCCTGTCATATAAGCTATAAATCAATCAGGAAAAGTAGCATTTGCTGAGGACTTAAGAGCACTCTAAGTAGACCGAACTGAAGGCAGGGACACTAGAGGGAAATAGGCTTGTGAAAATGCAGGAATAGATCCTCTCTCTCTTGTTCCGTTCCCTTTCTGTTGTATTTTCCTGGAAGATGTGGGCATTTGCTTGAAGATTCATGCTGTGGGAAGAGTGGACATAGCTTCCTATAGCCCAGGTGCACAATAGAAGATGGCTTAGTGGAAGGAGGTCAGAATTACAAAGAGCGGCTGATGGTTATTGTACCTATAATAGAATTTAGAAGGTTTTATAGCAAAGAGAAGCAAGCCCTTTACTTCTCAGCCTGCAGTCTCCAAGACCCTGTAAAAATGTTCTGCTTTCAAGAGAATTGTTGAAATAGTATCTAGGAGGAAATTTCCTCAAAATCTCAAAACTTATAAACCCAACCCTTTAAAGGGAAGATGGAAGGTCTAATTGAGATTATAGTACTGTTTCATGAGATGGGTGGCCTTAGAGGGCCTTGCCCTGTCATTGGCAGCCCCTAATCAGGTCTCATCATTCTGGGACCCTGGGCCAGCAGTGTCATCACCATCTTCAAACTTGCTAGAAACAAAATTCACAGGGCCCTACCCAGACCCAGTGAATGGGAATCTCTAGGAGGGGGCTAGCACCTGCATTTAAACAAAACCCCCAGGTGATATGTATGGCACATTAAGGTTCAAGAATTAGTGACCCAGAATACTACTGATCTTTCATCCTAGCCCTATGTTTTCAGCTTCTTTATTAAGTAATTTCAGACATAAATTATTCCTACAGGTATCAACACAACCAAAAAGGTATGAAGAAGCATGGCATAGTCACACTGGGAGAATGAACAGGGAAGATTTTGAAAGCTTCCCTAAGAAGTTAGAGAAGGATTCTCTACCTTGGCACAACTGACATTTTGGTAGTGATAATTCTTTGCTGTAGGGAGCACCTGGGCACTCTAGGATGTTAGCAGCATCCCTAGTCGCTACCCACTAGATGCCAGTAGCAGCTCTCAGGTTTCAGTTTGTAACAACTAAAATGAAGATTTTGCTAAATGTCCCCCAGGGAGGAGAGGAAGCAAAATTGGGCATAGAATGATGGAAAGTGTGGGTATCTCTGAAGGGGTTACCAGGGGAGGGAATATTTTACAGAGACAGTGGCATGGCAGTCATAACTGGGGCAATAATATGCACCTGTGCTCACGGCTCAGCAGGCATGGCTTGCATTTTGAACGCATTACCATTTTTAATCTTTACAACGAAACTGTGTTGTAAGGCAGGTACTGTTTTCCCCAGTTCATGAGTAAAGAAACCAACTTTTAGAGATTAAGTCACTTGTGTAAGTGATATATCAGGGACCCAATCCCAGGTCCACTTTAACCGTCATGCTATATTGCCGATCATATACCTATCTGTATATATGTATCTCTATCTGTGTCTCTCCATCTCAGGCTCTGTTGGCTCTGCCCTATCTATCTTCTGAATCTGGAAAGGACTGGAGAAGAGACACCCATTTATTAGCCAGAGCCCCAAACTGGCTTTTAAAACACCTGAGCTGGTAAGCAGGTATCCTAGCAAAAGCAGGCAGTGTTCTGCCCCACTGCAGCCCCGTGTTGCCCTGTTCCCTGGGAGTCTTCACCCTTTGCTTATTTCCCCCACTGCTCCCCTTCCCTGCGTGGAAGACAGTTCGGTTTGTGCCAGTTGATCACATCCTCCTTGGGATTTTCTCAGCAGGAGCCCCCAACCCGGTGCCTGGATATCAATGGCTGGCTCTGCTTTCAAGGGCCTGGGGAATTATGGGTGTGGGGGGGAAGGAAGGGGAGGGGGTGGAGAGGGGCGGGCAGCTCCACCATCAAAGGAAGCCGCTGGGAGGAGAGGGCAACCGGGACCTGGAGTTCACCTGACAGGGCACCCTGGTGTCTCCCCATACAGAGAAGCATTTACCACCACCCCTAGGGTGCCAGGGCCTCGCAGAGGGTTGTATCTGCCTCCCCTTTTGTAAATTTAGGGCATGGGACCAAAGGTCTCTAAGAGAGGGTGTACCTCAGAGCAGCGGTTTTTCAGCCCTGGGTGTGCATCAGTTACCTGTGGAGAGAGACGCCTACGCTGCCCGCCCCCATCTCAGTTTCCCTGGGCTCTGCGCGCTGTGCAGCTGTTGAGGAGCCCAGGGGACTGCAGTGTGCAGCCAGGGCTGGGAACCCCTGCACCAGGGGAAAGGGCTGGGGCTGGACGGATCTGGTGTCTGGGCCCTAGCTCTGCCGTTTTGAGATCCCAAGGCATTTACTTAACGACTCTAGGCCCATCTGTAAAGTAGAGATTATGACATCTATTTCATGGGAGTAAAACAATGCAATTAAGTACAGTGATAATGTGACCGTCCATGGCAGGCACTCAGAGTAGACCCTTCTCCAGGCTCCCTTTTGATACTCTGTTAGACAGTATTGTGCCTTTTTTTAAAAAAAAAAAGAGGACTTTTAATGTTCATTGCTTTAAGAAATCAAGGGAACCAACTTCCTTTTGCCCTCTGTTCCCAAATATTGATCTTTTCATCTTACAACTCCAGTAATAGGGGTTGTCATGATTTCATGTATGCAGAGTATTTGGAGGTGAACAACAGAAGGTTGTTATAAGAAGTATTAGAAGGAGTTATAGCAAAATATTAACAGGGACTGATTCGGGGTGATGACTGTTCTTCCCTTTCTACTTGTTGAGCATTTGCTAAATACTTCTAGGCTTACAGTTCTTCACTGGCCTCCCACGGCTCTCAGCAAAGCGTCCTGTCACTGCATTGCGGCTCCCAAGACCTGTTTCACTGGCCTCTCTTACATGCAAGCCCTCAAACCTTTTCGTGACCCCTCTTCCTCTGGTCTGCAAACGTAGGCTTTAAAAACATTTGTGATAACATACACATAACATAAAATTTGTTATTCTAACCATTTTTAAGTGTGCCATTCAGTGGCATCAAGTCCATTCACAATGTTGAGCAACCATCGCCACTGTCTCCAGAACGTTTTCATCAGCCCAAAGCTAAGCTCTGTACCCACTGAACAACCCCCCCCAATTCCTCCCTCCCTCCATCCACTGTAACGTCTAGTTTGCTGTCGGTCTCTGTGACTTTGCCTTGTCTAGGTGCCTCGTGTAAGTGATTTTATGCAACGTTTGTCTTTTTGGTTTTGTTTTGAACCATTATGCTGGTTTTACTTAGCATAATGTTCTCAAGGTTCATCCATGTTTTGCAGCACATGTCAGCGTTCCATTCCACTTGATGGTCAAACAATATTCCATTGTAGGTCTATACCACATTTTTTGTATCCATGCATCTGTTAATGGACATTCACCCTTTGGCTACTATGAATAATGCTGCTATGACTGTGGGTGAACAGGTATCTGTTTGAGTCTCTGCTTTCAAGTCTTTGGGATATATACCTAGAAGTGGAAATTGCTCTATCAAATGTTAATTCTGTTAGCTTTCTGAGGAACCACCAAAGTTTTCCATAGCAGGTGCATCACTTTACATTCCCACCAAGCAATGCACGAGGATTCCAGTTTCTCCACGTCCTCATCTGCACTTGGTCTTTTCTGTTTTCTTTTCATTTTGGGATGGTAGCCGTCTCAGTGGGTGTGAGGCGATCAGACACAGCCTTATACCAGATCCTCTTCTGCAGCCTAGGGCTTTGCATCTGCTGGTCCCTCTCCCTGAATCTTGCCTCCTCCTTGACCTTTAGGGGTTAGCTTAATTCTCACTTCTCCTGCAGTTTTCTCTGCTCCTCCAAACTAAATTATTCCCCCTTTAATCTGTCTTCTATTGTTCAGTTCATTTCCTGTGCAGCACTTGCCATAATTTGTAGTTATATAGTAAGTAACTTATTTTTCAAGCTCCCATCAACTCAAGGAGGGAAGGGGCTGGTCTGTAATAAGAGCTCAATTAACTGTCTTAGGAAGCTTGGGGTTTCCTGGAGCTCATATTTACGACAAGCTGAGGCTCAACTGGATGCAGAATGATGGTGAAGATGTTACTGTACTTAAACTTGCAGGCTGGTAAAGGCAAAGCACAAAACAAGGGGTTTGGCCTTCAGCTTGTTTTAAAGGGGCATAATGTATTCAAGCTCCTCCCATTTGAGTTAAGGCAGCCTCCAGGGGGTCAGATAACCGGCAGGATGTTGAGCTTGAGCCTGTGGGCTCTTCCTACCTTAGATTGTGACCTGGAAATCAAAGTATGATCTAGACTTAATTTAAGGTAGGTATTTAATTAGTTACTATGTATAAAGTGCTTAGAACAAGGCCTGGCAAATAGGAAGCCCTCAAAGTAGCTGTTATTATTTATTATAGATAATAAGCAAGGGTTAAGAGTTCTGCCAGCTGCTTCCTCAGTCTAGTGCTCTGGGATGGGTCTTGAAGGGGACTGTCCATCTCTCCCTCTGACCAGGTCCAGAATTAAGGGAGTTTTAGTTTTTGGTTCTTGGCAGCTCTCCAGGACTGTTCATTGTGTGGTTCAGAGGGCGTCACTATGATCATCCCCCAAACATAGCTCCAGTAGGGCACTCAGGACAGACGGGAGGCACTGCCTTCCACTGTAGAGGCCAAAAGGGTGTGGACTCTCCCTCTTCGGTCACTGTCAGCTAGAGCTTGGGCTAGTATTCCAAGCATGGGCAAGTAGGACGTCTGCCTTGGGATCCTGGGTCTTGATAGATGAAGGCATGGGTGTAGAGTCAAACGGAGACTCTTGGCAGCTGTGGGAGATTTCAGGGTCCAGGGTATGACATGAATGTCCAGTGGTACCAAGTGTCCAGGTGTGGTCACACCTGTGGTGGCACCCAAAGCAAATGATTTAATTATTTTTGTTTGTTTTGTTCTGTTTTGTTTTGTGGCATGTCTATTTTATTTTACATTGAGAAAATACACGTAAGAACAAAATCTAATAGGAATTCAATAATAGTTTTTTAATAACTGCTTTATTGAGCTATAATTCATACCATATAATTTATCTATTTAAAGGGTGCAATTCACTGGTTCTCACTATACTTACAGAATAGTGCAACCATTCCAAAGTCAATTTTAGAACATTTTTATCACCCTTTACCCCCACAAAACCCTGTACCCATTTGTAGTCACTCACTTCTCTCCCCACTTCCCTAGCCCATGCAAGATGAGTCTACTTTCTGCCCCTATAGATGACAAACTTAAACCAGAATTAAAACTGTACCTTCTTTGCCTTGAGGGAAGGTTCCTACTTAAGCCTCGCATTAGTTACCATTGCTGCAAAACAAATCAGCGCCAAATTTAGCAGCTTAAAGCAATGTGTATTTGTTTTCTCACAGTGCTTATGCAGCAGGAGTCTAGGTACAGCTGAGTTAGGTCCTCTGCTCCAGGATCTCTCACAAGGCAGGAATGTGTCAGCCTAGGCTACAGTCTTGTCTGAAGGCTTGACTAAGGACGGATCTGCTTCCAAGTTCGTTCACCTTGTTGTTGACAGGGCTGTTGGACCGAGGGCCTCATTTCCTTGCTGCCTGTCGGCTGGAGGCCAGTTTCTTGCCTCCTGGGCCTTCGCACTGTGGCAACGCACTTCATCAAAGCCAACACGAGAGAATCTGCCCGCAAAATAGAAGTCATAATCTTTTGTAACCTGATCATGGGACTGCTCTTCCCTCAATGTTGCTATATTCTTTTGGTTAAAATTAAGTTACTGGAGGGGAGGAAACTGACAAGGCTGTGAATACTAGGAGATGGGGAGCCCTGGGGTCATCTTGGATGTACATACCAATCCCTATCCTGCAACCCTCCCCTGAGTTCCATAGGCTACTCAGTATCTTTTTAATACATTTCTTTTTGGCTTGAGTGAACCAAGATTGGTGACTTTTATTTGCATACAGATCAACTTGTTTGTGGCTTTCTCTCCTGTAATTTTGTGACTCAGGTTTCTATTGATCCAGCTCCTTTCTCTATGCGGTATGAGCTACTTGGTAAAGTTATTGACACTGCTCATTACTCCTTTTTATTTTTTCAAAGTTACCAATTTTGTAGCCAAATAGTTCACTCTCTCAGAGCCAGCTGGCCAGCATCCATGAGAAAACTTGTTTGCATATTAATCTCCACAAAGGTCATGGAAGAGAGGTTAAGAACCTCTTAAATTCATCCTTCAAAATAAGAAAACTGAGTCCTGTTAATGCAATAGTCCATAAATCCTCACATCCAGCCCAGGGTTTTTGCAGTTTATCCTCATTTGTACCATGACCAGAGGTTGCTGCCTTCTCTTGAGGTTCTGTAGAATTTTAGTGTCAGAAATCAAGTGCAAACTAGCCTAAGCAAGAGAAGGGGATTTATTGACTCATGTACCTAGCAGAAATACTGGGGAGGCTCACAGGATCAGAAGAACTGTAGAGCTCCAGGACCTGCAGCCAGTGGCTCCATGCAGGCAGCTCTCCTTCTAGCCCCTGTTGACATCTCCATCATTTCTGTGTCTCACTTTCTTGGCCTCATGCTTTACTATTACAATCATGCTTTAGAATGTGGGCCAGAATAGAGAGAAGGATCGGGTCAGGTATTATTCCTAGGCCCAGGAAATGGGGTACTATGCTAGGCCAGGCCTGAGTCACATGACCACATTCCTGTTGCCAGAAGAAGGACCATGGAAAACCAACAGCCACTACTGCCAAGTGTGGGCCCTGATCCCTGAAAAATTAGAGATACCAAAAAGGACAAGATAATGGCATAGCCTGTGGTCAAATCCTTCCTGGGAACTTGCACTGGAGGGATTTTTTTTTGGCTAGTGTGTTTTGTAGTGTCTTACAATTCATTGTATTGTACCCAAGGTTCAATGTCTTAACTCCCTGGCAAAATAGGGTCACATTGAATTTTTTCATTATAGAGATTTCACTTGTTCCCTAACTACTTGACAGTTGGACAAAAATGATTGGTAGAAACATGAAAGCCAGGATTACATGGAAAATAACTGTCCATTTCATGGACTCATGACCAAGGTTAAATCACAATAATAAAAGAGGCTAGAGCTTTTTATTCACTGACTTTCTGTGATTTATGGGCAGATTGTTGGTTTTTGTTTTTAACCTTTCAAGTAAGGAATGATTTATCAAGTTTATGAAAACCACTCTTATTCAGAGACTCATGAATCTTAGTGCCAAGGGCTGTCTTGTTTTTAGACCCACATAAATATGGATTGAGGTCAAGATCAGTCAGATTTGACTTTTGGAAGATGTGATCCTGTGCTTCCTTCAAATATGCATGCTGACACTGAAGTTATGTAGTAATACTTCTGGACAAGCATTGGAGAGGGCTCTCTAGAAACTCTGAGCAAACTGGTTGAGACCAGTCACAGTTCCTCCAGGATATGCTCACCCCTGATCCCTTGCTCTTTGGTGGTTCTTTAGGGAGGGCCCTGTGTATGCTGAGTGATAGAAGCAGTTGTGTACAATGATTGGGTGGGATCCTACATATTTATAGCTTGGTGTAGGGCTCTCCCCCAAAAGGAAGCGGCTCACCTTTAAATTTAGACTGGGATCCGGTATTAAGGATGGCAGTGGGGTGTAGAGACTGAAAGGGCAACTTACCTGATGTGTCCCAGAGGCAAAGGGGATTGTCGAGTTTAGGAACCCTGTTCCTGGGTCAGACAGACTCTTGGCAAAGATGCCTCCCAGCTCTGTGACACTAGAAAATTAGTTAACTTTTTTAAGCCTTTGTTTTCTCATCTGTGAAAAGGAGCTGATAATAATACAAACCTCTAAGGATTGTTTGATGCATTTTAATAAAATAATCCAAGTAAGACATTTAACCGTATGTGGTCATATTGCTTTAAAAACTCTGGAGTAGTTGTGATCATCTCAGCAACAGTGATTTGACTGATTGATTGATTGATTGGGTTCCCTGTGTGTCCCCTTTCTAGTGCTGTTGGGCACTTAACAACTTTCAGAAATCTTGATGCAAATAGCAAACCACTGCTACCACCTGAGGGCACCGGGGGTCTCCCGCTAGTAGCTTTGGAACTAGGCTACTCAGGTTTCTGTGCAGGATTTAACTCGGAGAACTCCAGTTTCTCAGCTGTAAGGTGAGACAGGAACACGTGCTGTGACCTTAGAGAGAATAGTATATTTAAGTGGGTGGCAGAGTAATAAGCTCCACTGTAAGTCAGCTTTTAAAAAATTCCCCACCTGGCAGCTCTCACCCATTGGCTCTATCTGTGGGTTAAACTCAACTAATCTGTTCTCTGTTTCATTCTATACTGAATTGTTTTAATAATTTTCCTCTTGGGATCCAAATTTTTCTCTTGGGATCCAGATATTTGACAGTTGAGCATTTTATAGCTTTGTCTAACTCTGAGGTCAGAGTCACAAATAAATGCCAGTGACATTTTTCAGTAACAAAGGTATTCTGTGAGAATAAATTAATTGATGGTTAAATAAACCTGGAGAGCACTAAATTAAAAACAAAAATTCCCCACCTGTTCATCTTGGCCATCCCAGGTCATGGTGATGGCACAAGGGGGGGTCTCTAGAAGAAAATCTCAGCTCTCCCTGTTCTCAGTTTTGCCCTCATTCTTACTGGTCCTGAGCCAGACTTCATTGCTTTTAAGTCTGGCCTGATTTTCTCCAAGGTAAGGCCTATAGACATGATAATGGGCACTGCCCTTTGGCAATATGATCTTTATGTATGACTCATCATGGCATGGGTGCCAATTAGGAGAAAACGTAGAGGTCAATCTCAGCTCCACTGAGGATGTGCGTGTAAAACTGAATTATAAACACACACTGATGTGGTTATAATTTTGCATCAAAATGGGGAAGACACATAGCAAATAAAAGACTTGTTGATGTGGACAAAGTGATGCTCAAAGGTCAAAGTTTCTTGAGAAAGTTCTCTCTGCTTCTGTCTAGCACTGGAAAACTACAAATCAAGAAAAACGCTGTGTCTTCCCAAATGATCGATTCTTCCTTCACATTGCAGATTCTTCCCTGACACCATTTCACATGGGTCACTATTTGGGAGGGAGAAAAGCATGTGGGATGTTGAAAATCTTGGTGACCTTTGCTGACATTCTCCCTGCCTGTCTTGCAGCCTACCTCTGCTTCCTCCTGACTGCTCTGGGCGTGACAGCTGGTGCCCATCGCTTGTGGAGCCACAGGTCCTACAAGGCCAAGCTGCCTCTGAGGATATTTCTGGCTGCCGCCAACTCCATGGCTTTCCAGGTGGGGATGCAGGGTCCTCTGCCTTAGGAACCCAGCACATATGACACTGTGGGAACCCAGCACAGATGGCACTGTGGGAAGAGGCACAGACCTGCTGCTTGTGGCCTGGACATTCCTCCACCCCTGGTCCAGGCTGGCTGCTTAGGTCCCAGGGATTCTCTGCCTGTGCCCAAGTGTTTGTCTCATTGTAGCTTTAGCTATGGTAGAATATCCCCTGGGGAATTTGTGCCCCAAGGCATGCTGAACCACAAAGGAGGAAAGAGATTGTCTATCCAAGCTCCATGACCTAAACGTGCTCTGAAACCTTCAACATCAGTCTGTCTCTAACTAGAGCCAAGTTCCAACTGAGCATTTTGTATGCATGTTGCTTTGAACCTCACAGTAACCCTATGAGCTAGGTGTTATATGTGTCCCCTTTTACAGATGAAGAAACTTAATGCTTAATAAAGCTTAATGAAGTTAAGGAACATGCCCAAATCATATGGAATATCCCAGTCAGGCAAATGCAGGTCTGACTCTAAAGCCATTGCTCCTACAAAACATATTCTTGAGGTTGCCCTATAACTGTGGTGGCAAGTCTGTTCAATATGGAGTCAGAAGACTCAGGATTTAAGTCTTACTCTGATGGTTAGTAGCTGTGAATCACTTAATCATTTCTAGTTTCTTCATCTGTAAAAATAAGAACATGACTTTACTTCTAGGGTTATTAAATGATTGCAAATCACAAGGAGCTATAAAAATATGAGAGTGTCATCTCTGCAATAGGACCGGGCCATACCCTTATGGCCATAATCCTGTCCTAGGCTGTTTTCCCACCATCCTGGGTACTTTCTGAACTGGTAGAGTTTTGTTTTGATCATGCATCTCTGTTTCCCTAGTTCCTCATCTCATCCAGGTAGGGTGGGTGGGAACAACTTGTTTTCAAAGTTTCTGCCTGGGTATGAGTGCAAATGATTCCAGGCCCTGTGGATTTTCACCATTGGGAAGAAATAGCAATTCCCAAAAACAGCATTAGGGTCCAGGGAAACAGGTGACTTTGGAGACTGTGACCACAGATGTGAAGGTCACATGGCCACCTTTGCAAATGGACCTCCCGTTCCTACAAGACAGGCTGACCTTGAGCATTTCTCCGTTGCTCTTGTGTCTAAGAATTCATTTCAAACGTAGGCTTCCTCCTACAGCTTGAACATTCATAAAGCAAATATGAGATAACACAAGAGATCACTTAGGGAACACCATTCACATTAAGAATATCTGTTGATTATAATTGAAGCCCAATAAGGAATGGGTGCCATGTTCCTAGAGAAAAAGCCACTGTGCACAAAGGAGTAGTTGGCAGCTGCTTGGCTTGTTTTGCTCACCATCGGCGATGTGAGCTATGCTGCACTTCATCCTGACTTCAACCATCTAGTTCAGTGCTCTGCTTGGTTTATCATAACAATGAGTTCCGATAATGATAATTTAGAAACTCACTGACTTGGGTCTTAGATTTAGCTATTAACAACTTCACTTGGTAATTCTCATTTATTTTGTTCAAGCAATTTATTATTTTTAGCCTCCAATTACACACTCATGTAACTATAAAGCACCTCTGTTATTGGATCTTTTTCCAACATAAGTAACTTGAAATTAAGAGCCGAAAACTCTGATTTCTCCTTTCCCAGTAAAACTGTTATATTTATACCTCAATTTTTGAGAACCTAAGTTTCCTTAACAAAATATCACATTGTGATTTTAAAGTTACTCTAGGGAGAAAGTACATTAAAAAGTAAGCAAATTCTTGGCCCTGCCATTTGCTAGATGTGAGCTTTTGTGCAAGTCTCTGATCCTTTACCTGTAGAAGTGGGGGGGGGGATAGTAATACTTACCTCAGAGAGTTGTTGGGAGGATGAAATAATTAATAAAAACTGCCTAGTGTTTTGTAGCACTCAGTCAATATTGTTCCCCCTCTTCTTTATGAGAATGGGCAAACTGTCTCATTCGCTTCGTATTGTAGGACCTATCATGTAGAAAGTACTCAATGATTGACTGTTAAATAAATGAAAAAGGAATATACAGTTTTAAAATATATCTTTAGAAATCATCAAATTTGGATAATGGATCCTCTAGGCTCACATTTGTGGTGGATTTTTTTTCATTCATTCCATAAATATTTATTGAGCACCTACTATAGGGCTGGTACTGAGCTAGGCACAGTGGGTATCATGATTAGCCCACATTGTCACAATCCTTATGCCTTCATAGAGCATTCCATCTAGTGGGATATTAGAATTCCTACAGTTTCCTACAATGGAAATGTCTGTTTCATGAGTCTGAGGTGTATAGCAATGTCACTTAGTGAGAGCTATTTATAAGATCAACATAGGTCCAGCTTCCATACAATGCATAACTATGTCAGTGGGGAAGAACACAGTCAACCCAAGCCACTTAACCCTAGGAAGAGAACAACCTGAGAATGTAAAAACTGAGCTGTGATCTCTCAATCTAGGGTACTGACCTACAATCCTGACTTAAGGCAGAGTGATCGACTTAGTTTTTCTTCGATGTCCCCCTGGATTTTTAAAGATAGTTTCAAAGGGTCTCCTATGCTTTCCTCCATTAGAATTGCCATGTTTGGGGCCAAAATGAACAAGTCATCCTCTGTATTTGAAGATGAGCAGAGATTTTGCTAGATGCTGTAAACAAAATCTTGATCATCAAGAACAATCTTTGTAAAGTTGGGACTTAATCATTTGAAATTTCTTTTTCTCTTTCTTCTGGAGAGGATTTATGTGTGGGATGGGGGCAATAATGGGAAAGGTGGAGGTGCTTTAGTCAGAAAAGATGAAGATGGGGCAGGAGTGCCAGACAAGGAGATGTAATAATCCTCTGTCCACTCTATATCCTTGTGTTCAGCAAAGACCCCACGTTTCCTTTCTGGCCCATCCTCCTTTCCTGCCAGTATGAGGCAAGTCAACCTAAAGACTGCTTGAAAACTGCTTATAGTTTTCTCCAAGACAAATGTAGACCCAGGTGAGGGATTCCTGCCATTCAGTGGCCTCCAAGAGTTGAGTTTTCATAAGCGGTAGCTTTGATACCCACTTAGGACTTGGCTCTTGTGCGCATGCACATACCTCTGCTGGCTGCAGCTGCGTCCCTGCTGAACTCAGTCCACAAGCACCTGTTAGATGCTTCAGCCTCCTCCCTGCCTGCCCTCATTTACTCATCAGATCCTAGTAGAAAAGCATTGGATTTCAAGCTAGAAGGGAGTTTAAGGAATTTAATCTACATCCTCTTTTAGAGAAGAAAGGTAAAGAGAGACCCAGAGAACATCAGTGACTTGTCAAATGTCAAACAGATAATGGATAGACCAGACTGAAACCCATGTCTCCTGACCCTCAGCCCAGGGATCTTTTTGCCTTACCCATGGACATTTCTTCTGTGATGTTCAACAGTGTGAGTGGTAGACAATTTATAGTTGGGTCTTGCTCCTTTATCCACTCTGACAGTCTCTGTCTTTTAATTGGTGTTTTTGGACTATTCATATTTAAAGTGATTATTGGTATAGTTGGATTCATATCTGTCATATTTCTTCTACCTGTTGGTTATGCATTGCCCTTGTTTTTTCTCTTCTACTCTTTTTCTGTCTTCTCTGGTTTTAATTATATAATTCTAATTTCTCCCTTTGCATAGCATTTCAATTATACTTGTTTTTAAAAGTTTTAGTGGTTGCTCTAGAGTTTGCAGTATACATTTGCAACTAATCCAAGTCCACTTTCAAATAACACTGCACCACTTCACAGTAATGAAATTACCTTGTAACAGAGTATTCCCAGTTCCTCATTGCTGTCATTCATTTCATTTATCTGAAAGCTGTATACAGTTACATTACTATTTTGAACAAACTGTTACCAGATCAATTAAGAATAAGGAAAATTAAAGATTTTATTTTACCTTCATTTATTCATTCTCTAATGCTCTTCTCTCTTTATGTAGAACTGAGTTTCTAACCAATGCCATTTTCCTTCTCTCTGAAGAACTTCATCACTTCTTGCAAGGCAAGTCTACTGGTGACAAACTCTCTCAGTTTTTGTTTATCTGAGAAAGTCTTTATCTTTCACTTTTGAAGAATAACTTTTTGGGGTGCAGAACTATAGATTTGAGGATTTTTCTGTTGTGGATAAAGTGAAGGTTCCCATGGCCAGGATCCTCACCTGAACCTAAACTACTTGATGATGTAACTGGCCTGCTGCTAAGCTACTGCTTCCACATGCATAGGCAATAAGCTATTATTGACTGAGTCACTGTATAAAGATCTCTGCCCAAGGCTCTGGGCAGAGGTAAAGATGAAGGAGGATTACAGACCTGCAGGCTGTTGGATGCAGATGTAATTCCAGTGCTCGACCTATCGCTGGGAGAACAAGCTGGGTAATAAACCCTTTCACCCCAAGAATGTTCCATTGTCATCTCTCGGTCTCACTAAATCCGTAGTGAACCTCCCCAGGGCTGAAACCCATTGGCAAGATATCTGTCAACATTTTAAATAATTTATTTCACTTTCTTCTTGCTTACATATTTCCTAAGAGAAAGGTTATCTTTGCTCCTCTACAGGTAAGGTATTTTTCCTTCTGGCTTCTTTCAATATTTTCTCTTTGTCTTTGATTTCCTATTCAAATGATTTGCTTAAGTATAGATTTCTTTTGCTATTTATCTTGCTTGATGCTCTCTGAGCTTTCTGTATCTGTGGTTTGGTATCTTTTATTAATTTGGCAGAATTATCAGCCATTATTCAAATATTTCTACTGTTCATTCCTTCTTCTCTCTCACCCTCTTTCTTCTCCTCTGTGTATCCCAATTATGCATATAGTATACCTTTTATATTTGTCCTGTGCTTCCTAGATATTCTGTCCCATCTTTTCTCTTTGCATTTCATTTTGGGAAGAAACTATTGGTTCTTTCCCTAGCTGTGTCTAGTTTACTGATGAGCCTATCAAAGACATTCATTTGTTGAAGTTTTTCTGAATTGTCGAATTTTCTTTTCATTCTTTGAGTTTCAATCTTTCTGTTTATATCACCCATCTTTCTTGCACATTGTCCACTTTTTCTGTTAAAGGCCTCAGTATATTAATCATAGTTGTTTTAAATTCCCAGTCTAATAATTCCAACATCTGTGCCATGTCTAAGTCTAGTTCCAGTGCTCACTTTTTCTTTTTAGATGGTATTTTTTGCTTTTTAGCATACTTTAACTTTTTGTTGAAAGCTAGACATGATGTACTGAGTAAAAAGAACTGAGGAAACAGGGCTTTAGTGTGAGGTTTTAATGTTTATCTGGCTAGGAATTAGGATGTGCTTACTGTGTGCTGTAACTCTGGTGTCAGGAGCTAACATTTCCTCCAGTGTCCTTATTTTTGTCTCTTCCCTATTGTCTTTAGGTTTCCCTAGGGATTTCTTCTTAAATAGATGTTTTAAGGCAGTGTGTCTGGGGAGGTTTCTCCCTGTACACTAGGTGAAACCTCAGCCTGGATGGTGGAGGGTTCTTAACTCTGATGAAGAAAGAATTCTTCAACAGGTCAGATGAGTGTAGGTAAGTAGGGAATGGCAGCAGCTGTGCAGGTAGCAGAGCACAAAGAACAGAGGGAGGAAAGGGAAGCTCAGTGAACTCCTGCTCAGTGTAAGGCAGATCCTTGCCAACTCTGAAGCCAGGGTCAGCTGGCATCCAGTGTCTGCTTGAATCTGCACAGCATGGGAACCAAGCCCCTCCCACCCCAGGATTTGGGGGAGTTGCACAGCACTGGATGGAGTGAGATTATGTTCTGAGAACTTCTCAAAGCAAAGAGAAGAGATTTTTGGGCAGGCTACTAAAAAGCATGATCATATAGCTACAGTCTCATCTGGGTCACCCAGGCAATGGGAACTTGCAAGCCCAAATCAGAGACCTTGTAACTCTTTCCTAGTTTTCTGAAGTAGGACAGAGAGAGTGCTTAAGTCTAGCAAATTGAATGAACTAGTAAAGTAACAAAGATACTTACCACTGGAAGAGCAGAGAGACAAGATGCAATAAGTTGAGCAGTACTTAAGGCAAAGTACACATTTGAAGAAAGGGAGTGTGGGCAACCTCAGAGAGGAGGTACACTTAAAGGCTTAGAATTCTGTCTTTTAAGGCTTTCAAAAATGGGGCAAGGGGCTGGTGGGTCACGGGCTAGGCTTGACATGTGGTCTTATGATGTCTGTCTCCAGTGAAAGACATCACGTCATTATCCGGTCATTCCTCTCGATATTCTGTAAGATTAAATTTAACACAAGGGATTTCTTAATCCTGTTCTTCTCCAGAATTGTGGTTACTTACCCTCAAGCAGTGGGGACATATCATTTAGGACTACTTGCCTGTCTTAAGATAGGGTGACTTATTGTCTGATGACCATAAAATATGTTAGGAACCTTACATCCTAACTCCCTGGTTTTTAAAATGGAATCTTAGTCTTAAAATGGAGTCCCTTCCTGTTCTTACGATACTATTTATATCTTGGCATTTTTCATCATAGGCAGGAAAAATTAATCATGATGCTTGTCCCACGTCCCTTCTCTACCTTATAGGGATTAAGGCTTTCTGTTCTTTCTGTTGAAATCCCATCACAGGAAGCCTCAATATGGAGACAGCATGTTGGGTGGGGGTGGGGATTAGGGAGTGGGGGGTGTTCTATAGTCCTGGATTAGGTCTCAGTGTTTTGGTAATCCTAAAGTAAGTATTTCCCTTCCTGCAGATTAATTAGGCTTTGGTAAAACCCCAGTTGATTAGGTTCTGGCAAAATAATTTCTCTTAAGGACAGATCTTGCTAAGGAGAACAGAGAGATCTGCATTATTTCAGAATGATTACTTTTCTCCTCCTCCTGCTGGAAGAACAAGGGAATTTTTCTCAGCTGTTTCATAGTGAGACATGGTGGGGCTTCTGGAAGTAAAATTCATGAAAGTGTGAGGCCCCCTACGACTGGGCCCTCTAGGAGTCTTTAACTCTCAAATTTGTCCACACTAAGCCTCCAGCAATTAATAAATTATAGTTTAAAGTGTTCCTACCCATCCTGGTGTGAGTTGCAGGCTTTTGCTCCCAGACCTCTGCTTCCAGTAGGCTCTGCTTCTCTAACTGCCTGTTATCTCTGTAGTGTTTGAGGCAGCCGTTTGGCTTGTGACCTAATTTCTCTGATGGATCTAAGAAGAGTTGTTGATTTTCAGTTCATTCTGCTTTTTCTTACTGTGAGGATGGGAGTGACTACTACCAAGCTCTCACATATCAGACCAGAAAGTGGAAGTTACAGTGCGATTGGTAAATAAACCTAAGTTTACATATAAATATGTCAAGTAAATCATACAGTCATGGGCCATGAATTTTGACAGCTCTATAATAACAACAATAGCGACAAAACAGAACAATTACCCAGTGCTGATTACACACCAACCCTTCATTAGGCCCTCTAAGTCATCTGAGAATCCCCATGCGAGGTCGGTAACTGTTATTTTCCTCATTTGATAGATGAGAAAATGGGAAGGAAAGGGGCTGTGTAACCTGTCCAAGGACATACATAAATACATAAGTGATAAAGGGGGACTCAGGTGCAGGTGGCTTGAGGCCAGAGGTCGCCTTCTCACTGTGATGCTCTAATGCCTCTCCCAGGGTCACAGTCTGTATTTAGCCTTTTGTTCAACAAATACCTGTGCTAAGCATTGTTCTAGGCACTGGACAATCAGACAGATAGGCCCCTGTCCTCATAGCGTGTTATGTTACAGTGGGAGAGGGAGTAAATGAATAAACAAGTGTATTCCAAGAGAGAAGAATAGGGAGAATTTAAATAGAGCAGCGTGGTGAAGAGTCTAGGCAGGCGGCTTCCTTAGAGAGGCTGCGGGGAGAAGACCTCACCGAGCAGCTGGGGCCTGAGGGAGAGGATAGTGGGAGAAGAGGGTTCCAGGCAGTGCAGAGCTGGGAGCCGTGAGGTGTATTCAAGGAGGAGGAAGATGGCCAGTGTGGCTGGTCCATGGCAGCATGGGAGACAGCCATAGAAGAAGCCAGCGAGGGGGATGGGGCCACACCAGGGCAGACCTCTGGCAAGGAGTGTGGGTATTTTTCTAGGTCCCATGGGAAGGCACCGCAAAACTGGAGGCAGGGGAGCCACATGGCTTTAAACAGTTAAGTGACATAACTAGGCCTCAGACCACAGTCATGAGACCCTTTAGTGCCATATTCAGGACCCTGCCAAGCCTCCAGGCTGGGTCTCTGTGGGTGTGCATGTCAAGGAGAGACACTTGCAAATTAGGCAGTGCCCTCGAGGGCAGCTCTGGGTGCCAGCGCAGCACGCAGTCAGGCAGGCAGGAGAAAAAACCTTAGAACACTAACATGGGCTCAGGAATCCTAAACCTTACATGGCAATCTGTGCAGGGATCCTGTTTTAGTGTTTGCCACCTCTCCTAACCCCAAGCCTACCAGCCTTTCTTCTGCACATCAGAAACAGGTTTGCCTTCCCGTCTTTCAAAGTGGGTGGATGTTGGTTTCCTTCCAGTATTAACAGGCAGCAGAAGTGGTCCTGCTCCAGATGCCCTGAGAGCATTCCCGGGGCTGCGGCAGATGATTGGCACACCAGGCCCCACATTGCCTCCTTCCACAGCATTTAGGCCTCCTGGGCATGCTTGGAAGTCACGTAGGAAGGACAAATAGCTGGGTCACCTTAGAGCAATTTCTCTGCTCCTGGTCATGGCGATTATGGATTCATGAAGGCAGTATTGTTACAAATGCTTCTTTGTAACTCCGTCGGGATTGGTGGATGCTCTGACAGGTGAAGGTGGGGGTGAGAGAGCGCAGAAACTCCTGTGGCTACCACGGGAGTAGGGGCCTGTCTGTCTGTGCTTACTTGGCAGGAGTAACCACACTTCCTGCCAGTAAAAACGTACCTTTCAAGGTAGAGATTAAAATGGCTCCACCTGCCTAAGATGCCCCACTTCCTTCTTTGCTGTGGATCTAGGACAATGATAGCGGGGAGATGAGTGAAATCACCTAAGGAAATGAACCTCATGGGAATGAAAATGTCAGAGCCTGAGCTGGTTGAAGAAAAGAGTAATCCTGTTAGATGTACCAACCAATCTGTCTCTCATGCTACCCTCCCCAAAAATAGCACACGCTCTTTATGCAGATTTGCTTCTTTGCACAACGGATGTATTCTGAAGCATTTCAAGGAGATTAAATCTTTGTAAACAAAAAATGTATACTTAAAAGGCACACAAGAGAGGTTTTATTTAAGGAAATACTTGTTGGTAAAACAGAGGGTATTTTCGTAAACAAATAGCTGTCAGATTTTATATATTCATTAGGCTCCACATCTATATTAAAATTTGAAATATACACTTGTTTAAGATGAGTTCCACATGCAGTCTTGTCCATTTTGAACCTATTTTGAAATGTATTCTCAAGCTATAGTTTCATTCTGCCTTCTTTAAATAAAGCTCGCTAGAGGTGCTCAGTGAGAGGATGCTCTTTCTCCCCCTGCCAATCTCTTCCTCTCCTAGAAGCACAAAAGGTTGGAGCTGGAGGACCTTAGAAGCTGAATCTAATCCCTTATCTAAGGCCCAAATGTCTAGCTATTTTGTTTATTTTCCCACATTAGCTCCAAAATTGTTTATAGGTTTTGAAGGAGACTGTCCCAGTGCAATTCCTTAACACGCTTTTTCTTCCTGTACCTGCCACCCGCCGTCTGGGCTGAGCTAGCATGTTGTCACTGCTTCCTTCTGTATGCCATGCTCCCCTGCCAGACACACCTACGGGGTTGCTTTCTAGGTTTCCCAACCCACTGATTATTTTGCATTCTAGATGATTTCTCTCCCAGCTGTCTTCATTTGCATTTTTCCTAAATCAAATCTCATTGTGATCATTTTTATTCGTATTTTTAACCTCTTTAGATCCATCTGTGTTATTTCTCTGTCCTCCAATGATGCCTGCAACACCTCCTAATTTTGTACCAACCAAAACATTATTAGCAAAATTTGTACACCTTATTCAAGTCATTAATGACTAATGTTAAATAAAACTAGATCTAACAAATGCATCTGGGCCTTCCATTAACTGCCTTCCCTGGCCCCCTGCCCCTCATTAGATACTGAGTGGTTTTCAAAGTTCAGGCTTTTCAGTCATCCTGTCCTAGTTCCTTTTAACACCAGCCAGAGCTCTCTTCACAGGAATGTCTCAGGAATGCTGTTTTACATGCTTTATTAAGTCCAAAGATACAGTAGCTACAGGAGTCACTGAATAACTATTTTAATTAATGGTAAAATTTATAGTTTCATATGCCAGAGGAAATTTCTAGCCTTGCTTTTAAAAACTCTTTTAGAAGGCAGACACATTTGATTATCTTCATTTTCTCCTATTGATGGTTCTGTAGCTTTTTGTGTAAATCTGCTGGTTAATTCCCATTGAATTTAAAGGTGCATAAACTACTACATGCTTGTGAGAAATGTAAGAGGTGTATAAGAAATGGCCCTTGTCATGAGGAGCTTATGACCTGTTAGAGCTGGCAGACTTGTATTATAATAAAGAGGGACTCCAACAAGACAGTGCAGAATTAAATTGCTCAAAAGCTTCATATTGACTCTTAGGGCTGCAGAAATATGAATATGGGCTAGGGTATTAGGATGAAGCCTAATACAGCAGGGGAGTTTTGCACTGAACCTTGAAAGGTGAAAAGGATTCACCTGAGCAAGGAAGAGGTGGGGAAGGTAGAGTAAGTACATTAGCTAAGATAGAGAGGAATGATCCTGACATACTGTATGGGGCTCCTGTAGAAAATCAGTCTGGCTGAAGAAGGAAACTGGTGTAGCATGTTGCAAATCCAGCTAGCTGCATGACATCTCTCACTTGACATCTCCTAGGTATCTCAAAATCAACGTGTCCCAAACCAAAGCATGACTGGGTCCTCTCCCCCCAGACTACTTCTCTCCTAATTTTCCCCACCAGAAATCTGCATGTCACCCATGATTTCTCCATTTCCCTCATCATCCCTCGTCCAGTCTTTTAGCCAATCTCTTCAAGTCTACTGCTAAATTATACCTTGAATCTGCATGCTTCTCATCTCTGCCACCCCTAGTCCAAGCCATCATCATTTCTTGCCTAAACTATTGCAAAAGCCTCATAAACTGGTCTTCCTCCTTCACTACTTGCCCCTCCCCATACTGCAGCCAAACAGAACTTAATGAAAATTAAACCACTCTCCAGCAAGAAAAATAATCTTTCAGTGGTTTAGCTTTGCATTTGAAATGAAATCCAATCTCATTATTGTGAACAGGAAGGCCCTGCATGATCAGATTTTTGCATAAGGTGCTGTTTCTACCCCCCAGTAGTTGTACTTCAGTAGAATTCTAACCCTAACCACCCCTGATTTAGTGTCAGATCCCACAAGTCAAAGCCTCAGTCCTCTACACCACTGCCCCCACTTCAGATGTCTGCTGCAACAAGGGGGTCTTCTAGGCCACTCATACCTCTGACCAACTGGCTACCAATTCAGGGGTTCCCACAATGCCCTCAGGTCTGATAACTCACTAGAACAACTCACAGGACTCAAGAAAGTGTTATACTTACTATTATAGTTTCCTTATAGGAATACAATTCAGGACCAACCAAAGGGAAGAGATGCACTGGGCAAGGTCTCAGAGGATCCCGCCTGCAGAGCTTCTCTGCCCTCTCCCTGTGGAGTCAGGGCACATCACCCTCCCTGCCCACAGAGTGTGTTCACCAGACAGGGAGCTTCCCCAAACCTCAGTGTCTAGAGTTTTTACAGGAGTTTCATTACGTAGGTGTGATTGATTAAATCACTAGCCATGTGACTGAACTCAGTCTACAGTCCCTTTCTGCTCCCAAAGTGCCGACCCTCCAATCACATGGTTGGTCTTTCTGGTGACCAGTCCCATTCATGCTTCCCTCGTTTGCATAATAAAGACAGTCCTATAACTCAGGAGATCCCGGTGGCTTTGGAAACACTGTTCCAGGAACCACCGGGGCCAAAGACCAGATACATTATTTATTTTACCATAGAACCTCTCGGACGTCGTCTGGCACCACTCTTGCCCTCACTTCATGCCCCTGACACTCTGGTCTTTTAGTTTCAGGACTGTGCCTGGTCTTTCCCTCTAGCTGAGGCAATTCCCTTCTCCCTCCCTCACTCCCACCCAAGTCTTCCAGTTAAAGATTACTTGATTAGAAAGTCCTTGCCGTCTGTGTCCCCCTTGTTATTCCCCATACCTGTTTGCTTCAAATGATTTTATTTAACTGATGGCATTTACTTTACATTTGTCTCCTCCATAAACTATAAACTCCTTGAGGACATGTCCTATTCCTTCTTTATCTCCTAGCACCAACTAGACAGTCAGCAACTATTTGTCAAATTAAAGAATAATAAATACAGTGGGAAAGATAGGAATGATCATTCTAGTTGAAGTGCTTTGGTTGCCAAGAAGAAGAAATGTTTAGACTTGATGAGAAAAGTATTGCAGAGAGGCTGTCAGATAATAAGTGAGAGGATGATGGGTATTTATGGAAGATGAGTAGGGTTATAATACATACGGATTTTATGACCTTGACATTTTTGAAATTTTCAGATCAGTTATTTTGTAGAATGCTCCTCATTTTTGGTTTGTTCGTGTTCCCTCCTAACTACATTCAGATTGTACATTTTGGGCGGGAATGCCACATTAATAATCTCAGGTCCCGAGCATCAAGCCAGAGGCACATGATACCACTTTGTCACATTATTGGTGGTATGAACTTTGATCACTTGGTTAAGGTGGTGCCTACCCAGTTTTTCTACTCTGAGATTACTGTTTTTCCTTATGTAATTAAAGACTAATTTATGTTGAGATACCATGAGCCTATGTAAGTATTTTTTTCTTCACCAAATATCTACCCAGTTGTTTTAGCATACATTAGTGATTCTTGCCTGAATCAGTTATTGCTATGGCATCTGCAAAATGGTGATTTTTTAACTCCAGGATTTCTTCTACATTTGTTGGTCGGCATTTTACTTCACATTTCCTTATTTGTTATGGGCTTATGGATTCTTATTTTATTCAGTGGATTTTATCTAGTTTGTTCTGGGGGAGGCACTACAAATGGACTCCTATGTCCTTTTTGACACATTCCATTTTTTTAGCAATTGCCGACTTTCTGGCACAATAAAATATTCCAAATTTCTCTAACACTTTTCCTGCCCTAAACCTGCATCAGCCATTTCACTGTAAGTACTGACTCCTCCTAGTGGGGAAAGGTATTTAAAAGCCAAGATCTGGGGGCAGAGTGTGTCCATTGCTCCGAGACTCTCATGTTTTCTAGGCCCTTTCCTCCCTGAAATTTTGATTCACTTAATGAAGGAGATCACGCTCAGGAGACTAGAACAATGCTCACATCACTGACTCCAAACCTCCAAACCCCAAACTGGAAAAGAGCCACAGAAGGCCATTTGTTGACTGACCAAGTCATTTTTACCAAGTGTGTTTAAAAATTGTAACACTCTTATTCAAATACATTCTCATTATAAGAAATTTAAACAATGGAGTAATAAAAGAAAATATGAAATACCCCTTTCCTTCTTGGCAGTCTCTAAGTTTTATTAGTGAACACTTTTTAAACCACTAAATCTAGCTTTTCAACACTTGCCCAGCTTCTAAAACCTTCCCAGGCTGAGTGCCATGTGAAGGCTAGGCAGCAGGTGGAAACTTGTTCTCTCGAGGCTACAGCTTGCCAGGTGGTGTTGACTGCTGCCAGGTCCTTCTTGGGGACTTTCTGAGCTCTTCTTACAGATTGCCAGTTTTATCTGGAGGGAAATTAGTATTGCCAACCCAATATCAACAATGGGGAAAGCACTGAATGTACAATGTTGGCCCTTGAACTGGAGGAGATTAAATGCAGACCCCAGAGACTGAGCTAAAGACTATTTCAAATGAGCCTTATGGTCCCTAAAGAGTGGAGGCAGCAATGTCTTTGGTCCCCTTGATAGAATGACTCTCTTCCTGCACAGGATGCCGTGCACTCACAAGATATACACACACACACATGTGCATGTGCACACACATGCACATGAGCATGTACACACACTTTCTATTCTAAAACCTGCCTGTTCAACATGTTGGTCCTGGTTTCTTTTTCACTCCTGACTGGAAACAAAGATGCATTATGAAACAAAGATGCATTATGAATACAAGTGGAATTCCCTTTGGCTGTATTTTGTGGCCACCTGGTAAAATTTCCCTTTTGGAATGTCAAACAGCCGCACAATTGAATTAGGGGACAGAACAAGCAAGTTGGTCAGAAGCAAGCATCTGTTTGCAGCTAGACTAGGGGAAAGCCGACCAGTGATTCTGGTCTTGGACCTGTTGAATAGGATAAGTTAGATGCTGTTTACACTGAGCCTTCATCTTGCTAACCAGTGGGTATTGTGTGGACCTTAAAAGACAGTTTCCCCTATGGCTGTTTCAGGGACTAGGCTCAAGAATTGATTTTGAACATGAAAGGTAGTTGGGAAAAAGTAATTCTGATGGAGCAGGTTGCTTCATAATCTGCTATAGTGGAGCTTTTGAGACTGATTACCTTTGCTCAACTGTGCTTATGGAGAAAATTCTCACATGATCAATTTCAATTTCTACAGTCTCAGCAGGGACCCCATTTAGGGATATTATCTGTGATGGAGAGTGAAGTCATAAAGGCATAAGACAAAGGGTGGATTTCAGCAAGGGCACTGTCACACTGGTTGAGGTGTGATTGGTTGATTAGTGCTAATAAGAACAAAGAGAGAAAAAAGCTGGCGTAAAGACGCAGAACTGACTGGATTACTAGATGGATCTTAGTGCTTCACAGAGTTTTTCCTAATGTGGGGCCAGTGGCAGAAGCTGAGTTGTTTTGACTCAAGAGTACAGAAACTTAAAAAAAGGAGTGTTTCCCCCATCTCACAAAAGAACAACTTGCTTATTATAAAACTTTAGAAAATACAAACTGAAAAAATAAAAGTAAAAATCACCCACTGTTCCACTTCCTGGAAAGAACCACTGTAAACACAACAGCTTGACTTATGCTTTATTTTTCCTATGCTTAAATACACATTTTTATTAAAAATGGGTTCATACAGTACCTATTATTTTGAAAACTATTTTTCATCAAACTGTTTCCCTCCTCATCTCTCCATGTTAATACTGCAATGTCTTTTTTGTTAGTTTTTTAGTAAAAAACCAACAGATACTCTTGTTAAAAATTTCTGAGTATAAAATAAAATGTAGATGTATTCCTTCTCATCTCCTACCTCCCAGTCTTACTCCCTTGAGGTAACCCTAGAACTTTTTCTTAATATTTCTCTCCAGACACTTTCTATGTACACACACACACACATACACGCAGTATTCAATTAATTTATAAATTCACAAGATACTCAGTCATATCTTGTTATGTGGAAATCAAGGGTTTTTCCAAGTTTTCACTGGAGAGAGCATCCTTGTGGTTAAATCTTTGCACACAACCATGATTACTTCCTTAAGGTAAATTCTGAAGAATAAATTGCTAGATTAAATAATATGTACAGTTTTAATGCTTTGATAGGTAGAGCCCAATTGCCCTTCATGCAGTTTGTGCCAACTCACATTCTCACCAGTAAGCAACTGAATTTTTTAAATCTTTAAAAAGTATAACACACAATATAAAAGTGTACAAGCCATGAGTAAGACCTGCACTGTCCAGGATGGTATCACTAACCATATGGGGTTACAGGGCACTTGACATGCGGCTAGTGTCTGAATTGAGACATGCCAGAAGTGTAAAATATACCTCAATTTCAATGAATTGACACAGAAAAAAAAAAGTAAAATACCTCATTGATAATTTTATGCTAATAATATGTTGAAATGATATTTTGGAGCTATTTGAATTAAAATATATAATTAAAATTACTTTTGCTTATTTCTTTTTACTTTTTTAATGTGGTTCCTAGGAAAATTTAGTTACATATGTGGCTCACATTATATTTCTCTTGGACAGCACAAAGTAGGCCATGGCATAGCTCCTCAAATAAGAAAGCCTACCATCTGAAATGCTGTTGCTCCAGTGGGAAGGGTGTTCCTGGCCTGGAGCAAGTTCACTATGAATCCTATGAAACCAAAGGGGAACAAGGGGAAGGGCAGGTTGGGAGAAAGAGATTTTATTTCTTACAGTTGCTTCCAGGCCTGGCTCCGTTCCTCCCCTCTGGCTGTGGCGCATGCTCCCTGCCTGCCCCTTCCTGCAGGAACTCCATGGGCTGGGTCATGGTGACTGACTAGCACCAGACCAGTTAGGGACTGGATCTACCGGAGGCTCTGCTGTGGTAAACATCTATTGGTATGTAAATGAACTAAGGCCAGGCAGGAAATTCTGGACATTCTGAGTAAAAACTTCCATTTACCCCATAGCTGTCCACTCCTGATTTGCTCCCTTCCATTTCCTCTCTTGTTCCCCAGCCTGCCTGTGCCTCAAGTATACCCAGGGGTCTTAGAACTACTCCACTTCACCACTCCAATTCTTTGTCAAAAATAATTAATAAACCTGTGACATGTGTCCACTTTTGAAGATTGCATATTAAGACTGTTACCTACCAGAACTGACCATTAAGTATAAACTCAAAGTTGTGAATGGAATCATTTGTTAACTGATCCATTAGAATGTGTAAGTATTTAGCTTTAGGATTGCTGCTGAGATCAACAACATGCCCCTATCAGAATGTGCACACAGGTCATAAACAGATGGAATATATATTCATGAGAGTCAGGTCCTCGATGGAAATTTGCCATCTCTCTATGCCTCAATTTATTTTCTTTTCTGTGAAGCAAGGATACTGGAGTGGTACACATAGTTTCAGACAAGAGCAATCAGCTCATGTAAACACTGGGGAAAGAGATTGCCAGGAGATGGCTGGGGCTATGGCTGTAGCTCCAGACTGTTCTCCCTGCCCACCTTCTGAGGTGGCCACCTCTCCTTCCCCATTGGCCCTCAGCTTTCCCTTCTGTACATATTGACTGTACAGAACATACCCTAGATACATACAGCTTTTCATCAAACATAAATACTGTTCAGGGTCGGCTCCCACTCCCAATCACTCCAGGAGAGAAGCAAAATGCAGACAAGTAGGAAGAAAAAGGCCCTTGGATGGGCATATCAATCTTGCTCCCTTTCTGCTCTATTGTCTTGCATCTTGTTCCTTTAGTCACTTTTTCATTGGACTCAGCCTTAGAGTTAAAAAAGAAAAACAAAATAATAACAAAGAATTAAAGAAATACATCTTAAAGTATTTTTGGCTCAGTTGTGCCCTCAATTATTTGGAATGTGGCCCAAACCCTTGCTTCATTCCTCTGTTGCAGTCAAAGTGGCTTCTGTTGGGAAGGTATCCTGGTAAGAGGAATTAAAATGAATAAATCTCTTTATTCCAACTTGTCTTCATCATTGTTCCTTGTATTATGCTTAATTTTGTGAAAATAATGTTTCTTGCCCTTTGGAACTCTTCACTTTTTTATAAAATTGTACTGAAATAATTAGAGAACCAATATAATCTCTTAAGAAGAAAAATGTGAATTCTCTGTAAAAGCACCTTCCTCCCCAGATTAGATGAAGAAGGGAAATACCAGGTTGAAAGGAGTGCAAATGAAGAACGGAAGGGGTGCGTTCTTTGTTCTGCTACTGTTTTGGCTGACTAGATGAACTTTAATAAATGTCTTCTAACCTTAATTTTACCATCTGTAAACTGGACACAGGTACCATAAATGAGATTTTGGCCACCATAAATTAATTTTGCCATCTGTAAACTGCCCATGGCTATAGATAAGCCTCTCTTCCTATGTTCAGATGGGCATTGCAACAAAAGCAATAAACTAATACAAAGTAATATGCTATTCCTGCAGTATTGAATGACTTTTGAAATTCCTTCCCAACTCCAGAATTCTCTTTATAAATAACAAATGCTTTCACTCTTTCCAACCACTGTGTTTAAATAAACTGGTACATCTAATGACTTCTTTCTTATCACAGTAAGCCAGGCTACAATTTTTGCCTTATACAGACTGCTAAGCACACTTTTTCTCTCTTTATATTCAAAGCTGAACATATACTTCTTCAGAAGGTTCTTCTACCTCCCCTCTCTGTGTCCCATTAACCAAGAGTTAAGCAAATTTTAAGAATTTTCAATGGGCTATAGGATAAACAAGCTTGAGTAACCTTCCAGCAGCATTGGGTGAGCCAGAGAAACCACTCAATGAACCCCCTTTTGATTAAAAAAACATTAGAACTTTGAGAATAAAACAATTCCTTCTCTTCTCATCAGTGAAATGAAGTCAATACCTGTGAAAGGGCAGATTTCTAATGAAAACATGACAAAGTACCAAATACTATGGTATAAAATATTACTATCATTTTTTTAAAAAGGCTTATACACTATATAAATACATTATTTTCAGATTAATTGTCCTATCAAAAGCACCACTTCCCAACCTAATTTGCCTTCTCAAAGTTTTGAAACATCAGATAAAAACAAAACAGTGTATAAACTGAATTGAAGGTCTATAGATCTCACCAGCCCATGGCTACAGATAGCCTTCATTATTAGTATCAGCCTAAATGCTACTGGTTCTTCCCCCTGATAACTTAGCCAGGACCTCCAGTCCCCTGATGCCCTCCCACTGTCTCCTATCGAAAGGGCCGATGGGATGTGTCTCCCATGTGTGCCTGAGCCCCACCCTGCCTGTTGGCTTGGCAGAATCTGCTGGCCACTGATGCTTCTCCTTCCTTGGGCACCAGTGTCTCTCTGGGGAGGCTCTCACTGGGATTCTCATGAGTGCTGTCTGTGGCTCGGCACTGGCTGCTTCTCCACTGGGTGGATGTGGCAGAGTACACCAGATTCTTCAAGGAGCAGAAGTCCCCTCCCCTCTCTTCCTTCTGTGACATACTGTTAAGGCAGCTCTCAGTATTACTTGTGCTTTGGTATTTAGCAGAGCTTTGGTGAAGCAGCTCTTTAGGTTTTTACTTACTGGCTTCCTTCTGACTCTGTAATCTGGAAAGAAGGCCATCGAAGAGCGGGAGGGAGACAGAGCTATCAAGGCCAAGCACCAGTCCCCTTTCATACCAAGGTTGTCTCTCACCTCTGACAACCAAGACTTCACCCTGAGACTGGATCTGTCTTTTCTTGGCATGAATGATCTCCTAGGAGACTTCAGTTATCCCACCAGAACTTTCAGGTTTCCCCCTAGTTCACTCAATAAGATAAGCCTCAGCCTCCTACAGTGCGCACATCCCAAACACAAGCTCTGATCCCTACTGAGGATTTACTATTGTTTCCATGAAAACCACCCAAGCCAACTCCAGGGACTGAATTTGCCATTCAGAGATTGTGTGTTGAGGATGACAGCGAAGTGAAACTCAGTGGCAGTAGGGTGGAGAGGCAGGGCAAGGCTGGAAAGCTATCAAGAAGGTGCAAGGATGCTTTTTCTTCACCTGGGGTGTGCATTCTCTCTGCAGAATGACATCTTTGAGTGGTCCAGGGACCACCGAGTCCACCACAAGTACTCAGAGACTGACGCTGACCCCCACAACGCCCGCCGGGGCTTCTTCTTCTCCCACATCGGGTGGCTGTTTGTTCGCAAGCACCGAGATGTCATCGAGAAGGGGAGAAAGCTTGACGTCACTGACCTGCTGGCTGATCCCGTGGTCCGGTTCCAGAGAAAGTAAGTAAATGGACACCATCGCGTTGTCCCCCAGGGAACGGGACCATGAGACAGAGAACAAAATGGGACACAGTAAGATTCCCAGTAGTTTTCATAGCACTTATCCTGATGATTTGGTCTTATTGGGATTCATCTTTGTTTACTCATTTCCTTTTGCTCAATAAGTTTTCCCTGTTGATACATTTGCTTTTAATTTAAACTTCAATTTGAGATGGATTTCCTTTAAGCCCAGTGTCATTTTCCTCAGACCAATCTGCATGACTGATTTCATGGAATCTGTTTCTGTTTCCCCACTCCCCCATCCATGTTTCCCTGGGGTGCTGGGGAGGGTGGGAAGGGCTTGCTTTATTTTAGTGACACACTTCACCCCAACAGGTCTGGACTATCAAAGTATCCTGCTCTGTTCTCCTGGAATTCTATTGTAGTGCAGTCCCCAGTCCTCTTATCCCTGGAAATGTTACACAGCAGGATTTTCTGTAGAGAAAATGCAACTGTGTGAGACAGCCTCAAATGCCTGTGTGCACTGATGTATCAGCTGAGCATATCCAGTCAGTCGGCCTTTGCAGGGTGAACTTTTCAACAAGCACATGAAGAAAGGCTGCTCAGCATTGTGCTGGCAAGTAAAGAGCAACAGTTGTTGGCCTTTTAAGTAGGAAGCTGTCATGGACTCTATCCATGTTGGTCTGGGTCTGCAAAGTTGGCCACCATGAGAGCATTTATAAATGGGCTCCTTGCCCCAAAGCAACAGATTGATGTGCAGAGAGGGACAATGAGCAGATTGCACTCTGGTTAGAGCCTGGAGATAATACAGTGAACAAGTGGTTACTGGAGGCCACCTCCACTGACAGGCAGGGGTCATTTGAAGACTTACCTAAATAGAATCTCCTGAAACGGAGGAAAATGGAGGCTGTGCCCTTGCCTGACACAAGAGATCCTTGCATGAAACGAAGTATGGCTTAGAAAAGTGTTCATTTTCCCCTCAGTGTCAGCCGTTACGTTGGAGCGGGTAGCAGCAGTGCATAGTGAGAAACTGGTGGACTGTGGAGACAGACTGCCCGGCCTCAAACTTTGCGGCTCCTCCACATACCAGCGAAACAACTGACTGCTCGAAGGCTCAGTTTTAGCTGTAAAATGGGGCTAACAGTAGCACCTATCTCTTACAGTTTTTATGAGGATATAATGGGAAAAAAAGTATGGGAAATGCCTGACTCATGTAAATAAGAGCTTAGATCAGTGATTTTTATTATCACACAGGCAGTTGGTAGTCCGGAGGACTCCGGGTGATACCGTCCCTGCTTCTGTCAGCTGCACCATCGGGTCTTAGCTCTCTGTGCCCCAATACAGCTCTTTCACATGGACACACCCAGTGCCAATTGCCACAAATTCTATAGCAGAAAATATCAATATTTTTCATTTAACAATTACATGATATGTTGATTTAGATTTTTCACCAGGAAAATAAAGTATTAAAGGTCACTGAAGAAAATCTGCAAGATTCTAAAAAGTATAAACACGGTCCTAACACATAAACACAACCACTGTTAATATTCTCTAGTGAATCTTCCTATATTTTATGCATATATTTGTTCTGTTTTGCATGATGGCAGTCATACTGCACATGTAATTTTATGTCTTGCCTTTTAACTTCAAAGTACATTGTAGGCACCTTGTCGAAGTCTGCAAGAGTTCACCAGTTGAGAGTTATAGTTTATTTAACCATTTCTGACTGGATATGTATGTCATTTCCAATTTTATGATATAAATGATGTTGCTATACAATTAGTAATGCTTTGGGACAATTAGACCTTAGATTAATTTGAAGAGCTCATATGAGAAGGCAAAGGATCTTCTATTTTATTAATGAGAACTGAGCTGTGTGTAATAGTCTGGGTTTCTCTGACCATACAAATGAAAGTTTAAAAAAAATTTTTCTCCCTTGAAAAATGTGGTGATGTGATTCATTAGGGTAATCTCATGCATGGTACATATGTCCAAAGACTATTTCCCAATACAAAGAGAAGGACAAAGACTATTTCAGCATGTTCCCTCAGTAGTTGCCTGAGAACATCTTTTACCACCAGTTCAGTGGCCAAAGGGGCCTGCAGCTCTCAGAAACCCTCCCCTCATGTCATTGTGAGCTCTTGCTAGGAATCAGTACCGAGAATACAACCTTAAAGATTGTTTTCTGTCCCCCTACCCAGAGTTTGCAGATTAGCAGGGAACTCGCAAGTTAAGTTACAGGTAATTATAGTCTAGTGAGAGGAACACTATAATAGGGGAGTAGAGGGCACCGTGGGAGCACAGAGAGGGGTCTCTTAGCCCACGCTGATGAGAGTGAGGGAAGGCTGATGGAAGGAACTAGCTTCTAGTTCAAGTCAAGACCTGAAAGGTGAGAAGAAGTTAGATGAGGATGGGGGAATGGATATTTATCTGTTATTTCACAGCACTACATGGAGACTCATAGGTTTAAAGCTAAGAGAGACCTTACAAATCATTTAGCCCATGCCTTCCATTTTTCCTATGGGAAAACTAACAAAATGTAGATAGAAAGTTAGGTATTGGTGCTGTCTTGGTCTGTTTGGGCTGCCATAACAAAAATACTATAGACTAGTTGGCTTAGATAACAGATCTTTATTTCTCAAATTTGGAGGTCTGAGATCAAGGCATCAGCAGATCCCATGTCTGGTAAAGAGCTGTCTTCCTGGCTCATAGACAGCCACCTTCTTGCTGTGTCACATGGCAGAAGGGGCAAGGGCGCTGTCTGGGTCTCTTTATTAGGATAGTAATTCCATTGCTGAGGGCCCCACCCTCATGGCCTGTCACCCCCTAATGCCATTGCACTAGGGATTTGGTTTCAACAGATGACTTTGGGAGTGGGGGGTGGGCAGGGACATAAGCATTTAGTCTATAACAAGTACCTACACCTCAGATTATTTGCTCAATGTTCTTTGGATTATACCTTGCTGTTCAAAAGGAGTTACAGTGGTCTCTGAAGTGTTGGTGAGCACTCATGGCATTTGGTAATATTCCAGCCTGGAGAACTTCAAGATCTATATTCCAAAATAAGGCTTAGAATCACTGAATAAAGTAAGAGAGCATCTAAGATACAGAGAGATAATGCAATGAATTCTGTATTTTCATGTTCATGAAGCCAGCTTTACTGGGCCTGCCAGCCAGACCATGTGGAGGAGGCAGAATCCTTAAGGCATGAGTCCTTGCACTTAGGGGTGTGAGCTGGGGGGTGCCTCCCATCCTCAGCAGCCCTGCCACATCCTTTCTCAGTCCTAGCTACCCTAGGCTGAGTGGGGGTCTTGATAAGTAACAGAAACAGGTGCCAGCTTGTTTGGGGGCAGTACTGGCTTGTTTTGGTGGCATACCTCTAGAGTTCCCCTCCTGGGTGGAGGTCCCACCTGCTGTCCTTGCTCCAGTTCCGGTGGCTGGACTTTGCATGGATTCCACTGCACTCCTAGGGTGTAATGCTTGTGCAGCTGATCCAGCTAAGTGCAGATGGAGAGTTTCCTCAAAAACGTAAGTGTGTCAGTGGCAGAGACCAAGGACTGAGAGATTCCTCTTCAGTCGGTACAGCAGCACTCATATTGAAGTTGGTTGATAGACTTGTGCTTAGCTAATGACAATGCACCAAAGAAAAACTTGCCAGGAGCCAAGTTTGATCAGCTTCCCATTATACAGTCTAATAAAAGAAGATGAAACATTAATGATAACAGGAAAAAACACAGTTCAAGCTATAGTTCCAGAGATTTCCTCTGAAAGATAATCTTACCAAGGTTGTTAGAATAAGTAGTTAACTGGGCTACATCAAGTTTTGCTCTGCTGTCAGGTTGTGAATGACCACAAGACAGGCATCAGCGGGTGAGAAGAGAGAAGCTAGTGAGGTCACATTTAGACCCTGGCCACTTGGGGCCCTGCCCTAGGTTTTGGGCCTCAAAGGGCCATGCCTCTCTGCAGAGTGAGGAGATCACACGGCAAAGAGACAGGCCACCCAGAGCCTCCTCCCAATTCTAGACCATGCCTTGGGCGTCCTAGGATCCTGGAATTCCCTGCCTAAATGGCTCTGAACCCACTTCCAGAGCCTACACCAGCCTCTCTCTGGCTTTATCATCTTGACAGGAAATGTGTGTGCCCAACGCCCGAAGAGGGGCCAAGGGGCAGTGTGAGCGTAGGGACGAGCTTAGTGTGAGCCTGGATATCCACACAAAGTGAACAGAGTCAGGTTGGGAAGAGAAGCGGGTGGGCCATAGGCCAGGCGCCTCCACCTCTGCTCTTAGCACAGGCCCTGCACATGTTGGAGGTAAGCCTAGAGGGGGCCACTCATAAGACTGACAATGTGTCTGTCAGTTAGGAATTGTGTTTGGCTTAAACAAGTTAGAAGTTTATTTATCTCACATATAAAAGAATTGTGAATGGAGGTCCAGGTTATGGAAGCATCTCAAGGTCAGTAGAGAAACCAGATTCTTTTACCTTTCTGCTCTACCATCCTTAGCATGTGACTTTAATTCTGTCATTCTGTCAAAAGGGACCTCTAGAGCTCTAACCAGAAGGAAAGTGGGAGTGAAGGGGTGGGGGTAACACTACTGAGTGAGTCAGTTGCCTATAAGGAGCTTTCCCAGAAGACACACTCAGCCTAGCCATTTACCTCTCATTAACTGCCTCTGCACTCCAGGGAACCTGGGAAATGCAGTCTCTTGATTGATGTATTGAACCCTTGAAAGAAATCTTGGCTCTGTTTCTATGGAAGTAAGGTGAATTGATATGAGGTAAGCAACTAGCAGTCCCTATCATAATTAATTAATTCTTCTACATTAAGCAATGTGATTGGCTGTCATGAGTTACTCAGTCTTACACATTTTTGTTGTACAACAAGTGAGTAGCCTCTGTCTCCATTTAGTGAGCAGAAACTAGAATCTTGAATTTTCCTGAGATGGCAGAATGAAGATAAAATTGAGAGGTTGTTCCTCCTACTGCTTTACTTACCCCATTGATTCCCATCTTAGATAAGAAAGTCCTTCTGAAGTAAGATGCAGACACTGTTATGTGCATTTTTAAGTAATTGACCAGGATGGTTATCTGGTCCAGGCACATGGAAACAAGACCCTGGCCTCATTGCCATGGTGATGAGATAAGCTAGGAGAAAATGGATGGAATGATTCGAAAGAGTGAAGCACTTCTCTTTTGGGACAAGATGAAAATATGTAACAGGAAGAAAGACACGTGAACATCCAGAAGCTTTTGGAGGCCTTTTTCACCTCAGTTTGTCCCCTGGTCTGTTTTCATTAGTCCTTTTTTTTCCCCAAGGATGAGCACCGCATCTCTCAGTGATATCCACCTTCTTATAGCTGTGTGCCAATCCTGTCTAAACTCTCAAGTGTATTTCTCTGTTGGCAGAGTCGGAGCAGAGCAGTCAGACAAATCCACAGTTGACTCATCTTCATTACTCTGTGCCCCCAGCTCAATCTTCCATGTGGGGGGTCCCCTAGGGAGTGTATTTACAACAAACCCGACTACATCTCTGTTGACCGAATCCATTGCTCTTGGTTTCCATGTTGGGCTTTCAAGGGGTCTCCATCTATTCTGAGTCCATTTTCCTTGGGGTCTGACTCGTTGTTAAGTTGATAGAACAATTTTTGTCTGAGATTAGTGATTTTGAGTGGCTAAGCACTAACATTAGTTGTGTTTTGTGGAAAATTCTACAGAAATAATCCCCAAAGGGGAGACCCTGGATGACGAGACATTCAAACATCTAAACATGAGGGTGATCTTTGGGGACAGAGGTGGAGGCAGGGCCTTTTAGGCACAACCACCCTCTGCCACTCCCTTGCTCATCCATTACACTTGGTTTGCCCACTGCCCGTTTCACTTGGGTCCTTGATGGTTCTGCAACAGTGAAACTCAGTGGCCCCAAGATGAGCCCCGCCTGGCCATGCTGTACACAGAGCCTAGCTCTTTGATATCATCTCCGCCAACCCACACCTTAACCATGGAAACTTAGCAGTGAGGTGCACGGCATTTCTTAGGGATTCGGCTTCCTTCTCTTTTCTGCACATATCACTTTCCACTCAACAACTGAGTTTTATGTGCCAGACACTGTTCCGGGTGCTGGGGAGGGAACAGTGAAGAGAACCAGATTCCAGAAGGTACTTGCTTTTTCTAGAGCTGCCCCGCTTGGGTTTGGGCACGTGAGAGAGGAGGGCTCCCACATCTGCCCTCTGCCTGACTGGGCCTCTCTCTCCACAGACACCTTTGCTGCTCCGCACCCCGTCTCTCCTGCTGCTCAGCCCCAGTTCGTGAATCTGGTTTGGGTTCACTCCGTCCTGTCCACTTGTCTTTTACTGTCCCTGTTGTCTTTGTCTCTTCGTCTGCCAGAGCCCTTCCCTTTGCACCCTTCTCTGCATGGACACGTTTTCCCTCATCTGTCCGCCTCTGTTCCCTGTGCCAGTGTTCTGCCTCTTGCCCCACTTAGGGAACAAAAGCCTTTTAGCCAATTGCTCAGGCAAACTTACTTATTTATTTATTTTTGGTGGGGAGAAGAGGGTTTTTGGCCTCTTGTATTCTCTCCTCACTTCGTCATCTTGCTCTGATTTATTCTTTTCAAACATTCCTTGAGCATGTAACTATTCCCTCTCTTTGAATCTTCTCTGCATTTTTGAGGGGCAGTCTGCCTTTGGTTAACACTTGGAGCCCTGGAATCTTCTCTTCTTCTCTGTCCTCATCTCAAACTGTTACATCTTATCTTGGCTCTGTACAAGTTTTGAGAATTAAGTATTTTTTTCTTTGCATAATTTCCCCTGCACCCAGCTGTGGTTGTCAGAAATTAAAATTCTGAACCTCTGAGTTCCAAGGCCATGATAAAATCAAGTAAATGTGTGTGAATTATGATTCATTAGATCCTTTTTGTTAAATGGAAGAGGTAAACTCCTAAACTACTCTTATTAAAACTTTGACCTCGCTAAAGAGACTTTTATTGCTATAGCCAAACCGCCAAATTATACTCTGGGATACAGGACAGAGATGATTCTATACTGAGGTTGCAGCATCAACCTCAGAATTTCCCTGTTTTAGTGGTTAAAATTATGCATAGGGGAGAAACCAGTGTGGCTCATAATTCAACAGCATGTTTTGAATTTTTAAAAATTTCCAAGTCAAAATGCCATTTGTTTGCCTCTGTAAGAGGTACTTTTCCTGTGAGGGCTTTGCGAGAACTTGCCTTTCAGTGTGTGTGTGTTGGTGTGTACAATACATCACCTGCATTAGCAGTCATTTTTATTTCCCCACATTGACCATCCATTTCTATGTGAAATTCCCCTGGCAAGATGAGGAGACAGTTTCTCAATGTCTGGAACTTGAATATTTCACTCACAGTATGTTAGAATATTAATCAACAGGTGTCAGTAGGTTCTGGAACAGTGTTTTGTAAAGTGCTAGCTTCTTTATTGATGGCAATGAAGGCATCTTTCGTGTATTTTCAGTAGCCAATAATAGCTGTCATTTGTTAACTGCCTTCTCTGTACTTACATTATGTCTTTACACACATTGTCTCTGATCCTTTCAATAACTGCCGTGTAGATGGTGGTATCTGGGTTCTGGGCTTGAACTTTAAATATTCTGGTTCCCCATAGCCTTGATTAGCCATGTCAGAAAAAAAATAGTATATGTTTGCACTAAGTTAGTTTCTCTCTAGTAAAATATTTTACTAAGAAAGCTGAGAAAAAAGCTTAGCTAATTTTAATGTAAAATTTAAGTAATTATATAGAAGTCAAAGCAAGATTAGATTTTATAAAAGGTGTTTTGATACCAGTAGATATCATTCTCACTAATATTTAGATATTATCAATTCCTGGCTATCTTTCTAGACCATGCAGAAAATAATCTTCTAATATTTTATTGGACTAGACAGTCCTTCAAGTAATACATATGACTCTAACTCCAAGGCTTCAGCCAGTGCAGTGAGCATCAAGAATTCTTTTAATTTAATTCTTTTAATTCTTCTATTTAATCTCTATTTATTCTCTTAAAGCTTAGATCTATTGCCAATGGCTAATGCATCAGAAAAAGGCTCTTTTTGCCTTCATTGTCTCTCCTTTACCATATAGTAGGGCAAAAAAGTGAAGAAAGCTTTTCATAACATAAAGTTCATTTGCTAGCTGTTGTTTCTTCCAATAATTACCTCATAAAATTTCTTTAGCCTCAGAGTGCTTGAGATCTGTACATTCTTTTAAAAATATTTAAACAATATAAAAATTAAATTCTATTTTTAGCATAAAATGTAATACAAGCTCATTGCAAAAATTGGAAAATGTAAGTAAACTTCTTAAAAAATAAAGTAAAATAATTTGTAATTCTTCCACTTAGAGAAAAAGTTAAAGTTCTTCTGTACGTTATTCTGAAGTGGTTCTTAATGAATTATGCTATGTTTTCTTTTTACAAATGTGTTTATACTGTATATAATACTTAAAAGTAAGAAAAAATATATTTAATGTTTACCCTCTATCTGATTTTACTATCTGGAAATGAGATAATGAAGGTAATACACATACATATTGTGTGTGTCTGTGTGTCCTAATTTCCGTTTGATAATCAGCCTTCTATCTGAAGAAGTGCCTTTAACATTTTTCATAGCACAGGTCTGTTGACAATAAATTCTTAGCTTTTGTTTGTCTGAAAGCTTTTATTTTACCTTCACTTTGGAAAGTCATTTTTACTGGGCCTGAAGTTCTGCATTGCTGTTCTTTTTCTTTCATTGTTATAAGATATCAATCCCTTGTCTTATGCCTTGCATAGTTTCTGAGAAATTTGCTGGGATTCTTATCATTATTTCTCTGCATATTTATTTTTTCTTGCTGCCTTCAAGATGTTTTCCTTAATCTTTGCTTTTCAGCAGTTTGACTCTGATATACCTGGATTTGTTTGTTTGTTTGTTGTAAGAAGGGAGTTATCCTGCTTGAGATTTGTTGGGCTTCTTGGAACTCTGTTTGTCTCATTAATTTTGGAAAATTCTTTATCAATAGCTCTTCAAATTATTTTTGGTCTTGTTTTCCCTTTCTTGTTCTTCTGGGACTCAAATGACACATATGTTATGCCATTTGACATTGTTCTTTGAAGGTGCTGTTCTGTTTAATTTGCTCCATTTTATCTTTATATTTTGTTTAAATAATTCCTATTAACATATCTTCTTCAACTTCACTAATTCTTTCCTCAGTTATGGATGGTCTACCAATGAGCCCATTAAAGGGATTCATCATATCTGATATTGTTTTTTATGTACTGCATTTTCATACTTTTCTATCTCTCTGCATTTTCATACTTTCTCTCTGCTGACATCTCCCCTTTGTTTGTGCTTTCATCTACCTTTTCCACTAGATCCATTGATATGTTAATTGCACTTATTTTAAAGTGCCTGATAGTTGCAGCATCTGGGTCATCTTTGAGTCTGGTTCTATTAATTACTTTATCTCTTGAAAAATTTTTTTTCTTTGCATTTTGGTGTGATTCATAATTTTTAATTATATGCTGGATTTGTCTAGAAGAATAGAGAGATTAAGTTCAGTAGGATTTATGCTTCAGAATGGGCACACCTGTTCTTTCAGGCCATTGAGTGTGTGGTGGGTGCAGGGCGGAAGGCCAAGCCAGTGAATTGGGAGCTGAGCTGGTTTGGGTCTGTTGTTGCTGAGCCTTCAGTGCATCACAGACTTTGGTGGATGGCCACTGCTTCCAGGTGCTTAGGGTGGGGCCGGTGCCAGAGGGGCTTCTAAGTATCAGTGAGTTACCCTCAGTTTTCAGCTCTCCCTGCATCCCTGCACCACACAGATCTCTCTCTACGCTCTTGCCCCTTTTCTGAGGCCAAGGACTTCTATTCCTTGTTTTTCTTTGCCATTTTAATTGCTATGTATCTTGGTGTTGTCTTCCTTGGGTCCCTTACACTGGGAGATCTGTGGATCACCATGGCCTGAGAGACTATCTCCTTCCCCAGATTGGGGGAGTTTTCAGCAATTACCTCCTCAAAGACACTTTCTATCCCTTTCTCTCTCTCTTCTTCTTTTTCTGGTACCCCTGTAATGCAAATATTGTTCCATTTGGATTGGTCACACAATTCTCTCAATATTCTTTCATTCTTAGAGGTCCTTTTTTCTCTCTGTGCCTCAGCTTCTTTGTATTCCTCTTCTCTGGTTTCTATTTCATTTATTGTCTCCTCTACCATATCCAATCTGCTTTTAATACGCTCCATTGTGCTCTTCAACAATTGGATCTCCAACCGGAATTCATTCCTGAGTTCTTGAATATCTTTCCGTACCTCTATTAGCATGTAATGATTTTTATTTTGAACTCCCTTTCAGGAAGAGTCATGAGGTCCATGTCATCTTTCTCAGGGGTTATATTAATTTTACTCTTAACCAGATTCCTTTGACATTTCATATTTGTATATGGCGCCCTATAGTGTCTAGAAGCTCTACTCTCTGGAGCTGCTCAGCAACTGAAGCAATGTCGGGGGTTGCAGGGGAGTGGTATTGGTGCCTGCGGGGAGGAAAGAGCTGTTCCCTGCTTCCCAGCTGCTTTGCCTGTCTCCGCTGCCTGAACCAGTGGGCCAAGAGCACAGGTATGTGCTTTTGTCCCAGAGCAGCCAGATATGGATCCCTGCTTTCCACAAGTGGTTAGAAATCTCAGTCTCTCCAGGAATTCTTCCTGTCTTAGCTTTCCAACCCCATAATCATGAGAGTATCATGCAAACATCATGAAACGTAGGTTTGTGCTCCCAGAGCAGATCTCTAGAGTTAGGTATTCAGCAGTCCCGGGCCTCCACTCCCTTCCTGCCCTGTTTCTCTTCCTCCCACCGGTGAACTGGGGTGGGGGAAGGGCTTCGGTCCTGCCGGGCCATAGCTCTGGTACGTTACCCTATTCCGTGAGGTCTGCTCTTTTCTCCAGGTGTATGCAGTCTGGCACAGTCCTCTTTCCTGTTGCTCTCTCAGGATTAGTTGTATTAATTATATTTTCGTGTTATATGTGGTTTTAGAAGGAAGCCTCTGTCTCACCTCTCACACTGCCATCTTTAATCCTTCTCCTATTGCTTGCTTTTCTATGCATGGTTTGTTGTAGGGGCTTGGGATTTCTTTGCTGGCCTCATCCCATGTCAGTCTTAGGCAATCCTTGTGTGCCTGAACCCTGGGGTTAATCCTTTCTGAGCATTCCTGCCTCTACACCAGGCCTCTGCTCTGGAACAGTGGGATACTGGGTACAAGCCATGGGGCATAAGTTTTTGCTTCTACCCCTCTCTCACCAGCAATGACTCCTTGCCTATATCTGGGGGCAAAAGAGTTTCCAACCCCTCAGAAATAAGCAGGAAGCAATGACTTTTGCCTGGTCCTACAGACAACAGGATTGCCCTACCCCGGCAGCTTAAGATGTTTGCTGTGCATGAGAAGGCTCTGGGGCAAAAGACAAGACTGTGCTTGTCTCCTAGAAGCAGCTGGTCATATTCTGCATGCCTATGCAATGGTGGGGGTGTCTCTCCAGTCTCCTACTTTACCTCTAACTTTTCTTGTAAATACCCAGTGGAGGCCTGCAGAAAAGTCAGATGGTGGGTGCAAATTTCCTTGTGTATGGGCTCTAAGCTATTCCATATTGACACACTAACCCACAGTTGTATGGCCTTTAAGGATTTGTTAAATTTTTAACTGATTTCTTCTTATCTATTAATATGGTGGCCACCTCTTTTTCTTGTGCTCTGCCAAAAGGGTAACAGTTCATGGATGGGCTTATTGCTCTTTGGAGTTCAATTTACTTCATTGCCTTGTGGCCTCAACTCTCTGATGAGCTCAAGAAAAATTATTATTTTGTATACTACCCAGCTTTGTTTCATTGTCCTGATGGGAACAATATTCTCTTCTGACTTTATATATCCTAAGTGGAAGCAGAACTCTGCATTATAAAATAATAATTGTAGTTTTCATCTAATAAAATATTATGACATCTTCCCAGTTTTAATGCCTGGTTAATATTTCATTGTAAGGAGGTGTCATTATTTCTGATGAACACTGAAGGATTTTCAGCCCCTTTTTAAAACTCATTAAAGCAGTGCTGTGATGAACAACTCTGTGCGTGAATGTTTGACCATGGCTATGGTACTTCCTTTTAGCTAAAATCAAAATTGCTGAGTTAAATAATATGTAAAGCTTTCAGCTTTTGATACTCATTGTCATAATGAACTTGTAAATCTTTGATTACTAGTGAGGCCTAACATGCTTTCATATGTTTGTGACCATTTGCCTTTTAAAGGGAGACAGACAGTTATTTTCCTCCTCCAAACTCTAGCTGTATCATTGGCTAAGGACAAAGATACCATCTCTTCATCTCTCTCCTCCCTTTTTGTTAAAGAGAAAGACCTGGCAAAGTGAGATGATAAAGCCTACTTTCCTACCCAGAATCCTCCTGCCTCTCATGGAAGAAGAAGGTAGGAGAGTCACAAATGAATCTGGGGTCTAGACAGGCAAATTAACACATGGGGCATGTTACATAGTTCTTGTTCTTACTCTCCCCAGTACACTGAACTGGCATATATTACTCCATTGGTAATAATAGTTACTTTAGTGCTGGTTTGCTTCATGGAAGACTCTCTTTCTAAGGAATCCAGCTACTTCTAAGTTAGAAAAAGGGTAATATAGGAGTAGTTCTTTAAACAGGGAGCATCTGAAGCCACAAATGCTTATACTTAAAGTAAGAAATAGATTGGTTAACTGGAAAAAAATCCATTACTTACTGTCCAACTTGTAGTTCTTGCCATAAAATGATTTTCGAGCTTAATATCCCTGAGACAGCTGTTTTGTGAGATTTTGAATGAGACTGAGCCCCATTTTTAAAATTGAAAGAGTGTGATTCATACATATTTGTGAAATTCAAGTACATTTTCTCTCATACTGATACAAACTGCTGATGGCAGTGTATTATGGAGACCCCCTTGCTGCTGACAGTTGAAGTGAAAATATTGTCTTAACTAATGAATTTGTTGATAGCTGTTCCATTACCCAAAATGAATATTTAGATTAGTCATATCTAGGCTGTCATATCAGAGCTCCCATAGAGTTTATCCATTGACATAATTTCTTCTAATCCTTCAGTCTCCATCTCAACCATGTTATATCCTATTGAATGTGTCATGGAATGATTAGATTGGGAGATACAAGGTTTTGTTACTGGCACAATTTACACAGGAGCACTGCAGAAATTAAATCCTTGCTGAACAAACCTGGGTAGAATTCTCAGTCATTTTTGTCTGTTCTTTATTGGTACAAAGGATGTGCAGAAACAAGGACGGGCCCTCAACAGCAAAGCAGAACCACAGGATGCTTGGTGAACTCCATCAAGGATACTTATTGAAAAGTAACCCTTCCTGGAGTGTGCTGTTTGGTTTCAGATATACTCACTGAAACCACTCCACAAAGAGCTCCTTGACATTTCATGCCCCTTCTGTGTCCATGGAGGTATTTTGAAGGTCAGAAGGCAGACACACAATGGTGGGACTTGCTGATGTTATATAAAGTAACAGTGATGACATTATATATATTATACATATTGGTAATGTTATATAAGGTAACAGATGGGCCTCCAAACACCAAACCTTTTTAAAAACAGTAAAGTATAGGTAGAATAATAATGTATGTTAGCATAGGGTTATTTATTCATTCAATTAACACAAGGAGACAGCTATGGAGAAGTGAAATATTATCTTGGAATCAAAAGATCCCACTGTTGCCATTCTCTGAGATTCTGCTTCCACACCTGTAAAATGGTGATAGTGGTGATATCTACCTGACAAAAGAATTGAGTGAATAAACTAGTTACTGTGTGTGAAAGTGTCCATCACAGAGGAAATGTGCTATAAATATTTGTGTAACTAGCCACACATACAGCACTTATGGAAGCTATTCCATTTATGAAGACCTTTGGTTCTAAACTCTGTTCATAAATCCATTCTTTTCCTAAGTTCAAAGTGACTAAGAGAGGCATAAGCTACCAGACTCCAGGTGCATTTCCATAAATGAAAAAAAGCATAAGCAGGCCATTCGAAGCTTTAAAACCATTAATACTCTTCTCTTGTTTACATTTCAGTCAACATTTTCACCCGGACCTCTTCTGTCTACAGTACTGTCATGTTCCACATCTGATATTTTGCTGATGTTTTACGGTGCCAGCCATCCACTGTTTTGCAGGTTTGGATGGACCCTGAGCCAGCAACTTTAGCAATACAGAGACTCTTCAACAGCTCTTCACTGTGCTTAGGCTCAAGTTCACTCATGAACTCGTGCCTTCACCAGCATGATACAGTTCGGGCCAGGGAACGCTGTCCACTGCTGCTAACATCTAGCCACAATCTCAAAAGGTTGCCTTTCTCATTCGCCAATCCCTGCTCCTTCCCTTTTGATCATTATTAGGTCTTTGACTTTAAGAAATCATCCTGCTGTGCTGAGCACCCTGCAACATTTGGCATTCTCTCACCACTTCCAGTTTTGAAAAATTATTTCTACTTTTGTTTCCATCATAATCGTGTCTCTTTTTTGCAGCATTTTAAATGTACTCTCTACTTTGGCACTTTCTAACCGATGATGTTACTAATGTTCAAAATGTATCTCAGCACTACACACAAATCCAGCTAACATATCCTGATAGCATACACTGTGTGGTGGAATGATTGCTTAGGGTTGCCAAAACCATCTGGCGATGATGAGCAGAAGTGATACCCTTTTTCACCCTGCTTTGTGCATATCTGCGAACTTCTGTAATTAGGAAAGTTGTAAATAGAGGCGTTTCTGTGCTAAGGGATACTGAAGATACAAAGAGAAGGGAAGAGCTAGTCCTTGCTTTTATTAACCTTATCCTTTAATTGGGAAGAAAAGACACATGATTGTAAAAGAGCCAGAGATGTCCAAGTCTATTTGAAAGTAACACTGTAGTAGATGATTCTATTAAGAGCTGAGAGAATCCATATTAATGGAGAGAAGAGGAGAACGAGGTGGCCTGCATGGAAGTGGTAGTTCTTTATAACTGGCAGGATGAGGGCCTGCTCCCCATGCTCTCATTCTCTAGGAACAATCTGTCCCTTTGTTACAACTTCTATTACATCCTTCAGTAAATGTTTATAGTTTTCTAAATATAGATCTTGTATGTTTCTTTTTGGTTTCTTCCTTGACAGTTTGTAATTTTTGCTGTTATTGTCGACAGGAATCACTGAATTTTTATCCCAGTGAGAAGGACACGGACTGAATGCCCAGAGATATTATTTTACCTCCCTAGATTTCCCAGGTGAATAGTAGGAATTGTCAAGTTGCCCAGAATTTTTGCAAAATGTCACTGGGCGCCGCAGCTGGAGAGGATGTCACCAAGGTCACCGCCCCGAGGCATGCTGCCACGAGCCCAGGGCTCAGCAGGGAGCTGCCATCGCCATAGTTGACTTCACCGGCCTCAGAAATTAGAAATTCACCTTCCTCCTTACTTGCTTTTGTTAAAGAAATACTTTCATAGATTCAGAAAATTTTTAAATGAATGAATGAGTAAATGAGAGTATAGGCTAATAGTCCCTTCCTGAGGAGCATACCTCAAAAAAATCAAATTCTTAGTCTAAAATACTGAAATTACAAAGATTAAAAAGGATGAATTCCAGTGAAAGACCTAAGAAATTGCCTGAGGAAATCCTTGTCAGAAATTGGCTTTGAACTACCTCCCTGTCCGCTTCCTTTATTCCTCCTTACACTGCTTATTTTCACATAAAACAATAACAAATCTGTCACACAGATACAAAGGATCTGCATGCTGAGATAATATGATTTGTCAAAACATGCTCATTGACTCAGCTGAAGGGCGCTCTCTCTTCTGACATTCAGCCTTCTCTTATAAAATTGTCTTTCATTTTTAAGGTAGAGAAAAACAATTGCTCAGATATCTTAACTATCAAGAGTTTTAGAGAAACCCATATAGGTACATCTTTTTTCAAGATAAATAAACAGGCTTTCAAATTCTGCCCAACTAAGAATGTGGACTTTTCAGGTAATGAAAACTTGCATTTACAAAGGATTAGATAGCTGTCATTTGTTCTAATGAATGGAGAAAGCAGAAGGTCAAATGTGACTGTGACACTGAGGAGCAAGAATGAGATAGTAAGAGTTCCAGCATCCCAGATGGTCATGAGGGGATTTCTGGATCCTGAAGTACAAGTGTTCTCAGAGAAAAAGAGGAATAGAAATTAGGGAAGACCTAATGCCAGTGCTCAGGCAGAAAGGTTTTCTAAACTGTCATGGCTCTATTTACTGTGTAAACACAATTATTCTTTCCCTCTGCTGTTTGTGCCTTTGCTCATTGTTATCTACCAACTACCGGGAAAAGAGAAGGGGGTGCTCACACTTATGGCATTCAAATTTGGGGTCCACATTGTCCTGAAAGAAAGGGCGATTACCTGGGAGCTGGGTCCTCTTCTCTTCTAATGGTTGTCAGCATCTCCCAGGTCCAGCCTCCCCCATCACTGTGGAGCTCTATGAGCTGACACTGCCTAGCACATAAAGAGGCAAAGCTTTGAGTTAGGTGAATCCCCTCAGGTCCTCATTCAGAAATCTTTTTGCTCTTGAAAATACAGAATTCTAATAAGCTCAGTTATCTTGTTTCAAGCCTATTAGAATTCTATTCTAATCTTAGAATAAAAAGAATAGCTTCCAGTTGTTATTTTTTTATTTCTGTAACATTCTTCAGCATACTGATTTCAGTATAGCAAGTATGTACTACGCACCAGACTCTTTCTCCGGCGTACAACTCGTATCTCGTATCTTTACATATAATGGATTCTGGACTATGGAAGTTGAGTTAGTATCATTTTGTAAACAGCAGAGCTGGAATTGAAGCAAACTCTGTCCCAGGCCAAAGCACATGCCCTTCTGCTAAGCTGTGTCATAGTAATATTCATAAGGAATATTATCTTCCTTACTCCTCCACTTTATCCTATTGTCTACTTACTTTGCTTGTGCGTTTTATATTTTTTGCAGTTCTGAGGTATACAGAATAAGAAACTATGTTTACCTGTGGGCCAGAGTTGTCTCCTACTTAAAACCTTTTCATGACTTCGCCTTGGGAGAAGTTACAGCTGCTACCTCCATGGCCTGGCAAGCTGACCTCATTTCTCAGTACTTTCCTGGGTGCATCCTGCCAGGCCCTTCACACTCCAGGCCGGCCCCTGACACTGTGCCTTTGCCCCTGCTAATTTCTCTGGCCTGGATCCTTGTCACTCATCACAGTTTCAGGACGAGCAGCAGCAGGGTCACCTTGTTAGAGCTTGTTGGGCATGCAGGATTCAAGCTCCACCCCAGACCCCAGGGGATCTGGATGCACAGTGATCGTTATGGAAGCAAGGACACAGAATGTTCTTTCTCCCCTAGACGACTCTGACCCATTCTTCAAAACTCACCTCCAGGAAGCTGAGGCCAGCAAATCCAGGACCCTCTGGAGTGGGTGGGAGGCAAACCCCTTTTAGGGGATCTGTGAGGTGCTCCCAGCTGCACATCTGGGTGAGGCAGGTTTTCTCCATCAACTTCAACTAAAACAAAATACTGCAGCAGACTGACTACAGAAGCCGAGGTGTCAATCTAGCTGCTTCTATTAAGCGAGGAGTTAAAGAGATTCCCAATTACATAACATGATGCCATTCTTCACACTAAAACTTTTTTCATTTGGTTTTGGAAAATAGTAATTTTTCCTTAAACATACTTATTTGTGTTAACATGTAATAGGTTTGTTATTATTTTAATCAATAGATTAATTTAAATTTATTTTATGTTAACAAATGCATTTACATATTATTTATATTGTATATGTGATTTTATGTTAACATAAATTAACATTTATATTGAACAAATCAATAAAACATTTATTAATTTTAATTTCCCATACAGTAAATGATGATAGATATGCCTCACATAAACAAAAGCTCTTTGGAGTTTTCAGACATTTAAAATATGTAAAAAGGTCCTGAGACCAAAGAGTTTGAGCTCCATTGTCCTAGAATGAGCTGAGCACCCCTTGCCATCAGGTCTATAAACTCATGGTCGCATCTCTTTAAGCTTATTGTGTTACATTCAAACGATTCACTTGCATGTATCTCTAATTAGACTGTAAGTTCCTTGAGGACTGTGACTATGTCTTATTCATCTTTCCATTTATTGGGACTAATGAAACACCTGGCACCCCTCAAAATGCTTTTGGAACTGAGGAGTATGTTTACTGTCTACTTTATGGAGAGCGGTAGACAACCGAGAGCTGGGAGCCAGCTTAGGGGTGTTCACTTGTGTTTGATGCTCTGACCCTCAGCTGCTGAAACCCTCAGCTGCTGAAGTAAGTCACACACATACACCCCCCACACACACAAGCACTGGTGGAGTTCTGTTCCCTCAAAGTGCGTCTCAGCAGCCTGGAGTCCTGCCTCCCACAGTGAAGTAGGGAGGTCCGCGAGCACCCTGTCCATTCATGCACAGGCTCATCACAGCAGCAGTCATCTCCTCCAGCACCCACGGTGCCTCTGACCCTCAAAGGCACAGTGAGAGGACTACGGAACATAGATGGTGCAACAAGAGACCCACTTGGCCTTGTGTGCTGGGAACTGACCAACTCCAGTGTTAAAGGAGGAGGTAGGCAATGGGTATTCCCGACAATAGCATCCATGTCAGACCAGTTCTACCACAATTAGCAGTTAGGGACAAAAACAACCATGCAGTGCATCCCTAAGGCTGGTGAGGCTCTGCCTCCTGCCCTTTTGTTCACCCCTGCAAGCCTCTTGCATGGACGCATGGTGCAGTTATGACCTTGTTAGAATCCAGCAACAGAACTCTCTCTGCCGTTGGGCACAGGATGGAGCAAAGCCTTCATGAAGCCAATATTAGGAATATGTGTTGCTGAGATGACCTGTATGGTATTTCTAGCTGATCCACATATTTCAACCACTAATTTTGCCAGTGAAAATTCATTTCCCTTATTCTAACTACAAACTCTGTAGGGGTGATTGGAGATAAAAATAGTTGGGGCCCATGATGGACCTCTGGGTTATGAAATGATTAGAGTTTGTCAAATGTTAACTAAGCATGCCTGAAGTGTGGATTCCTGATTAGGACACTTCAAATGTTAGTGAACTGTCATTTACTAATGACATTTGGGTCAAGAATAAAACCAACACACATGTAAAGGCATCCTACAGTATGGGAGAATATATCATAAATGACAGATCTGATAAAGGGTTGACATCCAAAATATATAAAGAGCTCACACACCTCAACAAACAAAAAGCAAATAACCCAATTAAAAAATGGGCAGAGGAGCTGAATAGACAGTTCTCTAAAGAAGAAATTCAGATGACCAACAGACACATGAAAAGATGCTCCACATCGCTTGTCATCAGAGAAATGCAAATTAAAACCACAGTGAGATATCATCTCACACCAGTAAGGATGGCTACCATCCAAAAGACAAACAAACAAATGTTGGCGAGGTTGTGGAGAAAGGGGAACCCTTCTACACCGCTGGTGGAAATGTAAGTTGGTTCAACCATTGTGGAAAGCAGTATGGAGGTTCCTCAAAATGCTCAAAATAGAAATACCATTTGACCCAGGAATTCCACTTCTAGGAATTTACCCTAAGAATGCAGCACTCCAGTTTGAAAAAGACAGATGAACCCCTATGTTTATCGCTGCACTATTTACAATAGCCAAGATATGGAAGCAACCTAAATGTCCATCAGTAGATGAATGGATAAAGAAGATGTGGTACATTACACAATGGAATATTACTCAGCCATAAGAAAAAAACAAATCCTACCATTCGCAACAACATGGATGGAGCTAGAGGGTATTATGCTCAGTGAAATAAGCCAGGCGGAGAAAGACAAGTACCAAATGATTTCACTCATATGTGGAGTATAAGAACAAAAGAAAACCGAAGGAACAAAACAGCAGCAGAAGCACAGAAACCAAGAATGAACTGATAGTTGCCAAAGGGAAAGGGACTGGGGAGGACAGGTGGGAGGGGAGGGATAAGGGCAGGAAAAAAAGAAAGGGGGCATTATGATTAGCATGTATAGTGTGTGGGGGGGCATGGGGAGGGCTGTGCAGCACAGGGAAGACAAGTAGTGATTTTATGGCATCTTGCTGTTGATGGACAGTGACTGTGAATGGGGATGTAGGGGGGAGCCTAGTAAACATAATGTCCTTCATGTAATTGTAGATTAATGATACCAAAATAAAATTTTTTAAAAAACCAACACAAATGTGCTTATAATACATGCACATACCCTTACTTCACAATGTTTATACTGCAGTATCTTCAAGTAAACCACAAGTTATATAATCTTATAACAATACCATTCAGTTCGAATACACATAGCGTAGTGAAAATTATAGTGGTGTCTCACCTACTTGAAATTCAGCTACCCAATATTTAACTGGACTGAAATTTAATGGGAATAAAACAAAGAACCTGTAAATAAACAGAAAGAACCATCACAGTAAGATACTCAGTGCCAGATTAACATTATTTCATGGAATCTTCTAAACTCCAAAGTCCACATTCCATCCTCTGCCTGCAAAGAAAGATGAATACCTGCCACAATCCTAATAATCCTGGATTTTTGGTCTTAGCACAGGAGACCCCCTTCAGCCCTCACCCAGAGCCCGTGTATGCTCCGCTTCCACACAGACAGAACAAACTCAGCCCTCTGGTTCTCAAACCCTCTGTGGATTAAGAGAATGAGTTAGATGCATTCAGAGAAGCTACTGCAGGTGGGAACACAAACAGAGGTGACAGTTTATCAGTGTATATGAAAGTAAGGGATTGATCAGCAGTATTTAATAAGTAAATATAAGAACTCAGTTCATTTAATGATTGAGTCATATAATGACTCAGCCAAAACTAAGAGCTCTTCACACCTTAACAGACTTTGCAGGCAAAACTCAGAGCTCCTGCTCTTTCTAAAGCTCACTTTCATTGTCGCAGACACTCATTAAGCCCCACTGCAGACTCTCTGGACCTCTGTGTGCTGGGGCTTTTGGCCGTGTGTTCTGGGCAGCTCTCTGAGCTCTGGCTGCCTCCGGTGGGCTCATCCTAGCAGGGCCCTCGTGCCTGTGCTGTCTGCGTCTCCTGCATGGGGTGGCCCTGTTGGCACTGGAGCCTGTAATCCCTCTCAGCACCCACGTTCACAGTCCAGGAGTTGCTGTGTGCTGGTGGGGTGGGGGTGGGGGTTGCTGGTACTGCAGGCTTTCCCAGCCTCCTCCCAGAGGAAATGTTCTGAGGCTCAGTTGTGCACATGGCCTCTGGAAAGATGGCCCCACCAGGCTGAGATATCAAGCAGTGACCAGCTCAGTAACACTCTCTCCTATCTGCTCTGCCATCTGCCCTGTACTGAGCTGCCTTAATAAAATATAGCATATAAGCTTTTACCTTAGGGCCTGCCTTCTGAGGAACTCAGGCTAAGCCATTCATCACCATCAAGGAAGATCAAGTTTTGTTCCATAAACTCCTATTTAAAAGGCGGAAAAATGGTTAATGATTTCCTCATACAATTTTTTTAAAGTTGGTGTAACTGAACATGTGTACGCCTAGCTGGCAACACAACTCAGCTATCTAAAATGATTGTCTTCTTGAGTCTTTACAGAACAGTTGTACTGAAGGGATGTTGAATAATGCAATAATAATTGCTGAGAGGAGATTTATCAGGGCAGGCTTTCTGGAGGAAATCAATTTTGAGCTGAGTTTTAAAGACAGTGTAGCTTGAATTTAGGAATGGAATCCATAGGCTAGAAAGCATGTGTTGTGCACAAAGGCCATGAGAAATGAAGAACCATGTTTATATTAGTCTGTGTATTTTTTGCCCTCAACAAGAAAAATGGTCAGCCTACCTAATCAGTTCAGCTGCAGCAGCTGATATTGACCATGGAGGAGGCTAAAATGACTCTATTGGCTCCTTCCCTGAACAGACTGGCTGCTGGTGAGTAGCTTACCATTGATAGAGTTTTGGAATTAAACTTGCTCCCTTGGGTGGAGGTGGAGTACTGAACTCTGTCAGTTGGTGATTATCCTTTCAGCCCAAGATCCCATGCATGTAGGCAAGAATGAACTGCCATCTACTGTCACTGTAATCCCTTTTAAATTTGTACTGCCAAAAAATGTAGGGAAGACAGTCTCATTTTTAAAACACTGTTCTTTAAATTGAGTTAAATTTTCATACTTAAATCCTAGGCCAAATCCTAAAGTAAACAAAGAAAAATCTAAGTTAAATAACAGCATTAAAAAGAAAGTAATTACCTTACAAATGGATTGGGCTTTCATTCTCTTGGGAATTGAATATCTCTTTGAGAATTGATGAAAGCTATGGACTTTGAACCCCAGAATAATGGAAATACACTGAAGAGTTTACAGATAATTTCATAGGTCCCAGATTAAGAAAAGTACTTATGTTTCCTCCTACAATGCTCATGTTATCTTGAAAAGCAAGGGTGAAAGTGGAATGCACTTTTTTTTTTTTTTTTTTGAGAGGGCATTTCTCATATTTATTGGTCAAATGGTTGTTAACAACAATAAAATTCAGTAGAGGGGGGTCAATGCTCAATGCACAATCATTAATCCATCTCAAGCCTAATTCTCGTCAGTCTCCAATCTGCTGAAGCATAACGAACAAGTTCTTACATGGTGAACGAATTCTTACATAGTGAATAAATTCTTACATGGTGAACAGTACAAGGGCATTCATCACAGAAACTTTCGGTTTTGATCATGCATTATGACCTATAAACAATCAGGTCAAATATGAACATTCATTTGATTTTTGTACTTGATTTATATGTTGATCCCACATTTCTCCCTCTATTATTATTATTATTTTTATTTTTAATAAAATGCTGAAGTGGTAGGTAGATGCAAGATAAAGGTAGAAAACATAGTTTAGTGCTGTAAGAGGGCAAATGTAGATGATCAGATGATCAGGTGTGTGCCTATGGACTAAGTATTAATCCAGGCTAGACAAGGGCAGCAAAACATCCACGGATGCAGAAGATTTCTCTCAAAGCAGGAGGGGTGAGGTTCTGAGCCTCACCTCTGTTGATCCCCAAATTCTCACCTGATGGCCCCCCTGGACTGTGCCTGTCTTAGGTTGTTCCTCTCTTGAGGAATCTTACCCGTCTCTGGCTAACCAGTCATCTTCCGGGGCCATACAGGGAGATGTAAAGTTGGTAAGTGAGAGAGAAGCCATATTGTTTGAAAAGGTTAGCTTTTTACTTCTTTGCAGATTTATACCCTGTGGCTTCTATGCCCAGCACTTGTCTCGAGGTATCTTTACCACCTGGAAGAATTATGATACTCAGTAAATTCGATATGAGGCACGAATTCTATTTAAGGGTTGTAATTAGGAAAAAAGAAGAAAAGCTACAGATGTAGCATATGGAAGGAAACATGGGAGGATTGATTATTTCTTTGACATATCTTCTTGTAGAGTACCTTAAGTATGTATAGGTTTTAAACTACTAACTAATTTGCACACATATATTAACATAATAGGAATATGGTGACATAAACAAAGCAAATCTATAATTACCATCCATCTCCAGTGAAGCCAAGAAAACCATTTAGGCACCCTAGGCATTTGTGAAAATTTGTCTATGATATGATGGATATTGTCCAACTGTACTTGAACAGTCTGAGAGAAATCAGACAAATTAAAGCAGCCCATTTCTGGGATCTGTTCACATCCCATATGTTCTTTTAACCGCAGATAGTCTATAGTCATAAGATTTTGGAGTGCTACACCTTGCACCCCTCCCAACTCCTAGTTGAGTTCCAACAGTACAGATCCTGTCAAATTCATTGTCTCACTGTATGCACATGCCAGCCTAGACATCTCCCTCCTCATTCCTATGGCAAGTCCAGGAGACGGTGGGCTGGATGCAGCCACAACCGCAGCATCGTCCGGATCCCTGTGGAGGCTTTTTGATGATCATCCCCTGGCACAAGTACTCCAGAGAGTGCTGATGCCGGAAGCTCCTCTTCATATCGTATCTTAGTTCATTTTCTGGGTATCCAAGCTAGGCCTTGATCTGCATAGAAACAAACAGACCCTTTGCCCACACTTTGACATGCCCTCTATACCACTGTGCAGAACTCATTGGAGGTCAGCACACAGTAACTGCTTTTTTTTTTTTTTTATTAAGAGAAAGGAATATTATCAGAAAAGAGTACCTCCATAGCTGATCATCTGACACCCTTTAAGTGATCAACATTAAGGATATTTAAAGCATGCATTGATCTTTGATTTACCAATAGTTTTATCCTATCAAGGAGTAATCCCCCTTTTCTTTCTTTCTTTCTTTCTTTCTTTCTTTCTTTCTTTTTTTTTTTAATTTTTAATCTATACTTACATGAAGAATACTATGTTTACTATGCTCTCCCCTATATCAGGTCCCCCCTAACAACCACATTACGGTTACTTTCCATCAGCTTAGCAAAATGTTGTAGAGTCACTTGTCCTCTCTGTGTTGTGCAGCCCACCCTCTCCTTTCTCCCTCCCCCCCATGCATGCTAATCTTAATACCCCCCTTCTTGTTCCCCTCCCTTATCCCTCCCTGCCCACCCATCCTCCCCAGTTCCTTTCCCTTTGGTACCTGTTAGTCCATTTTTGGGTTCTGTAATTCCGCTGCTGTTTTGTTCCTTCAGTTTTTCCTTTGCTCCTATACTCCTCAGATGAGTGAAATCATTTGGTATTTCTCTTTCTCCACTTGGCTTATTTCACTGAGCATAATACTCTCCAGCTCCATCCATGTTGCTGCAAATGGTAGGATTTTTCCTCTTCTTATGGATGAGTAGTATTTCATTGTGTATATGTGCCACATCTTCTTTATCCATTCATCTACCGATGGACATTTAGGTTGCTTCCAATTCTTGGCTATTGTAAATAGTGCTGCGATAAACATAGGAGTGCATCTGTCTTTCTCAAACTTGATTGCTGCGTTCTTAGGGTAAATTCCTAAGAGTGGAATTCCTGGGTCAAATGGTAGGTCTGTTTTGAGCATTTTGATGAACCTCCATACTGCTTTCCACAATGGTTGAACTAATTTACATTCCCACCAGCAGTGTAGGAGGGTTCCCCTTTCTCCACAGCCTCCTCAACATTTGTTGTTGTTTGTCTTTTGGATGGCAGCTATCCTTACTGGTGTGAGGTGATACCTCATTGTAGTTTTAATTTGCATTTCTCTGATAATTAGCGATGTGGAACATCTTTTCATGTGTCTGTTGGCCATCTGTATTTCTTTTTTAGAGAACTGTCTGTTCAGTTCCTCTGCCTATTTTTTAATTGGGTTATTTGTTTTTTGTTTGTTGAGGTGTGTGAGCTCTTTATATATTCTGGACGTCAAGCCTTTATCGGATCTGTCATTTTCAAATATATTCTCCCATACTGTAGGGTTCCTTTTTGTTCTATTGATGGTGTATTTCACTGTACAGAAGCTTTTCAGCTTAATGTAGTCCCACTTGCTCATTTTTGCTGTTGTTTTCCTTGCCCGGGGAGATATGTTCAAGAAGAGGTCACTCATGTTTATGTCTAAGAGGTTTTTGCCTATGTTTTTTTCCAAGAGTTTAATGGTTTCATGACTTACATTCAGGTCTTTGATGCATTTTGAGTTCACCTTTGTATATGGGGTTAGACAATGGTCCAGTTTCATTCTCCTACATGTAGCTGTCCAGTTTTGCCAGCACCATCTGTTGAAGAGACTGTCATTTTGCCATTGTATGTCCATGGCTCCTTTATCAAATATTAATTGACCATATATGTTTGGGTTAATGTCTGGAGTCTCTAATCTGTTCCACTGGTCTGTGGCTCTGTTCTTGTGCCAGTTCCAAATTGTCTTGATTACTATGGCTTTGTAGTAGAGCTTGAGGATGGGGAGTTAGATCCCCCCTACTTTATTCTTCTTTTTCAGGATTGCTTTGGCTATTTGGGGGTCTTTGGTGTTTCCATATGAATTTTTGAATTATTTGTTCCAATTCATTGAAGAATGTTGCTGGTAATTTGAGAGGGATTGCATCAAATCTGTATATTGCTTTGGGCAGGATGGCCATTTTGACGATATTAATTCTTCCTAGCCATGAGCATGGGATGAGTTTCCATTTATTAGTGTCCCCTTTAATTTCTCTTAAGAGTGACTTGTAGTTTTCAGAGTATAAGTCTTTCACTTCTTTGGTTAGGTTTATTCCTAGGTATTTTATTCTTTTTGATGGAATGGTGAATGGAATTGTTTTCCTGATTTCTCTTTCTATTGATTCATTGTTAGTGTATAGGAAAGCTACAGATTTCTGTGTGTTAATTTTGTATCCTGCAACTTTGCTGTATTCCGATATCAGTTCTAGTAGTTTTGGAGTGGAGTCTTTAGGGTTTTTTATGTACAGTATCATATCATCTGCAAATAGTGACAGTTTAACTTCTTCTTTACCAATCTGGATTCCTTGTATTTCTTTGTTTTGTCTGATTGCCGTGGCTAGGACCTCCAGTACTATGTTAAATAACAGTGGGGAGAGTGGGCATCCCTGTCTGGTTCCCGATCTCAGAGGAAATGCTTTCAGCCTCTCGCTGTTCAGTATAATGCTGGCTGTGGGTTTATCATATATGGCCTTTATTATGTTGAGGTACTTGCCCTCTATTCCCATTTTGCTGAGAGTTTTTATCATGAATGGATGTTGAATTTTGTCAAATGCTTTTTCAGCATCTATGGAGATGATCATGTGGTTTTTGTCTTTCTTTTTGTTGATGTGGTGGATGATGTTGATGGATTTTCGAATGTTGTACCATCCTTGCATCCCTGGGATGAACCCCACTTGGTCAGGGTGTATGATCCTTTTGATATACTGTTGAATTCTGTTTGCTAATATTTTATTGAGTATTTTTGCATCTACATTCATCAGGGATATTGGTCTGTAATTTTCTCTTTTGGTGGGGTCTTTGCCTGGTTTTGGTATTAGGGTGATGTTGGCTTCATAGAATGAGTTTGGGAGTATTCCCTCTTCTTCTATTTTGTGGAACACTTTAAGGAGAATGGGTATTATGTCTTCTCTGTGTGTCTGATAAAATTCCAAGGTAAATCCATCTGGCCCCGGGGTTTTGTTCTTGGGTAGTTTTTTGATTACCGTTTCAATTTCTTTGCTCATAATTGGTTTGTTTAACTTTTGTGTTTCTTCCTTGGTCAGTCTTGGGAGGTTGTATTTTTCTAGGAAGTTGTCCATTTCTTCTAGGTTTTCCAGCTTGTTGGCATATAGGTTTTCATAGTAGTCTTTAATAATTCTTTGTATTTCTGTGGAGTCTGTCATGATTTTTCCATTCTCATTTCTGATTATCTTAATTTGTGTTGATTCTCTTTTTCTCTTAATAAGTTTGGCTAGAGGCTTATCTATTTTGTTTATTTTCTCAAAGAACCAGCTCTTGGTTTCGTTGATGTTTGCTACTGTTTTATTCTTCTCAATTTTGTTTATTTCTTCTGTGATATTTATTATGTCCCTCCTTCTGCTGACTTTAGGCCTCATTTGTTCTTCCTTTTCCAGTTTTGATAATGGTGATGTTAGACTATTCATTTGGGATTGTTCTTCCTTCTTCAAGTGTGCCTGGATCGCTATATACTTTCCTCTTAAGACTGCTTTTGCTGCGTCCCACAGAAGTTGGGGCTTTGTGTTGTTGTTGTCATTTGTTTCTATATATTCCTTGGTCTCTATTTTGATTTGTTCATTGATCCATTGATTATTTAGAAGCATGTTGTTAAGCCTCTATGTGTTTGTGAGCCTTTTTGTTTTCTTTGTAGAATTTATTTCTAGTGTTATACCTTTGTAGTCTGAAAAATTGGTTGGTAGAATTTCAATATTTTGGAATTTACTGAGGCTCTTTTTGTGAGCTAGTATGTGATCTATTCTGGAGAATGTTCCATGTGCACTCTAGAAGAATGTATATCCTGTTGCTTTTGGATGTAGAGTTCTATAGATGTCTATTAGGTTCATCTGTTCTAGTGTGTTGTTCAGTGCCTCTGCATCCTTACTTATTTTCTGCCTGGTGTATCTATCCTTTGGGGTGAGTGGTGTGTTGAAGTCTCCTAAAATGAATGCATTGCAGTCTATTTCCCTCTTTAGTTCTGTTAGTATTTGTTTCACAAATGCTGGTGCTCCTGTGTTGGGTGCATATATATTTAGAATGGTTATATCCTCTTGTTGGACTGAGCCCTTTATCATTATGTAGTGTCCTTCTTTATCTCTTGTTACTTTCTTTGTTTTGAAGTCTATTTTGTCTGATATTAGTACTGCAACCCCTGCTTTCTTCTCACTGTTGTTTGCCTGAAATATGTTTTTGCATCCCTTGACTTTTAGTCTGTGCATGTCTTTAGGTTTGAGGTGAGTTTCTTGTAAGCAGCATACAGATGGGTCTTGCTTTTTTATCCATTCTATCACTCTGTGTCTTTTGATTGGTGCATTAAGTCCATTTACATTTGGGGTAACTATTGAGAGATATGTACTTATTGCCATTGCAGGCTTTAGATTCGTGGTTACCAAAGGTTCAAGGTTAGCCTCTTTAGTATCTTACTGCTTAACTTAGCTCGCTTGTTGAGCTGTTATATACACTGTCTGAAGATTCTTTTCTTCTCTCCCTTCTTATTACTCCTCCTCCATTCTTCATATGTTGTGTGTTTTGTTCTGTGCTCTTTTTAGGAGTGCTCCCATCTAGAGCAGTCCCTGTAAGATGCCCTGTAGAGGTGGTTTGTGGGATGCAAATTCCCTCAGCTTTTGCTTGTCTGGGAATTGTTTAATCCTGCCGTCATATTTAAATGATAGTCGTGCTGGATACAGTATCCTTGGTTCAAGGCCCTTCTGTATCATTGCATTAAATATATCATGCCATTCTCTTCTGGCCTGTAGGGTTTCTGTCGAGAAGTCTGATGTTAGCCTGATGGGTTTTCCTTTATAGGTGACCTTTTTCTCTCTAGCTGCCTTTAAAACTCTTTCCTTGTCCTTGATCCTTGCCATTTTAATTATTATGTGTCTTGGTGTTGTCCTCCTTGGATCCTTTCTGTTGGGGGTTCTGTGTAATTCCATGGTCTGTTCGATTATTTCCTCCCCCAGTTTGGGGAAGTTTTCAGCAATTATTTCTTCAAAGAGACTTTCTATCCCTTTTCCTCTTTCTTCTTCTTCTGGTACCCCTATAATACGAATATTATTCCTTTTGGCTTGGTCACATAGTTCTCTTAGTGTTGTTTCATTCCTGGAGATCCTTTTATCTCTCTCTATGTCAGCTTCTATACGTTCCTGTTCTCTGGCTTCTATTCCTTCAATGGCCTCTTGCATCTTATCCATTCTGCTTATAAATCCTTCCAGGGATTTTTTCACTTCTGTGATCTCCTTCCTGACATCTGTGATCTCCCTCCGGACTTCATCCCACTGCTCTTGCATTTTTCTCTGCATCTCATCCCATTGCTCTTGCATTTTTCTCTGCATCTCTGTTAGCATGTTCATGATTTTTATTTTGAATTCTTTTTCACAAGGACTGGTTAGGTCTGTCTCCTCAGGTGTTGTCTCTGTGATCTTTGTCTGCCTGTAGTTTTGCCTTTTCATGGTAATAGAGATAGTTTGCAGAGCTGGTACAAGTGACCGCTGGAAGAGCTTCCCTTGTTAGTTTGTGGCCTTCCTCACCTGGGAGAATAGCGACCTCTAGTGGCTTGTGCTGGGCAGCTGTGTGCAGACAGGGCTTCTGCTTCCTGCCCGGTTGCTATGGGGTTTATCTCCGCTGTTGCTGTGGGTGTGGCCTGGCTGGGGCTGCTCCTCCAAAATGGTGGAGCCCCCCTTCGCAAGGCACTGGGTTCTTGCAGGTGTGGATGTGGTATGGATGTTGTCCTGTGTCCTGTGGTTTCTATTTTAGGAAGGTTTTTCTTTGTTATATTTTCATAGCTCTATGTGTTTTTGGGAGGAGATTTCCACTGCTCTGCTCACGCCGCCATCTTGGCTCTGCCTGGAATGCAGTTTTTAACGGTGAGAGAAAGTAAAAATGTAGCAACTTTGTTTAAAAACTTATTTTGTAAATGATTTTAATTGTTTACTTTTTGTCATTCTATTCTACCTACCGTCAGAACTTAGTCTGTTGTACCTATCATTTCTTGAGAAAAATCAATAACTAATCAGGAAGGGAGGGAGAAAAGTGGAAGGGAGGGAGAACAGAAAGAGTCAACCCTAGAGAGAGACCCAGAATGACCTTCGGTCTAATCAGTGTTAAGTTTCTGTGGAGAGAACCAGAGAAGCTCTAAGTAGGGAACCTTTAGAAGGGTGACCTGATCTACTTGCTTTTGTCAAAGACAGATGGAACCTCACCCTCAATTCCTTCTATGCAGGTCAATAATGAAACTGCTTCCCAGGCACCTGCTCTGTTAACAAGCATTTTTCTATTCAAGGAACTGCGGATGATGTGAATTGGAAGGAGACAAATCCTGCCCTCAAAGAACTTGCAACCTACTTGCTATGATGAAATCAAAGCTTTGAAAAAGGAAAAAGGACTTTTAACTTTCCTTACACAGTCTTAGCAATCAGCATGCCTGGCTTTTTTCTTTAAGCACTTCATTGTTAATGAGGTAGGAATAATGTTTTAAGTGGTGAAATTCTGAAATGATCATGTTTATCTTTTAAACCGCTGCTTAGTGAATTAATGCAAGCAGTTTGTTCAAAGACAAATTCAAGTGGTGATGCGACTAACCTCCACATTCAGACCTCAAAAGCAAATAAAGCTGAAAGCAGAGAGAAAATTAAAATGTCATTTTCCTACTGCATCAAAAGTTTCTGAAGGAGATGCTTTCATGCAGCAGCAGTTTGCCATCCCTGCCTCCTCCAGGGGAGAGAAGAGGCAGCCAGAAGATGAGGATTATGCATCTAGATAGTCCAATTAAAAGATTTTCTTCTATGACATGCTTATCATGAAGTAACACAAGGGAAGTGATGTCAAGACTAATTGAGGGTCAAAGCCAAATCTGGAGTGATTAAGACTTTCAGAAGCACCTCAAATGCAGCGATCATGAACGCTGTCAAAGAGACTGCAGCACTGGAAAGACAACTTTGAGAGCACAGCAGCAGAGCCCATTTTTAACTTAAACAATTCATAGAGTCTGGAGAACTTTCTGAAAAACTCCAAAGAGCTCCCTGCCCATGGGCTTCCATCTTCAGGTCTGCATCTAAACGAATCACATCTCTCACCTCCCTGCGGGCCACACCAGATGGGCAAAGGAACTGGGTGGGAAGGGTTCATCCATTTATAAACTGCCAGGGCATTGTCATCTGTCCTCTAAGTAAATGTTTAGTCAGCATCCAGATGGTTTTTGCTTGGTCCCCACCAAGAGGTAGAAATTGTAGGGAAAATGAGTTTCTGTGAGGCTTTATGTGAAATCACAAAACCAACACATTTAATCAAGAGGCGAGTGACACCTCATCGCTCATTGTTATGGCTTGTTGGTGGGGCTGTGCTCTCACTCTCCCTGAGTGAACTGTTTGCTTCTCTTCACACTTCCTCAGGCTGGCCCCCCGGCCCTGGAAGTCGGCGGGTCATTTCCCCTTCCTTCACGCTCTAACAGATTTCATTCTCCAGAGCTCACACACCACCAGCCCTGGCTCACTGAGTTTAGGATTAACCAAGCAGCAGGAAATGCTTGCAGAGAACAGAAATTTCTTTTTCATCTAAAGGAAAATGAGAGTTTTAAGATGCTTATCACACCTAGATTTGAAAAAAATATATATATGAAATCTCAAATCCTTTCTTCTCCATAGAATACATTTTTGGTCTTGAGGCTGTTTTTAATGTTTCACTTTTCTGTATTGTGATCCAGTTTATTGGAGTAAGGATACTCAACGAAGCGTTGAAAACGCAGAAAGCCTAGAGCGCATATCTGTAGTGGCGTCCTGCTGCTGATGCTTGCTTACACTCAGGCATTGCTGTGTGGCAACATTGGACTGTGTGAGAGGGGACCTCTTACCCTGAGCCACTTGCTGAAAAACATCTCCCACTGTGGTACTGGTGTGACGAGGAATCGTAAGGCGGTGGAGGAAGAAAGGTTGCCAACATCTGCAGGGCTGCCCTTCTAAGCTGTCCCTGAGAGCTCCGGAAAGCTGCTCGAGAGTGAAGGTGACCTTGGGTGCTTTGGCCTTTGTGTTTGTGGCTTAAACATGTGGGTCTCTGGTTTCAGATCTGTGCAGGAGAGTGACCCTTCCTCGGACCATTCTTGGACTCCTACCACCCCTTCTCTCTAGTCCTTGCCCCTTTCTTTTTCTCCCTTCATGGTTTTAGGAGTCTTCTCCTATCCCAGGGTCTGAGTGTTCACACGAGGACAGAAAGGAAGCCACTCACATCCCAGCCAAGACCAAACCTGTTAGTGTGGCTGTTCATCTTATACTGCTCAATTTTTACCATATTTGGTGGTTCAGAGTGTACGACTGGAAGCTCATGCGCAGACATCATTCACTGAAACTCACAGTGAAACCTTTGGTTAGTGTAGGCTTGGGTCCTGATGAGCACACATACTTTAACCAACTTGCTGGCTTTATATCCGCAGCCAGGCGTGGGATCCAGTCCAAGAGAGCAGGCTGCACATTTATTGTGTGGTTTGTGTTGTTTTGGGGAAACCTTGGCCTTTTAGCTCTCATACTCTGCCCTACGGAAGTCACTATAGTGTTTTTATTTTCCTGAGAAGCTGAGAACACATAATTTACTAACCTAGTGCCATTCATTCGGTTGTTCCACAAATATTTAAGAGTGCCTGCTCTGTGTGAGCCTCTGCGCGAGACTCCGGAGAGTGTGACTTTCTCCTGGCCCAGCAGTATATCCCTGTCAGGACAGGTTACCCCAGAAACTGGCTCCAAGACCGATATTACACTCCAGGGAATTGGCAGGGGAGGACCCTAGGGGTCCACACCTGTGGAGGAAGGGACCAGTTTATTGGGCTGAACAAGGGAGGAAGTGGGCCTCGATCAATCCTGATGAGGGCCTCAGCCAACCCCATGAGGTGCTCTGAAGCAGAGTCATGGCACGCCGGGGCAGTGGGACAAGGGCTGGGCAGTGGACTCCATCCCTTGGGGGCCAGTCACTGAATGGGCTGCTTAGGATGGGGCATGACCTAGGGCTTGGGGTCCCTCTAGCAGAGGCAGCACTGCCAGCAACTGGGAGATTAAGTCCTCTGCTCCTGAGAGGAGACCTGGGTGCACGGCTGGGTGTCTGTCCACTAAGGTCGCTAGAGTGCTCTCAGCTACTCCACAGAACATCTTGACTAAACTGGCTTGTCCCAGAGTAAGACATCAGTGATGAAGCCGCTCGAGAATCAGTTAGTTCAGCAGCTCAACAGCATATGCAAGAACCTTCCACCTTTTGGTTCTGTCAATCAGAAGGTTCCACTTCACTTCTCAGCCTTCTTCCTGTCACAGTCACAAGATGACTATAGCAAGTCTTGGTGTCACTGTGAAAAACGAGAAGCCATCTTTGCCTGTGCCCTTTCTATTGTCAAGGTTAATATTCCCTCATCTGTCTCTTTATTGTGGTAAAATATACACAACACAATATTTATCATTTCAACCATTCATCGGTATACAATTCTGTACATTCACAGTGTTACATAACCATCACCACCATCTATACCCAAAACTTTCCATTATTCCCAACAGGAAATCTATGCCCATTAAACAATAACTTCCCTTCCCCTGTCCCCTCCCTCCAGCTCCTAGTAATTTCTATTCTACTTCCTGTCCCTATGCATTTGCCTATTCTAGGTACCTCATATAAGCAGAATCATAACAGTGTTTGTCCTTCTGTGTCTGATTTATTTCCCTACGCATGTTTTCAATGTCTATCCTTGCTGTAGAATATATTAAAATTGTGTTCCTTGTAATGGCTGAATAATACTCCCTTGTATGTATATACAGTATTTTGTTTATCCATTCATCTATTAATGGACGCTTGGGTTATTTCCATCTTTCGGATAACGTGAATAATGTTTCTGTGAACATTGGTATACAGTTATCTGTTCAAGTCCCTGCTTTCCATTCTTCTGAGTATATACCTAGGAGTGGAATTGCTGGATCATGTGGTAATCTGGTGTTGAACGTTTTGAAAAATTATTTTCTGCAGCAGTTGCAGTGTTTTACTTTCCCACCAGCAATACATGAGTGTTCCAATTTTTCTGCATCTTCACCAATATCTGTTATTTTCCTTTTAAAAATGTATAGTCATGATAACTTACTGGCCACTACTGGCTGATTCCTAAATTAATTATTGGCAAGGTGAATGAGATTACCACTGATTGCCTCAAGACAATCACAACCCATCCCTGGGGGAGGAGCCACATTCCCTGAAGGACATGGCTGCAGCGGGGACAGCTTTATATCTGAGCAAAATCAGGGCATTCCAGAAGGAAAGAAAGGATGTAAGTGGGTTATAGGAAGCTACCATCAATGTTTGCAATGGAGAGAGGCTTTGAAAATACCAATACCCAGACTAGAAATTCTGATCTAATTAGACTCTATTGATCTGCAGTGGATTCCCAATATGAATAATTTTTAAATGTTCATGTAGTTGATTCCACTGTACAGTCAGGGTTGAGACCACTGATCTAGAAGGTGAGACTTCCCTCTAAGCCAGCAAATACGAATACTGAGAGTGGAGAAGTATATCGTGGTACAGAATGCTGGGCCAGGGCACCTTGCCGGATCCAAGGGGACCAAGGAAATCCCTTTGGGAAGTGAAATTTACACTGATGTTTGGAAGAGTCAAGTCAGCCAGTCTAGGAAAGAGTGTTACAGACCCAGGGGACTGAGAGAAGCTGATGCCTGAGGAATGGGAAGGAGTTCAGTCTAGCTAGAGTGTACAGTCTATTTCTGACCTAAAGGTGACAGTATTTTTATTCAAATATGTGCAGCTCCTGCGGCAACAGCTGGATCACACATTCCAACCACATTTACCTCTTTGTAAGTTTACATCTCCCCTGTGACTTGCTCTTGGTAAGCTGAGTAAGTACTAGGTTGTACTTAGAAGGAGCAAACAGTTGGATTTAAGAGCTGCATTTGAAGCCTGCTGATGCTCTGTACAGTGAGAGTGGCCTTGGGGAGGACCACTCCCCAAGTCCTACAAAGGTGAGGTTGTATTAAGTAACTCATAAGGCTATTGTGGAACTCAAATGAGAAGATGTATGAATGTGAATGGCATGCATTAACATGCTGATAAGTTCCAAATATCTATTTCCATCAAAACATCTCTCTCGAGCACTTCTAAACTCCAGACAGTGTATCACGCTGCCTACTTGACATCACCACCTGACTGTGTAGCGGGTCTCTCCCACATGACATGTCTAAGACTGAGCTCCTCATCTGGTGCTCCAAACCAGCTCCCCCTCCACTCTGCCCAAATCAGCTTATGATGTCTCCATCCTGAGTGTCATTCTTGAGTCCTTTCTTCCAACATCCAGTCTGCCAACAAGTCCTACCACTCTACTTTGGAAATATATCCAGAATTTTACCATTTCTCATACCTGCCACCACTCTTCTGATTGAAACCAACATTCTCTCTTTCCTAGATTTTGTAGCATTTTGTAATTGCTCTCTTTCCTCCTTCCCTCCCAAGGCCATCCTCACCAGAACACTCAGAGCGATGCTGCTAAGCTGTCAATCAGATCACACCTCTCCCTTGATCACCACAGGGAAGGTTGAAACCCTCAGGATGACCCTTAAGACCTTCCGTGACTCTCTCATCTGCAATTCTCCCACCGTCATTCTCTCATCTCCTACAATTCTCTGCTTTTTCCTCTGCTCCAGCCCCAACTCTCCTGCTCGTCCCTGAAGGTGCCAGAAACTCCTGCCTCAGGTCTTTGTACTTGTATTTTCCTCTGCCTGGAATCCTCTGTCCCATCTACCCACATGGCTATCTTCTCCCTTCTTTCAAGTCTTTACTCAAAAGCTATGGTGTCAGAAAGTCCTTCCTTAGATACACTATTTAAAGTCCTAGCACTTGCCCTTTACTTGACATTCTCCTTCTCTGCTTTATTGTCTTAGTATTTACCACTAACACGCTCTATATTTTAGTTATGTTTTTATTAGCTTTCTTCCCTACCAGGATATATAGATAAATAAATACACACACGTATACACACTTATAAAATCTTCCTTCCAGAATACTCCTATTCCCCAAAAGCAGGGAGTTTTGTCTGTTTTGTTCACTTTATATCTCCAGTGCTAGGACAGTGCCTAGCACATAGTAGGTACTCCATGAATTTGTTAGTACTGCATTTTACTGAAGAGAACACTGAGGCTCAGTGCCATTAAATAATTTACTCAAGTTCAGTCAGCTAGGAGGTGGCAGAGTTGGGTAATTCACTATCCTGTGATGCTTTACAACATACAAAAGCCCATTTGGCAAAAAGACAAAGCAGTATCGATGGCCCCTGCCTAGCCTTCCTCCCTATCTCCAGTTGGAGAACAGAAGTCTTTCAAATGAGGAAGGGTTGGCTGCTGGAGACTTCTTGGGGGTGCTCTGTGGACCCTTGGCTGGGGAGTTCAGATTTGAATGTTATTAAGCAAGGAAGCCAGGGAGCTTCTGAGGCAACAAGGCCAGTGACTGTGATTAAATGGAGACCAGCTGCTTGAGGCCAGTGGTGCACAGAGGAAGGATTACTCGGCTGCATGGGAAGATATGCTGTCCTTTGAAATGGTTGGGGAGACTTTTTGCACGGTTATCAGCATCATAATCCATCTCACTGGCAGTCCCACCCAGACTCCCCATGCTCCCTGAAAGTCCCTTTCTCCTTCACCCACTCCATTGGACATACAAAGAGGAATCAGAGAACAAACCTATAATTAGATCTGCTAGTGCTCTGCGGTAATGAGGGCAGTGACTTTAAAGAGTGTCTTTTTTGCGGAAGATGCAGTTGGGCCAGACTGGCTGTGCGAGGAGGTGAAGCGCAGGCCCATTTCTCCTCTGGCCTGGGAAGCCCCTTGTCGGCCCTCTCCCCCGACAGAGACTCACCCCTCCGGGAGGTGGCGCCTCAAGAGCCCGAGCCCGGCAGGAGAGCGGCTCCCTGCACAGTTTGGAGGGAGGAGGCAGCAGCGTTGGGCTATGAGTGGAAGCTGAGTCCCGCTAGCTGCGGTTAGACCAAAGGAGGCAGATTCCACCGGGCTGCGACAGGGCAGAGGGCCAGAGCCGGAGCCAGAGCCTGGCCTCACCCCAGGGGCACCACGCACCTCTGTAAGCCACGGGGCCGTGGGTGCCAGAGTGTGTTCATCCTGTGTCTGCTGCCAGGAGTGAGTGAGAGCAGGCCTGTGACATGCTTAGCCTGTTGCCCAGAGCAGAGCTAGCCCCCAATACGTATTGTGTTTTCTTTCTCCTTCCTTTCAGGAGCAAAATGAGGGGCCGATTAAATTGCTCCAAACAGGACTAGGAGAGGCTCTTTCCAAAGGTTCTGGAATGTAACTCAGAGCGCGGAGGAAGGGAAGGAGGAGCTTACATAGCAAAATGCCTTCTGTAGGCAACGTCCAGATGCTTCCTTCCTCCTGAGAGGTGCAAACAAGGAGCAGAGCAGCAGTGCCTTGGCTCTGAGCGCCACTTCCCTTCTCCCTTCATGGCACCTGCCTCTCCCCGTGGGCACCACCCGTTCCCAGGGCTCTTCCCCCAGGCCCCCCGCTTCAGCTGACGCTCACCCCCACCCCACCCCCGCTGCTGTCCTTTCCAGGAATTGTCTTGTCCACATGGAACTACCCCGCCCAAGGATGCATCTCTCCCTGGGGGCACCCTGAGGTCATTGGCTGAATGATGCAGGGTACCTTTCTATTTGGGGTAACTCTATAGGGACACCCAGCCCAGAGCTTTCCGTTGGATTGGCTGAGCCTCTCTGTCAGCCCAGTCCTGCATTCCTCCCTTCCTTACAAGTATCTCTCAAGAGCACTCTCCTTCTGCATGTGACCCTAGGGAGCCCCATTTGAGACCACCAGTCCCTTTATTATCTGTTGTCTTCGCCCTTCTGACCACTGCCCACTCATCTGACCTCCCACGCACTCTCTTTCACTAAAGTGAAGCCATATTGTATCCCAGTAACTGGACAATGGGTGCTCATGGGTCAACATGTTGCCCAATAAAAATCATATTTATATGAGAACTAACACTTTTGTGCAGCTAGCAATCTAGCAAAATATTAGCTATCAGCTAGCAAAACACACATACATGATTTCATTTGCAAAGAAGAATAGCATGATAGTCTCTGAATGATTCTGCCTGGATATGAATCTTGGTCCTACTTCTTACTGGTCTTGAGACCTTTCTGCTGCTCAATTTCCCCATTTGTAAAATGGTCTGTTCTCCTAGAGTTGTTGCTAGAGTTAACTGAGTCAGTCCATGTAAGGTTTCAGAAACAGTCTTGACACATAGTAAGCACATAGTATACAATAGCTATTAGTCTTTGGCCCTCATAAGAACCCATGAGGTTTTGTAATCGTGATCTGTGTTGGACGCCTCTCCTGTCCTGCTTCATACTCTTGCCCACCTTTTCACTGCAGCTGTTGCTATAGCCACCTGCCAGCACATGTCTGACCCAAGAAGCCCCTCACTCAACTGGACTGCTGCTTTACTTCCTGCCCTAGCTTCTTTGCCGCCTCCACCGAGAGGCCTGTGGCATACCCTCAGCCAACCTGGCCCAAGCAAACTTGGGAGTGAGAGGGAGCTAATATCCCATGGTGCCCCTTGACCAAAGGGGAGTTGGAGCCAATGGGAAATAGTTCCTATTTCCATTCCTTGACAGAATAATTCTGAGATATAATCTGTCCCATCAAGATCCAAGTCCAGTTGTCCACTGCACAGGCCCCTGGCTTGGTATCTCACTTTTCCCTGTTTTGACACCTGTTACCTGAGCTCACTTCCCAGAATAAACTACTCACATACAAGCCCTTGATTTCTGCTTTTTGGGGAACTCTCTAACTGTGTACATAAGGAAAGTAAAAGAATAAAAAGAGGCTTGTTCAATATCCAAATCAGATCTGGACTCAAGTCCAGTTGTCCATCTCTCGAATCTCATTTCCCTCATGCTGTGCCACCTCCCATCTTCACAGAAGCTTTCTGGAAGCTTGATTAGCCAAAGGGAGGTCAGAGAGGAAATACCTATGAACAGGTGGCTTTAGACACTTTCATATCACAGCCCCTTTCCTGTCCCTGCAGAGAACTGGTGTTACATGGAGAGCTGCTGGTGACCAGTGGTTCCACCTGGCTGAAGCCTGGGGCAGGGACTGTCAAATTTGTCTTTGTGTCATGAGCACACAGGGCCAGGCCAATAGTAGGTGCTCAGTAAATGTTTGCTGGATACACACATCCAGAAAGCAAACGATTAATGGTTTCTTTTTAGTGATTACTTTTTATGTGGCCATGCCTGTTCCTATACTTATTGTTTATTTTTATGCTGGTTTGGAATATAATCTCTGATGACCAGAGAACATTTTTGAGAGGGGTTGTTTACCTTTTTACCAAGCTAAGTTAGTACAGAATCCTATGCCTGAAAATTATCCAAGAAATAATGAACATTTCTAAAAATAACTCAAGAAGATCTGATTATCAAGTTGACTGACTGCTGAAAGAAATAGCTAGGATCTGTCAAGCTGGTGGCTTTTAGGACAAATGCAGCTATTGGATAGATGGGTTTCACCAGCACAGTATTGGTTATTTTACTTTGAAATTCCTTTGAAGTGTGCTACAGGCCCTACCACTTCCTATAGCAGTCTACCTGTTCTAATCTTCAATTGTGTTACCAACCTAGCCTTCATAGGTACATGGGTTTGTGACCTCTGCACAGAGTGGCACACAGTAAGGTCCTCCTTATGCCAAAAAAGTTGAAGGAGCTGACTGGCACGTCTCCAGCTTCTCCTGTAGCTTGCTCTATCCCACCACCATCAACAGGTGCCCGATGAGAGCATGATATCCTGCCTTCCAGGTACTATAAGATCACCGTGGTGCTCATGTGCTTCGTGCTCCCCACGCTGGTGCCCTGGTACATCTGGGGGGAGAGTCTGTGGAATTCCTACTTCTTGGCCTCCATCCTGCGCTATACCATCTCACTCAACGTCACCTGGCTGGTCAACAGTGCCGCCCACATGTATGGAAACCGGCCCTATGACAAGCACATCAGCCCTCGGCAGAACCCATTCGTCACTGTGGGTGCCATTGGTGAGTAGGGGAGAGCCAGTGGGGAGAATGGCAGCACAAGTTTTCTGGACTCCTTGAGGGTTTTGTGGACTCTGTAAAGAGAGGCAGTGGAGTGGAATGGAATGAACGTGGGATTTGGTGTTAGAAATCTGGATCTTGATAAGTCACTTAATCTCTCTGATTTATAGTTTTCTTGCCTGTGAAGTGGGAATAACAATGCCTACTTCCTTGTGATGTTATGAGGCTTAAGTAGGATACTATATATAAACTTCTTTGTACAGTGCCTGGAGCATAATAAATGATCAAAAATAGTAGCTATTTGTTTTTATCATGGAAATTTCCCTAAAGGAGGAGTGGCAGTTGACTTTTCTCTCAAACTACCCTGGCAAGTCTGTGTTCAGCTGTCCAGTCATTTGGCTGACCATAAAGAAAAGGCCTTTGTCAAACAGGCATTGAAAGAAGTGAGACCTTGGACCTCATGGTACCATATAATGGTTGAAAGCAAGGTTTCTGGAGTCCCGACAACTTTGGTTGGGTCCTGGTTTCTCCACTCACTCTCTGGGAAGATATCTGGCTCTTATGCACCTCATGCCCCTATATGTAATAGTAACATTTACTTCCTCCTGGGGTCTTTGGATGGTTAGATGAGCTAGGACATAGTGTTTGCTGCAGTGCTTAGCATGAAATAAGCCTTCAGTGATGTTTTTACTACCAGCTACATGATCTTAGGCAAGTTACTTCTTCATTTTAAAATTAGGCATTTACATCCTCATTTTAAAATGGAGATAATCATAGCAGCTAGATCAGAGGTGGGGGGCATTATAGGCATTAATACCTGTTAAAGCACTCAGCACTGTGGCTGGCACATAGTAAGCTGTAAATGAGATCAAATCCGGGAAGGAAGTCCCCACTGCTAAGTAGAAATGGTCTCTATATCACTCAGCAATGTGCTTCTGACACCATGTCGTTAGGGTCAGCCATTTATTAAGACACCAGGGATCTTGTGTTGACAAGAGCAGTGTAAGATGGAATAACCACCAAATTTAGTTACGGGATAACTGTCTAAGGAGAGCATAAAGTGCCTTGGAAAACAGAAGGAAGAGTTCCTGACCCTTATGTTGTTTTTCTCCTCTTTTCATCCTTCGTCTTGTAAAAGGACCGTGTTGAGGGGAGCTACATGTAGTGTTGACTCTGAGAGCGGATGGGATAGGGACATGTTGCCATTTCATATAGGGATGGTGGGCCAGGAAACCCAAGAGATGTGGCCATGACACAGGCCCTGAGAAGCTGGGTGTTGGTTTTGAGTCTATCCAGGTCGACACTGGACTCCCAGTCCATTTTCTTCCTAAAGGTCCCTGGAAGGCTCAGGTCACACCTAACTATGTGGTAGGTGGAGAACACATACAGAGTTCTTAGGGCAGTGCCTGTTTGGGAAAATAGGGGGGAAAACTTCTCTATACCATACTCTACTCCAGGAAAAACATGAAAAATGGTGAGGTTGAAGGGCAGAGTAGAGAAGTCCTACATTAAAAAGAAAATTGCAGACCACAAAGTGATCCAACTGATGTGCTCATTATAGAGCAGAATCCTTCAAATGGCATCAGTAGAGGGACTAAATGATGACCAGTACCTACTTAAAAAGTAAAAGAAGAATCTGACAATTCCTTAAATGGTTAAAAATAGTTACTATATGCCAGAAACGCCACCCCTAGATTCACACCCAAGAGAAATGAAAACATACGTCCACACACAAACTTGTATATGAACGTTCCAGCAGCATTATTTGTAATAGCTAAAAAAATGTGAAGAATCCAAATGTCCATCAACTGATGAATGGATAAATACAATGTGGTCTATCCATACAATGGAGTACTACTTAGTCATAAAAGGAAATAAAGTGCTGATACCTGCTACCATCTTGAAGATATTATGCTGAGGGAAAAAAGCCAGTCACAAAGTACTACATACTGTACGATTTCATTTACAGGCATTCCTCATTTTATTGTACTTTCCTTTACTACACTTTGCAGATATTGCATTTTTTACAAACTGAAGGTATGTGGCAACTCTGCACCAAGCAGGTCTACCAGCCCCATTTTTCCAACAACATTTGCTCACTTTGGGTCTCTGTGTCACACGTTGGTAATTCTTGAAGTATTTCAAACTTTTTCATTATTGTTACACCTGTGATGTGGTCCACGATCAGTGGTCTTTGACACTGATTTTGTAATTTTTTTGCGGGGGGGAGTGCTATGAGCCACACCAATATAAGACAGCAAACTTAATAAATGTGTGTTCTGACTGCTGCACCACCTGGCTGTTCCCCTGTCTCTTTCCTCTCCTCTCCTCAGGCTTCCCTATTCCCTGAAAGCCAACAATATTGAAATTAGGCCAAATAATCCTACAACCCACAACATTCCCTTCAGCCAAAGCATAATTTAGAGAAAGGTGCTAACCCTCTTCAATTCTATGAAGGCTTAGAAAGGTGGGGAAGCTGCAGAAGAAAAGTTTGAAGTTAGCCATGTTGGTTCATAATGTTTAAGGAAAGAAGCCATCTCCATAACATAAAAGTGCTAGCTGAAGCAGCAAGTGTTGATGTAGAAGCTACAGCAAATTATCCAGAAGATCTAGCTAAGATCATTAATGGCCACACAAAACAAAAGATTTTTCCATTATATGAAACAGCCTGATGTTGGAAAAAGATGCCATAAAGGACTTTAATAGCTGGACAAGAGAAGTCAATGCCTGATTTCAAAGCTTCAAAAGACATGCTAAGTCTCTTGTTAGGAGCCACATCTCTCACCTCAGAAAAAAGGTAGAAATGATTAAGCTTAGTGAAGAAGGCATGTGACAGCCAAGATAAGCCAAAAGCTATGCCTCTTGCACCAGTTAGCCAAGTTGTGAATGCAAAGGAAAAATTCTCAAAGGAAGTTAAAAGTGCTACTCCAGTGAACACCCAAATGATTAGAAAGTGAAACAGCTTTATTGCTTATAAAGAGGAAGTTTTAATGGTCTGGATAGAAGACCAACCCAGCCACAACATTCCTTCCAGAAAGGACTCAGTATTCTACATTCCATTAAAAATGTTAATAATTCATAAGAAGAGGTAAAAACATTAACATTAATAAGGGTTTGGAAGAAATTGATTGCAACCCTCATGGATGACTTTGAGGGGTTCAAGACTTCCGTGGAGGAAGTAACTATAAATGTAATGGAAATAGCAAAAGAACTAGAATTAGAAGTGGAGCCTGAGGATGAGACTGGACTGCTACATCTCACTATAAAACTTTAATGGAAGAATTGCTTCTTGTGGATGAACAAATAAAGTGGTTCCTTGAGAAGGAATCTGCTCCTGGTGAAGATGCTGTGAAGATTGTTGAAATGACAATGAAGGATTTAGAATATTACGTAAACTTAGTTGATAAAGTAGTGGCAGGGTTTGAGAGGATTGACTCCAATTTTTAAAATTCTCCTTTGGGTAAAATGCTATCAAACAGCATCGCATTCTATAGAGAAACTGTGAAGGGAAAAGCCAACCTATGCAGCAGATTTCATTATCTGACTTTAAGAACTGGTCACAGACATCCCAAACTGCAGCAACCACCGCCCTGATGAGTCAGCAGCCACCCACGTGGAGCCAAGACCCTCCACCAGCAAAAAGATGATGACTCGCTGAAAGCTCAGATTGATGGTTAGCATTTTGTAGCAATAGAATATTTGTTAATTCAGGCGTGCACATTGTTTTCTAAGTCATAATGCTGTTGCACACTTAAGAGACTATAGTGTAAACATAACTTTTATATGCACTGGGAAACCAAAAACTTCATTGACTGGCTTCATTGTGATGCTCGTTTCATTGTGGTGGTCTGGGACTGAACCAGCAGAATCTCCAAGGCCTAGCTGTATGTGAAATGGGCAGAAGAGGTAAATCTATAGAGATTGTATTAGTCAGGATTCTCCAGAGAAATAAGAACAGTATATATGTGCATATATACTGCTTTATATAGACGTATGTATATATTATATATTCCTCATAATGAATATATATATATATAACACCCAAAAACAGTAGGTTGTATCTATAGAAACATAAATAAATAATATTTTAAATAGAAAATATTTATGTTTCTATAGATGCACCCTACTGTTTCTGTGTGCATGTGTGTGCATGGAGAGAGAGACAGAGACTGATTGATTATGAGAGACTGACCACATGATAGTGGAGGATGAGAAGTCCCACAATTGGCCATCTGCGAGCTGGAGACCCAGGAAAGCCAGTGGCATCATTAAGTCCGAGTCTGATGGCCTGAGAACCAGGGGAGCAGATGATGTAAATCCCAGTCCAAGGGCAGGAGAAGATGATATAGATGTTGCAGTTCAATCAGTGAAGCAGGAAAAAGGAGTAAATTCCTCCTTCTTCCAACATTTGTTCCATTCAGGCCCTTTACCGGATTGGATGATACCCACCCACATTATGGAGGGCAATCTACTTTACTTAGTTCACTGATTCAAATGCTAATCTTATCCAGAAACAGCCTCACAGACACACAGAAATGATGTTTAATCTGAGCACTCCTTAGCCAGCCAAGCTGCCTGTGAAGTGATGGCTCATCATTGTGATGGATACACAACTCTGTGAATATACTAAGAGCCATTAAATTGTGTACCTTAAATGAGTGAATTATAAGGTGAATTATACCTCAATAAAACTGTTTTAAAGAAACAAATGAAAGAAACCTTGAGACCACTCCTGAAAGCACTTAAAAAAAAAATACAAGGGAGGACAAGCTATTCACTAAAAGAGGTAGAATGATATATAATCAGATTTTGGATATTTAAAGAGCCCATTCCTTAATTTACTTACTTACCTGAACAATTCTCATTTATCTCTTCCAAGCTCTCCCAAGAAGAGCTTTAATGGTTCCCATCCACAGAGGCTATTTTCTTTTTTTGAACATACATCAAAATGATGATCTGTTATCAGCCATTTAGCATTTAGCATAAAAAGTACAGCTCTGAAGTCATGGTAGCATGTCTACAATTCATATGGGAAAATTAATCTTGTGACTATGCTGGTAACTGTATTGTTACTTTTCTGTTCATACTGGATTTATCCAGCCAACTAAGTCAATGCTTCCTAAGTGTGGACACCCAATTTCTTTGCTCCCCACAGAGACTAACATAGTGTCTTACACATAGTAGAATCTCAATAAATGAGTGGTAAAAAATCTCTGTAGAGGTGGTGTTGACCTTATTTCAATGTCCACTTTGTCTTCCAGGTGAAGGCTTCCACAATTACCATCACACTTTTCCCTTTGACTACTCTACGAGTGAATTTGGCTTAAATTTCAACCCAACCACCTGGTTCATTGACTTCATGTGCTGGCTGGGGCTGGCCACTGACCGCAAACGGGCAACCAAGCCTATGATTGAGGCTCGGAAGGCTAGGACTGGAGATGGCAGTGCCTGAACATGAACCACTGTCCACCATGCCCACCGTTGACACCTCTGTTCATGGCTTTTGTTACTGTAGTTCTCTTGTTTATTTGTTTATTGGGTCACAGGAGGTGGTAGAGGGTGGGGACAGAACGGAATCTATGTGGCTTGGGGTTTTTTTTGTTTGTCTCAAACTAATGTCAGGATACAGCTATCATGTCAGGATACAGCTATCAATGAAAAAAATGTTTTAAGCCAGTGTAACTAGATTTAACAGTAGAGTGAGCACATGTGACTTAATTGCTGTAGCTACAATAAGTCAAATATACATTGTCATGTGCTTGTACATGATGTTAACCCTGACAGGATGAAGGAATTTAATATTCTCTCAGTGTGGTTCAAGAGAGCATTTTTTTTCTTTTCTACCAGTTGACACAGCATTATTTTTAAACACACTATCTGAAGGAGCAGAGGGGCAGGGTAGAAGGCAAAGAGAGGGTCTAAGTGTTGACTAAAGAATGTTCCTGTTATGTAATTATGTTTGTGTTTTTGTTGTTTTAAGAGAATTCAAAACTTTAAAAAATGAGAATACAGGAAATGGCTCTCATTTTTTTTGCCCTGGTTAGTTTGTTAATGCTCCACTGTCTTTGCTTCCAAAGAGATCTGTTCACTGCCCAGCGAGCTTTGTGTCCTGATTTGTACACCCAGCTGACCCTATAAATCAATGCCTATTTAGGTTTGACTTTGTTTTCTTTGTTACTGTCATTTTAAAGGTGTATAACTCAGATGTGCCAGACATCAAATTAAGCTCAAATGAAGCTCTCAATTAAATGTTTAGACACCTAATTTATATTCTAATTGATCCCAGCTACTGATGCATGTACTTTAGCTACTTCTGCTAACTAAGCATATTAATTTTCCACACCAAGCCGTCAGATCTTAATAACCAACAGTTGTCTAGAACTCAGTGTCTATTAATGTTTCACCTGCATGTGGCCTTCATTGATTTTGCAGCAAAATATAAAGTGATCATTACGTAGTTTCTGGATTTAAAAAAAATTTGTGTGTTAAGTTGCCTTGTAAAAAGCATGTTGAATTAATGGGACAGCGTGCCCTTTGTGTTAGATGCTAGAGCAAAAAAAAAAGGCATTGGAGGACTTTGAAGACAGCTCTTTTTGGGAAAGATGTAGGATTTAAAGTTTAAATTGAAATTTTAAAACTAGAAGTGATACCTATAGGAAATTGTCATAATGAAGTTCTTCATCCAGCAGTTGTTTAACAGTGTTATTTTGCCATTAATAATGTGTAAACTATGAGTGATTTACAATAAATGATTATGAATTTGTTGGTGTTCCTGACCAGGTATTTAAATGCTGTTCAGAGGGTGTTGTGTCAATGGTGCCTGATGCTTCATGATGACCAAGTGATTCCCATTTGATTTGGGCTCTGGGCCAACAAGAGCCCCAAAGACCAGGGCTCTCACATCCCAGTGACCACAGGCATAACCAGGGGGAGAGTCAGGAAGTTGTATTTGGAATGCAACCCCCCCAGCCCTGGGGGTCATTCCTCATGTCTCCTCACCAGCACTGTCACTGTTACTGCTTCCTGCTGACCAACGGGAACCTCTGCTCCTGTGTAGGCAGAGAACGTCTTCCTCCACCAACCCGCACCAGCCTCCACCAGTGTGACCAGAGGTGGGGGAGATGCACTCGCCTCTCACTCCAGTCATGCCTCCCTGAGCTTTGCTTCTGTGCTGCCTCACGCTCTGCCCATCTTTTGCTCCAGAGCAACAGTGCCAAATACAGACTTCTTAGCCTGCCTGCAGTTGAGTGAGGCTCCAGCCATTGATAGGTGCCAGACCAGGTGTCATCTTGTAAGGACCCTCTGGATGCTGCCACGACATTTTTTCAGCTGTTTCACAGTCCAGTCACATGTTGCTAAGATCTTGTATGGACTGTTGGTAGAGTGTGGTTGTGTTCTAAGTTTGTATCAGCATGACCTAAAACCACCCTGACTGGGAATGTTTCTGTGCACCTTTGACCCCCTAAGATACGAAGCTTACTTGCTTGTCCATGAATAGGAAAGATCACATTTAGAATAGCTATTTGGAATCTTCTCATAAAACCAGGATATTCTCCAGCTAGTCCAAGTAAGTCCAGAACCTCACTCCTCTGCACATGAGTGCCTCATCTTTATCTGTAGCAGTACCCCTGAATGAGGTAAAGATTAGGCTGATTTTGAAGAAGAGGTGGATGATGGTTAGATCACTCTAGAGTCTTCCATGTTAACATTCCCTGCAGGTCTCAGCAGCGTAAGAGAGAAGTAGTTCTGGGAGGTGTCCCCCAAGCCTATTCAAGGTGGCCCTAGAGGGGTTGGTACATTTTTTGAAATGTTTGAAAGATTAAAGGTTCTTTTTTAGAGTCTACACAGAAGAGATAGCATACAGTACTTGTCTTTCTCTGATTTATTTCACTTAGCATGATGGCTTCAGTGTTCATCTGTGCTGTCACAAATGGAAGATTTTGAATTCTGTTGATCTCACTGTGCAACCCAGGATGTGTCTCTAGGCTGAACCCCATGAAAATGCCATTTTCTAACTTTCTGAGACTTCAGTATCCTCAGCCACAGAATAGGAGCAGTAACACTAATGAGCTGGATGGTGAAGAGTAGCAGAATATGCCCCAAATATGCCATTTGACATGAGATTTTCTTTGTTTCTTTGTTTCTTTGTTTCTTTGTTTCTTTGTTTCTTTCTTTCCTTTCTGTCTTTCTCTTTCTCTTTCTCTCTCTCTCTCTCTCTCTCTCTCTCTCTCTCTCTCTCTCTCTCTCTCGTTCTTTCTTTCTTTCTTTTTAGGTAAAGGCACTTGAAAAGCAGAAGATGCAAGAAGGGTGCAGGTTCCCATGTACATGTAGTATTAAATCTGTGTGCTTCTCTCCTGTTAATCTGTTTTATGTCAACTTTTTTCTCAGGCTCAGCCTGACTAAAACAGGGTAGAGGAAAGGTTTTGCCTCCCCTACAATGGCTGTCACCCCTCAGAGCTTTAGGAGCTCCTCTGTAAGGGAACCTGGGTGGACTGGATTGTCCTGTCCAGCTCTGCCATTCAGGAGTCTTCCCACCACGTGAAGAATCCCAGCGTGGGCAGGGCCTTTGCGGCGGCGTGCCTGCGTCCATCGAGTCTCTTGCCTCCTTCCTGTGCATTCACACCTCTATCAGAGGACTAGACAGGCCTGCAGTGTCGGCTATGCTTCTATCAGCTCATTTTTCTCCTCATCAGGAGCTGGAGTAGAAGATTTGTGGAGGAAGGAGGCTGAAGCTAACATATAAAATGAGCTTTGGGGATTCTCTATGAGGTTCACTTATCTGTTTCACTCCATTCACAATTACAGAGAGATGGAAAGCCAGTTGTATTCTTGGTGGCTGCTCATGTGAAAAACAAGGAAGGAAAGAAAGATCCTAACTTTTATATTCCTTTCTTTATTTCCCTATTTTAGTTCAGTGTATTAGTGAAAATCCTTTCCTTGCCTTTCCTCAAAGTCAGGGAAGAGCTGTAAATGACCTGAAAACTCCTCTCCTCGTTCTCCCTGTGGGCTGTAGAGTCTGTAACCACTCCTTGCTGCCACAGGAATATTGCTGACTTCTAAATTTGCACCATCAGAGGCAAGAGAAAGGAAAACACTGGGCTTGGTGTGCCTGTGAGGCAATAAGCCTGCTTTGGAGCAGCTACTGTGGGCTCTACCACAGCCTCCACAGCCATCACCATAACCTCCACCACCATCTCCACAGCCTTCACTGCCTCCTCTCCAAAACCTTCACCACTATCTTCTCCACTGCCTACTCCACCACCTTCTGCACCTCCTCCTTCACCTCCTTCTGCACCTCCTTCTGCACCTCCTTCTCCATCTCCTTCTGCACCTCCTTCTCCACCTCCTTCTGCACCTCCTCCTTCACCTCCTTCTGCACCTCCTTCTCCACCTCCTTCACCTCCTTCTCCACCTCCTTCTGCACCTCCTTCTGCACCTCCTTCTCCACCTCCTTCATCTCCTTCTCCACCTCCTTCTGCACCTCCTTCTTCACCTCCTTCTCCACCTCCTTCACCTCCTTCTGCACCTCCTTCTTCACCTCCTTCTCCACCTCCTTCTGCACCTCCTTCTCCACCTCCTTCTGCACCTCCTTCTGCATCTCCTTCTCCACCTCCTTCTGCACCTCCTTCTGCACCTCCTTCTCCACCTCCTTTTGCACCTCCTTCTGCACCTCCTTCTCCACCTCCTTCTGTACCTCCTTCTGCATCTCCTTCTCCACCTCCTTCTCCACCTCCTTCTGTACCTCCTTATGCACCTCCTTCTGCACCTCCTTCTCCACCTCCTTCTGTACCTCCTTCTGCATCTCCTTCTCCACCTCCTTCTGCACCTCCTTCTCCACCTCCTTCTGTACCTCCTTCTGCATCTCCTTCTCCACCTCCTTCTCCACCTCCTTCTGTACCTCCTTATGCACCTCCTTCTGCACCTCCTTCTCCACCTCCTTCTGTACCTCCTTCTGCATCTCCTTCACCTCCTTCTGTACCTCCTTCTGCATCTCCTTCTCCACTGCCTTCTCCACCTCCCTCTGCACCTCCTTCTCCACGTCCTTCTGGCACCTCCCTTGCACCTCCTTCTCCATGTCCTTCTGGCACCTCCTTCTCCACCTCCTTCACCACTGCCTTCTGCACCTCCTACTCCACCTCCTTCTGCATCTCCTTTGGTACCTCCTTCTCCACATCCTTCCCCACTGCTTTCTCTACCTCCTTCTCCACTGCCTTCTCTGGCCCCTTCCTCCCCACTTCCACAAGGCTCCAACCCCACTTTGGGAGACCAGTCAGCCACCTGCTGCTGCCACTTCCCACAGGATTCAAAAGTAAATGAGCTAGCTGGGCTATGAAGGCTTTGCCCTGAGCAAGTACCTTCCCTTACAGCTCCTGATCTACAATCACTATGGAAAAGAATGGCTTGGCCTTCAACCACCTGTCCAAATCCCTACAACTCAAGTTTAGTACATTTAGGATTTCCTAAAGCAATGACACCTGCCTCCCCCTTTCCGGTCTCCTACAAGGCTGCCTTTCTTGTCATTGAGAGCAATCTCTCAAGTTGCTTTTCTGATAGATGCACCAGCTGCTGGACAGAGCCACCAACCTCTGTCCTGTCAATGGACAAGTGACTGGGTCCCACTGAAGCAGCCTATGGTAGCTTTTTTATTACTGGATTTCACACAAGCCAACGCTCAGAGCGTATGGATTGTGGAACGCAGGAGCTGCTCCTCATCCTAGGCTGTATAATAATACCGTGCGTGAGGGTGGGTGTGGGAAGAAGAGAGCCCCTCCCCATACATGTTGTGATCATAGGTAGAAGATGAACTAACTGGGATATCCAGCATCTCCAAGGAAGGATGAATGATCGGAGCAGGGGATGACTTCCCAGTTCCAACAAACAGGGTTCTCACACCTAAGGTGAAGTGGTGGGGAAGCCCTGCTTCAGTTCCTTCCTGGCCTGGCCATTGCTGCACCTGAATATAAGAATAAGTGTGTTAGAGCCCACTGTGCTCTCCCCACTCCCTTCTCTGAGCTAAGAGGCACTTCAAGCACCCAGCGTCTCCAAGGGCTTGTTCCAGATGTGCCAGCCAATGAGCTGGGCCAACCACATCTATTCGCACTGCTCCCTACAGCTGCTGCTAGGCTGAGCCATCTGTGACCCACAAGGGAGTCAGCTTGTTAGAAGAAAAGTCTACACATTTGTACCACAGCCAACCAAGGCCAAAAATGATATCCAGATGGATACTCTGGCCTAGATGGTTTCTAATCTGTTTTAAAATTGAAGACCATGATTTTACCTCTATGTGGGAAATTTTTAAGCAATGATATATTGGACCCCTTTCGACCACCATTTTAGTCTATTTGAAGCAGGGGCCTGGATCAGTTTTACAATACTGAAACGAACAGGCCATTTTGATGTGGCTTTGTTTATATACTGCTTGACTCCTTGGTCTACAGCTACACACCTCGAATATTTAGATTGTTACTTTTTTGGGAGATGACCAGCCTAAGGAGAAATATGCAAAACTTGCACTTCTTTATCTGCGGTATGTCAGAGCTGGAACCAATGGTTGCTCTGTTCCTTCTAGATCAAAAACTAGAGAAATCAATAGGAAGCAAACTTAGAAAATGCTAGATTCTGCTTTACGTAAGCAGAACATGTGGCCAAAAGCCATCCTAGTTTTATATCCCTATCAAAGAAAAAAGGAAGAGACTGGAGGCTCAGGAAACAGCCCTCTACTGAAGAAACAAACAGCTGGAGGAGGAGACGAGTCCTGAGGGTGGTTGATATTCACCGAGTGTCATCGCCAGGGCTAGATATTTCTAAACAATCTCGGGTTTTTTGCTTTGTTTTGTCTTGTTTTGCTTTGTATTGTTTTGTTTTTAAGTCTTCATCTAAGAGATGTCCTTTAAGTGAGCATTGCGATGTCTGGGAAACTGTAGCATTATAAACCTTGGAAACAATAACATGCTTCAAAATAAGGTCACCAACCTTCACATGCCATAATGATTTGGCTGCCAAAGTTCTACACTCCCTGTCAGAACTAGGCAGAGAGCACACAAGCTGAGAGAGATCGTGTAAACCTTCCCAACAACCTTGTCTTGGTTAATCTGATGGATACAGTGTATTTCGTTGTAGCACTCGGTCTATTGTTTTTCCATTTGCTTTACATTCAGCACCGCCACATAAGAAAGAATGAGAAAATAAAACAGCTTGAAAAGGTGTAAAGATATAATTACTCTTTTGAAAAGATGCATATTTATCTATTTTTTTGCTACCCCCATCTCACCTTGGTTTTCCATCTCTAAATAAATGAATGCTGCAGGCTAGTGGATATATAGCACTTACGGGTTTCTTCTAATTGAGAAGAACATCGTACATGATAATTTCTAGGCCACTGATTAAAGTGCATGTAAAAAATTTCCTTTGCATCAAAAAGAAAACCAAATGAAAGCACATCAGATTTGGAAACCACTGGGGGTACCATACAACCTCAGAGAACCAGTCTGCAAATAACAGCTCCTATCACTGAAATTTTGCTCAAAATATCACCTTTGGGGGAAAAAAATGGTCAAAGAAAAAAATTTCATCAGAAAAGCATTTATGCAAACTACTCTTAGCTTTAACTGCATTTGACTCGATTTCTTTAATCTGTTACTGCTGCAGCTATACAATGACATACAAAGAGGTCACAGCTTTACATTTAAGAGCCATAGAATCCATGCCTGTCTTAAACATCTGTGTTTTCCCAGCCCACAGAACAGGGCCTGAGAAGTGGATGGGTGCAATGGATGGTAATGCAGAAAATGACTCTATAGTTAGCATTGTGTGTCTCCTCTTTATGATGTGTTCCTTTGCCCTGTCCATGTCAATGGGTAATTAACATAGGCAACCAAGGGCATGTCTGAACCTGAGAGGTTAAGGGGAGGGGGCTGGCTTGGTTGCTGGCTTGCTTTGTCCTGAGCAGAGGAGAGAGACAGCCCTGGACTGCAGTTTGTAAGCAGTAAACGGGTTTTAAACTTTATTTCTCCCTTTGACTGATTTTGGTTTGTACAGGTATTTTGCCCCAGGATATCCTCTCCCCAGATTTACACCCTGTTAAGTGTGAGACCCTGGGCAGTCAGGCCCACGTCCGTCTTGTGCACAGTGGTTAAGAGCAGGACCTCAAAAATTCTGTTGAGCTGTCATTGTTTATGAATACTTTCAGCAAAAAGTTGACCCAGAAATCGAAATTTACAAAAGGAAATAGGTCAGAAGACAATTCTTCATTTGTATTTTAGTACAGCATAAACAGGCCTTGAAAACATGCTTCAGCTTATGGGTTCACCCACTTTTAAGAAGCATAGTGGCAGCATACACAGGCACCCCTATGCCTGCTAGGACTGCCCTGTTACAGAGCCCCTTGGAGATGGTCAGAGTTCGCTTCCCAAGAGGTCACTCACTCGGCCACAGATCAACAGTATGCTGAGAAGTGAGACAGCCAAAGTGAGACTGGGATGGTGGGTGTAGTCAGAGTAGGGTGAGGGCCTCGGGGAAAAGCAGGGCAGAATATTTACAGTCAGAGCAATGTAACAATGGGCAAAGAAGTCCCTACTGAAACTCTGTGCTAAGCATTACACAAAGTCAAGGTCACACTAATTCTCTAGGGTAAAGATATAGACATCTTCAGTGAGATCAGTTAAAGATCAAAAGGCTAGGAGCAACTTGGCCTGGAATGTTTGAGTGCGCAAGGGTATCAGCACAACCCGTGACTCTGCTGTCAGCCCCAGCAATCAGACTATGACCCAGCCCACCCTGAGGAAAAGGGCAGGTGGTACAAGTCCACACCCCTAAGTCCTTTTTTTGTTCTCGAAAAATCCTCAACTGCCTACAAAACCCCTAGACAACGCACCATCACGGGCTCTCTTGTCCCCTCCTGGCATAAGCCAGGAGCTCTATTCTTTCACTTTATTTCTAAATAAAAGCCTGTACCTTGCTCTCTACTTTGTTTGTGAAGCTCATTCTTCGGCTTCGTGAACAAGAACCCCGGCATCGAAAGGTGGTGTTATGGGATGAATTTTGTCCCTTCAAATTCATGTACTGAGTCCTAAACCCCCAGTACTTCAGAATCTGACTGTACATGGAGATGCAATCTTTAAAGAGGTGATGAAGCTCAGCATTGTCTCTGCCAGGTCCTGCTCTCCGTTGCCTACTCTGAGGGACTCTGGAGAGAGGCCTGCTTTACCCCATAGCACCACAGCAACTTGCCATCAGAGATCAGGGCCAGACAACGCTCTGCCTTTCCTTTTAACAATCAACAGGAATTTACTTGGCTTCTGCTATGGGGAAGACAGGCCTGAGCATAGCAGGGAGGTGGATAAATATAGATTCTAACTCTTCAGAAGAAAACAAATGCAACTAGAAAGTAAGGAATCAAACCCTCCACATCTCCCCTGCCATTGTCCAAATATGATTACATCATTTGGACATTTTTTTCACTTTTCTGGATGTAGAATAATAAGTGATTTAGTAAGTCCTTAGCCGTCATGTAAGATTTGGCCCTGGACATATTAATGGAGGGAGGTGGTCAACATTATAGACAAAAAGAGTTATGTCCTTTCACCGAAAATAGGCCAAACATCATCAAACAATTAAATACATTATTTCCCTTTAATAGAAGCTCAGATCAAATGTCTCACTCAATCAAATGAGGTTAGGAGAGAAAGCATCTGTCAGCTCCAGGTTCCGCTCCAGCAGGCCTGTTTTGAACACCATTGGCTGAGGCCTGTTTGTATCATTAAAAAATTATCTTAACTGCTTGCTGCCAGAAGTAATTTGCCTAGCATTGTCCACTCCTCGGAAGCAGAACTAATGTTTCCTGTGGCTGTGAATGTCTGTGAAATAACATCACAAGATAAATGCCTAGAGGCTGTTGGAGAAAGTGAGCTGATGAGGGAGGGAAACCCTCCTTAGGAAGTGACAAGAAAGAGCTAAGGGGCAAAGGGTACAGATGGCCTCTGGCCACCCTGCAGAGCGCCAAGACCTCAGAGAGGTGGGCAGATCTGGGGAATCTGAGCTGCATAGACAGGTTTATTAACAGTCTGAGGAGTGTCACTGGGTTCAGACTCTGGGTCCCTCATGGCCTCACACCCTCAGATATAAGATCTAGGAGGGCAGAAGGGGGTGTGTGTGCCTGTGTGTGATATGTGTGAGTGAGTCCCCTTGGGCTCTCTCTTCCTTCCCTTCTGCTCCTCGTTTCTCTCTCTCTTTCCTTCTTGCCTTCCTCCTCCTCCTTCCTCTCTCTGTCTTAGCCTCCCTTCCTCATTTTCCAATAAATTACTCAATATTCCTTGTTCTTAAGACCCTTGCTTTGGCAGTACAGCTGCTGAGGGCATGGAGAGCGATCATGCAGACGCTGGCCAGCAACTCTGGGATGCAGACAGCTGGGGAGAAGGGCCGCAAGGCCACATCGTCCCCTGACTCCAGCCTTTGCAGGGCGGGCTTATCTTCCCCCCTCAGAGGCTTTTCTCCTCGGGGGCTGCCCTTACCTGCCGGGTGCGTTTAGTCTGCCCTTCCAGCCTGCTCTGTGCTCAGAGAGGCTGGCAGGCATGCATTCTGTCAGTGGGCTGCTGGAGTGGGGGAATCGGGGATGCCCGCAGGACAGAGAAGGGGAGGGAGGTCCAGGTGGGCATTCCAGGATTCCCTCTCAACAGGGCGGCTGCAGGCCGGCTGCCCCCTCCTCTGATAGTCACAATCCTGCCTCCCGGCCCTTGGAGCCAACGGGGTGATGGTGCCATCTGGCTTTGCTCCGCCACTAGTGGTTGCCCACACCGGCTTTCGTGAGTGGCCACGAGACAACCACGGAGGTGCGCCTCTCAGATCTTCTCTCAAGGAAGACCCTGCTGGTCAGCTGCGCGGCCTGTTACCCGAGTGCCTGCTAACAGAGGTTAGGTCTGCTGTATGTTGCTGTTTCGCTGCACTCTTCCCAAATAGCTCCAGGCCATGCGAGCAGTGTGGGTACCCCGGCCCAGTCCAACAGGGCTCCGCTAAGTGGCAGTCAGCCCGCAGCCCCCAGCCCCCACCGGGCCGACTTGGACTTGGTCAGAACTGAACTGTGCTCTGGGGCTGCCCTGCCCAACTCTGTTCCCTGCCCTCTTTTCTTTCACAGACAATCAGACCTGCATCGAAGAGCGGTGGCTTTCCTCGCTCATGCCTGCTTCCTCCCCTTTTTGTCTTCCACAGACATTCCCCCCAATAAATGAGTTATGCCCCTAACTACTTCCCAGAATCCACTCCCTGCGGAATCCCCCCCCACACACACACACACATTACTAAAGCCCCTCACATGCTGGTATTTGATTGTAGTGTCTTCCTTCCCAGGCCCTGACTGAGAGACTTTACACTCAATGGATTTTCATGTGGGTTCACATACTGATGTGGGCAGCAGAAGCCCCCAGGACCCTCCAGGGCTGCCCTAACCCCTGACTATGGCCAAAGAGAAATGAAACTCTGAGACCCTGTTCCTGTCCCCGCCCAGCTTCCCCAACTGCATTCCTACCTCCTCCACATTCGTGCTCCCACCGTGGTTCATCCAGGCCTGTGAGTGGATGCTAAGGTGACACGGAAAGCTGCAGACCGACAGACAGAAACTGCTGGACTGTGGGCAATGAGCAGTGATGGTAATAATAAGTGTAGCTCTCTGGCTTTTCTCACAGAGCCTTAGAAAAGAGCATTTAATCCTAATCAATTGGAAGAAAATGTCCAAAGTCATTGAGGCAGTGAGGCAAAAATAACATCAGAAAGGTCCAGTCTATTCATTAACTCTGAAATCCAGAGTTGTTCTAATGGGGAACTGGACTATTTGGCCTTTGGACTGTAAGGAAGACAAGATTATAAAGAGCATGTTCTCTGCAGTCTGGGTGAGTCTGAATTTCTTAGGTTAGGATGTGGTATGTCTAGCACATTTGTGGTAAATATCTAGGTTAGTAATTCCTAGTCCTATTTTTGCAACAGTCCACATATTTTCTAATTCTCTCAAGATGGGATAAGTGCCACAAATCCCAAAAACAAATTAACTGTTATAAAAAGTGAATATGTTATAGAAAGCCTGAACCCATAGCCATTTGCAGAATATCTCACCTGGCTTTATGCATTTGCACATCCTCAGGGGTGGAGAGAAGTTCATCTCCATATCGGTGGGTAATTACCTGGGCAACTGGAGGGTGTGTCTGAACCTGACACTTAAAGGGAAGGGCTGGCTTGCTTGCTTCTTCCAGGGCAGAGAAAGATGGCCTTGGACTGGACTGCGGTTTGTAAGGAATAAATGGGTTTTAAACTTTATTTCTCCCTTTGACTGACTTCAGTTTTAGAGGTATTTTGCTCTGGGATTTCCTCTCCCCAGACTCACATCTAGTCTGTTGACAAAATACACTGATGATAAACTGTGTATTTTCCTTAGGGTTCATAAAATGTGGCCCTATTATTCATGCAGCAGTTTTAGAAGAGGGAAAGAGATGGGGAGAAGTACAGCTATCATGTTTTTGAACTTGAAAAATGCAAAGATTTGTTCCTATCCTATCAGCTACTGGTTCTTTCATGCAATAAGTGAAGCCCAATGGTTCTCCACTAGTGTCTCCCATCTCCAAATCCTTAGATTTTTAATGATTTCTTAATTTTCCTCTGGGTCCTTGAAGAGCCAGACACTAAAATGGAATTAGGTGTACAGGTTTATTGAGGAAAATGCCTGTAAGAATAAAGGGAGAGGGAGCAGAAGTAATCAGGCCAAAACTCAAACCATGATGTAGGTCTGACATCTGTGAAGAGGCAGAGGAAAGGAAGGCTTGAACAGGAAGAGCCTCCAACGTCTCCAGAATTCTGAGGAAAACTCAGTCAGGTCACTGGAAAGTCCCTGAGCCAAGATTGCCCATTAGAGGGAGCCTTTCTCTGACAGAAATGGCCCAGATCCCATGTCCCCTGTGCATTCAACTTCCTGCCTTCCAGCCACATTTATCTACATCACCTACAACCTAAGCACCTCTCCTAACATCCCAGCAGAGGCTCTTCTGCCATCCTTCCTGGGTCTTGGATTGCTTGCTTTCTCTTCCCTCCAGATCCTTGCCTCATCATTAGTCCATTTGCTCCTATTTCTTCAACCCTACCAGTAAGAGGTAACAGCAGGAGCATAAAAGGCACCTGTGGGGTCAGGAACCACAAGGGGTTGGTATGGCTGGAGCAAAATGTGTGAAGTAGGGATGCTTTGTGATGTGAGCAAGGACCTCTTACAGAAGGCTTGTGGGCTGTGCCAAATAGCTGGAACTATGACGTGGCAAGTAGGTGTGGACCATTGAACAGAATTATACAGGGTCAGGTGAGAATCCTGGCCATAGGAACTCTCACTTTATCCACAGGTGGTTTTCAGAGACCAGAGCTTTGGGGCCAACCAAAGAAGCTGTAGGAATTGGTACAGATCCAGACTGTAAACAAAGACTTAGACTTTTGTGAAATCAAAAACTCAAAGCATCATAAAACAACCAAGGCTTCAGGGATGAGCAATAAACAGAGGCCAGAGTCGAGTGCCCTCCTCCCTTGAACTTAGAAATAAGGAACATTTTAAAGAATAAAACTAGAGACATGCACCCTGCAAGGGTGGAACTGAAAGTTTCCTTCAGTCAAAATACAGAATCACTTTGGGTGAAATCAGGTGGTCCATGTGTGTAAAGTAGCTATTTACACCCTTCAAGGCATCAGTGTATCTAAAGAGAAACATCAAAGAGATGCTGGACAACATAAACCATAGGGTCTGTCCAGAGGACCCTGTATGTTTGCACAGAGGGTGGGTACCCTGGCCAATGGTTAACCTGTGCTGGCTCAGTATGTCTCTACCATACATGAGGGTTTATCATATGGTCAGGGCTGGATGCTACGGGACACATGTCCTCTAAGTCCCTTTGCTCTGATTCATAGTCAGCGTCCACTCTTCTAATTACAATTTGGTTTCTCCTTTAAGATGAAAACCCACTAAATATTATAGTCCATGGGTCAGGGGCATTTCTCATTGCAATTAAAACGCCAGACTTTTGTTTTGTTTCTCAGTCTGTTGTAAGTTAGCTACAGTGAGTCTTTCCTTAAGGATTACTGACCGTCACCTTTCTGAGCCTGCAGAGCTGACACCTAGACCTGAGAATGATGATATCAAAATGCCAACCAGGAAGGCCTCTTGGTGGACATGCACTCAGGCAGCCTTTCCTTATACATCTCAGTGTCTCAATAAAGGTCGTTTCAAACCGTCCCCACAAGGCCGGCTGTGGGGATGACTGAGTGAATATCCACTAACAAAGGGTGTGAGAATAGGAAATCGTGTGTATGCAAAGCAAGCACGTGCACAGATGTCCAGAGAAATGTAACTCCTTAACTCTGGGAAGCTCAGATAAAGTTGTCAATGTGCTATACCACGTGCTCTTTCATTAAAGTTACATTTATTGTTCCAGAGGCTTCTTCAAAATAAATGTTGAGTGGATAGCTAAATGAAGGAATGAATGAGGGAATGAATAAACATTAGCTATCTAATTTTGACTTTGAACTTAATAGCTCACAGGTATCAGCACAAACTTGTTGAGCTAGTGTATGGTTTGAATATGTGCGTCCTCCCAAAATTCATGCTTGAAATCCTGACCCCCAAAGATGATGGTCTTAGGAGGTGGGGCCTTGGGAGGTGTTTAAGTCCTGAGGGTGGAGCCCTCATGAATGGGAACCCTCGCCCTTTCTAGCAGGTAAGGACACAGAGAGAAAGCACCTGCGGTGAACCTGAAAGACGGCACTCACCCAAGATGCTGGCAGCCTGATTTCAGACTTCCAGCCTCCTGAACTGTCAGAAATAAATTCCTGTTGCTTATAAGCTTCCCAGTCTGCGGTATTTTGTTAGAGTAGCCTAAATGGACTAGGACTAGCTAGGAAAAATGGTCTGCTGATTTCTTACTGTATTGGAAACAAACTTATTTTTCCAAGTTCCTCATTTAATTTAGAAGATGACTTTGGGGAATAGCTAAATTCAGCATAGAGCCAAATAATAGAGGATTATGGATTTTCCCTAAGTGATACAAATAAGAAATTATCTGTTTTAAAACCCTCACATTAAAAAACAATGGCTTGAACAAAGGAAAATCTAAACGTTGTGCTGAAAGAAGCATTTAAATTCATTCAGTGGGTAAGGATTCTCTTAATCCATGAGGCTTATGTTGACATCAGTACGGAAATGGAGAGTATGAATAATGTTTAGACCACAATTTTCATCTTTGCAGAATTGAAAATTTGGGTAGTTTTCATGACTCATATATTTATTAGGACATCCTTTCAAATCCACATATAAAAGTCTTGGGGTAGTGAATCGTATACAACATGAGTGAACCGAGAGGTGGCACATAAATTAAAGCCCAGCTGGTGAACAAAATGACAGTATCATTTTTTCAATGCCTCATCACAAGATGTAAAAAATTTTCCCCAAGTTGCCAAGTGATTATTTATATTAATCAAGATAAAACTATAATAAGCTGCAGAATAAAGCCCCACACCACACCCGGAGTTGGGGACTGGCAAAATGAACTCAAGAGACCAGTCTGGCAGCCCGGGTTTCCTTGACAACTGCTCGCACAGAACCAGTGTTCAAAGATAGTTTCAGACAAAGCAGCGAGGAAGCCTAATTGATGATCAGGCTGCAGGATCAAAGATGGCATAGCTATTGGATGATACTGTGTCAGTATTTCTAAATTTAAATGGGAAATTGAGGGGAGGTGCATTTTAAACCTTCTCTTCTTTCAGTATTATTTTTTCAAGGAATTCCCCTGCTTCTTTCTCAGTTTCAAAATAATAAAATCCTTTTTAAGAAGGACAGCAACCACAGTTAAATTGCTAACCTAGAAAATAATTAGTTCTCGTTTAAAACCAAAATTCCCACCAAAGAGTCAGCAGGTGAACCAGACAAAGGTAAGAGGCAAATGGGAGGTGGTTCTGACAGATTTGGTCATAACTCTAAAAAATCTTCCTGTGTGTGTGAGGGTGACAGATGCCTCAGTAATCCTGGTATACTGCTAAACCCCAGGAAATCAATTTGTGGCCCAAACTGTCACAAAAATGCAAGCACCCTTTGAGAAAGAGAAGGTGACAGTTCTACTGTGGCAGCCTCTTTCCCATTTGCCTGCAGAACAAAGATGTCTCAGCAAGCAATTCCAGGTACAGAAAGAAACCTGTTTGTAAATGGTAGAACACTTAGAAAGGATGAGGACAAAGAAGTGCTGAACAATAAGGATAAACAGTACAAAGAAGCCCAATATGTTGGAATAAAGAAACCCTCGAGGCGTTATATTAGAATTGCCAAGCCAATTTTGGTCACCCAAAGAGAAACCAGAAACACAATTATTCCAACCTTCAGGAGTAAAGACATAAAGTAAGAAACCAGAGAGAAAGCAACCCAGAATAAAGATTTACATTAATGAAAGCACCCTAAGAAATCACCTTTCTCTTTTCTTATTTTCTCAGCAATAGTTTAGATGCTTTTCCCTAAATGTGCAACTATTTCAGCAGAAAGCAGTGAGAACTAAAACTGCAGTGTACAGGCACTCCAGTGGATGAGGACAGACACAGAAATTGAGGCTGAAAGACAGTTGTAAGGGATAAGCTTTGTCAGTCACCTATGTGGCCTGTAATGCAAAAACTCAACAGGTCCTTGAAACATGGAGCTTAAGAAAAGCACTTTGAACGATTGCATCTTAAGTAAAATGAAGAACTGTTCCTCGATTTTGATAACACAACCACAGCAAATCCACGAGTTACACTCCTTTCATTGCAGGAAGGGTAAGTGGATGGTCCAGAGTGGAAAGCCACTTCCACTGAGTGATTTAACTTTGACCCTGATCTACTGTGGATTGAGAGACCAGAGGTGTGTGTGCATGCAATAACCATGGTCAGCCTGGCTGAGTAGCCATCATGTCATCACCATCTCAGCCAAAAGCACTTACTCTGTGTCTGAAGGTGAGGGTGGTACAGAGTAACAGGCTACAGCTCACAATCCTTGCCATCTAAAAAAAGAAAGCCATTCTCAACACCCAGGCATTACTTGGAGTTCAGTCCTTCCGGGAAATGATTAATTCTCTCCAAAGAGAAATCACTTGCATTAATGTTTGTTTTTAAATTTTTAAGCAATGCATTAATTCATTGTTGAGGAAGGGATGGAGAAATGGCTGCTTCCTAAATTGTAGGTGGGAAGTGTTAACTAATCCAAGTTTCTCAGAAGGAAATTGGGTTGTATCTATCAACATTATAAAAGGAGGTAATCAGACTAGTGGCTCTATCTTTAAAATATATCTAAGATCTGATCATTTCTGAATATATATCTGATCATTTCTCAATACCCACTGCCATCTCCCTGATCCAAGCCCCCATCATCTTGTCTTTTCTTAAGCCGCCTCCAAGTTGATCACATTGTTTTCACCCTTGACCCTTCAGGCTATACTCAAGAAACAGTCAGATCACATCCCACCCTTTGTCACACCCTCCAATGGTGTCTATCCCATCTGAATAAAAGCCAAGACCTTACAAGGCCCCCTCCTTCCACTTTCCTGAGTCCACAAGACTTCACCTTCTCCTCTTGGCTGGTTCCCCTGCAGCCAGATCAGCCTCCCTGCTGTTTCTGAACTCACCAGAAATGCTTCTGCCTCAGGGCCCTGTACTTGCCGTCAGCTTATCCTGGAAAGCTTGTATGCTCTCTGTCCTACCTCTGCTCCTTCACCAACTTCAAGTCTTTTCTCAAAGCCATCTTCTCAGTGAGGCTTTCTTGCTTCACTCTGTTGAATGTTGAAATGTTCCCTCACTTTCCATTCCCCTTTCCTGCTTAATTTTTCTTCACAGCATTTATCAAACGATTACCATCTGATACCCTGTATAGTTGACAATTTCTATCTAAATATCATGTAAAAGAATGATTCCTAGAACTCTGGAACTCCTGGGGATTTCCCAGGCAGCTGACCTCTGAGTTACATAAACTAATCAAAGAATTCAGACATGTCATTTAAAAATCAATTCTCTTGTTTTTTAGTTACTTCTCCCTCTATACGTAGCTATAATTGATATTTATACGTGTTGTGACTAATATGCCCAGAAGGGAAAAACAAGTAGCCACTATGAAAAATAATCATTTGTTAGTTCAAGATCTTATATCTTACTGATGGGCATCATATCTTAGTGTGGGAAGGACACTGCACAAGGTGAGACATAAGAAATGTAAATTCTTATGGACAAATTAAAATATCTTGTAATTAATTTAGTACAGGCAAGACGTTTTCTTAAAGTCCTATTTAACGAATTTAACCATTGGCTTTACTGGACAACTAAATAGTACAGCTTCAGCCATGGCACTGCCCCTGTTCTGTTAACTTTGCAGTATTATGATTTAGATATTCTTGTTATTGCTCCCACTAGTTGTAAACTTCTCAAGCCTGAAGTGTACGTGTGTGTGTGGAGAGGAGTGAAACTTCCTTTTCCGTCAGTCTATCTGGCAGTCAGGAACTCAGGCCACAAGTATTCCCAGGTGGTCCCTGTGTGCTGGCGCTGGGGATGCAGCATTCATGAGGCTGTGCGAGGACCCCTCTTGCAGAATGGGGAAGGCTCAAGCCGTGGATGCTGTACAAGCCAGCAGAGCAAGCCCTTGGCATGTGTAACGGAGGTGCCTGAGCTTGCAGAGGGCCCCTGGGGTGGGGGCCAGGGTCAAGAAACACCTCTCTGGGCAGTGAGGTTTGCCCTGAGTTTTCTTGGCAAATGCAGTGGAGAAAAGGGAACTCTCCAGGCAGAGGGAACAGCATGTGCAGAGCAAGACCTCAAAGTGACAGAAAGGATGAAGTGTTCCAGAAGCAGATAGGAAACCCATAAGACCGGAGAGATGGACACAGTCCTGGATAGGAGTGATGATTTTTAGACTGATCCTAAGGGCAAAAGAAGGCAGTGAAAGCTTGTAAGTCAGAGATCGGTTTGATTTGTGTGCTGGGGTCACTTGGCCTCTGCAGCCTTTGATTTTCTGGCTGTGTCCTTGTCTCATTGCTGTGTGTTATGTGAGAACAATTCCAGACTCATTTTCTAGGACTTTGGGGAATTCATTAAATCTGTTTTACTCTCTATCATTCTTAATCATAGGATATAAAATAGATTTTAAATAACACCTGAAAAACCCAATCAGTAATTACTTTGGAAAAAAAAAGTTAAATTTCATGTTTAGTATCTATACTATTCCACATTCTCCTGCCAGACTCTGTAGGAGGCAGTACAGTACACTATTTAGAAAGGCCTGGGTTCGAATCCCAGCTCTGCACTTACTTCCCATGTAAATGCAGGCAGGTCACTTAATTTCTCTGTGCCTTGGTGGATAATAATAGGATGTTGTAGGCAGGGTAAGCCACATGATTAATCATCCAGACTAGATATTTTGGAAACAGAAGGGAGTGCTAGCAGAGGTCAATGTTTGTAAAGCACTTAGAATACCTAGCACCCTACTACAAAGCCACAGTAATCAAGACAATTTGATACTGGCACAAGAACAGAGCCACAGACCAATGGAACAGAATAGAGACTCCAAACATTAACCCAAACATATATGGTCAACTAATATTCAATAAACGGGTCATGGACATACAATGGGAAAATGACAGTCTCTTCAACAGATGGTGCTGGGAAAACTGGACAGCTACATGTAAGAGAATGAAACTGGGTCACTGTTTAACCCCATACACAAAAGTAAACTCAAAATGGATCAAAGACTTGAACGTAAGTCATGAAACCATAGAACTCTTAGAAAAAAACATAGGCAAAAATCTCTTAGACATAAACATGAGTGACCTCTTCTTGGACATATCTCCCCAGGCAAGGGAAACAACAGCAAAAATGAACAAGTGGGACTATATCAAGCTGAAAAGCTTCTGTACAGCAAAGGACACCATCAATAGAACAAAAAGGTACCCTACAGTATGGGAGAATATATTCATAAATAACAGATCTGATAAAGGGTTGACATCCAAAATATATAAAGAGCTCACACACCTCAACAAACAAAAAGCAAATAACCCAATTAAAAAATGGGCAGAGGAGCTGAATAGACAGTTCTCTAAAGAAGAAGAAATTCAGATGGCCAACAGAGACATGAAAAGATGCTCCACATCGCTTGTCATCAGAGAAATGCAAATTAAAACCACAGTGAGATATCATCTCACACCAGTAAGAATGGCTACCATCCAAAAGACAAACAACAACAAATGTTGGTGAGGTTGTGGAGAAAGGGGAACCCTCCTACACTGCTGGTGGGAATCTAAATTAGTTCAGCCATTATGGAAAGCAGTATGGAGGTTTTGCAAAATGCTCAAAATAGAAATACCATTTGACCCAGGAATTCCACTTCTAGGAATTTACCCTAAGAATCCAGCACTCCAGTTTGAAAAAGACAGATCACCCCTATGTTTATCACTGCACTATTTGCAATAACTAAGATATGGAAGCAACCTAAATGTTCATCAGTAGATGAATGGATAAAGAAGATGTGGTACATATACACAATAGAATATTACTCAGCTATAAGAAAAAAACAGATCCTACCATTTGCAACAACATGGATGGAGCTAGAGGGTGTTATGCTCAATGAAATAAGCCAGGCAGAGAAAGACAAGTACCAAATGATTTCACTCATCTGTGGAGTATAAGAACAAAAGAAAACTGAAGGAACAAAACAGCAGCAGAAGCACAGAACCCAAGAATGGACTAACAGTTACCAAAGGGAAAGGGACTGGGGAGGATGGGTGGGAAGGGAGGGATAAGGGCGGGATAAAAGAAAGGGGGCATTACGATTAACATGTATAGTGTGGGGCGGGCACAGGGAGGGCTGTGCAACACAGAGAAGACAAGTAGTGATTTTACAGCATCTTAATACATTGATGGACAGTGACTGTGAAGGGGTATGTGGGGGGAACTTGGTGAAGGGGGGAACCTAGTAAACATAATGTCCTTCATGTAATTGTAGATTAATGATACCAAAATTTTAAAAAAATAAAATAAAAAAGAATACCTAACACCTAGAAAGGCTAGTTATCATTACTGAGATGCTTCTGTTTATTTCTAAGAAGACCTGAACCACCAACTGATTTTAAATGCCTACATGATTAAGAATTGAAAGCTCCATGGTACTGTGTCAAACTCTAAAGCATTATAACTGGAAGAGGATTATCTTTTGACAGAAAACCAAGAAAAGAAATAAAAAACTAAACAAAAGCAAACCATAGCTTTACTTAGAAAGACAAATACTTGTGAGCAATATTGGTTAAGTGCTAATATAAGTACTTTTAAAAATGGGATTTAAAACAATCTAATGCACAGATTTGGGTGTAAATCTGCTAGAAGTTAAAGTGGATGAGCACTTCATTTAGTTCTGATTATTAAGGTAATAACTGCTGATTACAGAAGATTTGAAAATGAAAAAAGAAGGAAATGAAAGTTATTCATCCTCATACCACTAAAAAATAGCCACCGCTAACATTTCACCGCATGCTTTTGTAAGCAATATGCAACTTTTCTGTATGCTTGCCCCTGTGCATACACATATATGTGCATATGTCCATGTAGCTATCTGTGTATTTTTTTCAAAATAAAGATCATTCTATAAATGCATGTGTATTAGTTTCCTAGAGCTGCCATAACAAAGTTCCACAAACTGGATGTCTTAAAACAACAGTTTAGTGGGGAGGCAGGATGGTGGGGTGAGTAGAGCAGCGGAAATCTCCTCCCAAAATCACATATATCTATGAAAATATAACAAAGACAACTCTTCCTAAAATAGAGACCAGAGGACACAGGACAACATCCAGACCACATCCACACCTGCAAGAACCCAGCGCCTCGCAAAGGGGATAAGATACAAGCCCCGGCCCGGCAGGACCCAAGCGCCCCTCCCCCCAGCTCCCGGTGGGTGGAGAGGAGTCAGCAGGGAGGGAGAGGGAGCCCAGGACTGCTGAACACCCAGCCCCAGGATTCCAGAACAGAGCACAGACACAGTGCATGCGTGGGGTCCTGGATACCAGGGAAACAGGGCGGCAGGACCGGTGAGCGGGTGCCTGAGGCTGACGCCGGAGAACAAAGAAATGGGAGCAGTTTTTGTTTTTTTTTTTTTGGCAAGTGATTTTTGGAAGCCTTAAAGGGACAGGGACCTCAACACTAGGGAAACAGGGCAGCAAGACCGGTGAGCGGGTGCCTGAGACCGGCGCCTGAGGACAAAGAAAATCACGTGTTTTTCCCTTTTTTTAAAAAAAATTATTTATTTAATTTTTTTTTCTCTTTCATTGTTGCTGTTGTTTTGGTTTGGAGAGTGCTTTTTGGAAGTCTTAAAGGGGCAGGACAGGACACTTAGACCAGAGGCAGGGAATCTGGGGATCCCTGGGCACTCTAACCCCCTGGGCAACAGGGAGCACAGAGGCCCCTTATGGAGATAAATAGCCTTGCAGCCACTCCCCCTCCAAAGGGGCTCCACCATTTTGGAGGAGTAGCCCCAGCAGGGCCACCTGCCCAGCTACAGCAGAGATAAAACTCCATAGCAACCAGGCAAGTAGCAGAAGCCCTATCTGCACACAGCTGCCAAGCATAAGCCACTAGAGGTCACTATTCTCCCAGGAGAGGAAGGCCCCAAACCAACAAGAAGGAGAGCTTTTCCAGCTGTCACTCATACCAGCTCTGCAAACTATCTCTATCACTATAAAAAGGCAAAACTACAGGCAGACAAAGATCACAGAGACAACACCTGAGAAGGAGACAGACCTAACCAGTCTTCCTGAAAAAGAATTCAAAATAAAAATCATGAACATGCTGACAGAGATGCAGAGAAAAATGCAAGAGCAATGGGATGAGATGCAGAGAAAAATGCAAGAGCAATGGGATGAAGTCTGGAGGGAGATCACAGATGTCAGGAAGGAGATCACAGAAGTGAAACAAACCCTGGAAGGATTTATAAGCAGAATGGATAAGATGCAAGAGGCCATTGAAGGAATAGAAACCAGAGAACAGGAACATATAGAAGCTGACATAGAGAGAGATAAAAGGATCTCCAGGAATGAAACAACACTAAGAGAACTATGTGACCAATCCAAAAGGAATAATATTCGTATTATAGGGGTACCAGAAGAAGAAGAAAGAGGAAAACGGATAGAAAGTCTCTTTGAAGAAATAATTGCTGAAAACTTCCCCAAACTGGGGGAGGAAATAATCGAACAGACCATGGAAATACACAGAACCCCCAACAGAAAGGATCCAAGGAGGACAACACCAAGACACATAATAATTAAAATGGCAAGGATCAAGGACAAGGAAAGAGTTTTAAAGGCAGCTAGAGAGAAAAAGGTCACCTATAAAGGAAAACCCATCAGGCTAACATCAGACTTCTCGACAGAAACCCTACAGGCCAGAAGAGAATGGCATGATATATTTAATGCAATGATACAGAAGGGCCTTGAACCAAGGATACTGTATCCAGCACGACTATCATTTAAATATGACGGCAGGATTAAACAATTCCCAGATAGGCAAAAGCTGAGGGAATTTGCATCCCACAAACCACCTCTACAGGGCATCTTACAGGGACTGCTCTAGATGGGAGCACTCCTAAAAAGAGCACAGAACAAAACACACAACATATGAAGAATGGAGGAGGAGTAATAAGAAGGGAGAGAAGAAAAGAATCTTCAGACAGTGTATATAACAGCTCAACAAGCGAGCTAAGTTAAGCAGTAAGATACTAAAGAAGCTAACCTTGAACCTTTGGTAACCACTAATCTAAAGTCTGCAATGGCAATAAGTACATATCTCTCAATAGTTACCCCAAATGTAAATGGACTTAATGCACCAATCAAAAGACACAGAGTAATAGAATGGATAAAAAAGCAAGACCCATCTGTATGCTGCTTACAAGAAACTCACCTCAAACCTAAAGACATGCACAGACTAAAAGTCAAGGGATGCAAAAACATATTTCAGGCAAACAACAGTGAGAAAAAAGCAGGGGTTGCAGTACTAATATCAGACAAAATAGACTTCAAAACAAAGAAAGTAACAAGAGATAAAGAAGGACACTACATAATGATAAAGGGCTCAGTCCAACAAGAGGATATAACCATTGTAAATATATATGCACCCAACACAACAGCACCAGCATTTGTGAAACAAATACTGACAGAACTAAAGAGGGAAATAGACTGCAATGCATTCATTTTAGGAGACTTCAACACACCACTCACCCCAAAGGATAGATACACCAGGCAGAAAATAAGTAAGGACACAGAGGCACTGAACTACACCCTAGAACAGATGGACCTAATAGACATCTATAGAACTCTACATCCAAAAGCAACAGGATATACATTCTTCTAGAGTGCATATGGAACATTCTCCAGAATAGATCACATACTAGCTCACAAAAAGAGCCTCAGTAAATTCCAAAATATTGAAATTCTACCAACCAATTTTTCAGACTACAAAGGTATAACACTAGAAATAAATTCTACAAAGAAAACAAAAAGGCTCACAAACACATAGAGGCTTAACAACATGCTTCTAAATAATCAATGGATCAATGAACAAATCAAAATAGAGACCAAGGAATATATAGAAACAAATGACAATAACAACACAAAGCCCCAACTTCTGTGGGACGCAGCAAAAGCAGTCTTAAGAGGAAAGTATATAGCGATCCAGGCACACTTGAAGAAGGAAGAACAATCCCAAATGAATAGTCTAACATCACAATTATCAAAACTGGAAAAAGAAGAACAAATGAGGCCTAAAGTCAGCAGAATGAGGGACATAATAAAGATCAGAGAAGAAATAAACAAAATTGAGAAGAATAAAACAGTAGCAAAAATCAATGAAACCAAGAGCTGGTTCTTTGAGAAAATAAACAAAATAGATAAGCCTCTAGCCAAACTTATTAAGAGAAAAAGAGAATCAACACAAATCAACAGAATCAGAAATGAGAACGGAATAATCACGACAGACCCCACAGAAATACAAAGAATTATTAAAGACTACTATGAAAACCTATATGCCAAAAGCTGGAAAACCTAGAAGAAATGGACAACTTCCTAGAAAAATACAACCTTCCACAACTGACCAAGGAAGAAACACAAAAGTTAAACAAACCAATTACGAGCAAAGAAATTGAAACGGTAATAAAAAAACTACCCAAGAACAAAACCCCGGGGCCGGACAGATTTACCTCAGAATTTTATCAGACACACAGAGAAGACATAATACCCATTCTCCTTAAAGTGTTCCAAAAAATAGAAGAGGAGGGAATACTCCCAAACTCATTCTATGAAGCCAACATTACCCTAATACCAAAACCAGGCAAAGACCCCACCAAAAAAGAAAATTACAGACCAATATCCCTGATGAGTGTAGATGCAAAAATACTCAATAAAATATTAGCAAACAGAATGTAACACTATATCAAAAGGATCATACACCATGACCAAGTGGGATTCATCCCAGGGATGCAAGGATGGTACAACATTCGAAAATCCATCAATATCATCCACCACATCAACAAAAAGAAAGACAAAAACCACATGATCATCTCCATAGATGCTGAAAAAGCATTTGACAAAATTCAACATCCATTCATGATAAAAACTCTTAGCAAAATGGGAATAGAGGGCAAGTACCTCAACATAATAAAGGCCATATATGATAAACCCACAGCCAACATTATACTGAACAGCGAGAAGCTGAAAACATTTCCTCTGACATTGGGAACCAGACAGGGATGCCCACTCTCCCCACTGTTATTTAACATAGTACTGGAGGTCCTAGCCACGGCAATCAGACAAAACAAAGAAATACAAGGAATCCAGATTGCTAAAGAAGAAGTTAAACTGTCACTATTTGCAGATGATATGATACTGTACATAAAAAACCCTAAAGACTCCACTCCAAAACTACTAGAACTGATATCGGAATACAGCAAAGTTGCAGGATACAAAATTAACACACAGAAATCTGTAGCTTTCCTATACACTAACAATGAACCAATAGAAAGAGAAATCAGGAAAACAATTCCATTCACAATTGCATCAAAAAGAATAAAATACCTAGGAATAAACCTAACCAAAGAAGTGAAAGACCTATACCCTGAAAACTACAAGTCACTCTTAAGAGAAATTAAAGGGGACACTAACAAATGGAAACTCATCCCATGCTCATGGCTAGGAAGAATTAATATCGTCAAAATGGCCATCCTGCCCAAAACAATATACAGATTTGATGCAATCCCTCTCAAATTACCAGCAACATTCTTCAATGAACTGGAACAAATAATTCAAAAATTCATATGGAAACACCAAAGACCCCAAATAGCCAAAGTAATCCTGAAAAAGAAGAATAAAGTAGGGGGGATCTCACTCCCCAACTTCAAGCTCAACTACAAAGCCATAGTAATCAATACAATCTGGTACTGCACAAGAACAGAGCCACAGACCAGTGGAACAGATTAGACTCCAGAAATTAACCCAAACATATATGGTCAATTAATATTTGATAAAGGAGCCATGGACATACAATGGCAAAATGACAGTCTCTTCAACAGATGGTGCTGGCAAAACTGGACAACTACATGTAGGAGAATGAAACTGGACCATTGTCTCACCCCATATACAAAGGTAAACTCAAAATGGATCAAAGACCTGAATGTAAGTCATAAAACCGTTAAACTCTTGGAAAAAAACATAGGCAAAAATCTCTTAGACATAAACATGAGTGACCTCTTCTTGAACGTATCTCCCCGGGCAAGGAAAACAACAGCAAAAATGAGCAAGTGGGACTACATTAAGCTGAAAAGCTTCTGTACAGCGAAAGACACCATCAATAGAACAAAAAGGAACCCTACAGTATAGGAGAATATATTTGAAAATGACAGATCCGATAAAGGCTTGACGTCCAGAATATATAAAGAGCTCACATGCCTCAACAAACAAAAAACAAATAACCCAATTAAAAAATGGGCAGAGGAACTGAACAGACAGTTCTCTAAAAAAGAAATACAGATGGCCAACAGACACATGAAAAGATGCTCCACATCGCTAATTATCAGAGAAATGCAAATTAAAACTACAATGAGGTATCACCTCACACCAGTAAGGATGGCTGCCATCCAAAAGACAAACAACAACAAATGTTGGCGAAGTTGTGGAGAAAGGGGAACCCTCCTACACTGCTGGTGGGAATGTAAATTAGTTCAACCATTGTGGAAAGCAGTATGGAGGGAGGTTCATCAAAATGCTCAAAACAGACCTACCATTTGACCCAGGAATTCCACTCCTAGGAATTTACCCTAAGAACGCAGCAATCAAGTTTGAGAAAGACAGATGCACCCCTATGTTTATTGCAGCACTATTTACAATAGCCAAGAATTGGAAGCAACCTAAATGTCCATCGGTAGATGAATGGATAAAGAAGATGTGGTACATATACACAATGGAATGCTACTCCGCCATAAGAAGAGGGAAAATCCTACCATTTGCAGCAACATGGATGGAGCTGGAGAGTATTATGCTCAGTGAAATAAGCCAAGTGGAGAAAGAGAATACCAAATGATTTCACTCATCTGAGGAGTATAAGAACAAAGGAAAATCTGAAGAAACAAAACAGCAGCGGAATTACAGAACCCAAAAATGGACTAATAGGTACCAAAGGGAAAGGAACTGGGGAGGATGGGTGGGCAGGGAGGGATAAGGGGGGGCAGAAGAAAGGGGGTATTAAGATTAGCATGCATGGTGGGGAGAAAGGGGAGGGAGGGCTGTACAACACAGAGAGGACAAGTAGTGATTCTCCAATATTTTGCTATGCTGATGGACAGTGACTGTAATGTGGTTTTTAGGGGGGACCTGGTATAGGGGAGAGCATAGTAAACATAGTATTCTTCATGTAAGTGTAGATTAAAGATTAAAAAAAAAAAGAAAGAAAGAAAAGGGGGATTACTCCTTGATAGGATAAAACTATTGGTAAATCAAAGATTAATGCATGCTTTAAATATCCTTAATTTTGATCACTTAAAGGGTGCCAGATGATCGGCTATGGAGGTACTCTTTTCTGATAATATTCCTTTCTCTTAATAAAAATAAAAAAAATGAAAAATAAAAAAAGGAGTTCCTGTGTGCTGACCTCCAATGAGTTCTACACAGTGGTATAGAGGGCATGTCAAACTCTGGGCAAAGGGTCTGTCTGTTTTTTGTTTATTTATTTATTTATTTATTTTGAGAGGGCATCTCTCATATTTATTGATCAAATGGTGTTAACAACAATAAAATTCTGTATAGGGGGGTCAATGCTCAATGCACAATCATTAATCCATCTCAAGCCTAATTCTCGTCAGTCTCCAATCTTCTGAAGCGTAACGAACAAGTTCTTACATGGTGAACGAATTCTTACATAGTGAATAAGTTCTTACATGGTGAACAGTACAAGGGCATTCATCACAGAAACTTTCGGTTTTGATCACGCATTATGAACTATAAACAATCAGGTCAGATATGAATATTCCTTTGATTTTTATACTTGATTTATATGTGGATCCCACATTTCTCCCTTTATTTTTATTATTATTTTTATTTTTAATAAAATGCTGAAGTGGTAGGTAGATGCAAGATAAAGGTAGAAAACATAGTTTAGTGTTGTAAGAGAGCAATTGTAGATGATCATGTGTGTGCCTGTAGACTATGTGTTAATCCAAGCTAGACAAGGGCCTTAAAACATCCACGGTTGCAGATTTCTCTCAAAACAGGTGGGGTGAGGTTCTAAGCCTCACCACTGTTGATCCCCAATTTCTCACCTGATGGCCCCACTGCGACTGTGCCTGTCTTAGGTTGTTCCTCCCTTGAGGAATCTTACCCGTCTCTGGCTAACCAGTCATCTTCCAGGGCCATACAGGGAAATGTAAAGTTGGTAAGTGAGAGAGAAGCCATATTGTTTGAGAAGGTTAGCTTTTTACTTCTTTGCAGATTTATGCCCTGTGGCTTCTATGCCCAGCACTTGTCTCGAGGTATCTTTACCACCTGGAGGAATTATGACGCTCGGTAAATTCGATATGAGGCATGAATTCTATTTAAGTGTTGTAATTAGGAAGGAAGAAGAAAAGCTATAGAGGTAGCATATGGAAGAAAAGGGTCTGTCTGTTTTTATGCAGAAGATCAAGGCCTAGCTTGGCTACCCAGAAAATGAACTAAGATACGATATGAGGAGGAGCTTCTGGCATCAGCACTCTCTGGAGGACTCATGCCAGGGGATGATGTTCAAAAAGCCTCCACAGGGATCCGAGTGATACTGCGGTTGTGGCTGCATCCATCCCACCATTTCCTGGACTTGCCATTGGAATGAGGAGGGAGATGTCTAGGCTGGCATGTGCATACAGTGAGACAACAAATTTGACCGAATCTGTACTGTTGGAACTCAATCAGGAGTTGGGAGGGGTGCAAGTTGTAGCGATCCAAAATCTTACAACTATAGACTATCTACGGTTAAAAGAACATATGGGATGTGAACAGATCCCAGAAATGGGTTGCTTTAATTTGTCTGATTTCTCTCAGACTATTCAAGTACAGTTGGACAATATCCATCATAACATAGACAAATTTTCACAAATGCCTAGGGTGCCTAACTGGTTTTCTTGGCTTCACTGGAGATGGCTGGTAACTATAGATTTGCTTTGTTTATGTCACCGTATTCCTATTATTTTAATATGTGTGCGCAAGTTAGTTTGTAGTTTAAAACCTATACATGCTTAAGATCTCTACAAGAAGATATGTCAAAGAAATAATCAATCCTCCCATGTTTTCTTCCATATGCTACCTCTATAGCTTTTCTTCTTCCTTCCTAATTATAACCCTTAAATAGAATTCGTGCCTCATATCGAATTTACCGAGTGTCATAATTCCTCCAGGTGGTAAAGATACCTCGAGACAAGTGCTGGGCATAGAAGCCACAGGGCATAAATCTGCAAAGAAGTAAAAAGCTAACCTTTTCAAACAATATGGCTTCTCTCTCACTTACCAACTTTACATTTCCCTGTATGGCCCCGGAAGATGACTGGTTAGCCAGAGACGGGTAAGATTCCTCAAGGGAGGAACAAGCTAAGACAGGCACAGTCGCAGGGGGGCCATCAGGTGAGAAATCGGGGAACAACAGTGGTGAAGCTTAGAACCTCACCCCCTCCCCCTGTTTTGAGAGAAAGCTTTTGCATCCGTGGATGTTTTATTGCCCTTGTCTAGCTCGGATTAGCACATAGTCTACAGTCACACACGTGATCATCTAAAATTGCTCTCTTACAACACTAAACTATGTTTTCTACCTTTATCTTGCATCTACCTACCACTTCAGCATTTTATTAAAAATAAAAATAATAATAATAATAAAGGGAGAAATGTGGGATCCACATATAAATCAAGTATAAAAATCAAAGGAATATTCATATCTGACCTGATTGTTTATAGTTCATAATGCATGATCAAAACCGAAAGTTTCTGTGATATGACTGCCCTTGTACTGTTCACCATTGTAAGAACTTATTCAGTATGTTAGAATTCGTTCACCATGTAAGAACTTGTTCGTTATGCTTCAGAAGATTGGAGACTGACGAGAATTAGGCTTGAGATGGATTAATGATTGTGCATTGAGCATTGACCCCCCTATACAGAATTTTATTGTTGTTAACAACCATTTGATCAATAAATATGAGAGATGCCCTCTCAAAAAAAAAGAATGTATATCAATCATACCTTAATAAAAAGTTTAAAAAAAAACAACAGTTTATTCTCTGACAGTTCTGGAGGCCAGACGCCTCCAGATATTGGCAGGGCCATGTTCCCTTTGAAGGCTCTAGGGGAGGACCCATCCTTGCCTCTCCCAGCCTCTAGTGGTCAGAACACTCCTTGGCCTTCCTTGGCTTATGGCAGTTGCACTCAAATCTCTGCCTCTGTCTTCACATAGCCTCTTCCCGCATGTCTGTGTCTCCATATGATCACAGGACCTCCTTCTAAGGGCACCAGTCACTGGACATAGGGCCCAACCTAGCCCAGTGTGGCCTCATGTTAACTAATTACATCAGCAAAGACCTTGTTTCCAAATCATTCTGAGGTTTCAGGTAGGCATGAATATTTGGGGGACACTGTTCAACTTACTACAATGTATAATGAAGGTACCTGACTTTATGGTGGAAGGTACAATACTCTCTCTCCATCTCATGGTATCCCAGAGTGAAATTTGAGTCTCCTCTTACCAAGATTCTCACAACATCCAGTCTAGCACCTTCCATTCCTCCCCTCAGGAAAGCCTGCTTATTTACTGGAGTTGGAGTGGGGTGATTATGACATCATCCAGGACCCAGGGAAGAAAACCATCTCCCTAGAATCACAGTCTAGCGCAGATGTAGCCACTTTACAGTGTAAGCTGGGCCTTTGTGGGCATATGCTTGCCTCCTCAGTGGCTGCCCTAGCAGAGACTCCTGTTTTCATGTTCTTGGGCCTAGAATGATCACTGATGATTGTTGGCTCAGGACACAACCACCAGCCCTATCTCTTTCCAAACTCAAGGTAATTTTACCTCAAAAGACCCTTTGCATTATCCTGACCGCACACCTCAGTTAGGGTCCTCCAAACCTACCCTCAAAGACTTGTCCGACTTTGAGCTCCAGGACCTGGTTACTAGAGTCTCAGTCATGTCCCCCTCAGACGGCCCCTGGGCTCCTGATCCAAATGAGAGCACTTCCTCCCCAGAAGGATGTGCACTAAGGAGCCCTGGAATGGATACCTTGGCTCAGCCACAGGAACATACTGTCCTTCCCTCAGGGCAGCAAATGTATGACCACTGTCTTGAATTTCAAAACAAGTCAATGACTATTAAATAATTCTTCCCATAAAAACAAAAGTGTTCATAAGGAGGCTGGTGGTCTCCTACAGACCTAGACATCTCTGGCATAATTTTTAAAGTCCCTCACTGAGCTGTCGAAAGTTAGTGTGGCCTCGCAGTTTGCATACTATCCCATCATACAGATACATGATAATTTAGCTGTGCCCACATTCTGATATATTTAGGTGGTTTCCCATCCTAAATTAATTGGGATAAAATCCTCATTTGCTCAATGAATATGTGTGTTACAAAATGAAAGGAAGACATTGAAAACTATAAAAAGTAGACACCGAATCATGTCCAGTTGATATATGGCTTTATTTGTAACACATTCTTTTTTCTAAGAGATTTGACAGTTTTTTGCCCTTCAATAGTTTTGTCAATAAACTGATACCAAATGAAGACTAGCAAAATTATTCAGACTCTGAAAGTAAGTCCAGTTTACTTACTAAAAAGACCTAATCTGCCTTTAAAATACTGCCCTGAATTTCAAATACTAATATTTTTGTCACACTGAAAAACCAAACTCTTCACAATTTTATTCCTTAGTTTTATCATGCTGCAACATTTTAGGTGGCCTGTACTTCATTTTTAAAGTTGTGTGTGTGTGCATTCTTGTTATATGTCTAGTGCTGTGTAACAAACAACCCCAAAACTTGGTGGCTTAAAACAGCAATCATTTGCAATCACGGCTCACTCCCTATGGGGCAGGAATTTGGGCTAGTTTTGACCGGACAATTCTTACACTCTGTGACATTACACCTAGTTCAGCCAATGACATCCACAGTCTCTGGGCTGGGCTGGGCTGGTGGGCCTAAGATAGATTCATTCACATGCTTGGCTATTTGTTAGGGATGACTGGAAAGCTGGGTTCCTGTCTTCTGTGGTCTCTAGGCCCCTTCTGGAGGTCTCACCAGTAGGGCAGTCAGACTTCTCAGATGGCAGCTTGGGACTCCAGACATGTGTCCCAAGAGACAGGAGCTAGAAGCTGTCCTTCTTATAAGGCCAAAGCTAGCAAACTAGCACAGGGTCACCCCCACTGTTTGATTCTATTGATCAAATCAGATTAAGGGGTGGTGACCTAGACCCCACCTCTCAAACATCAATATTAGAGAACTGGTAGCCATTTTTAGTCTGTTAGAATGTATATACTTAGCTTTTATTATGGAAAATATTAAACATGTATAAAAGTAGACAAAATAGTATATAAACCTCCATGAACCCATTATATCAGCTTCAGTAGTTTTCAGCTCATGGCCAGTTTGCTTCACCTCTACCTCCCACCCACTTCCTCTACTCCATATCCTTTTAAATCAAGCCTCAGACATCATATTAATTCATCCATTAATGGTGGGTTTTAAAGTGCCATGATGAATGGAGGATAAAACAAATTCTAGAGGGAAAATCTATCCATTTTAGAGGGTTTTCTTTTATTAATACCAGTTGTACTTACCTCTTAGGGGATGCCTTCCTTCCAAGAAACCTCTAAGTATTTGAACAGCAAAGAACATCCACTTACCTGTGCAGCTTCTTGTGAAACACAAACTACACTAGGAGTCTGGAAACCTGGGTTCCAGGTACCTCAGCCACTGCCCAACTGTCTGGTAATGAGAATGATAACAGCCAACTTCTACTGAGTCCTCACTCCCCGTACCACATTGGTCATTTCAGTTCTATCATTATTCCCATTTTACAGGTAGGGCTAGAAAAGGCAAGCAATGTGCCCAGGACCAAAGAAGAGCAGAGGTGGAATCTTATCCAAATCACTTCAATGCTCATTTCCCCCTCAATTCCCATGGAGCCAATTGTCCAATTTCAACCTACTCCACTGGAGAATAATATATTAAATGCTTGACAAACTACCTTGAAAATATTTCAAATTCTAATCACAGACCTTTTGAATCAGTAATCCATTTTCATAGCTCAAAAATGCCAACTATCTGAATTGGTAAAGGGTCTGGCTCCCACTCCTGTTTGCCTACCCACTTCTCTGTACAAATAATACCTAATTATTATTTATTTATGCAAATACAGAAATTGTGAATAAGTGTATTCCTATGTTCCCCCTTCTTAGCACCTTTATTGGTTCAATTCCTATGGATGGTGCCAGCAAATAGACGGCTTCCTTGTCCTTTTTGATAGCTGCCTAGAGCTTCACTGTGTAGCTGTATCATCATTTATTCAACAATGTCCCTATTGATGGACACCATATTTTTCCCCAATCTTTTGTTATACAGACAATAAAGCACAAAGGTTTATTTTTGTGGAAAAACAAAGATATGGAGTGCCTATGTGCATATATCATGAGAGGAACAATCACTAGCTGAACCCTGTGATGCCTTGTCTTGGTTGGCACTGCCATCCCTTACATACTTTTGATATTTGAAACACAAAGAAGTCCATCAGGCTTAAGTTAAAGAACCTATACCTTCCTTTGGGGTCTTCTCAACAGGAAACCCCCAGGGGCCAGAGAATTAGAGCCCCACATGTATCATTATTGTCACTATTTAACAATCTTGTCTGGGGTTGCTTATTTTAAAACTCTGCCTATCCAACGAGACCCTGTGAACGTATTGGTTCCAAAGTCTGATATCTTAGAAGATCTTAGAAGAACTGCTCTAGAAATACACATGCTGAGATATGTGTTTCCTTTATCACACAGTTTGTGCAGTGATAAAACCTTTGCTGGTTTGACCCGGGACCCAGCCCAGAGACATCCCTAGGTGCTGACGGAAAGAGTGAGGTAGGAGGCAGAATCCAAGGCACAGGGAAGGTATCTCTTGAGTTTCGAATGGCCCCTCCTTGCTTTCCTCTCTACTTCTCTCCCAGATAAGGAGGTGATTTTAAGTAGTTTGAGTTTGCTGTGGCTGAAGTGGGTGATATCAAAGACATCTGGATTTCTTTCACCTCCCTTTTTGTCACTGCCTAAAATTCCACCAATTACAGATTCATTTGGATTAAAATTATCTCATTTAAAAGGTAAATATTATCAGTCACACATGCCTTAAAGTAAATTGATTGACTCAATTACCCTATCCTAACACCCGATGTAGGTTAGCCAGCTGAACTAGGTGGTACTGAGAGTTGGCAGTATGGGTGCGGGGAAGGCGTGTGCTCATGATAATTATGGAATGAGGGCGCGGGGGAGACAATGGGGAAGCATGCAGCAGGGAGAAGGACTCTGGGATGCTAGAGACAGAGAACTCTTGTTATCTCACCAATGGAAGAGAAAGAAAGCAGGAAACAGAGACATGTGGAAGAGAAGTGGGATGGGTCCCATGGGCGGCACTGTCTCTGTAATTTTACTCAAAAGTAGCCCTGCTTCTTTGGACATGTTTACCAAGAATGCATCAGTTGCTTAACTCTGGATCTTTCTTCTGTATTGTTTCTTATGGTTTACTATTCCAACTATAAATTGGTATCTAGAGATGGCAGAACAAGGTACAACCAGGAAGTATACACTGGGACATGTGGTTGGTTGGTTAGTGGTGTCCTCAGTGACACTATCTCACTGGCACTGTGGTTTAACCACAGAATATATTTTCTCATGGTCCAGATTTCAAAAATCTCAAACATGTCATTATTTCCACACCAGGAACATGAAGAAACAACTTAGACTGGAGGGAAGATTTTTAAGAAGGGATGGAGTTGGAGGAAGAGAAGCAATACACACATTTTCAAGAGTTAAATTAATCATTTCCAAAATGATTCAACACAAAGGAATCTCAGCTTCACGCACATCTCAGTTCCCCGTCCTCTCCTCTGCAGACTTCCCAAGTGGTTGAAGTCTTTAACATAAGATGCCAAGCTGCCCTCTAAATAACAGCACAGCCTAATGCAACATCTGTGTTTTGGCAGGCCAACTTCTAGGAATCAGGAAAAAACCATCATGTTACACCACGTGCACAGAACCCTTTGCAAGCCTGACAGACATTAAGCAATAGTGTCCTACTTCCTGAACTTCTTCTGCCAGCATTTTGGCTTTGTTATGTTTTCTACATCATTATGTAATCTCTGGGTCTCCTTTTGGTTTTTACTTCACCTGTATTTAAGTATTTCTTCTTCTCCTGGCCATAGCAAATACTATACATTAATCCCTTCCTCCATTCTCTCCCACACCACAAAAAGACTATTTCTGCAGCGATATCCCATTCAACTTCTATTTTATATTTACCTAGTGCCTCATTCTTATGCCCCTTCTGGAAGACCCCATGGCTGAGCTGCAGGAAGCCAGATGGAGGAAAGTACTGGCAGAATATTTTAAGTAGCACTGGTCACCCATGGAGAACAGAGCCCAACACTTCAGATTGTTTCTGACCAGGACTGCATGGGTAAACTTGATAACAGCATTTTATTTTTCTGTGCCTTAGTTTTTCCTTCTGCAAAATGAAATCCTAAAAAACCTTTAAAAATAGTACTTAATATATAGCACTTTTGCATGCACTGTCTCAGCTGATCCTCAAAACACCACCATCAGGGTGGGTATTTCTATCCACAAACCAATTTGAGTGGGTGTGCTGCAAACTGGGTTCCTGATTTGGGGGACTCTCAGGTGCTACAGACATTACTGTTCCTATACACTCTTCCTTCCTTGCCAGCAGAGCTCTGATGTGCCAGCTGTCCCTTCCTCAGAGAGGAAGACCTTCGCCCAGCTCAATGGTAAGCCGTGAATGGTTCCAGACGACCATGGTGGCTGTATTCTCTTTGCAGGTGATTATGTTCAGAGAGGGTAAATGACCCAGTTGTGGCTAATGAAACAGATGAAGTCTGCCGGGGCTTCTAGGAAAGTCTCCTAACTCCCAGAAAGACACAAGGATGAGGGACTTCCTGGACCTCGGGGCTGAAGCTGGTGCCCAGAACTGAGGAAACCATCTTGGGACTGTGCAGGGAACTGGCCCAGAAGGCCAGCGAGTGAGGATGACAGAGGGAAAAGACAAAAGGTAAGACTTTGATGATGCTGTTGAGCCACTGAAGTAACCAAGCCTAAATTCACCCTATCTTAGGCCTTCTTGTAATGTGATGTGATAAATCTCCTTATTAATTACCAGGGTTTTCTATTCTTTGCAACTGAAGATAATCTAAATAGTGTGTCAAACATTATAGGTATGTTTGAGTCTTTTGGCTCCAAAGGGATACTGAGTTGATAACTGTATGAGTTTAGGTACTTACCCAAGGTCCCGAGCAGGGCTCTCAACCCTGCTTGTGCATTAATATCGCTTCCTGTCTGCACTCTAATCTCAGTCAAGTAACATCCAGGACCAGTTCATATCTGGCCTTTACCTGCAAAGGTTTTAACACAATTGGTCTTGACTGGGGTTTTTTAAAAAACCAATTTGAAATGGGGTTTGTGCGGGGGACTTGGTGATGGGGGGAGTTTAGTAAACATAAAGTTCCTCATGTAATTGTAGATTAATGATACCAAAACAAACAAACAAAAAAAGAAACCAATTTGAATGTGAGAACCATTAGTCTGAAAGCTCCAAAAGACATAGAAGATACCTTTTAGGCCTTTTTTTTCCTTTTTACCACTGTCCTTCACCCCTCCTTCCCGACTGTTCTGAGCACCTCCTAAACACAGTGTGACCGTACATCCTGGCTTGACTGGGAGAGTCCCGGTTTATAACTGTTGCCATGACATAATTATCAACAGCAAACCCCTTTACCCTAAAAAATGTCCCAGATTGGATGGTTGGTCACTTACCTAAAAGGACTCTTAGTGGAGTAGCTTAATCAAGCCTCTTACCACCACATCCCCTCAGAAGAGCATGTGCCTAGCCCTGCTTTGGGAGGGGCCCATGTCTGTAGAGGACCTCGTGGACATGGTGGAGTTTGTAATGAGTGTTTCAGTTTATTATTTAGTAATAAGTGTTTGTTTTAAGATACTGGAATGATATTCAAAGCAGATAGCTGAAGCATTGAGCAGAAGAAATTAAAAGGTGGAAAAAGCAAAAACCAAGGGAAAAATACTGAATTGTTTTACTATGAGCTAATGAAGGTTTCAGAAGTTTGCCCGGGACTAGTAAGGCACTTTGAATATCACACAAGTAGCTAGGGTGTGAGCATTGGAGGGAGTTGGCCTTGTCTACCAAGGCATCCAAGAGGAGTCTTAATTTCACAGGAAGAAACAAAAAGGATTTGGAGGACTGCTAGTTGGACTCCAGGAAGCTATAATGAAGACTTAAACAAGAAGGGGCCAGCAAGACTACCTTCACTATCTTGGGCAGTGCCCTAGATGTTTTGAGAGATTACTCTGAGTGTGTAGGGTGGGGTGGGAACAAAGAAGAAGACCTGAGGACTCTCTAGAAACACTGGTCAGTTGATGAAGAAAGGGGATTCTTTAGAATGAGATGTTTAAAGGTGCCACTCAAACTCCTGAGTTCTCTAACACAACTCAAGAAGGAATTAGAAACTAGTTTCTTGCTATTCCCTCAGAGGCAAGAGATCTCTCCTCTACTTCTACGGTCAACTTTGGAGACTGTTTCGGTTATACATGGCTGTGGAACATTTATCTCAAACTTAGCGGCTTAAAACTAGAACCATTTATTTGCTCACAATTTTGATATTAGGTCAAGATTATACTGGGACAATTCATCTTTGCTCCATGTAGCATCTGCTGGGGCAGCTTGCCTGGGACCGAGGATCTACTTTCAGGTCGGCTCCCTCCCAGCTGGCCTATCAGGGCTGGCTGGCAGCTGAGAGCTCAGCTGGGGCTGGCAGCCAGGAGCCGTGATTCTCTTCCACGTGGACTTCCCCAAGTGGCTGTCTGGATTCCCTCACAGCATGGAGGCTGGCTTCTAATTGCTCTTTTATTAATATAAAGTCTTACAAAACATAGTTTCTATCCCCAAGGATCCTTTCAGCTGATTTAGCAAGAATTGGTCAAGCATATACCAAACACTGTACTAGGTGCTACCAGCTGGTGGATGCAAAAATAGAAATCACCACTACTTCTGCCTTCACGGAGTTCATAGACTACTAGGGGAGAGAGAGATGAACAAATACTATAATGTCATGTAAGTGCTCTATAGTGTTTTAATAGAGAAATGTTCGTGAAGTTCTAGAGCTGAGAGGGAGTCCTTAGCTCCTCCTGGAAAGACAGAGAAGTTCACACATCAGGAAGTTCATATCACATTACAAGAGGTAATTACAGGAGCTGTGATTTTCCTTCACGTGGACTTCTCCAAGTGGCTGCCAAGATATCAAAATCATGGCTCGAAGGGTGAATAGAAGTTGTAGCCGGTATTTGTCTTTTGGGGGTGTACCCTTGCCTGATTCTCTTACCTGGGGGAAATTCATGTAGTCCTTCTGGCCTATGGTTTCATCCCCTTCAAAGGAACACGGAAGAGTAAGAGGATCCATGTATAATTCTTTCCCTCCTGGGAGCCAGGGTATGAACACAAGACTTGGGTTAGCCTGTCAGACTCCCTGCCCAAGATCTTGAACCTGGTGCTAGAGAAGCCAAGGTGGGGTGGGGGGAATTCATTCGCAGCAAACATGGAGGGTGCAATGGTGGTGACAGTGGTGGCTGATGGCAACAGTGTCCAGCAGCGGTAGTGACCAAATTCTATTAAAAAACAGCCGTATTTTTTGCTCTTGGTCCTCCTTGGCTCCTTGTTCCTGTCTACACTCTAATCTTGGTGCTCTAGACTCTTATTCTGTAAATCCCCAAATCCTTTCAACAAACTCCATAAGGAGAGCCAAGCTTGTTGTTGTTTGAACTTTGACTGATCTAGGAACTGGCTAGGTAGGGGAGGAGGCTAGGGGAAGGAACCACAACCTACGCAAAGACAGAGAAGCCTGAAAGAGTGCACGTAGTACCATCTAGAAAGGCAGACAAGACATATTCAAATATACGTATGGTAGGAAAAAGTATGTGCTAAATATTTTGGGGGTGCAGAAGAAAGCACAACCACTTCCCACTGGCTTTACTAACAGAGATGCAATGGAAGAAATGAAATTAGCTTGATCATTGGAGGAAAGAAAAGGGCAGATATTCCAGACAGAAGGAAAACTATATACTGATTGAAAATATCCATGTGTATTTAGGAATCTAGCAGTAAAGCAGTTCAATTGAGCTGAAGCATGGAGGAGGAGCAAAGGAGCTAGGAAGGTTGGCAGGTACTAAGTTCTAGTGGCATTTCATGCTAGGACATAGAATTTGGACTTTATTTAGCAGGTAATAGGGAGACATGGAAAATTTGTAAACAGAGAGTGTAAGCATACAAGTGACGCTTTAAGATGCTAAATCTGGTGGCCATGGACAGAAAGGTCAGTTGGGAGGCCGCAATAATTTAGGGTGAGTTGCTAATGTCCTGAATCAGGCTGACGGCAGTGGGAATGGGAAGCACCAGTGTGCAAAACATAAATCAGGACTTGTAAACTGATAGCTCCTCTGTTAAAACAAAAACTAACTTTAGACACACATGTGCACACAATCACTGTGTTTATAAATAGGCTTGTATATATATATATATACAGGCTTACATGTATATGTAGGCTTACATTATATATACATATAAAATAATATAGCCAGGCAAAAATGTTCTGCATCATTCCATGAAAGTGCTTGGAGTGTGTGTTGAGTGTGTGTGAATGCAGGCTTGTAATGCAGTATGAAGCAAAAATTTTAGACTATAGTGGGAGTTCTTAAATTCCTCTGACGAATTAGTCTGTCTCCCTGAACTCTGCTCTTTTTGCAGTCAAAGTTGGTGATGAATCCAAGGGACTTGCTGAAGCAGGTGGGAATTCACTGGGTTTGTTTATGGAAAACCCCCTCATAATTCCAAGGACAGTAAAGTTACAAGGTTCCTTAACAAACAGTATGAACTAAGGCAATGTTGTGACAGACTCAGATTCTCAGATTCTGTTTATAACCCTCCTTCTATCATCCAGCCAAGTCACTGATTCTATCTCTTAATTGTATTTGAAACCTGCACCCTATTCTAGTGTAACCCCTCACTGTCACCCCACAACTCAACTCAGGACCACCTGGCCATGACATCGCTACCCAGAGTTAGGTCTCTTATTTTCCCATGAAGGGGTTATGTCATTCTACCTGTCTGTTTTCATCATGCCGTCTTCCAGTCTGTCCCATGGTCCTTCCTGAGAAGACAGACAGCAGGCTCTGTGACCCTCCCCCCAGCCACATTTGGACCTGACTTAAGACACAACTATCATATTCTCTTTTTCAGGAATTTTGAATTAGGACCTAATGACTCTAATTAGCTGTATGTGTTGGATCTGAAGATCATGCAGAGTCTGGAGCTTGACACCATTTGAGGGAAGCCACAGGGTAACGTGCAAATAGACCCATGGGTTTCGTCTGAAGAGAGAGAGAGGGGAATAGGTGTGCCCAGAGAAGTAGAGATGAGAGGCCCTGTTGCCCCAGAAGAAATGAGAGAGACAGAGATGGAGGAGGAGAGAAATGGCAAGACCACAAGCTATTCTGACTCCTCAGGTATTTTAGATCTAGGAACTGAGATTCCTAGATGTTGAGGGAGCCAAGGTGCACTTCCTGCTTTTGGGTTCCATGGCATTTCCCTACATCCTTATGATGAGCCTTCCTTGATTTCAGCCAGTTTGCAGTCATTTCTATTATTTGCGCCAACATGCCTTATTTAACCATCTCACAGCCCCTGTTCTGTGGTCTGCCTTAGTGCTTGCCATATTGTCCTCTAGCTGTGTATTTGTCATTTCCCTTCCCTGTTGGGCTTTGAACTCCTTTAAGGGCAAGAACCTTGTCCAGTTTATTCTTTGCATCCTTAGCACTTAGGAAGGTGACCAGCATATAACAGATATTCAGTAATGTTTAGAAAGTACTTTTAGAGTTAGGGGTCAACCCTTTCACACACGTGTTAATTCTGCCTTATTGTAACTCTTGTCCTCCACTGGGTTTTGACAGCATAGAAGTTACGCACAAGCAATTGCTTCTGAGCTGTTTTGGGAGTCTCAGAGTATTTTACTAGGAGCTGAGAAATACCAGATTCCTGGGCTGGAGGGGACCTTGAGAGGCCATTGTTCTATGAAAGCCTGAGATAGTTCCACAGTGAGAGGCCACTCTCTTTTATTTAAAACATCATTTAAATTCAAACACACAAAATATTGTAGCAATATTAGTGGAAAGCTAAAATTTTTAAAATCCATCCATAACATCATCACTGCAATAAAATAATCTGTTTTCATATGTCCACATCCCCTGCTAGTCCATGTTTGTATGCATTTATAATGCTTACAGGGACTTAGTCATCATTCAGATAAAAATGTTTTCTCTTTTTTTCACTTAACAATTGTAATTATTTTCCCACAGCCTTCAAAGACATCTCTTCATCTCTTCCTCATGGTGGAGAGAGACATACTAACAGAAAAGTCAGAATATGCCACAGTAAAGTACTATTAACACAGGTGAGAACAAACTGCAGTGGAAGCTCAGACTGGGAGTTACTCGATGTGCCCTACTTCTTGCTAAGGAAAGCCGGCATTCCCGCCCTCAGTGCCTTAGCATACCTTCCAATCCCTCCTGCCACAGACACTACAGAAGACGTTCAAAGAAGGAAATTTGCAGCTTCCCTAATAGTAATAATGATCATTTATCAAATTCTTATCACGTTCCGGTGGCTTATGTCCCTAATAAAATGTATGGATCTAATACAATTCCCTTGACAACAATATGAGGTGGTTGTTATTATTGTCCCATTTTACAGAATAGGAAATAGAAGTTCAAAGATCTGGAGTAACTTGCCAGCATCACACAGCTAGGAAGTCATGGAGCCAGGCTATGAATTCACCCAGTTTAGATATGGGGCCACACTTTGCTGTGGATGACACACCACCATGGCTAGAAGGACCCTTTTCAAACTGAAATTCCCTTCTCACTAGGGATGTAGCACCGTAGGCTTTATTCTCCATAAATGCAATGCCTGCTTTCCAGCAAGGGGCTTACTGGAAAGCCTGTGTTGTTCTTGAAGCCTTGAGGACCCACTTTTAAGTCTATTCAAAGTATTCTTTCCTCTTCAACCCGACCTATCAGATCCTCTTCCCAAACCTCATCCCTACCCTCTTGGGCTAAAGCATCCTTGGTGCAGCAGATGGTACTCGGATAATCATTTTGAAGCTCATTCTGATATATTGCTTTGCTACTAGAGTGTTTTGTAGAGTATTACTGGAAGATAAGAGCACATTCTGTAGTTTCTTATAGGTCAATGTGATCTTATCAAAAAGTTCATGACTGTCCCTTCATCTTTGACATTTCTATTTCCAGTCACTGCAGTAATTGCATACACATCACTGCATACACAAAGATGTAAGTATATATGAACCTACATACATACAAACACATAAATTTTTCTCATAAATGTTTCCTAGCTAAGGAATTATTAGCAACAAACTACTCTAAGTGGGAAAAAGAATTTGTCTTTGGTTGGGCTCCCAAGAAGCAGTTCCTGAGGCAGGGGTTCATAAGCAAGTGATTCAATAAAGAAACACTCCTCATGACAGGGGAGTGGGAGACGCTGAGCAAGAGGCTGTTTCAGGAGCAGATTCTGCTTTGCCTGATCCCCAGAGCACCTTTGGAGTGTTAATTACACTTCAGAGTTCGTCTCAGTCAAAACAAGGGACTTGAATCTTGGTACTCCTGCCCAGTGACTTACTGGCTGTGGGTCCCTTTATGGGATGTAAGCTCTGTGCACTTTTGGCTGGCTGGGCTTGGGCAAAGCTGATGCAGTAGCCCTCAGAAGCCCTTGGAAGGGCCCAGGTGCAAAGTGCTGGAAGCAAAGCAGGCAGAAGGGGAAGATGGGCATCCAGAACCTATAAAAGGGCAGGATGCCTTTTTTAATCCTCCTTTTCAAAGCAGGATGCTTTGAAGAGTGTCCACTCCCTCAAGTCCTGCTGCCCAGTGGGTTCAAGCACAGTCTCTGGAAGGAGATCTGAATTTGCATTCCGACTTCACTGTGCTAGATATGTAGCCTATCCTGGCTAAGCCTTGGTTCTCTCCTTTGTAAAATGGGAATATTTTCTGATGAAGGTGTAAAGATTTAAGATATTTTATTTGAAGGATTCTTTTGATGACAATCATAAGCAGACGCCCAATAAATGGCAGCTATTAGTCCTGATTTGAACTAAAGATAATTTTTGTATGTCATCCCAGATGGATCATATACATAAAAAATCCTTTCTCTTTTCATGAAATGTACATAAATAATATAGAAAAATGATGTGGTTTTTTCCTATCACTTCACCTGTGTAGACATCTCTTCCCTTTGAAAGAGCCATCACTCTGGAAATCAGAAATAAGTTTATTTTAAGCATACAAGTAGGAAGAAACTTTATTCTTGCTCACCAGTGCTTTGTATTTTTGACTTTTTACTATGAAAACCCTTGAACATATACAGAGAAAAGAGAGCATAATGAACCCCTGGAGAGTATCAGGAACCCAGTTTCAACAATTATTGACTCATGGCCAATCTTGTTTCATCTCTGCCCTACAATTCACCTTCCACCCATATTATTATTATTATTATTATTATTATTATTATTATTATTGGTATCATTAATCTACAATTACATGAAGAACATTATGTTTACTAGGCTCCCCCCTTCACCAAGTCCCCCCCACATACCCCTTCACAGTCACTGTCCATCATCAGCGTAGTAAGATGCTGTAAAATCACTACTTGTCTTCTCTGTGTTGCACAGCCCTCCCCGTGCCCCACACACACTATACATGCTAATCATAATGCCCCCTTTCTTTTTCCCAGCCCTTATCCCTCCCTTCCCACCCATCCTCCCCAGTCCCTTTCCCTTTGGTAACTGTTAGTCCATTCTTGGGTTCTGTGATTCTGCTGCTGTTTTGTTCCTTCAGTTTTTCTTTGTTCTTATACTCCACATATGAGTGAAATCATTTGGTACTTGTCTTTCTCTGCCTGGCTTATTTCACTGAGCATAATACCCTCTAGCTCCATCCATGTTGTTGCAAATGGTAGGATCTGTTTTTTACTTATGGCTGAGTAATATTCTATCGTGTATATGTACCACATCTTCTTTATCCATTCATCTAATGATGGACACTTAGGTTGCTTCCATATCTTGGCTATTGTAAATAGTGCAGCGATAAACATAGGGGTGCATCTGTCTTTTTCAAACTGGAGTGCTGCATTCTTAACCACCCATATTATTTTTGAAGCAAATACTAGATATTGTATAATTTCATCCATGAATATTTTAATAAGCATCTCTAAAATGTATGGACTCTCTTAATTTTAATTTTTAGATCTGTGTACAGTAAAACTTCCCTTTTGTAGTTTGTCTAGGTCTGTAAAATTTTTAACACGTGTATAGATTCCATCATTACAATTAGGATACGGAATGTTCCTGTCACCCCTAGAGACTCTTTTTTTTTTAAATCAATAGCCCCAATACCATTATGATGCCTTTAAAAAATTGATAATAACAAATACACTTTTAAGGAAAAATATGGTCCTATTTTTCTACAATCACGCGACAACACACCCCAATTCATAATGTCCCTTTTACAAAGGAAATGCTCGTGTCTAGGCATTCAGATATGCCATAAATAGAACATGTTCTAAGCATCCTTCCCCCTTGTTTCTGACAAGAGGTCCAAACAAACATGACCCTTTTGTAACAATTCATTCATTTTCTTCTGCACACAAACTGCCTGCCCAATACAGATCTCCTTCTTTGATAGACATTTCATAATGTTTAGTTCTCCCATTTAGTAGAACTATCTGCCTTAACATGATTAACTGCTTAGTTGTATAGAAGAGTGGATTTGTCTTAATGAGTTTTATTTGAACAATACAGAGTTTTATGTGAAATAACTCAAATACTGCCTGTATTTCTTAATAGCTTAGAATCTTAAATCTGAATTGGAGCCTAAAAGCTATTCACTTGAATCTTCGCATTTCATGGATAAGAAAAATCAGCTCAGAGAAGTTTAAAAAATTACTGAAGGCATACAGCTGGTTAGGAGAAGAGCTGGGCCCAGAACGGGGTCGCCTGGTCTTGAGGGCTCTTTCCACTACACCATATTGATGACCATCCTTTTTTCTTCATTTTGCTGTCACCTTAGTGTGGGATTCCTAACTAGTTGCATCTCCATATGCCATGACTGGCAGCTATGAATACTTTCAGCTACAAAAAAAAAGTGTTTTATGAAATGTCCGCAAAAAGGCAAATCTGTAGACACAGAAAGCAAATTAGTGATGGCCTAGAGCTGTGGCTAAGAATGGGGTTTGGCTACAAACTGGCACAAGAAATCCTTTTGGTGTGAAGAAAATGTCCTAAAACTGGATTGTAGCAGGGATTGTAAAAGTCTGTAAATTTATTAAAATTGTTCACTTAATACAGGTGAATTTTATGGTGCCTAAATTAAATTATACTTCAATAAAGCTGTTTAAAAAATAGTTGCATACAGATACTTAATTAACTCTTTTTAAGCTATTCTTATTTATTTATTATGTTTTTTAGATTACACTTTTTTATTGAAGTATCATTGATATACAATCTTACATTGGTTTCAAATGTACAATACAGTGGTTCAACACTTATCCTTAGCCCCTCTAGTGCGGTTACTATCTATCAATGTAGAAATATGTTACAGAATCATTGACTATATTCTCCATGTTGTACTACCATCCCCATGACCAACTTATATTGTAATTGTGAATTACTGTGCCCCTTTACCCCCTCATTCTTCCCCACCACCTGCCCCAACCCCTCCCGCTTGGTAACTACTAGTTACTTCTCAGTGTCTATGAGTCTAATGCTGTTCTGTTCCTTCTGTTTTGTTTTATTTTTATATTCCACAAATAAGTGAAATCATATGTTATTTGTCTTTCTCTGCCTGACTTATTTCACTGAGCATAATACCCTCTAGATCCATCCATGTTGTTGCAAATGGCAGGACTTCTTTTCTTTTTATGGCTGAATAATATTCCACTGTGTGTATGTACCACCTCTTATTTATCCAGTCATCTATTGATGGACACTTAGGTTGCTCCCATATTTTGGCTATTGCAATAGTGTGGCAATAAACATAGAGGTGAATATAGGGATTTTGTTTTCTTCGGGTAAATTCCTCAAAGTAAAATTGCTGAATCAAATGGTATTTCTATTTTTAGTTTTTTGAGGGACCTCCATACTGCTTTCCACAGTTGTTGCAGCAATTGACATTCCCACCAACAGCACAGGAGGGTTCCCATTTCTCCGCATTCTCACCAGCATTTATTAATTTTTGTCTTTTGGATAGTGGCCATTCTAACTGGTGTGAGGTGATACCTCATTTGTGGTTTTGATTTGCATTTCCCTGATGATTAGTGATACATAGCATCTTTTATGTGCCTGTTGGTCACTTGTATTTCTTCTTTGGAGAAAAGTCTGTTCAGGTCCTCTGCCCATTTTTTAATCAGGTTATTTGTTTTTTGGGTGTTGAGGTGTATGAGTTCTTATATATTTTGGTTATTAGTCCCATATCAGATGAGTCTTTCATGAATATCTTCTTCCACACTGTAGGCTGCCTTTTTGTTCTGTTGATGGTGTTCTTTGTTGTACAGAAGCTTTTTAGTTTGATGTAGTTCCACTTGTTCATTTTTTATTTTGTTTCCCTTGCCTGGGGAGATGTGACCAGGAAAAACTTGCTCATGCTATGTTCAAGAGATTTTTGCCTATTTTTCCTCTAAGAGTTTTATGGTTTTGTATCTTATATTTAGGTCTTTGATCCATTTCAAGTTTACTTTTGTGTGTGGAGTTAAACAATAATCTAGTTTCATTCTCTTACATGTAGCTGTCCAATTGTCCCCACACCAGTTGTTGAAGAGGCTGTCCTTTCCCCATTGTATGCTCATGGCTCCTTTATCATCTATTAGTTGACCATATATGCTTGGGTTTGAATGGGTCTGTTCTTGTGCCAGTACCAAATGGTCTTCATTATTGTAGCTTTGTCAGATACTTAATTAACTCTTATAACCTGATGGCTGAAAGCAGGTGATTCTGATCTTGGTTCAGGAGTTCCATGATGTCATCTGACTCACATCCCTACTTTGTTTTTAGTTTGCCCTCCTGAGCACGTTCGCCATTTAGCTTCATGCTCATCCTTTCATGGTCCCAAGATGGCTGTTGCAGCTCTAGGATCAGGTGGCACAGAGACCAAGAAGAAAAATTGTGTCAGAGAGCTCTCAGCTCCTGCCAGTCTCAAGAGGAAGTCCCCCAGTCAACTTCTTCTGGTCTCTCACTGGGCAGAACCAGGTTACACACCACCCCTATATGCAAAAAAGGCTGAGATGTTAGTAAATAGCAAATGGGAGTGTAATTATCAACATTGGCTTAGTGCTGGTGCTGACCACTTTGCCTCCCTGAACCAAAGTGAGGTTCTATTGGCAAGATAAAGGAGGCAGGGACACTGAGATAGATATTACATGGGCACCTAAGTCTCCCTTATGAGGAGACTCAAAAGTGTGATAAATACATTATTTGTTCAGAGTTTGTATAGCATAATGGTTAAGAGCACAGACTCTAGAGAGAGATTGCTAGGATTCAATCCCAGCTGCCCAGCGAACTGTGTGACCTCAGGTGAGTTAATTAACCACCCTGTGCCTCTGTTTGCCTCACTGTAAACTGGGGATAATACCACCTACCTCATAGAGTTATGTAAGAGATAAGTGAGTTAACCCATTTAGAGTGGTTAGAATGCCTGGCATATAGAAGGCACTAATGCATGATGTTATTATATATGTGTGTAGTTACATGAAAATGTGTTATCTTGGCACATTTTTTATTCAGCAAGTAGTTTTTGAATATTTAACATATGCCAGGCAGTGAGCTAGACACTTGGCTAAAACTATAACAAGATAAAATGCTCCTGAACTTGCTGAGCTCAGATCCTGATGGAGGGAACCAGTAATAAATAAGTCAACAAATATACCAATAAGATAATTACAGGTTATGATAAGTCCTGTGAAGGAAATAAACAGAATGATAAGATAAAACAGAGAAGGTGCAACTGTTTTAGATAGGGCAGGCAGGGAACAATTAAGCTGAGATCTGACCAGTGACAAAGAGTAACCATGAATAACCAGAGAACTTTCCAGGTAGTGAGAACAGTTAGTGCAAGGGCACTAGGGGAGAAAGAGTTTGCCCGTTCTGGACTGACTCACAAAGCCATCATAAAAAGATGGCAATAAAGGGCTTAGATGAGGCTGAAGAGATGTCCAGTTTCCAGACCACACAGCACCTTGTAGGTAGTGGAAAGATGCATATTATTTTTAGTGCAATGAGGAGCCATTGAAGAGAGAAATGGCCTGTAAATGTGTTTCTTTTTAATCACTGTGGCTGCTGTATGGATTGAAGGGAGACAAGAGCAGATGCAAGGGGACCTACTATAAACTATGATAGGTTGAACAAGGGTGGTATGAAGGAAATGGAGAGGAACCAGGAAAACATCTGTGTGTGTGTGTGTGTGCGCGCGCTTAATAAGAATCACGTGCTCCACTGTTATGCTGGCTCCATGGAGGATTTCAAACTGTTCCTTGTCCTCTCACCTTGGTCAAGGGCACAGGCCACCCTTTCATTCCACCACCACCCCTTGAGGTAGCTACACACCCATCTCCACCTCTAGGTAGTGCTTCTGGTTGGTCAACAAGGGTTGTACAGGGAGTGGCCCACATGAAGAGAGGTAAGCATGAGTAGCTGAAGGATGGACAGGCATGTGCCAATCACTGTCAGTTGGTGAACTTCAGTGAAGACAACTGACTCGGAGGCCCACTGGTGCTAGCAAGAAAGGAGGCTCCTCTGCAATTAGCTTGACATTTGTCAGACTGAAAATCTGTCTTCATTGTTCCTGCCACCTCCACTTTTTCCAGGCCACAGTAGTGAAGGGAAACTTGCTCCACAAAGAGTTACCTGAAGCTCTGTTTTACAGGGAGATCTAATAATTGAACGTTTGCAGTGTTGACTCTCTGTCTCTGAAGGAGTTGACTCTTGTCTATTTGTCTAGGGCAGGGACAGGCCTTCAAGGGGAAATGGAGAAGAATTCCACAAGATGGGGGAGATTGCATCAGTGAATATTTTCAAATATTAAGCAGATACATGCATATATGTACAATAGGAATAGAGCTAGAGCTGCTTTCATAGAACAAGAAATTAGTTCCCTTGCTCCATTCTGCAAACTTTGGAAATGGGGAGTGGAGTGGATGGGAGTCACCCTAAATTCTCACAGGCATGATTTGGGTGTAGTTCCACAGGACAGCAATGGTCAGGAAGAAAGCCACAGAGTGGGCTCCCCAAGTCCAGACAAAAAAAGATCCAAGCCAGCTCCAGTCTTCTGCCAACAGGGATGGCTGATGCTTGTCTGGCACTCATATTGCTCTCTTCCCTTGTAATGTTGGGAGCTTTAATTAATCATGCAAGGCTGCTGTTGATGTTATTTCTAATCAGGTTTCATCTGTGTAAACTTATTTTGCACATAAGGACAGGGGATCCCACAGTGACTTGCCTCAGCTCCATGCTGCATGGGTGTTCACCCCCACATCTAAAACCAGAGTCTATAAGGACTAGAAGATCATTTAAGGCCCAAGATTTTCATTTTACAGCTGAGCTCCAGAGAACTGGCTGCCCATGGTGACACAACCAATTGTTGGCATGAGAATCATCTCTTACTGTCCCCCTGACTGGTAGCTTTCCTGACAGGAGGCTGTGGAATGGAGTTTAATTGAACTGACTTGACTCCCGCAGGGACCTCCTTCTTACCCAGTATGTGCGGGCCTGTTGTGCCTATTTAAAATGCAAAATTGCCTTTTGCAAAGTTGTGTTTGTGAGTCCTGAATTTAAACTTGATCTCACTAACTCCCAATTAGGGGGAGAGCAGACTGAGCCAGTGCAAGCACTGTAGAAGGCTTTAAAACAAGGATAGTTCTGGTCCTTTCCAATACTGTATCTATAAGGACAAAAACTGCTAACAAAGGGCAGTCAAGGAGAGGTCAGCCAGCAGCCCTGGGGAATGGATGGCCCATCTGCCTCTTATTGGGTCAGACTACAGGCTGGCACTGTGGAGATAGGATCTACCAAGGCCAGTGGCCGAGGTGGCCAGACAAGAGTGTTGGATGCCTACCTTTCAATGAGTGCACTTGCAGGAGCAAAAGGGGAGGGAGAACATTAAGTGTGTATATGCAGTGCTGAGCTGCACATAAAAATTAGATTTACACAGTGATGGCTGTGGTCTGAGACTGCAGGGCCTGGTTCTCAGGGACCTGTTCTTCAGAAATGAACTGCCCAGCATTTGTTACTAACTTTGTCCTAGGCAGGGGAGTTTGAAATCTGGGTTGGATCAGTCCCTGGGCTGCCCGTCCCCACTGGCCTTCTTCAACAGGTCACTGGGCTTCAAAGATGGAGGCAGCCTGTGAGGGGAAAAGGGCAGGAAAAGATGTGGGGGAAGGTAACAGACAGTTGAGAGATGAGACAGGGTTTTATTAGTGAGGAGGCAGCCCCAGCTTTTTGAGGGGGCAGATCGGAGTGTTCTGCAGCTTGGTAAGCAATAATTGAGTGCCTGCTGTATATGTCAGGAATGATGCTAAGATACTGGGGTATCTAAGGTGACTGATGTTAGTAAGTAAACAAAGAAGAGGCCTCCCTTTAGGGGGCCCATACTCTACTCTGAGTGTAGGTTTCCAAGGCTCTCTTTTCCCCTAGGACCATTTGCTTCTATTCATCCCACATTAATCTTCAGCAGCCTGGGGCCTGCCACAGCCCCGGAGTGTATGTGTAGACTCAGGGAGGCTGGCCAGGCAAATTATGGAAATATTATGAAGCTGTTAAAAAGTAACTTAGCTCAACTATCCTTTTTTGAGGCCAGTAGTACCCTGATATCAAAGACATCACAAGATAAGAGAGTTAAATGACTATACTTAAAAGATCCTATTCATTTCATATGTTCATTTCATTTTTTCTCACAATTTATCTTTGCATATATGTAACTTTAAGGCTCTAGAGCCCATGTGTGTGTAAGCACGGCCTTAAAGCCTATTTTGTTTAACAAATACTTATTCATCATCACTATATAGCATTTATCTCATCACATTGAAATGATCTGCTTGAATCTACACGATATTCCTTTCCAGCAGCCTTCTTCTCTCATTACATCCCCAGCACCTTGCCCAGGCCATTCCCATAGGAGTAGGCGTTCAATACATGTTTGGGGAATTGCATGTCAAAACATGTTGATACCTTTAATATATGGCTGAACACACAAGAGTCCCAACAAAGGAATGGGGTTGGGGAAATTAATTTGAGGTGGTTTAGGTGGTGGGTGGTAGGAAGAGACAGTAATAATGGGAAATAAGGCTGGTAAGTAGGATGGAATCAGGTTGTAGTGAGCCTTAAAAGCCATGTTAAACAGCTGGAATCTAACTTTGTATCCAGTGGGAAGAGTGACGAGTATGGGGTCAACGAAAGGTCATTTTCACCTGAGTTTTTAAAAGAAAATTCTCATAAAGCCCATATGTGTATCAGTTAGAGGATTTTCCATTCCAAGTAACAGGAAATCTGTTTCCAATAAACTTAAAAAAAGGAATTTAGTGGTTTATAAAACTGAGCAGTCCAGAAGTAGGGTGGACTTCAAGCACAATTTAATCAAGATCCCAGCCTTACTTCTCTGTAATTGTCTTGGATTTGTCCTCCACGTGTTGACATTATCCTCAGATGGGCTCCTCTCATAGTTGTAAGATCAATACCACCAGGGCTGTTTGTTATTTCTCCAACTTTTAATGAAGAGTCCAAAGTTTCCGTCGGATTAGGCCAATTCAGGTATCATTCCCTCATGAAAAAATTCATGAGCAAGTGCCACAGAAACAGGATTAAACTGACTGGTATGAGACATGCAAGGCTACCCCGGAGCCAAGAGTGGATCAGTCCGCCCAGACTGGACGGCTACTACCCAGCGGGGGAAGCGTGGGAAGCTGAGGAGGGACCAGCAACATTCCCTACAATGTAACAAAATAAAGGTCTAAGGATAAGGAAGAAATTGATGAAAAAAGATGGCATGGGAAAATTTGCTTTACTTTATTACAATTGCCAAAATAGAATGGTATTGGTACAAAGTACCCAGAAATAAATCCAAGTTGATGTTAAAATTAGTCCGTGACAAAGGTGGCCATTTGATGGTGGTTTATTAAATTTAAAATACTGGCATAATTACCTGTCAAACTGAAAAGAAACCAAGTTAGATCCTCTACCTTACAACATAAATAAATTTTTTAATGTATCAGAGAAATAAAAGTAAGAAACAAACAAAACAATAAAAACATTTGAAGAAAACAGGAAGAATATGTGTATAACCTTGGGTTAAAAGAGACCTTCTCAAGTAAGACTGGAAACCCAGAAACTATATAAAAAGAAAAAAAAGCAGAGAAAGGAAAGAAGGAAAGGAGGGAGGGAAGAAGGAAGGGAGGGGGTAAGGAAGGAAGAGAGGGTAGGGAAGGATGGAGGGTAGGAAAGGAGGGAATATTTAACCTTAAAAGCTTCAAATAGTTTGTCCAAAACACAAAACCAAAGTTTAAAGAAAAGTGATAAACTGAAAAAAAAATTGTTAAATATATAACAAAAAGGGATTATTATCCCTATCATATGAACACCTCCTGAAAATTATCCAACAGAGACACAGTAGTCAGGGCAATGGAAAGAAAGCATCAAATAGGCAACTTTGAAATATCAAAATTGTGACAACCTTTTTCAGGAAAGAGAAATGGAAGTATCTATGAATGTAAAATATATATACATTTTGAATCAGAAACCTAGAATTTAGGAATTTATTCCAGAGATAAAAGCATAAGTACATAAGTATATATGGGCATTACATTGTTAATAGTGGCAAAAAATAGAAACAAACTAAACATTTAATAATATTTCATAAGCTGTTAAAAAATGACTTAGCTCATTTCAAATCAAAGGGAAGGGAAGTAATGAAATAGGAGCTTGACTGAGAAAGCAGCATCTACAGAGGATGTTTTGAGGATGGAGGAAATATGCCCATGTTTATAGGCCAAGGGGAAGAGACACTTTAGAGGGAGGGATTAGACACCCTTAAGAGCGAGTCTAGGAAGAGGACAGAATAAGAACTGGTGGAGTTAGGCTTGGAAATTAAGTGAGGACTTTCATGTTCTAAGAGGGGGACAGAGAGAATTAAAGAAGATGAAAAGATACTTTTTCATGGTAAGAAGTTTGAGCCTCCATCCAGGGGTGATGTATAAAATATTTAACAACCAGCACACACTTGCACCATGCACTGAAGCAAGATCCCCAGATGCCTCCTCAGTTCTGTGTTAACTCTTTCGTTGCTGCCCATAGCGAGGCCTCAGGGTAGGGCCACCATGCAGCAGGGTGGGGCCACAAAACTGTAGAGCTGAAGCAACATCTCTTAGAACTTTAAGAGACTGAGGGAAAATTATCTAAATTCCTCAAAAAGAGTCACTTATGACAAAAACAGTTATCACACTATAAAATGATTAATGTTTAGCTCTCTGATTCAGGAGATTCTTAAAAATCAAGTAAATAATGGGTGCCTTCCACAAATGTAATGCACGTTGACAAAGGTCTAAAAGGAGGGGACTGATTACATCCAACTGTTGTTACTTTTTGGCTTATTCATTTGCAGCAAACAATAGTTTCTTAGTTCAAATAAGGAGAATGGGGTTACTGTGAATTTCAGAACGCAGAATCTGGTGTTTATACAAGGTTCTCACTCTGAGCACCAGCCACAGACCTTTGCAGTTGTTCTGCTGGTGCAGGAGAGCAAGATGACAATACCAGCACTCAGGAGAATACAGGCAAGCGCCTGGGGAGTCCCAGATCACAGTCACCAAGAACAGAACATGGAAACCGTCACCAAGGTGTTCATAGCAACCTCAGCCTCTAAAGAAAGGCACCCTGTACTTATTAGTCCACATTTTGGAATTATTTTTCCCTTGTCACTCCAAAAACTGTGGTTCTCTAGCACCAGATCTGCTAGTCTGAGGGTCTCTGGCCCAGTGAAGCGAACTCTAAAGAAGTAATGTAGGTCCTTGATCTAGGACAAACTGTATGTGGCTGTAGTTTTCAAAATACAGAATTTTCTGACTGAAAGAAACCTTTTATCTAATCCCAGCCCTTTAGAGAGGAGAAAACCTCGGCAACCAAGTATTTAATGAAGCTTAGACCAACATTTAGATCCACGTGGATCATTTAATCCAGTATCCTTACTTCTAACTGACTTGACGGAAAGCTTAAATTATAATTTATATTCATATGAGGGAATTTCTTGACACATATCACTTATTTGTAATTCAGGTAAGATGTCAGAATGAGACATTCTCAGAGGTTTTAAGGTATAATATGGAATACATTATATCTGAAGATATTGCTGATATATTGACCCAGCGGGACTCATGGTATAGTCAGAAAACAGCCTTGTTCTCTCCATTATGCCAGTTCACACCTGCTCTGTGGGGCAAGCTGTTTTCCTGCCCCTTAAATGAATTAATGCATAGGCCCTATGACTTTGTGGGTCACTCTCAAATAATAAAAAAGGTCTCTGGTTATTTTTTACTCAAAAACACAATCTTGTTTCAGTAATTAATATTTTTTAAACAGTGTAATAATAAAAAACTCTTCAGTGGCAAAGGGGGGGAATGGAAGACTTCCTGTGTGTTTTCCCCTCCTGGCTGCCCAGCTCCCCCAGGGTTAGCATGCGGTGGGGAGCTCAGGAAAGGCATTGGGGGCTCCAGCCGGCAGCGCTTCCTCTGGCCGTGACAGCTCTCTCCAGCTGGCACTTCTCTCATGGGCACTGGCGCAGGTCTGTCAGAACCACCCTCACCACCACCACCCTGCAAGGGAATCTCCCCCTGTACATTTCCTGGCACAGGCACGTTCATTTTGTCTCTGACTGGCTGCCTTAGATTCTGCCCCAGATCCCCGGACACCCAGAGACAAACCTCTGGCTTCTTCTGTCTGGGTGTCTGCCGTTCTAAGCAGTCCTCTTGGGTAGGATCAAAGTCAAGCCCACACCATCTGTCTCACTCTCTTAGCTGTGTCTTCCGAGGGCCTAAATTACTTCCCCCATCATGGTCCCTACCCTGTGTTCAGGCCACTTTTGCCAGTTCTGGCCCTTTAGATTTCTCAAGCATGAGCCAGGCAGTCTGGGGTGTTCCCCAAACTGCAGGCGACATATCCCAAGCTTTCTGAGAGTCAGCCTGAAGTCTCTCATCAGACTTAAGGTAAGAGAAAAGCCCCCTCCCTTCACCCTCCCTGGCAGGTGCAAAGGAGGGACCTCCTAGAACACTGTAGCTTTGCAGAAACCTGTCAACACTTTCACACCTGAAAGGGTAAGGGAATACTCCTTTGCAAGTCTTACATGGTGGTCTTGAAGCTTCCCTGGAAGGTGAGAGTGGTTCATAGCTATTATCTGAGGCCTCTGTCAAAATGAAAATAAAATAATAGCTCTTAACATCCTGTTATCAAATGTATTCTCATTCTCTTTCTAATTACCCCTATAAGGTTTTCTTTAACAGGTAAATGTTGGTAAAAATCAAATGCCATTTCAACAAACTTTGTATGGTGGTATTGTTTACCAGAGATTAATTAAATTATCAGTGGTTGGAGAAGTGTTGGTAATTACTTGGTTATACAGAGTTTATTATATGGAGATTCACTGCAGTTTGACCAGCAGTAGGGACTCTCAGAATCCTGAGAGTGTTATTTATGAGTTGTGCTTCTCAAGTCTGTTTCCCAACTGAATAAGGGAAGTTATTAAATCGTAAACAACAAATTGGCAGACCAAGAGAAAGGAAGTAAGTACACATATAGAATTTCTTTGTAATTCTCAATGTTCTGTATTGGTTTCAGTTAGATAACTGAATATAAAATAGTTCACTTACATCAGAAAAACCGTCATCGTTACACCAGTGCTGTTTGTGGGTGAGATCTGCAGAGGGGGTGGAGCTACATGGTGTCAACCTCATGGGGCCTCACTGTGGTCCTGTGGAATGATCAGTCCCTGTATACTGGCCTCCATGCTTCCCCACAAAGTGGGGCTTCCCCTGTGACTGGCATCTATCACCAGGTCTTAAAATCTGTTTGTTCTGGACTTGGCCCTTTCCTCAAAACCTGAAGTATTTTGGAACCCTGGCAGTAGATCATCTAAGAATACAGGATGAACCTTTAGATAAATTTTTTTTAAGACAACCAGTTCTAGGATGGCATTTCAATCTTTCACTAATACATGATTTAAAATATCTAAGATCATCTTGAGTATATAGTGAACAAATTTAATGGGTGGGATACCAAGACCCAAGAAAGTAAGATTAAAGCATAGATAAACTTACGGTTTTTTGTCTTCCGTTCTCCTGAAGCTTCCCTAGAACTCTCAGGACATGACTGGAATGTGCGTATAGCAACCAACTCTTCTTCATGGCCAGTGTTTTATCATAATACTCCAGCTGCCATTACCACTGTCGGGAATATAATTTATTTCACTCTTTCCATTTATTTGGATGAACTTTTACAGATGAAGGTGGCAGTGATAGTGCTGCTGACAAATGGCACAGAGCCTGCTATCCTCACACATTCAAGTTGGTTTCTGAAGCAAAAGTCAGCCTGGCTATAAATGAAAATGTGAATATTCTAATAAATTCAACAATGCCAGGGTTCTCAATCCTTCCATAGAGAAAAGGAAAAGTAAGGACACTTTACAAATCAGGGGCCCTTTTTCCAAGAAAGGCAGTGACTTACTCATGGCCAGATCAGAATCACCTGTGACTCTGTAAAAATACCCATGTCGGGGTGCACCTCTCCTCTCACCTTACCCCCAATGCTGAGTGGGGGTCTGACTCAGGAGTTCTGAGGTGGACCCAGACATATATATATATTTATATATTAAAGCCCCCTCTGGTGATTCTGATGTGCAGACAGAGTTGAATGGGACCGCTGATTATTTGGATGGATCGAGAAATTTTTAAAGAGTCGATTGGAAGAAGGTCTAGCTAGAGGGCCCCTTCAGCCATCACAGAAGTGAACGGCATTGAGGGGATGGAGTGCAGGGGTGGTCAACACCTCAGACCTGGGGTTCCTTCATGAACTGACCTCAAGCTATCCTTAACTTTGAGGGAGTCCCAGATCACTCTGGGAATCTGATGAGAACTACAGTTACTGTCCTCAGAAAAAACATGTAGACTCTAACTCCCCTACCCCCCAGAATTTAGCACATACTTTCACGGGATTCTAGATTAGAATAAAGTTTTTGTTTTTGCTGTTTCAACCAGGTGGATAACAGTCCCATTCGTTGTGGTGAGGAAAACAGAAGCGACCAAGCCCCTAGCCTCAAGAAGTTCACAGTCCAGTAGCCAGAAGAAAACAGGAACAAACCAGTATACACATAAGTAGGGAATAATCACCAGATCTGTGGGGGAAAGGAGAGTTCTGGAATGTTGAATTGGAGAATTTGAACCGTGTGCTTTGAGAGACAATAGATTAAAAGAGACAGTTGTGGTACAGAGCCCCCACCCCCCAAAAGAATGGAAGTCAGCCTAAGGAGGTCCTACTGCGGAAGCCCCCAAAAGGCTGCGACTGGAATTGAAGTTAATGGTGAACGTGTGATAAGAGTGTCATTGATCCACTCTACTGCTAGAGGTCATTGTCATTGTGCTACTGGTAGGTCGAGGTCTGGGATGGGGGAAGCTATTAAAACGCCAATGAATACAGTTTTATAACATACTGAGGGGACACCGGGAAGAAGAGGGCAAACTGACGCTCGCGGCCTTGGAGTCCGCTGTCCATTGACAGGGTCAGAAGTTGGCCCTGTGTTTGGTCTTTACGATGAAAGAAAACCGCGGGAGAGCGCTGAGTGGCGGAGAACTACATTCAGCCAGTGGGCATGAAAATGAATTTTAGCTGCTATGTGCGAAAACCCTAGGTGTGCGGACAGAAGGGAGCCAGCCAGAAGGTGACAACAGGTCAGGAATAAATAACCACCGGGCGGAAGATCCCAGATTCAGTCCTTCCTTTTGTTGGGTGAGGAGCGCCAGGCAAACGCGTCCACAAAGGCTTTGGAAAGAAGCGGTTCGACCGTCCACAGTTGGCGCCAGCCGCGGTAACTATCAGGGGCCCCGATGGGCGGGAGAGCCGGAGGCCCGGGGGGCTCAGCTCTCGCTGGGAGGCCTCGCCGCGGCAACCCCAGAATAAGTCGGGGGCGGGCGCGGCGCGGGGGGAGGGGGCCGGGCGCGCGGGCGAGCAGATCCCACCCCTTCCTGAAGGAAGCGCCCTCCTCGCCGAGACTGCCGCCGCCGCTGCTGCCGCCGCCGCCGCAGGTCCCGGCCCCGCGAGGCGCCCGCGGCCCTGCCGCACCCGAGCAGGTAGGCGCGGCGCTCGTGGCGCCCCCTCCTCCTCCCGCGCCCGCCGGGCAGCCAGGGGGCGTCGGGCCCTGCTCCGCGCCCAGCCCGGAGGCGGAGACCAGGGGCGGTGCGCGCTGCAGCGGGGCTCCGGCAGCGGGGTACTCCCGGCCACGGGGCCCTGCTCCGCCCCGACCCCTCCCCCGAGCGCCCCGGTGCGCAGCGGCCCGCCCGACCCCCGCGGGCGCGCCCCGCGAACGCGGCGCCGGCGGTGTGCCGGGTCCCGGCCGGCTCTCCCGCGCCCCGAGCGCCCAGTCGGCGCGCCTCCGTCCCCGCCGCAGCCGCAGTGCCGTCCGCCGAGCCTCTGCGCCGCCCGCCGGCTGTGGCTCGGGTCCCGTCCTTTGACAGGTGTTCCCACCCTCCGCCCGATCCGAATACCCAGGGTTTTTATTGAGGGGTGGATGCCGGTCGGAAGCGACCCCAAGTTTGGCTTCCCGGTCTCTGCCATCCGTCGTTCGCTTTACCGTTAGCCCAGTCAGGCTGGCTCGGGAGGCTGGGGTCGGGAGGCAGGCAAGAACTTGCCGTGCCCCGTGCGCCCGCCCTCCACTCTAAATGCAGTCTCGCTTTCCATTCCCAGCTGCACACTTGGAAAGAAACGGGATTTTCAGTTTCTCTGTGGAGGCAGCGGGCGGGTTACCAAGGCTATTTGGTCATCCATTGCAATAAAGTGATTAGCTCTGGGTTATGGAGAAAGCCCTTGTTCAGCGGTTTTGTCTAACTTAAATCGAGAATGGGGTTTTCTCCAATGTTAAATTCCTATTTCTTTTCTCTCTACCCATCCCTCATCTACGTCCACTCCTAATTCCACAGCATTTTATTATCCTAAACACTTAACTGATATTTTTGGTCAGGTTTATTCTGGCCAGACGGTCTTTCCCGGCTGAGCTAGGACTGTGACTACAAACGTGAGAACATAACGCAGTTGGGATGGAAGCCTCTCTCCTGCAGTGAACCTATTCCGACTTCCTACATGCGAGGTCCTGTTAGGGAACCAAATGCACTAATGATATATTTAAAAAGAAAAGTTCTTGGATCTATTACAATAACAAAGCCAAACGGTAATAATAGTTTCTGCTTTTTTATTTCCCTGCTTGAATCAAAAGTAGGTTTTTAATAATGCAGGGCTGTAACTCCATTCTGGGCTGCAGTTAGTTCATCCAAAGCAGAGGCGATGTATAAACCCCATTGTAGCAGTTAAAAAGTTGACCTACTTCAAGTTTTCAAGGAAAAAATGTTAGGCTTATATACGTGATATTTGCAGATAAAGAATTTCACAGTCTCAGCTCGCATGCGTTAAAGCCCAGACATTTTTTTCTATGTGTCGTAGAGACACCATGTTTCCAAGATTGGCTGGAGCTCTTATCTCTTAATGAGCTAGAAATGTGAGTTTAATCTTCAAGACATAATCATAGGAATTTTAATGGTGGGTTCTTTATTTATACATTATTGAATAAATGTTTTGCAAGCTCCCAAGTTGGAAGCTCAAAAACTGGACATGGTAAATAAAAGGATAAAAAGAAGCTTTGCTGACAGTGACTACTTAGTAGATGTTATGACATTGAACAAACATATTAAAGTGTTTGGAAAATGCATGTTTATTATAATCCACCATTAGCTGAAGGCAATCTGGATTATTTAAACTGACATTAAAGTGTCTTCATAGAAATTGCTTAATTCAATATTTCTCATAAAATGCCTTTCACAGGTTGCTTTGTGGGGGCAGTAGTTTGCTCTGTGGAATAATTTTTTGGCTTATGTTTTAGGCTTTGTAGTAGTACTACCACAATCCTGCTTACAACAACCTTGCAGATTTTTTGTGCTTACCTTACCTGCTTCGTGATCATCCAGAGGAACAGCACTTTGCTTTACACTGTGTGTGTGCCCGCTTTGTTTTCCCTGGGCCCTAAGCACACCACCACTGCACAGTGGCGAATGAGCAGGGCATTCTGTTGTCATGAAAGAGGGAAAACTCGCTGGCCTCTGCAGTCTTAGCCATTGGTTGCTCTATAATCTGGCCACTAGGGATCATTTCAGTAACCAATTAAGCAAGATAGACACTGACAACATAATGTATCACCTCTCAGTCTTCCCCTTCACCAGAAGAATCTGCAGCCCTCCAAGTCCACACTACAGTGGTGATTAGGATCTGTGAGGCTCAAATGAGATGTGTAATAATTTTCTCAAAATGCGATGCAAAGACCAAGTGTTACTGAATCTGGGTCTAAGTTCATGAAAAGGCTAGGAATAGACCCAGGTGGGAAATAAAGAGTTTCCGTATCCTAAGGGTAACAAAAGAACTGCATCCTCACTTATTTTAACTGTAAGTTTTCTTCCTGAATCTGATGGTACCACATAGCTATGTTTTTTTCATAAGTTGCTCTCAGCACTTTCAAACTAGCTCATAACTTTAACAATGTATTGTTATCACCAAATATAATTTCTTGGCATGTTTGTATTTTGAAAGATAACTTGTGGTAATGGTACTTGAGATGATAATGGAGTTTGGGGGACAACAGCCTTCAAACATATTGTCCCCACATATTGTCAATATTCTACATCAAGCCAGCTCTGCTAGGCAGGGCATGAACTCTTGCCAAGTGAGAAGTGAACAGTTTTCTTCTAGCATCTGTAAATGGCCTTTCTGTAGATCAATGCAGTCCAGTAAAACTTTCTGCAGTGGTGGAAATATTCTATAATCTGTCCAATGTAATAGCCATGAACCATGGCTATTGAGAACTCGAAATGTATCTAGTGCAACTGAGGAACTGAATTTTAATTTTAATTTAATTCTAATTAATATAAATAGCCACATGGGGCTAGTGGCTACCATACTAGACAGTGCAGCTATGAATTCCTTCCATCTGTTCCCTGCAGAGATAACATTTAATGGCAATTATCCCTTAAGTTAGAAAAAAGTGGAAATTGGCATTCTTAAAACCAGGAATTAAGGTTTGACTGTAATCCTGTTGTTACACAACACATGTGTATTTACTCTGAAGAGGGTGTTTTATGCTGAAGTTCAATTCTAGTCTAACAGTAAACAGTTTCCCGTTTTAGTGTAAACATGTCTACTGGCCACAAAAATAAGTGTCACCCAGGGTTATTTAGGTGTTTGGCTCCATGTATCTGTGTTCTTGAGCTTGGTTGAATTGAATTTGCTCTCAATGAATTATAGAAACATTTATTCTTAAAGGTGGTTTCCGCACTTCTTGATTGTTCAAGGGGAGGGAGATTTGGAGAGGTAGGAAGTTGATGGTGAGCACAGCCTTTCCCCTCTCCCTCTCCCGCAGTCGCAGAGACCCTGTGAAGTCTGATGACTGGGTACCCCGGCTGCATGGTGCTGAAGCCTCTGGGCCCTCCTGGTCTGCTTTCTTTCCCTCCGGCTTCCAACCCATATCCTCCCACTCAGCCCAGCCCCTAGGGATGAAATCCACCTAAAAAATAACCTACCATTATTTTGGTAAAACCATTAAAATGGGATTTTACTTATCATTTACCATGTTGTTTCAATTTTTAAACTAATCTGTTTGATTAAAAGCATTATTTTGACCATTGAGAAGGACACATTTCTAATCAGACTTTTCCATAAGACATCGACTCTCATATTTTCTGAGTGGCTATCCCTCACCCTACCTCAGTACCTAGGATACTCTCCTGAGGCTAAAGCTCAGGGTCCTGGGGGTCCCCCTTCTCTTGTGGGGCTCTCCCTTTATCAGTTATTTAGAAATTTGTCAAATGTGTTTTTTTGCATACTAAAATATAAATTAAATTCACCCCCAAATTGTCTCTGCCCTGAAGGTGTTAACACCCTACCATGACATTTCCCAAATTAGTGTCCATCCTACAACGGGAATGGGGATAGTTAGATAAATTTAGGAACTCTTCCATATAATCCTTTTTTTGGTGTGGGTGGGAGGGAGATTGACAGTATATGACAGTGTGGTAAAGCCTCTAAGATGAGATACATATATTTATTTAACTTTTTTATTATTAATGTTTTCCAAATAATTTCTCACACAACACTTACAGTATTTTTCAAGCTACATGTCATGGATTATGAAACCAATTTAGCAAGTTAGGATCAGTATTTTTTTTAATGAAATGGAATATATAACAATCGAAATTATCATTGTGCATCTCTCTTAGTGAAGGTTACTAGTGTTTGATAAAAGCTGTTTGGTTCTCCCATGCGTAGCACATACAAGGCGACAGGAGAGTGGTGATTAAGAGCACTGCAGAAACAGGACCTCTGGCTTCAAATCTTGGCTCTACACCACCCAGCCATATAGAGTAAGCACTACATAAGCATGGCCATTATTTATATAATTACCATATATATGCATGTGTATATACTGGGTCATGCTGCAAAATACTGCCTGTAGAACTAGGCTTGGGGCCCGCTTTGGGAAACACTGATCTAAAATATAATGTAATAGCTAATAATAACAAGCAACATTACTGAACATTTATCAAAAGCTCTGCTGAATGCTTTACATGTATTTTCTTGTTTGTTTCTCACAACAGAGGTGTTGCCATGATCCCATAGTACCTACATTCCATTGAATCACAGAGGCAGAATCTGAACCCCGTACAGTCTGCTGACAGAACCCATGAGTTCAACCACCTGTTCTCCCATATTGCAATGCCATAGTGATACATAAGTGGACATCTACAGACCTGTGAGACTTAAACTGCACAGCATTGCACAAGTGCAAAAATGAGCTGATGACAGTTGTTTTCTGTGTAAGACAAGGCCTGACAGGTGAGAGAGGAGTCATTGCACATTTTGACCAGAAGAGATCTCACTGCTGCCAGCCTGTGGCCTCTGAAGGTTAATGCCACTGGACAGGCAGCCTGGTGCCCAAAGTGTGCCCCAGAGATGAACTGCACATTGTATCTCCAAGCTCAGTCCTCTTTCCATCCTAACCACTTCCTAACTTCAGCATACTGCTTAGCAGGAAATAGTTGCAAATGGTCTAAGTAGATATGTCCAGCCCATAAATCCCCCACTTTTTACTACATTTTAAATTATTTGTTTTTCAAAATCACTTCTTGCCTGTGCTTCCTTATATATATACATATATATACATGTATATATATATATATAATTGACATGTAACATAAGTTTCAGGTGTACAAGTTCATGATTCAAATTTGTATATATTTCAAAATGATTACCACAAGAATTCTAATTAACATCCATTGCTACACAGAATTTTCTTCTTGCAATGAGAATTTTTAAGATCAATTCTCTTAACAACTTTCAAATATACAATACAGCATTAACTATAGTTACCATGCTGTACATTACAGTCCCAGGATTTATTTCATAACTGGAAGTTTGTATCTTTTGATTTAATTTTTAATATGATAAATGGAAGACAACGTTGTTTTAAGAATTTTATATAAGAAGAGATGTCTTAAAATTGAAGCTAGAAATCTTTTTTTTTTTCTCCAGTGCAATCCAGAAAGTAAAATTAATTTCATTTTGGAAATAGATTTCAGTTTTCCTTAAAGGTCAAGCTAAATATAAGTGATCTTGTCTATATACTGTCAGGTAGAATAGAAGAGGCAACAGGCTTGTTTTCATGGTTATTACTTTTCTTTAAAAAGTACAGGGCCTGAAACTAAAGAACAAATCAATAAATTATAGTCTATGCTTATAATGCAATATTAGAAGCCATCAAAATTGTGTTTTACAGAGTATGTAAATAGTCAAAGTATTCTTTAACTACATCAAGGAAATATTTATGATATAATAGTAAGGTAGAAAAGTAGATTATAAAGCCAAAAATGCCATAGGATCCCAACTTTAGGAACAAATTATCAGATGTAAATAGGATGAGAAGGTATATACCAAAATGTTAACAATTATCTCTAGACAGTACAATTATGGCTAATTATTTTTGTATTAATAAGTTTCTGCATTTGAAAGATTTTATTCAATGGGCATGGATTATTTCTACAATAAAAACGAATTCTAAAAAACAAAAACAAAACAAAACAAAAGGCAAATTGAAGCAAAGACTGGGGTCTCATAACAATTCATTGTCTTAAGTTAAATATTGTACCCCAGTGACCTATTTCCGACCACTGCTATGTAAAAGAGACCACCCACATTTTCTCAGAATCATTTATGAAAATCATATGGACATCGAGGATGTGAAAAACTCCTTTTATAGTAAAGATCCCAAAGAGCAAATAAAGTTTGTGATTACTAAAAGCTGAAAAAAAAAAACAAGTACAGGGCCTGTGTCTAACATACTACAAGTCCTTAAGATACCCAGATTTTGTTCAAGGCTGCAGAATCCTCCATCACTGAAGACAGTGGTACAGACCCTCTCTGTGGAGTACAAAGGGGTGAGACGGGGTATGTTTGACAAAACAATGGACAAGTGTAGACAAAGCTTAAGCAGTGATGATAATTAACTTGCAGTAGAGGAAATTAGCCTATAGTTTAAATGGTATTACTTAACTCCAAAGTAATTTTAATGAATTATTTTGTTTGTCAACTGAATGTAAATATAAATGTCTCTAAAAATTGCATAGCCTTACTTTTCATCAAGCATTTCATTTATTAACGAAGTAGATTTGTTCCTTTTTTTTTTTTTTTTACATTTTGGGTGATGTAGCTGCCTAGGAAATAAAATAATGATTGGATGTTTCAAGGCATAAATTTAAACTGACTGTGCATAGCTAAAATGGGTATTATATTTTTTTTAACTGGGTTCATTAATAAAGTAGTCTTTCAGATTATTTTTCATTCTACCGATTCATGAGTTAAAAGATATTAAGAAATGTTGATAGCATTGTAAAGCATGCAGATAGAAATATAATGTTTTTCTGAATTTGAGTGTTTGTAAATTAGTATTAGAATTCTGTAATGTAATTGTCCTGGGAATTCTAATGGAAATATTATCTCCTGGAATTTCTAAGTTCTTCTTTTCACTAAAACTTCAGGTATATTTACATAGAAACATTAGTAACTAAAATATACCTACATGCAGTAGTGGAAATAATAACTTACCGATGACTCTTTCTTCTTTGTGGTATTGTTCCCACATAGCCTAGGCTTCAAAAGTACATCATTCTGAAAAATTTTTCACTTTTGTCAACTATGGCACAGTGTTCAGAAGAGCCATATTTATCACACACTGTAATTTTAGCAGCTATTAGTATTGTTCTTGAGAAAGCTGATTATCTTTTCTATGACATTTTGATTGATATTTTTCCATTTTAATTTGAGCTTATATGTGGCATAGACATTGATTTATATGAAAAGGAGTGGGTTGCCATTTGTATATCAAAGTTTTGATTGTATATGCATGCATGGTGTAAAAATAAAGACAAGAATTTCCCATTAGCTGATTTGGGAAAAGGATACTGTTGGGATCCAGTAGTGGCACATTGTGATCTTTTAAGATCAGGCCAACGAACCAAGTGAATGTTCCCTTACAGAGCCATAAATTAGGCAATTCGGAAATGATCTTCTTTATTAGCTATTGGACATTTGTGAATTCCTGAGCATGGTCCCTGGCCAAGCGTAACTTTTTTTTTTCATTCATTCATAACCCATTCATTCATAACTCATTTCTCTTCATTCATAACCCAGCTTTTAACTCATTTTATCACATGGGAAAATAAAGAGGATTATTCTCGATTGATAACTCTCCTCTATTGAGCATCTAAGAGCTAGAAAGAGCCTTGGAATGTCACATAATTTAATTTAGAGTCTTGCATAAACCATAGTCATCACAGAGAAATGACGTGTAGACTCCATTCTACTTCTAGTCTATGAATATTTTACATTAGTTCTTGACATATTGTTTATCCAGGCTGACTTAATAGGACTCTAATGTTGAACCTAGGCTCACTTCATCCTCATGTATCTCCTGGTTTGCTGGCTTTTTGCATATTTACCTTGCCTTGCCAGTTAAACCATTGTTTCTTTGTATGTAGAAATTATGTAATTTTTTTGTGTTCCACTGGGTTGTCTAGTACACAGTTGACAAACTATTGTGCAAATGAAGTTTTATTGGAACACAGTCATGCCTGTTCGTTACACATCACCTGTAACTGCTACTGCACTACCACCACAGACCTGAATAGTTAAATACAGCACATCTGGCTCGGGCCTGTAAAGCTGAAAATCTCTGTCAGGCCCTTTCTAGGAAGAGTTTGTCCACCCCGTTCATATGATACTCTTACAGGGTCCTTGAAGAAAATGGCCTCTTACAAATTATATATAACTAATTGCTTTCTGTAGGGACAGATGTTACCTCTGAATGCTAAATGAATGACAAGTATCTTCTCTCTTCCTATTGCACTGTCCACTGGCTGTGAAAGAAGGTGTCATCATCTTAGGCTTAGGTGTCAATACAGACCTGGGTCACTATCTGGATAACCTTGAATATGCTACTTAATCCCTTTTCTTTGCTTCCTCCTGTGCAAAATGAGGCTAAATATGGTACCTACTATTGGGAGGCAGTTCTCCATGCATCCCATGCATTCAGACAGGTCTTACAAAGAGAGGCACTCACTGTCCTTTTGCTCTGGACTGCCCTGTCAAGGATGTTTGTGTCGTGAACACTCTTGGATGATAGAGATGGCATTGCCCTCAGAAGCAAGTTGCAGGCATGCTCACTTCCAGGATAAGAACTTGACCACCCCCAGGCAGAGTTCCTCTCCAGTACATGCTAACTCATTATGGGTGCAGATGTCAAATAGTGCAGATGTCAAATAGACCTCTTTGTGGCACCCTGTGGGAATTAGGGCTGGGGAAGTGGTGCAAGAAAATGGTTATAGTCCAGCTACTGCTCTTGCTGTGGGTAATAAAGTCCTTTGTCTCTGACACAGGAGTTTTGTGTCTTCTGCCAGCCTGTCTGAAACTGTAGAAGGGTGATTTGGGCAGATAGTATAAAATCTGAGACCTTTCACAGTTCTTGGACACCTAGTCTATGGGGTTATGATGAAACTGGGATAAGGTAATGAATAGAAAACATTTAACACAGTGCCTGGCATATAGTAAGTGCCCCCAAAATGTTAGTCATTAATTATTGTCTAGCTGGCTGTTAAATAACCCTGCAATGTGAAGTTGAGTCCCAGTTTTGTGTGGACACCTTATATCTTAAGGTAGTGTAGTGGTTTTTCAAACTGTAGGTCACCAGGGCTGTGAAAACAGTTAATAGATTAATTTTTTAATGAAACAAAATATAATAGAAAAATAAAGAAAATATCCATGTGCAAAGTATGTAATAAGGATAAATATTGATTTGTAAACCTTTTAGTTTCAGTTATATGCATCTATATCTATACATTGGGTTGTGATATAAAGTTTTTTTATTGTCACAATCAAAAAAGTTGGATACATACATGGAATTGTTCAGAAAAACTTTTGTTCATGAGAGCACACAATTCCTTTCTTAGCTCTCATTCTGGAAAATGGATACAAAAAGCCACTCTCACTCATCTAGGTGTGGTGGCTGAGAAGAAATGACCAGAAATTCAGAGTTCATCTGCTGTATGCCATGTGGCTCATTTGCCCATGATAAGCAGAAAATGAACATAACCAACCCCAAGTTATTTTCTGAAGAAAGGGATGTTTTTTCATGTTAGCACTATTTAATAGAACTTTCTGTGGTGATGGAAATGTTCTATTTCAGCCACTAGCTATTCAGCACTAGAAAATTCAACTGAAGAACTGAATTTTTAATTTAAAAAAATTTAAGTGGATTAGTTTAAATTTAAACAGCCATGTTTGGCTATTTGTTGCATAGCCTTAGACTGAACACAAAGGTATGGTTTTACCCAGTACAATTAGATGTATGGTTTGGCTTCTGGGCCTCTCCTAAGGTACGGCACCTTTCCCCTGTGCTGCTCAGACAACAACCGACCCTTGGCCTTGGCTGGCTTGGGCAGACATTGGGGTGAAGAGTGTTTGAGGAGCTGCTACCTTGGACAGCGCCACACCCCCGGAGAAAATGTCAGGGAGCCAGGATGCAGAGGTTCTCAACCCTGGCTATACAATGGGATCATCCAAAGGGCTGTAAAAATCCAGGCTGCACCCCAGACCAATTAAGTCAGACAGTTTAAAAAAGCTTCCTGAATGTTCTATTGTGCTGCTGGCTGAGCAACATCAGGTGGGCAAGGCAGACCAGATACTTCACTGCTCAGTCCTGGCATCACAAGCATGCCTGTGGTCAGAGGGGCAGGAGAATGGGTCCGTGAGAGACTGTGGACCTTATTTTACCTTAAACAGAAAGACTCCAACGTATCTTTGGTGTTGGGTGCTGAACTGTTACCTCATCCAGTTGCCTGGCAAGAGGAGACCCCTTCCTCAGTGGAGCCAAAGTGAATTTGTGTATGACAGAGTTGAGGTTTGAAGAAAGAAAAATATAGGCTCTTATTGACCAATTCACATGTGCAGTGCTTTCCATTTATATATTCAGTAAACATTTCTGGAGTCCCTACTGTGTGTTTGAGATCTGCTCTGCTTGCCGGCCTCACTGGGGAATCTGACACGTTAACAGAGTACAGTAGGCACAGTAAGAGGGAGAAGAATCCTTGGGTATCTGTGAGCTCCCAAGAGGGGGGTAACTGTTTCAGTACAACTTTACTAAGCGATTTTTTCACAATTCCTTTATTTGTATTTTTTTAAGCTGTAAAATACAAAATTGCCATCTTAATCAGTTTTAAGTATCTAGTCAGTGGTGTTAAGTATATGCACTGTGTTGTGCACCCAATCCCCCAACTCTTTTCATCTTGCAGAACTGAAGCTCTGTACCCATTAAACAAGAACTCCCCATTTCCCCTTCCTCCGTCAGCTCCAGCAACCACTATTCCACTTTCTCTATGAATTTAACTGTTCTAGGTACTTCATATAAGTGGAATCATGTATTTGCCTTTTGTGATTGGTTTCTTTCTTTTAGCATAATGTCCTGAAGCTTTTTCCATGTTATAGCATATGTCAGAAATTAAGACTGAGTAATATCCCACTGTATGTATATACAACATATTTAAATGACTTCACTTTTGAAGAAAAACATATTAGTATGTGTAAAAATATGTAATATGTAAACACACATATATAAAAGATCATACATCAAAATGGTAACAATGGGTATCTCCAAACTGTGGGAATTTGAATACTTTTCGTCTTCTTGCTCCTGACATATACCTTCTAAAGTATTTACAGTGAACACACTTCCCTGTCATAAAAGCCAAAGGAGACAAACCTTCAGTAGCTCTACAGCCGAGTCCCCCATGACTGGGCACCTACCTAGAGCTCCCCTTTCCCCATTCCCTGCTTTCCCCATTATGCTCTGAGCACCTCTGTTTCCTGCACACACAGTAACTGGATGCCTCGGAGCCCCTGCCCAGGCCACGCAGCAGCATGAGGAACCTCCACACCCCTGAGGACTCAGCCCAGGCCATTTCCTCCTTGTGTACCCTCCACTGCCCTCAGGGCTGGGTCAGCATCCTCCCTCTGGGGCTCCCTAATTCCCTGTGCCAATCTCTGGTGTGTACTTGTTTCCTGATTATCTAAGACCTGCTTGGGGGCAGGGACTGTGCATTCATCTTTGTACTGGCAGCACTCAGCTCAGAGCCTGGCAAACAAGCTGAGCCACTTGGGGAGCCACCGGTTGGTCATTCAGAGAGGCTGGATGGTAGGATACTCAGGAATGAGCCTGGAAAAGTTGATGAAAGACTTGATCTAAGGCCTTTTTCCCACCACACCCTGCTACCCATTGCATGAACAATGCAAAGATTTTAAAGTACTTTGTATTTTACTAAAAACAAAGTAGGTTATTAAAATTATTGAAGAACACACATTTATATCTTAATGATACTGGTGAACTCTGGCCTCTATCCTTGGCCACGTGGGCAATGTCTGGTCCGTCTTGTTTGGGCTCAAAAGGCATGTTTAGTCAATAGGTAGTAACCTCCTTAATAACCTTAGGGGCTCCCTGTGATCAAATCTCTCTTCCTTAAATTCAGCTACTTGGACAGGCTGGGACAGGCTTATTTAGGGCCACAGAGGCCTTTATTATCACTTGCCACATCATACAGTAGTGACTAACTGCCTACCCTACCTGTCTGATTGATTCTGATCAGGACCCTTTTGAGAAATAACATAGAAGTAAAAAGATTACCACTGGCAAACTTGAGTGCTGAGTTTAAGCACCCTGGTGAGTAAAAACAATTAATGAAGCCTTTCTCACTCGATGTTAACAGCTACACCTGGTTTGCAAGGGTAGTTCACATTATATTGTGAGTAATAGTTGTTCACACTGAGAAGCTGTAATGGGCCATAAAAATTTGGTAAAACACATTTCACAGATTGGTGCAGCTAGGTAGTTTGGGATAATTCTCTGGCATACAAAAAGGTGCTAGGTTTCTTTTCAGGGACATAAAAAGGGCAGGAGGAAAAATGAAAAATAGTTTTAATTACTGTGGAATTGAATCCGTTGGGGCCATCTTCAGCTTCTTGGCCTGCAGGAATTATTTTGGTTTTCCTGGAGAAAAGTGGTGCAATTCACCCAAAGCATCTGAAATAAGCAAAAATTATGGATGACAGGACATTTAATGTTTGGCATGATACATTTTTCAACTGTTGAACCAGTATGTGGTATACTGGTCTGTGCTGTTTGCATCTGAATCACAGTGGCTTCATTTACTGCTTCCTTCTTACCAAGATCAGGCTCTTTTTGTAGAAGTTTGGTGCCTTGCCAATGGGTTTCAGCCCCAGGTAAGTTCACTATGGATTCAGTGTGACCAAAGAAATGACAGTAGAACATTCTTGGGATGAAAAGGTTATACCCAACTTTATTTCCACGGTGGCAGGTCAGTCACTAAAATCCCATTCACTCAGAGTGAGTCTGCACACAGCAAGCTGGTCTCTGCCTCTGGGGCTCTCTGCCTGCACAGCCATCCTCTGGGCCTCTGTCCTCGGCACTGCCATCACTCCAGCCTCTGCTCTGCTCTCCTGCAGCCTTGCAGCCGTGCCACCGTGTCGCCCAGAACACAGGGTGGAGCTCTTTATAGAGAGTCAATTGCCCACACATGTGTAGTGAGCTAGCAAACCAGGGCCAGGTGAGAATCCTGGCCACAGGAACTTTCATTTTATCCACATTTGGCTAGACTAGATAGTCCTAGTCATGATATTGTTTTCTTTTGCTCAGTAGACCAGAAAAGGAAGTAATATTACTCAGAATAAGCATTAGACTTAGTGGTGTACTATCAGCATTTAAGTCCTGGCCTGATCACCTTCTATACTGGCTGCATGCTTGGATAAGTTACTTAATTTTTGGAAGCTTAGAGTTTCTGTTGTGCATCAGTAAAATGTGGATTTATTTGTTGGTCTTGCTCACTAGACTGCAGGCTTCTTTGGAGCAGGGGCTGCAGCTCGTCATCCCTGGGAATTCAGTACATGGGATGGGGCCTGGCAGGTGAGAGCTCTGTAAATACTGGCCAAACAGATCAGATTCATCTTACTTCATAGGTGGTTTTGAAGAGCAAGTAGGATAAGCAGCGGTAGAGCGTAGTGCTAAGAACACAGGCCCATGACTTAGCCTCTGAGTCCCAATCCTTGCTGTGGCATTCCCAGCAACTTGATGCTAGGCAGGATACTGTCCTCTGTGCATCTGTGAAAGTGGATGATGGGACCTACCTCCTTGGGTTGGGAGTATTAGATGTGCTGGCACATCTTAAGTGCTATATACATACCAGTTATTGATGTAACATATGAAAGGGCTTTGCAAATTGCTATGCACATAAAGCAATATTTACTCAAGGAGGTCTTGCCAAGTATTGATTGCACTGTGAAATACTTTCAATACTGTGTCTTTCCGTATCATAACTAGTGGTGATTCCATTCTGTTTCACATTTTTCTAAAGCCAGGCAAAGGTGCCTTTCATCTGGACTTGTTTGATGTCAGCCCTGATCACCCTGATACAAAGAATAAAGTTCACAGAAGGCCTGACCTTGGGCTGCCCTGGCCTGGAGCTAGTGCCTGCTCTTTTTTTCCACTGTTAGCTGTGTAGAAAAACCACTGGTCAATTCCCAGGCAGTATTGATTTTTAAGATTATGTTAAATAATAATGATTTCATATGTGAAAACATGGCAGTTGTTTCCAAGCTGATTTCCCTGTTTCCTTCCTCTTTGCCACTTGAGTCTCATGCACAGTGCTATCTGTTCATTTTCCCCACATTTCAGAAGGTCTCCCACACACAGGAACCTTCCTGGGATGGTATTTCTTGAAAGGACCAAATCCAACCAACTGGTGCTGGCATTGAAGGCCAGGCATAATTTAAACCTATTTTATCCATCCACATTTTCCTTCCAATTCGTCTCTAACGTGGACTTACACTGCTCTTTCACCTGAATCCAGTCTTGCCTTCTTACTTTCATTTTATGGTTCCCACACTGAAATGCCTTCCCTGGCCCATTCTACTTATTAACCTTTGCCCATGACTTTGGTGCCCAGCTTTTTTGTAAACCCTACCTCTTCTTGAACATTGACTGGCTTCTTCCTGTAGTTTTGCATCTGCTTGGATTTAATTTAGAGCTTTACTAGGTACCATCTTAAAAATTGGTTTCTTCTCATTAAAGACTCAGATAGTTAATTTGATAAAATTAAAATTATTATAAGCTTATCAGGCATTCAGGAAAACTGTACTTGCTTACTATGTATAAAGAAAAAATAAAATTAAATAACATCTTCCTCTTGGCAGTTGTAATCCCACCGCACTGCACATAACTAAAGCGCTGGAGTACAGATCTATGTGGTAGGACAAAATACTGTTGTAGAGCAAGGCCGGCTACTATTGCTGTTATGGGATTCATAAGTCACTAGTTCTTGACTTTTATAATACATGAGACTTTTAATATATCAACATTTCTTCACTATTAAACCATGGATAGACTATATAGAATTAAGAGCCAGGACACTGAAATCACTTAAGCATTAGTGGGAATTCAATAACTGTTGTGAACAGATTGGTTTGTGGGTTTTTTTGTCTCCTCACTGATGTAGTCTGATTTGTACATGTCAGTTCACCTCTCTGTATTAATTTAGTACATCTTCTAAAATAGAAAGATTTTATTAAACTTAAGATATAGTGAAATAAAATTTTATTGCTAGAGTCCAAACATATTTACATGTGTCAGAAGAATCAACCTCTCCCTCTCCCTTCTCCCCCTGCCCTTTTTTTTCCTTTTCTTTCACATCGATGGGCAGGTGAAATGCAGAAAGGATCAGACTAAGAGCTGTGTGCATGTGTACATGAGTGAAATATTGCCTTCTCTCTTAAGAAATCACAGCTTAGCACAGGAGACGCACATGTGAACTGACTATGTTCTGACTGTAGTACAAGATTGAATTTAGTAAGGGTAAATAGGTACAAAGGCAAACTGGGACAACAAAGAGAAGAAAGAGAAGCTTGGAAAGTATATAACTTGCAATAAATCATGTTCCTAAGTTTCTAGCATGTGCCAAACTCTGTGCAAGGTAATGATTTTGTGACTGTGTTCTCAACAGATATTTGAGGTTAAGCATGTTAATCTACTTTTCAAAAATAAAATTGGACCATTACAAAAGAGTTGAGATTGAAATCTATACCACTCTTTTATTATACCAACCAATCTTTGTGCCAGTATAAAAATAAAGCTTAATCAGTAAATAAAAAGGTTTCAGTGGGTACTTTTAAATAACCACAAACTTTGCAGGGGTTCACATTTTCCTGGGGGAAAAGCCAGAATAGAAAGGAATAAAGTATGAAAGAAATAGTGGACAGGAAAAAAAACTCCAAGAAAATATCCTTTAGTTTTGAAGCTTCTGAAGTAATGAATGCTAATCCCTTCTTTATTAATTTAACAGCTAAAATAACAGGTAGAGATATGGAATTATTTATTTTGTGAGTCTCCAAATAAAACTAACTTTCTTCAGGATTAGTGAGTAGATTTTAAAGAAGGACTTAGACACAGATTTTTATGTCATTGTGTACTTCAATAGTTTTTCCAGATTAAAGTTAGAAACACTTATTGAATTCTTTGATATCTCTAAATAGATTTGGCCAGAGTGGCTTTATTCACAGTATTCCGATTAACCCTCCAGGAACATGTATTCAAGCTTTTGCATCTTGGAATTTTGTGGGTTTTTCATGTACATTTTTTTATTATAGATAGTCCTACATATTTTATGGGTTTTGATGCTATTGTCAATCTGTTGTGTTTACATTTTTTCTATATAGTTAAAAGCTGTTTGAATATTCATCTTTTACCCAAACCTTTATATGAATACTCATTAATTTCAATAATATTTTAGTCAATTATCTGACCTTATTATTGAAGGTTATTCTATTTCTGTATTTCTTATAACTAGACCCCTATTTTTGTTTCTTGTCTCATTGAATTAGTAAAAACTGCCAGAACACTGTTTATAACCATGGTAATGATATTCATTCATCCTAGTTTTGCTTAATAAGAAAACTCATATCGCACCAAAGAATAACATTGGCTGATAGTTTGTGAGAGAGACTCACTATAGAACCCTTCTATTCCTAGTTTTCCTGGATATTTTGCAAGAGATGAACACTGAATTTTACTAAATATATTTTCAACATCCTCTTAGGCTTTCTCTTATTTGATTTATGAATGGATTACATTGTATAAATAATAATAATTATACATTTCCTGAGATAAACTCTTCTAGGTCATTTCCCCCCCCCCCCCTTTTAGTAGTATACTGTTGATTCTGCATGCTGTTTCTGTTTGGGACTTTTTATTCATGTTATTCATCAGGGTTAGTCCTACACATAGTGTATAAATGTGTATTATATTCAGTTGCTTTTGGGATCACATTGTACATATATTTTTGCATTGTGCATTTTGTACTTACATACTGTAAGCATATTCCTCTGGCATTAGAAATTCTTCAAAACATGTTAATAGCTGTACAATATATTACAGTTTGTTATAGCTTACTTAACCCTCCCTCTGGTTTTTGTTACTTTAAGTTTTTCTTAATTTCTTGGTCTTATAATGCTGAGATGAACATCTTTATATATAAACCTTTGTTCCTATCAATTGTTTCCATAGTGCATTAGTTCCCAAGGGCCACCACCACAAATTACCACAAACATAGTGACTTAAAAAAGCAGAAATTTACTCTCTTACAGCTCTGGAAGCCAAATATCCAAAACCAAGGTGTGGGCAAGGCCATGCTCCCTTTGAAGGCTCTAGGGAGAGAATCTCTTCTTGCTTCTTCCAGCTTCTGGTGGCTCCTGGCATTCCTTGGCTTGTAGCAACATAACTCCAGTCCCTGCTTGTCTTGACCTGGTCGCCTTCTCTCTGTGTGTCTATCAGTGTCCCGTCCTTTTCTCGTAAGGACACCAGTCACTGGATGTAGGACCTACCCATAAGCCATGATGATGTCTATCAAGATACTTAATCACATCTGCAAAGGCCATATTTCTAAATAAGGTTGAGGGTTAGGACTTGGACATATCTTATTTGATGAGGACACAGTTCAATTCAACTATACTATCTGTGAGGAGAAATGAAAAAGTCAAAGGACAGGAGCCTTCTTAAGGCCTCTTGATACTACTAAATTGTATGCCAAAATGTGTAAGAGGGCCCAGCTCATTTATCATCAGTGGTATAGAGAGTACCTATTTATCTACATCTTCACCTGCATTATTACCACTTAGAAAAAAAATATTTGCCTCTTTGATAGTGTAGAAACAGAAGCTCACTATTCTTTTTTGTATTTTCCAGCTTTCTTGAGATATAATTGACATATTGTGTAAGTTGAAGATGTACAACATGATTTGACATACATATGTATATTGCAAAATGATTACCTCAATAAGATTAGTTAATACCTCCATCACCTCACATGATTACCTTTTTATTTTCTTGTGGTGAGAACATTTAAGATCTTTTCTCTCAGCAACTTTTAAGTATATAATATAGTATTATTAACTATAGTCAGTATGCTGTACTTTAGATCCCCAGAATTTATTCATCTTGTAATAGGATTTATTTTCCCATTTGACTAACATCTCATTTCCCCCTACTCCTAGCGCCTGGCAACTACCATGCTACTCTCTGCTTCTGAGTTCAGCTTTTTTTTAGATTTTATATGTAAGTGAGATCATATAGTATTTGTCTGTCTCTGTCTGACTTCTTTCACTTAGTATAAAACCATAATTTATTTTTAAAGATCTTTGTCTGAATGTAGGGAATGAACTAGAAGGAACAAGAGGGATAAAACAGCAAGGGTACTTGCAGTTAAAAACTGTGGTAGAATTGACCAAGTATGGTACTTAACTTTTCCAGTTCAGCAAGGCTCCAAATTATGGGATTCTCAGTCAGAGTGCAAGCCTCTGGCAAAGAACATCTCATGTTTTATTTCATTCCACCTCTATTTGCAGATAGGCCCACTGCAGCCTGAGTTTGCTAGAGGGTTATATGGTGTCTTAAAAGCACATATTGAGAATAGTGGTAAATAATTGACATTTTGGGTTTCTTTTGTAATAAGCCCACACATGCTTCCTAGGTCTCCAAGTTTCCAAATAAATAAAAAGTTGGTTAAAAATCTCATTTACCCAAGAATGGACTAACAGTTGCCAAGGGAAAGGAACTGGGGAGGGTGGCTGGGAAGGGAGAGAGAAGGGGAATAAGGGGCATTATGATTAGCACACATAACGTGGGCAGGCGGGGGCAGGGGAAAGGCAGAGAAGACAAGTAGTGACTCTATAGCATCTTACTACACTGATGGACAGTGACTGTAATGGGGTATGTGGTGGGGACTTGAAAATGGGGGGAATCTAGTAACCACAATGTTGCTCATGTGACTGTATATTAACGATACCAAAAAAAAAAACCCAAAAATTTATTAATGCCATACATTGACATAGATAGATTTCCTAAAGCTGAAACCTACTTAAATTCTATGGGATAAATATTAATGCCACTGAACTATACACTTAAAATTGGTTTAAAAAGTAAATTTTCTTATGTATATTTTATCACAATTTAAAAAATACATGTTTATCTTAAGAAAAAAGTTGATTTAAAATTTTTGTTTAAATTATAGTAAAACACACATGACACATGAAACTTGTCATCTAACCATTTTTAACAGTACAGCTCAGTGGTATTAACTGCATTCACAATTGTGCATCACCGCCAGCATCCATCTCCAGAACTTTTCATCTTGCAAAGCTGAAAATCTGCACCCATTAAATAATGAGAGAAACTCACTATTTTTAAAATTTCATTTCATTGTTGTTGGTAAAGTTGACAAAATTTCCATGTACTTAGTATGGACATTTGTAATTCTTCTGTAAAATCTTTGTTCACATCTTTTGCCCGACTTTCTTTTGATGAGTTAGTTGTTTTCTTATTGATACTGTCATTATAACGAAGAATGTTAGGTCTTTGTCAGGGAGTATAAATATTTTCCCAGTTTGTTATTTACTTTTTACTTTTTCACAAGTTTAGCTTTATGTTTTCAAAGGTATCAATATTTCCTTTGTGATTCCTTCTTTTGTTTCTTAACCTCAGAAAATGCTCCCCTCTCCAGGCATTTACTACATATTTATCTAAGTTTTCTAGCCATGTTATAGTTTCAAGTTTTATATTTTACTCTTTATTTCACCTGGAATTTGTTTATGTGTATGACATGAGAGAAAGATCAAATTATGGGTTTTTTCCCCCCACTTTAAAACTGATTTTCCCAGTGCATTTATTATTAAATAATTCCTGTGTTCCCCTTTGATTCAGGGGGTTCTTAACCAGAGGTGATTTTTGCCTCCCAGGGACATCTGACAATGTTAGGAGGCCATTTGGTTGTCACAACAGCGATGGGAATCGGGCATCTAGTGGGCAGAGGCAGGGGTGATACTAACCACCTTACAATGCGCAGGTGATCGATCCCCCGCAGCAAAGAATTGTCCAGCTCAGTATGTCAGTAGTGCTGCTGTTGAGAAATCCTCTTTTAAAGTCTTAGACTAGCAGACTTTCCTCATATTAAATATTGGTTGTTAAATATATAAACCACTGTTGTTACTCCAGGGCCTACTACACAGAGTTGCCCATGTGGGAAACAGCTCTGTCCCGGGTCAGTGCCTCCATTTCCCGGCACCTTCTTTTTTTCCGACTTGGAGGCCCTTTTTGATGTTTCGTTACACTTTACATAAGGAACGCGTCTCCTAACTGGAAACTATGGCCTCTCCTCATTCTGGTTCTCATGGTACGTCTGGGGTGTACTGTATTGTAAATTGTTGAATGTTCATATTTTCCTGCTGCCTCAATCACCCACAAACATCCAGGGGCCCAGGGGCACCAGTGTGATCAGGCTGACAAGGCTGGTCCCTGCCCCAGGTTCCCCGCTGGCCCTCCCCTGACGGTGACCAGTGACACTGACGCGGCGCTGAAATCCCTTCTCGCCTGCTGCTGGTGCCTTTCCCCCGACCCCCACTGAAGTCCCTTGCCGGAGGTCCTCACGCTCCGCTCCCCACCTGCTTGCTGGAGCCTCCCCGAGCCCCCTGCCGCGTGGTCCCCGCCGCGCCGCGCATCCCTCTCGGAGGACCCGCGAGTAGAAGCAACTTTCCCCTTTCACAGGCCTCTTCGCGGTGTTACTCGGCGTCCGCATCAGACAGAGCATCCAAAACAAAGGCAAAACCATTTTCAGTCACATCCTTACCACACACGCGACGGGTCGGATAGGGTGGGCCCGGTCTCGACGTTCAGCCCCACGGGGATGCCCTCGCGCTGCTCACGGCTGACCCGGCGGGATGCGCGGCTCCCGCATGGCAGGCCGCGCCGCGCGCTGCCGCGGCTGCGTCCGGTGCAGACCCTTCCCCAGCGGGTCCTGCCGGGTCGCCTCGGCCTCCCCGAGCTCGCGTGAATTACCGAGGAGCCCCTGCGGCTGCCTCGGCCAAAGCCCCGCGGAGCAGCGCCGTGTGAGCCCGGAAAACGGGTCGGTGTGGCCCAGAGCTCGGGCCGGCGACCCAGTGGCACCTCAACGCTCCTTTGAGTGACGGCAGTGAAGGGAGAGTGCTGCCCGCCGCACTCGGGGGCAGACGACCCCGGCGAGAGTCGGATGCGGGTGGCGCGCCCTCCCCCGCCGCTGCCCTCGCTGCTGTGCCCCCAACCCAGGGGAATCGGGGACCGCGTCCCAGCTGACGGGTGGCGCAGTGCAAAAAACCGCGGGGAGGGGGAAGGGCAAGGAGCACGCCCGTCCGCTGCCCTAAGGCCCTCGAGGCGGTGTCTCAGCTCTCAGCTTACAACCCGCCAGGTCTTGGAGCCTGGGCTCTGCTAAGGGCTGCCATCTATTGATATGCTGAGAGTCTTCTTAAAATTAATGGTCGCAAAACAAATAATTTAAACGCAAAACTGAGGACACTTGGCTATCCTACTTGTAGATCCTGGCCCCTCAGAGGTTGATTGGGACCCCCTAGAAAGGGAAATCAGCTCCCCCCCCGCCCCAGCTGGGTCACCCAGGATCTTGACTGATAAACACCCAAAGGGTGAGGGAAATTTTTTTTTACCTACTTAGAGACAGAGTACTCTAAACGATTTTATTTAACAAAACAGAGAAGGAGGGGAGAGGGGACAATGCACAAAAGAGGTCTGATTATCCTGTGGTTGGTGGGGGCTGTCTCAGAAAGAGACTACCGCCTAGGAACACGGGGGCCCTTCTTACCCTTTCCTCTCTCTCATCAGGCAGAGATGGAACCTGAAGGCTCTGGCTCTCAGGTGGCTAAAAGCCTCAAACAGAAAATAAAAGCGGAGTGGAGCTGCCACTTTAGGCCCCTACAAGCCTAAGGGAAAAAAAGAAAGAAAAGGAAGGGAATTGTAAACCTTATGTACCAAGCAAACAGAATGCTTGTCCTGGGTTACTTACTTAAAAAACAAGAATAACAAAAAGCCTTAAGTACAGGAAATAAATAAATAGTAATTAAATTATGTATATGTATGTATGTGTGTGTGTATAACTACAAGTGTGTCCATAATTTGATCCAATCAGAAATCCAAAATGTATACACAACTTTTATATACTGATGAATTTCTTTAACAAAAAGATAAAAAGGGTGTTGATTGGCCTTTAACATTTGCTAAAATGCACCAGTTGACAAAACTTCCCGATCTTAATAGTGGGGCTCAAATTAGAGTTATTTCTGGGCATCTGGGCATCCCATTAAATTAAACGTTGTGCCCCTATAATCTTAAGAAGGTAACTAAATATAAAATTGAAAAAATGGTTATACCTCCCTTTAACTGTAGCCTTGTCTAAATTTCCCTTGGTCATAGTACCCATTGCCCTAAAATATATGTTTGACATAGATATATGATGAATATAGTGAGTAATAAATTAAAATTAACATAAGTTTGTGGCCCTTACAAATTGGCATGTTGAATGGAATTCTATGAATTCCAGTTAAAAAAGTTAATGTGGCCCAAAATAAATTAAAATAGAACTTTCCAAGATTAAAATTTACTGAAGACCTAATAAATAAAGGACTCATGATCCCCAGTGCTTCTCCATTTGACATTCTAATTTTGCTTATTCTTAAATCTGAAAAATAAACAAATAATGGCATCTCATGATGGATTACTACAACCTTGATGCTGTGGTCCCATCCCTTGAGGCCCCATACCCAATATCCAATATTATTGAAATTACTGATTCTGTTCAGTCAGCAATTGGTCATTGTTTTGCTCTCATAGATTGGCTAACATGTCCTGTTCAGTGCCTATTTCTGTAGTTCCTCAGTGGCAGTTTGCCTCTGCCTCTGAAGGGACACAGTACACCTTTTCCAGCTGCGCAAGAGGTACCTTAACAGCTTTGCTATCACACCTAATCTGTGCAGACAAGACCTTGACTACAGCCTTCTTTCTCCAGGAACCCAGGTATGACATTACATTGATAACATCTTTTTCCACGGAGATTCATTTGACACACTTATTAGTGATACATAAATCCAACACCATTTAGTCCTTTTTGGTTCTGGTGACAACATACTCCTCATTTACAAGTTTTACTTACAAATTAACATCAACAGACACTTCTGTTAGAGCCATCAGAAACTCCTTCACTGTGGAGGCTTTGGCACCCTCTTTTCATGCCTCCTGAAGTCCCCTAGACTACTTGTCATGGCTGTGGTTGCCCCAGGGCTTCTGATGCAAGAGACTGCCCCTCTTGTTTTTGTCCTTTACACTATTAAACAACAAATGACTGGATACCTACTGAGCTCTCCTAGAAACATAGCCTCTCACAAACTCTGAGCCTGTGACCCTCCATACTGAGCTGCCCCTTATGCTTTGAATTATAAAAAACAATACCCCACACACTTGACATGACTACCAAGTCCTCTTCAGGATGTGGCCAAACCCGGGCTCTCCAGCATATTCCGCCTGTAGGAGGGGTGGCTTCCCCTGTCTTCAGTTCCTTGCCAGATGCCCGGGTGCTCCCTTCCCAGACCCCTTGGCTACCCAGAGAGCCTCTTGGGATTAAGTGAGTGAATAGCAATGGGAGGTCATGAACCATAGAAATATCCATATGTGATGAAGTCAGTGGAATGTGTGGAATGTTTCTGCTTTTCATCCCACAGCCAGAATATCCCTGATAAGGGGGTACCTGGGCAACAAATTACTTGACCAAACTTCAGGCAGCCATCTCAGCCATGAGTGTCCTGGCCGACAAGGGGCCATGGGCCCGTCTTCACATTCATGCTGAACTGTTGTTCTGGTGCCTCAAAATCATCCCCTTTAGGGAAAAAATTTTTAGAGATCTCTTTCCTCAGAGATATCCAAAATGTAAATCAAAAGCACACACACACACACATTAAGGCCACAATACAGGGCTTTGCCAGGACATTCCTTATTCCTTCAGAGTTACAGACATTATGAGTAGTAACTAAGATGCACAGTTTCACTCTTCAAAATATATAATGCTGGACTCCTGGAGGAAGTAATCAATAGACCTTTCATGTCCCTGATAGGCCCAGATAACTAGCTTAATTGAGAGACGTATGGTCTCATCAGCTCCTTTTTAAATTCTAGTACAATAAATAACTCCGAGGTTCTCTATCTTGCCCTAGGCCTTAACTTATTTTTATAAATTTCAATCGTAACCCCTATCCTGTAGGGCACAGGTCAAAGGCACATACTCTCCTAGGACTCATTACCCATAGATTGTCCCATGGCCCAAGCAGCTGCTCTTCTGACATAGGACCCATTTGAACCTAAACTTTCACCAAAACCTGGAGCAAAAGCCCTGTGAGTGCAGCTCTACACCATCCCGCTGACCATTGGTCTCATTACTACTGGTCTGGGTGCTTTCATTGGTTTATAGTCTGGAGCCCCACAGCAACTCAAGTGGGGATGGGGAAAGGATACCCCAGTCCCACATCCCAGACAGCACTGCCCTGGCTCGCAGTCTCACAGGTAGGGATGACCTCCCCAGATGGCCTCACTCCAACCCAAGACCTTGCCATTGGAGATGACTTTACCTCTTACACTAAAATCTCCATCCCAGGGACACCCACGGGCTACCTCTTCTGTGCTGCCAAGTGGACACAAGACATTTTTTGCTTTTTTTCCCTGAGTTTGGTGTCTGCTTAGCCCATGATTCTAGTATACTCCTTGATCTCTGCTAAAACATACACCCTACACTTGCATGCCTAAAGTGCAATCTAGTAGAAGTTACTAAAATGAATAGAGATTACTGCTCTCCCCAGAGGCACCTGCTTTATATCAGTCAATCCCTTGACCCCCTCGGGAGAGAACCACTTACTCCCCCAGTGCCTTTTCCTCCCCTGCAGCTTCCACCATAATGTCTTGCCTTGTGTCTCCACCCATGACTATCACAACCACTCTTTCCCCTTGGTTCAGCACAGCACCACATTCTCACGGTACAGTATGCTCTGAATAATGGCACCTTTAGGTACTATTGTGGTCCAGATTCATATGCACAACATCTGATATATTCTTTCTTGTTGACTATCTGATGTGTTTTCCCTAATAAAACTATACCCCAGTGTACAGTGGTTACACTGGGAATTCCCATAATTCTTTATCCACCTGGTACTTCCCTGTTTCCATCATCCCAAGGATGCCAGGCAAAACAGGCAGTGTCTCTTCCTATCGTAATAGGACTTGCCATAGCCTTAAGAGCAGCCACATTGGCATCAGTACAGCAGCCTTTCTCAAACAAAATCAAATCATAACTGCCAGCTAGCCTCTTTCAGTGGCCCTTTCAGATCATTCAAGGCTGTGCAAAACATTCCCCCTTATGCACCAAATCCATGAGTCTCTAGCCCAAATGGCAAGGGATAACAGACTGGCTCTTGACTACTTACTAGCCAGGGAGGGAAGGGTTTGTCCATTCAGGGTACGTCCATTCAGGGTACCTCCTGCTATATGACACTGTCAATGCTGGACAGGTACAGTTCAAACTATGGGGATTGGGCCAAGAGGTATAAATGTCTCATAGCATGACCAATAATTTCCAACAGACCCCCTTAAACTCAGAGATGCCTGACCTGTCATCTTGGCTGTTGCCCACCAAGTGGGATGCCTGGTTGCACATCTGCCTAAAGGGACTCTTCCTAGCTGTCACCTTTGTCAAATTGTGCCTTCCAGTGGCTAAGTCAAACTGTCCCACTCAACTTTAGCATCTCCACAACCCAGGTGTGAGTGTTATTTGTGCAATTAGCGGAAGGTGATATCTGTCCCAGGTAGTATGTTAATGTTCTTGAAGCATCACAGGATCAATGCATTAAAATTTCAGAAATGTATTTTCCTGCTGCCTCAACACCCCCGCAAACAGCCTGTGTATACCTTGTCCAGGAGACCAGGTGAGCCGGTATAATCAGGCTGCTCCCTGCCGCAAGTTCCCTTCCTCACCCTCCCCTGACTATGATGCCCTGACATTGGAAGGCGCCAAGGAAATCCCCTCACCCTTTGCTAGTGTGCTCTCCAACAGAGAAGCCTAAGGGTTCACACTCTCTCTGCTCCCCACCTGCTTGGTTGAGCCCATTCCCTGGCCATCCTCCCATATGGCCTACTAAGTGGTATGCTAATAAGCCTCCCTCTTCTAGGACCTGTGGTATAATCAATCTCTTTCACTTCCATACATCCCTTCATGGTATCATTCCAGGTCTGCGCTAGACTGATTCTCAAAAAAAAAACCATTTTAAGTAATATAATTATTCCTTACAAGACATGTACCTGTGGCCTTCCCAACCAAATTACTTCTATTGCATGTAGCGTCAGATTACTCCAAACCAGCCCCCCAAACTGGGTGAAAAGATGCAGCAGTTTTCTGGTGATGCAATAACTGACACATGGAAATAATTGTACTTCTGTAACTTAGTGTAGGAATTTGTCATGGGACTATTTTGTTCAGTTGATTTGTTTGTTCCTTTTTGCAAAAGACCACATTATTTTTGTTACTGAAGTTTATCCTATACCTTAGGTATACTTTAACATATGTTAGGGCAGACCCCTTCTTGGCTCTTATTCCAAGTGAAGTTGGAACCTTATTGAAATTTTATGACACCTACATAAAGCAGTGGTTGCTAAACTTTAATGTGTACTAGAATCACTTGGGGAGCTTGGTAAGAAGAAAATTTTCTTGAAAAGCTACCCTTCCCACTTTTGTGACTCTGTTAAGTCTGGTCTCTGCCAGGAATCTGCATTTTATTAAGCATCTGAGGGATTTTAAGGCACTAATCCCTAGGCCTCATTTAGAGATACACTGCTGTTAGTAATTTGCACAGAATTGACTACTTTTTTACTGCCTCTCCATTTATTTAGGTCTTCTTTTCACCTTTCAGCAAAGTGTTCCTTCCAAATGTTACATATGGCACATTGTGAATGGTTTTCTTTTTTTATTATATCTTGTAATTGTTATTGCGAGTACACAGGAAAGCTATTGATTTTTAGTTGTTTGTTGTCTGTCCAGACACTTTGCTGAGTTCTGTTATTAAATCTAATAGTTTTTCAGTAAAACCTTTTGCAAGAGTGAGGTGAGGGCAAGATTTGTAAGCTAGCCCAGCATCTAGGAACAGTTGATTTGCCTCCTCTTTTACAACACTATACCTATTATAGCTAGTTAATGTGTCACTGCATTGTCCAAAACCTCCAGAAAATTGCTAAGGAAACACTTACAACCCTTCATTTGTTCCTTATTTTAAAGGAATACTTTATTATGGTTCCATTATTAGGAATAGTTCTGGCTATTGATTTGAAAAAGATCTTTTAAGAATTATGTTAAAGAAGTAGGCTTTTTTATTGGAATGAAGATAATATACAATGTTGTATTGGTTTCACATATACAACATAGTAACTCCATAATTATATACATTACTAGATGCTTGCCATGGTAAATGTACTTACTTCTTTACCATATTTACACAGATATTATAACATTACAGTCATATTCTCTTTGTTATACTTATAATCCTATGACTAATTTATTTTACAATTTGAAGTTCGTACCTCTTTATCCCCTTCATCTATTTTACCCACCCTCTACCCCCCTCTCTATGGTACTAACCAACAGTCTATTGTCAAGATAAATGGGTCAATTTCTTTTTTGTTTGTTTGGTTTGGTTATATATAAGTGAAATCATATGGTATTTCTCTTTCTCTGCCTGGCTTATTTCACTGAGCATGATACCCTCTAGGTCCATCCACACTGACATAAACATCAAGATTTCCTTTTTTTTTATGGGCTAATATTCCATTCTGTATGTGTACTGCATCTTCTTTATCCATTTATCAATTGGGGTTGCTTCCACATCTTTGCTATTATAAATAATACTGCAATGAACATAGGTGTTCATATATCTTTTCAAATTAGTGATTTTGTCTTCCTCAGGTAAATTCCAGAAGTGGAATTGCTGGGTCTTATGATATTTCTACTTTTAGTTTTTTGAGGAACCTCCATCTTGTTTTCCACAGTGGATGGACCAACTTACAGTCCCACCAACAGTGTAGGAGGGTTCCCTTTTCTCCACGTCCTTGCCAACACTTCTAATTTTTTTGTCTTTTGAATAGTAGCCATTCTAACTGGTGTGAGGTGGTATCTCATTGTGGTTTGATTTGCATTCTCCTGATGACTGGTGATGTGGAACATCTTTTCATGTGTCTGTTGGCCTTCTGTATGTCTTCTTTGAAAAAATGTCTACTCAGTTCCTCTGTCCATTTTTTAATTGCATTGTTTATTTATTTATTTTTGGTGTTGAGTTGTATGAGTTCTTTATATATTTTGAATATTAGCCCTTATTGGATATATCATTTGCAAATATATTCTTCCATAAGTAGGTTGCCTTTTTGTTTTGTTGAGGGTTTCCTTGGCTGTGCAGAAGCTTTTTTAGCTTGATGTAATTCCACTTGTTATTTTTGCTTTTGTTTCCCTTGCCGGCAGAGATGTATCAAGAAAAAATTTCTCATGCTAATGTTCAGAGATTTTTGCCTATGTTTTTTTTTCTTCTTAGAGTTTTATGGTTTTATGTCATACATTTGGGTTTTTAATCCATTTAGAGTTTACTTTTGTGTAGGTTATAAGACAGCAGGAAATAGCCTTCTATTCCTAGTCTTCTTAAAGCTGCCCTTTTTTTTTATTAATTTTATTTTGGTATCATTAATCTACAATTACATGAAGGACATTATGTTTACTAGGTTCCCCCCTTCACCAAGTCCCCGCCACATACCCGTTCACAGTGACTGTCCATCAACATAGTAAGATGCTGTAAAATCACTATTTGTCTTCTCTGTGTTGCACAGCCCTCCCCGTGCCCCCCCACACTATACATGTTAATCGTAATGCCCCCTTTCTTTTTTCCCACCCTTATCCCTCCCTTCCCACCCATCCTCCCCAGTCCCTTTCCCTTTGGTAACTGTTAGTCCGTTCTTGGGTTCTGTGCTTCTGCTGCTGTTTTGTTCCTTCAGTTTTCCTTTGTTCTTATACTCCACATATGAGTGAAATCATTTGGTACTTGTCTTTCTCTGCCTGGCTTATTTCACTGAGCATAATACCCTCTAGCTCCATCCATGTTGTTGCAAATGGTAGGATCTGGTTTTTTCTTATAGCTGAGTAATATTCCATTGTGTGTATGTACCACATCTTCTTTATCCATTCATCTACTGATGGACATTTAGGTTGCTTCCATATCTTGGCTATTGTAAATAGTGCAGCAATAAACATAGGGGTGCATCTGTCTTTTTCAATTAAAGCTACCCTTTTTTTAAAAAAAATAAAGAATGGGTAAAGAATCTGTACAAAGGAAAATTCTTCTTCCTTCTACCATCTTCTAGGGTCCCTGGGTTGGGGCCTGGTAAAAGACAGATGAACAAGGGAAACAAGCAAGTTTATCAGCATGTCCATCCCACTGACACCTGCGAACACCCAGAGATGATTAACTCAAAAGGGTGGTTAGAATTTGGAGCTTAATATAATATTCTATATCAACAATTAAAAAGAAAGAATTTGGGCTCTGTATGCCTAACTCCCTAGGGCTGGAGAGAAGGGACACTTAAGGAAAAGCAAACAACTTTCAGAAAGATGGATGGGTCTTTGGAGAAAGGGTGGGAGATACACTAGTGTGTGTGTGTGACAATGTCACAATGCTAGGGTGTGGTGCTGACTTTTCCTCTCTGAAAAGAGATTAGACTTGCTTCTGGGAGGAGATTGATTACAAGTGAGTTCCTTTAAGAGGCTCTTCTTTTAAGTAGATAAAGGATTTCTCCAATGCCTTCACCTCAAAACAGTTATGTCAAAGAAGAATACTTTGGGGTATCATAATCCTGATCTTCAAATCTTACTTAAAGCCTTTTCAGTGCCTACGTAAGTAATAATATTGCTTTTCTTTTTAAAAATGTATATTAATAAAATCCCTAACCCATCCTCACCTGTCTGAAAGAACTCATACTTAATTGTGGCATATTCTTTTCATATATTCTGAATTTTATTCCCTACAGTAGCAATCTCTCATGAACTGTGAGAGTTTAGTTCTAAAAAGTAACTTTCCTGGCAAAACTACAGTAGTTAAAACCAAGGTTTTAAAGGAGTCTGGGGTAATTTACTGACTTCAGTTTTGAATATGTAATTAAATTCAATGAAGGGAAAGTTCTCTTACAAAACAAAGGAGATTTGTTGTTATTAAAACCTGTGCTGATAGGAAGAATTGATATTGTTAAAATGGCCATCCTGCCTAAAGCAATCTACAGATTCAGTGCAATTCCTATCAAAATACCAATAGCATTCTTCAATGAACTGGAGCAAATCGTTCTAAAATTCGTATGGATCCACAAAAGACTCCGAACAGCCCAAGCAATCCTGAGAAGGAAGAATAAAGCTGGGGGGATTATGCTCCCCAACTTCAAGCTCTACTACAAAGTCATAGTAATCAAGACAATTTTTTACTGGCACAAGAACAGACCCATAGACCAATGGAACAAACTAGAGAGCCCTGATACAAATCCAACTATATATCATCAATTAATATATGATAAAGGAGCCATGGACATACAATGAGGAAATGTATGTTCAACAGCTGGTGTTGGCAAAACTGGACAGCTACATTCAAGAGAATGAAACTGGATTATTGTTTAACCCCATACAGAAAAGGAAAATCAAAATGGATCAAAGACCTGAATGGAAGTCATGAAACCATAAAACTCTTAGAAGACAACATAGGCAAAAATCTCCTGAATGTAAACATGAGCAACTTCTTCCTGAACACATCCCCTTGAGCAAGGGAAACAAAAGCAAAAATGAACACATGGAACTACATCAAACTAAAAAGCTTCTGTATGGCAAAGGACACCATCAACAGAACAAAATGGCATCCTACAGTATGGGAGAATATATTTGTAAATGACATATCTGACAAGGGTTAATATCCAAAATATACAAAGAACTCGCATGCCTCAATACCCAAAAAGCAAGTAACCCAATTAAAAAATGGGCAGAGGATCTGAATAGACAGTTCTCCAAAGAAATTCAGATGGCCAACAGACACATGAAAAGATGCTCCACATTGCTAATTATCAGGGAAATGCAAATTAAAACCACAATGAAATATCACCTCACACCAGTTAGGGTGGCCAACATAGAAAAGAATAGGGACAACAAATGCTAGCAAGGATGCGGAGAAAGGGGAACCCTCCGACACTGCTGGTAGGAATGTAAACTATTTCAACCATTGTGGAAAGCAGTATGGAAGTTCCTCAAAAAACTAGGTTCCTAGGTTCCTAGGTTCCTAGGAATTCCACTCCTAGGAATTTACCCTAAGAATGCAGAATCCCAGTTTCAAAAAGACAAATGCACCCCTATGTTTATCACAGCACTATTTAGAATAGCCAAGATATGGAAGCAACCTCAGTGTCCATCAATAGGTGAGTGGATAAAGAAGATGTGGTACATATACACAATGGAATACTATTCAGCCATAAGAAAGAAACAGATCCTACCATTTGCAACAACATGGATGGAGCTGGAGGATATTATGCTCAGTGAAATAAGCCAGGTGGAGAAAGACAAGTGCCAAATCATTTCCCTCATTTGTGGAGTATAACAATGAAGCAACACTGAAGGAACAAAACAACAGCAGACTCACAGACTACACAAAGGGACTAGTGTTTACCAAAGGGGAGGAGTGTGGGAGGGCTGGTGGAGAGGGAGGGGGAAGGGGATTGAGGGGTATTATGTTTAATATACATGGTGTGGGGGGTCACGGAGAAGACAGTGTAGCACAGGAAGGCACATAGTGAATCTGTGGCATCTTACTACACTGATGGGCAGTGACTGCATTGGGGTGTGGGTGGGGACTTGATAATATGGGTAAATGTAGTAACCACATTGTTTTTCATGTGAAACCTTCATAAGAGTGTATATCAATAATACCTTAAATAAAAAAATATAAAAAACCTGTGCTGATAGGTAACTTTTTCCTGGTTCACATTCCTTATCTGATCAAGAAAACATTCTGCAGTTTCATAATTAATTTATTGAGAGACTGAATGTGCTTTGAAATTTTCCTGGTTTGTTTTTTACAAATTTGGCTAAATGCTACTTAAACTGTGTTCATTTGAGAAAATTATCAAAGTACTTGCTGTGTGTTTTGGGGAGGCAGCCTTATGATCAGTCATTGTTTGGAGAAGGTGGAGCCAAAAAGATCTTTCTGAACCACTCAATAGACCCATCCACAAGATCTAAGGACAGCAATAAGGTCTCATTTTTTTATTTAAGGGTATTAACTGGGTATGTAAAGAAATCAAGAATTTATAATTTTTGGAAAAGAATTCTAAAACTTCATGAATTCAAAACTTTCAGGGTTGATACCTTTAATTTTTAATCAGAAATACAATTGCTGTATTATTCTTTTTTGGAAGTATGCTTATCAGTTCTTGGTATCAGAAATATTACATTTTTTAAATTTTTGAGTAGTTTCCCATATTTTTTTCATGTTCTAATATAATGGTTTTTGCTTTAAGATTAGCTTCTCCTTTAAAGTTTGAAAGTTAAAGGATGATACTCAGAAAAAGGTAAATTTATGACTCAGACAGATGTAAAAATGAACATGTATAATAGACTTTATTATACTCATGAATCAGTGAGGGAACCAAGCAGATGCTATAGCCAGTTCAATGAGAATTTTTAAAAATGAACACACTTATAGATCAACAATATTGAATTACACATAAGCAATATTGAAATGAATGAATTCAGTGCAATGAAAGCCAGCAGTTTTTTCACAGGGAAGTGGTTTATCAATTGAACTTCTACCAGACAGAACAAAATTTGCACATCAATAGCCAAGAATTATTTTGCATTGCTCTGTTACCTTTAATTTACATTTATGAAATAGCTCTCCTAGAATCAGATGACGGGCTGTCCTATGGTGATGATTCATAGTTTTCCACTACAAAATTTTCCTACAAAAATGACACATTAGTAAAGCTAAAGAAATTACTTTCATTCAACAAAAGTTTGAATTTCTATCTATTGCCAAGTAACTTTCAGTTTCTTCCTAAATGTGATCCATTTGGACTACCTACCCTTACAATTTTAGAAATTCATGTTTTCCCAGAATATAATCTATTTCATTGGGATTTTCAAACGTATTAGCATTCAATTGCTTATGATATTCTCTTAGGATTTAAAAAAAACCTGTATTTTCTAGAACTTTCTTTTTAATTATTTTTTAATTCCTATGATTCAAATATAAAAAATTATTAAAAGTTGTTACTGAAAGGAAAGGAGCGACACACAGCAGCAATTCACCGGAGAATTCCGCTTTATTAGGGAAAGGTGCTGGGTTATATAGGAAGGGGCATAGGGTGATGGTGGTGTTACTTCTATGGGGCTGGTGGCTGTTGGCTAGGTGCTGGGATTGGGAGGGAGGCAAGAGGTGATTGGGCTTCAGGTGGCGCCGACGGGAACCGAGGACCCCCGAAGAGAAGCCGGAAGTTTGCCATCTTACTGGTGGGGACCCTTCATTCCCCCTTTCTCCTCTATGGGGTTGTGGACGTTGCTTTCTCTCTGACTGCTTCTTGCTGAACAGGGGCGGAGAAGGGAGTGAGGGCTTGAGGACCAGGAGGAAAGGGTTGATAGGACTCCCCACAGTAAGGACGAGTAGATGTGGACTTCTTCAGGTTGGAAATCAATGAAGGTTCCCTGTAACCATAGGTCGAGGACCTGTTGATTCCAATGGTGCCAAGAGGATATGGGTGTCAGGAGCCAGGCGTCTGCGGCCATTGTTTCCAGGAACAGTTTCCAGTGGAGAGAGGGGTCCATCTCAGCGTGTGATGAGGTCACGTGAGGGTGAGGGATCTTCTGTGGCCAGAAGCTGGTAGTTCCTGAGTAAAAGCTGGTTGAAAGCTTGATTAGAGATTTTTCCGACTTGGGATTTGATGAACTTTATTATACAGGGTAAGAAGAGACAGACGAGAAGAATGACTATTATGGGGCCTGCAATGGGCTAGACCCAGATAAGGAGGGGGTTTGTTAGTATTGAAGAGAATGGGTTGGAATTGGAAGCAGAGTGGAGGCTGGAGGCAAGGTCGGTGAGTTTGGTGATGTCAGTTTCTACAATGCCGGATTCATTGATGTAATAGCAGCACTCCTCTTGAAGGAATACGCAGGTGCTGCCCTTCTCGGCTGTAAGCAGATCTAAGGCCCGCCGGTTTTGAAGGGTGACTTTAGCTAGCAAAGTGACCTGTCTTTGGAGAGAGGCTAGGGAAACGGCAGTGGATGTCAGGGCTCCCCCAAGTTTGGCGTCGAGATCTCTAACTGCCCATAGAGAGTGACCCAAGGCTCCTCCCAAAAACCCTCCCCAATGGCTGAGGTGATCAAAGAGATACTGACCATGATGGGAAGGAAAGCAGCCCTTTTTGTGCGCGAGGGCAAGGGAGGTTGGAGCTCAAGGAATTCTGCCATGCTGTAAAGTGTAAGCTGTGGGATTAGGGTGACAAGAATGCAGGGTGTATCGGAGTTGAGAGGCAGTGAGTTGAAAAGACTGCCATTACACCAAAAGAAGTCTCCCGGTTGTGTAAAAGTCTTAGAGCCGGAGGTAGGGGTGTAGATAGAGAGGCAGTGAAGTGCGCTGGAGGGGGGTGGAGTTGGGCCTACACAGTGGTGGATGGTGAGATTATCTGCGTATTCTGGTTCCCATAGGGGTATGTCTGCCAGGGGGCGGAGGGGTTGTCCTTCTGCATGGAAAGAGTAGTTGGAAATATTAAGGGGCACGCACGGCGGCCAGCAGTGGGTGCTGTAGTGATGCGCACAAGAAACAATTGGCGGTGTTGAGGGTGTGGTTGAGAAAGATGGTGGTATCTTGAATGAGCTGTAACCAAGAGTAGGAGGAATAAGAAGATGAAGAGGCGCCGTCAAGAGTTTGGATAATGACTTTTTCGGAATGTCTGATATCTGATGCAATTTGAGAGATCTGGGAGTGAGAGGGAACATACTCTTGAGAGATATGAAGGGTACCGTGGGGGGTCGTGGACCCCCCCATAGTAAACTGAGGCTGTGACTCCGGCAGCCCATCGAGAGTCCCAGGGATCTGGGATTGATAAGGAGAATGAGCCGTTGGGATATTTCATGAAATGGTTGGAGGAGTAATACTGTGGGTACTGGAAGTCACCCATGTAGTGAATGGCGCAAGACCAGTAGGGATATCCCCCGTAGGTGTCTTGCCATCGCTTGCAATAGGCTTGTCTTTGGTCATAGAGGAAGCAGAGGTAGGGAGAATAAGGGTAGCTGCTAGTGAACACTTCGGTGGAGGGAGGAAAGTGGAGATATAAAGGCTTAGAGCAGCTTTTCAGAGGGCAGTCTGATGTGGCAATGAGGGCAGTAACTTTTGTTTGATGCTGTGTAAGTCTGCCTGACTTTGAATCGCCATACAAAGGAGGGTGCGGTGGCGGGGAAGACATATTCGGGGACAGCAGTGGGGCCAGGGGAACAGGTGGGGTCAGTCCTGTGGGTTTCAGTAGCATGCATTTGGGCGAAGTCCCAAATTCATCTACGCTCTTCAGGGAGGAGAGTATTGGCCAGGAGCATGAAAATGTCATGATGCGTGAGGCTGTAAGACTGGAGGGTCCATTGAAACTCCTTGATGTATGTCGTGGGATCAGTGGAAAAGGAACCTAGGCGTTTCTTTAGTTGGGCTAAATCTCCTAAGGAGAAAGGGACGTGAACGCGCACGATGCCTTCGAATCTTGCTACCTCCCGGAGGGGGGCAATAATTTTGGGAGGCCCTCGGGACCGGGTCTGAGGGGGACTGAAGGGTTCTGGCTCAGTCTGTGCAGGGGAAACGGGTGATGGGGGCAAAGCCACGATAATTTTGGGAGGCCCTCGGGACCGAGTCTGAGGGGGCAAAGACGGAGGAGGCTCCTGGAACTTAGTTAGAGGGGGGCTGAAAGGCTCAGGCTCGATCTGCGGGAGGTGGGGAGGTGAGGGGGACGGAGGAGGAGGGGGTGAGGTGGGGGAAGAGATGGTGGTGGAGGGCGGGGAGGAGGGGGAGGGGAGAGGACTGGAGGCTTCTGCGGGTTGGAGGCAGCAGTGGCGGCCCGGTAGAGGAAGGGGGAGGGGCTATTGTAGGAGAAGAAGGGGAAGGGAGAGGACGGGAGGCCTCCGCGGGGAAAGAGGCAGCGGCCCCGGTGGAGGGTGGAGGGGTTGTAGGAGGGGGAGGGGCCGGAGGGGGTAGTCTGTATGGCGGAGGCTCGTTGGCCAGGTCAAAGGTAATCGAAGAGGGACTGGGAGTGTGTGGAGGGGAGGGAGACGGCTTGCAGGCTAGGAGAACTTGGGGTGGGGAGCAGGTGGTGCAGAGGCTGGGATTTTGAGCTAGGAGGTGAAAAGCTTTGATATAGGGAAGGGAATCTCCTTCCATTTTTTCAGGCGCTGGCAGTAGTTAAAGAGATTGCGAGTGATGTTAGGATCAAGAGTTCCCCCTGCGGGCCATTGGTTGTTATTGTCTAGGGGGTATGTCGGCCAATCTTGGGAGCAATATTTACGGAGAAGTTTTGGTTTTATATCAGGCGTCAGGGAGAGGGTAGCCAGATGCTTAAGCAGGCATTCAAGAGGTGAACTTTCAGGGAGGGATGAGGAGGCTCCCATGGCTAAAGGACAGAGAAGGAGACAAACAGGGGAAGACAAACGGAGATCCTCGGACTGGAAGCAGACCGCAAGGAGACAAAGGGCGTCCCCGATGATCCTTGGTGGTCTGCAGAAACTCGTACACGAGTCGGAATTTCTTAGGAAGTGTGGGTCGTCACCCAGACTTCCCTAAGAAGGCAGAGTGCCGGAGTCACGAGGTACCTAGCACTAGGAGTTTTCGGCAGACAGAACAGATTTTGGCGGACGAAACAGAAGGAGGTGGGGGGGAAAAGGGAGAGTTCTCATCCACAAAGGAGTCACCTCGTTTATGGCTGTTGGAGGGGGGCCTGAGGGTCTGCCGCAGCCGTGAAGGCCTGAGGCGGGGATTTATGACTGTCGGAGGAGGGGCCTGAGGGTCCGCCGCAGCCGTGAAGGCCTGAGGCAGGGAGAGTTCCCTCCTCATCCCCGAGCGTCAGGGCCTTGCTGGACGATCACGGTCAATGGCACTGCGATAGCTCGGGGAAGAGTGGCCCACTCCGGGGGAATTTTGCTTAAAAAGTTTAAGGCCTGAGGCAGGGGTTTATGGCTGTTGGACGAGGGGCCTGAGGGTCTGCCGCAGCCATGAAGGCCCGAGGCGGGGAGAGTTCCCTCCTCGTCCCTGAGCGTCAGGGCCTTGCCGGACGATCACGGTCAATGGCACTGCGATAGCTCAGAGAAGAGTGGCCCACTCCGGGGGAAAACTTACCTAAAGGCCAGAGAGGAGTGGTGAGTGTGATGAGCCAGCTGCTGCTGGTGTCGGGGGGAAGACGGGGCCCAGTTGGGGTGTCCCGTCTCCCAGGTTTCGGCACCAATGAAAGGAAAGGAGCGACACAGCAGCAATTCACCGGAGAATTCCGCTTTATTAGGGAAAGGTGTTGGGTTATATAGGAAGGGGCATAGGGTGATTGTGGTGTTACTTCTACGGGGCTGGTGGCTGTTGGCTAGGTGCTGGGATTGGGAGGGGGGGCGAGAGGTGATTGGGCTTCAGGTGGCGCCGGCGGGAACCGAGGACCCCAAAGAGAAGCCGGAAGTTTGCCATCTTACTGGTGGGGACCCTTCAGTTACATTGTGAAATGTATCTTTCCTATCATTTCTTCCATCTGCCTAATTCTTACTTCTCCCATCAAGTAAATACTATTTGTTTGGTTGTGTGTGTGTGTGTGTGTGTGTGTGTGTGTGTGTGTATTCGGTGCTGGTTTAGGAACCAGCTCTTGCTTTTTGTAAATACACTTTTTTTTAAATTCACTGATTGCTGCTTTTCACTTTATTTGCTCCATCTTGGTTTCCTTATATTTGTCTGTTTTTTTTCTAAATTCCTTGAGAGAGTGCTCCTTTTTTTCCTCTCTTCCTTTCTTTCTTTATTATAATGAAAATATTTAAGACTTCCAATTTATCCCTGAGTATAACCTGGACCGCATCTTCCTACATACTTGACAAATGAAGAGAGATTATACCAATATGCGTTATCACCAGCATTGAGTATTGATATTTTCATTAAAATTTGTGTGAAAACAAAACAGACGTGTGTCTAAAATGATTCCAAAATAAACTTTTTTTTTTTCAAATGACTACCACTTCACCTTTGCCTCCAAATCTCATGTGAAAATACCTCTTGTGGTCCACTCTCCCCAGAAACATACTGGGAAGGGAATTCTGGAAAACTTACTTCAGGCCAGCCAAGCTGAAACATTACAAAGCCACCATCAGATCCATGTGTCTGATTCTGAAATACCTGAGATAGGGGCAATATGTTGCAAAAAAAAAAATCCACTGTGGGCTGGGTAGTGAGGAAAAACCCTACTTCCTACACTGGCTGGTATGGAATTGTTTCCATAAACATGCACAAGAATTACACCAGGGAAGACTAGTACATTCTAAGGGAAACAAAAATCATGATTCACAACAGATGACCCTCAGTCACCAGTGAAAGGCATAACTCTGCCGAGTGTATTGTCTTTACTGAAGTAAGATAGACTGTTAGAAAGATTATCAGAATGAAAACAAAGTCATCTACATTTAATTAATTAGAACATCATCCATGCATTATAGTTAACTGAGTTTTTTTATAATAAAGGATAATAAAGGATAGTAATAAAGGATAGTAAAGTTTAGTAGGACATAGTGGGCAAGAGCCTGGACTCACCGCTTTCTAGCTGTGTGACCCTGAGCAAGATATTAAACCTCTTTCAGCCTTTGTATTCTCATTTGTATATTGGCAATAATAATAGTCTCTTTCTCAGAAAAACTGGACTTAAGAGAATTCATGTAAAGTACTTGGCAGAATATTTGCACATAGTATATTAACTGCTGCCAGTATCATCATCATTGTCATTGTTACTATTACTATTTCCCTAAGCAACACTTTTTAGGCTAGTTGATTCCAAAGGCTCAGTAATAACTTCGAGGATCCTAATTAGCAGGCCAATTTAGCAGATAGGATCCAGCATTGAATGTCAGGAGAAATTTACTGTACTTATTTTTATTCTTCCTTTGGATTTAAATATAGTTGCCCTCATCTCTTCAGCCCCATCCCCAAGTGCATTCCTGTACTTTCCTGTGGAAGTTCTCTTTCCTTTGTCTACTTAATGGGCTTTACCGCTTCTTTCCAGCTCTATCAGGCCTTCAGCAAAGACCATTTGAGAGCCCAGGCTGCAATGGCTGGAGCCCCAGCCACCCAGCCCGTTCCACAAGGCCCTGGCCTGACCCACTGTCTGATCCTAGCAGGAATGAGGTTAAAGTGATCGATGGCCTCCCTGTAGCAGAGTTTGTTTCGTGGGGCCAGAGAAAAACAGACTAATGTCTGCCCACAGCTCTGGGTATCATTTTATCACCATAATCAGAAGCTGTTAAGCATTTTTCTACCAGAGAGAAAGGACTGGATATCTCTTTTTCTTTGTTAAACAGTAAAAAACAAAGAATAGAATGTTATTTTTTAATTAAAGAGCTATTCTAACCTCTTTCTCCTGATTATCATTGAGTTTTCATAAATCTTTATCTCCTGTAAATCTTCAGTCTCACTCTCCTCCACACCCCACTCTCCCCCCACCACCCCAGCTTCCGTCTTTAATTAGGTTTTCTGGTTTGTGGCCACTTTAACTGGAGGAAAATCACTGAAGTAGAATTTGTAAATAATATAGTCGTTTCTGGTTTTATTATTCAATTTCAGTATTGATTGTATCACCAAAATGTGCTTTCTTTTACATACCTCTCTTTTAAAACAAAATCTACAGATCCTATCAATGCAATAATTTTTTCTCCTTTACCAAGCCCAAACTGATTTTACTCCAAATACAAAAATCCCCTGCAGCGGAATAAATTAAAGGGATTCTATTCATTGAAAGTTGTGTACTACAGGCCTTTTACCTCAGCTGTGTTTTCAAGAATGAAATAAATGTACAAAGTATTCTTTCTGCTTTCACCTCCCATCCTGAAAATATTTCTTGAATTCATGTTTCATGATGTCCCAACTGCTGCTGTTTTGGTTCAGGATACGCGTGTCTCTCTCTCGGAACATAGCAATACCTCCCCACTATCCCCAATACCACACCCACACTGAAATCCTCTTCACTGGCACATAGGTTCAGAGTTGAATCATGTTTCCATGACTTTGTTTAATCTGTCCCTCTCCCAAGAATGCCCTTTTAGCAGTCTGCCTGGTGAATTCCTTCAAGAGCATCTTAAACATCACCTCCTCTATTAATCTCTTCCCAGCTTCCTCAGGTGGGATTATTTTTAAATTAAGGTTATCATTGATACACAATCTTATGAAAGTTTTTACAGCATTCACCTGTATTATCAAGTCCCCACCCATTGCAGTCACTGTCCATCAATGTAGTAAGATGCTTTAGAGTCACTACTTGTCTTCCCTGTGCTACACTGTCTTCCCTGTGAGCCACCTACCTTATGTGTGCTAATCATAATGCCCCTTAATTCCCTTCTCCCTCCCTCCCCACCCACTCTCCTAAACCCCTCCCCTTTGGTAACCACTAGTTCCTTCTTAGAATCTGTGAGTCTGCTGCTGTTTTGTTCCTTCAGTTTTGTTTTGTTATACACCACAAATGAGGGAAATGATTTGCTACTTACCATTCTCCACCTGGCTTATTTCACTGAGCATAATACTCTCTAGCTCCATCATGTTGTTGCAAATGGTAGGACTTGTTTTCTTTCTTATGGCTGAATAGCCTCCATTGTGTACATGTACCACCTCTTCTTTATCCATTCATCTACTGATGGACACTTAGGTTGCTTCCATATCTTGGCTATTGTAAATGTGCTATGATAAACAGAGGGGTGCATATGTCTTTTTGAATCAGGGATCTTGTTTTCTTTGGGTTAATTCCTAGCAGTGGAATTCCTGGGTCAAATGATATTTCTATTTTTAGTTTTTTGAGGAACCTCCATACTGCTTTCCACAGCAGTTGCACCGATTTGCAGTCCCACCAACAGTGTAGGAGGGTTCCCCTTTCTCCACATCCTTGCCACCATTTGTTGTTCCTCGTCTTTTGGATGTTGGCCATCCGAACTGGTATGAGGTGATATCTCATTGTGGTTTTTATTTGCATTTCTCTGATGATTAGTGATATGGAGCATCTTTTCATGTGCCTGTTGGTCATCTGAATTTCTTCTTTGAAGGAGTGTCTGTTCAAATCCTCTGCCCATTTTTTAATTGGGTTATTTGCTTTTTGGGTGTTGAGGTGTGTGAGCTCTTTATATATTTTGGATGTTAACCCCTACTCAGATACATCATTTATGAATATATTCTCCCATCTCAGGTGGGATTTATGCATGCCTTACTGTGGGCTGGAGAGAGCTTGCTTGTACTGTGAAAATTAGCATACTTGCATTTGTAATTATTTACTTGTGTCCCTCTCCTCCTCTGAACACCTTCTTCAAAATTGTACCTCCCCTGCTACCCAATACAATACCTGACCCAGGGCAGGCACTTGCTTAATGGTTGTTGAGTAATGTAAATGTAGTTTCCTTTTTTAGGTGGCTATATAAATAAGAAAAAAAAGCATAATAAAAAGACAGTTACTTGGATATTTTTCTGAACAAAGTAAAGAAAGCTGCAAGCAACTTGTATGCGATTTTCAAAAACTGGGCTATTCATGCACACCTAGAGGATGAAATGCAGGGCTCCCAAGACACATATCTCTCTTTTTAGAAATGTATATAGTCTACCTGAATCTACACTGAATGTCTTTGGAGAAAGAAAATAGCAGATATTTTACTGTTGCAAAAAAATAATAAAGAATACAATACATTTTAGATAACCTTAGCTTCTGCCACCTAATTTTGACCATGTTTTTAGTTGCTGTGTTTTAATAAAGTAGACTATTTTGACCCAACCCACTCTTTCCTCTCATTCTTTTAACATATATAGAATGTTTCAGGACCATATAATTGGCTATCTGATGCTTCTCAGGATAGTACACATTTCGGTTTCATTCATCAAGGTGCCAAGATTCCTGTGTACCCCAAATAAACCTATAGAAACATCCCTTTATCATTTGAATCTATCGTTTAACTCTTCAGGAAATAAAATTGTGAGTGCTGCTGACCCCTAACTGATTTCCAGAATATGTTCTGTGGTGTTTGATGAGCTGACTCCCATCATGTCAGCATCAAGAATATTCAGCACTGGGGCCTCTCCATGGCCTTTCGCCTGGGTCAGTTGTAGGCTTTGGTGACAGAGCACTATGGAGAACTGGATAACAAGGACAGGGCACTCCCAGGCTGCTTCATCTTTCCCAACCCGAGAACCTCCAAGGAAGAGAAGTGTGATTAAAATATGGGGATGGCAGTGCTTCCTGTGGGCTCCTAGCCTGTTTATCTCCTATGTCTCTGTTTCTGGAGAATACTGTAAACAAATTGCATGTTTAATCCTAAAGTGCCATCTTCACTTTATCACTAATGAAGGGGTGCTCAGTGCTCCCCCACTATGCAATAAAGCAGTCCCCTTCAGTCCCCTTGCTGTGTGTGCCATCTAGACCTCACTTACCCTGGCTGCAGACACCTCTCCGCCTTCCTCCTGCCTCGCATTTCCTCAGCCAGATGCCCCACACACCAGCCCCACTGCCTCACTAACTCTTCTCTGCAAATATTTTTTATTTCTTTTTTACGCAGTTTCTCTTGATTGACAGCGTTCCTTTTCCTCTTAGCATCTTGCAGTTCTGTTCATCATCCAAGGCCCAGCTCAAACGCCACCCTCTCCCCAGGCCTGTCCTAATCCCTGTAGTCAGAATTAATCACTCTTACTGGAGTGTAGACATAGATCTGTGTTTCCAACTTATGTATAGCAATTACCAGGTTATTTCTTATACTGTAGTTATTTGTGCCCAGTCTCCTGAGCTAGGGTTCCTGATTTTGTTTTGCTTTTTTAATCCTATTTCCCCTTTCCTAGTGTTGCTGGACAACTGTGTCTGGGGAGGTCTCTCCCTGCACACTAGGTAAAACCTCAACCTGGATGGGGGAGGGTCTTGACTCTGATCAAGACAGAATTCACGAACAGGTTGGACTAGTGAAGGTAAGGAAGGAATTAAAGTGAGAATAGTAGTGAATGGGAGCAACCATGCAGGCAGCAAGGAACAACAAAGAGAGAAAAGGGAAGTCCATTGAACTCCTGCTTGGCATAGGGCAGATCCCTTTCCAACTCCTGAAGCCAGGGTCACCTGATGTCCAGTGTCCACTTGAATCTGCACAGTGTGGGAACTAAGCCCTTACAACCCCAGGATTTTGGGGAGCTATGGAGAACTGGATAGAGTGAGATTATGTTCTGAGAACTTCCCAAAGCAAAGAAAGGAAATTTTCAGGCAGGCTACTAAAGAGCATGATCGTAAGGCTGCAGTCCCTTCTGGGTCACCAGGCAACAGGACCTTGCAAGCCCAAATCAGAGATCTTAGTACCCCTTCCCTACTTGCCTAAAGTAGAAGAGAGAGTGAAAACTAGTGCTTAAGTCTAGAAAACTCAATAAAGTAGCAAAGTAACAAAGACACTTAACCACTGTGAAAGAGATCTCTTATTAATCTCCTGAGAGGCTTGGAAAAGTTCAGAAAAAAAACACAGTCACTTGAGCAGCAAGAAGTCTTTATTTAAGGCAAAATACACAATACACACTCAAAGACAGGGGAGTGTGAGCAGCCTTAAAGAGGAGGTGCATTTAGAGGCTTAGAATTTGTGTCTTTTAAGGATTTCAAGGATGGGGTAAAAGGTGGGGAGGAGGGTGTGTAGGCTTTACTTGTGATCTTGTGATGTCTGTCTCTGGTGAGAGACATTGTGTCACCATCTTAGTCAGTCCTCTAGATATTCTGTAAGGTAGACGTAACACAAGGAGTTTATTATCCTGCTTCTCCAAGACAGTGGTCACCCTCCTGCTTCCCTGCCTTAGGATAGGATTGGTTGTTGGCTAATTACTGTAAAATATGTGAGGAATCTTACCTCCTAACTCCCTGGTTTTAAAAAATGGAATCTGAGCCTTAAGATGGAGTCCCTCCTGTTCTTACTTTTTATATCTTGGCTTTTTTCATCATAGGTGGAAAATATTAATCATGCTGCTTGTCCCGTGTCCCTGCCCTGCCTCACTAGCACAGTGACCTTGATTCATTCTTCACCACATAGTCATCAAGTACCCTACTGTGGGTCATGCCTTTTTCTAGACACTGGAATAAAACAGGAAATAAAAGAGAAAAATCCTACCCTCATAGAGCTTACATTTAATCAAAGAAGAAAGTCTGTCAATAAAATTAAATAGATAAAATATAGTACTAGGTGCCATGGAGAAAAATATAACAGGTGGGTGCTGTGGAGGGATGAGGGTGATTTAAAATGGATTTTTAGAAAAACCTCCCCAAGAAGGTACCATTTTGGCAGAGATTTGCAGGGGTGAGGGTGCAGCCACACACACTCCTGGGGAAAGTGTGGGGAGGTCCTGGGGGTATCCAAGATCAGAATGCAGGCCAGAGTGGCTGGAACCAGGAGAATGTAATGGACAAAGTTAGAGAGGAGAGGGTGCCCTGGGGTAAGGGTCTGGGCAGTTACCTGTAGCAGGGGGTTGAGCTCAAGAATGCCGCAATCTGATCTGTGTTATAAAAGGATCTCGCTGGCTGCTGTGGTGAGAGGTGGCTAGGTTTAGGATCATTTTAGGATCAGCATTTCCCGGTATATTGTATGTGGGGTGTTTGAGAAATTAAGGTATCTATGGTGACCCTGAGGTGTTTGGTCTGAGAAACAGAAAGGATGGAACTGCATAATTGAGAAGTGGAGACTATGGTTTGTGGGAACAAGATCAAGGGGACATCTCTGTCCACTGATGTTTAAGCGTGCCCACAGATGTCAAGTAAAAGAATTCACACTTATACACGTGGAGGGAAAAGCCTGGGAGGATATCTGTTCAACTGTTAACTGTTTATGGCATGGCATTACTGGGGACTTTCACTTTCCATTTTCCAATTTTTAATTCCATGTATAGATCATCCACAAGTCCAGGTGATATGAGAGAAACAAAAATGCCTAAGATCTGGCCCAGCCTTCAGTGCGTGCAGAAGGCAAAGAAGGAGGAAAGATATAATACCAGTGTCTGGTTAAGGTAGGGTGATGGTGTGACTGTTCCCTGTAAGTCTACCCAGGTCAAGGTCTAAGCTCTCAGCTTTGCAGGTTTCTTTCATCATTCACCAGAAGGTGCTCAGACTGGATGCCAACTCACAATAACAAGTTCATAAGGCATTTCTAAACCAGAATAGAAATGTTTTTAATGGAATTAAAGTAACATTAATAGTTTATTTAGGAAAAATCCTTTCTTGTAAGTAACTCCATTCAGATCACTGTATTATAGCCCAAAAAGTGACTTGGTAAATACAGATTTACAATGGAAGTGAGGGTATGTCTATCAAGTAAGCCTGTTTGACAGGTTGCCCTTCTTTACTGTTGGGTTGTCTCTCTCCAGAAAACTAACACTTATCCTCAGAATCAAAGCAACTTTTCCTCTGCCCAGCACTATTCAGAAGCACTACAAATTCTGATCATTCAACTTCCTCAGTCAGTGAGACTTAATTCAAACTGGGCCAAGAACAATTCACATTAGGGGGAGTGTAACTGATTTTAGAATGAGTAATAAGTTATAAATTAGTTATTTGCAGAAAGAGAACAGGTTATCTATTTACTGATGAGCTATTTCTAAAGAAAACTCTTTTCTCAATCAGTTCTTTGTAAAGGGACCAAGTACTGTAGAGCTGTTAAAGGCTCTGCAGAATTGGTACAGAATTACAGGCACCATAGCTGGAAGGGAAAGTAGTGCAGGAGGCAGGTGGCAGGTTCTGAAAGATAGAACATTTGTTTATTGTCCAGAAATCAGGCAGCCAAACATGTGGGGCAGAGACGGCTTGTCTTGGTGTGGCAGAGAATGAAAGGGAGAACTTGGAAGAGATGGCATGGGCGGCACATGGGATGCCCCTCACCTGCCCCTGCCCATCTGCCCCACCCTTGGGAAGTCCTCTCCTAGGAGAAGAAGAGGGCCTCAGTGCAGGAACCATCTCTGCAGGGAGGTGCAGACAGGCCGCAGAGGCAAGGGAGCTGGCAGTTCAGCCGTGACAGGGGCTGCTGGGAGAGCACCACCCTGAGGAGGTAACCCAGGACCAAAGGCAAAGCGTCCCTGGTTGGGTGAAAGACACTGGAGGCACCAGAGAGCTCCCGAGGGGCACAGCGGCCAGAGGCCAGCATACTGAGCAGTATTCCAGTTACTCGCCACCTCCCACATTAAGAGTTAAGAAACATGCTATTCCTCTTAACAAACTCACATCGTGTTTGGATGTGTTACAGCTCTACATGTTTAATTTCATTGGTTAGCTGTGAAACCACCTATGTTGGTGATTTGCCTCATTTTGCTCTTAATTCTGCAGGCACGCCCTTATTTATACCTTCTGACCATCTAAACGCTTAAAATTAATAGGAAGTGGTATCTTCTGTGGAATTGGGTTGAGGAAGATAGAGAAGGTTGCTGATTTATTAGGTCTGTTTCAGGCAGTTTTGTTGGACAGGTCACTGTATGAAATGACACACTGCATTAGGTCACCTTTCACAGGTATGTGGAAGGTCACCTGGCTGTGGAAGGTCAGACATCAGGCTGTTAACTACATTTTATGAGTCCCTGGTTCCACTGTTTTTCATTCTGGTGATAAAGTAGTTCTGAGTGTTTCTGGGAAGGTGATTGTTCTTTAGTTCTTAGTTGTTGATTAGTTCTTCTGGCCCTAGGAAGGATGCAGATGCTGTATGACCTTCTTTGGTGCTAGTCTGAGCTCCACAAAGCAACCTCTGGTCTACTATCTTTCATGTGTTTTTTTGTCCTTCCAAAGAAGTCATCAGCATAATTTCTAAGAGACTGCTTGGAAGGATTTTTGTACAAAGTCATACTCTGCTTCTTCAAGAGAACAATAAAAGCTTATCCTACATTCCTTTTCAGAGTCCTCACTGAATTCCTAAGTAGTCACCCCTTAAGCTGAAATAAATCTGTAATTCTTTTTTTCCTTGATCACAAAAGGTGGACATCAGTGATATTAAAACAACTATTCATAATAACAGACTTCCAATTGTTGAGTGCTTGCCATATGCTTATCAGAGAGCCTTTTATGTTGTAACTTCCATAATCCTTATGGCAGCCCTAGGAAACAGGTACTATTATGATCCCATTTTATAGATGAGAAAACTGAGGCTTGGAGAGGTTAAACAATTTGCACAGCATCACCCAGCAACTAAGTGACAGAATCTGGATTTGAAACCCAAGAATCTGGGTCCAGGACATGTGTCACAATCTGGGCTCTACTCTGCATCCCCACTACAATGGAAAGTGGAAGAATGATCATTTTGACATCACCTTTGGTATAACCCACCCACCAACCAGCTGCTAGCTTTTTGGATGAGGATGCCCAAGTTCAAGTGTTTGGGGACTGACGGTCATGCGCATTAGCCTAGCAGTTCTCAGCCTTAGCGTTCCACCACTAGCCACATAAGATTCTACCTGAATTTCCTTCTTAGATCCCCATCTCTTGAACTGACTGGATTTATCTGCCCTTTGGGGATTTCTCATTTGCTCCAGTTTATTTCATGTTTGGTTATTTCTCTTCATTAAACCAGGTATGAGGTGTGGATGTTAGAGCCTAGCAAGAGAGCAGAGCCAGCATCAGGAGCTGCTGTTTGTTTTGGCTCTTAGAGCCAAAAACCCCATGGCTGGGGCCAGAAAGGGTTGTGGCGATACTATTTCAAAACTGTGGACCAGGGACTTCCAGGCCCAAGGATTTCATTTTCAGTTAGCTTGTGGTCAGGCTGCTTTATAGGGATTTTGTATGTTTGCTTTTTGCCCTAGGGATAGGCAGGCACATGAAGTAATTGCATATGGCAAAGGGTCTAGAAAAGATTCCTTAGAACTGCTGAATCAGGCATGTGGGGCATAATCAACTCATTGTCATCTATTCAATGAAATCAGTAATGTTACCCAGCCTTTTTTTTGTTTTTTTTACCCAACCTTTTTTATACCTCCTAGGATGCTGTAAGTATCCATTTGATTCTAGATCTATAAAATACAGCTAACTCTTTAGGGAAAAGTATGTCTGTGTGTTTATAAAACCTTTGTAAAAATTATTTATGGAAGATTGGTCACTGCTCAGTGAGGAAGCCATTCCCTGGCCTTAATTCTGCCAAAAAGTACTTAGGGAAACCACCTAGTTACTTGGAACATCTGATTCACCAGGTCAGGATTCTGTTAAATTATTCTTGCCTAAGAGTCCTTGTACCTCTTAAGTAGCCTATAGACAGAGTGACTTTGTCATTTTTCTATGGAATAGTGTGCAGTATTAGAGAAGATATTTGGGCTGCAGTTAACAGACTATTTGATGTATTAGCTAGAGTAAAAGTTCAGCTGCTATAACAAGAAAGCCAACAATGAGGATTAAAATGAAGGGGTTTTTTTTCTCATGTAGTCATCCAGGGTTGGTGGCCCATATCAGTGGGGGAGGAGAGGTTCATGACTGCCAGGCCATGCTCAACAGAGCTTCTTTCCTGTAGCCACCACCATTCCAGCCCATAGGAATGAATGTCTGAGAGATGCATGTGCACACATGTCTTCTGCTCCCATTCCATTGGCAGGAATTTAGTCCCATGGTCACTTCACAGTGCAGAGGAGGCTGGGCAGCCAAATGCCTACCTATTCTTCTAACACAGTGGAGGAAGGGCAGAATGGATTTTCATGGACAGCTAACTGTCCTGCCACAGTCAGCCCCTCTGACCACACCAAATGTCAGTGAATGCCGCATTTCCAACAGAGAACACACTTGCTTCTTCCCAAGAGAGACAAACAAAAGCCCATCCAGTAAATGCACCACCTGAAAGTCCATGGTCTTTAGGTAATGCAGTCCTTCCTATCATGTTTGAATGTGCTTCCTAATAGTCTGGCAACCTGTGAACTAAGAGGCAAATTATCTCTCCTTGGCACTCATACTCACACTCAATGTACAATGGTGGAACCAGGATAGAAAACTACAATGAAAACTTCCATTGAAAAAAGAGGAGACAGAAATGCACACAGCAGCCCCTGGCCCACAGCCATGCTGGAATCCTTGGACAGGCTGTGGGAAGGGCCTGCCCTGATTAAGCAGGAGGTTCCTCATGAGACCTTGGCTTTTCAGGGGGACCCCCTTATCCATGGTTCTGTGTGTCCCTTGGCCTTGGAGGGAGGGAGCTCTTCCTGTTCAGTTTCCTCTTTAGCTGCACCTGATGTGGGTATTGGGGATATGCCCCCCTTGCTGGTTAGGCCACTTTACAGCACACCAGCTGTAGGTGTAATTTTGGGGTCTAAGAGTATAGTAGTCACAGGGGTCTACTGGCTTCCCTCAGAAACTCAGTTGGCTTCTGATACAACTTCCAGATGGTTCCCATGGCAGCAGTCTCTCCCAAGTTCTTTCTAAATCATGGATCTTGAGCCTGCTTTCTTTGCTTCCTTGCCCTCCATGCTTCCCTTTCTCAATTTAACGGCACCTGAATTAGATTTCAGAGGGAAGGTAATGTGCTTTTTCTCATCTCTAATCTTGTGCTATTTGAGGTATAGAAGCCATTGGCTTTTCCAAGTCTTCAAGGCCCCAACTTTCTAAACTCTTCCTCTTCTTCGGCATCTCTTTTTGCAAATCAGTCTATTCTTTCCTGAGCACGTCAAATCTCTTTCGTATAATACCTTGATAAAAGCAGCAATGAATAATTCACACACACTAATATACAGGTTGTTTTCTATCATTTCTCCTAAAGTTATAATCCCAATAGGAATGTGGTCTGCCTTCCAAGCCAGACCTATCAGGTGACAGTTTTGTTTTCTTTTTTCTTTTCTCGAAGAATCAAGAAAATTTCTTGGCACAGACCAGATTTTGGTTAAACATTTTCCTTGTATCTCTTCTTCTTTTCTCAATTGTGGTAAAATATCATAACATAAAATTTACCATTTTAACCATCTGAAGGGTGTGATTCAGTGGCAGTAAGGGCATTCACATTGTTGTGCAGCCATCACCCACCACTGATCCCGAGAACTCTTTTCATCTGGCAGCACTTATACTCTATACCCATGAAATAGTAACTCCCTGCTTCCCCTTTCCAGCCAAGACCCTGGCAAACACCATTCTATTTTATGTCTCTGTGAATTTGACTGCTATAGATCCCTCATATAAGTGGAATCATGCAGTATTCATCCTTTGTGACTGGCTGATTTCATGTAGCATAATGTCCTCAAGGTTCAACCATGTTCTAACATGTGTCAGGATTTCCTTCTTCTTTAGGGATAATATTCTGTTGTATACATACCACATTCATCCATCCATGGACATTTATGTTGTTTCTACCTGCTGGCTATTGTGAAAAACACTGCTATGAACATAGGTGTGAAAATATTTCTTCCAATCTCTGTATTCAGTCTTTAATGGGTATATATCCAGAAATGAAACTACTGGATCATATGGTAATTCTATGTTTAATTTTTTGAGGAATCACCACACAGTTTTCCACAGTAGCTGCACCATTGTACATTCCCAGGAACAATGCACAAGGATTCCAATTTCTCTACATCCTTATCACCACTTGTTATTTTGTGGGGTTTTTTTTTACTTTTTTTATTATGGTGAAATATATATAACATAAAACTTGCCATTTTAACCATTTTTAAGTGTATAATCCAGTGGCATTAAATACATTCACAGTGTTGTGCAACCATCACCACTCTATGTCTAAAACTTTTTCTTGAGCCCATTGATGAGGTTTTTAAAAGTAAATTTTAGATATAATGACAACTGATCCCTAAATACTTCAGTAAGCATCTCTAGAAAATAGAGAGTTTTTATTCTATAATACAGTATTATCATATAAGCCTTCATTCACATTCCATTGAAGAAAACCTACAGGGACACATTTACTTGAAATGAAGAGGGCTAATTACAGTGTAGTTGAACAACCACTTGCCCAGCTGTAATGGAAGGGGAAAATGGATTGTGGTGCTATGCTAACCCACAGTAAAAAGCAATAAAGGCATAGTTGATTCATAAAGCAAGAATTTGGGGGTCTGGTGATATTGGGAGTTTGGTGCAGTATCTCAATGATATTACCATGGAGTTAGTTATTTCCACCTTCTACTCTGCCATCCTCAGAATGTTGTCTTTGCATCCGCATGTTTGTTGTCTCATGGTTACATGATAGCAGCCATAGCACTGGGTATAATATTTTCACAATAGCATCCCAAGTGGGAAAGGAAGAGACAAACCCTTCTCATTTATTACTCAGGAGAATTCCCCTTGTCTCTCATTGTAGGGTGCAATGGAACCTAGAAAGATACTCACCAAAGGAGAATGAGATAGCTATGATTGGCTTAGACCAGTCATGACTTATATACCCTAGGGCTGAACATATTGTGGTGCTGAGTAAAACTAGACCCTGATAGCTCAGAAAAAGAGGAGAAATGACTGTTGGGTTGGCAATTATATCTGCCACATGTGGGCAATATTTTTACTATTATTAAAGATATAAATGGACTCTGAGGAGGGTTTTTGGCATAGAAATTCTAAGAATAAATCTAAAAACTACCTAAGAACAAAACACCTGGTCCAGATGGCTTCACTGCCAAATTTTATCAAACATTTAGAGAAGACTTAATACCCATCCTCCTTAAAGTTTTCCAAAAACTGGAAGAGGAGGGAATGCTTCCAAACTCATTCTATAAGGCCAGCATCACTCTAATACCAAAACCTGGCAAAGACACCACAAAAAAGAAAACTACAGACCAATATCCCTGATGAGCATACATGCAAAAATACTCAAAAAATATCAGCAAACCAAATAAAAAATACATTTAAAAAATCATCCATCATGATCAAGCGGGATTTATTCCAGAGATGCAAGGATGGTACAATATTAAAAAATCCATTAACATCATACACCACGTGAACAAAAAAAGGACAAAAACCACATGATCATCTCCATAGATGCTGCAAAAGCATTTCATAAAATTCAGCAGCCATTCGTGAAAAAATCTCCCAACAAAATGGGTATAGAGGGCAAGTACCTCAACATAATAAAGGCCATATATGACAAACCCACAGCCAACATCATACTTAACAGTGAAAAGCTGAAAGCTTTTCCTCTAAGATCAGGAACAAGACAAGGATGCCCACTTTCATTCAACATAGTACTGGAGGTCCTAGCTACAGCAATCAGACAACACAAAGAAAGAAAAGGCATCCAGATTGGTAAGGAAGAAGTTGAACTGTCACTGTTTGCAGGTGACATGATATTGTACATAAAAAAAACCCTAAAGAATCCACCCCAAAACTACTAGAACTAAGAATTGAATTCAGTAAAGTTGCAAGATACAAAATCAATACACAGAAATCTGTTGCATTCCTATATACTAATGATGAACTAGCAGAAAGAGAAATCAGGAAAATAATTCCATTTACAATTGCATCAAAAAGAATACAATACCTTGGAATAAACCTAACCAAGGAGTTGAAAGACCTATACTCTGAAAACTACAAGACACTCATGAGAGAAATTAAAGAAGACACTAATAAATGCAAATGCACTCTGTGCTCATGGATAGGAAGAATTAATATTATCAAAATGGCCATCCTGCCTAAAGCAATCTATAAATTCAGTGCAATCCCTATCAAAATACCAACAGCATTCTTCAATGACTAGAAAAAATAGTTCTAAAATTTATGTGGAGCCACAAAAGACCCCAAACAGCCAAAGCAATCTTGAGAAGGGAGAAAGAATAAAGCTGGGGGGATTATACTCCCCAACTTCAAGTTCTACTACAAAGCCACAGTAATCAAGACAATTTTGTACTGGCACAAGAACAGACCCATAGATCAATTGAATGGAATAGAGAGCCCTGACACAAACCCACACATATATGGCCAATTAATATATGATAAAGGAGCCATGGATATACAGTGGTGAAATGACAGCCTCTTCAACAACTGGTGTTGGCAAAACTTAACAGCCACATGTAAGAGAATGAAACTGGATTATTGTCTAACCCCATACACAAAAGTCAACTTGAAATGGATCAAAGATCTGAATGTAGGTCATGAAACCATAAAACTTTTAGAAGAAAACATAGGCAAAAATCTCTTGAATATAAACATGAGTAACTTTTTCCTGAACACATCTCCTCGGGCAAGGGAAACAAAAGCAAAAATGAACACGGGACTACATCAAACTAAAAAGCTTCTGTACAGTAAAGGACACCATCAACAGAACAAAAAGGCATCTTACAGTATGGGAGAGTATATTCATAAATGACATATCTGGTAAGGGGTTAACATCCAAAATATATAAAGAACTCACACACCTCAACAACCAAAAAGCAAATAACCTGATTAAAAAATGGGCAGAGGATATGAACAGACACTTCTCCAAAGTAGAAATTCAGATGGCCAACAGGCACATGAAAAGATGCTCCACATCTCTAATTATCAGGGATATGCAAATTAAAACCACAGTGAGATATCACCTCACACCAGTTAGGATAGCCAACATCCAAAAAGACAAGGAACAACAAATGCTGGCAAGCATATGGAGAAAGGGAAACCCTCCTACACTGCTGGTGGGAATGTAAATTAGTTCAACCATTGTAGAAAGCAATATGAAGGTTCTTCAAAAAAACTTAAAGTAGAAATACCATTTGATCCGGGAATACCACTCCTAGGAATTTACCCAAAGAAAACAAGATCCCTGATTCAAAAAGACATATGTTCTCATGTAATTGTATATTAATGCTACCAAAAAAAAAAAAGGACATATACACCCCTATGTTTATCATAGCACTACTTACAATAGCCAAGATATGGAGGCAGCCTAAATGTCCATCAATAGATGAATGGATAAAGAAGAGGTGGTACATATACACAATGGAATATTATTTGGCTGTACGAAGAAAACAAATCCTACCATTTTAAACCACATGGATAGAGCTAGAGGGTGTTATGCTAAGTGAAATAAGTCAGGCAGAGAAAGACAAATATCAAATGATTTAACTCATATGTGGAGCATAACAACAAAGCAAAATTGAAGAAACAAAACAGCAGCAGACTCACAGACTCCAAGAAGAGATTAGCGATTAACAAAAGGAAGGGGGTGGGGAAGGTGGATGTGGAGGGAGGGAGAAGGGTATTAAAGGGCATTGTGATTACATACATAATATAGGGGGGTCAAGGGGAAGGCAGAAGCATGGAGAAGTCAAGTAGTGACTCTGTAGCATCTTACTATGCTGATGGACAGTGACTGCAGTAGAGTAGGGGATGGGGTACTTGATAATATGGGTGAATGTAGTAACCACAATGTTGCTCATGTGAAACCTTCATAAGATTGTATATCAATGATGCCTTAATAAAAAGAAAAAAGAAGAAATTCTAAGAAGATATCAAACAGAAGTACTAGTAGGAGGGATTTTGTTCTGGGGTTCTTCTGTGAATGGTGTGGAGACAGTGTGTTCCATATATTTCTGAGAAGAATTCTTAGGTACACTAGTGTAAAAGGATTCTTATCATCCTCTGTCAATTGAATGAAGGTGATTGCTTTTAGAAATCAGGAGAGCATTGAAGAAAAACTAGTCACCCTCATTCCACTAAGTAATCATCATATTATTTAGGAGATGGTAATATTTTACAGAAATCCCTTACTAATTAATATATTGTCTCTTGCTAGTGCTTATGAAAATTATTTGGGGGCAAACGACCTCATAGATTGTAAAATATTATTTACATCTGATTAAAGGAAGTCATATGTTTTTAGGGTGACACCAGGTCCTTTGAATTATCATGCATTCCCAAACTTAGGATTCAGAAAAGTAAAAATTTAACTGTCAGCATAATAAGTTGATTTATTGTAGATTTCCCCATGCTGATTTATATCTGAAAGCCTGCAAACATCTTAGGGACAAAACAAATAAAATAGTTATTGTCATTACCACTTAAAATTTAAATGAATTACAAGATAACACAAGGCCTTCATATTTGCCTATGACACAAATGGAAAATAACTTAAGATTCCCAGAAGGTTAAAAAAAAAATCAAGGATGCGCCTGGTTCATAGACATTATGACAGTCTTATTGGTGGGTGACTCATTAATCTTTCCTGCTCCATTCCAGTTGACCCTGAGAATAGAATGAAAAAAATTGCTTTGGCAGGGAGCTCATTTCTTGATAAATTTTTTAAAAAACTCAAAAAAACTAAAACCCTAAAGACCCTGAACACCACTTGCAGTGGAATACAGTTAACATTTATTGAAAGGCCATCAAAAGCTAGGCAGGCACTCTAATCAGTGCTTGAAATGTATTACACCCCTCATAAAAACCCTATGAAGTAGGTACAATTATTATTCCCACTTTACTGATGAAGACTTGAGGCAAAGAGAGGACTTAGCTACCAAGGTCATACAACTAAGAGGGGGCTGAGCTGTATTCCAAGCCTTTGTGATCTGGCTCCAAAGTCCATGAGCTATAGTTGACTTTCATCATTACAATAGGTTGTACAAAATCCTTCTAATTCATAATAAGCAAATCCTTTCCATCCTTAGAAAATATTCTCTCAACTTTGGGGAAATTTCACTGGGGTTTCTCACTAATAAAATTTTTAAATCTGTAAGTGAATGACCCAGTGGGCTTTATTTTTCCATTTGTAGATTAGAGGAGTTTTACCATATCCTGATAGAAGAGAAAATTTGTCTTCAAGGGTTGTCATTGGTAACAGTGTGCTATATTCTTTCGCTTCAGTATTGTCATTAGATTATACTGTAAGAACCATCTGTTTGGAATTTGATGATGAAAGTAAGAATAACGAAACCAGACAAAGAAAAAAAAAAGAAAATTATAAACCAATATCCCTGATAAACATAGACACAAAAAATCCTCAACAGAATATTAGCAAACCAAATTCAAAAATACATCAAAAGGATCAACCATCATGACCAAGTAGAATTTATTCCACAGATGCAAGGATGGTACAATATTCATCCATCGGTCAACATCATACACCACATTAACAAAAAGAAGGATAAAAACCATATGATCATCTCAGTAGATGCTGAAAAAGCATTTGAAAGAATTCAACATCCATTCATGGTAAAAATTCTTAACAAAATGGGTATAGAAGTGAATATCTCAACATAAAGGCCATATGCAACGATCCACAGCTAACATCATAATGGCAAAAAGCTAAAAGGTTTTCCTCTAAGATCAGGAGCAAGACAGGGATGTCCTTTCTCACCAATTTTATTCAGCATAGTACTGGAGGTCCTAGCCATGGCAATTAGACAAAATAAAGAGAAAGAAATCATCCAAATTGGTAAAAAAGAAATAAAATTGTCACTATTTGCAGATGACATATTATATATAGAAAACCCTAAAGACTCCACCAAAAAACGATTAGAACTAGTAACTGAATTCAGCAAAGTGGCAGGATACAAAATTAATACACAGAAATCTGTTGATTCCTCTATACTAACAATGAACTAACTAGCAGAAAGAGAAATCAGGAAAACAACTCCATTTACAATTGCATCAAAAAGAATAAAATACCTAGGAATAAACATAACCAAGAGGTGAAAGACCTGCACGCTGAAAATTATGACACTCAGAGAGAAATTAAAGAAGACACAAATAAGTGGAAATTTATCCCATGCCCATGGATAGGAAACATTAATATTGTCAAAATTACCATCCTGCCCAAAGCAATTTGCAGACTTAATGCAACCCTGATCAAAATACCAACAGCATTTCTCAATGAACTAGAGCAAATAATCCTAAAATTCATATGGAACCACAAAAGATCCCAAATAGACAAAGCAATCCTGAAAAAGAAGATCAAAGCTGGGGGTATTATGCTCCCTGACTTCAAGCAATAGTACAAAGCCACAGTAATCAAAGCAGTGTGGTACTGGCACAAGAACAGACCCACTGCTCAATGGAGCAGATAGAAAGCACAGATGTAAACCAACACATATATGGTCAATTAATATATGATAAAGGAACCATGAATATGCAATGGGGAAAAGACAGTCTCTTCGATAACCGGTGTTGGGAAAACTAGACAGCTACATGCGAATGAAACTGGATTACTGTTTAACCCACACACAAAAGTAAACTTGAAATGGATCAAAGACCTAAATGTAAGGCGTGAAACCATAAAACTCTTAAAAGAAAACATAGGCAAAAATCTCTTGAACATAAGCATGAGCAGTATTTTCCTGGGCACATCTACTCAGGCATAGGAAAAAAAATAAAGAATGAGCAAGTGGAGCTTCATTACAGCAAAGGACACCATCAGCAGAACAAAAAGGCATCCTACAGTATGGCAGAATATATTAGTAAATGACTCATCTGATAAAGGGTTAACATCCAAAATATACAAAGAACTCAAATGCCTCAACAACCAAAAAACAAATAACCTGATCAAAAAATGGGTGGAGGACCTGAACAGACACTTCTCCAAAGAAATACAAATGGCCAACAGGCACATGAAAAGATGCTCCACATCACTAATCATCAGGGAAATGCAAATTAAAACCACAATGAGATATCACCTCGCACCAGTTAAAATGGCCACTATCCAAAGAGAAGAAATAACAAATGCTGACAAGGGTGCATAGATATAGGAACCCTCCTACACCGTTGGTGGGATGGCAAATCGGTGCAACTGCTGTGGAAAGCAGTATGGAGGTTCCTAAAAAAACTAAAAATAGAAATACTATTTGACCCAAGAATTCCACTCCTAGGAATTGACCTGAAGAAAACAAATCTCTGATTCAAAAAGATATATGCACCCCCATGTTTATTGCTGCATTATTTACAATAGCCAAGATATGGAAGCAACTTAAATGTCCATCAATAGATGAATAGATGTCGCGCGCCCCGTCCTCGCCGGCAAGAACAGCACGCAACAACAGCAGGATTCTTCTGCAGAAAGCTTTATTCTTCAGCTCTTTGTGAAACAAATGAGTTGGGCAGGACCCAGAGGGGAAGGAGAGGCTTGCTTATATAGTTCTCATGCTCTGACCTGGTTGGTGCGGCTCCATATGCCTTATTAGCATAACCATTTGGTGGGTCTCATTGGTCCTTATGCCAAGCGCAATTAGCATGTAGTTTAGTGGTGTGGGATGATTTGTCATTAGGAAGTTCGGGGCCTTCCGGCTGCCCTGCATTGGGCGCTATTTTCTGAGCGCGGCTGCCAACATCTCCCCCTTTTTTGTCTAACAGAAGCTCAAGGCGGAACTTGCCAGCAGAGGCGGAGACAGAGGCCTGACCTCCATCATACTTCCTGATGCCCCCTTTTTGGAGAGGGGTTCTGGGCATCTACCCCTATGCAGTCAGGCATGCCTCTCAGAGGGGTCCAAGACCTCTTGCAGTGCTTTGCCTCGCATCCTCTGGCTGGCGTTGGGACCGCTTGGTACAAAGGGTTTGGACCTTTTTTCTCAACCCTCTTGCACCATGAGCTTCTTAAAGAAAGCTGTGATTAAGCATTGAGGTACTCGGGCCTGGTGCAGTGCCACATGGGCTCAGGGTGCAAGAGCTACCTCAAGCTAAAGCCGAGCTTCCTTCTTAAGCATGTTGAGCCACACTTGGGGAGAGGCGCTAACGTCTATTGCCATTAGGGCTTGAGCAAGGATCACCTTGTCCTGCTTATGTTGGTTGCAGAGTCTGCATAACAACCAGAGTAAGAGCATGAGACCTCCAAGCAGGAACACGCCCATCCCAGCCATGCCCGCCCACTCCTTGACGTGGGAGAGAGCTCTGAGGAACCAGGAAGAGAGTCCTTCCGCTACGGAGATATCTAGACGGGTGGAGTTGATGTGGATAATTTCTCGCCGCAGCTCTTCTAGTGTCCCATCGAAGTCTTGGGACCAGTTTCCTGAAAGATACTGGGACAGGTCTCGTGACAGATTAGCTGCCCATGTAAAATTTTTATATTGAATGCTAGTGATGCAGAGGGCACAATATTTCCGCTCACATCCCAATTGGGCCATTTGCCAGAGCACCTCCATTTGTTCCTCCACGAGATCTATGCGTTGATTGAGGATCATTATTCCTCCTTTCAGTTTGCCATCAAGTGTGGACTGTTGGTCCAGGGCAGAAGCTACTGAGGCTGCAAGGTTATTGAGCTCTGTAGCCGATTTGATGGAGGTGTCTAAAGCTATACCAGCGGCGGTGGCTGCGACCGCGGTCGCGGAGATCAGGAGCACTATGGCGGCTGTAACACCGAAATCGCGCCTTTCTCGAAACAGAGTCATGGTGTTAGGGGCATCTACGGGAACAGGGACCCAACGGGGGATGCGGACTACCAAAGCATTGGTAAAGTTACGCGCATCCCAACACTGAGACAGAAAGCAGGTTTCATTGGAGCAGGAGTCAAAGCTACTATTGGATAAGATAAACAGAAATGGGGGGTATACGCATACTGGAGAAGGTGGAAAAAGGGAATTAGGTGACTCTGGACCTGATTTTGCTGAACACGTGTAGTTCTCGTTGTTATGGGTCATGATCATGTTCCAGTGTGCGCGCATGTGGTTATTCTCGCACCAAAAGGTGATATTTTTTACACCGATTCCCCCACCCTGGAGAGCGGAAAAGGGGGAGAGGTCGGTACACGAGCCATTGACTCCACACAGCATCCATTTATGGAAGGGGTTCATGCTCAGCTGCTGACGAAACTCGCCTTCGAGCACCTTTACTGGCCACCAAGCCTCATTGGCTGGCCGTCCCTCCATATCTGGGGAGATGGTAAACTCCTGCCTCTCAGTTGCCCACGTTACTACAGTTGACTGACAGTCAGTCCAGGGCCACAGCTCTCCCTCATAGTCGCCCACACAATGGGAGGCATATTTGGGTTGACGAGGCCTGTCGGTGGAATTGTTCCTGGGAGAGTGTACAAATGTGCCATTGATCCAGAGAACCATCTGGTGGATAGTCATGTTCTTATAGGACGGGCTCCCTTCCTTATTAGGCCCTTCAAATTTAGCTGACATAACGGGGAGGCTACTGGCCTCTAGAATTATGTCACTGAACCATCCGTATTTCCTCCGTTTCAGGGAGATACAGCCAGCTAGATTCTGAGTGGTGAAGCATAATGACCCATTAGTTACGAAGGATCGGTTTTCTCCCAGGGGAGCTACTAGGGTGTCTTTAACTAGGTAGGGCAAGTTCATACTAGAGTTGGTGGTGAAAAAGCGGGGAAAAACGGCTGCATTGAAATGGACAGGCATAGGCTTAGGAAAGGCAGACAGGATTCCCCATCTCAATACTCCCTGAGTCGGGGTCTCCAGTGTCAGGAGCAGGGTCAGGAGGTATAGCGAAGTCATCTCCTTTGTTTAGGACTTTCCTCGTTAGGCGCTCCGGGATCCAGAAGGGATTTTCTTCACCCTGGGGGAAAACACACACAGCTCCCCTGGATCTGATTATGATTGGATCCGGGCCCTTCCATTGGTTAGATAACACGTCCTTCCATTTTACTAGTTCTTGTGGGTCTTTTGGCCACTGATTATGGCGATCCGCTGCTGTATGGCCTTGAGCATCCAGATTCAAAAAATTTATAGTGAAAAGTGCTAGGGCTATGGCAGTTTTTGGTGTGGGGGGTATATCTTCAATTCCCCCTTTTTGTTTAAGTAAATAGGATTTGAGCGTGCGGTTCGCGCGTTCCACAATCCCTTGACCCTGTGGGTTGTAGGGAAGGCCAGTGATATGTTTTATCCCCATGTGATGACAAAATTGAGCAAATTTTGTAGAGGTATAGGCTGGGCCATTGTCTGTTTTCAGAATCTGTGGTAACCCCCATGCGCTCCAAGCCTCAAGGCAGTGCTGGATGACATGGGAAGCTTTCTCTCCTGACAATGGGGAGGCAAAGATGACTCCTGAACAAGTATCCACGGATACATGTACATATTTCAGTTTCCCAAAAGACAAAATATGCGTCACATCCATTTGCCAAACTTGTAAAGGCCTAATACCTCTGGGGTTGATCTTAACATGAGGTGTGGGAAGGAAGCTGCAGCAATGTTGGCAGCTAAGGACAATGTTCTTAGCTTCGGCCCTGGTTATGCTAAACTGCTTGCGCAGTGTTTCGGCAGTGACATGAAATTGTGTATGGAATTTTGAAGCTGTGGTGATAGGGTCTAGCAGGGGAAAAGCTATATTTCTGGTTGCGAGGTCTGCCAGGTGGTTTCCTTGGGTCATAGGCCCGGGAAGGCCTGAATGTGCTCTGATATGAGTTATATACAAAGGAGATTGCCTATGAAGTACTGCTGATTGTATCTGTTTGAACAAAGTGGCTACTGGGCTGGACGCTTTGATTAGCCCGGCCACTTCTAGAGATTTGACTGCATTAACTACATAACAGGAGTCAGACACAATATTTAAAGGTTCAGGAAAGATTTGTAGGACCTCTAAGACTATGCGACATTCCACTATTTGTGGAGTGTCAGGCGTGTAGCCTTTTGTCACAACTTTGCCATCATGGACATAGGCACCTGTGCCTGTCTTAGACCCGTCCGTGTAAACTGTTTTTCCATGAGGCAGCGGGGTTAGGCTAGTGACCCGAGGAAATACTAGGAGATGATTTTTGGCGAAGTTGATGAGGGGATGTTTAGGGAAATGATTATCAAAGGTTCCTGAGAAACTGTAAGCAAGTATGGCCCAATCATCGTTCATAGCACATAATACTTGTATCTGTTCTACGCTGTAAGGGGTTATAATTTTAGCTGGAGCCTCTCCGAAATGTGTCATGGAGGTTTTTACTCCTCTCAAAGCAAGTTTGGCCACGGCTGCTGGATAGTACTCTATTGTCCTAGCCTGAGAGGCTTGGGGATGAATCCAGATCAGTGGGCCGTGCTGCCATAAGACTGCTGTTGGCAGCTCCGGGGTGGGAAGCACACACAACTCAAAGGGTTCATTCGATTGCACTCTATTTAATTGTGCTGTCATCAAAGCCTGCTCTACTTTGCGAATGGCTTGTAATGCCTCAGGCGTGAGGGAGCGCGGTGACGTTAGTTGTGGGTCTCCTTCTAGGGTTTTAAATAGTGGAGTCAATTCAGTGGTGGGTATCTTTAAGTATGGGCGCAACCAATTAATATCTCCTAGGAGTTTTTGGAAGTCATTCAAATTTCGCAATTGATTATGTCTTATCTCAAGCTTTTGGGGGCAAATTACATCTGTGTAAATGGTTGCTCCTAGGAATTTGCTAACACTAGATTTTTGGACCTTCTCGCTTGCTATATTCAGTCTCCAATTTTCTAGGGATCTAGTGAGATCTATATATGCTTCTTCTATTTCTGCTGGTTGTGGGGAGCAAAGAAGGATGTCATCCATGTAATGGATGATCTTTAGCGTGGGATAGGTCTTACGAATTGGGTCTAGCGCTCGCTGAACGTACAGTTGACATATGGTGGGGCTATTTGCCATTCCTTGAGGGAGGACCTTCCACTGAAATCTGGCATCAGGTTGTTCATGGTTAATAGCTGGCAAAGTAAAAGCAAATCTTTCCCTGTCTTTGGAGCTTAGAGGTATAGAAAAGAAACAATCTTTAATATCTATTATGAGCACTTTCCATTCTTGGGGTAAGGCAGAGAGGAGTGGCAGTCCCCGTTGTACGGGTCCAAGCATTCTCATTTGAGCATTTACTGCTCTCAGATCATGAAGCAACCTCCATGATCCTGACTTTTTCCTGATTACAAATATGGGTGTGTTCCATGGGGACACAGAGGGTTCTAGGTGTCTCACTTGGAGCTGCTCTTGCACTAAGCAATGAGCTGCTTCTAATTTTTCAGAGGATAGGGGCCACTGAGGAACCCATACGGCCTCCTCTGTGAGCCAAGGTATGGGCATGGCATCTTCAATGGCCCCTATGAAAAACCCAGGCCATGACGGTCATTCTTTACTTTGGACAGGATGGGCTCTATGTGTCCCTGTTGGTGTTTCCCCAGCCCCTTGCCAGGGATGTATCCCATGTCCATCATCATGCCTTGGGCGGAGGTGGAGTATTCATTAATGAGTTTGAGGCCTAAGTCTCTCATGACATCCCTCCCCCATAAATTGACCGGTAGAGGGAGTACATAAGGGGTGACTGTACCCTCTTGTCCTTCAGGGGCTCGCCATTTCAATGGTTTGGCACTAATTGAAGGGCTTGACTCATATCCTAAATCCTAAACCTTGTAATGAATGTGAGGATTGGGTCACAGGCCACTTGGAGGGCCACCAGGTTGCAGAGATAATACTTTTATCTGCTCCAGTGTCTAGGATTCCCTCAAAGCTCTTTCCCTCTATTTGAAGAGTTAATTTTGGTCTGTCTGCTAAATCTAATACTATGAAGGCTGAATCCCAGTCAGAGGAGCCGAAGCCCCTTTCTCCCCTCTCCGTGTTGGTAGCAGGATAATTGGCGTGGAGACTAGGTAAAACTAAGAGCTGGGCTATGCGGTCTCCCGGGGATATAGGATAGATTCCTCTGGGAGCCGAACACATGATTTTTACCTGTCCTTCATAATCTTGATCTATGACTCCGGGATGAACTACCAGGCCTTTCAATGCAGCAGAAGAGCGCCCTAGGAGTAACCCAATGGTATTTGGTGGTAGGGGGCCTTTAAAGTCTGAAGGGATAGGCTGAACTCCCATCTGTGGAGTCAACACTATTCTGGTGGTGGCACGGATGTCCAATCCCGCGGAACCTGAAGTGGCTCTCCTTGGGGGGCCTGGTTGTTCCCGAATGACACTTGCGTGCTGGTTGCCCCATGTATTTGCAGGCCCTGGTGACGGGGGCCCCTCTGGGCGTTTTTTGGCAACTCTAAGGGTTTCCCTTCTATATCTTTAATAGACCGGCACTCATTAGCCCAATGCCTGCCTTTCTTACACTTAGGGCACAACTCAGGGGTCTTTTGGGTTGTTTGTTCTGAAGCTGGGCTCCTACACTCTCTCTTTATATGTCCTAATTTCCCGCATTGAAAGCATTTGATACTTCTGTTAGTGATCCTGGCTTGTTTGTGGCTCTGTAATATGGCCGCGGCTAGGCCCGCATTGGTGAGTGGCCCTCCTATTTCTCTACAGGCTTTCAACCAGGCATGTATCCCTTTTTGTTTCCAGGGTGTTATCGCCTGTCTGCATTCCTTGGTACATTGTTCAAATACTAATTGCTCCACTAGGGGCATTGCTTGTTCCTGATCTCCAAATATTCTGCCTGCGGCCTCCATCATACGAGCGACAAAGTCAGAAAATGGCTCGCTCAGCCTCTGAATAATTTTTGTCAAATTGCCTGATACTTCTCCTTTGTTGGTGAGGGCTTTCCATGCCTTGGCGGCGCACGTGTTTATTTGTGCATATACCTGTAAGGGGAAGGCGGTCTGGTCAGCTACCCACTGTCCTTGGCCCGTCAGCATATCATATGACCACGCAGGCTGTCCTTCGGCCGCGTTTGCGCGTGCCTGGGTCATGCTGATATCATGCCACAATGCCTTCCATTCTATGTATTGCCCCATACTAGAAAGGCATGCCTTAGTTACATATTGCCAGTCTGCGGGTGTCATGGCTGTCTCTGTTAATCTCTCAACTTGTGCTATGGTATAGTTAGCACTGACTCCATAAGCCCGAACGGATTCTGCTAACTCCTTAACTTGTTTATGGCTCAGGGGCTGGTGAGAGCGTACACCGTTATCCTCAAATACAGGAAACATTTGTCTAATTGCCTGAAGAGTATCTGGGTGGCAAAAGGAGAGTGCGCCACTCACGTAAGGTGGCAGGGCAACGGGCGTCGGGGGACACCCTGCTTTCATTTTTTCCTTGGTCCGCTTTTCAACTTTGCTGGTTCCCTTACTTCTACACTCTGCGGTTTTATTCTCTTCCCCTTCCTCTGCGGACGTTAATTCCTCCTCAGATTCCCTATTGGAGAGTTGGAGGTCCCTCAACTCTTTCCAGGGGTATTTACTATTTTCTCCGAGGCGATCGTCACTCGCTTCTCGGGGCTCTTTCGCTTTTGCCCTAGGCGGGCTTTCTCCCTCACTCTGAGGTTTCTTTACCTTCGTTTTTGTGGCCTTTTTTCGGCCGCGCGCGCTCTCTGTTTCCCGTTCCGTTTCTGACATGCTCTCTTGGATATCTGTCAATGCTCTCTGACCTTCTTTTATTACCTTTTCACATCTCTCATCTTGCAGACAAGCTCTAATCAGTTTCCAGAGGGGCCTGGTGCCTCCCCTCAGGCTACCCTCCTCCTCCTCTCTATCAAGATCTTTCCCCAGTTTGTCCCAGCTCAGGATTGAGAGGGACCCTGAACAAATGAACCAGGGGGCCACACGGTCTATCTCCTTCACAAAAGATCCTAAGACTTTGCTGGAGACCTTCAAGTTTCGCTCTTTGAGAGCTGTCTGCAGCGCCGTGACTAATGACGGTGCATTCCCCATGGTGCCTCCTTATTTACAGAGAACCATCAACCATCATCCTAAAAAGCAGGGGCCTCTCGGAACTTACCCCTCCGAGCTTTCTTCTGACCTGCAGTTCTGAATCCTCTCCAGATGTCTGAAGGGTCCTCCCTGTGCCGGTGATGTTCTGGTTCCCGGGTTTCGGCACCACTTGTCGCGCGCCCCGTCCTCGCCGGCAAGAACAGCACGCAACAACAGCAGGATTCTTCTGCAGAAAGCTTTATTCTTCAGCTCTTTGTGAAACAAATGAGTTGGGCAGGACCCAGAGGGGAAGGAGAGGCTTGCTTATATAGTTCTCATGCTCTGACCTGGTTGGTGCGGCTCCATATGCCTTATTAGCATAACCATTTGGTGGGTCTCACTGGTCCTTATGCCAAGGCGCAATTAGCATGTAGTTTAGTGGTGTGGGATGATTTGTCATTAGGAAGTTCGGGGCCTTCCGGCTGCCCTGCATTGGGCGCTATTTTCTGAGCGCGGCTGCCAACAAATAGATAAAGAAGAGGTGGTATATATACACAATGGAATATTCAGCCAGAAAAAGAAAAGAAATCCTGCCATTTGCACCATGAATGGATTTAGAGGGTATTATGCTAAGTAAAATAAGCCAGGCAGAGAAAGACAAATATCGTATGATTTCATTTATTTGTGGAATCTAAAAACCAAGTAAAACAAAATGAACAAAGAAGTAGTACACTCATAGACACTGAGAAGTGACAGATAGTTATCATGGGGGATGGGTTGGGATGGGTAAGGTGCATGTGGGGAATAAAAAGGCACAAAAATTCACAATCATAATATAAGTTGGTTATAGGGTTAGTACAGCATGGAGAATATAGCTAATGATTCTATAACATCTTTCTGTGTTGACAGACAGTAACTGCACTAGTGGGGGGTGAGGATTTCATAATATGGGTAACTGTTGGACAACTGTGTTATATACATGAAACCAATATAAGATTGTGTATGAACAATATTTCAATTTTTAAAAACTCTGAATAATGATATGACCTCAACTATATCAAAACCCCTTTTTTGAATCAAAGTAGCTGGAGTCTTAGGGACTGTAGCTAATGTGTGTTTAAAGTAACATTGTTTGCTTTCATGAGATTGTACATTTTCAAGTAGCCAGGTATTCTCTGGAGCATTTGCAGCTAGAAGACTTACAGATGAACGAAAATGTCAGCAGCAGGTGCCACCACAAACGTTTGATACCGTTCATATTTTCTCTGAGGAAGAATGAAAGCTTCAGGGGAGCAGCAAGCAGAACAGGATCTCAGCCTCTGACTCAAAGTGTTGAAGAGTCCCCACTCTGCAGTCTCGGTCCTGCCACAGGTGGAGTGAAAGAGTGATGGTCACTTAAATTTGGGGAATGATATTTATTGGAAGAAAAGAGCACATGATAGAAATGTACAGTGTTAGCAGTATTGGCTCTCTAGGAGGGTTTGACCATCTGGATAACAGCCTTGCAAATCATTTGGACAAATGATACCATTTGGAGGATTCTTCCAAACTGAGACTAAATGCCAGAACCCTTTCAAGAAGGTTTATACAATTCTGGCTCTTTTCCTCCTTCTGTCAGAAATTCATTAGGTGACATTGTTCCAGATACAGTTTACCCCCTGGGAAATGGCAATAATTATTCTAAGGTTTTTATTATGAGGTATTATTAGAAGCTTAATATCAATGGAGTAAATATTACACAGAATAAAAAAGTATAATTCAGAATGCAAAGATGAAATTATCTTAGGACTGTGGGCTATTCTTTCCTTCTCCCCCTCTTTCCTTAAGAAGGCAAGGAAAAATGTACTCTCCTAGCTCGTATGTACTGTGTTGATATAACTCAGGGAAAGACTGGAACTTGTCCTTGCTAGGAAATGTAAGTAAAGTTTGGGTAACACTTTACAATGTTACTGGAAGCAATGGGCCAGTTTATTTTAATGGTATCTGGAAGGATGAAGGTAGAGGACTATCTCTCTTTTAACTTTTAATTCGCAGGTAACACTGAGGCAAAAGAGAATTAATTTAATAGATCTATTCATTCATTCATTCCTTGCAGAGGTACTTTCAGTCAAATACCAGAACATGTCAAGCCAGAGCAGCTCAGAGTCTTATGAACAAACCAAATCAAATGTACCTCCTGGTACCTCCAGGAATCCTTCCCCAGCACAGAGTAGAGAGCATATCAGTGCTGTTGCCCTACTGCAGGCTTTTTGGTCTCATTGTAAGCTGAGTATGGGCTGAAGGAAGGACAAACAGATTATATGGACAAGAAAAGAAAAGTATATGTAACAGAGTCCATTTTTTGATTAACACAGACCTACCAGAGAGGGAGAATGAAGGACAAGTACCAGGATACGTCAGATGGGGCATTGGTAGGTTGACAAAACCAGAAACTGGTCCTGAAAGAGCTTTTTACTTTGATCTTCTGGTCTCGGTGACTCAAAGCTGGGTAGGGGGTGAAACAGGTACGGGAGCTTTGCCTGTCTACTCATGGTTCTAAAGCTCATACTCATCAGTTGCCAAAAGAAGCTGGCATGGTAAGGTGTGTTATGGCTTCATTAGAAGAATGTTCTTCACTGTAAGAATCTTCCTTTACTCCACCAGAAAACTGACTTAGGTCATCACATATTTCCTGATCTTTTTCAGTGTGACTTATAAACTGTCTAGGGGCTAACCTGCTTCAACAAGATGATAGAGACCCATAGTTTAAAAAGATATAAGCAGATCACAGACTTAAATGTAAAACTATAAATTTTTTTTTTATATAAGAGAAAAATCTTTGACACCAAGGGCTAGGCAATGAGTTCTTAGTCCTCATCAAAATCACAATGCATAAAAGGAAAACTTGGTAAGTTTGTTTATCAAAGTTAAACTTTTGCTCTGCAAAAGACCTGTGCTGATTCCAAGAAGGAACTAGCGGTTACCAAAGGGTGGTGGGAAGGGAGGGAGAAGGGAATTCAGGGGCACTATAATTAGCAATCACAATATAGGGAGGTCACTGGGAAGGCAGTGCAGCAGGGAGAAGACAAGTAAATGACTAGCCTCTTACTTATGTGATAGTGACTGCAATTGGGTGGGGGGTACTTGATAATATGGGTGAATGTTCAAACCATTGTGTTGTTCATGTGAAACCTTCATAAAATTGTATATCAGTGATATTATAAAAAAATTCTGTGCCAAGACCATTCAGTAGAGGGAGAGACCATCTTTTAAACACATGGTTCTGGACATTTACATGCAAATGAATGGAGTTACCTTGCACCATATACCAAAATTAAATCAAATGTATCAAGACCCAAATGGGAAGAGCTAAAACTGTAAAACATTCAGACCCTCCTACTATTGGATCTGACAATGATTTCTTGGATAGAATACCACAAGCACAAGGAACAAAAGGAAAAAGAGATTAAATTAGATTTCATCAAAATAAAAAACTTTAATACATCAAAGGACATTGTCAGCAGAATGAAATGGCAACTCACATAATGGGAGAAAATTTTGTAAATCATGTATCTGGTAAGGGATTAATATCCAGTATATATATGAAGACCTCCTACAACTCAACAACAAAAAAACCAAATAGCCCGATTTAAAAATGAATAGACGCTTCTCCAAAGAAGATACTTAAATGAACAATAAGGACATGAAAAGATGCTCAGCATCACTAATCATTAGGGAAATGCAAAGTAAACCCACAATGACACACCACTTTACACCCATTAAAATGGCTACATTTTTAAAAAAGGAAAAGAAAAACAAAATAATGATTGTCAGTAATGAGGTGGAGAGATTGGAACCCTTGTGTACTGCTGGTAGGCATGTAAAATGGTGCAGCTTTATGGAAAATGTTTTGATCAATTCTTTAAAACTAAAGATGCTATTATCGTACAACCTAGCAATTGCAATCTTGGGCTTAGTCCAAAGAAATGTTCATACAAGACCTGTACACTAATGTTCTGTAGCTTCTTTATTTGCAATAACCACAAACTTGAAACAATTCAGTATCCTGTAGTGTGTGAACAAACAAGCTTTTTTTCAAGGGTAGACCCTTGCCGTGGAATACTACCTAACAATAAAAGGTACCAACTGTTGATGAACACAGACCTTAGATGAATCTTGAGGAAATTATGTTGCATAAAAAAAAAGTCCATTCCTGAATTACATACTGAAGGGCCCCCACCAGTAAGATGGCAAACTTCCGGCTTCTCTTCGGGGTCCTCAGTTCCCGCCGGCGCCACCTGAAGCCCAATCACCTCTTGCCCCCCTCCCAATCCCAGCGCCTAGCCAACAGCCAACAGCCCCGTGGAAGTGACACCTCAATCAATTCATGCCCCTTCCTATATAACCCAGCACCTTTCCCTAATAAAGCGGAATTCTCTGGTGAATTGCTGCTGTGTGTCGCTCCTTTCCTTTCATTGGTGCCGAAACCCGGGAGATGGGAGACCCCAACTGGGCCCCATCTTTCTCCTGACACCAGCAGCAGCTTGCCCTCGTCCTCTTTTTCCGGCGCTGGCTCATCACACTCACCACTCCTCTCTGGCCTTTAGTTAAGTTTTCCCCCCGGAGTGGGCCACTCTTCCCGGAGCTATCGCAGTGCCATTGACCGTGATCATCCGGCAATGCCCTGACGCTCAGGGACGAGGAGAGAACTCTCCCCGCCTCAGGCCTTCATGGCTGCGGTGGACCCTCAGGCCCCTCCTCCGACAGTCATAAACGCATTCACCATCCCTTCCACCAGTGCCGAAACTTTTTAAGCAAAATTTCCCCGGGGTGGGCCACTCTTCCCCGAGCTATCGCAGTGCCATTGACCGTGATTGTCCGGCAAGGCCCTGACGCTCGGGGACGAGGAGGGAACTCTCCCCGCCTCAGGCCTTCATGGCTGCGGCAGACCCTCAAGCCCCCCTCCAACAGCCATAAATGAGGTGACTCCTTTGCAGATGAGAACGCTCCCTTTTTCCCCCCCACCTCCTTCTGTTCCGTCCACCGAAATCTGTTCTGTCTGCCGAAAACTCCTAGCGCTAGATACCTCGTGACTCCGGCAAGCTGCCTTCTTAGGGAAGTCTGGGTGACAACCCACACTTCCTAAAAAATTCCGACTCGTGTACGAGTTTCCGCAGACCACCAAGGATCATCAGGGACGCCCTTGTCTCCTTGCGGTCTGCTTCCAGTCTGAGGATCTCCATTCGTCTTCCCCTGTTTGTCTCCTTCTCTGTCCTTTAGCCATGGGAGCCTCCTCATCCCTCCCTGAAAGTTCACCTCTTGAGTGCCTGCTTAAGCATCTGGCTACCCTCTCCCTGATGCCTGATATAAAACCAAAACTTCTCCGTAAATATTGCTCCCAAGATTGGCCGACATACCCCCTAGACAATAACAACCAATGGCCTGCAGGGGGAACTCTTGATCCTAACATCACTCGCAACCTCTTTAACTACTGCCAGCACCTGAAAAAATGGAAGGAGATTCCCTATATCGAAGCTTTCTGCCTCCTCCTCCCCCCACCCCCTCCCAAGTTCTCCTAGCCTGCAAGCCGCCGCCCCCACAGAAGCCTCCCCTTCACTCCCCCTTCTTCTCCTACAACAGCCCTTCTCCCTTCCTCCCCCACCATCTCCTCCCCCATCTCACCTCCTCCGCCTTCGTCCCCCACAGATTAAGCCTGAGCCTTTCAGCACCCCCTTTAACTAGGTCCTGGGGGCCTCCTCCATCTTTGCCCTCATCACCTGTTTCTCCCCTGTTAGGGACCACCACCTTTGTCTTCTCACATGTTTGTAGGGAGAATGGGAAAGCACCTTCCCCCATGTCTGAACGCAGCATGGGAAAGCACAAGCTAGAGAACAACCGGTGCAGTCCTTGAAAGTTATCTGTCCACAAAAACATATCTTGTCCTCGAAGATGAGCCAAGACTCCTCACTCTGAAAATAGGGAGACCTTGAAGATGTGTAGAAACACCACCCCTGCTTCTAGCGATGCCCTTCCCCCACTTGCCAATGTGGCAGGAATGGAGAACAAAGAACATTCTGTTTACGCATTCCATAAGCAATTAACTGGAGCCCTGCTGTAGCTCAGTTAGTAGAGCATGAGACTCTTAACCTCAGAGTCATGAGTTCAAGCCCAACTAGAGTGGCAGAGGCAAGCAGCTGGGCTGCTAGCTGGCGACACGTGGGTCCCATTCTATCTTTCTTTATTTTCTTTGCCCCCCTTCCGCACTTCAGGACCTGCTCGACTAGGCGCGGCTAGACCGCGTCACTCCCCCACAGACTGAGCCAGAACCCTTCAGTCCCCTTCAGACTCCGTCCCGAGGGCCTCCCAAAATTATCGCCCCCCTCTGGGAGGTAGCAAAACCCGAAGGCATCGTGTGCGTTTACATTCCTTTCTCCTTAGGAGATTTAGCCCAACTAGAGAAACGCCTAGGTTCCTTTTCCACTGATCCCACGACATACATCAGGGAGTTTCAATGGACCCTCCAGTCTTACAGCCTCACACATCATGACATTTTCATGCTCCTGGCCAATACTCTCCTCCCTGAAGAGCGTAGACGAGTTTGGGACTTCGCCCAAATGCATGCTACCAAAACCCACAGGACTGACCCCACCTATCCCCCTGGCCCCACTGCTGTCCCCGAACAAGACCCACACTGGGATTATAACACTGCCATGGGTCTCTGCTCTCGAGATATTTTTGCCTCCTGCTTAATAGCAGGTCTGAAAAAGGCAGCTCGTAAAGTAGTCAATTTTCAAAAGCTCCAAGACATAATTCAAAAGAGAGACAAAACCCCCTCCGAGTTCTTAGACAGACTCACTCAAGCCCTATTACAGTATACCAACCTGGACCCAGAAACACCTGAAGGAAGACATGTCCTTATGACATACTTCCTAGCACAAAGCTACCCCGACATTAAAGCTAAACTCAAAAAGTTAGAACAGGGCCCCGCTACCCCACAGACTGAGATCCTAACAGTGGCCTTTAAAGTCTTCCATAACCGGGAGGAGGAGAAAGAACGCCGTAAACAAAAGGCTGATCAGGCCAATTTCCAAATGTTGGCCCAGCTGATAAAACCACAACCTGGGCGCCCCTCTACAAACAAGCCCCCCCCCCAGGAGCTTGTTTCAAGTGCGGAAAAGAGGGACATTGGTCAAGGGCGTGCCCCTCCCCCAGATCTCCTACCACCCCATGCCCCAGATGCCACAAAAAGGGCCACTGGGGGTCTGATTGCCCAACCACCCGAAGGGGAGGCTGGATGAACAACCTCCATCCTAAGCCCGCCGTAGTGGGGCTGGCAGAAGAAGATGGACGGGGCCCGGGAGCTTCTTGCCCGACCATTTCCATCACCAAACAGGAGCCCAGGGTTACTTTAACAGTAGACGGTCGCCCCATCTCCTTCCTCCTAGATACAGGAGCCACCTTCTCAGTCTTGCGAGAATACCAGGGCCCTACCACGCCAGCCATTACTCCTATAGTCGGGGTAAGAGGTAAACAGATTTCCCCATTAAACCCCCCCTCTTTTATGCACAATCCTAGACAATCCCATACCTTTCTCCCACTCCTTCCTGGTTATGCCCCAGTGTCCCATCCCTTTACTAGGACGAGACATCCTTTCCCTCCTCCACGTTTCCATACCCCCTAACCACTTCAGCCTTCATAGGCCTCCAACCCATCATTCAAGATCTCTTAAACAAAAATTACCTCAGACCCACTCACTCCCCATTTAATACCCCCATATTAGCTGTTAAAAAAACCAACGGACCTTTCTGCCTTGTCCAAGACCTTCGCCTTATCAACATGGCCATTGTCCCTATCCATCCCTTAGTTCCAAATCCATACACCCTTTTATCGCAGATCCCTGCCTCAGCATCCCACTTCTCAGTCCTAGATCTCAAGGACCCATTTTTCTATCCCTCTAGACCCCTGCTCCCAAGATTTTTTCATCTTCACCTGGACAGACCCATACACAAGACATTCTGAACAACTCACTTGGACAGTTTTGCCACAAAGCTTCCAAGATAGTCCCCATATTTTTAGACAGGTCCTAGCTCAGGACCTCAAACAGTTTCATCATGATCAATCCAAGTCCACCTTATTACAATACATAGACAATCTTCTCCTCTGCAGTCCCTCGTGAGAACAGTCTCAACTTGACACTGCCTCCCTACTTAACCTTCTAGCTTCCAGAGGTTACTGAGTATCCCCCGTCAAAGCTCAAATCTCTTCCCCTCCTGTCACTTACCTCAGATTCCTTCTATCTCAACAAAGAAAGTCTATTACCTTAGACAGAAAACGGCTCCTCTCTGACCTGCCCATTCCCAAAACCAAGAGAGAAATCCTTTCCTTTCTAGGCCTGGCTAGATATTTTAGAGCGTAGATCCCTAACTTCTCCCTCTTGGCAAGACCCCTATACAACCTCAGCAAGGGCCCCCCTAAAGAACCGTTATCCTCCTCACCCCGACACTCCTTCATTAAGCTCCATCAAGCCCTTGAGGAAGCCCCAGCTCTCCATCTTCCTGATTTGTCGAAGCCCTTCTCATTATACATTCATGAGAGGTCCAGTCAAGCTCTAGGAGTCCTAAGCCAATATTATGGCCCATCCTTTGCCCCAGTAGCTTATCTCTCCAAGCAATTAGACCCCACAGTTCGGGGATGGGCCCCCTGCCTACGAGCATTAGCCGCTAGACAGCTCTTGCAGAAAGAAGCTCATAAACTGACATTCAGGGCGCCCCTTACCATTCTGTCCCCACATCACCTAAAAGATCTCTTAACCTACAAAAGTTTACAGACTCTCCCTCCCTCCAGACTCCTGACCTTACTGTCCTCTTTCCTCCAAAATCCCGTTCACCCCCTTTGCCATCCATACCCGAATTATGACTTTTTCCTCCTTTACTCCTCTCTCGCTTTTTTTCCTCATTCCTATTGTCTTCCCCGCCACCCCAGCCTCCTTTGTATGGCGATTCAAAGTCAGACAGACTTACACACAGCATCAAACAAAAGTTACTGCCCCATTGCCACACCAGACTGCCCTCTGAAAAGCTGCTCTGAGCCTTTATACCTCCACTTTCCTCCCTCCACCGAAGTGTTCACTAGCAGCTACCCTTATTCTCCCTACCTCTGCTTCCTCTATGACCAAAAACAAGCCTATTGCAGGTGATGGCCAGACACCTACAGGAGATGTCCCTACTAGTCTTGCGCCATTCACTACATGGGTAACTTCCAATACCCACAGTATTACTCCTCCAACCGTTTCATGAAATATCCCAATGGCTCATTCTCCTTATCAATCCCAGATCCCTGGGACTCTCGATGGGCTGCCGGAGTCACAGCCTCAGTTTACTATGGGGGGTCCTCGACCCCCCACGGTACCCTTCATATCTCTCGAAAGTATGTTCCCTCTCATTCCCAGATCTCTCAAGTTGCATCAGATATCAGACATTCTGAAAAAGTCATTATCCAAACTCTTGACGGCGCCTCTTCAGTTTCTTAGCCCCGCCCCTCTTCCCATTTCTCTTACTCTTCATTACAGCTCATTCAGGACACCACCATCTTTCTCAACCACACCCTTAACACCCCCAATTGTTTCTTGTGTGCATCACTACAGCGCCCACTGCTGGCCACCATGCCCCTTAATATTTCCAACTACTCCTTCCATGCACAAAGACAACCCCTCTGCCCCCTGGCAGACATACCCTATGGGAACCAGAATACGCAGATAATCTCACCATCCACCACTGTGTAGGCCCAACTCCACCCCCCTCCAGTGCACTTCACTGCCTCTCTATCTACACCCCTACCTCCAGCTCTAAGACTTTTACGCAACCGGGACACTTCTTTTGGTGTAATCGCAGTCTTTTCAACTCACTGCCTCTCAACTCTGATACACCCTGCATTCTCGTCACCCTAATCCCACAGCTTACACTTTACAGCATGGCAGAATTCCTTGAGCTCCAACCTCCCTTGCCCTCGCGCACAAAAAGGGCTGCTTTCCTTCCCATCATGGTCGGTATCTCTTTGATCACCTCAGCCATTGGAGCAGGGTTTTTGGGAGAAGTCTTGGGTCACTCTCTATGGGCAGTTAGAGATCTCGACGCCAAACTTGAGGGAGCCCTGACATCCACTGCCTATTCCCTAGCCTCTCTCCAAAGACAGGTCACTTCGCTAGCTAAAGTCACCCTTCAAAACCGGTGGGCCTTAGATCTGCTTACAGCCGAGAAGGGCAGCACCTGCGTAATCCTTCAAGAGGAGTGCTGCTATTACATCAACAAATCTGGCATTGTGGAAACTGACATCACCAAACTCACCGACCTTGCCTCCAGCCTCCACTCTGCTTCCAATTCCAACCCATTCTCTTCAATACTAACAAACCCCCTCCTCACCTAGCTCTGGCCCATTGCAGGCCCCATAATAATCATTCTTCTCGCCTGTCTCTTCTTACCCTGTATATTAAAGTTCATCAAATCCCAAGTCAGAAAAATCTCTAATCAAGCTTTCAACCAGCTTTTACTCAGGAACTACCAGCTTCTGGCCACAGAAGATCCCTCACCCTCACGTGACCTCCTCACCATACGCTGAGATGGACCCCTCTCTCCACTGGAAACTGTTCCTGGAAACAATGGCCGCAGACGCCTGGCTCCTGACACCCATACCCTCTTGGCACCATTGGAATCAACAGGTCCTCGACCTATGGTTACAGGGAACCTTAATTGATTTCCAACCTGAAGAAGTCCACATCTACTCATCCTTACTGTGGGGAGTCCTATCAACCCTTTCCTCCCAATCCTCAAGCCCTCACTCCTTTCTCCGCCCCCGTTCAGCAGGAAGCAGCCAGAGAGAAAGCAACGTCCACAACCCCATAGAGGAGAAAGGGGGGAATGAAGGGCCCCCACCAGTAAGATGGCAAACTTCCGGCTTTTCTTCGGGGTCCTCAGTTCCCGCCGGCGCCACCTGAAGCCCAATCACCTCTCGCCACCCTCCTAATCCCAGCACCTAGCCAACAGCCACCAGCCCCGTGGAAGTGACACCTTAATCAATTCATGCCCCTTCCTATATAACCCAGCACCTTTCCCTAATAAAGCGGAATTCTCCGGTGAATTGCTGCTGTGTGTCACTCCTTTCCTTTCACATACTATTTGATTCAATTTGTGTAATATTCTTGAAATAATAAAATTATAAAATGGAGAAACGATTAGTGGTTGCCAGATACTGGAAAGGAGGGAGTGGGGGAGAGAAAGGGCTGTGGTTATAAAAGTCCAGCAGGAGGACCTTTGAGGTGATGGAACTCACCTGAGAGCAGCCCTTCTTTTAGGAACATCTGTGTGTTCCGTACCTTGACTGTGGTGGTGGTCACACAGATCTACACATGTGGTAAAATTGTATAAAGCTAAATACACACACACGAAAGGAATGCATGTAAAGCTGATGAAATCTGGATGAAGTCAAAGGATTGTATCAATGTCAGTAACTCGGTCTTAGAATTATCTTGTTAACTCTCCACTGCTTCCAAATTTTGGTTTCCCATAGAGATGTTCCTAAAAGGGGAGCCAAGGTGAGGTATAACCATCTGTCTTCTTCTGTGGTTATACAGGATGTTACCACTGGGGAGACAGAATGGAGGGTATACAGGATCGCTCTCTATTCTTTCTTACAACAGCTTGTTAATTTGCAATTGCCTCCCCCAAAAAATGCATAACCGATATAAAAATCCTGAGGAAACACCAAATAGTTCCACTGGAAGCTAATAATACAACTATCTATAGACTTACCCTTTTCATGTCCCAAGGCATCCCTTTGAGTTAAAAAAAAAAAAAGGGCAATTTCATCTATTACTAGGTGAGCGTAAAAGTATCGTTTTCCCAGAATTTGGATATAGGGTTGCCCTGTGAGAGTTAAAACAGGTAAAAATGTAACTTAGCAGTGTAGCCATTCGCCACCTTAGATGCTTGCACAACAAAATGAGACCAGCAATGTGTACGGAAAGATATTCAAGGAGTAGAATCTCAGGAAGGTAGGCTTTCTTTGAGTACCTGTGTGAGGTTAAAGTATTAGGTTACTTTTTTTGGAGAGCCATCTGAAGAAAGAAACTGTTGCTACTAGGAAGAGTGTCTGCTTCCTTCTAGAAAAGCCAAAGCTGAGAGAAGGAAGTGCTAAGGTGTCCTGAGCCCCGCCCCAGAGGGAACCTTGTCCTCACCAAGCCTTGCTCTGCTTGGCGGTTACAGTCCGCACGGCTGCCACTTACGGCACATGCATTATGTGTGAGATGCTTTACCTGCATTGTTACTAATCCTCAGCACAAAAACAGAAGTTATCTCTATAATTAAAGTAAGGCCTGAGAGATAGACGAACTTGTCAGAGATCACACGGCTCTTGTCAGAGATCACACGGCTCGTGAGCGGCGGAGCTGGGTTCAGCCTCGTGGGCTGCCACCCATTTCCATTCCACTCTGGCGCCTCTCTTGAAAGGAAATGAGCATGTAAAACCATTGTAGTTTGGTGCCGTGGTGTTAGAATTATCTTGTTAACTCCCCACTCTACTGCTTCCAAATTTTGATTTCCCATAGAGATGTTCCTAAAAGGGGAGCCAGTGTGCTTGTCCATTTGGCAGTTGTATTTGTCAGGATACGTTAATAAGTTGGCATTCTGGTTTGTTCACCAATCTATTGTAGAAATGATTTATAGACCTGAATTATTATGAGACTGATAATTCTGGGAACATTGGAGCATTCTGTTATTGCAGAACTATGAGACGCTGGACCTGGGCTGACCTCCAAGGTTCTCCCATGCTCTGAGGCCTCATCTTTGGGGTCCTTCTCCCTGTCTTAGAATTCAGTCTTCGTACAGTAAGATGGAGAAATGGTGTTTCAGATAAGTCACTGGCCCAGGCCCAGAGAGCCAACAACTAGCAAAGCTGAAGCTGAGAACTAGATCTCCTAACTCTTATTCCAGTGCAGCCATTTCACCTGTACTCATCCTGTTGAAAAATCCTATTTCAGATGTAGATCTAGAATAATTGGTTTACATGCTCAATCAACAGTCCCTTTTTCTGTACTCCCTCTACATCCTGGCTACTAATGGAATTATTTTTGTTAGCATAATTGATAACTTTATTATAAGCCCACAATTTTCTGGCTATAGTAAATGAATAGACACTGACTAGCCATATTGAATATGCTTAAAATGTTCATCATTCTTCCACATTATATAAACTGGATAGTCATGCACCATGGTTCGTAGAAAAGCTTTTATACATTGCATAGATTACTACATATAAATAGTTGTATTCATTAGGCCTGACCTCAGTTATTTCCACCCTCTGGTATAGTAGCTGGCACAAAATAGAGTGTTGATACTTGTGACTAGATTGGATTGGATTAGATGAGGTTAAACCAATTGAAAGTGGCTCTAATGTTTTCATCTCCTAGATTCTTTCATTTAGACTATACCAGGAAGACGTACCCAGAAAGGTGTTTAGACTATAGCATGACTGTTCACAGACACATTATTAGGTCCAGGTATCTGTCCTGTGGCCTGAAAGACCTACCTAATCAGGTAGGTCAGATCTGAGAATCAAGACCTTTCTGACACCTTGCAGGTCACCAACCTCAAGGGAGGGCCACATTCTCTGGTCTCAATACTTAGAAGGTCCAAGGAGTCTCCGAACATGAAAGCAGGTATTATGGAGGTGCTCAGAAAGGTGGCACTGCTGGTTCCAACCTGAGAACGACTTGCTGCAGTTCATTGGAAAACCCAAACTATGAGCAGGGAGAGCTCCTTGGAGGCCCGTGTTCATCCCATTGCCTTGTTGGGCAGGTCCCCTGTGCGCATCACAAGGGCACTTCAGGTCCTTGGAACACGTTTTTTTGTCTTGGGGATTGTTGGCATCCAGTGTCTCAAATAGATTTTGTCTGATGGTTTGGGGCCAAGAAGTAAAGTGTTAATTAGTTATTACTTTCTATTGTATACCAGTAATTTTTCATAGACACTTCTGAAGCTTCTGTTTTGCACTTCATTTTTTGGGGGAATTTTTCATTCATATATTTTTTGCTTTCAAAAATAACATCCCAGATGCCTGACATCTGTACTTTTTTTGTTGTGTTTGTTGGAACTGATTTAAAGTTATACACAATGCATTATTTTCCAGAGCATTCATCTTTAGAGTCTTCTGAGGATTGTTGCTCAATAACGTGATGATTTGCAAAGCATTTGCCATTTCCTTCTGCACTGCCTGTTTAGTAACGATTTGTTTCTAACACTCTTGTCTGCTAAGCTGCGGACATATGTACATGCCGGATCCATAGATCCATAAATGTTAATAACAGCACTCAACGTTGGTTGGGGTATGCCTTTGGTACCTGGCTCTTCTGAAAGTCCTATGCCAAACCCTTCTCTTCTTTCTTAAACACCCTAATGCTTGTATAAAGATAAATGTCTTCATGAGAGATTTTCCACCAGTTCTTAACTAAGTATATTTAAAATAATGCTAGGTAACCATCATCCCTGTTAACTGCTCAAGGGGTTTCCCGTATTTGTAGGTGGCAGTAATGACACTGATTTGAATCATGTTTTCATAAAATACATTTTCTGTCCAGTTGAAGTAAACTTTTCTGTCTTGAAAGAATGAGGTGAGTTTTTGCATTAGTTATTAATACCTGTTCATTTATTTCAGTCCTACAGGCATGGATGGGAAGAAATGCAGTGTATGGATGTTTTTACCTCTTGTGTTTACTCTGTTTACTTCAGCTGGATTGTGGATAGTGTGAGTATTCTCTTATTTAGTTATTTAAGGACTCTGTGCAATGTAGATAGAAATGTAAAGTTGTGGCAGTATGTGGCATGCCCATATGAATGTATTTACAAACATTTCAAAATACTGTTTACTAATGCAACCTTGCCCTTTATCTATTACCCATTGTACACAACAATGGTAATCAGTTATGCAAAGGAAGTAATGAAGAACACTGGATTTATTTTGTGTTCCTGTGTTCTTCCAGTAATGAACATTCTATAAACTGGTGATATGGATTCATTATTTGCAAGATTTGCTAATTTGACACTAACATGCTTCATTCACAGTCTAGTTCATAGTCCAGTTTTTTTTCTGTGACTAGGTCTGGTATATTTAGAAAATGAGTATCATTACATTGAAGTCTTGGCTTATCACAACATACTCCCATGCTTGCTTATTTCAAGTACTAGCTTATTTCACTCCTAGACAATAATTTTAGTCCCTTGCAGTTCATTAGGACAAATGGACACACATTCCTGAAATCTAGAAAATGTGAATTCTAGTTGTAGTCTGCCCAGAGTTACAAGGTCTTATTTCTTTGTTTTCCAGTTTCTGAATTATAATGATTGTCATTAATCTGGGGGATGTTTTGAAATTTTAAAGAAAATATTATTAATAATGATATTTAAATTTCAAAGAGCTAAGTGATCTATAGATAAAGCATTATAATAAAAGTGTTTTCTCAGAAAAACAATGAATATAATTTAATGTGGTTAGTCTAATAAAACTGGAAAATGAGTCTTTTTAAAAAATTTCTGTGTTGTTCAAACTTTTACTGTTCTTTTTTCTTAGATACTTTATAGCTGTAGAAGATGACAAAATTTTCCCATTAAACTCAGCTGAAAGGTAGGGTTTATCTCTGGGTAATTCATTGTTCATCAACAAACACAACAAAATCTTTGCTACTGGTGAGGTTAAATAATTGTGCTTTAACCTGAGCTGTGTTTTTTGTTATCCAGGAAACCTGGTGTGAAGCATGCACCATACATAAGGTAACTTGATAACTTTGTTCTGATCAGTTGGATCTTAGGAAACACTGGGGTGGGGGTGCTGTCTTAATTCGGTCTACTATAACAAAGTCATCACACAGACTGGGTGGCTTATAAACAAGTTCATTTCTAACAGTTTTGGAAGTTGGCAGCCTAAGATCAGGGTGCCAGCAGCCTGGTCAGGTTCTGATGAGGGAGGGCCCTCTTCTGGGTTAGACCGCTGAATTCTCATTGCATCCTCTCAGTAGGAAGGGTGAGGGAGCTCTCTGGGGTCCCTTTTATAAGGCATTAATCCCATTCAGGAGGGCTGCACCCTCATGGTCTATTTCCCTCCCAAAGGCCCCTCCTCTTAATACCATCACATTGGAGTCAGCATTTCAACATATGCATTTTGATGGGGCAAACATTCAGTCCATTGCAGAAGGTTATAGATTTTTATATAGTAATAATAAAACACTTCATATTTTTCAAGTATTGCAGGTAATGAACCTCCTGCAAGCTGTGTATTTAGTCAAGTCATGAACATGGCAGCATTCCTAGGTAAGGAGAGCATGGAGAATGCTTTATGTGCTTTGATACATTTATTTTAAATTCTCCCAAGCCCATATCCAAAGCATGGTTGGCTTAGTTGACAGTCTGGCATCACACATGTCAATATGATGAAGCCAGCTTTTTGTTTTGAGGGTCTATTTTCTCACAGATCCCTTTATATTCACCCTGCTTACTTAAATTTTCTCTTCCCTTTGCCCTCTTTGTTTTTTCAGTGTATTCCTGACTTTCTTATACTGCATGAAATAATATATTTCTCATGCCATAAAATTGTTCACAAGAATGTGATATTGTGCAATATGTTTCCTTTAAAAAGAATGCCTTATTTATTCCTTCACTGGCAAAGATGAAAAATGCATAGGATCTGTGAAATATTGGTGTGTGTAGATATTGTCTTTAAATCTAAACGTCAGCATAAACATCAAGGTGACACTCTCCCCTGTGCCTATATACACCCCAAGCTGGCAAATGGAAATGTAGGTTTAAAAAATTACATTAAAGAAACCTTTGGTTCTGCGTAGACCCAATTCCCCACTTTTTCTTCAGGGTCCAAGATTCTCATTTAATATCATGTCCCCTCTGTTCTGTGAGTGCTTGCCTCTGGGAACCAGCTGTGCTGTCTCTCTTTTTCCAAATCCACCTGATATTACCATCTCCTCAAGGCCACACTTCCAGTGTCTTTCAAAAGGTCAACTAGCTATCATCATTGGCATGCTGTGGGGAACGGGCCAGTGACAGCTAAATTTTTCAACAATGGTTTTCTGGAAATGGTCCTTTTGCATGGCTAGGCTCTCACTCCAAATAAGACAGAAAGGTGATGTTATTACTGAGGGAGTATTTGGCCTTTGTGTCACCTGTCTCCCAAAGAGATGACCTATTATTTATATATAACTCTACTCCCAACAGTTCTACTCACTCTTAACCTGTTCTTTTTAATGTTTGCTATAGGAAAAGGGAAGACCTCTAGAACTCACTGGAAAATTAAGGGGGGTGGTTGGTCTAACATGCAAATCACGCAGAATCTTGGTTGGTTCAAAAGGCTCAAAACATGAGAAACATGGAGAAGGTTCCATTGTAGGCTCAAAAAGAAGCACACGGAGGCTTCTCTGGAGCTAACTGTGTTTTCATCAAAGCCTTGCCCTACCCAGGCTTCTCCAAATAGGAAATGTCTGGAAAGCAGGGACTGCTGAGCCACCACTAAGGACAAAGTTAGGTATATCCTCATGCTGGGGTTGCTGAATCTTTAGGGAAGTTCTTCTCTTGAGGCCCTTGGTAGGCAGGATTTTCACATCCCAGATAGTCCCAATTCTGAGAAAGATAGTACTGTACTTACAGCAGCTAGTGCACATGTGGGCACCAGCGGCAGTCCAGCTGGGTCACTGCCCTCAGCCTCAGATCTGCCAGGAACTTTAATGCTCATTCTTGTTGTCTGCTCTTGACACCACTCTTCTGAAAAGATCTAATAAGCTTATTCATACCAAGATATAAATGGCTGCTAAGGAGAGATCTGCATTTCACAGGGCACTAAACCCTGAGAATGAATCTTGAATTGCAGGGTCAGGGAACTTTCCTAGCCCCTCTGCAGTCACACCACGTAGGCCTGCAGTTTAGTGTCACTTTTTCATATGCTCATCCCCAAAGGGTGAAGTAACAACAGTAATTAATAGCAATCATTTATATTCCAGGCACAATGCTAAGTGCTTTACACATACTTCCTCACCTAATCACCATACACCGGAGACTGCCCTTATTAAAAAGCTGTCACAAGCCATCTGTCCTCCGTTGGAGAAACCAATGACCATATTGGAAGACACATGTTGTTTTCTTTATATTGTTAAGACAATTGATATTTACCAGTAGTCTTTACTGTGTAATCTAAAAAACACCAATTTGCATAGCTCACAAAGTTATCCAGTTAAAAAGCTTATGATTAACTAATTATAAAAGCATTTCCAAAAACAAAGTAATGAAAACAAGTTCCCCTCTTCCAGATGACATCTGTCATCATCTGACCCTCCAGTCCTCTCCTGCCCCACACGAAGCAGTGAGCTTTTCCTAGCTCTTGCTATAAGGTATTGCAGCATCCTGTGTTTAGTCTTTATTATCTTTCATCATTTTTAGTGCCATCTGGTAGATGCAAAACTGATTGAAATTAATGTTCAGTCGGAGTAAACCAACAATTATTTATTTATCAACTCTGGGAGTGAAAAAGAATCAGTTTGCTAATGATCTTTCTCTAAACTATGGATGCTTTAATTTCCCCAGGCCTGTCCCTGTTAGACCTCAGATTATTACTTAAGATGACATGACTGACTTTAAGGAACAACACGGACTGCCCCTAAATCATTGCTTTGTGGCAGCCATATAGATTCTGATTTACAATCTACAAATGAATCAGTGTAGTACTGATTAAAATTAGTTAGCAAAGATCTTTTATCTTTTCAATGAGTTAATGAAAGTTCAAATGCTCAATTATTTTCTTTGCAGAATTAGTTATGCTCTCTGCCCTGAATCCACACTTTTGTTTCTCCTAGGGTAAAAAAAAAAAGACCTAAGACAAATTTCTTGAAAGGAATGTTATTTTCTGCCCTGGAGAGATTGTGAGACTAAAGCTAAGCGCTGAATGATTTCAGTCACCTAATGGCAGCTGGTCTCCCTCCTTCAGCCAAAACATATTGATTATTATGTTCTACTGCAGTCATAAACAGGAATTAGTGATGCATAAACAATAAAACTAAACAAAACAAAATGAATTCATCCAGGCACCAGTTTAGAGCTGCAATGAAGAGCTGCTCTTTTGAGTTTGAACTTTAAAAACCCAGTCAGCCTCAAAATTCAAAATTCAGTAAAGAAAATAGGCAATTATTCTAATATTTATGCTCTTTTAATATAGCTTAACAGAGGACATCTGTATAGCAAAGGACTGTTCTAACTATACCAAAAACAGAAGGGTGGACTTTAAAAATCTTTTCTAAAACTGTTAATAAAATCTAAAATGTTTAATGAACCTAAAAAGTATATCTATTGACTGGAATATCAATATGGTAAAAATTGGTTGGTATATATGAAGATGGCTGTGAAATTCCCCTATGGCCCAGAGTCTTTTTCAAGCATGTATAATTAAATCACTACTTGCTTCTTGAAAATGGATTTCATAACAGATAGTCTGAATCTGCTTCCATTTAAACCTGTTAAAGGACCAGAGTCTTCATTGTTTCCATCACCCTAAAAATTCAACTAGAATCTATTTCAAAAGGGAAGTGTGCCTAATTTGAGTTGATTAACAATGGAGTTACTAGGTAAAGAGGGCAAAATGTGGTGTTTGGAATGCAAGTCTGGAAGTTAGGAGTGTTGGGTTGCATTCCAGTCTCTAAGTAGGTTTCTGTTTCCTGCTTAATTTCATCATCTGTTCGTGATAAAATGATTTGTCATCCATATTACAAATGGGAATTTCAGCAGTGCTGGGACCAGGAGCTGATACATGCCCATGTTTACTGGGAGGAAATGAGTAACACAGAGACCGTTGACCCTCATCCTCTGGGTATTGTGCACCAAAGCCCGGGATGGGTCAATGGGAAGAGCTCTTTCAGAAATGGCTTGGGCAGAGGTTTAGGCCTCAGGCCAAAGTTTCAACACAATCCTCTCCCTGCAAACGAACGAAAACCAGAGTTCCCAGAGTAGTAGTCTTCATGAGTCATTTTTAAAAGAAACAAAATGTGCTGTCTTGGTAGTTTGTCATATCCTCACTAATATCCATATACAATTAATTACCAAGTGTCCCCCATGGTGCTGCATAGACTTTCTGGTCTTAATCTAATGGCTCTTCTCTCTGAGGATCTCTCGGGTCAGAGTGCTTATGTTGGATCTGTCCCCGCTTCCTCCTCCTATTCCTATCCTGAAAATTAATAAATTGTGCTTGTTGTTTCATCCTCCAGGACAGTTTTTGTCATTAGTAATAGACTTCTGATACAACTTTTAACTAGGCCCCTCGAACCGTTAGATTGGGAAACTATTGTCCACTCATGTAGAATTTATTACTTTTACAATCGAGAGTGGGCATTAGCTGAAACATAAACATACTAAAAGCTTAATCAGAGATGAACAACTTGAGATTTCATAAACTGTGGCTTATTTCTATTTGGTTTCTGAAACCCACATATTAACCAAGCTGTAACCACTCTTTGATAGAGGTATTGGGACTGAAAGTCAGCTCATTGAGCTTAACTTTATAGCCTGAAACTATGAAATTCAGCATACTTGGGAAATGGCAGATTTATGGGTGGGTTCTCTGTTAATGGCTACCAATAATGCAGGGCCTGTAAACAAGGTAAAACCTTTAGCCAACAATTACCTATTTAATTGCTGTTTCAATAGAGTAGCTCTTGAATTTCTAATTATGGTCCTGGCTAAGCCTTAATGTCAAAATAAATTGTCTTAGGAAGCATTAAGTGAATTTCCTTTCAGGTAGATAGAATTCATATTAACCAGGTGCTTTTTTCATCACTCGTAGACTCACCTCTCCCAACTTTTTGTATAAATATGAAAATATCCCTGCACTAAGCATTTAACAAAAGGGGATTCTTACATTAGTGGCTTGAGTACAGACTGTCCTCAAGGTTACTATTTAGAAGTCAGGTTTGAAATCTAGGTAACTTCCTTCATTCAGATTATGTGATAGCAATTTTATTAGAAAGAGTGGTTTTTTGAAATAAGTAATTGGCATTATTTGGAAGAATTAAGCTTTCTTAATGAAAGAAGAGAGGGAATGCGAACTCAACAGTCCAAGCAGGTTTATTGCTGAACCTGAGGGGGACCCCTCTGTCCTGGCCAGCAGAAAGAAGGAAAGAGGGTTTTAACAGGTCAAGAGGCTTTGTATGGCCAGGGCTTTGGTGGGCTCTTTGAGGGGAGGGGTCAGGGGAAAGGTGGGCTTGTGGCTTGCTGACATGTCCTCTGAAGGATGCTTATAGCCTAGGTAAGATGACACCTAGGTCTCTCTGAGATGGTGAGTGGGCTTATTCGAAAAGGCGGTACTCAGGTCCAGATTCTTTCATTTAATATGATTAGTATGATTTTTAGTACATGCCAAACCCCCAAATCTTCTGCATTAAAATCCAGATTTCATAATTTGATTACTGTAACTGCTCTTTAGACTTATCTTTGTCCTTTGACAATGGTCACCTCCAGAGTAGAATCAATGGAGTAAACCAGTAATAAAGTGATTCTTACCCTTATCTTTGTCTTCCTTCCTGTCCCCAGGAATGATTGCTGGCACAGGGACCAGCAGGTTTGTCTAAATGTGGAGCCTCGTCTTCTTCCCTGTGTTCCTGCCCTGTTAACATTCTCAACTAAAGGATGGTTGAACCCAGGAATCCCTGTGCCATGGACTGACTTTATCCCCATCTTAGTTGTCAGGTGTCAGGCCTCTGCTCTGTCCATGCTCTCACAAGCCAGTCTGTCCTGTGCTGACCTTGATTTTGAAAACTCTGAGAACAACACTGTCAGCAGCTCCATTTTCTTTGCATCACCCAAATAACACAGAACAGCCCTGTATCAGCTACTCTAGCTTCCTCCTTAGCTGCGATAACAAAACCTCGAAGGAATCATGAACATCACATAGAAAATTTCTTTAAAAAATTGTCACTTCAGAGATTGAAAAATGTACTATGGCAAAAAGTTTACTTTTGTACACTGTGGCTTTAGAACTCTGCCTCATAGTCTGGATATATGAGTTATATTGTTAAATTTTAATATTTTATTGTATCCCCAGCTCTTGTGGTAGCTGTTCTGCGCTTCATACAACTGAAACCAAAGGTTTTAAATCCATGGCTGAACATTAGTGGATTGGTGGCGCTGTGTCTCGCATCCTTTGGGATGACCTTACTTGGTAATTTTCAGGTACTTCCATTTGGCCTTTTTCACCTCCATCTCACTGCACCTATATGACTGTCACAGCCACTGAGGTAGAGTCACTGTATGGCCATAAGATTCTGCATGAGTCTTAAAAAAAAATATGTTAATAGTGGTCCCTCATTTAACTGACACACAGGTTCTTCAGCACTCTGCCCTTCCTACCTAATTCCCATTGCACATGTGAGGGTCTTGATTATACATTGAAAATACAGCATGGCTATTAGGAAAACCAGCTACTAAATAGCTGTATATTTTCTACAAAGGATTTCAAACTGCTTTATATATTTTTACATAAGAAATTATATTCTTTCTGGCAAACTAATAGGATCATTGCCTTTCTGTAATTAATCACTGAACATCCCTTCTGGATGAAAGCTTGCATTTCAGATAAGCAAGCTCACATAGGAGTCAAGTTTGAGAATTCAGAGCTTCTCTAGAACACCTATGACTTGTATAAAGATATACAACACTAACTCTTCTTCCCAGAAATTTAGAAGCCCAAGGTCATAGTGATGCCGGGGTTCTTGTTTGCGGAGTCAAAGAATGAACTTAGCACACACCCAAGGTAGGAGAGCCAGGGAGAGGCTTTTATTGAGAGATACAGTGAGAGGACAGAGCTCCTGGCTCAAGCCAGGAGGGGACAAGAGAGCCTATGGTGGTGGATTTATAGGCGGTTGAGAGAAAAGGACTAGGTATTCAGACCCACTAAATGGTCTCTAAATGTTTATCTTTGAAGAGACACTAAGTTTCTTATCAGTCTTCTGGATTATTTTGCAGAGTTAACACAAGAAATTTACTGTTCTGATTCTTGCTCAGAATAGCAGCTTCTTGGTTTGGGAGCATATTAATCAAGACTGACTGTCTGGGTCCCAAGGTGGGCTGGGTTATTGTCTGTTATGTTAAGAAACCTATTTTTTTCTTTTTGGGTTTTAAAATGCAAGCTTACCTTCAAGATGGAATCTTTCTTGTTTTTACTATGTTGTTTGTGACTGGGCTTGCTTGCCATATTAATTGCCCGGGTTATCTATTACTTGATTAGAGGCTGGAGGAGGAAAAGCAGCATCTGGGCAAAGTTAAAGAAGATAAGCTGGGCCTTCTAGCAGGCTAAAGTAAATTTTATAATAGCCTCATTTAATTGACACAACGAAGACATGGGCTGTGCTGAGGTATTTTCTTATCTGGGGAATGTTCAAACAGGCCGTTATTCCTGACTTTTTAGTCTTAACTAATCTCACTGAAGAATGCTTATATTCCTAGTTTGATATTTTACTTTAGAGAATTAATGTGACTCTGACTGGGAGTTTTGGTAGGGATCTCTCTCCAGAGGCCTTCACCCTACTCTGACTACACCCACGGTCCCTGTCTCAATAGTATTTAAGAATAATTCACCCGCATCTTCACTGGAACAACTTTATTAGTAAAAAAGGCAAGGGGACCCCTGCACTGTTACAATAGTTGTCAGATTTCCCTGCCTCCATTCCCTCCCTGGCATCCTCCAACCTATGCTATACGCTGCTGCTAAAAACTTCCTCCTTGCAGTCAAACACCCAACCTGATACTTCTTTCCCTGTTGAGTAAAATCCAAATGGCATAGGCACTCAAGGAAATGTGGTAATGGATTTTCTAAGACTGGTGCTTGTCCTACCCCTCAGTCCTGATAATTCATTTAACCAGGATAACTGATTTCCTAGGACTTTCCCTGGCACATAGTAGCAACTCAACAAGAATTTTTGACTTGTTGGATTATTTACAGGTAGGCAATCTCACCAATTCCTCTATGCTAGGGCTCCTCCCATATCAAGCTAGAACAATAAGAAAGCTGCTTTCTTAGAACACATTTTCTAAGACAGTGAATTATCAGAATGTTTGAGAGTTTATCCTGTTAAAATCTAAAATGCTCCTTTTTTTATTGCAATTTTGGTGGGAGTCTCCCCCGCCTGGCCTGTCTGTGCTGCAGATGCTGGCATGTTATCAAGTATTCAACAACTGTTGTTTCTCTCCACCAGGGCCTGGATGGGCATTACTGAGTAGACATTTTGTTCTTTACTTCAAAGTCCTAGAAGAATCCCAGAGATTGGGTTGTTTTGGTGAACCAAATGTTCAAAACCATGAATGATCACACTACATATGAACAACAATTTCTGGAATATCTACAGAGAATACACAGGAAACAAATAACAAATTAGTTGCCTATGGCAAAACTAGGGTGCTAATATATGGAATGGGAGACAAACTTTTCGATATATACTCCTTTTATCATTTTTTAAAGTTTGAGCCATGTAACTGTATTATCTATTTTTTAAATTAGGTTAAAAATAATAAATGGACTGTGTACAGCCGGGAAAACCAATTTCCTAGAAGTAAACTTGGATTTGAGGAATCATTATTTAAAATAAGTTTTGAATATATGCCTTGTACTATGAGGGGGAAAAAGTGGCTTTTTCTAAAGAAGTGGAAAAAATCTTACAGCCTAAAGGAATAGAAAAAATTGTAAAATTCAGAAGAAAAATTTATTTGATACAACTATTATTCACAACAATGTCAAACAAAATATCTGAAAGCAATGCAATTCCAAAAAAAATGTTTTCACCATGTTTTAAAAGCCATCTCTTCAACAATAGATTTTGTTTTCCTATATGGAACTAACTATATGTAATTATTATTAAAGGTGTTTTAACTGGCAGATATATTTTTAAAAGCAGTGGATAATAATTTGGGCAGTTTACATCTCTAACCCCCAATTGAAATAACCCAAGTGGGTCTCCTTTAACCTATTAACTCTATAAAAACCTTGACCGGGAATCTTCAAACACATGTCCTGTAATTGGTCTACAGATACTGCAAAAGCTCATAGATGGCAGTTGTCTTATTATAATAGAAAAAAAAATCCCATTAACAGTGAATTCGTCACATTACATTAAGCAGGCCAGTTTTATAGAAGATATCTAGTTATCTATGTCAATAAAATGTTGACCAGCTTAGAACTGGTCCTCCTCAATTAGTATATATACAGCCAGATCCCACATTTCATTTTTTAGTCTGAAAAACCGTTTGGGGTGTATGTTTGTAGAATTGTAGAAACTTTGACAACTCTCTTTGGTGTGTAACTCTCCTGCTTTTTTCTTTTAATTTTTCCACAAAGCATTTCTGGAAAATAAGTAAAAGGAATAGATCACCACTGCCTGTATGATTTTTCTGAACAAATGTTCTGAGGCTTTGGTATGTTTTTTTTTCCTTTCTTGCCCTCAGAGTTCAAACCAATAGAGAACAGACACAAAGACCCAGTGGAGATGAAGGACTCCAGTCTTTCTAAAATCTATCATCCCATTATTGGGACATCACTTCATCTACTTTTTCTCCCTCACTATTCCATTGGCTCCTAATGTCTTTTCTAAATGTGCCTCCACACGTCATTATCTGTTCATCCCTTAGCTTGCGAATGACGAAGAAATCCATAATGTTGGAACTTCCTTGACCTTTGGATTTGGCACCTTGACCTGCTGGATCCAGGCTGCACTGACCCTCAAAGTCAACATCAAGAATGAAGGAAGGAAAGTTGGAATTCCACGAGTTATTCTCTCAGCATCCATCACTCTCTGTGTGGTCCTCTGTATCCTTTGAGGGTGAAAAGGCTCTTTGCCAGCGAGCTGAAATACAGATAGCTTGTTCATGTAGGAGATGAGAAAATTGCCATTCCCAATTGGTTAGGATGTACTGTCGGATCATCTCAGAATTTTAGACAAAATGGAAAAGTAAATGCATATAAAAACAAAAACTCTCAGACCTATTTTTCATGCCAAAGAGGAGATGGAGAACTAAAAATGAAACAAACTCTGCCGCCACGATTGCATCTGTGTGTAGGAATGGCGTAACAAATTCTCCTGATTACTAATGATGTAAAATTTCTCTTTAGGAAAACATAGAATGCATATCAAAAGGGAATTGTGGTTTTTACCGCCCTCCATCTTAATTTTTTTTCCCATTTGTGACTATTAATGGCCCTGTTCTTTCATTAACTGTAAAATGAAGGAACAAATACGTTTATATCTTTCAGGAAAATGATTTTTCTAGAAAACAAGTTCAAGAACTAGTATACCACTGCACGTATAGTTGTTCCGAATATTTGAGATTTTGAGGTGCTAGTCATCTCCTGTCCTCCCTCAGACTTTGAACCAGTGGGAACAGACACAAGGAGCCAGATGAGGGTGGAGAAATCAGACTTCATTCCTGGTAAACTTGGGAAGGAGAAAGCCGCAGGCCTATTTCACACCCTGGAATTTAACTCACCTACCCAGTAATAAACAGAGAAACCAGGGAAAGGAAGACGAAAGTGTTTCATTTAGCTTAACTCCAGACAGATCCCAGAGACAAACCTAGGATGAGCATGGTGACTCCACCTACTGGTAGCATGGCCCAATGGAAGCCAGCCAGTTCTGATCCCACCAATCAGAGCAGTCCCTTATGCCGTGGGGCGTGACCTTAGTGTTCACTCCAATTGGTCCTCCTCAGGAAACCAGAGAAGAGAGTAAGGTTCCTAGCGGCAGCTGTACAGCAAACACAATCACACATCCTACGTCGTATAATAGCACGTTTATTGGGCACTTAGAGTGTGCTAGGAGTACTCTAAGTACTTTAAATGTATCACTTCAGTCCTCATTCAACAGGAAAAAATGGTGAAGTACAGGCTAACTTACCCAAGATCGCACTCTGTGGGGATCTTGATTTAAACCCAGGCACAGTTCTTGGACTCTTAGCCACTACACCATCTCCCCGCAGAGAAAATGGGTTTAAAATATGGAAACATTTAGCGTGAGAGATGTTCTCTAGTTAGTGGACTATTTGGAATCCTTTATTCTTCCCTTACAAACTGCCATTCAGTCATTTTACTGGTTTTTGGAAGTTCTGCATTCACTTAAGAGAACGCTTGAGGACTTGAAAACCAAGCCAAAAAAACTTTTTAGATAGCAACCTGATAAAATATTTTATGAACAAAATTGTCAGAACTCTGCCAGTATGCGATTTGAAGATTTATCCCTTCTCTATTAAGTAATATTTCTTTGGTAATATTTTGACCCCTCAGAAGGGTATGTGCAGACTAAATTATCCTGAGTTTTGAGCATATACCAAAAAATTCTGATCCATGTTGTTTCTAAACACTTGGAACCATTTCTTCATTCCCAGGTAAATGGATCCAGGTCTAGTCAGGAAAACAAAGTTTGGCTGAAGTGGTTGCACACACTCCTTTGTTCCCTGAAAGTCTCCCAAAATTTTCAGTTAAAGTTCTGAAGATAGAACTAATTCTAACGAGCATTTTGATTTTTTAAAATGTATATTGCCCTTGGCCTCTTGGCCTTTCATTGAACTATGCAGTGAGCCTTTCATATTCCCTACGCATTTACTGGTATATATATGTGGGTTTGTGTGCATATATAGCCTCTCTCTCTCTCTCTCTCTCTCTCTCTCTCTCTCTCTCTCTCTCTCTCTCTATATATATATATATATATATATATATATATATATATATATATAAATAAAGACACACACACACACACACACACAGGAGTCTCTCATCTATTGTTTTCATGTCTATGTTTTCATTTGGGCACAAGTTTAAATGTGACACCAAGAATGAAATTAGACTATACAGTATTGTCTGAAAGTCAATAGTGAAAACTAGACAGAAGAGGAAGAGGGGCCACTTAGTGTTAGTAGCACTGCTGAGACAAGCAAAGCTTATTTACATGGTGATAGTTAGCAATTTGATATGTTCAAAATTGTTTCTGCAGATAGAAGATGACTATGAATCCATTATAATTTTCAGTAATTTTAAAAAGAGTTTAAAATAATTTTCTTGGCCAACTAATTATTTTGGAATCGTAATCCTCTTGCTAATCTCACAGTTTATTAGGTGACCACAGAATATGATGAATGCATGGCCTGGGGGTCAGAGTGCTTATCTTTGAATCCCAGCTACAGCACGCCCATGTGACATCAGGCAAGTTACTTCCCACTTGGCCTCAGTTTCTCTATTTTTTATGAACTGATGATAATAGATTTGTTGTGAGGAATAAGATTTTTTCTGAAAGCACCTAGAAGCATGTCTGTCACAAAGTAAGAGTTTAATAATGTTATCTAGTATTATTCATGTACACAGATGTTTGTGTCTGGTAAGCTCTGTCAAACTAAGATTTGCTGCTAGTGCGGGGGACGTGTAGACTTTGCCTGTAACCTGTCTCTGCCCAGAAGAGCCCAATTTTAACATGGCCAATGTGGGTACTTTCCTTGACTGCTCCTCCCCAGACTTCATCCTTATGGCCCAAGGCATCCACATGTATGCAGCCAGGGTCCAGTGGGGCCTGGTCATGTGCTTCTTGTCTTACTTCGGCACCTTTGCCGTGGAGTTCCGGCATTACCGTTATGAGATTGTCTGTTCCGAGTACCAGGAGAACTTCCTAAGCTTCTCAGAAAGCCTATCTGAAGCTTCTGAATACCAAACCGACCAGGTGTAACCTACCTGTTTTACTTGCCAGTGAGGTGGGTGTGACAGTGGGGCAGGGGCCAGGAGGACACACCTACAGGACTTGACACAACCTCACGACACATTTTACACGCACACGCACACGCACGCACATGTTCATGGCCACATTTTCCAAATGAACTTTACAGGGTGAGTTAGTTTTTTAATGAAAAAGCACAAGCCCTTATGTGTCAAAACATACGCAGTTGCAATGAAAATATATGCACGATAGAGCAAGCACCTTGTGCGTGATCACCTCTCTTTCTCCCAGTACTCCCTGCTCTTCTCATTCTCTTCACCTGCTGCAGATATGGTGACCATCTACCACAGAGTGGGGCGGGACAATGTCACACAGGGGTAATGCCAACTCCCAAAGTGGCCTTCTGACCCAAAGGGCTTGGAACCCGCTGCTGAAGAAGTTCTGAATCTGGCTCCAATAGTCTTGAATGGATAGAGTATCCTCTACTGGGATGGAAACTGCATGGAGATGTGAGCCTGTGTACCCTATGCTCAGGCATGGCAGTAAGGACAGAGCTGCCCACAAAAACCCCCTTCACTGTCACTCAGTGGCTGGCTGTGTGGGCTTGGTGACAGGAACTCGCTGCAGGCTGTGAGAGTGAAGCCCGCTGCCAGGACCCGGACTCCCCTTTGGGTATTTGTAGGGACCTGGTCTGCCACGTATGGAACAAGATGCAGGCAGTGAGGCTGTAGGTTTGTTTTTGCCTCCATAGTATGCTATGTACAGTTTTTGTTTTATATTTCATGGCTTGCTTGCTTTTTTAACTTCAGGCAGTGAACTATTAGGGGTCTCTCAAGGCCTCATGAGTTAAAAAGATGTAGGCCAAATAAAAGAGCTGAGCTCGTTTTCAACTCAACCATGATAAAAGAAAAAAAAAGGTGACTTGAAGGCTTAATTTGCTGCTTTTATGTTTGAAGCTAAGAAAATGTTCACAAAGAAGCACAATGCTGTGTGGAGGTAATAAAAAGAGCTCCTGCTGGACATTTATAAGAGAGTTTTAGAGCATCTTGTGACAAGTCCAAATCAGGGGAGAGTTTCTTAATATAAATCTATAGCTCAAACTTAGTTGGTTTTTGGTGTGTGTTTTTTTTTTTAAGGGCTTTTCATACTTGGGATTTGTAGAAGTCAAATGAAAGATTGCCCTCCCCTTAAAATAAATGGTCTCAGCTGGTCCTCTCCTGCCCAGCATGTAGTTACCACCTGCTAAGAGTTTAGAACTCAATCTGCAGGCCTGGGCTCATGCTTAAGTGTGCAATTCTAAATTCCAAACGTGTTGGGAGTGGGCCAAGTTGATAGACCCTCCATGAATGCACTTTGTTTTGAGAAGTTCCCAAATTTACTTCACAGGGGCCTGAGATTTCATTGAATATAATGTGAAAAACATTGTTTCTTAATTCAACCCAAACTCAGCTTCTTGAGGAGAGGGGTCAATGACTTATCTTTGTATTTCTCTTCACCTCCTAGCACAGTGCCTGGCACATAATAAGTGCTCAACAAATGTCTGTAGAATAGGATTATGGTGAATTAAGAGTAGAAAAAAGGAGTGTCAGAAAGACTCAGAGATGAGGAAGACAGAATACATGACTGTTTCAAGCAAGACAGGGATGTAAGAAATCATAAATAAGGATTAGATGGTGGGTGAGATTACCTATAAGTGATAAAGTAAAATGTGAGGAAAAGAATCAAGAACATTTTCCTATTAAAAAGGCATCTTATTGTAAATAGTCCAAGATGACATTTATTATTTTTGAATACTGCTTCTGGGGTTTTTTTTTTTTCATTTTTATATTTTAAAATTTTTATCAGAGAACAAAGATTTACGAAGTTTTTGTTAACTCTAAATCCAAATTAAACAGCTTTTGGTGATGCACTATACACTTTCTTAAGAGTGTATCTAATAGCACATTTTAGCAGAATCAAGCAATGATTGGCATTATTCATTTGGATCTGACCACTAAATAAAATTCTTTTATTCAGAATTGTGGTTTCTTTGGCTCTGACACTAACATTGCTACTCCAATATTGAAGCATGTGTAAACCCATTCAGACATTTGAAAATGAACTTCAGTGTTACCCTGGTAGTGTATTTCTAGGGTGTTTTCTGACACCAACAACTAAATCTCTGATTCTCTCCACACCAGATGGGTCCTTATTCATTTTGGTTCTGACACTGACACCCAGTTATCAGACCCCACAGGTTTAATTAAGGGCTCAGTCCCACAAAACTGCCCTCACTTCAGATGCCAGGTCACCTTACTTCTGTCCAACCTAAAATCGGGGATTCCCCCTACTCCCCATTTAAGTTCCATAATTTGCTAGAATGGCTCACAGAACTCAAGAAAAACAGTTTACTCCCATTTGGCTGTTTCTTATAACAGATGTAACTAGAGGACAACCAAAAATGGAAGAGATGCATAGGCAAGGAAGTGGAGGGATGCAGGGGCACGCCGTCCTCCCAGCATTTGCTGTGTTCACCAACCCAGAAGCTCTCTGATTCTCTCCGTTCAGGAGTTTATAGAGCCCACTCTCTGGCACAGACTGGACCTTTTCCCCAGGGGTTGCTCAGGAGGTCTAACACTCAGTCTTTCTTGGAACCAGCTTCATCCTGAAGCTAACTAAGGCCCCACCCTAAGTGACCTTGATAGGGAAAAACTTACAAGGACAGAAGTCTGGTCCAGGTGGCTCCCTTCTGCTGCTCTTCTTAGCGAAGACAGCAGAAACTCCCTTAACTTCACCCTCCCCTTCACTCCCCGCTCTGCCAGGCACTTACTCCCTAAACTGCCTCCCCCTTGCCTGCTCATTTGCTGTGCAAGTAGGAATGCTACAGATACAGAAGCAGAAAGGTACATATTGCTTCCTCTGCCTTTGTTCCGGGCTCAGACTTTTGGGAGATTACTCCCATCTGAGCCCACCAGTGTGAAATAAAGCCTCAACCCTCCAGACCTCCGAGTGCTGCTTGGTTTTTCCATCAGTGATCCAGTCCAGGCTGTCCAGTATTTTCTGTAACACTTGGTTCCCTGATCGGGAAACCCAACTGCGCTGGCCCTTTGTTGCCATCAGTTTGGGGTAACAGCGGGGCGGTGATGGAAGGGGAGATCGCAAGGGAGAAGGTGACCTTTCGGCAGTCTCCTGCCCAGTCACCCGCTCCACTGTTACCGCCGGACTCAAGGAGGCTTGGCAAGTGAGGACCTGTTTCCAAAGTCTAATCCGGTAAGGCCCTGGGGCACCTGACCCAGCCAGTCCCACCCGTTGGGGTGGAAGGGGTGCCCGATCACCTCCCGGAGACTTCTTAGAAGTCTCACAAGTAGACATTCCCAGGAGGGAATGTTTAAACTCTGGTCTGAGTGTGTGAGTGAGTGTGCAGGGCAGCTGAAGTCATTCAGTGTGCCCTGAATCTGTGATTCCACGGCCTGCGCTACAGAATCTGTGTGGCTCTCATCTGCATTCATGGTCGGCCACCAAGACATAACGGTGACTCAGCTTCAGCTGACCTGGCCTGGGACTTATACGGGTGCACCTTAGTCAAGGCTGATCAAAGTCTCTGAGAGGAGTGCGAATGGATGGGCATCTGACTGGTCTCCTCTCTAGAGGAGGCAGCCCTCCCTTGTCTGTTGTTGTGGCACCGTCCAGGAACACGTCACAGGGTCAGGGCATAGTAAACGCACAGTCCTTGACACTGATCAAGAATTTCAGGGAGGGAGTTTCAAGAGACTACAGAGTAAAATTAACTCCCAGCAGGTTAAAAACCCTGTGTGAATCTGAATAACCCACCTTTAGTGCAGGGATGGCCTCCAGAAGGGGCCCTACATGTCCCAACAGTCTGCTAGGTCTGCTGGGTCATCACTGGGGATCCAGGTCATCCTGATCAGTTCTCATATATTAATGGTTAGGAATCGCCCAGACCCTTCCCCCTTGGGTGCAATTCACTTGTAACAGGCAGGGACAGTGTAGGGTCTTAGTCGCCTCAACAAAGAAACCTACAAAGAATCAACAGAAGCCTGAGCCTCCGCAGATTCTTGCTGGTGACCCGGAGAAGAGCTAATATTGCCCCCACCTTATATGCCCCCAAGACCATCAGCACCCAGCCCCCGGGGTCCCTGATACCCCACTGTGGTCAGCCTCCCTGCCAACTCCAGAACCAGTGAACCGACTCTCCCCTGGACCAGCAGCCAGACTGCACCCTCGGCTGGGAGCAGGTGCCCTTCAGATGCCAGTGCAAGAGATGCAGGAGCCTAAAAGATATAATAAATATGGGAGTATCCAGCCTAGCCAGTCCATGTTTTACTATCAACCCTTCTTCACAACTGACACCCCATCAGAAAAGCCACAAACCCTGGTTGATCTCATAGAATCCCTCTTGCAAATCCATCAGCTGACCTAAAAAAAACTGTTAACAGCTTCTCTGCACCCTGTTCACAATGGAAGAGAGGAGGCAGCCAGGGTCCTCGGTCAGGGTGCATGGGCTGAAATTGCTGTCCCCAAGGAGCACCCCAAGTGGGACTTCAGCACCCCTGAGGGACAGCACTAGATCTACCGATATCAAGATGCCCTCCTTCAGGGGATCAAAGTCGGGTCCAAAAAACCTATGAACATGACCAAAGTTTCTTCAGTCATTCAACAACCAGGAGAATCTCCTAGGGACTATTATGAAAGACTGTGTGAAGCTTATCGCATCTACACCCCCTTCAATTCTGAGTCACAAGGAGCCAATAAATGGTCAACACCTCATTCATAGCTCAAGCAGCCTCAGACATCAGAAAAAAAGCTCTCCAAAACTTGAAGGCTTTGGCAGGATGAATATCACTCAGCTGATTAAAACTGCCTACAAAGTATATCCAAACAGAGAAGTTCAGGCAGAGAGGCTCAAAGAAAAATGAAGAAAAAGGCCAGCTTCCTGGAAGCTGCCCTAAAAGAAAGAGAGAGATGACCAAAAGGCTGAGAAAAGCCGGCTGCCAAGAGGGGGGAAGCCTAGGATGCCCCTAGCCAGGGACCAGTGTGAAGAGAAAGGGCATTGGAAGAACGAATGCCCCAACCGAGGCAAAGCCCTAAAGCCCAGTCGCTACCAGGAAGAGCCCCACAGGGAAAGGCTCACTGGCCTGGCAGGAACAGACACAGATTGCCAAGGGCTGGGCTCTCTTGCACTCAGCCTCATGAACCCACAGTCAAAAATGAAAGTGGGAGGCCAAAACATGAATTTTATGGTTGACACAGGGGCAGAACACTCTGCACCCTCCCTGAGCCCCCTTCAGTAAAATGACTGCAACTATTCTCGGAGCCACAAAGACAGCGGCAGTACCCCCTCTCACAAGAGGCAAGAGCAGGCATCCAGGAACACCTGATCAGACTCTGACAGGCAGGAATTTTAATCTAGTGTGCATCACCCGGGACACCCACTTCTACCAGTCAAAAAGCCAGAAGAGGACCAGCCTGTTCAAGACCTGCGAGTCATTAACAAAGTGACTGTTTCTTTACACCCAGTGATCCCAAACCTGTACACCCTCCTCAGCCAGATCCCAGAGTCTGCCAAATGGTTCACTTGCCTAGACTTAAAGATGCCTTTTTCTGCCTCTGGCTGGTCCCCCAAAACCAGCTTTTGTTTGCCTTTGAATGGACTGAACTGGATACGGGGCTGCAGCTGCAGTTAACATGGACGTGGCTTTCACAAGAGTTCAAGAGCTCACCCACTCTCTTTGGAGAGGCATCGGCTGCAGACTTTGCCAGCTTTCTGAGGGATGCCACGTGCTGCGCTCTCCTGCAGTATGTAGATGACCTCCTCCTTGCCAGTGACACCCAGGAAAATTGTGCAAAAGGCACAAAGGCCCTTCTGCACCTCCTGTCAGATTCAGGATACTGAGCCTCATAGAAAAAAAAAGCACAAATCTACCAGCAGCAAGTCCGGTACTTGGGCTTCCTCCTCACCTAGGGAGAAAGGGCACTCGGGCCAGAGAGGAAAAGGGTCATTAACTCCTTACCCCAGCCCCAGACAAAGAAAGGCATACAAGAGTTCCTAGGGGCCACCGGGTTCTGCACAATCTGGATTCCCAGATTCTCAGCAATGGCAAGACCCCTCTACAGCCTCCTGGGGGGGCCAGACTAAAAGCCCCCTGTCTGGACAAAAGAGGCAAGAGCCACCTTCCTGGAAATAAAAGCTGCTTCAGAACAGGCTCCAGCCCTAGGCCTGCCAGATATAAAAAGGCCCTTCAATCTCTTCTTACATAAAAAAGTAGCAATTCTGCATTGCAAAGAACCTCAAAAGGAAAACAACCCTATAACACAGGGGAACAAGCTAGCAGATAAAGCAGCTAAAACAGTGGCCAATAACAAACAGATAAAGCTCCTTCCCTCACTAGGGCCCTAAGACCCCACAGTGGAGGCCCCTCCACCAAAGCACACTAAAAAAGAAAAGAACTGAGCCACAGCTGAAGGAGCCACCCTAACTAAAAAAAAAAAACAAAAAAAAAACAATACTACATCAGCCAATTGCCAGCATTATGCTGAGTAGTAAGTGAGTAGTGTATGACTTGTGCCAGAAATAACACTCAATCTTCACCACAACCCCTGCCCAGTGTCCAAAGAGCAGGAGTTGCCTCCTTTGAGGACCTTGAGATGGACTTCACAGATGTCCAGCCAAGCAGAAGGCACAGATATCTCCTAGTAATAGTGTGTACATACTCTGGGTAGGTCAAAGCCTTCCCAACCAGGACAGAATGAAGCCGGAAGGTAGCCAAAGTCCTGAGAAAAACTGTGCCCCGGTTTAGCCTACCATCTACAATTCACAGTGACAATGGACCTGCCTTTGTAGCAGATGCAGTAAATCTCTCAACATTACCTAAAACTCCACACTGCATACACACCACAAAGTTCAGGGAAAGTGAAGTGAAAGAATCACACCCTCAAGGGAACCTTAGGTAAGTTTTGCCAAGAAACTGGCCTCCTGTGGCTGGACCTACTGCCCCTAGCTCTCCAGCGAGCTCACTGCACACCTGGGACTCAAGGCTTTTCCCCTTTCCAATTAGTGTATGGACTCCCTCCCCCATGTCTAGAAAGCCTCCCAGAGAACCTACACCAGATAGGAAATAAGGGAGTAAGAGAACAGCTCCAAGCTTAAGAGCCACCCTAAATAAGCTGCAGCAATATACCATAGAAAGAGGCCTGATCTCCTTAGGGATGCCAGTACATTCCTTCCAGGCTGGGGACTCAGTCTGGGTCAAAGATTTAAAAAGGGACCCCCTCAAACCTCAGTGGACTGGCCCCCACATTGTTGCTCTAACCACTCTTCCTGCCCTCAAAGTCGCAGGTATCACTCCGTGGGTCCATCATTCCAGAGTGGAAAAGGCCCATAATCCAGATGAAAAAAATACATCAGTGGAAGGCACAGACCTCCAGAATCCTCTCTGCCTCCACATCCGATGATCACCCGCTGACTAATAAACACCTGGAGTTGTATCTTTCATCCTAGGCATTGACCTCTCTGCTGCTGTCCTGACCCCCCCTCCCCTCCCCACTTGACTATTCCTCAAAAAGTTGCCCTTCTTATTGTCTATTGGGTAATCGTAGCTTGTTTTGCTGTGCTTACCTGTTTCTCCTAACTATACTCAAGCCTCAGCCTGCATCTCCCCACTACCACTCTGTAATGTTATTTTTATACCTCTTTCCCTTCCTTTCCTCCCCCTCACTCCCAGGGAACTTCAGTGTGGTTGCATAAAGTCAGACAAATGGGGTACTGGATTCAGTGCCTATACCATATGCCTGTAAAATGTTATGATAAGAATAGGGCCACCCTTTGCCTTAAAGATGGGAAAAAGTACTGGACTGTAACAATAACTAAATGAGACTAAGACTGTGCAATTAGGGGAAGAAAGAGATCCACTGTCTGCTGGACTTACCTCACGCACATTAGAATGTATGATGAGGGGAGTCCAGAACCAAGCACCAAGGGACAGGGATGAAAAGGTCAAGCAGGCCCTAAAGGCACTAACTAAAGAGCCAGTTTACCGCAAAATACTGACCTCTCAAGTTTTTCTGTAACAGATTAAGCAGATTAGTATTACAATGGGGTCTGCCTTCAGTTCCTTGAGTGTCCTCAACTCCCACTGCACAAAGTTGGCAGAGAGCTGTGCCAAAGAAGTGCGCCAAGGAGGACTGGGGCGGGGGTGGGGGTGGGGGCTAGGAACATGTGCCCCTCCTGCTCCTTTCTAATTTTAATTGGCCCTTGAAAAAGGTGCCCATCCCCTCCAATAGCACAACCCCCCCCTCTGACATCTGGCTTTCAGAGCAGCAAATGTTAAAATAGAAACCATGGCTAGCAACTCTTTTAACTAGCCTTGCTGGGCCAGTGGTTCTGTTACTCCTTGAACTATTAGTGAAACCCTGCATCTTTAACTAGCTCATTAACTTTATCAGGGAACACATAACCTCTGTACAGCTCATGTATATGCAGAGCCGTTATGACCCTAACATAAACCAAGGAGCTGATGCCCCCTAAAACGAAGTGTTTAAAGGGGCATAAGATGGGAGAGTGATAGGGAAAAACTTAGATGGACAGCAATCTAGTCCAGGTGGCTCCCTTCTGCTGCTCTTCTTAGCAAAGACAACAGAAACTCCCTTAACTTCACCCTCCCCTTCAATCCCTGCTCTGCCAGGCACTTACTCCCTAAACTTACTCCCCCTTGCTTGCTCATTTGCTGTGCATGTTGGAATGTTATAGATACAGAAGCAGAAAAATATATACTGTGCCCTTTGCTTTTGTTCGGGGCTTAATTGGAGGGGATGGGCACCTTTTTCAAGGGCCAGTTAAAATTAGAGAAGCCAGCATCACTCTAACACCAAAACCAGGAAAAGACACCATAAAAAAAGAAAATTACAGACTAATATCCCTGATGAACATAGATGCAAAAATACTCAACAAAATATTAGCAAACCGAATTCAACAATACTTCAAGAGGATCATACACCATGACCAAGTGGGATTCATCTCAGGGATGCAAGGATGGTACAACATTCAAAAATCCATCAACATCATCCACCACATCAACAAAAAGAAGGACAAAAATCACATGATCACCTCCATAAACACTGAAAAAGCATTCAACAAAATTCAACATCCATTTATGATAAAAACTCTCAGCAAAATGGGTATAGAGGGCAAGTACCTCAACATAATAACAGCCATATATGATAAACCACAGCCAACATCATACTGAACAGCGAGAAGCTGAAAGCTTTTCCTCTGAGATCGGGAACAAGACAGGGATGCCCACTCTCCCCACTGTTATTCAATATAGTACTGGAGTCATGGCGATTAGACAAAACAAAGAAATATAAGGGATCCAGATCGGTAAAGAAGAAGTCAAACTGTCACTATTTGCAGATGACATGATATTGTACACAAAAAACCCTAAAGACTCCACTCCAAAACTAATAGAACTGATATTGGAATACAGCAAAGTTGCAGAATACAAAATTAATACACAGAAATCTGAGGCTTTCCTATACACTAACAATGAACTAATAGAAAGAGAAATCAGGAAAACAATTCTATTCACAATTGCATCAAAAAGAATAAAATACCTAGGAATAAACCTAACCAAGGAAGTGAAAGACCTATACCCTGAAAACTACAAGACACTCAAGAGAAATTAAAGAGGACACTAACAAATGGAAACTCATCCCATGCTCTTGGCTAGGAAGAATTAATATAGTCAAAATGGACACCCTGCCCAAAGCAATCTACAGATTCAATGCCATCCCTATCAAAATACCAACACCATTCTTCAATGAACTGTAATAAATAGTTCTAAAATACATATGGAACACCAAAGACCCCAAAAAGCCAAAGCAATCCTGAGAAGGAACAATAAAGTGGGAGGGATCTCGCTCCCCAACTTCAAGCTCTACTACAAAGCCAAAGTAATCAAGACAATTTGGTACTGGCACAAGAACAGACCGACAGACCAGGAGAACAGAATAGAGTCTCCAGACATTAACCCAAACATATATGGCCAATTAATATATGATAAAGGAGCCATGGACATACAATGGGGAAATGACAGTCTCTTCAACAGCTGGTGTTGGCAAAACTGGACAGCTCCATGTAAGAGAATGAAACTGGATCACTGTCTAACCCCATATACAAAAGTAAACTCGAAATGGATCAAAGACCCAAATGTAAGCCATGAAACCATAAAACTCTTAGAAAGAAACATAGGCAAAAATTTCCTGGACATAAACATGAGCAACTTCTTCGTGAACATATCTCCCGGGGCAAGGGAAACAAAAGCAAAAATGAACAAGCGGGACTATATCAAGCTGAAAAGCTTCTGTACAGCAAAGGACACCAACAATAGAACAAAAAAGCATCCTACAGTATGGGAGAATATATTCATAAATGACAGATCCGATAAAGGGTTGACTTCCAAAATGTATAAAGAGCTCATGCACCTCAACAAACAAAAAGCGAACAATCCAATTAAAAATGGGCAGAGGAGCTGAACAGACACTTCTCCAAAGAAGAAATGCAGATGGCCAACAGACACATGAAAAGATGCCCCACATCACTAGTCATCAGAGAAAAGCAAATTAAAACCACAATGAGATATCACTTCACACGAGTAAGGATCGCCACCATCCAAAAGACAAACAACAAATGTTGGCAAGGTTGTGGAGAAAGAGGAAACCTCCTACACTGCTGGTGGGAATGTAAACTAGTTCAACCATTGTGGAAAGCAGTACGGAGGTTCCTCAAAAAGCTCAAATAGAAATACCATTTGACCCAGGAATCCCACTTCTAGGAATTTACCCTAAGAATGCAGCAGCCCAGTTTGAAAAAGACAGATGCACCCCTATGTTTATTGCAGCACTATTTACAATAGCCAAGAAATGGAAGCTACCTAAGTGTCCATCAGTAGATGAATGGATAAAGAAGATGTGGTACATATACACAATGGAATATTATTCAGCCATAAGAAGAAAACAAATCCTACCCTTTGCAACAACATGGATGGAGCTAGAGGGTATTATGCTCAGTGAAATAAGCCAGGCAGAGAAAGACAAGTACCAAATGACTTCACTCATATGTGGAGTATAAGAACAAAGAAAAAACTGAAGGAACAAAACAGTAGCAGAATCACAGAACCCAAGAATGGATTAACAGTTACCAAAGTGAAAGGGACTGGGGAGGATGGGTGGGAAGAGAGGGATAAGTGGGGGGAGGAGAAAGGGGGAATTATGATTAGCATGTATAATGTGGGGGGTGGGACACGGGGAGGGCTGTGCAACACAGAGAAGACTAGTGATTCTACAGCATCTTACTACGCTGAAGGACAGTGACTGTATTGGGGTTTGTCGGGGAGCTTGGTGATGGGGGAGTCTAGTAAACATAATGTTCCTCATGTAATTGTAGATTAATGATACCAAAATTTAAAAAAAACTTCAGGAAGGACAACAAAATAAATGTTTATATGTAAATTCCAAAAAAAATAAAATACCATGGACCTCCGTATCATATCTATAATTCTGTTAGAAATGGGAAGTACAAATTTGTGAGGCACTATGAAAAAGACAGTGGGTGTCACTTGTAACCTATGTAAGGGGTGTGAAAATGAGGGAAAAATCCAAAGACATTGTGAGGTTTCAAGTCTGAATGGTTGGGAAGATGGAGACACTTGCAAACGTATAGATGCCACTGCTCGAAGGAGGGAAAGGGAGGATGAGACAACCTTGATGCTCATAACTGTATTCTCCTGCACAGGCCCTTTAAAATCCTAGCTGTATGGAAAGGGATGAAAGAGTCTGCCCACTGCTTGGTGACATTTGATTCACTTGGTAACTATTCCAGGTTCAGTGGCTGCTTAACAAACTACCACAGTATATAGCCACAGAAAACAACTATTTATTATGCTCACAGATTCTGTAGGTTAGGAATTCAGATGGTACAGCAGGGACAGCTTATTTCTGCTCCATGATGTCTGAGGTCTCAGCTGCAGAACCTGCAGGCTGGAAGCTGATAGAGTCTAAAGGCTAGTTTACTTACATCTGGAGACTGAGCCTGGCTGTCAGCTTGTGGCCTCAGCTCCTCTCCACATGGGCGAATTTGGGTTCCCTTACATCCAAGTAGCTGGTTTCCCCAGATCAAGTGTCCAACCCCCAGCTTGGACAGAACCTTGATCCGTTTTATAATCTAGCCTGGAAAGTCACAAAGCATCGTCACCTCTGTTGTCCTCTTTTGGTTGGAGCAGTCATAAGCCTGCATACAGACCCAAGCGGATGACACATACACCCCCACCTCCTGGCGGGAAAACTGTCAAAGTCAGCATAAAAAGAGCATGTGGGATGACATCACTGAAGGCAGAGGAGTAAGGAACACTGAAAGTCCTTACTTCCAAAGAAGCAACAAATAGACTGGGAAAAATGTCAGAATCAACTTTTTCAGAATTCTAGAAACCAAGTAAAGGTTTGCAGCAACAGTGGGGTGCTTAATCAAGAAAACCAGCTGAATCTTGGTAACAGGAGCACTTTGAGGGGGTGTTTTAACTTACTCTGGTTCCATCCCTTGCTCCCAGCTCAGTGGTGGCCTTGAAAATAACAGCCTGCATTTCTAGTATGGAAAAGAGGAATAGAGGGAGCAGAACAATGGACCTCATTCATTAAGAATTGTTTAGTCAGCTCAGGCTACCATCACAAACTACTACAGATTAGGTGTTTTAGACAACAGAAGTTTGTTTCCTCCCAGTTCTGGAGGCTAAGTCCAGGATTAATATTCTGGCCAATTCAGCCTCAGGCAGAGGCTCTGGGGCCTCTTCCTTCCCTTACAGGACATCAATCCATTGGATTAAAGTCCCTCCCTTATGATTTCATTTAACCGTAACCACCAGGCCCTATCTTCAAATACAGGTTTGAGGCTTTAGGAGGTTAGGGATTCAACATATGAATTTGGGAGGGGGTATGCAGAGGAAGGTATGAGAGACAATTTAGTCCATAGTAAACTATCTGGTAGCTCCTGTGGACTGGCTCAAAGGGTTTACCTTTTCCTTGCCTAACTAAGAACTGCCAGCACTGAGGCAGCTACCCTGCGGCATTTGTTGAAAACACTTAAAAGGCAAATGTAATAGTCACAGCTATATGGAGCAATGGGTGACAGCTGGGGGTAAATAACAGACTAACCAAAAAGCTTGAGAGTAAGAGTGGAGAATGAGATGCTTTGGCAAAACAGGGTTTTGTGAAGCTCTGACATATTCCTGGTGTTATGAAATTGTTTTCATAATTGAATTTGAATTCAATTGAATTGAACTGTCTCCCCCAAAAAGATCTGTTGATATCCTAATTCACAATACCTCAGAATATGACCTTATGTAGAAGCAGAATCGTTGGAGATATAATTGGTTAAGATGAAGTCATGCTTGAGATGAGTGGGCCCTAATCCAATCCTATAGCATACTTATAAAACAGCCATGTGAAGATACAGATGTACGGGGAGAATGTCAAATGAAGATGGAGGCAGAGACTGGAGTAATGCCTCTAAAGCCACATAAAGCTAATAAGGATTGTCAGCTGTCACCAGAAGCTAAGAGACACGGAACAGATTCTCCTTCAATGCCTCCAGAAGGAACTAACCCTGCTGACATTTGATTTGACATTTGGCATTGAGACTGTGAGAAAATTAATTTCTGTTGCTTTAGGCCGACCTGTTTGTGGTACTTTGCAGCCCTAGGAAATGAATAGGTAAATATTAAGAGAAAGTATAAATGTATTTGTTATTTGTAACTCCTTTCCCCCCTCTTATCTGATTTAAAAACCTGCAATGATTATAAGTCTGATGGCAACACATGTATGAAGATGTAATTTGTGACAACAACATAAGCAAGGAGAGAATGGAGTTAAAGACTGGAGCAAAGTTTTATATCCTATTAAAACTAAGGTAGTATTAATTAGACTAGGCTGTTATAAACTAAGATGTTAATTATTATCCCCAGAGAAAACAGTAGGAAAATAACTCAAGAATATCTGGTAGAAGATATGACAAGAAAATTAAAATGGTATACTAGAAAATATCTATTTAACACAAAAGGGGGTAGTCATGGAGGGCTGAGGAACAAAAAAGATTTAAGAAAAATAGAAACCAATTTTGAAGTATATAATACAGTATTCTTGACTGTAATCATTGTGCTGTGCATTTGATCTCTACATTTATTCATCTTCTAGTTGCAAGTTTGTAACCAATAGTGAAATGACAGAAGTCCTCACCTGTAATTACATTAAATGTAATATATCGAACTCTTTTACTAAAAGAAAACTAGCAAAATGGCAGAAACATAATCCACTATGCACTGTCTACATGAGGCATATTTTACATTCAAAGACAAAAACTAGGTTGATAATACAAGGACAAAAAAAGATGCCATGTAAACAGTAACAAGAAGAGGGCTAGAGGGGCTATACTGTCACCAGACAATAGACTTTAAAATGAAAACTGTTACTTACAAGAGTCAAAGGAAGACATTCATTATAATGTTAAAAAGTCAATCAATCTATTAAGACACAACAATTATAAATATAAATATATATACACCTAACAACAGAGCAGCAAACAAGTGAAGCAAAACCAGACAAAACAGAAGGGAGAAATAATACAGTAACAGGTAGAGAATTCAATACTCCACAGGTAGAGAATTCAATACTCCACATTCAATAATGGATAAAACAACTAGAGAGAAGACCAAGAAGGAAACAGAAGACTCAAACAGCACTCTAAAACCAATTAGACCTAACAAACATGTATAGAACACTCCACCCAACAGTAGCAGAACAAACATTATTCTTTGTGCACAAAGAACTTTCTCCAGAACAGACATGTTCGGTCACAAAACAGGTCTCAATAAATTTGAAAAGATCAAAATCAAACACAGTATGTTCTCAAATACAATGGAATGAAATTAGATATCAGTAACAGAAGGAAATTTAGAAAATTCACAAATAATGTGAAACTAAACAACACATTCTTAAACAACAATGGTCAAAGAAGAAATCACAAGGGAAAATAGAAAACAGTTTAAGGCAATGAAAATGAAAACATAACATAGCAAAACTTATGGGATGCAGTGAAAACAGTGCTCAAAAACTGAGTTGTAAGTCTACATTAAAAAAGATCTCAAAACAACAACCCAACCTTCCACCTTTAATAAACTAGACAAAGAGCCAGCTAAACCCAAAGCAAGAAGGAAGGATAATAAAATAGAGAATCAAGCCAAGTTCATTCTTTGAAAAGATCACCAGAACTGATAAAACTTTAGCTAGACCTCATATTCTATCCTGAACTTAATCTTTTGTTCTCACCACTCCAGAGACTGCACTTGTCCAATCCAAGGGCCACTGCTAATCTCTACTTGAACTCTTATCAGCTTGATACACCTGAGCACCCCCTTCTTCATTTGGCTCTCATGCCACTCTCCTGGTTTTCCTTCCTTGAGGCACAATCCTTTTCCATCTCTTTTGCTGGCTTCTCTCCCTTAGCTTGATCCCTAATGTTGGAGACTAAGGCCTCTGTCAAGGTTCTACATCAACACTTACATAACCACATTCCATGGCTTTTAATAGCATCTCTAGTCCAGTGAACTTTCACATCTGATCTCCAGCCAGGCCAGGGCACTGAACTCTAGACTTAAGGCCAACTGCTTTTTGGTCACGTCTACACTGGTGTCTACGTTATAGCATTTCACACTTTACATGCTATCAGTGGCACCATTTTCCCAGTGGCACCATCTGTTCAATTGCTCCATCTAAAAATCTAGGAGTTATCCTTCCAATCTAGTCAGAGAACAAGTGCTGTTGTCACCTCTAAAACTGTAGGATTGATGGGATTAATACATAAATCAAGTAATATAGAAATCAAATGTACAAATGCATATGACCTGATTCTCCTACAACTCCTGATGCATGATCAATAACAAAATGAGTAAAGACAAAACAGTTCCTACAACTCATGATCACCCTCACATGGTTTCAGTGTCCTTGAGGAGCATCATGCCCTAGGGCTGGACTCAAGGTCAGATAATGATTGTGTGTTGATCATGTGTTGAACCCCCTACTCAAAATTCTTTGGATGTTTGGGTCCATTTGCTCAATAAAGATGAGGAGTGCCTTTTCGGCATTACTCTTGCACTGTTACGCCTTGAGTCCCCTGGCTGGGCCTTTCAGATCTTTGTGTCTCATCACATCTCCTCCCTTATCTGTGGGCCAGAGGCAGGGAGGGGTCCAACAAGTGGCGCCCAAACGGGGACCCTTGAAAGAGCAGGGAAGCTCCAAAGATCATTGATCCGGTAAGACTCCCGGAAAAGCATACGTAGGGACAGGATCAAGACGTCAGAGACACTATAATGGGCCAACATAAAACTAAAGCAGATAAACCAAAGGATTACTTAGAATTACTCCGTGCCCTTCTAAAAACCTCAGGAGTGAAAACTTCTAAAAAAGACTTTGCTCAACTTCACAAATACATTAAAAGACACTGTTACTGGTTGCTGCCACAAGGAACCATCAGACAAGCTGATTAGAGTAATGTATTAAGAGATTTCAAAAAGGCTCACAGACAGGGAAACATTATCCCTGTACCTGTTTGGGTGGATCAATGACCCCTCAATAAAGAAAAACTGGCAGACTTACACACATTAGTTCAAGAACAGCTTCAGCTAGATAGACTAGAATTTTCCACAAGCCCATGAATTCCCCTGTATTTGTTATAAAACAGAGTCTGGAAAATGGGAACTCTTACATTACTTAAGACAAATTAATGCAGTTCTTAAATCTATGGGTCCTTTACAAGAAGGCCTTCCTTCTCCAGCTATGATTCCGAAAGACTGGGACACAGTTATCATTGATCTTGAAGATGGTTTTTTTTACAATTCCTTTAGCTGTGGCAGATATGGAAAAGTTTGCTTTTACTGTACCCTCCTTAAATTTACAAGCTCCTTCAGAAGGATTCCAATAGAAAGTACTTCCTCAAGGAATGTTTAACAGCGGTACAATTTGTCAAAATTAAGTGCACAAGGCTCTTTTGTTCCCTCCTGGTGTGTGTCAGGAGCTATCTGTCCTCTCACTGTATCTCTAAATAAAAGCCTCCCCTTAGCTCTCCTACCTTGACTGTTTGCTAAGTTCATTTATCAGCTCTGCAAACAAGAACCCTGGCATCATCTTTGGGGGCTTGTCCGGGATAACTTTGGAGGTGAGTACCAGCATCCAAGCCTGCTTTTTCTCTCACTGTCCTTATAGAAGGAAGCCGTCTATGGCACACAGCATCAGGCGCTCATCAGCCACTTAAATGGGACTAGCCTGGCTGCCAATCTCAAAGTCTCGAGTGACAGGCTCCCCCTGCGTCTCCCTCAGTGGATCCCCCATCTCCCTTGGGAGCCGGGAATGTCAGCTGAGTGGAGGCCAGGATTCCCTTTCAGAGGCATCTCCCTGGATGCAAGGGACTGAGGAAGGCCGTGGGCAATTGCGAGAGTCTAGGCTGAGGCTACACTGCAGCGGCTTCTCAAAGGTCCGTGTGTCTGGAATCAGACCCTGACAGCCCGACTGGGCATCTGTGAGGAGTGTCTCTTTCTGTCTCTCTGACTTCCAGCCTGCTTCTTCAGGCCGCCCTGGCCTCTGAGTGAGGCAGGGGGCATTCCTAACTCTCTCCTAACTTCATCAGTTTTATGGAACCTGATGCCCACCACTACAAGGTAAGAGATTGCTCTTATTCCTGACTAAATGCTGTACTCTTTATCTCATAAAATGTGTCTGAGCCCCCGTTAGCCACTTAAAAGACAATTAACGTTGGCTACCAGTCTTAAGTCTGATTAGAAAGGCTTGGCCCCTGAGAGAAGTATACAGTATAAGATTATGCAGCTAAATATATTTTGATGCAAAGAAGGGAAATGGTCAAAAATCCTATAGACTGCAATATGGAACTAGTTTTCTAAATAATTTTGGTGGAAATCTATTCTTATTGAGTTCATTATCTTCAAAAATTGGGAGGTTTTTAAACTAGACTCCCTGAAACGGAAGAAATTTATCTTCTGCAATACAGCCTGGCTTTAAATGACTGGTGCTAGAATTGTACTTGGATTTCCTTTCCAGCCACCTGGAGACACACAGTCCCTATCAGTTCAGAGCCTTCATCAGCCCTGTTAGTCTGGGGCCATCTAAACCTTAACCCAGTTATGTAAACTGCTCACCTTTAGAGTGTATTCTTTAAAACTGAGAGACTTTTAGTCAAACAAGCTAAATAAAGTAGGCAATTGAATATTAATAACTCAAATCTTTGTATCAGTTTATCTGTCTGTGTATATGTTCTTTTATGAAGTGTTGCTAACTGTAGTCATTATGTCTCAATCTGTATGTTTGTGTATCTAAGTGTGTAAATGAAAAATATTTTTCTACCTCTGGATGGTATTAATAAAAATTGATTTAAAGACAAGTGCTTGTAAAAATTGGGCATTCTAAAACTTCCAGAAAATTCTAATAAAAGATACTAAGCATTAATGCTAATTTAAGTTAAACTGAAATGTACAAGTCCTTATGGTTATCAGCTGCCTAAGTTTATCTAAAGTCATTGAAGTTGATGTTATCTGTTAAATCTTTCAAGAAAAAATACTTGAAGAGAGACTTGACTTTGTCTATTGTTTGGTAAGTTTTGTGAGCATAGTTGTTAGGAATAAGTAAACTAAGTAAGTGTAGCAAGTTAACATCTTAATAATAGTGTGTTAATGTATTACAGTGTATTACAGTGTGTATACCTACAAGCAGCCTGAGAATCTTTGTAGTAACCTAAAACCTTAAAGTTTTGCTAAGTAGACATATTTTGTACTTAGTGAGAGATTGTGCTGTAAAGCTCAATTACAGAAATGAAAAATGTGTTCATAAATTTGTCAATCTAAAGAATGCTAGTGTAACAGTTTACAATAGCCTCCTTCTCAGTGTTCACTGAAAATTAAAGTTCCTAATGATTTTAAATTTTAATTAAAACTTGAAGTAATAAGGAAGACATTTCTGCATGCTAAAAAATGTGTCCTTTGATAAAAGAAAGTAACTTTGTTCTAAAGTACAGCTATTTATTTAAACAGGGAGAACACTGAATATAAAAGGAAAGTTGTAGAAAGCTTGTGGAAAAATTGATATAGTCATGCTATGTGAAATTAAAGCAAATGAGTCTTGCTATCAAGCACATAGCAAAATTAGAATTTTGTTTTCAGTTAAAAAGATAAAGTTTTCTTAAACTGTTAAGGTGCTCTTAATGTTGAAAGATTGCAAAAGGTTTTCTAATTGTTTTATCAAAAGTTTCTCATGCTTAAAGTCTCAATGAATTGTCTGAGTATTTAAGAAAATGAGATCTTAATATTAAAGGACTAAAAGTTAAACTTTGCTAACAACTGTGTAAACTTCTGTATCTGCCTTTGAAGTATTTTGTTGTCATTCTAGTTAAATGGATAAGTATTGCTTCATGGCAACCTATAATCTTATTTAAGAAGCAAATGCCAAAGAACCTTTCTCCTGACAACTTTGCAAAAGGTGCTTTTACCTCTAGCTAACTGATACTTTCCAGAGGGCCCCTGGAACATGTCAGAGGAATTTTTTCTCCTCATCAGGGAAAATATTTGGCTAATTTGGCTTATTTATCTAATATATATTTACCTGGAAAGCACTGTCAAAGAGAATGATGCTAAACTTTGTTACTGAATGTTTTGTTACAAAAATACCCAAATTTCCTTATGTCAACTATCTTATAGTAAGTTCTCATAAAATCTTTAACCATTGTCATTTTTTTGTCATTTATAGTCACTGTTTTATTACTCCTAAACTAGTAAAGAACTAGATTTCAGCAGAACAGGTATTGGTTACATAGGATTAAGTAAACTAAGGAAGATGATTTTGTGGCTTTTTGTTTCAAATGTTGCTAATGAGCAGACAACAGTTTAGTAAATGACTATCTTTATAAGCAGAATTTAAACTTTATCTTTCTACCTGATCCCTCCAGAATTTAAAAACTCTGTGACTATTTTTATATTTCATGGCAGTATGTTTATTTGCATAATTTCAATAAGAACCTGCTTTCTTTGTAAGAGGACCAATTAAAAACACTGGCTATATTACCAAAGTTTTGACTGGAATGTTATACCTGAGAGACACGTGTGTAAACTCAGATATGAACAGACAGCATTAAGGAACTAAGGTTGACTTTATAAAGCCAACAAAGCCCCTTGGAAGAACTGGTCTGGTACCTTGCTTACAGGGTTCCCAGCAGCCTTACCAGGCGAGTAAGGAAGGTCACTTCCTGGCAGGTGCAGGAACCTCAGGATGTCTTGGGGACCTCAAGAGAGGAATTCACCCAAATCTACAGGTACTGCAGGCAAAACCTGATGGCAAGTCTGGCTTGGCTTTCTGGCCTCAAGAGGCCTTTAAAAGTCCAATCTGAAATTCCTTACAAAAATTTCCAGCAAAGTACATTTAAAAGAGCCTATGTAATCAATTGCTCTTCTTGCTGCACTTATGCAAATAGTCAAGCCAAGTGTTAATTATTTTCTTAACCTAGTAACTTCTAAAATGAGGGTGATTTTAGAGAAAAGTATTGTTTCAATAATGCAGTCTTATCTATACTAAATCCCAATACTAGTCATTGGGACGTAGACTAGATCCAGAATTCGTTTCCCCAAAATATCTAGCTATGATTCTCCAGATGTTTTCGTTTTCTCCCATCATGTCAATTAAAATTTTACTGTTTCTAGTCCTCATACTTAAAATTACTGTATATCATAATCCTTCCAGCTGGTAAAGATACCTCAAGACAAGTGCTGGGCATAGAAGCCACGAGGCATAAATCTGCAAAGAAGTAAAAAGCTAACCTTTTCAAAGAATATTGCTTCTCTCTCACTTACCAACTTTACATCTCCCTGTATGGCCCCGGAAGATGGCTGGTTAGCCAGAGACAGGTTAAGATTCCTCAAGGGAGGAACAATCTAAGACAGGCACAGTCACAGGGGGGCCATCAAGTCAGAAATTGGGGGTCAGCTGAGGTGGGGCCTAGAACCTCACCCCCCCAGTTTTGAGAGAAATCTTCTGCACCCATGGCTGTTTTGTTGCCCTTGTCTAACTCGGATCAATACCTAGTCTATAAGGCACGGACCTGACCACCTACACTTACCTTGCTACCGCACTAAACTCTACTTTCCATTTTTATATTACATCACAAGATTTAAAACATAGATTATCTTTTATGAAAAAGTAAACTGTGTTAAAAAGCTTTCTGTTAGAAACTATCTGCTTGCTATATTCTTTATTTTATCTACTACTTAAAAGAAAAGGGGGAAATGTGGGATTGATGGGATTAATACATAAATCAAGTAACAAATGTACAAATGCATATGACCTGATTGTTTCTCCTACAACTCCTGATGCATGATCAATAACAAAATGAGTAAAGACAAAACAGTTCCTACAGCTCATGACCACCCTTACATGGTTTCGGTGTCCTTGAGCACCACCCTCTAGGGCTGGACTCAAGGTCAGATGATTGTGTGTTGATCATGTGTTGAACCCCCTACTCAAAATTCTTTGGATGTTTGGGTCCATTTGCTCAATAAACATGAGGAGTGCCTTTTCAACTTTACTCTTGTGCTGTTACGCCTTGAGTCCCCTGGCTGGCTCTTTCAGATCTTTGATGTCTCATCACGTCTCCTCCCTTATCTGTGGGTCAGAGGCAGGGAGGGGACTGACATAAAACATTTTGAAGTATTGCCATCCTAAGCCAAGCCCTGACCATCCTGTACTTTCATTGCTGAAGTAGCCTTCTTAGATCTAGGAGACTGGCACCCTCAAGCATCATTTTATCTGCTAACCAGACAAGGTAGAAATGTAAAAACATACCTCAAGACACCGTTAAATGCAGAGTTCTGGGTTGGAATTGAGTACTGCCAATTAAATGCACTGGCACAGAATTTGTACAGAGAGGTAAGACAGAAGCAATCTTCCCATTGGTATTGCTGTGGTAAGCAAGGTCACAGAGATACAAGTGTTTGGAGGAAGTTACGATGGTTAGATTTGGTATTGCAGCATCTGGCCAGCTTCATGGATGTGAAAAGCCAACGTCACTGGTTGCAGGCTTCCTGAACTCTGGATTGTAACTACTGTGGGTGTCTTTCCAACTCCAGAGTCTAGTGGTAGTCCCCCTAACTACTACTCTAGTCCTTCCCACTGATTTTATAAATGCCTCACTCTGTGTTTTAAAGCTCTTTCTGAGTAAAATAACCTAACATGGTTTCACTCAACCCTGATATATCTAGCTGGTCTTCTGGTATCCACTCTTGCCTATCATTCTTTCTCTATCCAACAGAGAATTCCCTTAAGAATGTAAATAACATTATGTCATCCTGCTTAAACTTTTCGAGTGGCTTCCCATCACACTTAGAATACAACCCAAACTCTTTACTGTGCTACCAAGCGCTAATGATCTGGCTTCTGCCCACTTCTCTGATGGCATCCAGCCACTGGCCTTCTCTCAACTCTTGGAACAGGCCAACCTTTGCACTAGATCTTTACTACACTCTCACAAAATGCTCTTCCTTGTAGTTTCTTACATTTTCATGTCATTTGAATTAGACGTTACCTTCTTAGCACCCCCATAAAAAGCTACTCTGAGTTTCTCTGCAAAGCACTTACTGGTACCTAATTTTTTGTCATTATTCACTATTTCCTGGCTGCCTCCTCCAACAATGTATGTACTATGGGAATGGAGACTTTGTCCCCTTATAGCAGATCCAGAGCATATTACAGATGCTTAGTTAATATTCAATTGAGTTAACATGGGCTAAATCTGCAAAGGTGCATTCTTCAATTAAGAGTTATTGCAATGTTGTTAAAAAATGCAAATTATTCTTAAACATTAGATTGAGAATAATAGCGTTTTGCCATCTATGCATGGGTGGTGAATTAATAAATTGTTTTGGAACATACCATATTCAACCTTGTACTTGGGTAGGAATTTTCAAAACCTCAAATCAAGTCTTCTAAAACTGCAGGTAGAAAAACTGGCAATCCAAAATTGGTTTTCTTTTTTTATGCAACTTAAGGCACAAGGCAGGAAAGGAACATCAGTGTGTAGATCTCACTCAGGATTATTGCTATTTTTTCCAAACTACTATTGCAAATACCATGCTATTGACTTTTAAGGATGCATGAACTTTTCTCAATTTTTCTCTCATAATGTTACTGCTTAGCTAGCTCCATCTGCTGTATCTCGTGGCCTTACACTTGAGGTCACTGGAGAAACAGCACCACCTTCTGGGCAAAGGCTGCTGTGCACCTGTGTTGGCAACAGGCCAGTGGCTCTTGGGCCTTTCCTTCTGCAACTCTCAACTGGCCCTCAGTTAGGCTAGCAACTAAGGCTAGCCTTCCAGAAGGCCAAAACAGATGCTCTGCTACTCCAGAATTGCTGATAAGATTAAAGCAGCTCTTTTGTCTGAGCCTTCTCTTCTAAGAAACTAACTTGGTTTTTAACTAAACCCAGAAATCAGTACCATTGTGGGAAAGAGCCCAACTGAGGCAGACCTGGATTAACAAATAGGAATGAAATGGGCCACGATTTTAAGAGGTCATTGTCCCCCTTGTTCTCTGCAAACAAGATGCTGAGAACATGGAGTGCCTTTGTTGTCTTTTTTGGAAATCCTTTTTCCTCCTTTCCTCACTAAGGACCATAAATTTATGTGGACTCACCCACCACCTAGCTAGACACTTTTCCTCCATTATGACTAAATCTTCCTAAGGTATTTTCCATTACATTTAATTGTGAATGAGCTTCTTAGGATCTAAGAAATGTTCCACTCACCTTTTCCCCTTCCTTTCACATCCCTCTTTGACAAGCTGCATCTGATATTAGAACTTTCTCTTAATTCCTGAATCTATTTCCATCCTTAACTGTTTGATATAAACTGTAGTTGTGCTGGTACCCGTTTCATCATGGACAATAATTCATTATGCTGAAATCTAACCCCCTAAGCAATAGTATTTGGAGGAGGAGCCTTTGGGAGATGTCTGGCAGCACCCTCATGAATGGGATTGTGCCCTGATAAAAGAGGCCCAAGAAAACTCCTTCTACCCCTTCCATGAGAGATTACAGAAAGAAAACTTTAGTCTTTGAGGAAGTGGGCCCTCCAAAGACACTGAATTTGCCAGCACCCTGATCTTGGGCTTTCCAGCCTCCAGAACTGTGAGAAATAAAATTCTGCTCTCTATAAGCCAGGCAGTCTCTGGGATTTTGTCATGCAGCCTGAATGGACTAAAACATTCTCTACCTCAATTCTCTGCTGTCTAGATACTGAGCACCCTTCTTTTCCTCTAATTTCTTTGTAATCTAGACTCTGGTGTATATCTTCTCATTTCTTCCCTATTTTTCCAATTATTCCTTTACTGTTATTAAGACACTTTCATCTTCTCATGAGCTTTTTCAGAAATGAAGTTTATCCTTTCATTATACCATATGTGGTTTTATCATTTACAAATTATTTCCATTTCTAATATTTACTGAAGCTCATTTCCCTTTTAACTACTCTTCTATATTTTCATAGTCCTTAGATTTCTTAATTAGCTACTAGAAGATAAAATTATCAACATAAAATCTTGTATATTCCCTGCCCTCTCATATCTGCAAGGCTACTTCCTTTTTCTTATTCATAGCACTACCGAAATTATTACTCTAGGATTCACTACAGTTTCTTGGTCAGGAAAAAAATTACCTCCTTTGAGCATTATCTTGTATATCTCAAACATCTAAGAAATCTCACTCATAACCGGAATGCTTACTATCTAAATGAAATAATCACCAAGGAAGTGTCATATATGTACACGTAACTCAAATAATAACGATTTTTCTACTGGAATTCCACTATAACATACCCACAAGACTAAGGAAAAAACGTGAACATAGCCAATAATTCTGTAACATCTTCCTATGTTGACAGACAGCAACTATACTGGGGGGGCGGGGGGTGAGGATTTAAGAATAGGAGTAACTGTTGAACCGCTGTGTTGTATATGTGAAACCAATGTAAGATTGTGTATCTATGATACTTCAATTTAAAAAAATGGAAATTTGAGAGGAAAAAGATTAAGACAAAAACTAAAATAAAATTCCTATTTTTTCAATCTCTCTTTAGTTTCTCTTTGCTTATGGCAGTATATGGTATATAGTTCAGGGACGTACATTAAAACTGAGTGAAGAAGAAAATGTTTTTATTAATCACAACATGAAATTGACATGACATCCCATTAGAACTTAACCAGGATAAATAAGCTGTTGTAAAATTTACATTTCACACATCCCTTTCAGAGGAAAATATTACCTACCAGGGCTCTTCTAGGTCTTATGGACTGATTTCAGTAAATGTTTTACTTTTTAATAGTAAACAGCAATTAACATATATTCTCAAACTGTGCCAAGTAGTTACAAAGGCAAGTATAAAACTTATGGTAACAGCTGGCAGGTTTCAGACTGTTTTGTTAAACAGTCTGAACCACATTTTTATTTTAGATGTTTTATCAGTGTACCTTTTTCATTGGTAAGGCAACTGCTCACTGGGGACACAAGAATGATTAGCAAGTTTTTTAAATAATAGATACTTGAAGGATCAAGAGTCAAGTGAGTCTGCTTTCCAAATTTTGTTCTCTTTTGGAGCAAAACCAAATGGCTTTGTTTTTGTATCTAGGAAGGCCAATATTTTGAAATTCAGGTATTACAGTCTTCTAACTCATAATTTAAAAGGGAGATGAACTATTATTATGAGTAAGTCTCTGAAATACTTCATTTTTAAAATAACAAGGCTTCTGAATAATTTCTCAGATCTACTGCATGAGTACATGACTTAAGGAATGTCACACATTTGGTCTGAAGTGTGGTAGGTCTTCTATCAACTACATCTTGTCCTTAGTAAGGATTAGCATTGTGCTTTCAAACAATTTTTACATGTAAAGCATCTTTAATTAAAGTTTCCTTTTCACGGTACCGAGGTTTTTCCCACTTAACTGTTTGTGGAAGGTAATTTGAACGTACACATATATACACTGCATACAGATGTGTGTGTATATATGTATTTTTTACGTAAGTTACTTTTACCATTAGATTAAAACTAGACTACAGGGCAAACTGTGAGAACAGTTTGGTCTTCCTTAGCAATCCAACTCTAGGTTGAAGAAGGCAGGTACAGTTCGCTGAAGGATGTGATGAGGCTGTAGTAGGTCTTTTCATCATCTGTTAATCCTGCATTGCCAGGCCTCACCACGACAGCTACATGCACATCTGCTTCCTCAGCAGCACTGGCCTCTGTGAAAATCAAAGTATGTGTCACAAATGTCAAGTTTTACTGTCTGAAATTTGTTTCAAGGTGATCAGGGGAAGTAGGAATGTCAGAAACAAGTTGGGCCCTGATTTGGTAATTTCTGAAGCTAGAAGACAGACATACATATGGGGGTTTGACTGTATTATTGTCTGACACAATTCTTAATTTTTTCATAATAGAGGGTTTTAAAAATACCTAACTGTACGTGATAGACTATAATGGCTGCATATCCTAGACTTCTGAGCTTTTAAGTACTTACGAATGTAGGACAGAGGCATGCTCTGTCCACACCGTCCTCTATTCTCTCCCATCAGTCCTACAGAAAACTAAGCTGTTTCCCAGAGGATAGGCTGTCAATAACAATATCAATTAAGCAGATATGGAACTAACTGAATCCTATGATATAATGAGGCCAAAATACCTGCTCTCACATCTTGAGCCCAAAGGTGTCATACCTCCTAGCTAAACTGCCAATTTCTTATGCCTGGCAAATTCATACTCTTCAAAATTCAGCTCAAATTCTTATCTTCCAGAACCATTACCACCTGAATTAGAGCATCCTATATGCTCCTTTAACACACTGTCTTTAGCTCCATCATGACAATATGAATTGATACATTATCACTTATTGTCTCTCTCATTAGACCTTGCGTTGCGCACCTTAAGATCAGTGACTGCATAGTGGGTAGAAGTAAAAATAGGATTAGTAAAATGCAACTAGGAAAGCTAGGCATTGCAGGGACATCTCTAATATGCTTCGGGTAACAGTCTTCTCCATGTTGTTAATTCTCACAAGGTAATAGCTAATACCTTATATTAATTTAGCACCTACTATGTGGCAGGTACTATTCTAAGAAGACAGATGTGTGAACAAAACAAATCTGCCTTCATGGAGCTCCCATTCTCAACTAAATCTTCACAACTCTGAGGTAGTTCATATTACCTCCCCCATTCTACAGATACGGAAACTGAGCTAGCAAGCGGTAAAGCTAAAGTTTCAAATTGTCAATCTGACACTATGGTCTGTGCTCTAGAAAAAAGGTCAACAAATCACAGCCCACCCACCTGCTTTTGTAAATAAAGTTTTATTGGAACACAGCCATCCCCACTCATTTCTGTATTGTCCATGGCTGCTTTTCCACTAGCAGGACATAGTTGAATAGCTGTGACAGAGACTGTAGGGTCCACAAAGCCTAAAGTGTGTATTATCTGGCCCTTTTTAGAACAAGTCTGCTAACTCCTGCTCTAGAGCATACTACTCCAAATGTGGTCTAGGGACCAACAGCATGGGAATCATCTGGAAGCTTGTCAAAAATGCAGTACCCTGGTCTCCAATGTGGAATTACTGAATTAGGATCTGCAGCTTGAAAGATGTTCTTCTGTAGAGGGGGTGAATTTTGATCATAAGTTTAAAGGAAGAAAACTGGCAAGAGAAGAGACATTCCAGGCAGACATAAATACACGTGTAAATATTAGAAGAAGGGAGCAAGTCAGTGTGGGAGACAGAGCACAGGATGGAGATGGTATGATTGGACAAACAGAGCAAAACTGGGCAGGAGTCTGAAACATTCAACAGAATTTAGATTTGGTTGTAATTTCTTAACCTTTGGTAAACAGCAACAACATGAATGGATTAAATTAGGGCAGCGGTGGTGAGAAAGATAAGAAGTTACTAGAGAGAATAAATGGGAAAGAGCTGTCCCTCCCACCCACCTAATTCCTCAAGTGTCTATCTTCTTTCTGCTCTTCATGTAAAAGGATGTCACCTTCCCAGAGGAAATATAGTGCTGAACAATTCCCTCTCAGGATGAAACAAATCCCTCCCAAAGGCAAACTACAGAGCCATTCACTCGAACCTAGTTCCCAGCCTGACTGTCTCAAGCAAAGCTTTCGAGGTGACTAGCAATCCAGGATCTCAACCAAGTCAAGCCATCATGATCCATGTGGGCCTGGACCCTAGCCTAGTGGCTGTTCCACATTTAGCCTCTTGCAGATCACCATGGGGCTAGTTTGTCCCTAAGCCTCTATCTGCTCTATTGGCATAATACTGAGACACCTAACTAATGCTTGTTTATTTACAACCCTGAACCTCTCTCCTTTCCTCCAAGGTGAAAAAAATCTTTTAGGTCTCCTTCATACTCAGGTTTTATTTGACGTAGAGTCTGGGCACATGGTACCAAAACCCGGGATCAAAGATAATAGAAAAGAGCAAGACAAGCAGCTAGCTACCTGGCCCCATCCCAGCTTCAGATAAGTCCAGCTCTGGCCCTGCTGCCTAACTAGGTGTGGGGCTGGCAGAAAGCAAGGGCAGGAATAAAATCCCCTTGCGGAGGACTCAGAGAAAGCCAGTTTTGTTTTGAGGCCAACTTGGAGGTACCTCTATTCTCTAAAGTTAAGAATAATTTCTAGAGATTAAAGATGGCGGCATGAGAGGCGAGACAGAGGCTTCCTCCTAAAACTGGACACAATTAGAAAATTTAATTGGTGCAACTAATCCTGAGAGAGCAACAGGAAAGAGGGCGGCATCAGACTGCACACACCTGCAGAAAAGAGCAGAGCTTAGCGAACGGGGTAACATACCAGAGCTGTGGCTCCACAGGACCCGAGCCCCTCCCCCACCCCAGCTCACCTGCGGGAGAAAGACAAACGGAGCAGGGAGGGAGTGGAAGGCTTGGGACTGCTGAATACCTAGCTCTGGAGATCTGCGCTGAGAGCACAAACCTACATTTCATGGTGCTTCCATAAGACTCACATGACTACTGGGTTGGAAAGTTAATACAGGCAGAGTTCCTGGGGACACTGGGATTCCGGCCACTTGTGGAAAGCAGGGATCCATATCCGGCTGCTCTGGGACAAAAACATATACCTGTGTGCCCGGCCCATTGGCTCAGGCAGTGGAGACAGGCACAGGAGCCAGGAGGCGGGGAACAGCTCTTTCCTACCCCCAGTACAGCTCCCCTGCGACCCCTGACATTGCTTCAGGGGCTCAGCAGCTCTAGAATAGAGCTTCTGGACACTAGAGGGCGCCATATACAAACATGAAACGCCAAAGGAACCTTGTCCAGAGTAAAACTGTTAATACAACTCCCGAGAAAGATTTAAATGATATGGACCTCGTGACTCTTCCTAAAAGGGATTTCAAAATAAAAATCATCAACATCCTAATGGAGGTACGGAAAGACATCCAAGAACTCAGGAATGAATTCAGGTGAGAGAGCCAATCATTAAAGAACACAATGGAGGGTATTAAAAGCAGGTTGGATAGGGTGGAGGAGACAATAAATGAAATAGAAACTAGAGAAGAGGAATACAAAGAAGCTGAGGCACAGAGAGAAAAAAGGATCTCTAAAAGTGAAAGAATATTGAGAGAACCACGTAACCAATCCAAACGGAACAATATTCGCATTATAGGGATACCAGAAGAAGAATAGAGAGAGAAAGGGACAGAAAGTGTCTTTGAGGAGGTAGTTGCTGAAAACTTCCCCAATCTGGGGAAGGACATAGTCTGTCAGGCCATGGAGATCCACAGATCCCCCAACACAAGGGACCCAAGGAAGACAACAGCAAGACACATAGTAATTAAAATGGAAAGATCAAGGATAAGGACAGACTGTTAAAAGCAGCCAGAGGCAGAAATAAGATCACATACAAAGGAAAGCCCATCAGACTAACATAAGACTTCTCAGCAGAAACCTTACAGGCCAGAAGGGAGTAGAATGATGTATTTAATGCCATGAAGCAGAAGGGCCTGGAACCAAGATTACTTTATCCAGCAAGATTATCATTTAAATTTGAAGGAAGAATTAAACAATTTCCAGATAAGCAAAAGCTGAGAGAGTTTACCTCCCACAAACCATCTCTGCAGTCTATTTTGGAGGGACTGCTATAGATGGAAGTGTTCCTAGGGTTGGATAGCTGACACCGGAGGTAGTAAAATCATGGTAGGGAGGGTGATTGCGAGGCAAATGCAAAATTAAATTGACTATCACCAAAGTCAATACACGGATAGACAAAAAGTACAGAATTTGATACCTAATATATAAAGAATGAAGGAAGAAGAAAAAGGAGAAGAAATAGAAAAGAACCTTTAGATTGTGTTTGTAACAGCATACTAAGTGAGTTAAGTTAGACTCTTAGATAGTAAGGAAAGTAACCTGGAACCTTTGGTACCACAAATCTAAAGCCTGAAATGGCAATAAGTACATACCTATTGATAATCACCCTAAATGTAAATGGACTGAATGTACCAATCAAAAGACATAGAGTCACTGAATGGATAAAAAGGCAAGACCCATCTATATGCTGCTTATAAGAGATTCACCTCAAACCCAAAGACACACACAGACTAAAAGCAAAGGGATGGAAAAAGATATTTCATGCAAACAATAGGGAGAAAAAAAGCAGGTGTTGCAGTACTAGTATCAGACAAAATAGACTTCAAAACAAAGAAAGTAACAAGAGATAAAGAGGGACATTACATAATGATAAAGGGCTCAGTCCAACAAGAGGATGTAGCCATTATAAAAAGATATGCACCCAACACAGGAGCACCAGCATATGTGAAACAAATACTAACAGACCTAAAGGAGGAAATAGAATGCAATGCATTCATTTTAGGAGACTTCAACACACCATTCACTCCAAAGGACAGATCCACCAGACAGAAAATAAGTAAGGACACAGAGGCACTGAACAACACACTAGAACAGATGGACCTAATAGACATCTATAGAACTCTACACCCAAAAGCAACAGGATACACATTCTTCTCAAGTGCACATGGAACATTCTCCAGAATAGACCACATACTAGGCCACAAAAAGAGCCTCAGTAAATTCCAAAAGACTGAAATCCTACCAACCAACTTTTCAGACCACAAAGGTGTAAAACTAGAAATAAATTGTACCAAGAAAGCAAAAAGGCTAAAAAAACACATGGAGGCTTAACAACACACTTCTAAATAGTCAATGGATCAATGACCAAATTAAAATGGAGATCCAGCAATATATGGAAATAAATGACAACAACAACACAAAGCCACAATTTCTGTGGGACACAGTGAAAGCAGTCTTAAGAGGAAAGTATATAGCAATCCAGGCATATTTAAAGAAGGAAGAACAAACCCAAATGAATAGTCTAATGTCACAATTATCAAAATTGGAAAAAGAAAAACAAATGAGGCCTAAAGTCAGCAGAAGGAGGGACATAATAAAGATCAGAGAAGAAATAAACAAAATTGAGAAGAATAAAACAATAGAAAAAAATCAATGAAACCAAGAGCTGGTTCTTTGAGAAAATAAACAAAATAGATAAGCCTCTAGCCAGACTTATTAAGAGAAAAAGAGAATCAACACACATCAACAGAATCAGAAATGAGAAAGGAAACATCATGAAGGACCCAACAGAAATATGAAGAATTATTAGAGACTACTATGAAAACCTATATGCTAAGAAGCTGGAAAACCTAGAAGAAATGGACAACTTCCTAGAAAAATACAACCTTCCACAACTGACCAAGGAAGAAACACAAAAGTTAAACAAACCAATTACGAGCAAAGAAATTGAAGCAGTAATCAAAAAACTACCCAAGAAAAAAACACCCGGGCCAGATGGATTTACCTCAGATTTTTATCAGACATACAGAGAAGATATAATACCCAATCTCCTTAAAGTTTTCCAAAATACAGAAGAGGAGGGAATACTCCCAAACTCATTCTATGAAGCCAACATCACCCTAATACCAAAACCAGGCAAAGATCCCACCAAAAAAGAAAATTACAGACCAATATCCCTGATGAATGTTGATGCAAAAATATTCAATAAAATATTAGCAAACCGAATTCAAAAATATATCAAAAGGACCATACACCACAACCAAGTGGGATTCATCCCAGGGATGCAAGGATGGTACAACATTCGAAAATCCATCAACATCATCCACCACATAAACAAAAAGAAAGACAAAAACCACATGATCATCTCCATAGATGCTGAAAAAGCATTCGACAAAATTCAACATCCATTCATGATAAAAACTCTCAACAATATGGGTATAGAGGGCAAGTACGTCAACATAATAAAGGCCATATATGATAAACCCACAGCCAACATCATACTGAACAGCGAGAAGCTGAAAGCTTTTCCTCTGAGATCGGGAACAAGACAGGGATGCCCACTCTCCCCACTGTTATTTAACATAGTACTGGAGGTCCTAGCCACAGCAATTAGACAAAACAAAGAAATACAAGGAATCCGGATTGGTAAAGAAGTTAAACTGTCACTATTTGCAGATGACATGATACTGTATATAAAGAACCCTAAAGACTCCACTCCAGAACTACTAGAACTGATATCGGAATACAGTAAAGTTGCAGGATACAAAATTAACACACAGAAACCTGTGGCTTTCCTATACACTAACAATGAACTAATAGAAAGAGAAATCAGGAAAACAATTCCATTCACAATTGCATCAACAGGAATAAAATACCTAGGAATAAACCTAACCAAAGAAGTGAAAGACCTATACCCTGAAAACACTCTTAAGAGAATTTAAACTCTGAAGACACTCTTAAGAGAAATTAAAGAGGACACTAACAAATAGAAACTCATCCCATGCTCTTGGCTAGGAAGAATTAATATTGTCAAAATGGCCATCCTGCCCAAAGCAATATACAGATTTGATGCAATCCCTATCAAATGACCAACAACATTCTTCAACGAACTGGAACAAATAGTTCAAAAATTCATATGGAAACACCAAAGACCCCGAATAGCCAAAGCAATCCTGAGAAAGAAGAATAAAGTGGCAGGGATCTCACTCCCCAACTTCAAGCTCTACTACAAAGCCATAGTAATCAAGACTATTTGGTACTGGCACAAGAACAGAGCCACAGACCAGTGGAACAGATTAGAGACTCCAGACATTAACCCAAACATATATGGTCAATTAATATTTGATAAAGGAGCCATGGACATACAATGGGGAAATGACTGTCTCTTCAACAGATGGTGCTGGCAAAACTAGACAGCCACATGTAAGAGAATGAAACTGGATCACTGTCTAACCCCATACACAAAAGTAAATTCAAAATGGATCAAAGACCTGAATGTAAGTCATGAAACCATAATACTCTTAGGAAAAAACATAGGCAAAAATCTCTTGGACAGAAACATGAGTGACTTCTTCATGAATATATCTCCCCGGGCAAGGAAAACAAAAGCAAAAATGAACAAGTGGGACTATATCAAGCTGAAAAGCTTCTGTACAGCAAAGGACACCAACAATAGAACAAAAAGGTACCCTACAGTATGGGAGAATACATTCGTAAATGACAGATCTGATAAAGGCTTGACATCCAAAATACATAAAGAGCTCACACACCTCAACAAACAAAAGCAAATAATCCAATTAAAAAATGGGCAGAGGAGCTGAACAGACAGTTCTCCAAAGAAGAAATTCAGATGGCCAACAGGCACATGAAAAGATGCTCCACATCGATAGTTATCAGAGAAATGCAAATTAAAACCACAATGAGATTATCACCTCAGACCAGTAAGGATGGCTACCATCCAAAAGTCAAACAACAACAAATGTTGGCGAGGTTGTGGAGAAAGGAGAACCCTCCTACACTGCTGGTGGGAATGTAATTTAGTTCAACCATTGTGGAAAGCAATATGGAGGTTCCTCTAAATGATCAAAATAGACTTACCATTTGACCCAGGAATTCCACTTTTAGGAATTTACCCTAAGAATGCAGCAGCCCATTTTGAAAAAGACAGATGCACCCCTATGTTTATTGCAGCACTATTTACAATAGCCAAGAAATGGAAGCAACCTAAGTGTCCATCAGTAGATGAATGGATAAAGAAGATGTGGTATATATACACAATGGAATATTATTCAGCCATAAGAAGAAAACAAATCCTACCCTTTGCAACAACATGGATGGAGCTAGAGGGTATTATGCTCAGTGAAATAAGCCAAGCAGAGAAAGACAAGTACCAAATGATTTCACTCATCTGTGGAGTGTAAGAACAAAAGAAAAACTGAAGGAACAAAACAGCAGCAGAATCACAGAACCCAAGAATGGACTAACAGTTACCAAAGAGAAAGAGACTGGGGAGAATGGGAGGGTAGGGAGGGATAAGGGCAGGGAAGAAGAAAGGGGGTATTATGATTAGCATGTATGTGGGGGGTGGGGGAAAAGGGAGGGCTTTGCAACACAGAGAAGACAAGTAGTGATTCTACAACATCTTACTATGCTGATGGACAGTGACAGTAATGGGGTTTGTAGGGGGGACTTGGGGTAGGGGAGAGCCTAGTAAACATAATGTTCTTCATGTAATTGTAGATTAATGATAACAAAATTTAAAAAAAAAAGAATAATTTCTGGGACTGCAGCCTAAGGAAGTGGCTTAAGAGAAAAGAGAAAGACCTGAAATTACAGATGTGCTCTTGATGGCAACTAGTAAAAACAATGTGGCTAAAGGCAAGAATAAGAAAAAACTGGAAGTGTTCTGTAGGGAAAATGATCCTATTGCCAGGATCCTCACCTGACCCTAAATTGGCCTACTGCCAGGCTAATGCTTACATTCCCGTTGGCAATAAACCATTATTGTTGGTGTCCACCTGGTGCTCTGTGCAGAGGTACAGAAGGAACACTGAAGATGGGCTTGCTGCATGCAGACTATCCCAGATGGAGACGTGAATACAGTACTTGCCCTGCCACCATGAGAATAAAGCTTGGTATAAACCCTTTCACCCCTAAAATTCTGTTGCTATTCAGTCTCACAGAAACCAGAGTGAACTTGCCCGGGGACAATCCCCCTCAGGCTAGACATGGTCTTAGGGCAGGGGTTATAGTTATTAATAGTTAACCAAAAAGAGGGGGATAGGGTGAGGGTCTAGGGAATCACAATATATTTAATCCCAGAATGCTTGGGACAGGCACCTGAGGAGCTCCAGTAACAAAGCAGATCCCTAATTCTACACCTGCAGAAACATATCATCTGAAGTGTTAGAGAAGTTAAGTAGAGGGCAAACCATTCCAGAAGCCCCTTTTATGTGAATGATTAAAGAAAAACAATTCACAGATTAAACCAGCTAAACTCAGCAGAGCAAGGCCCATCTCTTCTCCATAAAGGAACAAAACAAGGAAAAGGTCTTCAAATTATTATTCCCCACAGAAACTGCTGGCACACCCTTAACCTATGTAGACAGTAAAGCAACCTCCCCACCCACCACTCTTAGCCCCCAGAAAACATTCAAGCTTTGAATCAATGAAAGGTTTCTTACAGTTCAAGGATGAGGTAGGGCAAAATGGTTGTTAAGGCTAATGCTTACTGATGGTACATTTATGTGGCCTGGCTACCCTCTTACACAAAGAACTTTAAGCAGTGTGTCTGTGCATCTGTCAGTCTCTGTCCTTCAGTGCAGTCAGACACGTAAATGTAAAGCTTTCCAGGATGGAGAAAAATGAAACAACAGTTTGTAGAAATCCTTGGACTTTGAAGCCAACCCAAGCCAGGACATGCAAGATAGGGCTGATCCCCACGAAATCTGTTTAGTTTTCAAAACTCAGAACAAATGGCTGTGATTTAGTACCATCTACCCAGATAAAAAATTTCAGTGTAGATTGACCCAGTCCTCATATTTAACAAAGATACTAATAATTACTGAATATCTACTGTATGTCAGGTAAAATTAAGCCTGTTCTACCTCTCCTGTGGAAAATGTTAACTATAACTTCTTGAAGGCATAAGATCATCCATGCTGGTTAAGACATTTTTTTCAAATTGCTTGACAAATTAGTACTTACTTATATACCTATTAACTCTTGCCTAACACGACAGCCTTTTTTTCAAACTGAAGGGCCGGCTGCAGAGAAAAAGCACAGCGTACACACACTACGTCCTATAAGATGCCTTTGCGAGCAGTCTGAATTTGCCTTTGGGCCCTATCTCTCAAAGTCCTAGACTGGGGGTGACTCTAGTTCTGTGATAAGACAGAAAGGACTGGAGAATGGAATACCACCTGCCGAATACCTCCAAGGGGCCCAGCAGTCCCAAGGACCCACTTGGCAGGAGAGCACCTCCTTGCCTCCACCTCTTTCCTAATGCCCTTCCCCAGCCTGATGGCACAGGCATATTAATGCCTCACAGAAGCTGCACAGCACAACAGGCCCTGTTCTAGGAGTAAACAAAGAGTGAAACTTAAGATCCAAGATAAGTAGAAGAAATATAAATATGCAGAACTGCCCTCAAATACAAGTGCACTTAGAAACACACTGAAAATAGGCCCTCTGAGAGATGCACAGACTCTAAGGAAAATAACCGTGCAATTAAAAGTTGGAGCCAAGTCAGTGAGTCTGGAAAAGGCTCACTAGCCAGCGGCTTTCAGGTTCAGACATGCAAACCACCTTCCCCCAATACCTTCTACCTGCCCACCTGCTGCTGCTGGTTTCCTCATGCACTGCTGTTTCCTGTGTCATTCTCTAGTGGACTCACATTCTTACACAGATGCTGGAGTGTGAGCTTTCATATTTGGACAAAACTACTCCACTTAAATTGCCAATGGAGTACAGTATATACTGCTTTGGGCACTCAATCCTTAAAGTAATAATGCACATGCTAATGTATGAGGTACAATAAAGAGGACCATGTGAGATAAATATGTTCCCATCTTTAAACAGGTGAATAATGCTCAGTAAGGCCTAAAGGGTTCACCACACAAGGGGTGCCTGGCGACTGAGACCACCTGAGGGAAGGTGGAGATGAAGCTCCAACGCTGCAGGGCATGCTCACCGACTAGGACGACAAGGAGACAAAGTACTGAGAGTTCTCCCTTGCTGTTTTTCTTGGGGGTGGGGGAGTGCTGAGGGAATATTAACTCCTGTCTCTGCTGTTCAATACACATGATGCAGGTTCACACTGTAACCTGTCTTTAACTAACCAAGCACCTACCCTCATACTCTTGCCTGCATATGCTTCTTCCCATGATGACACCGCTTAGGTCTTCCTTTGTTATTTTACTGTTTCATCAGTGTGTGTTTTGTGTGTGTGTGTGTGTGTGTGTGTGTGTGTGTGTGTGTGTGTGTGTGTACAAACACACATGCACATGCCTGTGCAGAAAGATGAGTGAGGAACCATAGATAAGGAGTTAAAATAAGCATTAGTCTTCCCACAGACAACCCCTAAGGATGGGTAAATGGAAAAGGAGGTGGGCCAGTTAGTTCACTGCTGCTTTTTATAAACCTGTTTCATTTTTCAAGTATCCACATATAAACTTTGTTTAAAGAGGCAGTGTGTTTGCAGTGCCAGGTTTGGGAACTGTCCTGGAGTATACGGTATAAGAAGTCAGATTACTCACCTAGAGTAACGTCTGTCAGAAACAAGATGTTGTTGGTTGAACACCCAATGCTATTTGCAATCTTTCGGTAACTCTCACTCTCCACTTTGTGTCCAATCTTGGTGTCAAAGTGACCATCAACAAGCTGAACACAGAGAAGGGGAAAGACTGATGCTACAAATACACTCGCAACCCCTTGGTCTCTCATCCCTTTTCTCTGAAATACATGACAATCATAAGTGACTTCATCCATTCAATAAGTAATTACTGAAAGTCTACTTAATAGAGAACATTATGGAGATTACAAAAAGCAAAAAGTGAGACTTTATAGAAATAAACATTTGGAAGAAAACTATCAATTCAATGTATATAAAATCATTATATGTTCTACTTGGTTTCTGTGATGAGCATTAATTTTATATCAAATCTTTTAAAATATACATGCCCCTAAAAAATTAAATAAAATATACATGCCCTACTTTCTATCCTTTAAACACTATTTGCCCTCAAACTACTTATGAGACTTAGTTTCACTCCTGATGAAAAGTCCTTTTGATCCTGGAATGAACAGGTTTCTCTAACCTGCCTTGTTAATAAGCTGCTGCTTTACTTTCAAGAAGCTTTCATTTTCTAATTAAAACATTTTAAAATTCCACCCAAGATAGCCTTGTCATCTTAGAAATAATTGGGATCAAATAGATAACCTGCTAATTTAACCAACAGTAATTAAAATAAGTCCACAATTAGGATCAGCTATTACAATGTGATCTTTTAAATACTTTCAGAACTTTCCACAAAGTAAAAACAAGCCTATCAATCACTCAAAGACAAATTAAGGTCATACTAACATGACTTTTTTTTAACTTTTAAGAAGTTAAATTGGTTTTGAACATTTTCTTTCTCAAGAAATGTGTCTGCCTCACTTAGTAACCAGAGAATAAAGTTTTTATTATTGAACTCAGTAATTATCATGTCCTGTCTACTATTACCTTTTTATCTATTTCATCAGAGAGAGCAAAAAAGAAGTTTACATCTGTATTCAGATGAGACACAGTTACTAAATGGATGCCAATAATTAAAGGGTTTCATTACTGACTTAAAATTTGATTTAGAACTAAGATAACAAGGGGAACAGTACTAAAATGAGAATATGACAATCTCTGTTGGGAGCCGGGGCTATGTCCCTTCCCCCACGTCTGAACACAGCATGGGAAAGCACAAGCTTGAGAGCAACCGGTGCAGTCCTTGGAAGTTATCTGCTCACAAAAACATATCTTGTCCTTGAAGATGAACCAAGACTCCTCACTCTGAAAATAGGGAGACCTTGAGGATGTGTAAAAACACCTCCCCGCCAACGCCACCTAAGGTCCAATTATCTCCTGACCCACTTGCTACTTGTATAAATTGAGCCTGTAAACAATAAACTTCGCCAGCTTGATCAGACATCCTGTCTTGCTGGTCATTCTTTGTGTCTCTTGCTTGTCTCATTTCTGCACGCGTCTTCGGCACACTCCACGTTCGTCCCGCGGGCCGGGACAAATCTCCAAAGCCAAAATGTTTTCTGCACACAGTAGAGGCTCAATAAATATTTATTTTAAAATATTGGCTGAGTAACCTACTGTATATCACTAAGTTTAGCCTGTAGTTGGTCAGCATTTCTTTTTAAAGTTCTAAATACATGCCCTTTTTCCAATGACCACCCTGTCCTCCAGGGGGCATAAGGATGGCAGGACAGAGCAGCTAGCAGGAATTTTTCATGTACAAGAAATGTAATGGTGGTTTTAACAACTATTCAGTAATGTGCCTAGTTCTCTTCCATAAGAATGCTGTTTCTGATAAAATAAAATCTGTTACCTCTCTAAAGTGCTAGAAAGTCATGACTTCACCTTGTACTCTTCTGCATTTAGGAAGTCTGAGTGTGTGTGTGTGTGTGTGTGTGTGTGTGTGTGTGTGTGTGTGTGTGTGTGTGTGACAGTGCCATGTGCTACTATTTTACATCTTACCTGTTACTTTAAACACCCAAAGGAAGCATGTTATTAGTTTCCTTTGGGTTCCTAATATTGGCAAGACAGCTGATTTGTAGGCTAGTTCATGTCTCATTAGCTGTATTTTCTATTTTCATATATATGTGAATAAATGAATTAGCTGGTTCTAGTACCACCATCATCAGAATCACTTAGGATAGATGTTTAAAAATGTCTATTTCTGACCCACCACCCCAGGGATCTAAATTTTTAACAAACTCCCTAGGCAACTCCTAATGCTCGACAAAGTTTAGGAACCTTTGATGCAAAGACTGGTACCACAGAAACATTTCACCATCCCTTTAATGTAGTCTCCAGAATTTCTACTTCTCTTTAAAACCTGCTTAGCATAAAGAAATGCAATTACTTGAATGGTGACTTAGCTTCACTAGCTTGGACACTGTCAAAAGAATGACAACAACAACAGCAGAGCAATCAGACCACCCACCTCTAGGATATTGCCCTCTGTGGAATGCCCGAACAACAGCTTCTGTGCCTCGACACTCCCTGAAGAATAGATATACACCTTCATTCCAGCTTCTCTCCATTTCCTGACTGCTGGAACTACGTCTTCAAAGAACCTAGAAGAGAAACCACTAAGTTAAAAGGCTGAACACATTCCCTAGCCAGATGAAAACCAGTCCAAATAGTTGCCACAGGTTTCTCTATTTGTGCCCAAATGGTCACCCAGAGGAGCAACTCCATGAGACTCTAAACTCCCACAGATTAAACAAATCACTAGAGTTCCAGGATCGCAGATTAGAAGCAAGGATTTAGGTGAAGAGAATAATTTTTGACAGCCACACTAATGACAGTAGAACATGATTACAGATAAAGGGATGAAATAAAAATGATTTTTTTTTAAATTCCAAGGAACTCAAAAAAGCAAGAAAAATAACACTGTATTATTATGTAAGAAAATATCTAATTATGTCAGTGTGCCTTCAGGAAGCATGGAAATGCTTTTAGAAAGATCTGCATCCAAACAAAAGAAAAAATATTTGGGGGCTCAAAGCTATTAATCTTTGATTAACTAAAAAACAGATATACATTTCTCAAGAAATAAGACAAGCTTAAGTTTTACTATACCGAAAAAAAAAACATTAAGTAATACTCAGTTACTTGTACCACCACACATTAGCTAATATATCAGCAAACAGTCTCTGGTTTTCTGATTCCTGACACTCACAGTCTTGTTTACCAATTCTACACCATCTTCCACAGTCAGTAGTGGAAATACTATCAGCAGAGATGGGTGAAAAGAGAAGCACAAGAAACCTGGGATGTGGAACCAGTCATCTTTAAAAGATAAACTGGAAAGTGTCAGAGAAGTCTTACGCTGGATAAAACAGCTTAATATGTTGCACTAACTTAAGAAAGAGGTCACTTAGTTCAAAACCAGCACACACAATTGTGAATTACTGTGTGCTACTTTGCACTCAGACACAAGCTTTTTCCATGCTGAATCTGCAGGCTGTTACTGCTCCAAAGTAAAGACTTAGAAGCCAAAGGTAACTAATTTCAAGTCCCTGGTTTCCTAACTCAGAACCAAGACCAAGAGAAGGAAGGACTATTTCGACCACCGTCTTCTGGTTCCACTCTATTGTGTCTACTTGAAAAGTGATCTAGCTCATACTTTGAGAGCACAGAACATAGTAGCACTCTAGACACTGAGTGACCCTAAAGTGAAAGGGTGCATCATCTTGTGTTCTTATTTCTCTAACAGAGCAGAAAGCGGGTAATCTAACAATCCAGAGAAGCAGCCCCACAGTGCTGTCACTCACATGCTATCGATCAAATGTGACTTAGTTCAAGGAAATCACCATTTTCTAGGAAGCTGTTTTAATCTGGGATTAATAGTCCTTCAACCATCCCACAAAGCCAGACATGCAGGTCTAGGGAATTTAGCTGGGTGAGATGCTTTATCCCCATGTTGAAAAAACAGAATACTCACTTGTTGGAATAAGAAGAATGTTGATTTTACCTATTTTATTAATCATGCAACTAACACTGGAGAAGGAGAACTAGTGAGAAATGTATTTGGTTTGGGGGTTGGTGAAACGTTGTGAGTCACGTGAGCAGCTACATACTCTGCTTTCATACATCCTGCTGTGAATGCTGCCCTCCACATGTGGCCCTGCAGCTGCTTCAGGGCTATGGTCTTTCGGTCCAGAGACATCTGCCAGCACACGTTGTCTACCACAGCCTGGATCATCTGCTGCAGTTCATCTGCCCCATCCCCAGATGCAGCAGGGATAGGAACAGCTCCATCCAGGTGGGAGTCCTCTTCAGCCTTTAAGTCATAAACATGAAGTTAGTTTCTTACTTTTAAAAAAAATCACTTAAAGTGGGACCTGAAAACCAAGCAGGCTAACTCTCTCCAATTATCGTCAGCACCAAATACTGCTACAAATTAAAAGTATCCTACACTCTGGGGCTGATATGAATGATTCCTAAAAGAAACTGGATTACAACTGATAAATTTATATTACGTTTCCTATGTTGCTAAAGCTGAAATTTAAACCAAGAGGCATGTTGTATGTGAGGAGAGAGAGAGAGTACATAATGCCAAAAAGATATAGTAAGACCTGGTTTGTTGATTCACTTATTAGGATCAATGAACCAGTATTTCAATTAAATCTGATCATTTTCTCTGCACTATAATTAACCAAGGACAAAACAAGGAAAATCTCAGTAATATTAGTTTCTGTCTGGAACCCAATAAAAAGAAGTTATTGAAGCAATGTCTGGGGTTGGTTCACATTCAGTCCCCTGCAATCTCCCACATCTTGCAAAAAAACTAACAACTATTGAGGACATGGTCCCTGTGAAAATGATATGTCCATATCTAAAGACTCAAAGATGTATACACTAGAGAGGGACTATGCACGTATGTTTCGAGAGCAAGAGCTGAGACAACAAAAAAGGTAAGGAGGGCAGTATTTCTGACCAACCCTGAATTTCTCAGAAAATTGAACAGCCCATGTTAAACTTAACTCCATGCCCAAAGGATGTGACCATATTTCCAAACCTAACTCCTAACTTAACAAAGTTTACAGAGAGAGCATTCCACATTGTCCAATGTAGAAAACTATGCAGAGAAAACAATGCAGTTAGCTCTTCACAGCATCTATCTTTGCCACTAAAGTAATTTTAATACGAAAAACAACAGAAACAGGAGTTCCACAGCAGACAATGTAGAAAGAAAAACAGACTGAAAACCAGGGAGGGAACAGAGTGGAACAGAGCACATGAAATGAAGGCTGGGCCAAGTGTAAACTGGCAGGAGAAGTCTGGAGGGATGTATGGATGTGAGCGAGAGCCAAGGAGCACTATGGGGGGTCAGCAGGGGCTTGTGCCATGAGGCAGAAGGCAGTGGAGAATGAAGTGATAGATGCTACTTTGAAGACATTAATGAAAAATGTGATAACATGGTACAAAACCCTGTGCATTCCACCCAGAAAAGACTTAATTTTATAAATACATGGTATTTTTATGCAACTGAAATAGATCCCAAAAGAGGCAATTATAGAGACAATAAAATGCCATTTCATTACGCATCTGTGAATTCCTAAGTAGGCAAGTCACTGCAAGTTCCATGCCTTGTGAATCCAGAACACTTAACTTTACAATATGCTCAGAACACATTCTAAGTCTCTAGGCATCCTAATTCTAAGACAGTTGGGAGTATGAAAGCAACGGAATAGAAATGTCCCAACCTGTTTCCTCAAAAGATTGATGTCCTCCTGGCACTCCTCTTCTTCCCAATGTGTCTGCAGATAATCTTTAACATTTTCTTTGATGTAAGGAAATAAAATGTCCTAGAAAAAAAAGAAAAAACAAGAATTAGCTTTAGTCATTTGTAGGACATCAAGTTCTTCAACAATCTCACTTTAAGCTAATTGTGGCAATTAAGCCACTGAAAATTTCATTGAGAATATGAAAACTGATGATACGGATGTATCAGTGAGACAGAGGAGACCAAGAAACAAATGAACTAGATGAAGAGTCAGCAAACTACAGCTCTCGGGGCCAAATCTAGTTAACTCCTGTTTGTGCCATAAAGCTTTTTTGAAACACCACCACACTATTACTACTACTATTCAGCCCTTTACAGAAAAAGTCTGCTGACTCCCAAACTAGATTGCTAGATCACAGATGCTTAAAGGTAAAGGTCAAGTATATGTTACACAGCTGTATACCCAATGCCATGTATACAGCAAGGTACTTGGCACATGAACATACTCAAATATCTGCTGAAAGAATGGTGTCCACATATGAAAAATGTTTAAAGAAAACCTAATCACTATGATTCTTTCTTAGTAATCAGACTCCCCATAAGAAAGTGATGTACAACACAATTCGGAAATAACCTGTCAGTAATCCATGCGTTGGGAACATGATTTCCTCAGGTAGAAATTTTTACATTCATTTACAATTATATAGCACATGTATCTTTTCACATCAGATATGGCATATTCAATAATTATTTTAGTGTCTATATAGGCCAAAATATGCTAGACCTTGAGTAGGTCATAAAAGGGACTGAAAAGATAAGTAAGTCATAGCTCCTTTTGTCAGTAAGCACAAGCACATGGGTGAGCAAGGATGAGAGGATGGCAGGCAAAGAACTGTAATGAGGTACAATGGGTGAGACAAGCAGAGTACGAGCAGAACACTGCACAAATCCAGGGTATAATGGCTCCGTAACAATTTCAGCAATAACCAGAGCCTAAAAAAACAGAAAATCAATATATGGTATGAATATTGACCCCAAGCACACGTTTCAGAGAAGGCCTTACTTTTTTTTTTTTGGTATAATTAATATACAATTACATGAGCATATTATCATTACTAGACTCCCCCCATAATTAAGTCCCCTCCATATACCCCATTATAGTCACTGTCCATCAGCATAGTAAGATGCTACAGAATCACTACTTGTCTTCTCTGTGTTGTATTGCCTTCTCCATGCCTCTCACCCCCTACATTATATGTGCTTATTGTAATGCCCCCTTTTCCCCTTATCCCTCTCTTCCCACCCATCTTCCCCAGTCCCTTTCCCTTTGGTAACTGTTAGTTCTGTGAGTCTGCTGCTGTTTTGTTCCTTCAGTTTTTTCTTTGTTCTTATATTCCACAGATGAGTGAAATCATTTAATACTAGTCTTTCTCCACCTGGCTTATTTCACTGAGCCATAGGCCTTACATTTTAAGGGAAACTCTATAACCAAGTTGAATTCAACAAGTCTGTTCATTTGAATTCATTCACTCATAGTATTTACTGAATGCCCAGTAAAGGGCTGGCCTTTGTGGTAAGAGCTGGAGATCTGTAAACAAAAACCATACACGAACCCTAATCTCAAAGACCTAGTAGTAGAAACAGACATTAAACTTAGATACTTTAATACTATAAACAAGAGGTACACAGTACTATTATATTAGGACATAAAATAGGTAAACTGCACCTCATGAGGGAAGTAAGGGAAAGCTTCGCTGGAGAAGTGTCATGAACTGACAGTCCTGAGACCCTTTCAGGGGCCCACAAGATCAAACTATTTTCATGAGAATACTAAGATATTTTTTGCCTTTTTAACTGTTACTTTTTCAGGAGTGTATAATAGGGTTTTCCAGAGGCTACCAGATGTGTGATATCACAATAGACTCAATGCAGATGAGAGAACACAGCTCTCTTCAATATGTAGGCTTACAAAAATGTAAAATAATGCCACTCTTCTAACCATGTTTTCCAAAACAAACAAAGAAACTATTTTTCATAAGAACATTATTTATGTTAAAGTAATGGGGCTTATTGTTATTTAAAATGAACGAATATTTTTAAATGCCGTATTTAATTTCTATTATGTATATTGATCAATATAACTCACATAAACAAAAGTTCTTTGGGTCCTCAGTAATTTTTAAGTACATAAAGGAATGCTGAGAATAGAAAGTCTGAGACTCACCAAAGGTGAACAGGATTAATCCAAAGAAGACTAGAGATGATATGATTAGGAGAGATTAGTGTGAATAATATTTTTTTTTAGAGTATCTAGTGTTCCCCAGACTGGAAAAAAACAAAGGGTCAGCTACATAATTAGAATTTTTAAATAGTTAAGGAGTACCAAATCTAAGTTCAACTTAAAACTGCACTCCCAAATGAAAATAAACAACATGAAAAAGTTGTTATGGCTTTCTTAAAAGGAAAGACTAAAAGAGTGGGGAGATGGGCAAGATAGGTGCAGGGGATTAAAAGGTACAAATTTCCAGCTATAAAATAAGTCATGGGGATGTAACAGACAGCATAGGGAATACAGTCCATAGTACTAACTAAATGTATGGTGACAGATGGTAACAAAGAATCCCAGTGAGCATTTCATAATGTGTATGTTAAATCCCTGTATCATACACCTGAAACTAATAGTGTATGTCAATTATATTTCAGTTAAAAAGATTAAGTGAGAAAATAAATAGATGGTATTTCTAATGCGTATATTATTAGGCATAACTCCTAGGCATAACTCTTAGAGAATTCTAGGACTCAAGTGTTCACCTCTCCTCAGAATATGCTATTCACATTTCACTTACCTCTAAAAATGAAGTCATTCAATTTTGCTTGTTATCATGTGCCATTACAGGAAGTAATGGATCATTCTGTAAATTCAGAAGCATGCAAATAGTTCAATCAAGCAAATTTTTCAGGATGCTTGACAGAAAAGCCCATTGTTTAAGCTAAAAAAAAAACTCATTCTTGGATCTAAAGAAGGAAAATGAAAAGCTAAGATTGACAGCTTTCTTTTTCTACAAGAGATTCCTTTTTACTGAACTGACATGCTTCTAATTTTCCTTAAATATTTATGTAATAAAAAATAATATTTTCCTTTCAGGGCCTCCATCATGCCCCTCCTTTCTCTTACTTAGTATCTCTCCTCCACTCACACCCCCTGGTAGAACTGCAAACTGGCCCTACCACATGCTAGTATGCAGACATAGTAAAACTGAAGGTGCACATACACAGCTGTTCCTCTCCTAGGCATAACTCTTAGAGAATTCGAACTCCTGAGCACAAGGAGGAAAGTAAAAAAAAAAAAAGTATGTTATAGCTCTGGGTATAATAGCAAAATAAAAGGAAACAACCTAAATCTTTATCAGCTAGAGAACACATAAACAAGCTGGGATATATTCATACTCTAAAACACAGCAAAATGAATGTACTGAATGCACCTCTATGTTTATCACAGCACTATTTACAATAGCCAAGATAACAAAGCAACCTAAATGTCTATCAGTAGATGAATGGATAAAGAAAATGTGGTAAATATACACAATGAAATATTATTCAGCCATAAAAAGAAATCCTACCATTTGCAATAACATGAATGGAGCTGGAGGGTATTACACTCACTGAAATAACCCAGGCAGAGAAAGACAAGTACCAAATAATTTTACTCATTTGTCGAGTATAACAAAGAAAAACTGAAGGAACAAAACACCAGGCACCTAAGGAGTTGTTATGGTTAAGTAGCACATATAACCAAAAGCTATAGAACTAAATGAGAGCATTTCTCTTTCAGGGGACTATAATTAAATTCCACTAAATGCTAAAGGGGATACTATGCAAGCAGCAACTTATACTACTCTATGCAGTTCAATGGTAGCTTTCTGAAAGAACTCCCTTAAGGGCCACAAAATTTCTGAAGATCTAATTAAAGAATTTGCCTCATTAAATGTTTGTAAGTCCAAATATGGATCTGCTTTATGGTCAAGTGGTTGTCTTAAAGAAAAGGTCATAGAATCAATAAAAATAAAATTGTTGCTATAGTATTTACTCAAGTCTCCTTTGAAGAAAATGAATAGAAAGGTAATGGGTAATACTTAGAGTACAGTTATTTAAAGAACTATTTTAAAAGCCTTCCAATGGAACCACACAGCACAAATGATTTATAGTACTTGAGAACTTACAATTTTTTCAGCCAGAAAATTAAACACAAAGGCAATGTTGGTAGGTTACTATTTCTCTATTACTCTCAGAGGATAAAAAGCGAAGGAGAATTAAGTAGTTGATGACTTTTAAAAACAAACCACATTCTCTAAGTAATAATACAGGTCACAAACAGTATACAGAGCACAATCCTGTTTTTGGTGACTAATGCACAGAACAAAATCTAGGGGAACATGGACATAAATGTTTGTAGAATTTCTCTCTAGTTCATGAAATTACAAGGAAAAAACTTCTTTGGGAGGGGGCATATCTATTTTCTACAACAGAAGTGTATAATCTTTTTTTAATGAGATATAATTGACAAACAACATTACATTACATTAGTTTTGGGGGATACAACATAATGATTTGATGTATGCAGTATACTGCAAAATAACCATCACAAAAGACCAGTTAACATCCATCACCACAGTTACATTTTTTTTCTTGTGATTAGAACTTTTAAGATCTACTCTCTTAACAACTTTCACATATGCAATACAATATTAACTACAGTTACAATGCTGTATATTACATCCCCAGAGCTTATTTATTTTATAACTGGAAGTTGTACCTGCTTGAACACTTCTAATGATGGGAATTTACTACTTCTTAGAGTGGTCCATGCCATTAAACAGACAGCTTCAGCAACTGTGGTACTGGAATTGCTCCTTAATATCCTCCCTTAGGACCATACTAGGAACTATAGAGAAATTTCAGTACTCTGGCTGCTACATAGGACCACAGGGGCTCAGAAGTGATAACTTTCCTGTCCCTATCCTCATGGGGTAAGCAGGGATATAACCATTCCCCTTAGAAAGCTGAAGCTTTTAGGAATGAACATTAGATTTCATCATCTGCATTCAAAGTGAATTAAAAATTATGTTGCTGACAAAAGTGGCTTTAAAATCCTATTGCAGGGATCCCCCTCCTCCCCTACACACACCTATTAAGGAAATTAAACTGTAAAAAAGATAAACCATAATCTGATTACTTGCAATGAATCACAGCATACAAGGCAAGGTTATCATTTTAAAGGGCCAGCAGTTGCGATAAGGCTTAAAAATGAAGCACAGACTCACGATATTACTATCTCATGAGTTCCAGAGAGGGAAACCTGAATGGCCCAGAGTTAGGCCTGGTCCTTACAGTGAAGGAGAAGGGGAAGGAACTGACAGTTATCTTACTGAATCTACCTACCACCCCCACAAAGTGATACCTTTGAATAGATGAAGCACCTGGGTTCAGAAAGGTTTCAATGCCGGTATAAAGTAAAGCCAGGTCTCAAACCCAGGCCTACAGAATCCCAATACCTGAGCCAATTCAGCTTTGTGGGTGGATGACTTTGGGGAGCACAACTCACTAGGATCACCCAACTCCCTGGATACTGATATTATGTTACCTATAAAATTTCTAATACAGCTTTGGTTTCTCAAAAAAAACTATACCAAGAAAATGAGTTTGGTTCACTTGGCAGTTCTGTAACTATTTGTTTCCAAGAAATAGTAATGATATGACTAGCTGTAGTAATAGTGGAAGTAACTGCCAACATTTACTGAATCCTTGCTATGCCAGGCACTTCTCTACTTACAGTCGATCCTTAGTGAGCTCATCTAATCTCATGAGTTTAAATACTGTCTATTGCTTATGACCCCCAAATCCATAGCTTTGGCCCAAACCTTTTCCCTGAACTCCAAACCAATTTTTTCCAACTGCCTACCCCAAATCTCCACTTGGATCTCTAAAACCAAACCCTTTAATCCTACTCCTCCCAAATCCACCAATCTCATCTTCCAGGTGCTCAGGCCAAATGCCTTAGTCATTTTTTATTCCTCTTTTTCTCTCACGTTCCACATCCAATCAATGCATCTGCAAATCACATCAACCCAACCTTCTAAATATATCCAGAATCTAATTACTTCTCACCATTGCCACTGCTACCAAGATCTCCAAATTTACTCAATGAATTGATTAATGAATGACCCTAATGACTTCATTTCAGTTCTCATAATAACCCTATGAAACCAGTGCTATTAGTTCCTCCATTTTACAGAAGCACAAATTAGTAAGTCATGATTACAGTTTATCACCAGGACTTTGTTAATTTGAAGGGTCAGGTCCCCAAAGCAGGATCATCCCAGTTGAAAGAAACTAATTAGCTTAGCAAACTTACAATGATTTGGACCAACACAAGGCCCAGCCCAGAGGTCAGCCAGCCTCTTGGAGCACACCAGCTTAACTGCCAACACTGGTCTGACCAGGCACTCCTCTCCAAAGTTCCATCCAGGTCCCTCTGCTGGGATTACCACTAGTTTCCAAAACACATGTCTTAGTCTCTCTCTACTCAGTCAAGGATGTCAGCTCCACACTCTTTAGATTTAAGAAAAGGAACTTCTTATTAGACCACATAATAAGTCATTGAAAAGAAAATGAAGTTAAGATATGAACACCTTGTACACATCCACAGAAGACAAAGAATCCTTTTCTGTATTAAAGACTTTGGTCTTTAAAATGGAATCTGTGTTTTGGGAATGGAGTCTGCGGGAAGGGTACCAAGAGGTTCCAGGAAGGCCTCTGAGGACAGGGCTACCAACTTTCCACACATTCTTTAGAGGTCATGGAGAACCGGGTGCAACAGGATCAGGGTGGGCTGGCTTCCCACTCCTCTTCTGACCCCTACACCTCCACCAAAGCCAATTTCAAAATTTTTTAAATCAAAAATGAAGACCCAAAGTTGTATATAAAAATAAACTTTTACTATAAAAATACCTTTTTTTCTTTAGTGGAGGGGTGACATGAAGTGCCCCGTAAGAATGGAAAATTTTAAGAACCATCAGACAAGGTAGGACTTTACAGAGCTAAACACAGGATATCCTTAAAAAGTTTATCTGAGCAAGATAAGGCCTACTTACGTATTTAAAAAGCAGGGGTTATATATTAAAATTAGTGCTTTTGGGGGGTCAATCTGTATAGATACCCCAGCAGTTAACCTTGCTGTAATTTAATTCCTGTGTAAATTTAATCTATAGACAAAACTAATCTGAGAAGAATAGGTGCTGCATTTTGGAATCTGGTGCGAGTCATGAGCGATGTGACAAGGACTGCAAACAGTTCTTGTGATCCTTTCTGAGGCAAATCCAGATAAGGAACACACCATGAGACTCACGTGGCCAGATGACTTGATGAGACATAAGAGAAACTTTAAGAGGTGATTAGTTTGCAATTGTTCAGCTTGATGAAAAAACTCATCTTATAATCATTAATCCCTGCCTGTCTTTTTGCTTGCTGTAACTTAATAAAAGTGCAGGGGAGCACTGACTTGGTGCTTAGTCTCCAGAGGGAGTCTAAGCCCTCTGCATTTATTGTCATTCTGTTTCTCATTCTCATGGTCCCCGACTGCAACAAATTTGACTACACTTCTTTGAAGGATCTAAATGACTTTACTGTACACATAGGAAAAAAATCAGGAGGAATACCCACCAAACTCTTACTGGTCGTCTCTGGGTGGTAGGAGCAAGAGTGCATTCACCCTCTACACTATATTTTTCTGTAATATTTGCAATTTGTAACAAGCGTCAATTAACTTTTGAGGAAAATTTAGGAAAAAAACACATTCCTCTATCCTCACATTAACAGACACGAGTTTCCATAGAATAATGTACTTAGCTTTTTCACTTAGTTTTAATTTAATAAAATTTCTGTCTTCTATGGTTTTCAATTTCCACTGTTAGTTGATTTCTTCCTCTAACACTTGTAGGTTTTAGAAATGTTGAGTCAATGAAAATCCTAATGCCTTTCTACAAACACTTAAACCACATGCTGTTCTAATAAGATAAAGTACCATCTTGAGGAAATTTGAAATAGCAAGGAGGGCAGAAGCTAACAGAAACTTAAGCCGAGCCTCTTCCATGTTCATTCTGGAATCATACCCGTCACCAAGCATTTACTGTATGCCTTATGTGCAGGCCTGTGTGAGACTCTGGAGTCTGCCCCGCAGAGCTCTCAGCACTGCTGGAAAACAGGACACACGTACAGCACCCCAAGGCAGCATCTGCTACAGTGGCCAATATGTGGCCCTGCAGTACAGAACTCTGGAATTTGTGTTTAAACAAAAGTTCTTTGGGAACAGAAGCAGGTCTTACCTCTGTATTCAGACAGCCTAGCAGAATTTTTTAAGTTAATGAGATGGACCAGCCTGCACTTGGGGAGAGGAAGGACATTCCAACCTAATGAAATGGTGGAGGCATGAAAGGGCATGAACCAAATGGGCATGTTCAGCTATAAAATGAATAAAGGAATAGATGGATAGTAAATTGGAAAACCCAATTCACTGAAGTTCAGGAGTTGAAACTTTATTTCCTAACCAACAGGAAACCACAAAGGATATTGATGATAGAAACATAACCTGTGTTTATACTGGTCTTCCTTAGTAGTTCCATAGTGGTGGCAGCTAGGTCTTAAGGATTCTGGATCCCTAGCAGAGCCTGGCACATAATAGGTATTCAAATAAATTTGAGAGAAAGGAAGGAAAGATTGATTAGGATTGAAAGATTATGTAAGAGCCTTGACACGGAAGGTTCTAGAATAAGAAATAAGAAATTAAGGCCAGAGGTATTTTCTAGCCACCTCTTGATTTTACTCAGACCCAGTTATGAAATCCTCTCACCACCACGAATGTATATCCATTTGGGAAACACTACTCTAAGCAATGGGGAAAGGAACTTTAACCAAGCCAACTACTACTCAGCAAGGCCATCCTGCCACTCCAGTGCTTCCACAAGTTCTTTAACATTAGTAGTGTTCTACATCTCATTCTTAACGTATTTCTGAATAGGGCAATAAGGAACAGAGGTGGAAGTAATCATGGTAGGAAAAAATCCTAGAGGTGGGTTTCAGTAAATGTTAGTTCCCCTTTTTCATGCTAACCCTTCACAAGCACTTTCTGTCTCTACCAGTCTGACACATCCTGCATTAGAATCTGTGTTTCTATAGGGATTTACAATTTTCAAAGACTACTGCACTGCAGCTCATTCTATCTTCCTCACCACCTTGTAAGCATGGCAGATCCTATTACTCATTTGTCTTATAAAGGTATTTTTATTTTGGTATCATTACTCTACAATTACACGAGGAACATTATGTTTACTAGACTCCCCCGATCACCAAGTCCCCCCCACAAACCCCATTACAGTCACCGTCCATCAGCGTAGTAAGATGCTGTAGAATCACTACTTGTCTTCGCTGTGTTGCACAGCCCTCCCTATACACCCCCACACATTATACATGCTAATTGTAATGCCTCCTTTCTACCCCACCCCGCCTTATCCCTCCCTTCCCACCCATCCTCCCCAGTCCCTTTCCCTTTGGTAACTGTTAGTCCATTCTTCAGTTCTGTGTTTCTGCTGCTGTTTTTGTTCCTTCAGTTTTTCTTTGTTCTTATACTCCACATATGAGTGAGATCATTTGGTACTCGTCTTTCTCCACCTGGCTTATTTCACTGAGCATAATACCCTCTAGCTCCATCCATGTTGTTGCAAAGGGTAGGATTTGTTTTCTTCTTATGGCTGAATAATATTCCATTGTGCATATGTACCACATCTTCTTTATCCACATTCATCTACTAATGGACACTTAGCTTGCTTCCATTTCTTGGCTATTGTAAATAATGCTGCGATAAACATAGGGGTACATCTGTCTTTTTCAAACTGGGTTGCTGCATATTTAGGCTAAATTCCTAGAAGTGGAATTCCTGGGTCAAATGGTATTTCTATTTTGAGCTTTTTGAGGAACCTCCATACTGCTTTCCACAATAGATGAACTAATTTAGATTCCCACCAGCAGTGTAGGAGGGTTCCCCTTTCTCCACAACCTTGCCAACATTTGTTGTTGTTTGTCTTTTGGATGGTGGCGATCTGTACTGGTTTGAGGTGATATCTCATTGTGGTTTTAATTTGCATTTCTCTGATGACTAGCGATGTGGAGCAACTTTTCATGTGTCTGTTGGCCACCTGAATTTCTTCCTTGGAGAACTGTTTAGCTCCTCTGCCTACTTCTTAATTGGATTATTTGCTTTTTGTTTGTTGAGGTGCATGAGCTCTTTATATATTTTGGATGTCAACCCTTTATCGGATCTGTCATTTATGAATAAATTCTCCCATACTGTAGGATGCCTTTTGTTCTATTGGTGGTGTCCTTTGCTGTACAGAAGGTTTTCAGCTTGATACAGTCCCACTTGTTCATTTTTGCTTTTGTTTCCCTTGCCCAGGGAGATATGTTCATGAAGTACTCACTCATGTTTATGTCCAAGAGATTTTTGCCTATGTTTTTTTCTAAGAGTTTTATGGTTTCATGACTTACATTCAGGTCTTTGATCCATTTCAAATTTACTTTTGGGTATGGGGTTATTAGACAACAATCCAGTTTTATTCTCTTACATGTAGCTGTACAGTTTTACCAACACCAACTCTTGAAGAGGCTGCATTTCCCCATTGTATGTCCCTGACTCCTTTATCATATATTAATTGACCATATATGTTTGGGTTAATGTCTGGAGTCTCTATATTCTGTTCCACTGGTCTATGGATCTGTTCTGTGTCACTACCAAATTGTCTTCATTACTGTAGCTTTGTAGTAGAGCTTGAAGTTGGGAAGTGAGATCCCTCCCACTTTATTCTTCCTTCTCAGGACTATGGCTATTTGGGGTCTTTGGTGGTTCCATATGTATTATAGAACTATTTGTTTCAGTTCACTGAAGAATGCTGTTAGTATTTTGGTAGGGATTGCATTGAATCTGTAGATTGCATTAGGCAGGATGGCCATTTTGACAATATTAATTCTTCCTAGCCAAGAGCATGGGATGAGTTTCCATCTGTTAGTGTCCTCTTTAATTTCTCTTGAGAGTGTCTTATAGTTTTCAGGGTATAGGTCTTTCACTTCCTTGGTTAGGTTTATTCCTAGGTATTTTATTCTTTTTGATGTAATTGTGAATGTTATTGTTTTCCTGATTTCTCTTTTTGCTAGTTCATCATTAGTGTATAGGAAAGCAACAGATTTCTGTGTATTAATTTTGTATCCTGCAACCTTGCTGAATTCTGGTATTAGTTCTAGTAGTTTTGGAGTGGATTCTTTAGGGGTTTTTATGTACAATATCATGTCATCTGCAAATAGTGACAGTTTGACTTCTTCTTTACCAATGTGGATGCCTTGTATTTCTTTGTTTTGTCTGATTGCCGTGGCTAGGACCTCTACTACTATGTTGAATAATAGTGGGTAGAGTGGGCATCCCTGTCTTGTTCCTGATCTGACAGGAAAACCTTTCAGCTTCTTGCTGTTAAGTATGATGTTGGCTGTGGGTTTGTCATATATGGCCTTTATTATGTTGAAGTACTTGCCCTGTATACCCATTTTCTTGAGAGTTTTTGTCATGAATGTATGTTGAATTTTGTCAAATGCTTTTTCAGCATCTATGGAGATAATCATGTGGTTTTTGTCCTTTTTCTTGATGTGGTGGATGATGTTGATGGGTTTTCTAATGTTGTACCATCCTTGCATCCCTGAGATGAATCCCACTTGGTCATGGTGTATGATCCTCTTGATGTATTTTTGAATTTGGTTTGCTAATATTTTGTTCAGTATTTTTGCATCTATGTTCATCAGGGATATTGGTCTGTAATTTTCTTTTTTGGTGGGGTCTTTGCCTGGTTTTGGTATTAGAGTGATGCTGGCTTCATAGAATGAGTTTGGAAGTATTCCCTCCTCTTCTATTTTTTGGAAAACTTTAAGGAGAATGGGTGTTATGTCTTCTCTGCATGTCTGATAAAATTCAGCGGTGAATCCATCTGGCCCAGGGGTTTTGTTCTTGGGTAGTTTTTTGATTACCGATTCAATATCGTTGCTGGTAATTGGTCTGTCTGGATTTTCTTTCTTCCTTGGTCAGACTTGGAAGGTTGTGGTTTTCTAGGAAGCTGTCGATTTCTTCTAGGTTTTGCAGCTTGTTAGCATATAGATTTCGCAGTATTCTCTAATAATTTTTTGTATTTCTGTGGGATCTGAAGTGATTTTTCCTTTCTCGTTTCTGATTCTGTTGATGTGTGTAGATTCTCTTTTTCTCTTAATAAGTCTGGCTAGGCCCCCATTTTGTTTATTTTTTCAAAGAACAAGCTCTTGGTTTCATTGATTTTTGCTACTGTTTTATTATTCTCAATTTTATTTATTTATTCTCTGATCTTTATTATGTCCCTCCTTCTGCTGACTTTGGTCCTCATTTGTTCTTCTTTTTCAGGGTTCAATAATTGTGACTTTAGATTATTCATTTGGGTATGTTTTTCCTTCTTTAGATAGGCCTGGATTGCTATATACTTTCCTCTTAGAACTGCCTCCGCTGCATCCCACAGAAGTTGGGGCTTTATGCTGTCAGTGTCATTAGTCTCCATATTATTGCTTGATCTGTATTTTAATTTGGTCATTGATCCATTGATTATTTACAAGCATGTTGTTAAGCCCTCCATGTGTTTGTGAGTCTTTTTGTTTTCTTTGTACAATTTTTTAGTTTTAAGCCTTTGTGGTCTGAGAAGTTGGTTGGTAGAATTTCAATCTTTTTGAATTTACTGAGGCTCTTTCTGTGGTCTAGTATGTGGTCTATTCTGAAAAATGTTCCAGGTGTACTTGAGAAGAATGTGTATCCTGATGCTTTTGGGTGTAGAGTTCTACAGATGTCTATTAGGTCCATCTGTTCTAGTGTGTTGTTCAGTGCCTCTGTGTCCTTACTTATTTTCTGTCTGGTGGATCTGTCCTTTGGAGTGAGTGGTGTGTTGAAGTCTCCTAAAATGAATGCATTGCATTCTATTTCCTCCTTTAATTGTGTTAGTATTTGTTTCCCATATGTTGTTTCCCCTGTACTGGGTGCATAGACATTTATAATGGTTATACCCTCTTGTTGGACTGACCCCATTATCCTTATGTAATGTCCTTCTTTATCTCATTACTTTCTGTTTTGAAGTCTATTTTGTCTGATACTAGTACTGCAACACCTGCTTTTTTCTCCCTTTTGTTTTCACGAAATATCTTTTTCCATCCCTTGACTTTTAGTCTCTGTATGTCTTTGAGTTTGAGTTGAGTCTCTTGTAAGCAGCATATAGATGGATCTTGCTTTTTCATCCATTCCATTACTCTGTGTCTTTTGATTGGTGCATTCAGTCCGTTTACATTTAGGGTGTCTATTGAGAGGTATGTACTTATTGCCGTTGCAGGCTTTAGATTCATGATTACCAAAGATTCAAGGTTAGCTTCTTTACTGTCTAACTTAACTCACTTATTAAGCTATTATAAGCACAGTCTGATGATTCTTTATTTCTCTCCCTTCTTATTCCTCCTCCTCCATTTTTTGTATGTGAGGTGTTTTATTCTGTACACCTTTGTGTTCCTTTGACTGCTTTTGTGAGTAGTTGATTTTATTTTTTGCCTTTAGTTAGTATTTGGTTGGTCTGCTTTCTTTGCTGTGATTTTATTTTCTCTGGTGACATCTATTTAGCCTTAGCAGTGCTTCCATCCAGGGCAGTCCCTCTAAAATACCCTGTAGAGGTGGTTTGTGGGAGGTAAATTCCCTCAAGTTTTGCTTGTCTGGGAATTGTTTAATCTGTCCCTCATTTTAAATGATAATCGTGCTGGATACAGTATTCTTGGCTCAAGGCCCGTCTGTTTCATTGCATTAAATATATCATGCCATTCTCTTCTGGCCTGTAAGGTTTCTGTTGAGAAGTCTGATGATAGCCTAATGGGTTTTCCTTTGTAGGTGACATTTTTTCTCTCTCTGGCTGCCTTTAATACTCTGTCCTCATCTTTGATCTTTGCCATTTTAATTATTATGTGCCTTGGTATTGTCCTCCTTGGGTCCTTTGTGTTGGGAGTTCTGTGGGCCTCCATAGTCTGAGAGACTATTTCCTCCCCCAGTTTGGGGAAGTTTTCAGCAATTATTTCTTCAAAGACACTTTCTATCCCTTTATTTTCCTCTTTTTCTTCTGGTACTCCTATAATGCGAATATTGTTCCTTTTGTATTGGTCGTACAGTTCTCTTAATACTCTTTCATTCCTGCAGATCCTTTTGTCTCTCTCTGCATCAGCTTCTCTGTGTTCCTGTTCTCTGATTTCTATTCCATTAACAGCCTCTTGCACCTCATCCAGTCTGCTCTTAAGTCCTTCCAGAGACTGTTTTATTTCTGTATTCTCCCTCCCAACTTTATCCTTTAACTCTTGCATATTTCTCTGCAGATCCATCAGCATGGTTATGACCTTTATTTTTAATTATTTTTCAGGGAGATTGGTTAAATCAACCTCTCCAGGCCCTCTCTCTCGGGGGTTGTCTCAGTAATTCTGGACTGGACGAAATTCTTCTGCCTTTTCATGGTGATAGAGGTAACTGTAGGCAGGTAGCATGTGTGTCAGCTGGGAAAACAAAGTCCTTTCCTGCTTGCTCGTCGCCTTGCTCTGCTCTGCTGCCTATGTCGCTTACCTGCACTCCTGGAGCAGCCTCCGGATTTACCCCCTAAGCTGCTGTGGGCAGGATCTCCGTCAGGGTAGGGCAGAGCCCTGCAGGGAGTGGCAGGCTCCCCAGGTGTGTTCTCCTGCGAGAGCGGTGGCCCCACCGGGCAGCTGCGTGCTGACCGCTGCATTTGGGTCTGGCCTTGGTGGCTGTGCTCTGGGAGGAGACTCTGGGTGGCTGCTTGGGGTGAGGTCACTCCCAGGCCACTTGGCTGCCGCCGCCACGGGCTCGCGTGGGCCACTCCTGGGCCCCTCACTCAGCCGTCACTGGCTTGTGTGGGCCACTCCCTTGGCCAGCTCTGCTGGCTCGCGCGGGCCACTTTTGGGCCACTCGCTCAGCTGCTGCCACTGCCCGTTCGCGCGGGCCACTTCTGGGCTGCTCACTCAGCCGCCACTGCCAGCTTGCGTGCTACTGGGCCAGTGTGTCAGGGTCCGTGCCAGCTGGGGGAACAACTGGCTGGCTGCTCATCGCTGTGAGGGGCTTCAGAGCTGTGGGGCCGCCTAAGGGGTTGGGTCACCTGGAGTTTCCCAGGATTCCCAGCTTCTGGGCTGAGTGTGCTGGGACGATTCCGTCCAGCTGTGAGGTCCCTGTCCCTTTAAGACTTTCAAAAAGCACTCACTTTTCTTTTTTCCAGGGGAGCCGGTTGCGGGGACCTGCTCGCAGATTTTGCCCTCCCATTTCTCTAATATCCAGCACACCATGCACCATGTGTCTGTGCTCCCCGTGCGGATTACTAGAACTGGTTGTTTAGCAGTCCTGGGCTTTCACTCCCTTCCCACTCTGACTCCTTTCTTCCCGTCGGGGAGCTGGGGTGGGGGGTGTTCAGTTTCCCCCGCGCCGTGGCTTGTATCTTACCCCCTTCGTGAGATGCTGAGTTCTCGCAGATGTAGATGTAGCCTGGCTGTTGTACTGTATCCACTGGTCTCTCTTTTAGGAATAGTTGCATTTGTTGTATTTCCAAAAATATATTTGTTTTTTGGCAGTAGATTTCCACTGAACTACTCACACCATCATCTTGGCTCCTCCTCCTCTTATAAAGATTTTTATAAAGGGCTAAGCACTCGTTAAATTTTCACAGTAGCTTTATGACATAGATATCCCCACAGTACAGCTGAGGAAATACGTACCTAGACTCAGAGACATTAATTTCCCACAAATCATATACGGAGGATCCAGAATGCTAATCCAGACCTGCAGTCTCCAAAACCATCCTCATAAATACTGTTCTACACAGTCAGTCCTCATTCTTTACATATTTGTGAATTCTCCTACTCACTCAAATTTATTTGTATCCCCAAATCAATATTCACTGTACTTTCCCAATCACTTGTGGACAGGTACATGTGCCAAGTGGCAAAAGTGTTCAAACGTGTGATGTATACACTCTCAGCCGAGGTAATGAGTTGCCTTATTTCACAACTGATATTTTAAACAAGTGGCCTTTTCAGAGTCTGTTTAGTGTCACATTCTTCACATTTTGTGCTTTCTGTTGCAGACTTTGCAGTTTAAAATGGCCCCCAAGCAAAGTCCTGATGCAAGCACTCACTGTCTAGTGTTCTCAAAGCCAGGAAGCTGTGATGTGCCTTATGAAGAAAATGTATGTGTTAGGCAAGCTTTCTTAAAGCTGAGTTACAATGCCACTGGCTATAAGTTCAATGTTTGTGAACAACAATCTATATTAAACAATGTAAACAGAAACACATATAAGACAAAGTTATGTATTAATCAATTCACAAAAACGTGACCAGAGGCTCACAGGAACCTAACCTGGTATTTTCTCCGGGGGCAATGATTCAGTGTTTGTCAAAGTGTTCACAGTGACTTTACAGAACATAAGTTCCGCAACTGTTGTTATCTGACATATAACAACAGGAGAGCCACCAAATTAAGAGCATGTTCAGGAACAAGAGATAATTTTCCCCAACCACACAACAGTTTAAGGTTTCTGACAGGATAACCACAGGGACTGGTGATGGTGTCATTTCATAGGCTTACAGACTAAAAACATTAGAATACAACACACAAAGTCTGCAAATGACTATTACTTCACCACAGTGGTTACATGGGGCACATGTATACTGGGAGCATGCAAGACGTTTCAATGGGGTAAAGAAAGAGAATATAGCTGCACTTGTTTATATTACTTCAATTTCATCTTTAAATTCCAAATATTTTATAACACAGTACAGTAATACATGTAGGCAATTTATAAATTCTACTGGCAGTGCCTGTTCCAATTCTGCTGATGGTGTACATGACCAAAGAATTTTGGGAGATGACTACTGTAGAGAATCATTGTCAATCCCTGAAAAGAAAACAAACCCCAGAGGCACGTGTCCTACAGTGAGGGGCAGGGATGGTAGCTTTGAGGCCTCACATGGACTGGGAACATCCAAGGAAATCTGCTCTGGCCCCAAGTTGTGATGACCCTCACACAGGACATTCCCATAAGGCATCAACTGCCTTGTATGAGCAATAAATCAGCTGACTGCAAAATTCACTAGATGATCCCAGCTAGGTGCCCTTCCCACTCTAGAAATTTGACAGTTCTATGAAATTCAGAGAAAATAAGATAATTACTTGTAGATAAAGCTATTGTTTGTTGCTGTCAGCCATAAAGGGCTGAGGCATGCCCTGACAGAGCAACAGGCTATCCAGAGAACACCACTTCCTGACTGGGAAGATTCTATGGAATCCCATTAAGATCCAGGGTTGTTCATGTTATGTAAATGTAGTTAAGCTGAATCATATATACACATGCAACTATAAGTGGTCAGCAAAAAAAGAGAGGAAAAATTGACCATAACCAGTGCTGGCAATTTGTCAGCCATTCCACTCAATGAGGGTGTTCTGTGCCCTGGACAAGTCTCAGTTCCCCAAGTGTCTTCAACAGTGTGAGGCCAATGTTTGTCACACATATTTTTCATTTATATCACCTAATCCCAAATCAACTACTGGTGCTCAACTGAAGGCAGAAATACGTTTCAACCCTAAAGGAAAGCTGCATATGACTGACTGAAAGACGGAAATCAGTTTCCAAAGAGTTCCAATGACTTCCTAAGGCATTTCAAAGGCGATTTTTAACAATACCCAATTTTCACAGTATACACTGACTGCAGAACCAAATCCCCAAATTAAAGACTCAGCTATAGTTATTCTGGTTCAAGGATTCACTCCTAAACGTATCACCAAGAGGTTGTGTAAACTGAAATTTGTTATATTTTTTGGTATTTCATATTGATTAAAGTGCTCTCATAACAACTGTGTGATTTAATATACATAGCAGCCAAGCAAAGACGATGGAATAAACACTGTGATTCCCATTTCAGAGGTCGAATATAATAATGTGAAGAGTAAGAGTTAGGTAAGATCATTTGGGTTCAAATCCCAGGCAGATGTGTTCAATTTTTCGAAACCTTCATTTCCTATCAGTTAAGTGTAGACAGTTATATACACCTCACAGAGTTTTTGAGAATGTATACAGTACTCAATGCTTGTTTCCTGTTATCATTCCACAGGAAGTATGGCTACATATTCACAGACCTAATGTGACTAATAAAGTAGAACATCACTTAACACTCAGATTAGTTGTTGAGATACTCTTTTAAGTTTTTTTGTTGTTCAAGTACTCTCTTGAAGACTCAGCATACATGCGTGGACATATGTTTGATATAAAGGTTCTGAAAATCGTGCAGTAAAGAAATCTAGCTGACCACGTATAACCTAACATTATCCCAAAAGTGCATTTAATAGAATCCCCTTTTTGTATAATTACTATAAACACCCACACAAACCTTAAGTTCTTCTGAACATACTTTTAGAAACATCAGTTTTGATAAATTAATGTGAAATGTTAATAACATTATATAGATTAATATTAATAAAATAATGGTAATAATTGACTACAGGACAGGGCACAGGAAACAATCCTTTAAACAAGATCCCCGAAACACATTTTTGCAGCCTGCCTTGAATTTGCCTACAGTCATGCCAAATCCAAAAAAAAAAAAATCTATTTGGGCCATTAAGGCATTTTTACTCTCAGAAAGAACTCAAGAGTAAGTCTGCCATAAACAAAGATTCCAAGAAATGAGTCATAAGGTCATCTGTCAGAAGACATGGTGGTGGGGATTATGTTTTGTACAAAATTGATTTGCATGAGTTACTTTATTCTTCTAATCAACTTGCTAAGAATGGTACATATATCCTGTGCCAAATCACTACCTCCAGGGTCTTTATCCCTGTTTCCTGGTGACTGTGGAAAGCAAGATAAAAGTCAGAATAGAGATAGCTGTAAACTATAAACCACAAAGATGAAGAATCTTTTTCCTCTCTGAAAACTCCAAGAAAGCCGTTATTATGCCACAATCAACAAGAACAACAGTTAACTCAATTATCAGTATTTGGGCCGTCCTGAATATTTCTCTAGAGGCCCCCAGTATGATTAGACACTTGGAGAAAATGTCAAAGTAGACTTCTTAAGAACATTGGTAAGACAGATGGCAGGGTATTGTGATTCTTCTAAAAAATGTGCCAAGTAATTGTTATACTGGAGTCTTAAGTACACCGATTTTATACTACAGCCACATCAAGAAAATCATTCCTCACAGATAATTTTTTTAAATACAACTAATTTTTAAAAAATTAAAACTCAGGCTGCTCAGTTTGGTGGAAGGTGAGTTTCTCTTACTTTGTGATACCGACTACTAAGCTACGGAAACCCCTTTAGTTATGCTTCCCTAGATCCGAAAAATTCTAAAAAATTAGTACTAATACCTGATACTCTGACAGACGAATATATATAAAAAAGGAACCGGCTAAAATACAAAATTGCAAGCATATGAATTAAGTGTAGATGAGTGGTGGTTAACAGTGCCACCCTAGGGAGGAAGGCTATGGATAAGAGCTTCAAGTTTCCATGGTTTTCTGGGGAAAAGAAACGGAATCCAGACCTGTTTGTTCTACAGCTTAATACATCAGCGCTGTGTTCCACAGTGCCTAGGTCCAATAACATCAAGTGTGCAGTTCGGCCACTAAACAGGAGCGGGGCGGGGCGAAGAGTAGCTATTGTCGACCACGATACCAAAGCTACCTGAAATCATCTTGACGCTTCAGTCTTCCCATTTTGCGAGTCTAGAAGCGTCCAGGACAACCGAATCGCGGCTGCGCGACTCTCAGGCCCGACCCAGCACAAAGCGTCGCTCACCTGCGCGGCAATCGCAGGCGCACCTGCCCAAGGGCTGGGGAGACGCCCACATCGCCTCGCCCCGCCCGGGCGGACCTATCCTTCTCGGCCCTTTCCCACCACCACCTCCATCCCTGCCCACACATCTGCATCTAACCAAGAGCAGTAACCCGAGAGGGTGTACACGGTACGGTGAGGAATAGCATCCCCACAACCCGCCGCAACCTTTCGGCTCCCTCCCATCCCAGAGCGGTGCAAAGCCACACCGCCTCTCCTATGCCTCGTGTCTCTAGTGCAAGGTCTGTAATAACTTTAAAATTTTTTTTCTAAACTGGTTTTAAGCACAAGTCACTTCCCCGCTCCCTTCCGCCCCTCACCTTCACGAAAGCAATCGGAGTTGTGGTACCTTCGATATCTAACAGGATCACAGTGACTTCGGCGGGCACCGAAAGCACAACCATTTCCCTACCGGAGGCTAACACGACAATCGGCCTACTCGTACTGAGCGCGGAGGGCGGTGCCGGCTGCGCCCCCAGCACGGTCTTAGGTTTCCTACAGCCGCGCAAGGGCCCTCAGAGTTGGCAACCGCGCGCGTCCAGAAGCACTGGCTGGAGAAGCCACCTCCGTGCCCCTGGAAGTGCAGAAGCCGGCTGTACAGGGGATCTGAAATACCGAACTGCCCAGGGGCGGAGGCGAGACCACGTGAGCAAGGAAGGGGGAGGCCCTCCCGGGGCAAGACGGGGCGGGGAGAGGTAAAGACGCTGACGCCGATTGGCCGTCAGAGGGCCGAACCCGATCCGTCAAAATGGGCCTCGCGTGGGCGGGAACAAAGAAGCCAACGCGGGAGACGAGTGCGCGCTCTCCACAGACTGGTTGAGCGAGCGGGAGAGGCCCGGGGCACGTGCAGACGGGAGCCCCGCGAGTGGCGCGCCGGGGATGTGAGTGCCCCTTGCCCTCTACAACACCTAGACCCCTCCCCGCCCACTGCCTCCAATTTGGCATATTTATAGTAATCTGACCGGGCCCGCGCCCCTCCTCCTGTTCTCAGCCTGCAAGAGGCCGTGCTGGGCCCTGGTTTGCCTGATTACATCGGCCGCGGTTCCGGCTGATCGCCTAGGGAGGCCCGACGCGCCCCAGAGCCTGCGCGCCTGCGGCGGTAGCGGAAGAGGCGCCCGCGTAGCGCCACGGCCCAGAGGGGCCGCCGCGCGGCCGCTTCCTGTTCGGCTGGTTCCAACCAGCTTGAGGACAAAACACGCGTGCGCGCGGCGACGAACGGGCAGACGCGCTCGCCGCCTCGGTCGCTGGCTCCCCGCGCAGTCCGCCGTTTTCCGGCCTCGGTGCTAATCGGTAGCAGCACTCGTCGCAGCATCTCCGCACTAGGGGACCGTGGGCTTTGGAAGGAGGCGGGGTTGACGGCTCTTTGCTAGAGTGGGCTGAACCGGACGGCAGAGACAAAGGCTTTCAAGGCAAGGGGGTCTGTGGCCCTGTGACGGCGCTGCTCGGGATTTTTGACCCCAGGACTTTTCGCCCCTTCGTTTTTCTCTTCTAACGCTTCTCTCATCCTAAGCCCGCGACCTCGCTCCTCACCGGGAGGGCCGCGATGGAGGTTCCTCCCCGGCTTTCCCATGTGCCGCCGCCATTGTTTCCCTCCGCTCCCGCTACTTTAGCCTCCCGCAGCCTCTCCCATTGGCGGCCGCGGGCACCGAGGCAGCTCGCCCCGCTCCTCCCGTCGCTTGCTTCCACCTCCGCCCGGCAGGGGGCGCGACGGCCCCAGCGCCACGTCACCGCCCAGCAGCCCTCCCGATTGGCAGGCGGGGCGGCTATAAAGGGAGGGCGCAGGCGGCGCCCGGATCTCTTCCGCCGCCATTTTAAATCTAGCTCCATACAACGCTCCGCCGTCGCTACCGCCACGACTCGAACTGCGCGCCAGCACCCCACAGCCGACAACTCCGCAACCATGGAGGACATGAATGAGTACAGCAACATAGAGGAATTCGCAGAGGGATCCAAGATTAACGCGAGCAAGAATCAACAGGATGACGGGTACTGCACGCTTCTCTTCTCTTCCCCCTCCCCCGGCGCCCCTCACGCGCCCTTCGTCCCTCGGGAGCCGCGCGCTGCCTCAGTTCCTGCCCCTAATCGGTTCCCCACGTGCCCGCTAGGTCCCACCAGCTTGGAGGGAAGGGGGAAGGGAGAGATGAGCTGACTCGAGAGGGCCGCGAAAGGTGGGGGAAGGGTTGGAGGGGTTGAAGGAGGGCGGTGGCATCTGCGTCCTGAGTGCGCAGGCGCCGCGTGGGCCCGAGGGGGAGGGGTGTCCTCGCTGCGCCGCGTGCTGCTGCTACCGCCGCCTTTTCATTGTCTGTCGCGGCTCCGCGCAGTTTTCTTGGAGAGAGTTTAGGGAACTCTTGGTTCCAGAACCAGTGTACGACTGGTACCCAGATCACCAGCACGCGGCGGTATAACGGGCTCTTTAGGTGGAACCTAGGCTTGACAGCTGAGAAAGGAAATAGGGCTAAGTTGGGAGGGATCAGTTTACGAAGTTGAATTTTCTAAACTAAGTCTGTAACGTTTTGTTGGCCACGTTTATATTATGCAATGTGGAGAGCAAGTTTTGTCTAAGTGACCTCGATAGAATTTGGAGATTTTTGAGGTTTGTTTATAGGGTTTGGAGATTTTTGTGGTTTATTCTTAATATGTATTCGTAAGCGTGGATTAAATTGTTCTGCTCTTAAGGGCAAACATCCCCTGCATTTCGTAGTTAAACATAATCGCAGGACTGAAATACCATTTGACTGTTGCTAACCTTTTTTTAAAAACTTTTTGTTTCCAGTAAAATGTTTATTGGAGGCTTGAGTTGGGATACAAGCAAGAAGGATCTGACTGAATATTTGTCTCGATTTGGGGAAGTTGTAGACTGTACAATTAAAACAGATCCAGTCACTGGAAGATCAAGAGGATTTGGATTTGTGCTTTTCAAAGACGCTGCTAGTGTTGATAAGGTAGCACATTTTCATTGTGCTGCTTCTGTGTGCCTTTCCCCTCCCCTCCCAAATTGTTGGGTAGGTTACGTGTGGCTGTTAGATTAAATAAGTCTGTCTTCTAGGTTTTGGAACTGAAAGAACACAAATTGGATGGCAAATTGATAGATCCCAAAAGGGCCAAAGCTTTAAAAGGAAAGGAACCGCCAAAAAAGGTTTTTGTGGGTGGACTGAGCCCGGATACCTCTGAAGAACAAATTAAAGAATATTTTGGAGCTTTCGGAGAGGTGCGCTGTGTGATTATGTTTATGTGTATTTTACGTTTGATAATGTTTTTAATCATCCCTGGTTCACTTACAGAACAAATTCATGTCAGGTGAAAATGGGATCAAATTACTGCGTAGGTCCCTTCTAGTCACCTTATTCGCTGGTTATGTGCTATAAAATAAGGGAAATGAGTATCTATTGGCCAAAACGAGTATGCTTTGGTGTGGCCATTCCACTTAGTAACTGGTGGCATCTGTTGGGTAGGAAATACTAAATGAAGTTGTGCTCTCCGCTCTGAATGGTTTGCAGATGAAACAAATTATTCTAAATTGATGGTAGTAAAGCAGTTTCTGTACATAAATCATCTGGCTGGAAAAACATGTTGAAGCTTGGAAGAGGGACCTGTAGCATTTTGAAACCTTTAGGTAGCGCTTTACCATTACTGGATGATCTTGAGTGTAGGTATCTTGATTTCAGATTGAAAATATTGAACTTCCCATGGATACAAAAACAAATGAAAGAAGAGGATTCTGTTTTATCACATACACAGATGAAGAGCCAGTAAAGAAATTGTTAGAAAGCAGATACCATCAAATTGGTTCTGGGAAGGTAAAGCCATTTTAATTAAACAAAATTAAAACTGGTACATGTAATAATTTGTTTTGATGATAAAATGACTTTAGAACTTCAGTAATTCTGTTTATTCTCTGTTTAAATTTGATTGTAGTGTGAAATCAAAGTTGCACAACCCAAGGAGGTATACAGGCAGCAACAGCAACAACAGAAAGGAGGAAGAGGTGCTGCAGCTGGAGGAAGAGGTGGGACTAGGGGTCGAGGCCGAGGTGAGTGAGGCTTATTTCTTGGTTTTTGGCTCAGTGGTTTAAGCTGTAACTGCTAAATATGAATAAGCCCACAAGAAAGTAGTACCAAATTTTAAGCTGTTACAACGTGAAAAATGCTTCTTGGTGGGGTATTGTTTTTTAGTTCACTGTTTTCACCTGCTCAGAGAATAGCCACTCTTGAGTGTCGTCACTGAAGAAAATACTGTTAGAGTTAAGATTACATGATAACATCATGGTGTGATAGGTTTTCTTGGGCAGGAGTCCTTGTTGTAAAGTTTAAACAATCTTCCCATCTTTATTCTGATTTTCCATTAGGTTTAAGGAAGCTTGATACTGACACAGTTGGTCTTTCTGCCTCCCTTGTTACGAAAACTGAAATGGCTATTTTCCCATACAGGAATATAAATGTCCGTTCTGACCTTTTAAGATTGCAGGGTGTAAGGAACAGAAACACATCATTTTGTGTTGAGATTGGGGGTCAGAAGTTGTGTCCTAACAATCGTGTATTGTTTCAGGTCAGGGCCAAAACTGGAACCAAGGATTTAATAACTATTATGATCAAGGATATGGAAATTACAATAGTGCCTATGGTGGTGATCAAAACTATAGTGGCTATGGCGGCTATGATTATACTGGGTATAACTATGGGAACTATGGATATGGACAGGGATATGCAGACTACAGTGGTAAGAATATTTAACTTAATTTCATAAACCTGTGGTATTAAAGTTTAGTGTTAAAGTACAATCCCATTCTGAAGTTGTTTGGGTTTTCCATTTATAAGTGTGTGGAGCTAATGTTTTGGAGGCATTTTATAGTTAATGGGTGTGATTATGACTTTGGTTACAAATGTTCTATAATGACTTAAAATATTTAATTTTTATACTTGGCATGCATTGTTTTACATGTTTAATAGCTTTTAAGTAGAATGTGTAGTGAGACCGTTTTATAGAAAATTCTTAGTAGAATTTTTTGTCTTTTAAAATAGGCCAACAGAGCACTTATGGCAAGGCATCTCGAGGGGGTGGCAATCACCAAAACAATTACCAGCCATACTGAAGGAGGACATTGGCATAAACAGGTGTGTATAAGAGTCCAAGAAGCCAGTGGAAATGTCTAATTTAATTTAAAGATCAATAGACAAATGAAAAATAACGTAAAAACAAAATATTACGTAGTCTGTTCTTACTAAATTGTTGATTTTTTTAATTGCTTTATGAGCCTGTTTTGCCTAAAATGTCTATAGATCTTTAACTTTAAAGTCTTATCTCTCTTTAGTATTACAGAAAAACTTAAGAGTTTTTCTGTTTGCTTTGTGTACCAGGTGGTCTAGAGGAATAATTAAACTTTTTAGAACTATTAACAGGTAAAGTACTGAAATGGGTACAACTTAAGGAAAACAAGAATGTTGTCTTCTGACTCTGACATTATACCTTGTTTGTACCCGCCAGCGGGAACTTCATTGCAGGCCGTGTGTCACCCTGACCACGTCTATCTCTGGGGGTCGCACGTTGCGGGCAGAGCGCAAGGCATACACCAGAAAACGCTGTCCTGTGGTATGGTCTCTTCCAACTTCATGTACCAGCGTAAAGATTAAAGTGGAAAACTTCAGACTTTGGCTTCTTTTTAATCTTTTTGAAGATTAAGTGTCTAAACTTAACTTAAATGGTTTTTTGCAGGAGTTAAAGTACATAAATGCCTTTTTACAGCTTAATCATTTTGGTCTTCTGTTTAGTGTTGTATTTCAATTGTGGAGCCTCATTTTAAGTGTTCATTCTTTAAGATTTAATGCTTGCTTTTTCTTTTTATAGCTAATAGTGAAATCTACAAACCAAAACAAGAACTTTAAAATCTGGGATATAAATTAAAGATCATATGCACACAGCAATTTGTTTCCTTGGAATAAAATAAGCCTATTAGAAATTTCTGTCTGTTGTAATGGCATTTTACTTGGCTTACTAGAGCTACTTCTAGTAGACCTTAGTCTGGCACAGTTCAAACTGTGAATGTGGGAAGATTGCATTCCCAGGTACTTTTCTAAATAAATTTAATTTGAATATCATTTGGGAACTCCAGGGTGAATTTTTTTGCCAATTTATGCATATGATCTTTAATTGAAGAAAAGAATAAAGTGAGGACTTAAAACAATTCATGAAAGTGGACCTTTGAAAGCTTACTAGAGTTGCAGAAATGTAATTGCTATTTTGTTTTTATTTCTAGGGGGAGATTGCTAAAGTAACCCATCTTGCAGGACGATATTGAAGATTGGTCTTCTGTTGATCTAAGATGATTATTTTGTAAAAGACTTTCTAGTGTACAAGACACAAGTGTGTCCAACTGTATATAGCTGCCAGTTAGTTTTGTTTTTACTTTGTCTTTTGCTATCTGTGTTATGACTGGATGTGGATTTGTGTTTATACAAATTTTTTTTGTATGATTTCATGTTAAAACCTCAAATAAATGCTTCCTTTGTGATTGTTTTTCTGCGTCGGGTACTAAATAGCTCTGTAAAATAATTTAAATAAGCAATAATTAAGGCCCAGTTCATTTTGTAGAGAGTATCGTCTATAGGAAAAAACTGTGGTCCTTTATGAATAGCCAGCTACAGTGTCACCCTGTTCCCTATTTTTGTTAGATGCATTCTGTGTTCTAAGTCCTCATTTTTCCTGTTGGTTAACCGAGATTTCCACCACACCTTTAAATGTTTCCTTTATCTGGAGATGCTATCGTGCTGTCCTTAGTGAAAGCTTTGTGTAGTAGACCTTGAGTTCTCTGGATTATAGTTTGGAGATAATGTACCTTTTAAAGCATGTTGGTAGCTTTGATGAGTAGAAAAGATTTTGCTTTGTTCCTGTCTGGAAAGCCATTTGCTAAATGCATCTAATTTAATAGTGTGCTAGGAGGAGCTTTGGCTACCCATGATGTCATGACTTTAAATGTTCTCTTGATGATGACCAGATACCCAGGGAAGAAGGACTGTCAAACTGATAGTAGCTACATCAAAAGTGATTACATTATAACACAAGGACTTCACAGGTTTGAAATTATACTAAAGTTGGAACAAAAGTTCTGGTGAAGTCTAATTTACTTGTACTGTTATGTTACAGCAAGCACCAAACAATAAATTACTTTCTTTCTTTGGGGGCATACTTAGAAAGTTCTATTGAGTGTTAACTATGATGTGTGAGTTTTTAGAAAAAGTCATGGTAGTCTCAATATAATGCATTAATTAGTGCATGAGCCAAGTAGGTAAGCATACTCACATTCAGACGCAGGAAGACCTAGTAGGAAAGGTACAGTTCAGTCTTAAGTATGTAAATGCAAATCTTAAGTGACCAGATCCTGTCATGGCAGATCTTCATGGTGCATTAAAAAGCAGTTTTAACCCTAGACTTTTTGAGGGTTTCCTTGGTAAAATCCAAGCTTTGAATTTTATATTTAGTGGAATTTAGTTTTGAAGTTACATTTTGTGGTTCCACGTTGGCCACTGGGGTTTGGGACACATACTACATGCAGAGTAGTTGACTTCATTTTCCAATATGAATTTACACCGTTTGAACCTGTGTCTTGGTGCCTGAAAATTTGTTCCAATGATGTTTGTACTTGCTGGGCTTTCAAGCTATAAATACCCTTGGCCTTGTTCTGCTAGTTGCTATTTGACCTTAACCTAAGGCTGAGTACAATGTTGGCTATTGGAAGGGATTCTGTATTTGAATATGCAACCTTAGGCAACAGATTTTCATTTTATGTTAGTCAGTAGGTGCAGTGTCTTCAGGGCAGTGAATCCTGTACATTTAAATTGATTAGGTGACAAGTTGATGTTGAGATTGTCCTCCCTGATAAATGAATAAAAGCTTTTTAAACAAAATCCAAACTCTTCAATCAAGTCTTGATATATGTGAGTGAAGAAATAGATTGTCTTGAGTTGAAGGAGTGAGAATGCACTTGGTATTTTTCTCCACAGGGCTCTAGACTTCCCAGGTCTAGGCCCTATAGATGCCATCTGATAAAAATTTGAAGTAAATAGGCCAAGGCTAAGTGCTTTAGGTACTGAATGATAGTGTGAAGGTCTTACACTAAAGTAATTTGACAAGTTGGTAGGAGGGGTTGAGGTAGAAATTATGACGTATCTATGACAGACAACCTCCATCTTGTTCATGCTTCCTGGATTGTTTTTGACTAAGTTGTGTGTGATGTTATTCGTCCTAACAATGTCAACATTAATATTCGTCTGATAAGTACATTTACAAGATCAGAAACAGTTAAGATGACTTGGGATACTAATATGGATAAGCAATTTTATTGTTACCATTGATCTTTTTCATAATTGTGATGGGGAGCCCTTGCTAATCTTAATACAAAGACATCAAAAGTTTATCACTACCCATTGCCAAGATTTGATTGGATGTCAACCACAGGATGCAAAGTTTCGATTTGAAAAGGTGATTCAAGGACTCCGTGGTTAAACTGGAATTTTTGACGATGCTGTCTAGTGATGTCACTGAAAAAGTCTTCCTCAAACTTTACAACCTAATAGACATCTACTGTGGTCTCAGAGCAAAAGCAACATAGCTTGGTTCGTTTTCATACAAATCATTGAAAAATTGCCATAAAATAAGCTGTTCTTTTAGGATTGGTTGGGATTTTGTGTGTATATACAGTGTGTGTGCATAGGTCAAGTTGGATGTAGGATTTTAGATTTGGTTGTATAGCAAAAATTTACCTTTGCTTTTTATAAAACAAAATATAGTGGTGGTCTGGGAATTAATGGTAATGCTGAACATGTGCTAAGTGTCCATTTAATCTCCAGTTTTATCAGTAACTCAAGAGACATACCTCCTTTCAGCGGGGCATATCATTTCAGAGGTTGTTGATAACTGATTTGTAGTTTGGAAAAGGATATCCAACATAATCTGATTTGTTTACTAAAGATGTGGAAATTTAGAATAACAATGCCCAAGATTTGGGTTTATCAGAGACCAGCACAAGTTAAAAATGTGTGAGAAACTAGCCTGCAGACAAGTTTTCTCATACTGTTTCTTGAAAATCTGACCAAAATGAATTCCTCTAAGACAAAAAAAAAAAAGATGCATGTCTATACATTAAATGAAGTTTAATAGAAATGCAGGCTTGTTGGAAAGGTATAGATTTAAAAGGCTCTAGTAGTTGGTTCTTAGGGTGAACTAAAATTATTGAACTTGCTATCATGGATGAAGTTGCGAAAAAGGGAATATCTTTGCATATTCTGTACTCGGGTGTTTGTGTATGTGTTGGCTGGTGAAAGCTCATACAGAGTAATTGTTTTATTGATGGACAGGAATAGCCAACCCCACAAAAGGCCCCATGCAAAACCATTAATTACCTGATTTTTCAAGTTGGGGAAGTTAACTAGTGTAAAATAACATTACATTTTGGAAATTACTAAGTTTCTACCAAGTTTCAAATAGAAGTGTGTGTCAGATTTGGGAATTAGATTTAAGCATTCAGATTGCTCAGCAGTCTTAAGTACAGTTTGTGACTGCTGAGATCTTTTGTAGGAAAATAGAATTTTATTACAGGTTATTCATTTTTGTTCCTCTGATGAAAGAAACCTGGAGCAGTTACTCATTCCCATGAGAGATCAGTCCTATAGAATTGACAGTGATAATTTAGGTTGCTCTTGAACCGTGAGATGTTTGGGGACATAAACATTCATAGAACTTGCAAGCAGAGGGATGAGGAGGGTAGTGTGGTAATGGGGGCTAAGTGATTTCAATAGGGTAATTAAAAGAGTTTTCATTACCAGGAAATCCCTTAAGTATTTTCCCCCATGGACTACACGTTCGGAATGGCTGCACTTGACAAATACATCCCTCATTATGTAGTGACATTACTGTTAATCAAAGGAATATAGTTGTCAGAATTAAGTGTGATAATCACCATACCACCAAGTTACTAATAATGACAGCTAAAATCAAGGATGTATTATTAGCTTATGCAGATATTCTAAAATACGTGATTTTCTACATATTTAAAAATCGTGCTGACTTGTAAAATAGTAAAAGTAAAGCCAAAAATGTTCACTACTTTCTAGGACTTTAGAACTACCCTTACCACATAATTGAAGATAAGGAAAAATCAAAGGCATATTTGAGCATGCATTAGGTTCATAATCTGGAATTTTAAAATACTTGCAGTATAGATAAAATTATAATTGCTGAAACTTCATTTGAATGATTTCATCAGCAAAAGACCCAAATTACACCTTTGATCACCACTTAACATTTTTTTCATATTTAATTATAATCCATGTAAAATAAATACAGGACTTATAGCCTGTCAAAATTACGAAGTATCCTACTCTGGTCTAGTCTCCCCTTATTCTTTTAATTAAAAGCTATTTTAATCGCTATTAGTGTGATGTTTTTAGAACACCTTGATACAGATAATTAGCAAAGGAGAATTTCCCATCCAAGACAGCAAAGTTCAGATACACCATTACACAATTCTCTGCTGGCCATGGATTTTTTTTGTTTGTAATATCTTGAACTGCAAAGAGAGGAGGGTCTCTTTTGTGTTGGTGGCAATGAGATTTGCCATTGGCCCATAGTACAGCCAGGCTAGTGTTAATTGTTTAATCTGGATCTTTATTTTAAATTCTGGGTGTAAATAACTTGTTCCCTGATGAAATCATTCTTGTCTTACTTCATTATGGATACCAATGGGTAAATTTCATTCTCCACCTTTAATTAGAAACAATAAAGCAGATGCTCATAACCAGGAAATAACACATTAATTACTGTTGGTAATACACATTTTTCTCTCTTCATTAAGGAAAATGTTCAGTTTATGAGCTACCTTCATTGCCACGAGAAAGGGAAAAAATAAGGGATTTACATGAAGATGTCAAAAAATTCTTAGAATTATTCCAAAAATAGTCCTAAGATCACATCCTATTCTTTATTGAGCATTACACATTCACATTTCATTAACACAGTGTAAGAGTATGTACTCAGGTATACATACATATATCTACAGATTAGGAGTATATAATTTTTCAAAAAGTATTTCCTTATGCTCTCAGCAACTATTGCCTAAGTTCAAACCAATCCTGAATACAAACAATGCAATAGTTCTTTAAATCGAACTAAAAAGAGCTTTAAAAATACAAATTCAACTAGCTAAGACTAGAGGAAGGTAAAAACCTAGAGAAGTAAGCATGTCATTTAAAGGTTCTATGGCTTCCTGGATAAAGGCCACATAAAAGTGTAAGTCCAATCCCAGCTGGAGATTTTGATACCCAATTGCTCCATTAAACTAATGGTTTCCAAAGGGTTACACTCTCAAAACCAGAGATAACCCAGTTTCCTCAGCTATGCATTAAAGGGAACCTCTATAGAAATTTAGACTAAGATCTGGGAAGGTAAGAGGCCTCAAGTGCCTGGAAGAAGCAAATGAGAATCGTTTCTACCTCCTAGATGTCTGTTTCTACAACTATTTTTCTCAAATATAATGACCAACACTTAATAAACTAAAATCTCCATTTACAACAACGTGAATGGATCTAGAGGGTATTCGTGTTCAGTTAAGCCAGGCAGAGAAAGACACATACCATATGATTTCACTTATTTTTGGAATATAAATACAAAGCAAAACAGAATGAACAAAATAGCAGTAGATTCATAGACACTGAGAAGTAACTAGTGGTTGTGATGGGGTGGGGGGGAGGTTAGGGTGCACGGGTGGGAAGGGTGAGGGAGATAAAGGGGCACAAAAATTCTCAATCATAAATTCATCACAGGGATGATAGTACAGCATGGAGAATTTAGTAAATAATTCTTTAACATCATTCTATGTTGACAGTAACTTCACTAGTGGGAGTGAGGATTTAATAATATGGGTAACTGTTGAACCACTGTGTTGTATATTTGAAACCAATATAATACTGCATATCAATATACTTCAGTAAATAAACTAAAATCTAGCACAAGTGAGAATCAGCACAATGATAGAATTTAGGAGGTATTAGACGTCCATGTGTATTATAAATAATAAAATACATGAAATATGAAATAAAATATCTGAAAAAATCAGGGAAGATGAAACTATAAAAGCAACATAGCAGATCTGATAATCAAATGGAACTTGTACAAATAATACAATAAATGAAATTTAAAACAAAAGATAAATGGGTCTAACAGATTGGATGCAATTTAAGTACTGAAAGATAAATGAGAAGAAACTCCAAAATGTGGATGGAAAAACAAAACAAAAAAAATTGCCATGGAAACCCATGACATAAAGGATATAGTTGGTAGAAATAACATATTTAATTGGAGTTTTAGAAGAAGAGACCAAATAAGAGGTGATATTTGAAGAGATAATTGGCTGAAATTTTCCAGAAATGATGAAAGGCAATCTACAGATTCACTATACCAACAAACTGCAAGTAGAAAAAATAAAGAAAAATCTATACAGAGATACATCTAGGTGAAACCGAAATATTCAACAAAAATCTTAAAAGTAGCTAAACCTAGATCTAACTACCAGTAAGTCAGAAATACAAGAAATAGAGTCACACATTAAACTACTGTGAAGGTGCAACCATTCAAATCTAGCATATGGAAAATTCAACTTAGAATTACCGATTTCTTCAAATAAATTAAATGAATAAAAACAGTGGAGATAGTTCTAAAATGAAAAGAGACTTATGGAAAGCAAGCATTTAAAGTGCAAATCATTATTCTTTAATTGTGACTTTATGGATTTTATGGAAAATGAAGACTGTTTTCCTATGTTTGGAGAATTCCCATCAGATGAGTCTTGGTGAAAAACAAAAATTACCAATCGCTGTAGAAATTTTAAAATCATTTTCCCAGGCTGCCTTACAGCCAGAGCACAGGTATGTGACTTCAGCTTTGTCAATTAGAATTCCCCTACATTAGACTTTAAGACAGGGGTTAGGGAATCAAATTGATTTAGTACAATCAATACGAGGACAGGTGGCACCCATGGTAGCAGCTGTTTTTTGAAAAGAGCAGTGGTTCTAGCCTAACATTTAGTATCTAGTGTTGGTATGTCACTGTTGAGAGCAGCAGCACCTGGGTACAGCAGGAGCAGCAGTGGAAACAGGAGGTGTCTTTATGGATTGAGTTCTGGGGTGTGATTTTGGAAATAGTTCCTGGATAGAGTCCCAAGTGGGGCTTTCCAACTCTCCCGGAGAATGTGAGGTACTAAAATAGTCATTATTAAATTCATTCTTAGCTCAAAAAGTATAAACAGAGTGAGAAATGGATGTGTAACAGAAATATTAATCAGAAGCCCTTCCAGAACACCAGAGTGAGGACATCCACAATTTCGCTTCTCTGTAGAAGCAATGAGAACAGTGATAAAAATTGTCAAAATCAACTTTTTCAGAATTCTGAAAATAAAGTCTTGCAACAATCCCAGGAGCATTTATTTATTTATTTTAATGATTGAATCTCAGAACAATGTGCTTTGTGCATTGTAACTTCCTTATAGGGAAGACAATGAATAATTGTATACCAAATAAATTCGATAACCTAGGTGAAATGGACGAATTCCTAGAAAGATGACAATATTAAAACTACCTCAAGAAGAAATGAAAAAACAAACAAGAGATTGAATTAATATTTTTTTAAAAACTTTCCATGAAGAAAAACCCAGGATCAGATATGTCATTGGTGAATTTTACCACAACATTTAAAGAAGTCACACCAGTCCTTCACAAACTCTTTCCCAAAAAAGAGGGGAAATTACTTCCCAATTTGTTCTACGAAGCCAGCATTACCCTAATGTTAACAACTGACAACAACATAACAAGAAAATTACCGACCAATATCTCTTATGAATATATTCATACAAATTCACCAAAAAAAACCCCTAGGAAACAGAATCCAGCAACATGTAAAATGGACTATACACAATTACCATGCAGGATTTATCACAGAAATGCAAGTTAGTTTAACATCTAAAAATCAATTCCAATGTAACACGCTGTATTAATATACTAAAGAACAAAAAACACATGAAAACCTCAATCGATGCAGAAAAAGCACTTGAAAAAAACCAATGCTTTCTCATGATTAAAAAAAAATTGAACAAACTAGGAATAGAAAGTTCTATAAACTAAATTGTGTCCTCCCCCACCAAAATTGGTATGTTGATGCCCTAACCCCCAATGTGACGATACTTAGAAACAGGACCTTTAAGGAGGTAATTAAATGAGTTGTAAGGATAGGGCCCGAATATGATAGGGTTGGTGTCCTTATAACAAAAAAGGGAGACAGCAGCAGAATCACAGAACTCAAGGATGGACTAAAAGGTACCAAAGGGAAAGGGACTGGGGAGGATGGGGGGGTAGGGAGGGATAAGGGTGGGGGAAGGAGAAGGGGTGTATTAAGATTAGCATGCATGGGGGAGGTGGGAGAAAGGGGAGGGCTATACAATACATAGAAGACAAGTAGTGATTCTACAACACTTTGCTATGCTGATGGACAGTGACTGTAAAGGGGTTTATAGGGGGGACCTGGTATAGGGGAGAGCCTAGTAAACATAATATTCATCATGTAAGTGTAGATTAATGATAACAAAAAAAAAAAAGCAGTTCCTGTGTGGTGACCTCCAATGAGTTCTACACAATGGTATAAAGGGCATATAAAAGTGTAGGCAAAAGGTTTGTTTGTGTTTATACAGAGGATCAAAGCCTAATTTGGCTACCCTGAAAATGAACTAAGATACGATACGAAAAAGAACTTCCAACATCAGCACTCTCTGGAAGACTCATGCCAGAAGATGATCATCAAAGAACCCCAACAAAGATCCATGCGCTGCTACAGGTGTAGATGCACTCATCCCACTGGTTCCTGGACTTGCCATGGGAATGAAGAAGGAGATATCTAAGCTGGCCTGTGCATACAGTAAAACAACAAATTTGACTGGATCTATACTGTTGGAACTCAACCAAGAATTAGGAGAAGTGCAAATTGTAGCGCTCCAAAATCTTACAACTACAGACTATTTACTGTTAAAAGAACATATGGGATGTGAACAGTCCCCAGGAATGGGCTGTCTTAATTTGTCTGATTTCTCTCAGACTGTTCAAGTTCAGCTGGACAATATCCACCATATCATAGATAAGTTTTCACAAATGCCTAAGGTACCTAACTGGTTTTCTTGGTTTCACTGGAGATGGCTGGTAATTATAGGTATGCTTTGATTATGTAACTGTACTCCTATTATGTTAATGTGTGTGCACAATTTAATTAGTAGTTTAAAACCTATACATGCTGAAGTTACTCTACAAGAAGATATGTCAAAGAAATAATCTATCTTTCCATGTTTTCTTCCGCCTGCTACTTCTATAGCTTTTCTTCTTCCTTCCTAATTACAAACCCTAAATAGAATTCGTGCCTCATATCGAGTTTACCGTGTATCACAATTCTTCCAAGTGGTAAAGATACCTCAAGACAAATGCTGGGCATAGAAGCCACAGGGCATAAATATCCAATGAAGTAAAAAACTAACCTTTTCAAACAATAAGGCTTCTCTCTCACTTACCAACTTTACATTTCCCTGTATGGCCCCAGAAGATGACTGGTTAGCCAGAGATGGGTAAGATTCCTCAAGGGAGGAACAACCTAAGACAGGCACAGTCGCAGGGGGGCCATCAGGTGAGAAATTGGGGATCAACAGAGGTGAGGCTTAGAACCTCTCCCCCCCTGCTCTGAGAGAAATCTTCTGTGTCCGTGGATGTTTTATTTATTGCCCTTGTCTAGCTTGGATTAACACATAGTCTACAGGCACACACCTGATCATCTACATCTGCTCTCTTACAACACTAAACTATGTTTTCTACCTTTATCTCACATCTACCTACCACTTCAGCATTTTATAAAAAATAATAATAATAAAGAGAGAAATGTGGTATCCACATATAATTCAAGTATAAAAATCAAACGAATATTCATATTTGAACTGTTTATAGTTCATAATGCATGATCAAAACCGAAAGTTTCTGTGATGACTGCCCTTGTACTGTTCACCATGTAACTTATTCACTATGTAAGAGTTTGTTCTCCATGTAAGAACTTGTTTGTTATGCTTCAGAAGATTGGAGACTGACGAAAATTAGGCTTGGGGTGGATTAATGATTATACATTGAGCATTGAGTCCCCTATACAGAATTTTATTGTTGTTAACAACCATTTGATCAATAGATAGGAGAGATGCCCCCACAAAAAAAAAAAAAAAAAAGTACACACTTCCAATTGTAAAATAAATAAGTAACTGGGATGTAATGTATAGCATAAGGAATATAGTCAAAATATTGTAACAACTTGGTATGGTGATAGCTGGTACCTAGAATTATCATGTATATAAATGTTGAATCACTGTGTTGTACACCTGAAACTAATGTAATACTATGTGTCAACTACCCTTCAATAAAAAATAATTATCTAAAAAAAACAAAACAAAACGGAGAGACACCAGAGATTGATCTCTCACTCCACACACAGAAAGAAAGGGCCATGTCAGGACACAGCAAGAAGGAAGGTATCTGTAGGCCAGGAAAAGAGGCCTCTGCAAAATCCAACCCTGCTGGCACCTTGATCTTGGACCTCTACCTCCTAAAACTGAGAAAACAAATGTCTACTATTTAAACCACCAAATCTTTAGTATTTTGTTATGGCAGCCTGAGCAGACTATTGTAGAAGGGAACTTTCTCAACCTGATAAAGACTGTCTAAAAAAATCAGACAGCTAACATCATACTTAATGGTGAAAGACTGAATGCTTTCATCCTAAGATGAAGTAATAGGTAACTTGTTACTTCTATTCAACATTGCACTGAAAGTTCTAGCTAGGCCAGTTAGGTAAGAAAGAAAGAAAAGGTACCCAGATTGAAAAGGAAGAAGTAAAACTATCTCTGTTAGCAGATGACATGATTTTGTATATAGAAAATCTTTAAAAATCTGCAAAAATATTACAATTCATAAATGGGTTCATCAAGGTTGGAGAGTACAAGGTCAATATACAAATATCAGTTTTATTTCTACATATTAGCAATGAACAATGCAAAAATAAATTAGGAAAACAATCCTATTTACAAGAGCATCAGAAGAAGTGACATGCTTTGGAAAAAAATTTACAAAAGAAATATAAAAGTATAGCATAGAAAATATCATCAATAATTCTATAACATCTTTCTATGTTGACAGATGGTAACTGTAGTAGTTGGGGTGAGCATATAATAATGCAGATAACTTTTCAATCACTATGTTGTATACTTGAGACCAAATTAATACTGTTTATCAAATATATGTCAATAAAAAATTAACAAATAAAATAAAAAGGAAGTCTATTTCCTTATCCTTTAAATCTGGGTTGGCCAAGTGACTTGCTTTGACCAATTGAATGTGACAGAAATTATATATGAAGTCTGAACTAACATTATTCTCTGCTACTATATGAACAGGGCTAGTTTCGCCTACTGGAGAATGACACACCTTGCAGAGAACTCCCCAGCTATGTGTGTAAGCCCAGTCAAGTACAGGTGAGCCCAGATCAATCCAGAAGAACCATTTTGCAGACCCAGCCCAAAATGATAATATACAGAATCATGAGCTAAATAAAATGGTTATTTTAAATCGCCAAGGATGGTGGTTTGCTATACAGCAAAAGCTAAAAAAAGAAAAAAGAAATGTAAGATTTATAAATAGCCAACTATAAAACATTATTGAAATAAAGAACCTAAATAAATGGAAATACAGCACATCTTCATGGATTGGGCTTAATATTGTTAAAATGGCAATACTCCTCAACTTGATCTACAGAGTCAGTGCAATCACTATTAAAGCCTCAGATGGACATTTTGCATATAATAACAAGCTGATCTTAAAATTCTTATGGAAATGTAAGGGTCCCAGAATAGTCAAACAATCTTGGAGAAAAAAGAATAAAGTTGGAGGACTTGCACTTCCTGATTTCAAAACTTCCTACAAAGCTACAGTAATCTAGACAGTGTTGTATTGGCATAAAGGGGACATAAAAATCAATTAAACAGAGTGGAGGGTCAAGAAATAAATCATTTATGATCAGCTGGGTTTTGGCAAGGGTGCCAACACAATTCCATGAGGGAAGAATAGTATTTTCAACAGTGTTGGAATGATTTGATATGAACATGCAAAAAATGAAGTTGTACCCCTACGTTAAATATATATGAAACTTAACAGCAAATGGGTGAAAGATCTAAATGTACTGGCTAAAACCATAAAATTCTTAGAATAAAATATAGAAACATAAGAGTAAATCTTTGTGACATTGGATTAGGCAACACTTTCCAAAAGCACAAAAGAAAAAGAAAAAAAGTGATCAAGTTTTGGTGAGCATATGGAGAAAGTAGAACCCTCATACATTGCTAGTTGGAATGTAAAATGGTGGAACCACTGTGGAAAGAAAGCAATGCGATATTTCCTCAAAAAGCGAAATGTAGAGTTATCATTTGATCCAGCAATTTCACTCTTGGGTATGTATCAGGAAAAATGAAAACATGTCCGTACAAAAACTTAAACACAAATGTTCATAGAACATTATTCAGCATGGATGAAACTTGAAAACATCATGCTAAGGGAAAGTAGCTAGATACAAAAGGTGACATATTATATGCTTTCATTTATATGAAATATCCAAAATATGTAAATCCATATACACAGAAGATAGATTAGCAGTTGCCCAAGGGCTAGAAGACAGAGTGGGGAATGATGGCCAATGGATATGGGAGGCATGAAGAAAAGCTTGTAAAGTGGTGATGGTTCACAACTCAGTGAACATACTACAAACCATTAAATTGTACATAAAAAAATGAATTTTATAGTGTGCAAACTATTTCCTTAAAGTTGTTACTAAAAAAAAAGATATGTCTATCCAATACAAAGTAAATGCCTTTATTTGAAACAGATTTGAGCTACCAAACATGACAATTTTAAAACAAATGAAGGAAATTTGAACATGAACATCACAATGATATTTAGTTATCTTTTAAAAACAATTTTTACTTTTAGAGGTACATATAAAAATATTTATTCTAAATGATTTGGTATGTGATATTTACAGCATAAAAAGAAAGTTTTTTTCTACCTTTCTTTTTATGCTGTAAATATCACATACCAAATATAATAACTACATTTAATAAGAAATAACAAATATACCAAAACTGAAATAACTCATAAATTTTTAAAAGTAGGTAATGGTTATGTGAGTTAATTATATCATTATTTTTAGTGTAGTTTGTGTTTAGAAATTTCCACTTAAATATATGAAAAATGACTAATAGGAGAGTAAAATAACAAGCAACTGAGAAGTGTACTATTTCCAAAGGAACAACATTAAGGCTTATAGACTACTTCTGAATAGAAACAATGAAAGCCAGTCAACAGTGGAATTATACATGCACTATGCTGAAAGAATAACTGCAACAGAAAGTTCTCTAGCAGCTCCAGATTTGTCAAGATTGGAAGTGAAATAAAGATATTTTCTAAAAGTAAAAAAATTAACACTTCACTATGAGGAGGCTTTCACTAAAGGAAATTCTAAAGCCTACACTAAAATATAAAGTAGAAGATGAATTATCACAGAGAGAAGAAATGTAAAAAAAACAGTAGTGTAAATATGGGAAAATTTGACATAAATGTTGGCTATGAAAAAATAAATGTTCATAAAGAAGGATATATTCTTGTGTACCTTCCATCATTTTTATAAGGTAATGGTTATTTGGCATTTTCAGAGTTTTATTTTTATAACAGAGACTGTAAGTGTCTTTGTTCAATATTCTTCTTTTGGATTGGGGTAATTCTTTCTTATACATTTCTCAAAGTAATATAACTTACTCCTATTGTCATACTGCTTTCCAAAAAGACTAAATAAGCTACAGGACCTTTTGCAACATTTTTGTACTCACTCATTTTATTTTGTTTCTTTGCCAACATTGGCCTTTACTTTTTCTTTTTCCCCTAACCTAAGAAAATGTAATGGCAGCTGAAGATCTTTTAGTCTTTCTTCATATTTTAATATGACTTTATTAGTTAGTTAGTTTCAAATGCAAAAGGATTTTATTATTTACCTTATATGTTTCCTACTGACAGGATATTTTGACTCTGTTATTTTGGACATTCAGAATATTTGTATATACTACTACCTAGTCTTTGCATTAGCCCTAGTGTGAACAGTTATAACATCATATAGAAGCTGACCTAAGTATGCAGAAAAATTAGATTGGCCAAATGTTAGACCATCTAGTATAACAGAAGAATCCTGGATGATCAAAAGCTTATAATTTTCTCGTGGATTTTCTAAGAGAAAAATACAAATCATTAGTCTTTTATCAAATTCAAAATGAATACTGCTGGTATGAATGCATCAAATAAAAATGATTTCACCTAAAACTGCACATGTAAAACTAGTGACGCACATTTTATTTTTTTTTAATCACATCTTTTTTTATATCATTGAAAACTTTACTGACCCAGCAAAGCATAGAAATAATGAACTAAGACACAAAACTTTCAACTGATAAAAGAAAAACCTTTATTAACTAAAAATTGATGTACTAAAACTTTTAAACAAAATTTAGATGCATAAAATTAGACCTGGAAAATTTGATTTGGTAGAAATTATGGTCACCAAGAGAAAGTTAGTGGCAAAATGTATGGTAAAATTATATATGGGCAAAACATGACCAAAATTTCAAAACAAAGATTTGATTATGATTAAATAATTTCAGAGAAATGAAGAGAAAATGATAAACATTGGAAATGGTTTTACTGCTCTCCATATAAAATTAATCAAAGATTTAAGTTTATTTTATATTTAGCTATAAGAGTTGAAAATTCATCAAGGTATCTTTCTAGTATAATGTTTTTATTGATAAAAACATAATAAAAATGTTCTAACCTCAACAGAGAAGCATCCAAAGTAGTCTTAATATCATTTAGATGTATATGTGAATGGGGGAGCATAATCAAATTAGAAAATGCTTATTTTATTTTTTCTTTTTGTTTTTATTTTCTGATGTCAATTTTTTGAAATAAGTTCAAAAATTTATTTTCTACTACAATTCAGATGCACAGGGAACAAAACAGAGTTTTTTTGTTTTCCTCTCACACTAGGTTTTTTTATTCAATAGAAAGATGACATTCTAGTCCATCCTGGGTTTCTGTGATTTTTTTTTTCCAAAACAAGATTTTATTCATGGCTATATAATAAACCATCATAAGGCTGTACTATAATGCATTTGTTATCCCATTGATGATATTTAAGTATGGCCAATTTCCCACCAATAAAATAACACTATGGAGTACAAGTTTTCTGCTTTTTTTAAAACCTAAAATTATTTTGACCTTTTTATTTATTAGGAGGGGAAATTATTAAATATCCAATCCAGTTTAAGCTTTGTCTGCCCCAATAATCTAAATGATCCACAAACCAGCAAGAAAAGAATATGGAATGAATCTGATAGCAAGACAGAGTCTTATGCAAGATAAAGTAATCACAGAAGTGACATCTCATCACCTTAGCTGTATACTATTGGATAGAAGCAACTAAGAAACCCCACTCACAAAGATAGATGATTACATAAAGGCGTGAATATTAGAAAGAGGGGATAATGGGGGGCTACTTTAGAATTTGTCTGCCAGATCTGGAAAAACAGTTGACAAGATAGATTACTCCATGGGAAAGAATTATAGACAGTAAGTACAAAATCAGGTGGCTGACCATCCAAAAGACAAAAAACAACAAATGTTGGCGAGGTTGTGGAGAAAGGGGAACCCTCCTACACTGCTGGTGGGAATGTAAACTAGTTCAACCATTGTGGAAAGCAGTATGGAGGTTCCTCAAAAAGCTCAAAATAGAAATACCATTTGACTCAGGAATTCCACTTCTAGGAATTTACCCTAAGAATGCATCAGCCCAATTTGAAAAAGATAGATGCACCCCTATGTTTATTGCAGCATTATTTACAATAGCCAAGAAATAGAAGCAACCTAAGTGTCCATCAGTAGATGAATGGATAAAGAAGATGTGGTACATCCAGTGGAATTTTATTCAGCCATAAGAAGAAAACAAATCCTACCATTTGCAACAACATGGATGGAGCTAGAGGGTATTATGCTCAGTGAAATAAGCCAGGTGGAGAAAGATGAGTACCAAATGATTTCACTCATATGTGGAGTACAAGAACAAGGAAAAAACTGAAGGAACAAAACAGCAGCAGACTCACAGAACCCAAGAATGGACTAATAGTTACTAAAGGGAAAGGGATTGGGGAGGATGGGTGGGAATGTAGGGATAAGGCTGGGAGAAAAGAAAGGGGGCATAACGATTAGCATGTATAATGTTGCGGGAGGCACAGGGTGGGCTGTACAACACAGAGAAAACAAGTAGTGATTCTACAGCATCTTACTATGCTGATGGACAATGACTGTAATGGGGTTTGTGGAGGGGGGACTTGGTGATGGGGGGAGTCTAGTAAACATAATGTTCCTCATGTAATTGTAGATTAATGATACCAAAAAAAAAAAATCAGGTGGCTGGAAGAAGTCCAAACATAACAGAAACTGAAGTGTAAATGAATTAATTCATCTGATAAAAGATAGAATGGGAAAAATAAAGACAAACATTGGATATGCCATTTATAAGAGATACACCCAAAAGAAAATGATACAAGAAGGCTAAAAATATTGGCATCAGAAAATATACAACATTACAATACTAGAAATACTGGTAATAAAGAAAATTGAATTTAAGGTAAAAGCAATAAAAGAATATATGTAGAATACTTCATTTTAATAAAAGTGTAAAGCACCAGGAAGATATAATAGTTCTTAACCTTTATGGATGAAACAAAATACAACACCTTTCAAAAGACAGAAATTAGGCCATATTCATAGATTGCAATACAATAAAATTAAAATTAAAAAGAAAATAATAGCTATAAAGACATCCAAGCATGTTGGAATTAAGAAACACTGCATTAAATGTACATGTAGATCTCAAGTTGTATCCTAACTTCAGAAATTTTATAATATGAAAAAGTTCATCTTAGAAAAGTCAACATGCCATATATTTCTGGTTCTTAGAGACTATCCGTTCGACCCCTGCTCCCCTTGTGCAAACTTCAATTATTTCTTTCCCCATCTGCTAGGACCCTGAATGTCAATGACTCTAGGGTCCTCTTCTCCAGACTTTCCTTCACATTTCAAGGATCTTGGTAGCATATTTTGGGGACATACACAATGTTAAGTGTATTTATCGGTTAACATATCTAATTTTCACAATAACCCTGATGAGAGAAATCCAGTGTAGAAAGCTTGGAGCAATTTGCTTAATGAACATCAGTTGATAAAAACCTCAGCAAGGACGATTAACTTGTCCAGTGTCTTGTCCTGTTTGGATTCAAACGTATCTGGCTAGAAAGCCTTAGCCCTTTTATGTACATAACATCGCAGTTTTGTGTTTGGAGGTGTTTATAACCATGCCAAAGTTTATCAAGTACATCTATGTATCAGTCTATACCCTTCATATATTAAACCAGGAAGATTTCATTTACAAAATCACAGAGCTATTTTTTCTTTCTGTCCTGAATAGTGTTAGGAAGAGTACCATTTCATTATTTCTGCAGCCTTTAAACTTGAGAAAGTGAAAATTAGCAGGGACTGTGAAAATACAAATATACCCTGCTATGTATGCATCAGTCAAAGAGGACAGATACAGATAAAGTCAACTACAAATTTAACAAGAAATAATGTTTCCTCCAAGGACATGGTGCAGCTATAAAGAATCAAAACAGTCCCCCTTTGTTGAGTGGCTACTGGTTCTTTAAAATCATAGACTAGAAATTTGCTGTTTGAAAAGATATCAGGAAGAATGAAATACCCCACTCTTTCTTAGAGAATCAAAGGCAAAAAGAAGCAACGTTGATTTCCAATCCAGGTTCAGAGCTTCAGAGAAGGGATTTCTGAAAACGGCATTCCACATTCACCTGGTGCTTTCCAAAGAAACAGGAGCCTGTTCAATTCTGCTGTACAGATCTGAAATTGCCCCCTTTACCTACAACCCTACTTTGTTTTGAGCCTATCAAAACACTGCTTCATTTAAATTTCATCTAAGTGCCACCCTGCCCCCAAATCCTACAAGTCTTATCTTTTTCTTTGTTTCGTGAGACACCCCATAGTTTCTCCAGCGCACAGTCTCTCTTGTTGCATACCTCACTTTGACTACAGGTTTGTCCCCTGTGGTCTTTGAGTGATTGCGCCAGAATGATTACCATCGAGTGCGGGATTAATGGGCTTAATATATAAATCAAGTAATATAGAAATCAAATGTATGAAGATTTGTGATTTGATTTTCTCTCCTACGACCTCTGATGTTCGGTCAAAGTACAGAGTGATTAAAGCCATAAAAAGTTCCCTCAGCTCGTGACCGCCCTCACATGGTTTCGGTATCCTTAAGGAGTGTCCCGCCCTTGCGCTGGACTCAAAGATAGATGATGATCATGTGCTGAACCCCCTACTCAGAATTCTTCAGATATTCATTTACTCAATAAATATGAGGAGTGCCTTCTTGGCATTGCTCTTGAGCTGTTACGCCTTGAGTCCCCTGGCTGGTCCGTTCAGGTCTTCGATATCTCATCGCGTCGCCTCCTTAATCTGTGGGTTGGAAACAGGGAGGAGGCTTACAGTTGAGGTATGGCTAAGACCCTCGCTGCCATCCCCCTGGACCTTCACTCAGTAGTAAGAAGCACATCTGAGACCCTTCGAGTCTCCCCTGCTGGAGGCCTCTCTGTCCTTGATTACTTGGGTTTGGTGCTGTATTTGGATGTTTATTATCTCTCTGGCCCTTCAGAGTCATGCTGATTTCTTAAGTAGGCAGAGCAACTTAGTCTTGGGGTTAAAGCCTAAAACTCTTGTAAGTGATATTTTTATTTTTTGAGCAACTGTCATCTGACTTCTCATGGGTTGCCTGCTAATAAACTTTTACTACTGCCTGACAACTTCACAGAGGATGGTTGGGAACTGGAGAGGGTACTCTGAAGAACTTTGACATAAATAAACTTGCTCATTTTAGAGATGCCTTAGAATGAAAAAGAAAAAACAAACTCTCATGAGGGATTGTTTGTCTTACCTGCTGAAAAGAGAGATCATTCAGTTTAATGGAAGACCTGCCCCTCCGCCCACCGGCCTCATTTCCATCCCTAGGGGATTAATAAATATTGGCTGTTTTATTTTGTGACTTTATAAAATTGTCAAAATCCCACGTTACCATTTAAACCAGTTGAAAAACTAATGGCATGTGTGCGTGTGTGTGTATGTATTTTGAAATGGGTTTTTCTACATCTAAACTTTTTCCTTCCCCTTACAGTAAAAAGATGATCTCTTCTCCAATGATGACTTACTATTTGTCTAACGCTGGCTCCCACTCACTTTTTTTCCCTTCTGTCTCCTCCTACTTCCCCTCAGTTGAGAAATTTTAGAGGTTAATTGGCCAGAAAAAAATCATTCTGTTGCCATGTATGCACTCTAGGAATACCTAGTCCACATAAACAATAAAAAATTCTAAAAGAAAGAAGTAGTTTTACATTTAATGCTAACACTATATTTTAATTTTTATAAGAGTAAAATTAGCCTCATGTCTTAAATTATATAAATTTTTATATTAGCTTTATAAGTCAAATAATTTATCCTTTCTAAAAACTGTAAAAATACAAAATGTGTTTAATTAAATGAAAATATAATGACAGATGTCTTTTAAGAGAGTTTGGTCTTGTGAAATCCTTTAATACAAATCTTGAGATATCAATATGTTAATTTAAATGGCTATTTCTAAGTTCTTTGTTAAATTTTTAAAACCTTAAAAAATAAATATGTAAATAACTTTTACAACTCAATACCAAAAAAATAAAAAAAGAATTTAATCCAATTAAAAAATGTACAGAAGACCTAAACAGACATTTTTCCAAAGACATACAGATGGCCAACTGACACATGAAAAGATGCTCAACATCACTAATCATCGGGGAAAGGCATATCAAAATTACAATGAGATATCATCTCACACCAGTCAGTATAGCTATTATCAAAAAGGGAAAAAACAACAACAAATGCTGGCCAGGATGTAGAGAAAAGGGAACCCTCTTGCATTGTTGGTGGGAATGTAAAGTGGTGCAGCCGCTATGGAAAAGAGTAGAGAGTTTCTTCAAAAGTTAAAAGTAGAAATACCATATGATTAGCAATTTGAAAACAAAAAGACTAATTCAAAAAGGTATGTGCACTCCTATGTTACAATAGCCAAAACATGGAAGCAACCTAAGTGTCCATCGATTGATGAATGGATAAAGGTGTGGGGAGTGTGTGTGTGTGTGTGTGTGTGTGTGTGTGTACATAATGAATATTACTAAGCCAGAAAATAAAATGATATCTTGCCATTTGCAACAACAACCAAAAATAAATAAAACCTCAGAAAATAAGTTAATAGACATACAATCTTTGGATACTTGGACAACTTCAAAGTAAAAAATGATACAAAACTTTGGTCACTAAATATAGTCTTAATCTGCTATTGTTCCTAAACATTATAAAATGACTATAAATTAACAGAATGTGCAAATGCTTTGAATATGGGTTTGTTTTGACAGCTTGAAATTTAGAAAAGATAATCTAAAATGTATACTCAAAAATTCAGGAAATGGTTCTTGGCTTACTTTCTTACAGGCTCCTGTGTGTCTGGAGATACCAAAAGTTGGTTACTTTGGTTAAAGGTAGTAATTAATAAAATAATAAACACTATATACATAATAATCACAGAGAAATACGAATATGTGTACAAGATGGTAGATTTAGCTTATCTATTTTGTAAACTACTGGCTTACTTAAATGTAATTTCAAGTAATAAACACATTGATTTATTTAATATGCTGATCAGATTAACTTAATCTTAAATTAGAGTTAAAAGCTTTAATTTTGTAATATATTTATATACCCATGCACTTACACATAACTAAACCCATACATATAAATGTATATTAAGGTTAATTCAAGAATCATCTGTACATCGTAAAAAAAACAAATTTCAGGTATAATCAGTGTTGGTAGATTTATTCATTAAAAAGTTTACAAATTTTTTTTAGGAAAAAGACACATAAAGAGAACTTAAAAGGGGACCAACATTTCAGGGTAAGTAGTGGAAAAAAAGGCTGGATGGATTAAGACTTTTCCCTGAAAAACTATCCACCAAAATGGAAAATAAATTTTTTAAAATTGAGATACAATTAACAAGTCGTGTTACATTAGTTTCAGGTGTACACCATGATTTGGTATTTGTATGAAACACAAAATGATCACCACAATAAGGCTAGTTACTATCTGCCACTGAAGTTAAAAATTTTTTTTTTTGTGATGAGAACTTTCAAGATTTACTCTTTTGGCAACTTTTAAATATGCACTACAATATTACTGACTATAGTCAGATGCTGTACATCACATATTTACTTTATAACTAGAAGTTTATACCTCTTGAGCCATTCACCAATTTTCTCCCCTCCCCACTGGCAACCACCAATCTATTCTCTGTATCTATGAGTTTTTGTTTGCTTGCTTGCTTTGTTTTTTAGATTCCACATGTAAGTGAGATCATATGGTATTGATTCCTCTGTCTTGTTTCACTCAGCATACTGTTTTCTAGGTTCATCCATGTTCTAGCCTGTGTCAGCAACTCATTACTATTTATTACTGAATAACATTCCATTGTATGGTGTGCAGAAGAATTAACACAGCAAGCCTGAAACTGCTGTACGCAGAAAGTCCTGAATGCAAAGTTAGCCCATGGCTGGCATTTGGGAATTCAGATGTCGGGAGATTTCCACCATTCCCTAACTGCCTAACTGTTAAGAATTGTTTCCTTGTATGAACAGTGTAGTTTATGCTGATCACCTACTTTCTTTCTGGGATTCTGAAATTTTGGTACATGCTTGGCAGAGGGTGCCTATGTAACCAGTTCCCGATTAAAAATTGTAGGCACTGAGCATTCCTGTTAGCAAACAGTTCACACATTTTGTCACAATTCATTGCTGGATGATTTGAGCTCATCCCATGTAACTCAACAGGGAGAAGACTCTTAGAAGTTTATACCTGGTTTCCTTGGGACTTTGCCTCATGCACTGTTTTCCTTTCTGGTTTTGCTTTGTATCCTTTTGTAGTAATAAAATTTAACCATTGAGTATTACTGTATGCTGAATCCTATGAAATCTCCTAGGGAATCATCAAATTATAGGGGTAGTCTTAAGAACCCCTAAATCATATGTATATATGCCTTTTATTTATCCATTCATTAGTAGATGGGCATTTGGGTTATCTTTACTTTTGGGCTATTATGAATAATGCTGTTATGAACATTCGTGTACAAGTTTTTGTGTATACTTGTTTTATTTTTTCCTGGATATTGTGGTATAATAAAGAATTTGGTTGGCCTTTGTCCCTGGTTCTTGGAAGGGAGACTCTGAATTCTTGGAATTGCCCAAGTAGTAAGAGTATCTTTGTTTTTTATGAGCCCATTGAGTCACAACTGATTTTATGCTAATAGGTGAGTTGTGGTGGACCCACGGATAGCTTCAGGATGGATGGAACTTGGCCAGGTGATTACAGATTTGGGGTTTTGAGCCATGTAATATCAGCCCAATCTCCTAGCATCTAAGGAGGGGAAAGGGGTTGGAGATTGAGTTCATTCACATGGCCAATGATTCAATACCTACATAATGAAACCCCAATAAAAACTCTGAACACTGAACCTCAGTCAAAGCATCCTAGTTGGTGAACACATCAATGTATTGAGGGTGACAAGCCCTGAGAGGGCACAGAAGCTCTGCCCTTGGCACCCTCTTAGACCTCACCTTAGGTGTCCCTTCACATGGCTGGTTCTAATTCATATACTTTATATTAAAACTGTAATCATAAATATTGTGCTTTCCATAGTTCTATGAGTCATTTCAGTGAATTACCAAACCAAGGGCAGCATGGGAACTCCCAAAATTGCATCCAGTAAATCAGAGGAACAAGTGGCCCAAGGCTTTCTGAAATTGTGTCTAATGTCTAAAGTAAGGGAGATCTTGTTGGGCCTGTGCTAAGTGTGGGTGGTTAATGTCAAACTGTATTGTGGTATACAAGGCATATGCCTAACAGGGAAATTCCTGAGCCACACACTATCTATTCATTTCGTATGTTTTTGTCCCTAACCAGTATTTTGATAAGATAAATCAAATTGAATGTCACTTTTGGTAGATATTCCAAACTTTTTTTTCACTTTGAAAACTCCAGAAATAAAGTATTCCTGCCTTCAATTTTCAGCTGAGGGAAACAAGACATAAGAGAAACAAGACAAGGGAAGGTTAATAATATAAAAGCAAAGCTCTTTTCATTTCAGAACTTTCTAATGGGCATTTCAGAATTGTTCCCACTGCATTTTACTGATACTTTTCAAGCAATATTAAAATTCAAATAAATTTTATCAGAAATAAGCATATTTTTAAAAAACTGGCCAACTATTCCAACTCTTTTATTTGACAGATGATAAAAACATGGCATAAGGAATAAAGTGATAAGTTTACAGTGGTAAATCTACTTATAAAACTTCATGAAAAGACATTAATATAAATAATAAAATATGTAAAAAGAATTTTTTTAAGTGTTCTCTGTGTGTATGTGTGTGTGCATGGATATGTGTGTCTGTGTGTGTCTAAGATGGGCTGGTCAGGAACACCCCAGACCTGTGGTTACAGAGTGAGCTTCTCACAGATTTCTGTCTTTGATCTTCATATAGAGCATATATGCAGAATCCAAAAAGTCATTTAGTACCTTAACTTTCTGTAGCCACTACTTATTGTGAAACATAATATTATGGGCTGATGTTCTTTGTCTAACTCATGGTAAAAATGTTCACAAAGCCATCAGTCTTCAAAAATGTTGTCTATGCCCAAACTGGTGATGGGTTAAGTCTTTGGGTATACACAAAGACTCATACAATTCATGATCGCTGAGTGACAGAGCAGAAGGCTCTAGGAAGGGTACTGTAGTAGGTAGGTGTCAGGAGCTATATAGGTTGTAGTCTAAGCTGTGAGACTTTGTGAGTAACCTTTAGCAAGGCATTTGGCTTCCTGGTCCCATTTTCATCATCTGTAAAAACTAAAGGCTCTGACTGGATGATTTCTATTATCTCTTCTATGCTCACATTTTTGCTTCTTTATGTTGCATGACCTCTAGCACATTCATGCACTGAAGATTTTTCTACACTCTTTCCTTAGCTTTTGAATCTTGGCTTCTAATATTCCTTTGCTTCTTATACCTATTTTATTTCTTTTGGGTTCAATTTTCTTCTTCATAAAGCTTGGTTAATTACATTAATATCTAAAAAGAGTGCACTTTCAGGACACTTCAAGTGACATAAAAGAGAACAACATGAGGAGGTTCAGGGCAGACTGCCCAAGGATGTGCCACTTTGACATGTGGATTATTCTGAGTTGAAGAGAAGACATGGTATTTGCATTTATAATACTAAAAATTTATTTGATCTTCCTTCCTTTCTGGCTCAGAGCTCCCAAAGCCCTTGATTTTGTAAATGATTAAAGCTATAGGACCACTTTTGTTGTAATAATTGTTTTGTTTTTGTGCTTGGTTTCTGGAATAGCTTAAGAGCAATAAAAGTGAAATGTGTGTCTTTTATTATTCACTAAAAAACCCTTGCAACCACACCTGTGTATATTAATAAGGTAAATTTGGGAAGTCCCTAGGTAACCACATGATGGGAGCTTTTTACAAGGGGAACCAACCAAGTGATTAGAGAGTTGGAACTTGCAGCCCCACCTCCTGACCTCCAAGGAGGAGAAAGGGACTGCAGGTCGAATTAATCACCAATGGTTGATAATTTAATCAACCACGCCAAGAGAAGAAGAACTCCATAAACACCCAACATGGAAGCTCTGTGTCCCATTTCCTATACCTTGCCCTCTGCATCTCTTCCACCTCGCTCTTCCTGAACTGTATCCTTGTATAACAAACTGGTCATCTAGTACATACATTGTTTCACTGAGTTCTGTTCCCTGAGTTCTAGTAAATTAATGGAAAACTCTGGATGTGGGAACCTCTGGTTGGTCACACACATCTGGTCACAGAAGACTCGTGAATGTGAGTAGAGGATAAAACAGTTTTTTCCTTTAGAGTTGGTGTTAGAAGTATTGTGAAGTGGAGTGCTCCAAGGGTGAGTATAGTAGTAGTAATAGTAGAAAATAGTAGAAAATGCAGGAGAGATTTTCTTTCTTAACATGTATAAACATTTCACCAATGAGGATATACAGAAGGCAAATAATGACATGAAAAGATGTTCAGCATTAATAACCACTAGGAAATGTAAATTAAAACCACAATGAGGTATCACCACACACTTATCAGAATGGCTGAAATAAAAAATAGTGATAATGCCAAATGCTCGTGAGGATGCAGAAAAAGCATGTTATCAGACATTGCTGGTGGGAATGCAAAATAGTACTGCCACTTTGTAAACAGTTTGGCAGTTTCTTATAAAACAAAATGTAATTCTGTTCAACCCAGCAATTAATCTCTTGGGCATTTATTCTGAAGAAATAAAAACTTATGTTCATACAAAAACCTGTACATGAATGTTCAAAATATCTTTACTTGTAATAGCCCCAAACTGGAAAATGCTCAGATGTTCAACAGCTGAATGGTTTAAACAAACTTGTGCATCCATATCATAGGAACTACTGAACAATAAACCTGAACAAACTATTAATACTTGTGTATTTTAAATTACTTTTAAGTAAAAATAAGAATATAGTACAAAATTAGATAATGAAACTTCACAAGTGGTAGACAGTGTAAGGATACTTAACAGAAAAAAGATCTGTTAGATGACTCTGTGCTAGGTCTGTCATGCACTTGTTACATGAGAGGCCACAGTGAACTCTTTGTTAACTGAATGATGTTTGGCAACTTCCTAAGGGGGAATGCAGAGGCAGCCTTCATCCCCGCTGGGGCCCATGGAGAGGTACACTGTCTTCCTGGAGTATCTTGCTGGAAAATGATAGGTATAAGGTCTACAGTCTCATCAAACTTGATGGTTGCTGTCTATTCTTACTATTTGTGGGTAAAGTCATCGATCCCTTGCAAAAATGCAGATGATGTTATATCTGTATATAATGGAAGGCACCTGAAATGACAGCATAACAACGAACAGAAATCTGAAGCCTCACAGTTATCAACATGAGATGGTATTTGAGGCCATGAGTATATATGACACCACTCTATGGTCTTTTCTATTTCCTGCAAATTACTCTGCAACTGCTGGGCTGTTTCTTTTTTTTTTTTTGGATTTTTTTTTTGTTGTTGGATTAAGGTTTGAGGTCTTCCATAGTCAGTGAGGCCAAAGCTCAGAAGACAGAGATGGCAATGAAGGGGGTTGGCAGGCTTTCCCAAAAGGGCTCACAGAGTGGCAATACTTTAGTGTACTTACCACAGACAAAGGTCTGCTGCTCAGGGTTCTAAGTACAGATTCTGCCACTGTACAATCAAGCACACAAGATGTCACTGCAAAAACCAAAATGCCAACTTATTAATTTATTAATGTACAATTTTAGGGACTAGGAGGTTTCCTTTCCTGTGACCTGAGCATTTATTGCTGCCATGAAGGATAACACCTTCCTCATATAATTGTCCTCAGTAGCTAGGAGGCTGAATTACTAATCAAAGGGTGAATGACACAGAATAGATCTGAGAAAAAGATGACCATAATCTTGAGGGGTGTAGGAAATGGTAAAGTCTGACTCCTTCCAAACTTACAAAAGAGAACTTCTCTTGTGATAAAAATAGCCATATTTAGTATTAGTTTTTTTTGGAATTTCAAGTTGGAGTGCACTAAATAATCACCGAAGTGTTATTCTTTTTCTTTTTTTTCCAGAAAACCTCATACAACCATTTATTTGTTTTCCATGTGCATGACTTCAGGTCTTAACTGCAAGTTTCACTAAAATGGAGAATTTTTCCTCTTCAGGATAGACCTGGAAGGGCTGGAGAATTGACCAGATCTTTATAAAATGTTTTCCTTTCTTTATAATCCTTGAATAAAGATTTAAAAATTGATCTAATGAAAAAAAAATGCTCTTCCCACAACCCTGCAGGCCACTTGGGATACATGTAGTCTCTCTTTCCTTTAGCTGTCAAAATTCTTGAACACTTCTAAAATATATTCACAAATGTCTAGTATGCACAACCACGTGCTGGGTGCAGTGATGGACAATGGGCAGCCATCAGGGATGTCAGCAGAGGGTGATACTACCAGTTCTCCTGCTCCTTGGTCTCAAGCAAGATAGTGGCTAAATCCTTGGCAACTTCTGGCCCTTGCCCTGGTCTCTTCCCTCACATGGGGCCATTAGGCTCTGTTCTGCAGCCTCATCAGCTTAATTTCAGTTTTTTACACAGTCCCAAGTTTTCTCCCATTATAAGGAGGGAACACTCTTCACCTAATTAATTCCTATGTCTCTGTTAGATCCCAGTTCAAGCATTTCCTTGGGGAAGCCTTATTTCCATGGCCTCCTCTTCCACCCCATTTAGGATTCATCTTTTTATATACTTTAGACTCACCACTCCCTTTACTCAGAATGCTTAACTCAGTTTCTAATTCCAAATTTATGAGTGTAATTACTTGACTGTCTTTTCCACTCTACCCTAAGTGCTATGGAAGCCTGGGCCATGGCTGCTTTTACTCAGTTTACTACTTTTTCATTGTTCTATGCATGGCTCCAAGCATAGTGCATGTCTGGTGGTAGGTCATCCTAAAGTAGTGGTGGAAGAAAGGGAGAGTGTTTTTCAGTAGCTGGTCAGGGGGAAAGAAGAAAATAATGTATTCTAATGCTTGGAAAAGAATATTATAATGTAGCTGTACCCTGTATGTTAAGGGAGTGTAAAATAGCAACTAACTTGCAGGGGTGTGGTGCAGGTGTGAAGTAATCAGCAAACACCTCCGAAAGGATAAGTAGGCATTAGCTATGCAGATGAGGAAGGAAATGGCATGCTGGCAGAGGGAAGAACTAATACAAAGATGTTAAAGAACTTCATGAGTTGAGGGAACTGAGGTTGGTATGCCAGAGTAAAGGGAATGTGTGGAGAAGTAGCAGGAGATGAGGCTAGATGATTGGTACAGAGATAAAGGGTCTTACCTATTTCCTATGGAATTTGAACATATATGGAAAAGACAGAGATGAGTTTTAACTATGAAAATACTGTGACACATTTGCATTTTAAAAAGACTTCTTTTGACAACCAGAGCTCTCATACATGACTGGTAGAATTATAAAATGGTATAAACCGCTTTGGAAAGCTACTTGGCAGTTTCTTATAAAGTTCAACATATACTTATTCTACAAACTGGCAGTTCTACTACTAGATATTTACCTTGAAGTATTATTCTTATAGGATATCTATCCAAAAGAGTATCAGGCAGCCATTACAATTTTAGCTGTGAGTATTATGCAACAATTCAGGAAATATATATGGCATAATATCCATGAAAACAGTAGGATATGCAATTATATTTTATACTCTAATTATACTTTTTAAAAGCAAATACATAAGGGAAAAAATTGCCATGAAACACATAAAAATGATTATAGTAGTTATATTAGGTAGATAGCTTTATGAGTGATTTGTCTTTATATTCATTGCTTCTCAAATTGAGTAAGATTTTTTTAATGATTAAAAAAAATTAAACTGGATCATGAGTATGCAGTAACTACTGCTTTTTTCAGTTTCCAAGTCTCCCAAGAGCCATAAGGGAGCCACTAAATACTCATCCAACCTCATGTCACTTTCTTTCTTAAATCTACTCAGATTTGCTCACGTAAACTGGAGCACTGCATATAACCCAATGGAGGAAATTCAGCTGAGGACAGAAGTCAGTGGTTGGTATGTTATCAAGAGCCAAGGCAGATACCATCTCATCTTGTCAGGATCAAGTGGCCCCTGGTTCCTGGTTCTTTCTACACATCTGCTTAATTCTCTCTTTTCCCTACCTCTCCCTTCACTCAAACTTATGCTCTCCACCACTCTGATCCACATGATACAAAAAGGCAGCTTAGTCTTATAATCAAATTTCCCCCTAGCTCTAGCCCTCTGGCCAATTGTTTAGAGACCCAGGATCCCAATTTTAATTCCTAGGAGAGAAAATCCAATTAATCAGCTTGGGTTAGGTGTCCACCTTGGACTATGGCAACAGAGGTGGGAATGAGGTCATGTAATGTAGATTTGGCTGCAAAGAGGCCAGTCTTGGTAGAGGGGAGAATTCAAAGAAGGGAGTCATGGCTCGGCAGATAACACAGAAGGTATTTACTACCTAGGTTTTTCATGGGTCCTCAGGGTCAAGATGGAAAAGCAAGAGTTTAATAGACAAGAAAATACATTTAGATGGGTAAATGACCACACCCACAAAAGAAATATCAGTGACATCCTGCTGGAGGTTTCTGGAGGGAGTGGCTTTCAGATCTTAAAAGCAGATCTCCAGTAGCATTCACTAAGGCTCTGTGTGGGCTCTGTGCTGATCAACACTTTTAATTAAAATCTTGGATTTCTTGTACCTAGTGAATTTGCACTTTTCCTGACATCCTTACATTTTCTCTAACTCTTCCTCTGTCCACACTCTCAGCTGATAGACATCTTAATTGGCTGAGAAAAAAAGAAGGAATCAGAACTAATTACCTGTTTATTACCAAACCTATATACTGATCTTTAGCTGACTTATAATATTCCTTCCCTCTTATACAATGGATGAACTGCCTCTACTCACTGTGTGCACCAGATCCAATTTCCTCTCACCTGCTTAAGAACTTGGCTTCTGCAGTTATCCCTTCACTACCACTCTACGTCACCAGTTTTTGTCTTTCTACTAAATCTTTAATATCATTATACAACCATAATTTAATACTGCAGAAATAAATCAGCCTCCACAAATAGAGCTATGTTATTTAGACTGCTAATTAGCCATTAAGTTAAACTACTAGCACACAAAATAACTCTTTTGTTTTAATCCTCTTGAGCAAGTACCCCTTTGAGAAATGTTTCAGCAATCTTTACAATTAGCTTCCCAAATTTGTTAAACTATGGTCATAGAATACTTGCAAAGTACTTGTTCCACTGGGATCTTCCAGGATTTGAGTCTAGTTATTAGCTTAAAAGCAACAAAGTGAGAGGTGAGAGGTGTGGGTCTTGAGGAGAATCATCATTCCTCTGCAAAACAACTGCTTCAGGATAGGTTGTTCAGGTTCTTCAGGCAAGGGGAGCTTAATCTGCAGGCAGTAATGGACCAGATTCCTATTGCTGCTTCATCACAAATTTAGAGGCTTAATTTAAATGACTACAAATTTAAATTACCACAAATTTAGAGGCTTAAAACAAGTTCATTATTTTATAGTTCTGGAGGTTTTACTGGGCTAAATTAATGTGTCAGCAGGTTTGTGTTCCTTCTAAAGGAGTCGGAGAGAATTTGTCTTTTCCAGCCTCTAGAGGCCACTTGCATTCCTTGGTGTATAGCCTTGTCCTTCATCCTCAGAGATAGCAGTTTATCATTGTCAAATCTCTCTTTTTGACACTGACTTCCCTGTTTCCCTTTTATACAGACCCTTGTGATTGTATTGGGCCTACCAGGGTAGTTCAGGATAATCTTTCCATCTCAGGAGCCTAAATTTAATCACATCTGCACAATCCTTTTTGCCATGTAAGGTAACATATTCACAGGTTTGGGGGTTAGGTTGTGGACATCTCTGGGGACCATTACTCTGCCTACCACAGAGGAAAAGCTGTTTTTGCTCACAAGGAAGCCCTGGCAAAATTTTGGGGTTCAAGGTCCTTAGTTTCATTGAAATCTGTCCAATGTCCCCATCCAATTTCCAGTTCTGTTTTCTGACAACTATCTCCACTTTAGCATAAGAGATCATGAAAGTGAATTCAATTTGCTTTGCAATTCAGCCATCTTCATGATAAAATTTGGGATTTGTTTTTCAGACCTCTTGTTCCTGTGGCTACATCAGGTAAGGATTTTTTCCCTCAGGGAAGTTAGGAAATTTCCTGGTTCCTTACCCATACCTTAAAGTAGGAATTTAAAACTTTGAGCTTATTATTTTTTTTCTTTAAGTTCTCCAGTGTAATTTGAAATAGTCAACCCACTCCACAGTTCTTGAATTGTTGGGCATTCCAGTCTGGGGAGATCTCCCTGTATGCTTGGTGAGACCTCAACTCAAGAGATGGTTCTTGACTCTGACTGAGAAAGAATTCAGAAACAAGTTGGAAGATTGTAGGGAAGGAAGGAATACATTAAGGAGAGAGTAGTGGTGAACAACAGCAGCCATGGAGGCAGTAGAGAGCAAGGAAGAGCAGAAGGAGGAAAGGAAATTTCACTGACTCCTGCTCAGCATAGGGTAGATCCCTTGCCAACTCCTAAAACCAGGGTCACAGGACATTGAATGTCCACTTGAATCTCCACAGCATAGGAACCAAGCCCCTACCACACCAGGATTTGGGGGAGCTGTAGAGCACTGGATGGGGTGAGATTATGTTCTGAGAACTTCCCAAAGTAAAGAAAGGACATTTTCAGGCAGGGTACTAAAGAGTGTGATTGTATAGGTAGAGTCCCTTCCGGGTCATGCAGGCTATGGGAACTTGCAAGCCAAAATCAGAGATTTTAGTAGCCCTTCCCTACTTGTCTGAAGTAGAACAGAGAGAAGACTAATGCTTAAGTCTAGAAAATTAAATGAATAGCAAAGAAACAAATACACTTACCACTGGCCAAAGAGTTTCTTATAACCTCCCAAGAGGCTTGGAAGAGCACAGAGACAACATCTAATCAGTTGAGCAGCAAAAAGTCTTTAAGTACACACTCAAAGGGGAGTGTGGGCAACCTCAGAGTCGAGGTGCACTTAAAGGCTTAGGATTTCTGTCTTTTAAGGATCTCAAGAATGGGATAAAGGGCCAGGGGAGGGGTGGTATAGGCTTGACATGTGGTCTCATGATGCCTGTCTCTGTTCAGAGACATTATGTCATCATCCATAGTCAGTCCTCTAGATACTCTGTAAGGTAAACTTAACACAAGGAATTCATTGATGCTGTGTTCTCCAAGATAGTGGTTACCCTCCAGCAGTAGGAGCACATTTAGGACAGTTTCCTTGCCTTAAGATAGGATTGGCTGTTGGCTAATTACCATAAAATATGTTAGGAATCTTACCTCCTAACTCCCTGGTTTTTAAAGTGGAATCTTAGCTTTAAGATGGAGTCCCTACTGTTCCTACAATACTATTTATAGCGAGGCATTTTTCATCATAGGCAGGAAAATTTAATTATGATGTTTGTCCCATGTTCCTGCTCTCACTTGTACCCTTTAGTTCTACTCTTATTATGGGTTGGTGGATTGTGGAATTCCTTGGTTTTCTTCTTGAAGGAAAGAAATCAGCTGAGAGACCCAAGGGAAAGTTAAAGCGTCAGGAGGTTTTTATTTAGCATAACTTAATGGTGGGAGTAGCAATCTGATTCATGGCACCAAATATTTTGTAGGTTGAGTTTGTTCTCCTTGGTTCTTGTCCCCACTGAAACAAAGAATTGACAGAGACACAATAGTGATGTAAGAGAGAAAGTTTTATTTGAAAACACTGAGAGAAGTTGGACAGTGTCAAGGTAGACAAAGGCCCTGATCATTTCAGGGAGGGTCTATTTATCATGTCCTTGCTGGGAGGTGACTCTCTGATTGATAGGGTGAGGTTATTTTATTGACTTCCAGTTACATACCCATTCTTCTTATTGTGCACACAGAAAAGAAAGGGTGGGGGAAGAAGAAAAAAAAACAATTTTATTTTAATTAGATTATGATGAGGGCTAGTTTGGGCTGTTCTTAGTGTTGTTCGATTGTGCCTGCCTTGTGATCTGGTTGGGACCAGTTTGACCTGGTCCCAATAGACAAGGAAGTTAACTCCCTGTAAAGCCTTTGTTGTCTTCAATTGGGATCCCCTAACTGGGCAGTTTTTCCTTGAACCTTATCTTCCCCTTCCCTGGCTGCTCATGTCTATCTTTCTACCTAACACTAATCTTACTGCAGCAATTTCTTGGTCATCCAAGGTGATAGTTAACCATTTGTATGCCATGTACTACCAATGCCATGATCATGGGCAATGGGGTCCTTTAAATCTAATGGTTACAGAGAACCAGTTTCTTTCCTTAAAGGTCTGTGCCTCCCGGAAGTCATCTATTATCAATAACGAATGGTAGGGAGGAAAACAAAGCCATGGTGAGAATTCTGGAATAAAGAGATTTAATGTAGGAACTGAGGGAACCAACACCAAATACCTGCTACTGTAAATATCTACCAAAACATTAAGGACATGAACCAGTTAAACAGAATAAATCACTCCTATGATAGCCAGAGGGACTATTTGATTATGTGTCACTACTTTTAAAGTGTGATTTTTGAGCAACTGTACTGTGTCTAAAAGCCTGAGAACTTTTAGCCTGAGGAATATCAACTAACTCAGAGCCACTGCAACAAAGGAAGAGACTCCAGAACAAGACACATGTTCCTTAACTTTTATTTTGAGGCTTTCAATATTTGCTGGTTGAATCTTAATCTGAAATCCCCAACTTTTCTGTATTATGTTCTCTTTCAATAACTTTTCCCTTAAACTGTACCTCCTACAAACTAAGTAGGACAATTGTAAAATTGCAGCTAAAAGAACCTTAAAAGTACATTATGAAGCAAAACCTGATACTATTTGACTTCAGCCTTGGTCCCTGGGAAAACAAAGAAGTCTGGAGTATCTGAGATGCCAGAACTCAGCTAAAGTCAAAATATTGCACTTACTGCAATGCCTGAAGCAGGATTGTGAAAAGGCTCTGGACAATCCCTAGCTGTAGCAGCTAACCAAAAATTCATCCCAGAGGTCCAGAAAGGTGGAGGAAAAGAAAAAAAATACTGAATTTAATGAAAATGCTAGTCTTATTCCTTATTGGAAATATTATCAATAATATTAATCCAATTCGTTTTATTTTTAATGACCCCTTGTCATTAGAATGTTTTTCTTTGTAGAAAATGTCATTTTAGAAAAAGTCACATGACCACATATAACTAACACCCTATCTATAGATTTGCCTCTTGTCAGAAGAAACCAACCTTGAGAGGCTTGATGACAATGGCCTGCTAACCTATCTCCCTGACACCTTCCCACAGTCCATTGTCAGTACAACATCCAGAATGATCTGGATTATTCTATTCTGGCCACTTAAATTTTAAGTCAGGTCATCTCCTTTCCCTGCTCAAGACCCTCCCACAGTTTCTCATCACATTTATAATAAAAGTAAAGTGCTAAGTGTGGCTTACAAGGTCCTGGGTGACTTCATTCTTGGATACCTCTCCGGTGTGATCTATTTTCTTTCCTTTCCTCTGTTCATCTAAAGTGGCCTTCAATGCTAGTCGGAAGTGCCAAGCATACTTTGCTCGTCAAGTCTCCCCTAAGCTATGTGTATAGCTGTCTCCCTCACTTTCTTCAGGGCTCTGCTCAGAAAGTTACCTCCTTGAAGAGACTTCTCTGACCATCCTATCTAAAATAGCACATAATCCATCTCTAGCACCTTACTCATTTTTCTTCCTGTTACTACCTAAAATTACATTACATACCTACTTATTTTGTTTGTTGTTTCTCCCCCCTGGAATGTCAGTTTTATATCAAAAGACCTTATCTTAGTCACTGTTATGGTCCCAACACCAGAAATGTACCTGTACCATGTGTTGCATGGTTGAATATAAATAAATCTAACTAGAAATAACCCTACTGTTCAGGTTCTATGAAGCATTTTGATGAGTCAAGATGTATTTTGCAGGTAGGAGTTGGTGATTGGATATGGGAGGTGAAGGAAGGTGTAGTATCAAGGACTGCCTAACTTTTGCCAGGAGCATGTGGGTGGGTGAAGGTGTCATTTAGTGGGAAGAGGAAGACCAAAGGAGCTGATCTGTAGGGAAGATGGAGTTCAGTTATGAACATCTGAAGCTCGAGATGCCTGGTGATCATCCAAGTGTAGATGTAAAGTAGGCAGTTGGTTATGTAGGTTTGTAGAAAGATCCTTATTTTTTTTAATCCTTTTTGAGTACGTTTTCTTTAATTGAATCTTAAGGCCTATTGACATCTCTGTGGTTAAGGAGAATGCAGACTCCTCAGTAGACTTGAAGATAAAATCTGACAGTTGAGTGATGAGTCCTCTATTTTCTGTAAGTGAAGGGAGTTCCTCTGACAACCAGGACTGATGACAGAGAATGTTTGCACAATTGGTCACTTTACCTAAAATCACAAGCTAGTTCTTCATCAAAGTGAGTAAAAAGCTATCTAACATGATTGTAGAAGAGCTCAGTTATATGTACCTTGTATAGGAATGGGTTCTGTTGTGGTTTCTTCTAGACAGTTTACTCTAGGTTGCTGAATGGGATGCACATATAAAAAAATTTGAGCATAGGTGTTTGTAGAGTATACTTAGCCAATTCAAACTGACTCCTTGACTTAGGTGTGTACATCTTGTTGTGGGTGTTAGTTTAAATCTCAAAACTTTTGCCTTTTTTAAGTACTCGTTTTTTTCTGCAGTTATTCCTCCACAAAGACTGAATTCAATGAGGATTTAGTATTCCAGTGTGTTATCTGAAACACACTGGGAACCTCCTAAAGCAACAGAAGTTTTGGTGTAATAGGCCTTGAGAAGGGATGCTGCTTCCCTGTGGTGGTTTGGGCCCAATACAGTATCAATACACAATCTTCAGCCACTGAAACACTAAATTCTTACCTATGAATATGGAATTTTTTTCCCCTTTTTAAGGAATTTCATGCATCAGCAAGTGGTTAGGGGAAGTTTCTTGTGTCAGAGATTAAATGGAATGATGGGGAGAGGAGCATTTTAAGTCCCTGGTTTGCCTGAAAGTCTCTAAACCTACAAAGTTGGAAATATCTAGTTATCAGCAATTATTGTCTACTATGTGTATATGTATATGTGTATATGTCTACTATGTGTGTATATGTTTATGTGTAAGTTTGCAGTAGGGAGGATACATGCAATCTTTGCTATCCAGAAACTCATGGTTTAGTACAATTGCATATTTAAAGTAACAGAAGTAAGGAATAAGGGCTATGAGAATGATTAATTCTTCTCAGGAATTCTGGGAAGGCTTCACATTAAGTAGTAACATTTGATTGGGGTTTCAAAGGATGAACAGTTTACTAGGCAGATGAGGAATCTGAAAAGAACTGGGGTTGAAGTTAAGTGAGTTCTAAGAGGAATGTTGGGTAGATGTTGGAGTATAGGATGCAGATTTGGACCGTATGTTGGGTCCATGTGGATGATAAGGAATCATACATACTCACACAGCATATAGTAAGGGTGTTAGCTTTAAACTCATTCCTAGGTTTTCTGGAATTTTTAATATATATTCCAAGATATCTAGAAGCTACTGGGACACATGTGAACTAAAACAAATCTTTTAGGAAAGTCTATTACTAAAAGGTGGGCATGTCTAAACTGTCTTAAGAGCAAATAAATCCTCTCTTGGAGACAGAAAAGATTCAAGAGACCTCCCTTCAGGTTATCTCCTCATCTCTAAATTAGAGTACTTGGTTTTAGCACAATACCCACTTTCTCCTTGGCTACTACTTTGACAAGTGGAGACATACCTGAAGTTACTATTACTTGGCCTAAGACACACATTCTTGGCACTGTGTGTGATTTGCTTAATACAGGAAATTTGATAGGATTATATTTTTAAGACATCAAAATTTGATCTGTATTCTTGAGATTTAATTCTCTAATGCAGATTCTTCTAACTTGATTAATAAAAAAAATTTTAGTCTTGATTTGAGATTTTAGGATAATGTCTAGTTAATCCAAATCCATTTAATTACACAGTGGCAAACAAATACTTAAACTCCTCAGAAATCTTTGTCGTATTTTGCATTAGTCTTTGTTTCCTTGGTGCTTGGGCATATGCTCAACAGGCAAAATAATTATTTGACTAAAGAAGTACCTAAAATACATTTTCTTCTAGGTGTATTGTAGGAAGCTTAAAATCCCCAAACCTGAATAATCCAGTTCCCGGTCACAGCCGTTTGGGATTTCTAACAGATTTATTCAAGAACTTTACTGTTACACTCTGCAGGCAACGCCTAGCGGTGTTTAAGACAACCCCAAATCCCTCAACACAGCAAAAACTTAGAAACTTTGTAAAGATGAATCACTGATTGATTAGTACAAGGACTAAAAATTAAATGACCCTTTCGTTGCTCTAACACGCTTCCCAGCACTCAGTATTTTCAAAGAATCGTGGTAGGTTTCAGGATCTGCAAGTAAGGCAGGCAAACAAAACCACTCCCGCTCCTTGATATGTTACCTGCTTTTTAAAATTATTTATTTTTTAAGGTATTATTAATATACACTCTTATGAAGGTTTCACATGAAAAAGCAATGTGGGTATTACATTCACCCATATTATAGTGTCCCCCCTATACCCCGTTTACCTGCTTTTTTTGGCGAAATATTTCAGAAGAAAAGAAGGCACGCAAAAATCTTACTTGCAAATCAAAATCTTATAAAAAAAGCCCTAATCGTCAGGCGCTTAGGCCTGCCTGCCTGGGGCTGTAAAGCGCGGCGGCGGCGGCGGGTGGAAACCTCAATGTCACCCGGTCGCGGGCGACTACGGCGGGAGAAGGAGCTGCGGCAGTCCCTGGGCGCGCGCGCGCGCGCGGCCGGCCGGTCAAGGCGTCCCAAGGTGCTGCGGTGGGCAGAGCCAGAGGCACGCGGTATACACGTCAGGGCAGCGTTCTGCCAGGACTGGGAACGTCCGGACAAAATGAGCCGCCGGCGGTGCGCCTCCCTTCCCCACCCCAACGCCTTGGTGTACAGGCGGGGTGTGAGGGCCCACTCCAGGAGCCTTCCGAAAATCGGGGGGCGGAGAGGGCCCCTCTAGCCGCATTCTCCAAACAGCGTTCCTTGTTCTCGATGGTCCCCGCGCAGGCCGTCTTATAGAACGCCATTTCCGTTTCCTTTTTAAGGCCCCACGCTGCGCGCCGCGAGGACGGTATAAAAGAGAGCGAGCGGGCGGGACTGAGGAGGAAGTGGGGGGGGAAAGCTTGCGGTAGGGAGGGCGGGGGAGGTGCAAAGGGCGCGCTCTCGCGTCACGTGACCGGGACGCGCCGTTCTTCCGTCGGCCATTTTAGGTGGTCCGCGGCGGCGCCATTAAAGCGAGGAGGAGGCAAGAGCGGCCGCCGCTGCTGCTTGTTCTTTTTTAGTGCAGCCGAAGAGCGGGAGTGTGCGCCGTGCGAGTGTGGGAGGCGAGGGGGGCAGGTCAGGGAGAGGCGCAGGAGCCTTTGCAGCCACGCGCGCCATCTGTGTCTTGTGTGCTTCGCGCGGTAGAGCGGGCGCGCGGCAGCGGCGGGGATTACTTTGCTGGTAGTTTCGGTTCGCAGCAGCGGCGGGTGTAGTCTCGGCGGCGGCGGAGGCGGTAGCACTATGTCGGAGGAGCAGTTCGGCGGGGACGGGGCGGTGGCAACGGTGGCGGTAGGCGGCCCGGCGGGCGAGCAGGAGGGAGCCATGGTGGCAACGGCGCAGGGGGCAGCGGCGGCGGCGGGAAGCGGAGCCGGGACCGGGGGCGGAACTGCGGCCGGAGGCACCGAAGGCGGAAGCGCCGAGTCGGAGGGGGCGAAGATCGACGCCAGTAAGAACGAGGAGGATGAAGGGTGAGTAAGGGGCGGCCCGGGATAGTCAGGCCCAACTAGTCCCCGTCCCTTTCCCCTCCCCCTCCCGATGCCCCGCCATTAGGCCTTGTTCCCGCTCTGCCCGCCATCTAGGCCTCAGTGCAGCCCCCTGGTCTTTTCTGTGTTAGGCTCCCCGGGGCTTTCATTACCGCTCCCCCTGCCTACTTATCGCCCCCTCCCCCATCATACACGTTTCTACCTTTAGCCGTCACCATGCTTTCTCCGGCCCGCCCTCCCCCCTCCCCCGCCTTGGGTCTCCTCCCACCGATTTAGCCGCCAGGAATTTTTCCCGCCTGTCGAGGGGGTACCTGTTTTCTTTTCCTTGTCTCCTCCTCCTTTTGCTAAAGTCCCAGGCAGAAGCACGCAGAAAGACATGGAAGCGTTCATAATTGCACAGCTAAGGTTTATTTGGTGCTTCCTACTTTTAGCATCCTGAGACGTTAGGATTCTTAATAAGCACATGCTTTGGGCAATGTATAGGCTATCCACCTCTGCTACTTCCGCCTAGGCTTCAGGCCGAATAAGTTTTCTAGTATTTTAAGTAAGTTTGGCCACGGTCGTTTCGTTTTTCCACGGCACACTGATGCACAACGGCTTGCTTTTATAGGCCCTACTTTTCAGCCTATAGAAACAAATTGGGCCTGGTGAAATGCTCCGAGTCGCCTCTTCCTACGTTGCTTTTGTTCCACCGGCTCTCGTTAAGTTCCTTGTCGGCGGGGCCTGCACTTGAGCTGTTCTACCTCCGGCTTGCTGGCTGCCCTTCCCCCACCCCGCCGAGTTATTCTAACCGCGCACCCTTTTCGCGCCCTCAGCTGTTTGGTTCCCCAACTGTTACAGATTGTAACCTTACCTTTTCTGTGCAATTTCAATTTTTTTCCATCCCCACCCCTCCGCGGTCCCCAGAATCCCTTTTGGCTCTCTTGATTTCTCCTGTTCTCTTACTATTGCTTAAGGAGGCCCAGCAGCTCTTTCGTAAATCGAACAAATCCTGATTTGTGCTACGGCATGATATTATTTTGTGGCAGGTTTTTAAGTACTAACTTGCTTCCTCCAACTCGAGTAAGTTAAAACTGCGTTCAGTTTATTAGAATGCAGCATTTGGGAGAGCATAGTACAAGAGTTAGCAGAAGGGACTAAACTGGGGTTCCTGGTAGGTTTTCTTACCGTTACTGCTGATCTTGGGTTAATGCTTTCATTCGTTTTTGTAATGGGGCTGTGTGTGTATGTACATTTTTTTCAGTGTAAAGAGAAAGGTTGGTGGAAGGTAAAAGCAAAATGTCGCTTTAACCCAGTATTAGAAAACGTAGTTTTCTTTAATGGGAAAGAGCGTAAGATTTGGAGGGGGGAGAGAGAAGCACTTTAGAACTTACATAGCGTTTAATAATCTCAGCCCAGGCAGACACTTGTCAGGCTGTTTTGCTGATTGTGCTGGCTCTGGGGGGAAAGTGGGATGGGAAATAGCTTTTCTTAATCATGAATTGTGTATAGCTTAATTTAAGAAAGGAATATGTAAAATATTTAGAAACAAGTCTTATTAACATTTTGGTTTTTGTTTTATGAATTCTGTTCTTTGGACAGAGGCACCAAAATGATTAATTATGTAACTTGCTGTTTGGGGCAGGCTTTCTCTTAGTGTTGATTTTTCAAATCACAAAGCAGCTGCCTTTGTAATTACGTACTGTTGAAACTCTGAAGTGTAAATGAATTAAAGTTTTTAACCCTAACAGTGTCAAAAACTAAGACTAGAATTTTGATTGGTTGCTGTACCGGTTGTTAATTCCCTAGCCATTCAAACTCCTCCCCACGACACTCTGAAGCAGCGACGGCACAGCGGGAAGAATGGTAAAACTTTTAAATTTTATTTCTGTATTTTAAAGGTTTCAGTAGTCATAACATGCAGAGGCTGAGTTGCCCATTGATTCCCAGGAAATTGTAGACATAGTACAGTAAGATACCTTGTACCTGGGATATAAAATCTTTTAGGCATCTTGTGTGATATCTGGGCAAAATTGATGCCATTACTTGGTTTTTGGTTTGTGGTAATGCATGTAATTGTCGTTGGCCAATTAAAACTTAATATGAATAGGGACATTTTTTATAATCTGGACAAAAAATACTAAACTGTAATTTCAAATTTGTTTTTGTTAAGACATAATTTTGTTGGAATTCTAAGTTTAATGTTAAATTTGGAGGTTACTTGATACAAAATCTTGTGTTTTTAAAAATGTCTTGCATGTTATACTGAAATGTTCCGGAGCTGTGAAAAGTAAAAATAGTTTTCAAAGTAGTGTTGTGTATGTTTCATGCAAAAATGTGTGTTCTATCACCAACCATATTTGTAAATACAACATCAGTAAGAATTGGATATGATACGTACTATCAGAGGCGGGCTGATGTGGCTTTTCACTACAGCCTTGACCAGATTTTTTATTTTCAGTGTGATTTGGCTGGAATGTTATAGTTGGTTGGTTACCATGTATTCACAATTGCATGACTTCTCTTTGGAAGGTTGGTAGATTGAGTATTGTTCTTTTTCTCCCTTCCCTTTCCCTAAATTGTCGATCTTTCTGCCTTTAGGATTACATTTGAGTTTTCCAGGAGTTTGTGCCACTACCTCTGGAATTTAGAGGGCCAGTAATTTGCAGATAGTTGACTTACGTCTATAGAAACTACATTCTATTTTAAGAGACCAGTTGGGATAACATTTAAATTTTACATGAGCTGTACTTACTACTGTAGTCTCATCCATTGAAATAGTTCCAGTTTTTGTTGAATATAAAGCAGACTGGAAATAGGCAAAGGAGAAAAGCAAAACAAAAACTGGGGTCGTAGTTTGGCATGTAGAACAAAATGTTTTTTGATGAAAATTATTACCCGGATGTGGCACTGTGATAATTCTATTCACTGCTAGCTAACGGTGGCAAACTAAGTAAGATTAAACTATATTTGACTTTTCTGCTCAGATATGTTTCAAGTGTTCTGTAAGCAATTATTTTCACTAATTTGAAAGGACCATAAACTTAGGTTTGAAGATCACTATTTTGACTTTTCTAATAATTACTTATACTTGCCCTTCTACTTAATACTATTAACTGTACAAGGTTTTTTTGCACTCACAGGTGCACTTGCCTTTTAGGAAAACTAGGCAATTATGTACAGTCAACAAACGTTTTAGATTATGATCAGTTGTCATCCGCTGAAAATGCTTCCATTTTAAGTTAAGCAAGTTTACATTTAACAAATGTTTTCATTTTTAAAGTTTACTGTTTAAATTTTTGAAATTACTGTCCAATCACTTAGCCTTATTACCATTACACATACTCTTGTTTTACTTGAACAAAAAGGTCTTGACCTTCACACTTCTTTTTGGTGTCTGTGCAGTTGGCACTCTTCCTTTTCTTTGTTTCCCACTGGACAGCAATTTCATTATAGTCCGAGTAGTGAGGGTAAGACCGGTCACTAGATATAAAATCTCAATTTAGTTTCTTAAACACTTCTCTGTATTTTTTTTTGAGAAAAAGTGGTTAGTTTAATCCAAAAAATATTTTAAAAATCAAATCTGTAGAATTCAGGTTCAAAAAATTTTTGAATATAAGAATAAACATTTTAGGAGGGCATGTCTTTTACACCTCTAGTGGATGTTCCTTTAGAGTAATTACTCATTTCCATAGTAAAATGCTTTCCTGAGTTCACCTTATTTTAATCTTTCCAACTTTAACCTCCCTAGCTTTTATTTATAAGCAGCTGCACTGGAATGTCCCATTTTGGTGTGGACTCATTATGTTCTCTACAGGGCAGCAGTTCTTTTAGGGTAGCTACTTTAAAATTATTTGGTGTCTGGCAAAATATACATGGCCATATAGCAGGCTACCTAGAGGCAAGAGTTTTCTAAATATCATAGTGTGTTAACTTTCAGGCAATTATCACAGGTAGGTATGTGATTCACCTGCATTGGATTGGGCAGGAAGCAAAATAGTCCCATTCAGTTCTCAGCTGAAGTACAGCAATACTTCTCTGATAACAGGACAGTGGAGCTACTGTATAAGCCCAAGTGTCATTCTTTCCATTAAGGAATTTTCTGAATTCTGCTATAGGTTTCCCAATTTTTAAGAAATGAGCCTATGCATGTTTTTGTATTAAGGATTTGACATTATAATCTGTACCCTGTACTTCTGGGGCATTCTGAATATTGCTTTGTAAAAGTGACTTTTAGAGCAGTCTTATGCCAAATTTATTGGCCTTTGCTTCAGTAAAGTAGGTTTGCTGTAAGGTTGAGACCCACCCTGATACATGGGTCTGAATTTTAGCATTCTTTGGAACCTTTGACAGGTTTTCTAGTGTTAAAATTGCAGAAACTGATGCTCCCAATGCTGAAGATGTTAAACATACATATATGAGAGGAATTTTAAATTCTTTTCAGATTCTTCTCTGTTACGAAAGATAGTAAAAGTCACCTGACATTTTGGATTTGGATTGGAGAATGTCATTGAAGTTCTCCAGTGCTTCTTTTTGAGATATACTTTTCCATAAGCCTGGATTTTATACTCAAATCATGTGGCCCCTTCCATAAACTAACTATATTTTCTGTTTTTTGTTTTTTAAATACTGGCTAAATTTGTCATCTGTAAGGCTACCCTAATACAAGAAAGTTTTGAATCTACTGTAGCCGTGTGTGATGGCCAACGTGGAGTATCAGTTTAGCCTTCAGGTGATGCATGTCATACTTGAAAGCATTTAAAAAGGAATAGAATAATAATTTCTTCCCTGTTTCACTTAAAGCTGTGCATCTGAAGTGTGTGCAGATTGACAAATGGAGTGAGACATAACTTCTCTTAGTCCAAGTTTTATTTGACTTTAGTTCTGCTTCAACATTTTAGTAGATAGGGCACTGAACTGGATGCTGGAAGCGTGGGATCTGTTTCTGTTACTTCACTTCCAACAGTGTGGTCTCAGGTAATATAACATGTTTGTTATTTGGTTTGCTGATCTATGTGTTGGAAACAATGCTCACCACAGGAGGATTGACTACATAGCCTGCTTTCATAGCTTGTGTGTATTTATCCGGTGCCTTAATAGTTGATACTGCCAGTGATTTACTCCTGTGGAGTAAAAGGTAAGCCATATTTTAGTTTCTGGAGTATTATATTGTACATTGGAGCTAGACATTTAAGACTATTTGGGGGTGGGGTGGGTAGACTCTTACAGTGTGTGACCAATAATGAAGGTGATAGTTCTAAGTATTGGGTCATGTTCTGTAAACTGCTTAGCTTGACTTGAAATTAATGCAAAGCTGAAACATTTAGGGACCCATTCCCCCTTCAGTTTTATGAGAAAGATGAGTGAAAAACTTAGCAAATATACTCAAAAAGCAACCAATAGACAATGTCACGGAATGAATCTTCTTAATTTTTCCCTTATACTTCATAGCATTTTCAGTTTAGTGTTGCAGATTATAAAATTTCATCAAGAAAGGTAAAAATCATTTTCTGAGTGTAGTGTTGATACTTATATTGATTTTTCCAATAGAAATCTTAATTCTGAATGTGTAGTAATCTCAGTTAACCAGAACTTTGACCTCTAGGTTAAGGAAGTTCCATTCCTTAACCTCTAGGTAGATGGGAATTTACCTTCTCAAGCTGATTGAGTTCATTTTAAAAGTAGAAATACAAAATGTTCCTTCCCTGGAATGAAATGAAGAAAAGGGGGAGATTTGGGGTTAAACACTGAAAGTTTATTCAAAAACAGTCACTTAGCTTACTATGTTTTCATAATTACTTTTTTTAGTCACGTAGGGTAATTCAAAAGTACATAGTAGTGAGCTTTAATAAACTAGGCTAGAGGAGTTAATCTTTTTTATTGACTTGTTAGAATTTTGTTGCGCTGTTTCCACAGGTATTTTTCATACAGATTCTAAACGAGCCATGTGATACTATCCAGGTATCATTATAGGTAACTAGTGACTTTTAAATAAATCTATAATTTCTAAGGAAAAATAGTCTTATTAGTGAGATTTCACTATATTTTGTCATTTTAGGACTTTAAAGCAATAATACTAGAAAACTTAAATAAGGATTGGTGGTATGCTTGAGTAACATTACTCTAAAAGGTGACAGTGATTGGCCAGTCATGTTATGTATTTGAAATGTATATCGGGTTGATACTCTGTTGTATTTTTTAAACTGTCAGAACTTGTTATATAAAACTACATTTGGAAGATCTTGAGTTGTTAGGAAGTGTTTGAAAGTTATAGAATCCTTTTTTTTTGTCTTTATCCCCAAATTGGGAGGAAGTGTAATGGTGTTTATGTCATCTTGAATAAGGTGTTATACAGTAAATACTTGTTAGGGGAAGTATCTTTAAATATTGTGACATTGGAATGTTAAACGTAGTGACCTCAATAGTACAGAGTAAGCTGCTTAGGTGGGAAAAAAAGAGGAGTACTAAATCAGAATATTCCCCACCAGCCACCATTGTTCCATATGTATTACCTTTTGTATTTTGAGGTTATTCCTTAATCAAATTAAGGCTTTTATGTAGAGTACAGACAAGTCGTCAACATGATTTTGGAGCTACGTTTATTTTGAATCTTAGACAAAATTTTCAGTCTATGTTGTTTACATGGGGTATTTAAAGATTTTACATGGGTTTTATAATCTTAGGGTCCAGTTGTATAAAACTCATGACCTTTCCCTCTTAATGTTGGAAAATTAATGTGGCATATGCATATGAAAATATTAAGCCATTGAGTAAATTAAACAGCTGCTTTATTATATTTAGATAGTGGCTCTATCCCTTAGTAAATAATAACTTTACTCAGCAATAGCATGCATCAGACCGTGTTTGTGCCCTTCTGGTTGTGTTGGGTCATTTACTTCTCACTGCAGCTATATGAGGTATGCTCCTAGTTCTTTTTTTTGTTTAAACAAATGTGGAGAAACAATCCTGGAATTTTTTCCCTTACTGTTGTACACTTAGTAAGTGGAGGTAGGATTTAAACTTAGTGAGTTTACTGCCTTTAAATTTACTTTCTAAAAGGAATGTCCTGCAAAGCAATCTAAATTCTAAGTGATGATGCATAGCATTTGGATAGTCAACTGCACGGAATTGTATAACTATGCCTGTCATTTAATATTATAGTATGGTGTTAATATCATACACCATATCTGTAAAAGAGAGTTCAGTTGTTGAGTAGGTGTTTTAAATTATATACTGTATTGTCTTGTTCTGAGTAGCTTATAGATGTGAAAATAAGGCTTTGTTAATAAAATAGATATTCTACAATTAAATTGGAATTATTAATACACTTAACTAAAAATAAAATTTTAAACTTGTGTCAGCATTAGGGGCCAGTTTTTGTTGCTACTTCAAGTCCTGTGAACTTTTAGACATTTTAACTAAGCTGCTGAGGATTTTTTTCAAGTTCTATTATCTCTGTTACAAAGTGCACATCTCTGCACGACTGAAAGTAACCTGAAAGTCTTTGTATTCAAACAGAGGTAATCTGGATGAACAGTAGGTATTGTGCTTTAGAGTAACATAAAATACAGAAAATTTAAATTGGTGGTATCTTACTACCATCTCATAATTTGAGGGGAGAGCATGTCAAAATGGTGTTCTTGAGGTTAGAGTAAGTTATCATTTATCCAGAGTTAAGATAACAGACTTTTTCTTACTGTACTATACCATTATATCTTGATGTGCCTACTGAGTAAAGGTAGAATGGATTTTGGTACAGTTTGTATTCATGTGGTGTATTTGTGTGCAGTAACCTTCCTTATTTAGAGAAGAAAAAGTGCTTTTGGGCTTCCAAAATACTAATGCATTTGTCTCAAATAAGAAAGAGCCTCTTAGTCTCTTTCTCAGAGACTATTTACTTTGTAGTTTTATACAAAATTTGAAATTTTGAGTGCTAGCTCTCTACCCTACAAAATGGAAGGGGGGTGAAACATTTTAGAATTTTAGGATGGTGACTAGTCTGGCAAAAATGAGAAGTAGAACTTGTTAAAAGAACTAAGAAATGAGATGCACTCAGTGTATTAATAGCTGTCTAGTTTAAGGAAGACCCTTTGGGCATGCTTCCATAGCATGACTTAAAGTGTAACTGACCCATGTAGTGTTACTTAAATCATGATTACTTTATTCGATTGAAATGGCAGAATAGTGTCATATGTTTGTAAGAAAAAAAGTTTCATTCCAAATAATTGAAGTTACAAAACAATTTGGGAGAAATGAGGAAGGCAGGCAATACTTTAAGGAAGGTAGAATATTTGGTTCCTCGTTCTGTAAAGGTGCTGGACAGCTGAAGTTTTACTATGTATTTCAGTTACTTGAGAAAGTAATCGTTCTGTGGAATATGTATCAATTATAGTTGGCCAGAGTAATATTCTGGGCAAGTGGGATTCTGGGCAAAGTGGAAAGAAATAGTGTTTTCAGTGATCTTTTAGCACTAAGGCACATTCAACAACTTCTCTACTAAAGACTATATGGGAAGTTTGTTTAGAGAATACTTTATTGGGCCAGTTGATGAATTAGTATGCTTATTAAATATTTAGGAAAACTGACTTACCATGCTGTGAAAAACATTTGGGGCAAAAACATAATAGAACATGCCTCATTCTTGGTAAAATAATTTATTTCTTTGTAATTGTTTAATTTTTTGTTTCTTAATTCTAAAGGGCACTGCACAACGTAAACATTGCTTTGGTTAAATAAAATAAAAACTAATCTGTCTTGGTATCTAAGGAACAGGCCAGACAGTTTTCTTGCCTTTCCCCTTTAATCTTTTTAAAATCAAGTTTTTATTTATTCTCTTCATGCTGAAATAATACCAAAGATGTTAATTACTAATGGAAAAATTTCTGTAACAGTCACAGAAGTGGTAATCTATAAGTTAAGTTTCAGTTTAATTGAAGTGATTCCATAACTTGCTGTGGATATTTGAGAAGAGGTCATTGCTTTATGGTCAGTTCTTTTAAAAAGATAATGTCCTCACTTTGGAAGGGTAAATGTTGATACTGAATCTTCATCTGTGAAGGAAGTGCTTTGGATCATTAGGTTAAAAATAAGGCAACTTAAGTGACTAGAATAACATTGAAAGGTGCATTATTTGAATGAAAATTAATTGAGAGTATCGTTCAACTTTTTTTCCCCATGAATGGGCAATAAACACTAAAAATACCTATACAACATTGGGTGTTTTTGTTATGTTCATTTTATTTTAAAATACAAAAAGGGTTCATAAAAGTTACTTCAAACCTGGACATTTTATTAGAGGAAGTCCTGAAAGTTAAGCATATAAATGGCCCAACTTTTTAGAGTATTGAAAACCTGAAGTGAGAAGCGCAGTATATCCTAAAAGTAAGACTTCCTTTGCATTAAAAGTTAACTTTGTCATTAGAAGTAAAAAAAGTCTGGTGCAGTAGTAAGATCAGTAACACCTCAGTTAATCTGGCATTTTTAGGAAGAAGCAGAAGTGTGATCTTCATGACAAAATTGGCGTGTTGGTGTGAGAATTGACTTTAGTGGCAATACCCTTAAGGCCCACAAGATGGAGATAGTTTTGCTTTGATTTCTTTCTGGAACTGGAAGTTAGTACCACATCCCCTGACCCACCCAATGAAGGAGATGAGAAATCATTCAGCAAGCATGATTTTATTCCATTGGTGAGATTTTTAGCTCTCACATAACAAATTCTGACAGTTTACCCTTAAAAATCTTCAGTCTTGTCTTTTTTAAGGGTAGGAGGTATATGTTAGCTCCTTTTGGGGCAGGGGGGATGCTGGGGGGCAAAGGAGGCAGATGTAAAAGATCAGAGCTATCCAGGTATGAGCTTTATGGCCTTTAAGTGTAATAAAAGATCTCACCTTAAGTTGTTTTTCCAGGGTATGTATTTTTCTTCCTAAAGTGTCTTGGTGGTTTCCATTTACCACCTGTCACTTTCAGCATTTCAAAGTTTTAAATATTTAATTGCTGGTTAACTGAGGTTCTACTGTAAAGTCAACTAGGTTAATTAGTGGATTGTGCTTCAGTGGCTAATTCTTTTTGTTCACTAAATTGTTTACATGATTACTTTTGTCTTCATTAAGGACTCTTAGCATATCGAAAAATGGTTCACAACTTAATTGTGAGAATTTTCCATTTTATGTGCTAAGACTCTTTTTTGTTAACTTGAATGGTTAAGTACAAAGGATCTTCAGGTAGGCACTTGCACATTGCTGGTTGCTGTGATCAGTGGGGACTGTGCATAGCCTTTTTACAAGTTGAATGAAGATTTTGAAGAGAAATTTGAAACTAACATTCTGTATTTTGCTGTTAACCAATATTTAACTTGTAATTTAATAAAGAATGTACAGTATTTTTACTTTGGGGTTATATTTGGCAAATCAAGACTTAATTTGCTGCTTGCTCACTATTTTGTAATTATTCAGGTTGCAGCAGTGATAAGCAAAACTTTCCAAAACTGGAATGGGGGTGTTTTTGATAATGTGGTTATGTAGGAAGTATGACATTTTAGTATACTGCCCAGTAAATTGGTGCAGTTTGGAAAAGACATTGATGTGGGTATTTAAGGCAAAGTTCAGTTTTTTGTTAGTGTTTTAATACTGCTTTTTGTCTTTACAGGAAAATGTTTATAGGAGGCCTTAGCTGGGACACTACAAAGAAAGATCTGAAGGACTACTTCTCCAAATTTGGTGAAGTTGTAGACTGCACCCTGAAGTTAGATCCTATCACAGGGCGATCAAGGGGTTTTGGCTTTGTGCTATTTAAAGAGTCGGAGAGTGTAGATAAGGTAGTGTGTTACATGTTCTGATCAGTTAATACTATAAAATATGTTGGTAGTTTGATAAAATTAATTTGCACATTATTTGTGATTTCCTCTTCTGCAGTTACATGAAGGAAGATGTATCGATAACATTTAATGTTCAGAATCAGGAGTCATGTACTGAATACTTTGTGTGCTAGGCTGTACTAAATTAAAGTTAACTTTAGAAGTATTGAGACTTAAAGATATCTAATATGAAAGGATGTTGTAATGACAAGTTCACAGAAATGTGGATACTGAAATATACTAAGCAAGAAATTTGACTGAATCTTTTTAGTCTTGGGTTAAGGAGAAGTAGTAATCATGTTTATACTGACAGTTAAAGGTGTGATCATTTTCTAGTAATTGAATAAATTTGTATCTCCCTTTCTTAACTGAGGTGAGGCTTGAACACTGGTATATATTAGCTAATTTCACATCATCACAATTTGACAGTTTTAACTGTGAGTCAGTCAACATAAGCCTTCATCAGCTGTATTTAACTGTAATTATTTTTAAGTAAGTTAATAGTCTTAGTCTCTGAACTTTAGTTAAGATATACATATTTAAAATGAAAAACTTAATTTTCTTAGGTCATGGATCAGAAAGAACATAAATTGAATGGAAAGGTGATTGATCCTAAAAGGGCCAAAGCCATGAAAACAAAAGAGCCTGTTAAAAAAATTTTTGTTGGTGGCCTTTCTCCAGATACACCCGAAGAGAAAATAAGGGAGTACTTTGGTGGTTTTGGTGAGGTATGTGATAATGTTTTGACCCAGTTTTGTCAAAATTAGTGTGAATGTAATTGCCACATTAAGAGTTTTCCACTGGGGTTCAAGCAGATGATTTGTTTTGAAAGAAGGATATTGTAAGTGTTAGATCTTTGAAGGCTTGGTGATTTGCATTTTCCTCATTTATTGAGGAGGTATGGTGTGCATAGCATTGCTGGGTACAGGGTACAGAAAGAGGAGCTAGAGATTCTATCTTGAAGAATTCACCAGATTAGTAGAATAAAAGAAATAAAAATATGAACATGAGGAAGAAATCCAGTTTGGATTGTGTGAGATACAGAAGGGAATGAATGGTTTCGTTGAGAGTAGGAGAGGAATGAATTAGAATAGGGTGTAGTCCTCAGAAAAACGTGTATGTTCAAATTTTATGAGGCTAATTATAGACTTAATGAAGTAGTAAGATAGAGGTTCCTCTTGGTGAGTAAAAGATGAGAAATTTGGGCCCATGGGCTGCATGTAACAGACTGCAGACATCTTTTGCTTGACTGAAATAGAATGCATGTTTTGTTGTTACTATTTAGGAATTAAGATATTTTCCACAAAAACCTGGATTATCTAGCTTTCTTACATATTTGCAAGAGCAAGCAACATTGAAACTGCCTTCTTGCATGACAACAGCCATATCACCAGACCATTAGCAGCTTGTACTTTTGGTTGGTTATATGCTATCTATTTTTCTGTGTTCCTCACATTCCCCATTTTCTCCCAAATGAAGTCATTCATCATTTTATTCTGATTTTCTTAAAATCGACTGTCTTATGCTTGGTGGGCATTTCACATTGTGACCTTTGAATTAGTTAGCAAGTGTCCGTACCCTCTGAAGCTTGTTTTTATAAATAGATCTGAAGCCTTCAGGTGACGTAGATACTGATCTCACAAATTCTTTAAAAAGATTAGAGTAAACAGACACAGCAGAATAGAGTTTGAGGGCAAAATACATTTTCTTTGTGCATTTTTAAACCTCTGCTTTTACTGTCAATGACATAAAGTATTACAGCTTATTTTTTGATACCAGGTGGAATCCATAGAACTCCCTATGGACAACAAGACCAATAAGAGGCGTGGATTCTGCTTTATTACCTTTAAGGAAGAGGAACCCGTGAAGAAGATAATGGAAAAGAAATACCACAATGTTGGTCTTAGTAAAGTAAGTTAAAATCTGTTCACTTGTAGAGAAAACTAGCGGTTGTAGAGAGTTCAGTCATCTTGCTTTATGTAAAGACTTCATTTTGCCTGCTTGTGCTTTAAAGATGTCACATAAGTTCCTTATTTATTAGTCATTCATCAACTTTTTTTGCTTTGATTGGGGAGTAGAAGGGAAACATTTGATTTTAAGTGCATTTTTGTCTAGGTATTACCAAAAGATTTTTTGAGGGTCTGATGAGAATATAGTAACATACCACAAAATACTTCTTGGTATCGTTAGAAATGATTATTTCTTTTTAAGTACTAATGATTGCGTTGATAAACTGATTTTGAGGAAAGTGTCAGGTCAACTCTATTTTAGATAGTATTCACTATTCTGAT